>NW_026914611.1:0-2400000 GCF_034315485.1 Pezoporus occidentalis | reverse complement strand
CTTTGGGAAAATCTCTTGGTGGTCCTCCTATATTGTCGTCTAACCCTAGACCAGACCCAAACGTGAACCTGCTTAACTTTTGAGATCAGACAAAGTAGGCTGTTCTGAGGGTAGTATGGTCATGGGTATAACACACTCTGTATGATCAACATGCTGATTCCCATCACAATCAGCAGGCAGGTCTCAATGGTAACCAAAGGCTATTCAAAGCCTTCAGAACTCTCAAATGATGGTGTAAATAATCTGGTGGGGGAGCTGGGAATGTAAGGGAAAGTATCTTTCATAGGTTGAACACTCAAGGAGGAAACAGTAGATGCGTAATTGCTAAACACTTCCATTGTATACCTCCCAAAGTATAGAGGTGATGACCACGCTGCGAACACATACCAGCCCAGATGCATGATCAATGAGTCTACTGTATTACAGTATGAAATGAGAACCTTAGCCCAAGTTCCCCAGCTGGTAAACACTAAAACAGCAAAAACCAGCTGTAAGTAAGGTACGACATGCTGATACTCTGAGATCGAGAACAACAACTTTGAGAGCCAATAAATCATAGAATCATAGAATTGTTAGGGTTGGAAAGGACGTTAAGATCATCAAGTTCCAACACCCCTGCCATGGGCAGGGACACCTAACGCTAAATCATATCACCCAAGGCCTCGTCCAACCTGGTCTTGAACACTGCCAGGGATGGAGCATTCACAACCTCCCTGGGCAACCCATTCCAGTGCCTCAACACCCTAACAGGAAAGAATTTCCTTCTTATATCCAACCTAAACTTCCCCTGTTTAAGTTTTAACCCGTTACCCCTTGTCCTGTCACTACAGTCCCTAATGAAGAGTCCCTCTCCAGCATCCCTATAGGCCCCCTTCAGATACTGGAAGGCTCCTATGAGGTCTCCACGCAGCCTTCTCTTCTCCAGGCTGAACAGCCCCAACTTCCTCAGCCTGTCTTCATACGGGAGGTGCTCCAGTCCCCTGGTCATCCTCGTGGCCCTCCTCTGGACTTGTTCCAACAGTTCCATGTCCTTTTTATGTTGAGGACACCAGAACTGCACACAATACTCCAGGTGAGGTCTCACAAGGGCAGAGTAGAGGGGCAGGATCACCTCCTTCGACCTGCTGGTCACGCTCCTTTTGATGCAGCCCAGGATGCCGTTGGCTTTCTGGACTGTGAGCGCACACAGAAGACAGCTCATGTTCATTTTTTCATCAACCAACACCCCCAAGTTCTTCTCCGTAGGGCTGTTCTGAATCTCTTCTCTGCCCAACCTGTAGCCGTGCCTTCAGTTCATTGCATTGTAGCTGTGCATTCAAGTTCATATGTATACATTTAAACTTAAGTATCTACATGAAAGTGTCTATATGTGAAGGATGAGTCTAAGCCTCCATGTTTGGAAATCGAGATACAGAAAACGAAACCACTGCCGAAACATGAACACTTTCTGTCTTTGATATATTTGATCTTTTGACCTCTGACCAAGAGTGGCAAAGAGCTCCCATAGGATCTGTGTAATTTCTGCCAAGTTCATGTCCTTTTTAATGCTACTAGATACCTCTGGTGAGGGAGCATTCAGCTGATCAATTTTAAGTTTTCACTCTGAGGCAAACTGAGCAACTCTAGGTTATCTGCAACTATTTTGACCTAATTGTCAGTTCCACAGAAGCTTACGTTGCAGATGTCTAAATACAGGTGTATAAATCACGAGCTGATTCCCACCCTATTGTCTTTGATATACCTTTGCCACTCACTTAACTACAAAACAATTCACTTGGAAAGCAGGTGGGAGTCTTTGACTAGTGGATCCTGAGAAACATCTTAGACAAGCTACTGGGAAGTCAGTTTATGGGAAACCAGATCTGTGAGTTCCTAGGAATGTCAGTTGCCAGGTTCTCTAGCTCCTTAATAGTAGCTTATAGTTCTGGATCAGGGCAGTTTTGATATTTCCATAGGAACAATTTCCAGGATTTCTCAACTGACACTTAAGATTCCCAAATCATAATTGTTATAGAAGCTTTCAGAATACAAGCTTCTTAACATGAAACTTGTAAACATTTCAGACAATAAAACAGTTTTCTATTTGCCATGTTTAAGGATCTTTTTTTGATTGCTTGTTTTGACTGTATTCCTGTTTGTGCAAGTGAGGATAAATTCTCCATCATTTGAAAACTTGCTTCTCAATAGCTCACTTGTCCAGAGGATTCAATACCATGCATTTTTAGAATGCTTACATTTAAATAACAATATGAATGTCACAATATGCTCCTACTCTTCACACAGTTAATTCTGCACAGTGTGCAATGATCTGATTTTAGGTATGAGCTACTAAATATATAATCAATCAATTGTTTCTAATTTTCTTACTTTTATTTGACTATAAATGAAATTCAAAATCAGTAACTCCATTCTTCCAGTTTAATGCTTATTGCATAAATTGAGATACAGTATATTTAAATTATCTGCTATAGATTTATTTCCTCACAGAACAATGCATTGAACCTGCAACAATAAAAATAAAGAAGTCTTTGGATCCTTTACTTAGACAAAAGAACTTTTCATGTATTAAAAATTGAAACATGAGAAAAAAAAATGGTTGTTAACAAACATTAAAAAATATTAATTTGGTCCAGAATGTCCAAAAGAAACTATAAGTTTATCATTCACATTAAGCACATGGGGGAAAATCCTACATCTAATAAAAAAACCTCGACAAATACCATTTGTGGTAACAAACAAGGCACTCATAAACTGAATATCTCATATTAGTGTTTTGTAAAAACTCCTGTGTTGAATTTATTAACATCACAATGAAGAATCACATCAGTGTCAGCATATTTCACCATGTTCTGTTATGGTGCACTGAGCTCATTCACTCATCATTGTTTGATGATAATATAGAGAAACAGTCTTTCTCAGTGGAGAATTTCAACCAATTCAATAGCATTCGGCTATATAACAATACTGATGACAGAAGAAAAAAGTTATAGTTCTTTTTATTATTATTCTGTAATAAAGGGAACATACTTTCCTCACAAAATCCTTGAAGCTGATCCAAGATATAATTTAGCTCTACCACAATTAGATGGATTAGGAGTTCTCAGTGTATAAATACCTATGAGGCACTGCCATAATACATTGTCTCCTCATTCAAATTTCCAGGCAGAGACAAAGATATTTTTACATTTCTGCAAAATGTTTGTTTTGCCCTGATTAAACAGGATACTAAGAGAAAAAAGAGAAGGAATACATATTGCTGCAAAGAAGATTCTCCAAATGTAACAGACTCATGATGTATAAAGAGCAGCTAGATATAAACAAAAAGATACAATTCAAATCCCTATAAAGTTATTTATTATTAAACACTTGGACAGTGTTTGAAATTTAACTTTATTTCTTTATTCTAAATATATATTTTGTCACTTTTTCAATATCATTTTACTGAACTGAATAAACAAGTGAATTAACCATCACAAAATTAATGCACCCTTCCTCCTCTCTGGGGTGCTTTATAGGTTAATACTTTCCCTTTGCACAGGCTTTGAAATGTGTTAAACAGCATAACAGACATTTAATAGTATCATTTCCATATTAGACTAGAGCTGAGAGATGGAAAAGCTGTATATACTGTGAATTTTTTACTTGTCCAGAACAAGGCTTTTCTGAAGTATCAAAAATTTAAGAGACAAATGCCACAGACCAGAAATCTAGTAACATTCTTTGGCAGAAATTAGTACTTCTTGCAGTCTCTACCAAACTAGCATAAATGTATGTTAGACAGTAATATACCCTCCAGTTTTACAAGAACCTGTCGGAAGAAATTTTCCTTAGAACATAATTTAATGAAAAAGAATAATTCTCTGATAATTCACTTCAAAAAGTGTTTGGTTTTTTTCTGTTTGCTTTTTCTTAATTGTGTTTTGATTTTGTTTTGTTTTGGGTTTTTTTTCTGAAGGTAGTTAAACCTAGTTTTTATAGTTCAATGTATACCTTTAGTCCTTTCAATGTGTTTGTAAGCAGATTTCCTCCTGTGTTTCCAAGAAACTGCTAGCACTGATCATGCTGAGTTCTGAGAGTGCCTCAGAAACTTTCAGAAGTCCCCAGCGAAGAGTCAAATGAACAATTTTTTTCTGGGGAAATCATAAAAAAACAACATAAAAAACCAATATGTGACTGATGTTATTGAAGCTGGCATAGTATTTGACTAATCTTTAGCCCTCTGCTTCTTTATTGTTTTCTCCATAGACTACAAGTAAATTACAGCCCAGTGAAATAAAATTACACCATGGATTCAGAGCATTATACTGCCACTTTTGTAAAGATGGATTAACTACAAAGGGAAAATTAGTACAATTTACCTCTTAAAATGGATTAATTAACTTGGGTCTTTACATGGTTGCTTAGTTTAGCATTAAAATAATATTAAAGCGGTTCATTTTCATTCACTTTGAAATGAGTGCACCCACTTACGTATTCAATTTTGTTTCAATACTTCAAATTGCACTTTCAATATCATGAGCTAAGCTCCTTGTACAATTTCAGGTAGACAAGCTCACTCAGAGTAAAATATTATCTAAAAAACCTCATGCAGCATATGCCCAAAGAGGCTAGACTACTGGCCAAGCAATTTATTTAACTTGCTAATAACTGAGAGACAGAATTACTTCTTTGCCTGCCCAAGGTTTTTTTTTTGTGTATGTGTGTCTCACAGACAGTTAAATGATCACAACATGCTCAAGTGGCTGGATAAGGGAAGACTATAGCAGGGAAGAGAGAGTACGGTGAAAAGATTTGTCAGGAAGATATGATAATAGGGAAAGCATGGTAACTGGTTTGAGCTTCTACTGCACCATCACTTGAATTGGGTGCTGCCACGTAATCATGACATAAGGTTATTCTCTTCTAATTTACACAGAAATGAAAGGAAAAACAAAGAGATGTGTATTTAATGTGAAACTGAACAAATGGCAAGATAGTGCAGTAAAGAAGAAAGCAAATGTTGAAAACACAGTCCTGTACACCTGAAAAACAGAAAAAACAAACCAAGCCAAATCCAACCCTCAAAAAACAACAACAACAAAAAAAAACAACAAACCAACAAAAAAAAACAAAGAAGAAAACCTGCAGGGAGTTAAAAACAGGCTTGAAGAAATACACCGTAGGAATACTGGTTAGGAGGAATTGCTTTGGTAATTCTGAGGAAAGGAGATGTAATCTTGCCAAAAGTCCATACAAGAGAACTATAAGGGTGGTAATACATTATTTTCTTTTGTTAGCAAGAACAAAAGAAATAAAATATTCAGAGGAATCAGTAGGAAAAGTTTATTTGACATTAAATAAAAAGCTAACCTGGAATCAGGTTTTTAATGAACTGTGCTGAGGAAGAATGAAGGCTTGATACAGTCAAAGAGAATATTCAAGGTTAACATGTCTTGGAAGTATAATGGAGACATAATTTAAAAAAATCTCATCATAGTGAACAGTATCTCTGAAGTCATAATACCATTTTTGTTCAGTTTTTACTGCCCCTAGAGCTTCTGCCTCCAAAGGCATAAGCATTGTTTAATCTAAACGGTTCTGTAATATGGTTACTTAAACTGATGTTACCTTTTTTTTTTGTTAGGTATGCACTACATAAAATTTGTGTTGTAGATACCATTTCGGTAACAAAATTAAGAATTTAATTCCAGTCTGTGTTTGTGTACCACTGAACTCAGTAGTTTTGTCAAAGGCTTCACTGAATCAGAATCTGTTAACTCTCTCTAACAAGTTCTTCTCAAAATGTGGTGCTATTTCTTCATCTTATTTATACCAACATTATTAGACTGACATGCCTTAAATACTTTGAAATAAAGGTGCTTAAAAAAATATTGATAGTAAATATGGCAAATATACACAACCTTTTAGCACAATCAGTACTATGCTGCCATACCACAGGGGGATTAAGAATTAACCAGCCTTAATCCTACAGTATCTAAATATTATCATCATATGGTCCACTTAACACTAAAATTTAATGTATTTAGCAAGAATATATTCAGAATGTTTGGCAAAAGCTTGGTATTTTATTCATACTTAATCCATTAAAATTGCCACAGAAATCTTTTCAAGTATCTCTGAGGAAAATGAGGAACTAGATCTATTTGGTCACAACAGTTTTCCCCATCAGCTTTCTGTCTCTTTCCACTCAACACAAGACCTATAGGAACACTTAATTCCCATTAATACCAGAGCTTTCATGGTGGATAGGAGTGGTATTTTGCCCAGAGGATTTTCTTCTATTACAGATTAGATCACTTAGTTTCAGAACTAAGGAACTTTCAGTTATGTTAACACATATAAGTTAGTAACAAGAAATAAGTATGATTAGAGAAGAGATGCAGAGCAGCCCTGTGGAGAAGTACTTGGGGGTGTCGGTCGATGAGAAAATGAACATGAGCCGGCAGTGTGCGCTCGCAGCCCAGAAAGCCAACGGCATCCTGGGCTGCATCAAAAGGAGCGTGACCAGCAGGTTGAAGGAGGTGATCCTGCCTCTCTACTCTGCCCTTGTGAGACCTCACTTGGAGTATTGTGTGCAGTTCTGGTGTCCTCAGCATAAAAAGGACATGGAACTGTTGGAACAAGTCCAGAGGAGGACCACAAGGATGATCAGGGGACTGGAGTACCTCCCGTATGAACATATAGGCTGAGAAAGCTGGGGCTGTTCATCCTGGAGAAGAGAAGGCTGCGTGGAGACCTCATAGGAGCCTTCCAGTATCTGAAGGGGGCCTATAGGGATGCTGGGGAGGGACCCTTCATGAGGGACTGTAGTGATAGGACAAGTGGTAATGGGTTCAAACTTAAACAAGGGAAGTTTAGACTGGATATAAGGAAGAAATTCTTTGCTGTGAGAGTGATGAGGCGCTGGAATGGGTTGCCCAAGGAAGTTGTGAATGCTCTATCCCTGGCAGTGTTCAAGGCCAGATTGGACAGAGCCTTGGTTTAGTGTGAGGTGTCCCTGCTCATGGCAGGTGGACTGGAACTAGATGATCTAAAGGTCCTTTCCAACCCTAACTATTCTATGATTATATCCTAAATAATGCCATATTTGTTCTCTCAGGTAACTTACTTTGACCTAAATTCCTTAAATACAAATAAATGTGGAAATTAACTTCCCAGGTAATTTTTAAATCCTTTCTCTTTTTAAAAGAAAACCTCCTTAATAAGTCCTGTATATATATGTATATAAAGTAAAATAGATTTAGCATAAACAAAGGCATTTTATTTCACCATTCCAGGTTGTGAGAGAAAGTGTGTTGATGATTAAGACAGATACAAAACTATGAGCTCTTAGTGTCATACTCCATTAGAATTAATGTAAAGGTTTCAGCTGCCAGAATAAACATCAGTCTGATAAACAGAAGTAAACCAGAGACAAACTGAAAGTTTTTTAACATTTAATTTATTTTTACCTTCAAACATCATACCTTATAATTCAGTTGTTTGGATTTTAAATATCAAGCGAAAGAAGGGAGACATGAGTCTGAGTTTAAGAATTTTGAAGGATTCCGATTACTTGATAAATACAGTAGATTAATAATGCGGATCTCCACATTATTGGAGACTATGACATTTATATGAAAAGGAGCAATAAATGCTGAATACACTAAAATGATTAATAAATAAATTGAAAACATAATAAAATGAGTAATAAATGCATATTGATTGGTTCTTCAGTCCTATATTTTTAAGTTCCTCAAAATTTTACGTTCCCTGCATTTTAAATTCTTAATGTCCTAAATTCATTGCATCTTTGTACTCTTAAAATTCTTCAGGCTGATCTTAGTACAAAAAAAGGATGTTTAACACAATATTAAATTTCACTGTTCACTGATACTGAAATAAATAAATAATTCTCAAAGTTAATTCCATTTACCAGAATTCCATACGTATCTGTTACTGCATTGCTTCCTGGCCACAGAAATGTGCCAGAAATTAATCCCTTTGAAAAATTCAAGGCTCCTTCTCTTTCTGCCCACTTTCCAAAAACAGTAAGTTGCTGTGTGTTTTATAGGTGACCATGATAAAACTGAAGTTTCAGACAGCAATTATATTTTCTCTTGTTTTGAAGGGTTATTTCTCCTTTTGAGATATACATTGTGATATTGTACAAAGGTTATTATTAACAGTGTGAGAATGAAAAAGCTCCTTTTATATCTGGGCTTCTTAAAGAGCTGGTTTAGCATCCCTGCATCTGAATAAAAAAGATACAGCAGAATCTGTGCAACATCCAGTTCCCCAAAGACTGATTATTCTTCATTTCTTAACATGCTTAAAAACAATCTGTAAAGTCTCTCAACATAGCAGTGTTTACCAACGATGCACCATTAAATTTAAACAACTTGAGAATTGGTGCCATGCTTCACTGAAATGCTAGAGGTTTTTGTTGTTCTGTTTTCGACTAATGGGTACTTCACATATAGTTTAACAAATTCAGAGACATTCTCTGCTCCTACAAGCAAAATGTTAATTGACTCCATTAGCTGGAGCCAGGACCACAAGAATTCTTTCTTTGTTCCATTAACTCAGTATTTTTTATAAATGTAGATTTAGGAGCAGAGATTTGAAGTGCCATGAGTTTTTGTGAAGTGAAACTGAAAGACGGTGCACTGAATTTACAAATAGTTAGAATCATAGAATTGTAGAATCATAGAATAGTTAGGGTTGAAAAGGACCTTAAGATCATCTAGTTCCAACACCCCTGCCGTGGGCAGGGACACCTTACTCTAAATCATATCACCCAAGGCCTCGTCCAACCTGGTCTTGAACACTGCCAGGGTTGGAGCATTCACAACCTCCCTCGGCAACCTATTCCAGTCCCTCACCACCCTAACAGGAAGGAATTTCCTTCTTATATCCAACCTAAATTTGCTAGTAGCTTCTGTGGTCTACTCAGAGATGGCTTAGAAAAATTGCTTGCCCCATGCTGCAGAGCAACATTTTGCATGTGGTATTCTGGAACTCTTCTAGGAAGTAAGGATTTGTTTGTGAAATTTAGTAATTCCTGCAACAGAAAGAACTATGCAAAACTAGGCACCTAAAGGCCTGTAGTCAAAAGGACATATCTGTGAACTGTAAAACACTGGATTCTTTCTAGAGACCCACTATAAGCAAATGGTTAACTTACCCTCTTTGGAAGCTGAGAAACAGGGAAAGCATGGATTGGGTAATAAATCCTATTGGTCAGTACACTCATTCAACAGTCTTAGGGAGCCTGGAAAGCCACCAAGTACAAAGTAAATCTCTTTAGTTGGAGTTCTGCATCAGACATAGTTTTTAGGGAAGAATATGAGGTCCTGCGCTCCCCTGCTACAAGAGGAGTGTTCCCAGCATATTCTGGAGGAACTTGAGCATCACACTAATGACTCAAGATGAAGACTCAGTAATGACAAAAAAAAAAAAAGAATTAAAAATTGAGAAGAGGTTTAATATGTCAATTGCACATCATTGTTCTGACTCCTTGGAACATGAGAAAAGAAAAAATGTACTCTTCTGGTTCCTAGTTAAAGGATGTTTAAAGCTGCAAATGTGTGAACCAGAGTCAATTACAACAGTAGTGTTTTCAGTAATGACTTTTGGGAAATAAGAATGGGTATTCTGGATGGTAGTGGTAGGTTTTCACTCTCCTTTTTGGCAGGGCACTTGTAATAACTGATTATAAAACTTTGAGGACCAGAAGGAAAATAGACAGATATGAGCTAAAATGAAGTATAAAGAGGTAGAGATAATTTTTTGTAAATAGGAAATGAGGGTAGGTTCGTACTTCTACTTGAAAACTGTTGGGTTTTTTTAGCTGTAGTTGCCTTTGTGCTGTGTAATGTAGTTGAAAGGTCAATGGCGCTGGAAAAATACCGAATTCCCATCTTTCCCCTCTCTTTCTTTTGCCCCTTCACTGTGTTTGTAATTTTCCATTTTGTAAAGAGTACTTTTCCTGAATACTGGTCAGAAAGAGTTCTGCTATTTCATCAAGATTATTTTTAACATATTAAAATGAAGGTCCTGTTTTGAGGGACGGATTTTTTCCCCAAGTTTCATGATGAAAAGAAAATTAGAAGAGAAATTTCCATATACCCCTTACAAAGCAATATTTTTTTCCTGTTAAAAAAAAATCCCAGAAGTCTATGCATCTCCTGCATGTTCTAGGGTTTTGAAAGTAACAGATTTAAACCAATTTTAATGCTATAAAATACCCTAATTTGCTAAGTTATTTTTACTTATGAGTGATTCCAAAATAAAAACATGAAGGCATGAATCACAAATAGTAACTCCTAAGTCACAAACCACTGCAGTAGAAGGTAGCAATGGCAAGAGTCAGAAAGTAATAGGAGCAGAAGGTAATTTATGGGGTGGGGGTGGAGTCTTAGTTTGCAGAGCCCTTATGGAAGGGCTTTCTACGTAGTCATTCACATTTTCTCCACTTCCTGTCAGTTAGTTAATGCAGTTTAATGAAAAAAAAGAAAGTGTAGAAACAATTATTTCATCTCTGATACAATTATATCATTTGTAATTCCACTATATTTCATTTGAATGAAATGGGATTACTAATCAGGAAAAATATTCCTTAGCTTGAATAGTGACAATGTCTAACCATAACTGAAAGACTTGAAAAAGCCATGAATACAAAATATGAAATGAGAGTAGACATGTCTATGAAACTGAACACAGACAGCATGTTCATTATCTAAGAGTAGCACAAAGCTTTTATCTTCACTATGTGCTTCTATTTTCTTTAAGAATTTCCCCACCCCAAACACAGTATCCCTCCTGTGGCTACAATTCTCAATAATTTTAAAGAGAGTTTCTGTGGGTACTGAGACTAACAGTCTATGGAAATGTTCTCTTAAAGATTGAATAAACATAATAGATGTTTCATGCCAATGATTAGCCTAGGCAATATTTTTTAACCTTAGTGTCTTATACCAAGATACACCTATTCTGGCATGCAGCAGTTCATAGTATTTATGCTTACAGAGTTCTATTTGCTTCCTTTGTGGAAAGAATCACAGTTCAATGTGTACCATGAGCAAAGCTTGTACAATACAGCAAAAAGTGAGCCAGCAGAACAGTACTTAAATAATACTACATTGCATAACACTACTGGAATAGCAAAGAGAAGACATATTCTGACCTTTGAAAACAGAAACATAAGAGCTGGAAATTAACAGTGGCCTAGAAGACTGAAAGGAGCTGAAATGTCTCTCATTTAAAATAATAAATTTTTATTTTGAAACAAAAAATATTCAGTGTTAGAAATGACATAAATATTGTCACATTTTTCAGAGATGAGCAGTAGACTTTGAAATCTGAGTTTCGAAATTATATTATGCAATCATTTGCTACTTTGCCACTGGCAATCACTTGCCACTTGGAAAATGCACACTGTAGCATTGGTCTAGGCAGTTACATTTAAAGTTGACATCAGTGAGAAGAGCAAGTTCTGTTCCTGAAGAATGCAGGAAATCTGAAACCTACCAAAATGTACATTTGAGATTTATCCACATGACACACTCCATGCAATCACAGAATTTTATTTAAGGTTAATGTATATGGCATGTGCTAAAGAACTCAAAGATTTCTCCCAGTTCTCACTAGCAGCTCTTCCCCTTTCTCCCTTGCGCTCACGTAATCCAGTTACCCACGTAGAAAAATAGAATACTTAGGGTTGGAAAAGACCTTAAAATCATCTAGTTCCAACACCCTGCTGTGGGCAGGGACACCTCAGTAATCTGGCCCAAGAGAAGATTTGCACAACAAAAATTCCTACTGAAGATATAGAATTCACATTTTCCTAATTTTCCACATTTCAATAATATTTATACTGCCTCTGATCTGGTAGAGTGATCTGAATGCTTATGAGGACCTGGTGTGCAATAGGTACATTGATGGATATCATCTGCTTTAATTTCTTACTAAAAGAATTCATGAGACTACTCTGCATTAATCAGTAAAGAAGGTAGAAGGAAATATTATAAAAAATTCTGTAAACAAGAAAGTTTCTGATATGAAATTTTCCATTATTTACCAGCTAAACATGTAAGAGAATGTAAGAGAAAAATATCAAGCCCTCCTGACTTTATATCAATGTACTATGATTAGTTTGTTCTATTTTCAGACTCATGGAAGAGGTGTCAGAAGAATGATGTGACCTCCTTACATCATTACTATGCAATATTAATTTCTTATTCTAGTTTTGCTCAATGGCTTCAAAATCATAGTATATAGCATCTGTAATCGCCAGAATTAATTTAGAAGATATTTCCACTGAGATTGCTAATTCAGAGTCTAATAACTTTTTTAAGGTTTTTTCCATTTTTAGTTTAAAAATCCTTTATATTTCACATTTTTTGCTAGCAAAGGAGTTTATAAGTAGCTAAGGGATGTGAACATTTAATTAATGCCAATTGTTAAAATTTCTCTTGTTCTCTGAAGGATTTATTTCACCTGTGGGCCTAGGTGAAAAATCCCTGTAATTAATCTAGAGAGATCCTGCACAGAAATTCAAAACTACAAATCTACAAGAAATAAAAAATAGTTTCATATGAATTATGCTATGAATCAAGGAATGAAAGTGGTTCTTTATATTTGTTTTTCACAAATCATGATCTGACACATCTTCAGTTTGAGGATGGACTATAAAACTCCAGTAAATCTAGACCATCATTACAGGAGGAGAAACAAAAAGATTCAGCTAGTATGCCATTCTGTAAGATATTTTTCTCTTTGGAATTTCGGAAATGTAGCATACAGCAGGGAAGACAATATATCCAGAACATCAGGATGTGTCCCACTGTTGCTAACTGAATCTTTCTCTAAATGTCACATAAATGTGTTAAAACTGCAGCTTGGGCAGAAACATAAGAGCAGCATCTGTATGATTTGTAGCATCAATATGTGAGGAGATAGGGTATGAGATTTTTTTGCTGTTAATTGTGCTACCTTTGTCTTCTGTATGTTTTGCAGCCTGATCTCCCAGGTGAGATGACAGAGCTAAATTTAAGATGCAATCTGAGATTGATCAATACAGTTTCACCTATGACATAGGACATAATTTTACATTAAACACTCTCTAATGCTTCGAGTTCACATGAAAGTTATGCAGATTTTTAAAAGATCATTATACAACCCCCTAATTTAGTCACTACCTGAAACTGGTGGGGTTTACAAAACCTTTTCAATAGGTGTCCACACCGTTTCTAAAAGCACTTAGATTCACCAGAACCTTATCAGATAAAATACCAACATAGAAGGAGTCACATAATTTCAGTAGGGTAATGATAAAACACCTAGATAAATAGATTCCAGCAAGTTTACAATGCATTATGCAACTATAATCTAATTTAAGAAAACCCAATCCACTGCAAGAAAAACGAGTGTATTTTAAGTGTGCGTAGCAAAAGGTTGGATATGGAAGTAAGACTTTCCAATAGTGACTTCCGTAGTGACAGAGTGATAATAGTAACAACTGTAATAGTGACATGAAAATTCTGATTTAACCTAGAATACTTACAGATTCCTCTGCTTTAACAGAAAATCAAAATCACTGGGAGAAAAGACCCCTGAACTGAGGTCTTAATGTTTTTACTCATTTTTACCTTCAAAAAACACAACCCATATGCACCCTGAATAAAAATAGGAATCTAAAGACAAATTACTAACCTGGGTGAAGATATCAAACATGTTAACTTGGATACTAAAGAAGTTTTGAAGCCTTTATTTAAAAAAGAAAGGCAAAAGACTGGAGGAAGAAGCTACACGGGAAGCTGTTACTATTTTAACTACTTGCTTGTGAAATTTTGCAAATACTGAAATAGGAATGTTGTTCAGTCTGTTGGGTGCAGGGAAATTCTCAAGCCAGGCAGAAAGAACACAAAACCATAAACAATGACTAATTGCTTTAAATACCATGTTTTTTCTTTCCTCTCTCCCTCCTTTCTTTCTCACTTTCTGAATGTTTTTGTAGCTATATGCAGGTCCACTACAGAATTATGGCTTTGACATACTGACAGTTCTTTCTTCTTTGAAAGGTTTTGTCCGTGTACAGATACCAAGTACATGTCCTTTTTTTCATGTCACAATGGGAAAAAACTTTTATCTAAAAAAAAATCCCATCAACTGGAGAACATGATGATGCCTAGAAAGGTACAGATAATACAGATAATACAGATAATACAAACTCTGAACTGAATTATCTCACACAGTTTCTATAGTGCAAGACATTAATTTAGGGGAGGAGGGAGTTGTTTGATTTGACTTGTTTTGTGGGTTTTATTTCCTTCTTCTTGTACAGCCATTTTGCTGCTTTAATGATGATCTTCTGCAATCAAAGATGTATACGTAAACCTAGTAAAGTACAATCAGGAGACTTTTTAATGTATCACGAGGCATGATACCACTTAATAAAAGACAAAGGCACTTCCAAGTGTGCCCAAATTTTTACAAGAGAAATACGATCTTTCTTCCTGCAGTCAGTAACATTTTAGATTACGTAGTTGAAGTTAATTAAATAATACATACAGGCACACACATCACAAGAAACTAAGTCATGACAAAACTGCAACACTATGCTTGTATTTGAAGTTTCTACTTGCTAACAGAATCCAGGCACTGAGACAGTCTAATTCAGATGCAGTGTTTCCTCCATTCTTTCACTGGCATTGCTTGTTTTCAGTGGAATTGGATAAACTGCCTGTGTATTTTTGTTGTTACTTTTTGGTTCGTTGGTTTCATTCTTTATAGTCTGTATGTGTGGACTACCTGTAACTGTATTTAATTTTATGCAACAACATTTAGAGAATTAACTCCTTTCAACATTCTCAGTAGGCTGCAGTGGTTTGCAAGAAAGAATTAAATCATCATGAAAATGAATCTCAATTCCTCAGTCTGGAAAGGAAACAAGAAAACTACTGGAGAAGGCAATAGCATTACCACCAAGTTTGTGGTGACAATGTGGTGGTAAATGTGGTGGTAAAGTGGCCTTGTTGCAAACATACAGATGCACTATAAGTAATGTATAGCTTGGGGGAGGGGGGGAGGGGGGAGGGGAAGGGAGGGAGAAGTAAAAGCTTATGTTATCTGAAAATTCTGCTTCAACTAGAAAATATATTTCAAATATATTACCATACATATATATTGCAACTAATTTTCCATTTAGTGTGTCATGTATCTCCAAAGCCATAATATGACTAAAGGATTAGGAAGGTTGTTTGCCAACATAAGATTCCACCAGAAGAATTCATACTCCAAATGGGTCAAATTCAGACCTAGGAAACAAAACATTTTACATTGTGGTGGCAGGAATATCCTTCATAGCACACATAGCTTCACTTACATCAGTAACTCCGCACACCAAAGTCAAAATAGCATTGTCACAGCACCAACAAAGGAGGACACTCCACCCCTTACCTCTTCATCACAACAAAAATTCCCCCCAGTTATTTGGCCATGGATATTTAAGAGCCAATATTTCTGCAGGCTATTAAAACCTTCTTACCAACCCCACATCTCAATGAAATGATGTAATATTTAAAGCAGAATTTCCCACTCTTACTGACTCAAGACTGTTTCACCATGCACATGGCTATCTCTGTGGCTATGTTGACTGAAGTATTGATAAAGCTATCTATTAGCTTATTAATACAATGACAGGTGTAAGTCTCACACATAGGCAAAGCAAGAGATGATAATTGCTTTGTATCCAGTCTTTACAAGATGTTCTTTATCGTGCTCAATGCATTTATTCCTCTTTGATAACACGTATTCATCCCTGTAGCCTGTAGCCATACAGTGCTACTTATGTGCCCCTGTTATCTTCTGACCTACTGAGAGACACAATGTAACTGTTGCACTTTAAAGTGCTATGGCAATTTGGAAGCACCAAATTAATTCTCTTGAAAATCTGAGTAACTACCTCTGCAATAGTAGATTATCAGTCTCAAACTGATTAAAAAAAAAATCTGTTGCAGTCTGGGATTACAAGTTTTTAAAACTTAGTAGGAACATGCTTCTAGATATTGGTTGTCCTCTGTCATCTTGATGGTCTAAGTGTGAAAGCAAACCCTATCCATCACTCACAGTCTTTCTCCCAGTGGAAATTCTTTCCACACTGTTTATGATCACAAGTTTCCATGTTAATATCTTGCTTGTGCAAGTACCTGGAGTTCTGCCCTAAATACAAGGTTCTACATAACAACCATTTGTCATTATAAAACATCAAATACTCAAACAAAGCAGCCAGCAAAACAGAAATGTTTAATTTCCTTCCTGTATGCCAGCATGGTCCTTCTATCTGCTTCTTAATAAACACTGAACACTAAACACTACCCGATTCTGCTTCAATTGCAAAATTGTCACCAAGACCTCTGTAGCTACTGAGTCTATAAAAAGTGGTTTTTTTTTACACACAGTAATTAGGGACAGATAAATGCAAAACCACTGGCTGAAAGTTATATACAAAATACATAATAACATTACATGCACTTTTCTCAAGAAATTAGTATTTCAGCCTAAGACCCAGTCTCAAGAATGCAAGACTTCATCTAATTGTTCACAGCCAAGCTAGAAATACAATTCTATGTTACTGAGCCAGAAGCAGGATGCAGCCACAAGGGTATTACTACTTCTTATAGGCCTCAAAGCCTGTACTTTGTAACATTAAAATCTTAAGATTGATAGAGGGGTTGCATATTGGCAAAAGAGTCTGAATAATAATATATACTGGGTATATCTTAATAATGTATATATACCACTGATAATTACTAATATTTGGTCATGACAGCACTTTAGAAATTAATTGGTAATGGAAAAGCTCCAAAAGAAGGCCAGGAGATTTTAAAGTCTGATCTGTAATAACTTTAGTGAACTTTATTTTCTAATGAAAATATTAGCTCTTCTCATTGTGTTAAATGAGGGGCTTAGTACCTGACAGCCCACTTATTTGTATGCATGAAAGTATCAGAATTGAGATCTAAATCTCTTGCAAACCATATTTTAGCATCTGCTTTGATTATAAGCACATGAATGAGCTTTGAAAAGGAATATCGAGTGAAAGATGAAGAAGCATTAAACCCTTAAAAAAATTATTTTATCAGAGAGAATGAACTGAAAAAATTGTCTCAGCACTAGGAACAGGAAATGGATGAAATACATTTTCAGAAGTGGAGAAAACATTTGCAGAAACCCAGGCAGGGAGAAAAAGTGGTCCAAAACTATGCTTCAGCTGGATGTTGCATGAGAATATGGAAATCCCACAACCAGACTGAGAAACTCAGAAGCCATTTTGGGACTTGTAGGACAATCACAGTTGTCTTGTAAGCCTTGAATAACAGTATATTGGCATTCTTATACCATGAGAGGAAAATGAGTATCCAAAAAAGAGAGTTTCACAAATGAGCAGTGTAAAACCTGCCTAGACTGAACCTTTCAATAGTGCATTGTAAAGCCATCTGCAGTCATTACTGGAAAGCATAATTAAAGTAAGATTTTTTTGTGACTTCCAAATATTGCCTCACAGTCACAGGTTTAGGTTCTCTAGAAAATTCTGTTTGCCCCATGCATGGAAAGCCAAAGTTCTCAGTTTCTCATTATTTGATCTTATTCTGGATAGATTTAATTAAGGAACAGTACACTTCTTTTTGTACTAGAACATTCCAGCATTTCCTCTGAATTACTATTTGGAGCTTTTATTTCCCCAGGTTTCTACAGAAAAATCTGAAACCGATCATTTAATTTTCTTTAAAATGAACAAAATTGTGTTAAGATTTTAGTTCCTTTTGTCTGCCAGTGGGTAGGCATTCATGTGTGTTTCAGAGAACAGCAAAAGGTACCTGCCGTGTTGCTCACAGCAGAAGTGGTGAAGAAAATCCAAGAACTGTTATAGCAAGAAAAGTTTCTATTGCACCTGTAGACTTTGAAGACAATTGTTATTTCTTGTAGGATTTTAAAAGTTAATGTCTGTGAACAGGAGGAAGCCTCCAAACAGATTGCAGTTTTAGCTATGTCAGAATAGCTCTTTTTCTCTCCTGTTCTTTAGTGCAAATGTTGCATCTATACCATAGGAGACATGAATTCAAGTGTTGGAATAAAGGTGGAGATCTGGGTTATTTAGTCATGTTGCATGCCATAATCTGTCATGTCATTAGGCCTTATGTCATAACCTGAAGCAGTTGTAGTAGGATTCTTTACTTTTCTGTTATCTGGCGATTAATCCTTTATCCTCTCTGACAGAATTTTAAATCAAACTTGAGAAATTTGTAAGCACAGTGATGAAAAACACTTAAATCTTACACTTTTTAAATTACATATTCTTATATTTTTCTAAGTGATAAAAAAATTGTGGTTACAAGTATTTAAAGAAAAAAAAAAAAGGAGAGATTAAGAAGTCAAACAGGTTTAAAATAAGAATTCCAGGGTTTTGGTTTTGCTTTTGTTTTTTCTGTTTGCTGTAGGTCTATTACATACTTTTGGGACAGTGGAATGCCTAGTCCACCAGAAAAGACACTTCAGGACTCTAGAGGACTAGTGGTCTCAGTCTGAAAGCTTGTCAAGGCCTCTCCAGCAGCTGCTTTTTGATGATATTCCATTTCCAGGAGGAAGGTAATAGAGGGAAGTTTTTTGCTTGCTCTAACTATAGTTGTGATATGACAAGATAATCGGGCAGCAAACAGGAAGAGGGGGATTGCTCTGAACAGTAGCAAGTGCTGAGGGCTGTGCCCTGATCAGAAGGACTGGCGGGGAAGGGCTGGTTTGAACAGCAGGCCCAGGCTTGCCATATTAGTAATGCATGGAGGTACAATTTTGCAGATGGGATTCTGTACAAAAAAAGCAGGCTAGAGAACTTTTTGTCTTGCTACACTCTTTTATGAGCACAGAGCCTAAGTTGGTCCCTCTGACACAAAGGCAATGCTTGTCACAACAACACTACTCTGCAAAAGACAGGTGTTACTTTCACACAGTGACCTAAGCTTGTAAAAAGTACTCTTAGACAAACTAAATACTACAATCTTCCCCTTTACACAGCACAGTCTAAAGGCTTTTCAGCCTGTGATATAACTGCACAGCAATGTGAGTATTAAACACTCATGAACAAAGGAACTCCAAACAAATATTGATGAAGACTCATACCAAAACCATGAACTCTGCTCACTTGCTTCCCCCTCACTACCAAGTAAGAAAACATACAATGTATAACAGATGTCAGGCATATTCCATGGATGTACTTACATACTCCAGTGATACACATGTTGAAAGAATGTATATTAGACTACAGTATCCAAATGACTAAGCAGTGCAGCATAGAAATTGAAAGCAATTAGCTGGACAGGATAGTCTGTCCTAAGGAAAATGTAATTATAAATAAATAAGCATTTCCTGTCTTCCACAGGCTTTCAGTGCTATACACATGATGCAAGCAGTACCATTCTCATAGGAAGGAATGAATGACAGGAATGAAGTGAAGGATGGGGGAGGAGGGAAGGAGCCCTTGTTGCTGTCAATCCTGTGACAGTAGCATGGTTATAACAAGCAAGCCTGAATCTCAGTGTGATTGTTCTGGGGAAATTATACTACCACTGTATAGAACTGTAGGATTAGGTATTCCATATTGGATCTGCATTTACCACCAGAAATCAATACGCAACATTGTAAAAAGGCTGGCTTACTCTAATGATGAAAAAGGATGTGTGAAATTATAACTACCAGACTACTTTCCTATTCACAGATCTGTTGAAAATCAATTTTGTCCTGCATAAAAAAATGTATGAACAAGGGAGGATATATATGTTACAGCAAGATGAGCTTCAAAAGATTATATTCTGAATATCTATATAGTTCTTTATAGGTGGACCAAACATAGTGTCTAAAATCATATGATACAACAAAACAGTGCTGCTGAACAAGGTTTTCATTAGATCCTCAATCTAATAACCCTCCTTAAAGAAATACAAAATACTGTGTCAAGAATTCTGTGCACAGATTTTTCCTGTACAAGGGAGTGATACTACCCGAAGAGTTTTTTCCCAGAAAACAATAGTTGTCCTTGCCCATAAAAGGCACATGATTTCCATAATACTGTAAGTTACATAAACCCAAAGCAGAGGGTAGTACTACAGTACTAGTAGATTTACACTCTGGTTGAAACTCTTCTGCATAAAGATGATGGGCTGCCTCAGTGTCATCAACACAGAGATTTCAGTATACCAGTATTTGGTACCAATTAACTGTGAGTCTGAAGAGATCTGTGTTATCAAAACCTGCAAGCATTTCTTTGCTATAAAGGAGTATTTCCTTACATGTGAATAAAAATTTTCATCAAAACAACAACTTGTCTGCAGGAAACAGTATTTCTGTGTGTGGAGAAAAAAAAAAAAAAGAAAGAAAGAAAGAAAAGAAAACAGAAAAAAAATCCAACCAAAAATCAATCAAACAAACAAATAACATCCATCTAATTTTCATTTAATAATTACTTTTATTTTCATTGAAATCTCTTCTTAAACAATGTTTAGCAAGAACTGAAACATACTATTGTATTGTTAAATTCAACACAAAGGTTTTTTTTTAAATTAATTTAGTTAAAAAAATGATTATAGAGATAAATTTATAAATATTTTATAATTTACATAAGTAAATATATAATTATAAATAACACACAAATATGTAACTTATAAAGCATTATATATAAAAATATATTAAAAAAATAAAATTTATAATGTTTAGATTTTTCCTTTGAAGTGGAACCAAATAAGTACTTTTTTGGTAGTACACATGTCCTGCAAGTTTAATATAAACCACAATACACATTTTAGAAATCTGAGAACTTTTTACATGGTTGTTTTCATTGTCTTTATTATACAGTTAAAAGTCATTAAGAGTGAATAATTTATAGGATTGCAGTAAAGCATAAAGCTTCATATTGATGTTTCTTTTTAGAGCAGCAGCTTTATTCAGATTTGTTGGCCTCTAACCACTGTGTTGTCATAATTGTGTAAATCAGAAAGCAGATTACAGAAACGGATAAGTATGTATACTGTGAACTGTTTTTCCTAATACAAAATACAAGTCTTTTGTTTTTGTACATGCATAATTATCTGATTTATTAATTCCTGTATCTATTACTAAAAAACTTTATTTTCGCATGGTATTTTGGTAATCACATTAACCATTAGCTAATTAAAATGCACAGATATTTGGAAGTGTTTAGAGAGAATGATACTGTCTTCATTTCAACTACATAACTTATATATATTAATTCAAAATTATCTACATTGCCGTTAAAGCTTAACAAAAATTAATATTTTTTACTTTTTTTAATGTATTTTTAAAAATTGTTTCTATGCATGTAAGAAGTTTATTAATTCTACTTAAGCATCAACTAATCGGAAAACAGGAACTTGTCTTTCCTACATAGCACAGTGGGTAGGAATAAAGGATTGGTTTCTGTTTCCATGTAAAATCAGATCCAGTAGCTGATCATAGGCAATGAACCCTTTCTTCCTACCACACTGTGTGACAGTTTGATATGTCTGATACCTAATCTTTTCCTTTTTTTTTTTTTTTTTTTTTTTCCCTCAGTAATGCATCACCCTAATATTATCAGTGGGAATTCACCTCCCATCATTTGCACATAAATGGGGCTATATCAATTTAAAATCTCTGGGAGCTCTGGGCTTATTTTGGTGTGCAGATAGTTTTCAGACAGGTACTGCCTATTCATTCAACACAGCCTCAAAGCACAATGATTTATCCCTTGATATAGAGCTATGACATGAGAACACAGAGGGTGATTTATCCTGTGTGATTTAGTTCAGTGAACATATACTGCCAAATAAGAAAATGAAGTGTGTATACCATATAATGGGGGAATTGAAAAAACAATGTATAAACTGTCAGCTTATTGTAAAATTATGTGCCATTTCTACTAAATTCTTAAAAAAAAAAAAAACCTATTGAAAGTCATTTCAGCAGCAACTGCAGTTGTTTAAGACATGCTGGGAAGAAGCGATAATGGCAGTGCTTAGCAGTTCATTACATATCATTAATTCGCGTCACCATTATGCTCCTCTATTTACACTGTGCTGGCATGCAACTTAACTGCTTGCTTTCCTAGGAAATCCAAGGATTATTTTCATTAACTTTCTTTGCCAGGCTTTCTCAAATAAGATTGGAACCCCCGTTAGCCCTCTATATGGGTATTTGAAGACTTCTTTTTCTCCTTCTGAGGGTCCTGGAACTGTCCTTAGGAAGCTAATCATTGTTGAGTCATTTTAAGGAATCTCATTCAGGAGCAACAAGCATGCCGTTCACAGCATAGCCAGATTCCTTTCAAGCTTTCTGATCTCCTAACGGGACCATAAGTTGCATAAGGTGGTATGAAATGTTATCTCATATGTCAGGCTGTTGTTGAGTTCATCCCATCATACTGATGTTAGGCATAAAAAAAGATGCATCTTCTTCACCTGGGAGGGGAAATAGAACTTCAGCCCTTCTGAAACCAACGATAAAGTGCTCCTTCACTAAATTGCTCAAGAATGATTGTGCTTATCTTGGCTGGGATAATTTGCTTCATAGTAGATAGTATGGGGATATGTTTGAATTTGTGCTGAAAACAGTCCTGATAACAGAGATATTTTTGTTATTGCTGAGTGGTGCTTACACAGATTCAAGGCCTTTTCTGCTTCTCATCCCACCCTACCAGTAAGTAGGCTGGGGGCACACAAGAATTTGGGAGAGAGCACAAAGCTGGGAGAAAAAAGAAGGTGGCCATTTGAAGTGATGGTGATTACCTTCCCAAGTAACCATTACATGTGATGGAGTCCTGCTTTCCTGAGAATGGCTGAACACCTGCCTGCTGAAGGGAAGTGGTGGATGAATTCCTTGTTTTGTTTTGCTTGTGTGTGAAGCTTTTGCTTTACCTATTAAACTGCCTTTCTCTCAACCCATGGGTTTTCTCACTTCCCATCACACTGATAAGAGTAAGCAAGCAGCTGTGTGGTGTTGAGTTGCCAGGTGTCATGGTTGAGGTGTCATGGTTTAAGCCCAGCCTGTCACTCAGAAACCACGAAGCTGTTCACTCACTCTCCCCGCTTCCTCCCCCAGCTCCCAGAGGGATGGGAGGAGAATCAAAAGCATGTAACTCCCATGGGTTGAGATAAGAACAGTCTAGTAACTAATGTATAACACAAATCACTACTGCTACCACCAATAATTATAATGATAAGAGAAATAACAAGGGAAGAGAATACAACTGCTCACCACCAGCAGACCGATACCCAGCCCAATCCGAGCAGTGATCTAGCCCTTCCAGGTAACTGCCCCCAGTTTACATACTGGGCATGATGTGCTGTGGTATGGAATACGTCTTTGGCTAGTTTGGGTCAGGTGTCCTGTCTCTACTTCCTCCCAGCTTCCCCTCCTCCCTGGCAGAGCATGAGACTCACAAAGTCCTTGGGCAGAGTAAACATTACTGAGCAGCAACTAAAAACATCGGTGCTATCAGCACTGTTCCCAGGCTGAAAGTCAAAAACACAGCATTGCACCAGCTACTAAGAAGAAAAAAAAAAATACTGCTACTGCTGAACCCAAGACATGAAGTTAAACACAACAGCCGTTTTTTGGTGCCCAGCATATGGCTCCAAAGTTTTGAGATAACAACAGATTTAATTGGAATGTGGTAGATTGAAGTCATAGCTATTACTGCTGTTTAGCTAATTGACAGGCTTCAGTGCTTGCCATGGGTCTTGCTTACTTTACTATAAATTAGAGTAGTCTGATGCTAGTTAGTGGCTGCTTGCTGCTTTTTGCTTTCTGCTTGGTGTATGGCTGTGCTGCTTATCATCTTACTCTGCTGTGCCTGGGAACATTTTGATAACAGCAATGGTGATGTGCCTGGGCTGGCAGATGGCCAGGGCATTGCTGCTGTTTCTGTGCTGCTGTATTGAACAGGCTGGAACTTCAGTATGAACTTGAGTTGAAGTAACTGTGACCTGTGTGATTTATGGAACAGAACTTCACAACTAACAAAGAGTTATAAAGCAGGTATGTTTATTGCGGCACTGGGTGCAAGGGGGATCACTCCACCTAATTTGCTCAACAAAGCTAGATATTTATTACACACAAACATACATAGTAATTAGATTTCACAAGCATAGGAGGAGATTATTATTATAGTTAGTTCCAAGAACTCATTAATACCAATCCCCTCCCCTCTATACCTGTGCACTGCCATCTTGTGGTCTCGGGCTGGGGTCTTCTGGATGAAGTAAGAGGTCTTCCTCACTATGCACTTTTCATTGTCACAGTTTCCCCAGCTGGCAACCACAAGACTGATAGAGACTAGTTGAAGCAAGTTCCTGTCAGACATTCATCTTCTTTAGGGAAAAGGGCTCCTGATTTCAAACAATGTGTTTTGGTTACCCATTCTATTCTGAGTTACAGTTTAACCACAAGACAAGTGTTGCAGAATGGCTCCAAGAGCAAGGCCATGGATCCTTAGAGGCCTTGTGCGAGCAAAGCAAGGTGTAGGCCTCACAGGTAACCGGATACCGGATGGGGGAGGAGAATGTGGAGGAAGCTGTGTAGAACTAACCAATACTGTTCTGACTAGTAGGCGTGGCTAAATACCACGCGGATATAAGCAAATTGTGCCACAAATAAAGTAGAAGTTTGCTTATCACCCATATTGGATTGGCGTGCCCGCTTCTCCTCGCTGCTTACAAATGGCGCCCGAACAGGGACATGGACTACAGGGCCCCGGCTACCGGGGACCCGGAATACAGGGCCCCGGTTGACGGGGACCCGGAATACAGGGCCCTGAGTATCAGGGACCCAGAACGGCGAGTGAGCGGTGCTGGCGGTAGTGGCTGGGGAGCACGGGCAATGCTGTTGCGGTGGCGTGACGGACCCGGGTGCTTGGACTAACTGAAAGGAGTCCGCCACTGGGGCGAACCAGACACTGCTGCGTCGGGAGGCCGATCCGGAGACCGAGGTTACAGGACGACCTAGAAGAGGTTGATCCGGAAAAGGCCGGCCATGAAAATGGACCGAGAGGTAGCCCCTGATTTATTACAGTGCTTCTTATAAAAGCGGTGAATTGAGCCTGAGACTCTAAAGCAGCTAGCAGGTCTAGTGGCTGTAGGGAAGGCTAAGGGATTTTTTGTAGATCCTAATACAGTTTTTGAGGAGAGTGAGTGGTGAAAGTTTGGTGATGAACTATTTGACTCAATGCTTAATGATGATAAAACGGCAAAGAAACTCAGTAAAACGCGGAGAGAAGTAATAAACTGTATAAAAAGATACAAGGTGGAAAAGAAAACTGCCGCGGTAGCAATGGAGAAACTAGGAACAGACATCCCCGGTCTGTTGAAGCCGGGGGAAGATTACAACTCGTTTCCCCCAACTCGCGGGGCGCTCCCTGTGCTTGGAGCACAGGGTTTCCCCCCCCCCCTTCCTTTCTCCCCCTCCTTCTTCATCAGAAGGCGCAGTGGAGGAGGTGTAACCCCCTGCTCCCCCACCAACCCAGTTCCAAAAGTAGGGACTTTGAAAAGGACAGAGAAAGTATATTAGAAGGTATACGCATGATAAATGTCGAGGAAGCTGAAAGGAAGAGGGTGGTCCTTCGGCGCCGGATCAATTGGGGCTCCGTTTTGAAGCACGCAGTAGAAAATAGAGATTATGCGCTAGCGGGAGATTTAAAGGAACTGCGAGTCTTTCCAACCCACTATGCCCTAGAGTGGAAATTTTTAACTCAGTTACAGAGGAGCCAGGTCTGCAGATGGCCACATACCGAACGAGATACATCTGACAAGGAAGACATAGCTGCGAGCAACGGGGACCCTTAGTTCGGCCCAGGATCAGCCCCCGAATCCCCTGAATCCGAGACAGATTTATATCCTCTGCTTCCAGACTCTGACTCTTCATCTCCCGGGTCGGTCTGCTCAGACTCACTGGCCCTGGAGATGCTCAGCTACAACAATGGTTAACCAAAGATGCGATCATTACTGGTGAATTTTCTGCAATGGGCATCTCTGCATACCCTGTGTTTACTACACAGCAGGGGGCTAAAGAGTGGGAAGCTCTTGATCTCAAAATAGTTAAGGAAGCCTGACAAGCAGTGACCACATATAGGTTAAAATCCTCTTATACTCAAGCTGTATATATTATGATTTTTTCCTGCAATTGACAGGGGGAGCCCATACAGTTTCTCTGTGATACTCATGTACTAGAAGTTGGTAAATATAAGTATGTCCAGGTTTCTATCAACCCTTGGAGACCTTTGTAGATACTGCTGGCCACTTCTTCCAGCACAGGCTGGCCACCTGTGTCAGAATGAGTGTGCATTTTGGTCAGTATAAAAACCCAAGCCTCATACGATGTGGGGGAGGCAGAACCTCTGTGGGGATGCCCGCTAAGGTTGAGCCTGCCACCTCGCACTGCAATGATGCTTCTCGGAGCTGGTTTGCTGTTAGTCTCCACAGGGTCCTTGTGCCACGTTCTGTACGTGGGACTGTAGTGGGAGTAATGATTGTCTGGATTTTGTGCTTCAAATATTGTAGTTGTGTGGTGTGTGCTTGTGGGATCCCATACGCACGCGTGTGTGTGTGTGCTGAGGGCAGACGGTGTTCTGTGTATTTTTCTTGTTGTTGGGTTCATGTAAAAGCTTTTAACGGGCAGCTGTTTAACATTTTGGGCATGAAAGGGTTAACGTAAAAGTGCGGCTGCCGGCAGGTATTTATGCTTGCTGCTGAAGCAGGCAGGCCGCTGTAGTTTCTGCCCAGCAGGATGGCTTTTGCAGGGATAAAAAAAAAAAAAAAAAATGGGGGGAGGGGAGAGAGAGTAATGATGCTGCATTCAACCTGTTTAACCTGTCTACTTCTCAAGAACTGATAACCTGGGGGAGGGAGATATTTGTGTCCTCCTGCCTGCAGGTCCATGGCGACTGCCTGCAAAGTTTGTCAAGCCTTGCCATGAGCTGGACAGACGAATGGAAAAACCTGATGCCTCAGCTACAGCAGCTGACCATGAATACCCCAAGCAGAATGAGATAGAGGAAGAGAAAAACGAATGATTGCAAAACATCACTTGGGGACAACTGAAAAGTAACATCCTGAATATGTGTGCTTGTAAAGTAGCTATTATTAGAGGTTGTGATTTTGTGTATGAAACCACCTGTGTTTACTAGCTAGTTGCTAATAAGAAACTACACCTTGTATTGTATAGATTTGTCACTTGTAAAAGAGGTGTTAGAGTATTAAAATTTGCAGTAGCTGCTAGAAAAATGCTAAGGCAACAGCTAGAAAGATTTTAATACAATGGTAGTGTCATAAAGCAGGTGATGGAACAAATTAAGGGGGGGGAGAATTCCACTGGTAAGAAATTTCTTTGGCTAGTCCCTCACTGCCATCAGCATCTTCAACATGCTGCTGCACCCTGTAATAGTTACTCTGCTAATGTAAATCTGTGTGTGCCTTGCTGTAGTAGCGACTTGTTACTGGATAAAACAAAAGGGGGGAGATGTGGAGACAGTGTTCTCACGGGAGAATGCATAACTGGTACATAAACTTTGAATAATCCTGAAAGATACAGCAAGGCCATGAGAGGCCTGAAGAAGCTTAAGCAAGCAAGATAAGAGGCTGGAATTCACCAGGTTAATGAGAACTGTGGGCTGTTGGCAAGCTTTCAAGGTTGAGTTCTCACACCTGTGTTTAACCAATTATATGTTAGTCATTAAGGGTCTTCAGGACATGTATCCAATCATAATATGCCAAATCACTGTAAGTGCTTCAGCCAGGGCCTTGGCTCAGCTAAACAGACTGAGTTGCTGAGTTGCTAAGCAGACAAATACTACATCGAAGGCAATTTCTGATTTATTGTTTGATGTTGACTCTGTAAGACATGCAACACTGCAGAACCTTTTGTTGTTGGAACAGGGACATGGATGTGAAGAGTGTGATGGAATGTGTTGTATGAATCTTTCTGGTCATTCTAATTCGATACATGCACAGCTGAGAACCCTGGCTCAGCTTACCCAGCAATTGCAAGTGAGCAATGACCTAGGAATAACTAAATGGTTGTCCTCATGGGGCATTACAGGTTGGCTTAAAACACTGCTATTTGAAGGACTGCGTTTATGTATCATTGTTATTTCAATCATTGTAGTTGTTAGACTTGCTTATAGTTGCGTGATGAAACAGGTGAACAGAACGACCCGCAATGTTTTGCTTGCACAAAAGAAAAAGGGGGGAATTGTTGCAGAATGGCTCCAAGAGCAAGGCCATGGATCCTTAGAGGCCTTGTGCAAGCAAAGCAAGGGGTAGGCCTCACAGGTAACCGGATACCGGATGTGGGAGGAGAACGTGAAGGAAGCTGTGTAGAACTAACCAATACTGTTGTGACTAGTAGGCGTGGCTAAATACCACGCGGATATAAGCAAATTGTGCCACAAATAAAGTAGAAGTTTGCTTATCACCCATATTGGGTTGGCGTGTCTTGCTTCTCCTTGCCGCTTACAGACAAGCAGGAACAAGAACATACCCTTTCCCTATACTAAGTTAAGACAAACAAGACATAGTTTCAAAAAAGAAAACTTAACCGTTTCCTTAGTTTGTTACTATTCCTCACAACATGTGGATGAATCCATGTAGGAGCAGGACACCCCAAAGTGTCTATGGCCATGGGTAAATCCACACCAGAGCACATACATCTCAAAGCATCTGTGGGTGTGGATAAAACCATGCTGCAACAAGCATACCTTGAAGCGTCAGTGTCTATGCACGAGATCACCCTGGAGCACCTGAAAGCATGTGGTCATGGATAGATCCACAACAGAGCAGGTACAACCTTGGAGGGACTGCAGCCATGGCTAAGACCATGTTGGAGCAAGTTTACTTCAGAAGGCATTGTGCTCATGGATAAGACCATGATGGAACAATTGCACCTCAAAGCAACTGTGGCTGTGAATAAATCTATGCCACAGCAGGTATACCCCTGAAGACACTGCAGCTCACAGATAAGGCCCCACTTGGAGCAGGTACACCCTGAAGGCTCTGCAGTCTGTGGATCAGTGCAAGTTGGTGGAAGGGCAAGGGCAGTTCATTGCACTGTTAAACCTGATGGACTGGCTCAAAAGGACCATAGATTAAAATCAGAATGGGAATACCTTTAAGTTGTTTTAACCTGGGATTTGAATTGCGTGTTACAGGAATTATTACAGCAGGAACCCTTTGTTGCTAGCCAGGTAATTCATTTCAATGTTAAACTTTACAACCTGGTCCAAAGGGACCAGGGGTGGAGATTGTAATGGATATACCTTTAAATTGTTGTAACCCATTATTTGGATTGCATATAATGTAATAGGAATTACTGTAGCAGGAACCATCCAAATCAGTGAAGGACCAATCTTACAAGAAACAGTGCAAATGCAGCAGTAAGCTGACCTGAGCTGGCTTTGGTGCCGTATAACTCCATGAAACACACCATCTCTCCTGTCTTACCATGTGTCTACATTGACAAAAACTTTCAAGAACTGAATCTTGGTCAGCCTGAAGTTGGCAGAAAGTTAGAGAAAAGATTCTGTGAAATGCGGTACTAAGAAATTGCTAAAATTATTCTAAATAACACACTGGAGAAAAAGTGAGATTACTTGTTTCATTAAAAGAATCTACTGATGTTAAGTAACAGTTTGCCTACTCAAGTCTTCATCTGCTCTTGCACTTCACATCTGTGTTTTCAGATATTCTGATTTGATTCCTGACATGGCACTTGAAAGGCTCCCTCTGTCCCTCAGTTCTAGGCTTGTTGCTGCTCCCACCAGCTGTGCAGCAAAGAACATATATTAAAATGCAGAAAGTGCTCATAATAGCAGAGAACAGGCTGTTCTTCCCTTCAGGGGCAGCTCAGCTGTAAAGATGAATGCATTTTTCTAGAAGAGAAAGAACAGTATTCTATGCCAGTCCATTCTTTCCCTTGAACAGCCCTTGAACAGGAAACGGTGACTACAGTCTTAAAAGCTTTGCACAATGATCATAACTATGTACCACAACCTCCATACAGAAGTACATTAATGAGAATACTTTAGCCTAAGTGGGAGCTGGTGTGTCTGGACTAGGATGATCTTGACTGCTTCTTCATTTTTTGCATGACTGTCCATACAGCCAATAAATAATATTGTCTATGAATAAAACAAGCATAAATCTAGGTAAAATTCTGGCCTCAAACTCACAATGAGTTATCTGTATTGCAGAATAAAACAAGATCTCAGAAAGCAGATGGAGTTTTTCACAATAGACAGGGATGCTTGAATGATACTGAATTTAGTATCTACAATATAAATACCTATAAATGCAGTAGTCCTTTCTGGCTCCTATTTTGGTCAGCTCAGGAATATTTTGGCTTCTAAATTAAATGGATGAATCATAGCATAGAAATCTCTTTATTTCTTCACTTCAAAGAGTCTGGATAATTAGATCCAAATTCCATTCTCTAGCTTCACAGAAGAAAAACGCTTGTGTTAAGTGCAGACTAGCAAGCAAAAGCTGTGTTTGCTAGTCCGAACTAGTTAACAAATTGAGAATTTGCATTCTAAATGGACTAATAATAATAGTAAAAGGAAAAGAAAATATCATAGGAGGATCACAGCTCAAAGGTTTAAAACCAGTTCTTTTAAAACTATATAAAGGATCTGCCTCTAGCGAGGGACACCTTCAATAGACTCTTTAAGTGATTCACGTCTGTAACATTGCTATCTCAGAATTAAGCAAGAAAGATTCCACATAGTAAGATCTACAGATATTAAGTATTGCTTTTGTCTGCATAGTGTCCCATATAGGGAAATATAAAACACTGGAACTTTGTGGAGTTTACTTGAGAGTTTAGGGAAGGCATTTCATTTCTGTATGATGTTTATTGTGATAGTGGCTGTACTAAATTAGTTACATGTTTCAGTTGCATGACTTTCAAATGTATTCTAAAAGTTAATGTTAAATAAATTTCTGTAAACAATTGGAGAATGTTTTGGAAGATATATATTCATTTCTAGCAACTAAAATTTAACAATTTAACAACAGCATCAGTAAAATTGCATCATGCGAAAGTATGCTGGGGGCTTACTGGCGAGTTGGCCATGAGCCAGCAATGTGCCCTTGTGGCAAAGAAGGCTGATAGAATCTGTACTTCATTAGAAGGAATCTCAGCAGCAGCTTAAGAGAGACAATCCTTCACCCTCTGCCCAGCACCAGTGAGGCCACATCCAGTGTCCTGTGTCTCATTCTGAGCTGCTCTCTCTGAACATCAGAAAACGTTTTTTTTTTTCCTATAAGGGTGACTAAGCACTGCAACAGATTGCCCAAGGAGACTGTGGAGGTATTCAAAAGCTGCCTGGACATGGTCCTGAGCAACTGGCTTTAGATGGTTCTGCTAGACAGTGGATTTGGAACAGATGACCTCCAGAGGTCCTTTCGAACTTGAACCATTCTGTAATTCTGTGAACTAAAATCCAGTGGTTTTCTATGCATTCACACTACTGCATTCCTTCTTCTGAAATATCTGGGTGTTTTTATTCTATGCATATTGTCATGTAGCATAAATCCATACTGTTATATTTTCCTGAAATAAAAGTTAATACCTAAAGAGGAATACAAAAAATGTACATCTAGATAAAGTATATTTAGGGACTCCAATTTTCCTACCAAGAACTAATCGAGCACTTTGGGAAAGGGTGTTAGCTAAGATAAAGGTAGTAGAACAGCGCCACCACCCCATCTGGCCCAGCTTGTAATGCAGGAGACTACTGTGCCTAAACAGAGCAGCTGACAGGAGAAAATGTCAGGGCCATGAAGGGAGTGTGAATCATTTGAATTATTACCCTGTATACTTATTGTAGCATCATGCTGGGAATGTGTTTGCAAATGCTAGTAAGTTTGCATTCCTTTTGCCTTTTGCAGGGGGAAAGAAATATGTCATACCTGCAAAAATGTCTGTCCTTCCTGATGAGGAGCTTGAAAAGGTCTAATAGTTTCTTCATCTCCACTAAACTTAATAAAATGTTAGAATCTGATTTCTGACTGACAGACACCTATATTTTTTGTTCTTCAGACATTAAATGCACCTGGTTGGATCCAATCAAAAACTCTGTATTTATAAATGTGCACACTGTAGTTAAGTTTTCCTGGTTTTCGCTGCTGATTTAGCAATGATACTCAGTTCCAGGTGGAAACTGGTTGTTTCTGTTATTCTCAGTTTTTTATTCATACACCTAAATCTTCACATATTTCTGAGACATTATACCAGACTTCTTATTTTTACCATCAAGAACCTCATAAATTATTTTTTCCTGTAATTTGAGTACAGATTCCATGGAGGGAGAAATAATAGGACATGATATGCTTTCGTCAAGTAAGGGATGGGAAGAAGGATTTATGTCAGATAATTTGGCACTATGTGCTCAAAAACAAATACAAATTCAGACATATATTACCTAATTCTAGAGTTTTAGGAAGAAGATTTTATTCCTCTATATTCACTGATTGCAAAAGGAACCAAGTAACTTGTCAATTAACTTTGGTGCCTTGGTCACATGTCTAAATGGCGTGAATCAAATAAGTCTTCTCAGACTACCTTTAGCAAATGTGCCAGACTCAAATGTAGATGGAAGATTCCAACAGGTAGCTTACTGCCTACAATACTGCGAAACACCCAAACTATGTCTATATACATAGTTATTTAGGTACTGAGGCACTAGAAATTGCACATTTGCAGCTAACTAGAAAACCAGTCATTGTATTACATGACAAAAAGAAATGTGGGAAAGAAATTATATGTTATCATATAACTAAAGATAAATATAATTAAAGGTAAAATGAAGCCTAATTAAGGTTACACAACTTACTGTAACTCTGGAATCCCCTAGCTTTTAATTTTTTTCAGATATGTTTGTTTTATAGAAATAAAAATATTGATATAAGCAATAGAGAAGGAAAAAATAATTTTAAGCAGCATCTTACAGAGTTAAACTCATTATACTCACAGGTGATGAAAAAGTACTTTTTTACCTCAGGGAATACAGAGCTTTAAAGGCTTGCTGTAAACACAACAGATGCTGGCTCTCTCCCTCTGTCCTGCAAAAGCGAGCATACACACATGCAAAGACCACTCCTAACATAAAAGAAAACATAAAAATAAAAACCCTAGTGGGTTGTGAGGAAGGTCTATCTAAACTGAAGAATTTAATACTGATTTGAAAAACCCAGCAGTATTTTGCTTGAATACTTACTTGCTTTTCAATAATTTGCAGAGCTGGTGACTTTGTAACGAATACTCTTTCACAGATTTCCTGATAAATTCCTTCCTTAAGCTTCTATTGCCTATGGTATTTGATGGTAAGTATCTTAGTATCAATAATGAAAAATATTAGAAAAACCTAATTATATTCACTGCTTTTAGACTTCTATAGACAGATAATTGTTATTAGTCAGAACTCCATTAAAAATAGGTATAATGCCCGTGAAATTACAGTTTCTTACTGTAGACACAGCACAAAGAATATGTGTAGAGGGAGAAAGGAGTTATTTATGACACCAAAGGAGTGGTTTATGACACCAAAGCAGATGCTTTTTACCTTGACAGTACTCAAGTGACAAAACTGCTGGACTACTGATTCAGCAACATAATATCTTGTCTAATTCTCATTTCACTTACTCCTATGCAATCATATTTAAATGTCAGTGACTTTCAAAATTCAGTCTTTCTTCACAAGTACGCCAAAGCTTTGAAGAAATTAAATAGAACAAGCATAGAAAAAATTAATATATTAAAACAAGATTTAGTCATTTATTTGTATCACAGCCATGATCAATACCATGATTTTTCATGCATGGCTGACAGAAAAGCTCAGTATAAGATGTCATAAAAACATTTGCAAAACCATTAATTCTAAAAGTCACACAAGATGGCAAACTGCACATTTTTTTTCTTTTCCCTATGAGATATAGACTATGTGACCAACATTTTCTGTAAAACCCTTTCTCAGTGGGTTTGGGTTTTTTTCTCACTTTAAAGGAAAATTTAGGGTATGAAGCATGGTTTATTACTTCTGTCTCCTCCATCCCTTTGAGCCTTAGTGAGAGACAGAGAAAGATCTGCTCCCTATATAGTTTTCTCCCAGCCCAGCCTCTACTGTATTGTCATGCTATATTCTTTCCTTCCTCCATGGCCACAGATGAGAGTGTGCTGGGGCTGTTGCAGAGGGAGCAGATGTAATAAGTGAAGGCAGCTCACAGGGAAGTGAGGGGAAATGAGCTCATGCAGAAGTGAGAAAGGAATCATGGAAGAAAGGGTTGTCTGTGATACAGGTGGGGATCATCTGCCAAACGAGGAGGTGGAGCAAGAGAAGATGGTAGCTTTTTCCCATATCTCCAGGAAGAAAAAGCATGGGAGAATAAAAACTCATGAAGAAGACTAAAGAAGGGGAGTAAGAGACATTTCTGCTGTCAAGCTAAATCTGCTACAGCTCTCTGGAAGCCATATTAATCATTCCTAGCTCTCTAGTTTCACCTTCGTTCCCTGGAAGCTCTTCCAGCTTTTTTAGACTCACTTTCTCATCCATGACCTGCTAGAAAACTGCTCTAGACTCTGGCAAATCTCTCTCTGCTGTCATTAACCTTCCAAAACACTAACAGACCACAGTTTCTCCTTAAATTCATTTTGCTTTCACCCCAAAACCAAATTTTGCCTGCACAACTAAGAAGCTATTTCTCAGTATACCCTAGAGCAAATCAGTTGGACAGTCAAGCAAGCAGTCAGATTTCCTTTCCTCTCCAACAGCCTGTAATGAAAAGATGCAAAAGAGGGAAATCACTCGTATCCTTTTTTGTTTAAACAGTTTCTGACAGCTCATTATAATTATTGAATGTCAATGGTGAGTTCAGCTGTATGCAAATGTATAGACAGAAATGCTTCTTGATCAAGATTCAAGTGGTTCAAAGAATTAATAAACAATAAGATGGACATAGTTTAAGCAATTAACACGAATATATAAGCATGTGCAAATATGCAAGACCATGGTCACCACCCTAAAATTACTTTAAAGAAAATAAACTTCAGTAATGTCTCTTAACGTCCCTATACATTCTGTTCCTTCTAAATAAATGTACAGTGCAGTACAATATCAGAGCAGATTATCAGTTTGTTTATGTGAATATATAAACTCTTTGGAATCCTTGTCATTTTCAACAATTCTGCAAACAGCTGAAGATTTATTAAAGAAAGGATATTTAATGCAGAGGAGCCTAATACAAAATAAAACGGCTTTCTTGTCTTAGATATTTATGTTCAGATCTGACACAGTGCAAGCCAAATTCCCCACAAGGAGTATAATTCTTATTTTAACTATGTATATACACATTAATCCATATTTTTCTGATACATTATGCTTTCCCCTAAATTCTTCAGTTTTACTTGGAACACAAACACAATTTACATCAGTTTAATTTTTATATTTCTTTGCAGAAGGATTGTACTTCTTGTCTCATTATTATTATAAGCTGCTTTGTACATTTCCAGTTTCATTTACCCCCTTTATTCAAGCAGCTTCTGTTCCTATGCATAAAAACAGACGGTCCAAACAGTTCCTAAAAACTTTAGCTTCAGCTGGATTTCCTCATGCAGAGAGTGAATTGAGGGAGATGCCTAGAAATGAGGATGAGGACAACAATCGTATTAACTGCAAGGGCGGGTTAAGCATCTTCAAATCTAAAAGGCCTAAGAGGGCTGTATAACTACCTGAAACTGAACATCCTGGGCTTTGACCACATACTTGAGAAACTGGGACTGGAAGTATGAAACATCTCCCAGGTTTACATATATAGTTATTTCTCTTCTTGCTCCAGACCAGTCCTTTTTTTATTAATTATTTATATATTGTAGACAAATGGCACGGTAAAACAAACTACCTCTCTGCCCTGCAGATTGCTGCAGTGTCCTGAATGTTCCCCTTAATACTGAATATGAGCTGTAAAAAAGCTTCCTTTGTTCCTCATTTTTTGGCACTGTTATTTTTTAATAAATAAGCTCACAGTGATGTGGCTTCAGCAATGGGAGGGGAAGCTGGTTTCACCAACTTTGTCTTGGTGGTGCTACTGTGATCAGGACAGCCTCCTGAGAGGATAGCATAAGAAGGATGATACTGAGGAAAAAGATAGTCATAGATGAATTTTTTTTTATTAGAGTCTTGCACTAATAGATTTGTCAGGTTTTTTAAGCTTATTTGTACTTTTTGTAGTCGAAACAGCAAGGAAGCTGTTTTTTTGACTCAAACAGCTGTACGGTTTTAGGCCCTTAGAAAGAATTTTTATCTATAATTTTATGTACATGGGATGTGGGGAGTGTGAGTTACATCAGAGTGATTCGTGTCAGCAACTCAGGGGTCCTAGTGATCATTGCACTTTGTATGGAGATGGAATCCCTTGTGATTATTGTGCTATGTGCAAAGGGTATGATAAGTGTCCCTGTCAATACCACAGTGAGGAGGAAGAAGAAACAAGGGAATAATTCCCCTGGGTCAACCGCAATATTATGCAAAGAAATGTTTTGTTCATTGTTTAAATGGCACGAATGTTCTTAGAAAAAGGGGGGGTAGGTAACTTAGAGATATGTCCTTGTCCTGGGTTCACAGAATGTTTTTCCCCTTCTTGTGCTGGTGCAAATGTTTTGACTTTCAGTGGGAACGGAGCTGAACAAATAAACTTTGTGACATGCTCTGGCAAGGAGTGGAATTTATGTTGTGAAATCTGGCTAAGATGGAATTTATGGTCTAGACTTGTGATAGACATAATATTTCTTCAGCCAGAGACAAAACCCCAACAACAGGTGGAGAAGCCTGGGAAAAGAAGACAACAGGATTGGCTGAAGCCCAAGAAGCCCGGGAAACCAAAAAGTATAAGAGACTATACCCAGAAGTTTGTGTCTCAGGTGGAGCAGAGACTCCTCGGCACACCCAGCGCTGCTTGCTTATTGTCTCTCCGTATTAATTATAATAAAAATCAATTAAAACAGATTGGCTAGATTTTTATAACAGGAGTGAAAACAATAAGATTTGCATAAAAAAGAGTTCGGGAATGAGCTCTGAGGCCTTGGTGCTTGACAAGCCCTGGGGTGATGAGTTGGGGCGTGTAAGGCCAGAGGATGTGGGGGTTGTGAGAGGGTCTGCAACATTCTAATTGGACTATTTACCTGGAGAGTTTCACAGTGGCCAGTGAGATTGAATGTTGTATGTATGCGCAGGTTGGGGAAGTACTGAACAAGGGGATAAAAAGGGCTTGGTGATAATAAACGAGGATTTGAGTCTCTGCATCAACTTGAGTCCATGTCGTGAAATGCCACAAATGGCGCCCACCACGTGGAGCATGAAAAACAATCAATTGTTGATCTGGTGGAGTGACTCAGCCGAACTGCTTGCTGAATGTAAGCAAAGGTGTACGCTGAAAGGAAGTGAATTCAAGCCGTATAGATTGCCTCTCTTAGGACGGGGGTAGGTGGCTGAGAATTATGGGGCCTGCTTTAACAAAGGAGCAGGGGAATGTTCTAGAAATTTTTGCTATGATTCTTAAGCAGTATGGGAAAAAAGTTGACAAGGAAGAATTGAAACGTAACCTTCTCTGGGCATCAAAAGTCAATCTGTCTAATATTTATGCCCTGGAGATTGGGGACAAAATTGGTGTTAATTTGTGCGACTGTGCTACAAAGAATGGTGAAGTTGCCACCAATTTATTGAGCTCTTGGTGAACTATTTCTGAAACTTTAAAACTTCATGCCAGCTCACAAGCACAGGGGGCAGAAGCAGCACCTTCGGCTCCCTCATCACCATCCTCTTTGCCGGACTCTGCCGTGAGACAGAAAAGTTAGTCTGCTGTTGTCGCTCCTGTGGTTCTGCCATCTGATGATTCTGATGTTGACCTGGATGGTCCTTTTGATCCTGGGCCTGTGGATCTGGAAAAGGAGCCTGATTTATATCCCCCCCGATCCTTATGACAAATAGGCAGCTGTAAAGGGAGAAGCAAGATGGGCAGGGGATGCAGACATATTGTGTGCTTTCTCGGTGGTGTATGTGCTGGATCAAGACCCGCAGTGGGAAGGTCTCGCCTATGTTCTTAGCAAAGATATCAGGCGAACGGTGACGGACCATGGACTTGGAGCCCCATATACAACTCATTTGATACAGTCGCTCTGTGATACTCATGTGTCTGGATTTTGTGTTTCAAATATTGTTAATTGTGTGGAGTGTGTTTGTGGGACCCCTTGTATGCGTGTGTGTTGAGGGCAGACGGTGTTCTGTGTATTTTTTGTTGTCAGTTTGCATAAGTTTTTAACGAGGGGCGTAAAAAGGGCAGTGAGGCCCCTTTAGTTGTTTGATAACCATGTTCAAAAGAAGCTGCCCTCCAATTCGGCTCCCAGTGCTCCACTGGTGGAACAGCCAGGATGGACATCGGAGCCATGGAGTGAGAAAAAAAAAACACAACAAACCCTTTTAATCTATTTCAGTATTGGGGCAGTTTGTAGAGGCACCACAAACAAAGCCTAAAGAGCGCCTGCAACATGCTGGGTGCATGGGAGGAGCTCTGCTTAGTGTGTTTAAACTAAGTTCCCTCAGCACCCGTGGGTGCATCCCATCTGGACCCATGGATTTATGGATTTCCAGATTGCTTAACTGGTCTCTAACCCATTCCTCATCGACTGAGGCAAACCGCTCCACTGACCTGACTTCATCTAAGGTCTCAGGGGTACAGGGCTCTTCAGGACTGCCTGCAACAGAGTAGACAGAGACAAAGAAGGCATTGAGTAACTCTGCCATCTCTGTATCTTCTGTCACCAGGGCACCCATCCCGTTCATCAGTGGGACTACATTGCCTCTGGTGTTAGTTTTATCTGCCATGTATTAGAAAAAGCTCTTTCTGCTGTCCTTGACCCCTCTCACCAGATTTAATTCTAAGGAGGCCTTAGTCATCCTAGCTGCCTTCCTATATCCTCTAGCAGCAGCCTTATATTCCTCCCAAGTGGCCAGCCCCTCCTTCCATGACCTGTAAACTCTCCTTTTCCACTTGAGCATACCCAGCAATTCCCTATTTAGCCACGCAGGTCTCCTGGCCCTCTTCCTTGACTTCCTATGTGTCGGGATGCTCCGGTCTTGAGCTCGGAAAAAGCAATCCTTGAATGCCAACCAACTATCTTGGGCCCCTTTACCTTCAAACAGCCTTGCCCATGGGTTTTCCCCTAGCAATTGCTTGAAAAGGCCAAAGTTTGCCCTGCTAAAGTCCAGGGTTGCAATTCTACTTGGTATTCTACTGGTCCTACCACACACGATCCTGAATTCCACCATCTTGTGGTTGCTGCAACCAAGGCAGCCCTCAACCTTTACTGTTTCAACCAGACCCTCCTTGTTAGTGAGGATGAGATCCAGCAGTGCTCCTCTCCTGGTTGGCTCATCCACCATTTGCAGGAGGAAGTTATCATCCATACACTGGAGGAACCTCCTGGACTGTGGCTGGATTGCTGAGTGGTCCTTCCAGCAAACATCAGGGAAGTGAAAATCCCCCACGACGACCACGGCCTGTGACTGTGAGGCCACTCTCAGCTGCCTGTAGAAGTCCTCGTCAACTTCCTCACCCTGATCTGGTGGTCTGTAACAGACACCCACAACAGTATCCCCCTGCCAGCCTGCCCCTTAATTCTCACCCACAGACTCTCAACTCGCTCGTCATCTGTCCCTGGACAGAACTCAGTGCATTGTAGTTGCTCCCGCACATAAAGAGCAAGCCCACCACCCCGCCTGGCTGGCCTGTCTTTCCTGAAAAGGACATAGCCCTCCATGACTATGTTCCAGTCATGTGAGCTGTCCCACCACGTCTCTGTAATTGCCACCAGATCATAGTCTCCTGACTTAACACAGGTTTCTAACTCCTGCTTATTTCCTATGCTGAGTGCATTGGTGTACAGACATTCCAGGGAGCGAGCTGAGCACACCGATTTCACCCTAGGATTATAGGAGGCCTCCCAGTCTTCATTAATTCTGGAGCGCTGCCCCACTGGGGCAAGCCCAGCTACAACCCCATCCCCCTTTGAATCTAGTTTAAAGCTCTCCAAATGAGCCCTGCTAATTCGTGCCCCAGCATCCTTTTGCCTCTGTGAGATAAACCTTTCCCACTTGTCATTGTCCAGACTGGTGCCCTATAAAACCAGCCGTTATCAAAGAATCCAAAGCCCTGCCTGTAGCACCAGTCTCGAAGCCGATCATTTATGGACTGAATCTTCCCATTCCTTCCCACATCATCAGTGGAAGATGGAAGGAGTGAGGAGAAGATCACTTGAGCCCCAGACTCTTTCACCATCCACCTCAAGGCCCTGTAGTCTTTCTTCATCCCCCTCAGGCTGCGGGAAGCAGCTTCCCCCTCACCTGTCTGGAAGACCAGCAGCGGTTAGTAGTCTGTCGGGTGCATCAGGTTGGGGAGCGCCCTAGTGATATCCCTGATCCAGGCTCCAGGCAGACTACACACTTCCCTATGAGGAGGGTCAACTCTGCATTTTGGGCCCTCTGTTCCTCTCAGAAGGGAATCGCCTACTACAATGACCCTTCTTTCTTATCAGAGACAGTCTTGAGGTGCAAAGTCGAACCCCTTTTCCTATGTGGCGTTGTAGGCGGGCCTTGCAGGTGGGCCTTGCACCACATTCTCACCTACCTCTCCTTCAAGATCCAGGGCCTCGAACCTATTACAGAGGGACACCTGGGGAAGCAGGGCAGGAAGGGGGGAGGGTTGCCCACGACGTAGAACTGGAACTCGCTTCCAACCCTCGTCGTCTTTTTGGTCCCCTACCTCTGCGCAACAGCTACAGGGCAGGGGCTGTCTCGGGCCATCCCCCTCTGTCTGAGAGGGCAGGGGGTCCTTCCCCTTTTGGGGGATATCTCCCTGGAACCGTTCCAACTGGCACGCCAGGGAGTTACTCCACCAGTCGATCTCCCTTTCACACTCCCTGATGGTCCTCAGCGTCTCAACCTCCTCCTTAAGTCTTGCCACCAGGCTAAGCAGATCTTCTACCTGCTCACACCTCACACAGGTGGAATGCTGTCCTCCCTCCCCCGGCAGCAGCAGGCTCTGGCACTCCCTACACCCAGAGACCTGAACAGCCATGGTTTGGGATGGGGTCTCTGTCTGAGTTGCTACAGTCTTCTTACTGCAAGCTCTCTTTCTGGAGGCGACCATATTGGTCCGCAGTGGGACACCAGCAACAGGGTCAGCAACACGACCTGCTTGTTCCTCCCTGCACCTGGTGGGCAGTGACACATCATTGCCCTCTCAGAGGCTCTTTCAAGGCAAGGGGCAGGGGGGGGTCACCGTCACCGTGGGAACGCCCCCCGCCACGTCAGCCACTCTCTCTCGCAAGGGCTGCTGGGGCTTCGGGGATCAGGAGATGTCGGGAGTCGCGATGTCTTTGCGCTGTCCCCTCTGATTTTCCTCATCTCCGTTGACCCTTGCGGTCGCTGAAGAGTGCCGGCTGTGGCTCTAGCTAGACTAGCTCTGATCAGCTGACTGATGATCTTTTATTTTCTTTTAATTCCCTTCCCTTATAATAGTGGAAACCATGATTATGTCACATACACACTGTATTTTGGAATCAAATAATAACAAAGGGTCAGTCTACACAACAGATGTAAGAGAAATATATATACTTATGTATATATATATATACACATAAGGAATACATGCTAATCTCTAGGTGCTTAGTTTAAGCTTTGTTATTTCATAGCCAAATGGTGCTAAAACAGAATACAGATACTCTGAAACTTCCATCATTTACATATTTAACCAATCATAGTATCATTAACCCATCTGATTTTGCTGGCATCTGTTCTACTGCCTGCAGGGATGTGAATATTAAGTTCTACATGTCTTGCTTGTCTAAATGAAAAGGTCATTAGCTGAATTCCCTATTCTTTTGAAAAAACAAGGTAAATCAGAGATAAAAAAAAAAAAACAACTAAAATATTGTAACTAAATAGATAACATGAACAACAATAATTTCTCAGATTATTAGTGTAAAATTTTACACTAAAATTAGTGTAAAATTAAGGGATATTCTTTTAAAAATTTTTTGAAAAAGAGTTTTAATTGGAGCTATAGTTCAGCTGTAATTATAGTTTAGCTATTGCTGCTACTATGGGACATATGAAGTGAGGTCTTTCTGAGTAAGTACAAAAAACATTTCTAGTACAAATACTGGGAAATGTGCTCATTAAGAATAGTTGTTCCTCTAAACAAAGTAACTGAAAAATTCTTGAAGGAAAAAAAAGAAATTAATTGAAGCTTAGACCAAGTGTTTGTAGAATTTTTTCTCTAATTATTTTCTCTATTTTATTTAACTTTGCAAACATTACTGAAGGTATAGGATGTTAATTTAAATATGGTGAAATTGCTAAGACTGAAACTTCAGTGCAGACAATTGTAAAAGTAACCATTATTATTTTTACACTGATAGTAAGAAATTATGCTTAAGTAAAGCCCTATATTGGAACTCTGATACAGAAAATGCACTTTTTGAGTCTTATTATTTTAGGTAGATTAAATACATACATTGGGATTTCATAGTTCATTTTGAAGGAGTAAATTTGAAGTCAAAAAAAGAGGGAATTTTTAAAAAATATATATATTGTAAGAGAAAGCTAATGTTTAATTCAGCTTTGGAGCACATATTCAAGTACCTTTTTGTCCAATAAAAAGCAGTTCTTCATATGAAGAATATCTTGAGCAAATACATGCTTTCCTTCAGTCTCAGGCTCTCACTATACTACCCTATAAATGCAAAATAAAAAGTAGTTGAGAAGGTTTCTCATTTTTCCTGGGCCTTCATGCTTTTAGCTCCTAAAGTTAGTTTTGGCAGGCTATAAGATTCTCAAGCACACCTCACAAATCCAGCACATGGTTTGTCTGCAACATTTTCTTTATTTGTATTAATTGCTTTTGAAGATGCAACAAACTTTGACCGTTGGTCACATCAGATTTCTACTGCTCTTCAGAAAAACTTAGTCACTTCTTTCAGTTTTGGCTGGGGTTCATTAGGTTTCTCTCCTTGCTCTTGTTTTCTTCTTCCTCAATATTAGATGAACAGAACTATACTCTTTGCTCTCTCAGAATTGCATGTGTTTTCTCTAGATCAGTTCATTTCTGTCCAAAATGAAATGCTAGTTGCTCTTGTGAGGTAAAATCCTACTGGATTTTTGTGGTGAGTTGTCCTTGGCTGGCCATCAGGTGCCCACCAAATTGCTCTATCACTCTCCCTTCTCAGCAGCACAGAGGAGAAAATACATGGAAAAGTTCCTGTGCTGAGGTAACTCACTGGTTACCATCATGGCCAAAACAGACTTGATCTGGGGAAATCTATTTTGTTTATTTCCAGTTAATCACAGATTAAGATAGTAAGAAGTAAGAGCAAAACTAAAACCATTTTATCCTACCTCCCTCTTCTTCAGAGGTTCAACTGAATTCCCAAATATTCTACCTCTTCCACTCTCCCAAGCAGCACAGCAGGATGGAGGATGGGGTTGTGGTGAGTTCAAAAATCCTTGTTTCTGCCTCTCCTTCCTCCTCATCTCATCCTCTGTTCAACATGTAGTCCCTCCTATTGGTTACTGTCCTTCATGAACTGCTCCTGTGTGGGTCCTTCCAACAGGACTTCACTTCAAAAACCGTTCCAGCATAGGTCCTCTTAATGGACTGCAGTCCCTCAGGAGCAGAATACTCCAGCATGTGTCTCCCATAGGCCTCAGTTCCTTCTGAAAGCCTGCTTCAGCACAGGCTCTCCATGGGCTACTGTCTCCTTCAGGGCATATCCACTTGCTGCGGTGTGGGTTCCTTCTCGGGCAGCAGGGTAGCTATCTGCTCCACTGTGGTCTTCCACAGGCAGCGTTGGAACAACCTACTTCACCAGGGTGTTCTCCACAGGCTAAAGAGGAATCTCTGCTCCAGCACCTGGAGCACCAACTCCTCCTTGGCGACTGTTTCTCACATTCTCAGTCTTCACTCTCAGAGCATCTTTTACTCTTTCTTATTCATGTTATTACACAGGTGCCATCCATATCACTGGTTGGCTCAGCTTTGACCAGCAATGGGTCTGTCTTGAAGCCAGCTGAAACTAGCTTTGTCTAACGTGGAGGCAGCTCCTGACGTCTTCTCACAGAAGCCACCCCTGCAGCTTCCTCCACTATCAAAACCTTGCCATGCAATGCAATACTGTTTGAAGTAACTTTCATCCTCAATAAATTATTGAGTGATATTCTGCCTGTAACTCTGTTACAACCCTACCAAGTTGGGCTCAGAAACTGCTACTGCAGATTTCTTATGTCTTGTCCATGTCTTGTACATGACAGGTGAGTGTGAGTGAGCTGTGAACTGCCATTTACGTAGAATGTAGCAGCCATGTATGAGAAGCACTACTCACTGCAGGCATCTATTCAGCCTGGAGGAGAAAAGGGAAACCCTAGCAATATTTATAAATACCTGACAGTGGGGTGGAAAAAAGACAGACACAGGCTGTTCTCAGAGATATCCAATAACAGGACAAGAGGCTATGCGTGCAAACTGAATTACAGGAAATTCCAAGCATGTGTTCCTGGGAAAATAAAATTAAAAAAAAAAAAAAAAGAATAAAAAAAAGAAAAGAAATCAGAGTATGAGAGAATTCAAAGTAACCCATATGCTACCCTTAGAAGTGTAAACCCAGATTTCCCAAAGAAAACTACAAATAGGTAGGCTCAAAGATGCCTACCTAAAAGGTCACTGCTGGTGAAACTGAGTGATACAAGTTCCCTATAATTCCCATTTTTCCGTCTGCATGTGACTATTGTCTTGCTGCGAAGTATTTAGAAAGAAATCCTCTGGAGCAAGGGTGACCTCTTTGCTTTGACTTCATGCAGCACTGGGTCACTCGGTACTAAAGTACAACCATTTCCCAATGGTACATTTTCTGCAGAGATTCAGGCTTCAAAGGAACCATTACTATTTAAAATATAATGCTGCTTTTGTATTGGACTTCCAAACAGCACAGAAAGTAAGAGTATAAATCCAGAAGTGGGTCAGAACTGAACAGGTATTAGAAAAAAAAATGAATAGGAAAAAAAACCCCAACATGCAGAGATTGTAATTAAAATTTAAGTTATTTACCTATGCACTTTATACATGTATGTTTATTTTTGTGTATATTATAAATATGTGAATATATATTTTCTATATATAATAAACATAATTATAAATACTGTCTCAAAGAAGAATACTAATATTTAAATAATGAAAAATTAATAGCAAGGTAAACAAAGAACATGCTTTATCCACAAAGTAAATTTACCTGTCTCTGCAAGTTCCCATGTTATTTTCATGGTAATACTGTGCAGAAGCTGGAAGAAACAATACAAGTACATTTTTTTACTATCTATTAGAGTAATCATATGCTTATAGAGATGCGATTCTAGTGGGAAGGACCTCAGTAAAGCTTTAGTCTAACCTCCTGCTCCAGCTAGGGCCAAGACTGAGGTAAGACAAGGATGCCTAAGGCTGTGTCCAGTTGGATATTGAAAATGTGTGAGGATTAAAACTGGTCTAACTGCCCCATTATTTGATTGTCCAGGAAAGAAAAAATCTGCTTCTTTCTGAATTTCCTTTGTTGAATTTATGTCCTCCAGCCACTCACTGCAGTAAAGAGCCTAGATATGTGTTCTTGCTGACTTCCCCACAGCTACAGAGGCTGCTGTTAGATCCCTCAGAGCAACCTCTTCTCCAGGCTGAAAAAGTCCTGGTGCCTCATGAACCAAAGGACTTGCCAAAGGACAACTGCTCCAGCCCTGAGCCGTCCAGGTGGCTCTTCCCTGGATTCAGTCCAGTGTAGCAATGTCTTAAACATTTGGTGTCCATAATAAAAAGATTATTAAGTTCAGCCAAAATTAAATATGCTGTGAAGTAGAAAACATCCTTAAATATGGAAGAAAAGGTCAAGCTCTATTTTTTAATAGCAGAAAAAAATAGAAAAACAAGATGTCCTGAGTAAACCTTGTATAATTAAGATAAAAAGTAATATTGGAGAGAAGATATTTCAGATATGGAATTATTGTTCTAAATGACATTAGTAAATGCTACTATACTGATCATATAAATGGAATATCATTTGGGACAGTGCAGTACAGCTGGGAAAGGATGACTTTTGACACAATAAATGCTTTCTGATGGGCATGCTTAAAAATGCTGATTTTCTTCAGACTTCTGAAGATGAAACTACAGTATTTTCCTGCTGATATTGCACCAAACAATTGCTAAAAGAGAATGGGTCCTAGCAAAGTAGTACACAGGAAAATGATCACTGTGCTTCAGAACAGTTCTTCATTCTTAAGTGTGCATGTTCCTTTTCTGTTTCTAGCCTCTGTTTCTAAGGAGTTTGTTATTTTTAGAACAGCAATTCCTGTGCTATTCCAGTTAAAATACCTGAATGGCTTTGAAAAGTCCTGGTTTATGAAAGTTTAGTATCAAGCCTCCAGAGTATATTTAGTTCTATCTATCCATTATAAAGGAAATCAAAACACAAAACTCAACATGCTTATTGGCTATATGAATTATTTAGTGTCAATGCAAGTTCACAGCACCTGTCTCTGTTCCCCTGCGCATCCTCCACTCATTTGTCTCTTTCAGTAGTCCATGCACTGGTTCAGAAAACTGCTTTAATTGGGAAAAAAAAAAAAAAATCTTATTTTTCCCTTAAAAAAAAATAAAAAATTTACAACACAGCAACAGTTACTTAAACTGAAAAAGTGATTGGTAGTAAGGTGAAAACAGTGAAAAGAAACTTAAGCTGATTTTTACATTTTGATGTGTCAAATAGCAGCCACTGAAAGTAACTTTAAACTATATTGTTAACATTATCTAGCCTCTATTTGGGGAAAGAAATTAAAAAAAAAAAAAAAACAAACTAAAAACAAAAGGTATGAATAATGAACTGTAAAAATGACAGGGTAATACTACCAAAATTATTTTCAGCGCTAGTTGCTAAGATTTATATCCCAGCTTTTCTTTCTCTTTCTTGGTGTGTGTGTGTGTGTGAGAGAGAGAAGAACGTTTAGAACATTTAATATAATCCTGGATATATATTTCTACAATATCAAAATAGCTGTCTTCATTATTAGTGTCACATTTTTATTTAATTTCCTTTTTTATTAATTTCAGAATTCCTCAGCATATTATTTCTAGTTCCTTCCAAAACATGGTGAAAGGCAGTGTTTTATTGTTGCTGTTCTGGTATTTTAAATCTAAAATTAGAAGGGACTTGAAAAAAATTACTTGCCACTGTTAAGTCCTTTTTTATTGCTGCTATTTCTCCAGGCAGAGAAGGGTTTATTTTATACAATGTATTTATCAAACTTTGTTACCACTTTTCCTACAAATAAAGCAAAAATTGAAACAACTCTGCAACATTGTTTTGCAGAATAGTTTAGATCTGTGATTTGTATCTCATATTTGTATCTCAGTAAATTCAGTGATTCATTTCAAAGAGGAACACTTGCATGTTAGAAAGGGTCAGGCATTTACAAGAAGACTTATGACAAAATCCAGACAAGGTCATAGGGGTCTGGAGTAAGGCTTAGGTGGGATAAACGTAGCTATGTCCGACAGTGTGACCTTAATCTCTGACGCAGCTTCTGCACATTTCCTCAAGTTTTATTAATGTAATACTTCTCAAGCATTCTTAGAGTTCATCAGAAGTGATGCTCTGAGTCTTGATGGAGCTAAGTGTATTGCCACTGACATCTTGGCATAAACCTAAGTCGGTTCTGCAACCTTTTTGTCCTGACCAAGAAACTCACTGCTGTAACAATTTTTAAAGCATTCCTAGTATTTGCCTAAACATTTGCGCTCCACCAAAATATGACGTGGTTGGTTTCCTTCATACACAGCTGGGCTTAGTCTCCCTTTTTATTACTGCCTAGTGGATGAAATATTCTTCAGGCAAATTACTGCTTCTTACAATCAAGGGGATTCAAATTTTCTAAATTCTAATTTCCAAAAAATGCTTTGGTTACTAAATCAGAGTTAAGTTTAATAATCTGTACAAAGAAGGGGCTTCCTACTCTTCTGAAGTTGCCTCACTGTGCAGTGACAAGTTCCTTTTTAAGCAGTAAAGAAGTCAAGGTTCTAGAATAATAGAAAAGCTATGTGAGAGGAAGTCAGTTCCAGTAGCTACTAAACTGTGTAGGAAACACAACCTTTGGTTTACAAGTATACCCACACCAGGGTGGTGGGTGTGGGGGAGGAAGAGACTGTTTTGTGCTTTCTAATTTTGTATTTTACCCTCAAAAAATATTAAGCTAAATTGAAAACTGAGACTTCTCAGCCCCAGAAGTCAGAGAATAACATCCTTTCTTCTTGCCTGTCTGAACTAGTGAACTTGAAACAATTTGCTAGAGAACATAAAAACTCCCAGAGAGGAACAACAAATAATTTTTCCTCTTCCTCGCAGACAGTAGCCTCTTAGTTAAGGTACGCTACTAAAAGACAGGAGAATTCTGTTTCTGTCTCCTGATATTTTCATTGGGAATTCAACTTGGGTCTCTTACTTGCTCTGTTGAGAGGAGCAATGCAAAACACTGACCTACTGTACAAAGGTATGTAGGTCATGTTTTTTTCCACAGTATTTTAACATTATTGTTGCTAAGGTTGCAGGAAGATGCCCAAGCCCTGCCCTGGGGTGTACATAACAGAAGAAATTATAAGAAATTGGTGGGTGTGACATGAGAAAAAAAATGAAGATGTCAAATAAGAGTGCAAGAAGCTGGCAGAATTTACAAATAGTGCTGTGAGACATCGCTGGATCACATAGATCGGGTGGCGGCATGCAGGAGATAACTGATCCTCAAGGGGTGCACTGTGGCCTTTTCTGAAAAGGAAATCTCACCGGGCCAGCAATGCTTTGGTAACACTATTGATGATGTAAAGCTGACATATAGTAGGAAGCAGTAACAGTTTCATGAGGAATAATTGGGGAAAAATACAGGTATTTGTTCCTTTGGGAGGGGATAATAATCTCACACACCTGCATATTATATACTTCCCAGTGCCAGAAGTATTCCTATGTGCTTTGCAGACTTACATTTTTCAGCAATACAAAAATAAATAACTAAACAGGTACTCTTAAATGGACTCTTAAATGCTTCTCTTTCTCTTTTACTCAGTTTTGCTTACAGTTACATTTCTTTTCTGAATGCTTTTGCCTTTCTCTTCTTAAGATTTTTTGTCAGATATTTTTTTTTACTGTTTATGAAAGTAAATAATAAACACTTAAGGAGATAACACATCTGGTTTGTACTAGATAGTTTAATTTTCATGCCTGACAGCCTCAGGCTTACTAGCCTGCATAGCTTAGAAATATTATATTGGCACATTCTTCATTCAGCTTGGACATGGCAGATCACAGATGGAGAATAACTGAAAATTACAACTTCTTAATCTTCAAGTATTTCACCTCAGTACAAGGTAAGGACACTAGAAACAAGCTCTAACTCATTCCTTTGGAGAACTTAACACTTCAATTTTCTATTCTTCATTCCTTCATGCTTTCTATTAAGATGTTCATGTCCCATGTTATGTTTCTCTGAAACTCACCCTACTGTCCTGTATTCCTTGAGCACATGGGGACAGGGTAAGCAGGAGATGAAAGAGTGGATTCTGCCCAGATTTTTTTGGTAAATGTTCTGTATATCAGTAAACAGTTCCTCTCCGGAGAAAGGCACCACAAATAGTAAACCATAGAAATTATTTTAAGTACATTTGATTTTTGTCAGTGTATTTGACAGCTGTGTATGTGTAAACACAGAAATAGCAGATTGCAATTTTCTGCAGAAAGAAATTTTTTTTTCTGAATTAAGGTGGTCTGGAAAGTGAAAATATAACAAAAATATTTGAAAGGCAGCATTAAACTGAAAACCAGATGATTAAATATAGTAGGGAAAAAGAATAATTAATGATATAGAGATTTGTTTTGTGCTCTCAAATGTCATGAAAAAATGCTGTGTAACATTAAAAACTTTTAGAGATAAAAAGAAAATAATAGCTATGAGGTGTAATTAGCCTACTGATAGTATGCCACAGGATAATATCTAAACAAATATATATATCTTAAAATATATATATATATAATATGTATATCTTTACTGTAATATATCTGCCTCTCTAAACATAATAAAGAATATGTATGGTAACAGGTATGCCAGTCTTACAAAGCAGCCTACCAGAGTCTGTCCCTTAATTCCTTTCCCAGCTTTATACATTCCTTAATTACAAAAATTTTTCAAATAGCTATATCTTTTTGTTAAGTCCCTGCATAATTAATGAGGCTTCTTTGTTGTTTTAGAAACAATCACCTCTCCTGCTTCAATGTGGTTTTAGGAGGGGGTTTTAGTTGCCCTAAGCTTCTGTGAATTGATCCCAGATGTCTTTTCTCTTTGGAGTTGAACTAAATGTGTCCCTTATATTGAGTTGAGTGGAAGAAAATGTTTTATTTCTATGTTGATACCTTTCAGGTCTCTTTATATGCATGTCTCAAAGGCAGCTTCATTTAGATACAAAAATGTTTTTCCATAATAAAAAGGAAAAACAAAACCAAAACCGATAAAATCAGAACCCTCCAAGCCATAAATATATCAAGATAAGTACTTAAAATATTCTGTGGTTTGGGGTATTTCAATCTCAGATGATGAAAGTAGACATAACTTAAAAGACACTCGTCAATGTTATGACACATGCTGACAAGCAACCAAAGCCTGGAAGCAGCCATCTTGCTACACTCAGCTATACAGTATATGGAGGATTGGACTTCAAGACTGAGTAACAGTGTGCACTGTTACCTAATTATGAGGCACATCTATTTGTTGCTTTTGGCTTTTGACAGGATGATGGTCTGCTTCACATCTTTTGTGTACCCCACCCCCTCCTCCTGCCTACAAAACACCTACATTCTTCAGACTGACATTTTTTGTTGTCCTAACCTTATTTTTGGCCATCACTACAGGCCTCACCCTGTGGAAAACCATGTATGGAGCTGGTTTAAGCTTTTTCATCCTGTCCCTCAACACAGTGGCAGACTTCCTATGTCCATTTATCTGTCCCTGAATAGGTCTGAGTGCTTGGAAATTCAGTCATAATCTCAGAAGGGTCTTAAGTGCCAAAATCTTGATGCACTCACTCATCACTCATTCCATTTTAAAGTTTTCCTAACTTTCATGGTCAGCAATTCTTATTAATGCAGAGGAAGATAAAAGTTCCCTTTAATTTACAAATTCTTAACAATTCCAATATGAAAGTTTAGGCCCATTTCTATGATGAATTCTAACAGATAAGATCTTTAATATCTATGTAACCTCTCAATTTTTTTCCTTGTTTCTCTATCCTGTTGTTTGAAAGAAGGGGTTATACTGCTGTATTTCAGTAAATTCACTACTTTAGAAAAAAACAAAACAAACAACACAAAAAAAAAAAAAACAAAAAGAAAAAAACAAAACAAAACCAAAATAAAACCCTACAAAGCAAAAAGCAGTAAAGTCAGAACTATCAAAGGACCTTTTTTTGCAGATGATTTTCTGGTAAGAAACAGGGGCCATAATCACAGAGATAATGCATTTAATTTAGCTCTCATTTAAGCTAACAGAATCTGACAACCTTTTGCACAGTCTCTTGTTCTTAATTGTGCTAGTTATGACTTTACTTTTATTATATTAGACATGATACTGATAGATTTTAAATGGCCTAGTAATTACAGTAGTGCCTTTAGGCTACTGCTAATTTCAGCTTCAGCTTTCACATAACTTCACTTGAGCATATGTGTTCATGTGAAAAAGAAAACAAATGGAGGGTTCAACAGTTTGTCAATTTAAAACAGTTTAAAAATAATAATTAATAAAAGAAACCTTAAAGTAACTTAATGTCTCCAAGTTGTGAATAATCAAACACTATTCAGTCATTACTGTTTCTCAATAGGTAAGTCAAAACGGATCATCTTAGCTATTCAGTTTAAAAATAATAATTAATAAAAGAAACCTTAAAGTAACTTAATGTCTCCAAGCTGTGAATAATCAAACACTATTCAGTCATTACTGTTTCTCAATAGGTAAGTCAAAGCGGATCATCTTAGCTATTCAATGTGCTTATATGCTCCCTTTTTTCAGGGCAAGAATAATAAACTATTAATGGGATAGAAACAATGTAATAATTTTCTGGATAGCAAACTGGATTCTGGTAGCACACAAGCTACTTCTGCTGCTTGACAGCACATAGGCTACAGAAAAAAAGAAAAAAATAATCAATTTGTATTCTTAGCTGAAGAAACCTCAAGGTTTTTTCTTTTTAAAGAAGCAAAAATAAAAAAGGAAAAAAATTCCAAGTCAAGCACCCCAAAAAATTACTTTGGTCATGATGAGTATATGAAGACAAAATTAACTTTCTTTTCCTCTTCTTCATGTATTAAAGTGTACAGTGCTTGTTTGTTAAAGCATTTGCAAGTTTCCAAAGGCTTTTTTATCTTAAGAATTTTAAAAAAGTAAAAAAAAAACTAAAAAAATTGTTAGTGTACTAGTTTTTCTATACTCAGCTGGTGGTTGCAATATTGAATAATCATGCAAATGTGTATTTGCACCAGTGTTGTTTGTTTTGTTTTCTGAAAGCTTGAAAAGCTTTTTATGCTCATTTTCCTTTTCACTGTCATGTGAAACGATTCACAATAGAGCAAAAGAGATGTGATGCAAAAAGGGGAATGTATACACAGTTTCTTTGTTTTCCCTGTCTTTTTAAACACATGATGTGGTTTTGATTTGTGAGCCTGCCCTTCTTCAAATGGTAGAGGAAACAGACTTTCTGGATTGCTTATCTTCTGGATTGCTTATATCTTCTGGATTGCATATGTATGATCTAGGTACGGATCTGTTTGCTGACTTACAGTAAAAGTACAGAGTCCCTCTGACATTTGTGGATCAATCTTGTCCCTGTATGTGATAAAGGTGCTACAACTTTATAAATATGTAATTAGATATGTAATGACCATCTGAGGAAAGAAAAAAAAAAGCTCTGAACTTGCTGTATTCACAAGCACCTGAATATCTTTTACAGCAGATTTTAAAGCATCAGTGATCAGAGGGTTAGTGTGAAGAAATGTTGGGGGTGGGGCTGAGAGGGGAACAACATCCATTTATTTTAACAGAGACTAGTAATTTGCTACTATGATTTCTTTCAGGTGGCAATTTAATTGAAGTAAGAATTGGCAAGTGAAAACCAAACATTATGTCTACTGGTTTTCTGCTCATAATCAATTGACAGTGTTTTTACTGAGGTGTAAATATAAAAACTTGGGTACAGGTAAACCTCTTTCAAATCTTATCTGTTGTGTCACTGAAATAAAAAGAGGTGTTTTATAAAGCTAATGCCAAAGGAAGTCAGATAGTATGGGTCAGCTATGATTAGTGGAGGTGTGAAGGTAAACAGGCTACCATGTACTTCTTTTGAACCAAAAAGAATCCTTCCCTCTTTGTCAAAGATTGAATTAGTCTATAGTTTAAAGACTTGGTATACCTTACTTACAATTTGATTTATTTCTGTCACAAACACAGTGCAGTTATTGAGGACTACTGTTAATGCCATCCATGATCTTCTACATTGAGCTGCACTCTAGAACATGAATAGTATATATGTGTGCATGTACACACACCCAGAGTGTCCTAAAGGTCATAGTAGGGGAAAATGTATCCTTAAACACATGACTTGCCATGCAATTAGGAACATATTAGATGACTATCAACTAATATAAGCTTATAAAAAGATTACTTTTAGGATGTTGATTGCCCTTAAACCTAAGGCATAAGCGATTAGCCTCTGCCATTTAAATTACCATTAAGAAAAAAATGGGTAAAAATTCAGGAGACAAACCATATAATTTTATGATACTACTTTTCAGATGCCATTTGACAATCTCTGTAGCATAGGTTTTTATAGTTTTTGCACCCTCTTAACAGCTCAAAGTCTTTTTGTTCATACCTCATACCATTTCTGTTAGAAAAAATATCTCCCTATTTCACAGCCAGATGATATTAATGATCCATATTATTTTCCACTTAAAAGGAAGAAAAGAAAGAAAGAAAAAACATACATAAACAACTAAATTTATCTCCAAGAATAAAAAAAAAAAAAAAAATGCTTATAATTCCTCATGTAGGTCTGTTGTTTTGATATCACCATTTTGTGCCAGCTGTACCTGATTGCAGATCTGCATTTAAAGCTATGGCATGTGGATACTGTATGAAGACAGGCTGAGAAAGTTGGGGGTGTTCAGCATGGAGAAGAGAAGGCTGCGTGGAGACCTCATAGCAGCCTTCCAGTATCTGAATGGGGCCTATAAGGGTGCTGGGGAGGGACTCTTCATTAGGGACTGTAGTGATAGGACAAAGGGTAACAGGTTAAAATTTAAACGGGGATTTTAGATAGGATATAAGGAAGAAGTTCTTTACTGTTAGGGTGGTGAGGCACTGGAATGGGTTGCCCAGGGAAGTTGTGAATGCTCCATCCCTGGCGGTAATCAAGGCCATGTTGGAGAGAGCCTTGGGTGACATGGTTTAGTGTGAGGTGTTCCTGCCCATGGCAGGGAGGTTGGAACTAGATGATCTTAAGGTCCTTTCCAACCCTAACTATTCCATGATTCTATGTATGGAATAAAATCTTAAACAATAACATAGTTCATTAGTCTTTCTAAAATGTTATTTTGCCAGGCTGAGTTATAGAAATGGCAATGGCTATAAATCTAAAGTTCTGTTAGCTACAGGGTTTTAAAGAGAACATCTCCCCTTCCAAACATTTAGTCTCCTTTTCACTGTTGGATTCTGACTCCTTTGACTACCTTTATTGCACAAATGTACCTTCTCCCCTGATATTTTTTTTTTTTTAACATTTCCCAAAGACACTAGAAACCTAATTTTGTTTCCCACAAATTATTTGGGTTTTTTAAATACATACAGAAAAAAAATGACTGTGATAATAACCAGAGGCATAAATCACAAGAACTGAAATCAATAATTTGTTTTTATTGTAAAAAAAATCTTGCCTTAGACTATTACAAATGTAACCTTTGACTAAAATATACTCCCTTTTTGTGTTCTACAAAAAGGAATTATCAAATCATAGTATGGTTTGTATTGAAAGGGGCCTTAAACATTATGGAGTGCCAATCCCTCCACCACTGTCAGGGATACCTTCCACTAGGTCCTGTTGCTCAAAACCCAATCCAACCTGACCTTGAACACTGCCAGGGGTGGGGCAGCCATAGCTTCTTGGGGCAACCATAGCTTCTTGGGGCAACCACTTCAAGTGCCTCACCAGCCTCACAGTGAAGAAGCTCAGGAAGCTATGGGCAGAGTAAATAAATTAGTTACAGGGAAAAGATATGGTAAGACTGATTCCCATGCATACATGTGCTTAAATTTACACAGCTGCTGGGTCTATGACATTTCCCTGAAAAGAACAGGACAAGGTGGGTGACACAAAAAAAGTGGCTGAGTCAGTGTTAGTTTTTAACAAAAAAAAAAAAATTAAAAAAATTAGATATTCTTGTCCTGACATGAAACATATCACAGTGTAAGTAAGACTGTACTTTTACCCATACATCAAAACTGAGAATCCACTGGAATAGTAAAATGACTTGGTTTGGTCAGTTTGTGCTTAAGAATAGATCTTTTTGTAACCTGTACAAACTGACCTAAGTTATTTACAATAAAACTTTCTTACAAAGTCATTTTTTTTTTAAGTTCAAGTACCGGTAGTAGTCTTTCCCCTTGAATTACCTGTTAAATCAAACTACCTAGATAGACAGGAATGAAGACCAAAGCAGTTTATTTCTGGCATAGTATCTCTGTAATTCAAATTTGAGAATGGAATAGAAATTATGCTAAAGAGTCCCTGTCATAAGCTACTTAGAGCTGCAAGAAGAAACTACTTAGGAGACATGCTTATTTCATAGGAATGCAGAAACCTCAGCTTTTAAAACTGAAGATGTTCAACCAGAATAAATTTGGTATGAAACCTTCTTTCCAAAAGGTCTTCCAACATTAGACCAGTGGGTAAAGGTCTTGGAAAAGAATATGTACACTTACAGAGTAGATACAATTTGGGGTGGGGGACAGTGGGGGCACATCAGTCTTCTTAAATGGGTAGAGCTCCTGCATGATGCATATGCACAGTGCTGTCTGGTCATCTGTTAGGTGTAGACTTAAAGCTGCATGGTCATTGTGCAAATATGCAGGATGCTATGTAGGCCACTAACAAAGAAATTTGGGTACTACTGTAACATACAGTTAATAATTTCAAACCTTGTTAGTCCATAATATAATGCTCAAAACTATTTTTCAAGGCATGTGATCTTTTTCTTATTTTTATTTTTCACTTTGTTCTTCTCTTTGGTTTTGTTTTTTTTTTTTTTTTTAACCTTCCTCCACCTAGAAATGCATAATCCAAGCTTCATGGCCTAAATGTGAATGCTACTGGGCAGATTTACCAAAGTAATACTTCAACTTCTCACTTATCCATCACATTTATCAATATCGGGACAAAAAAATGTTGAAAAGCACAACTGTATTCCACTTTTATTCATTGCCTCAACTGAGATGAGACTACATTAATAGAGGGAACATTTATGCTAGTATTAATATGATGAGACATCAGCCTTAGGCTAATATTTATGTTTCATATAAGGAATCAGTAGCAGTAACGTCATTTCCAGATATGGCTACATTTTCGTGTGGCATAGCCCCCTTTCTGTTCTGGAATTATTATATTAAAATGTCCATAAATCATTGACAATAAATTTGGCCTTTAGAGTAATAATTAGTCATAAAGAAACAGAAGGGTGAATTGAGGCATTTATGATATTCACTATATAGTGTTAATTTGTTTGGAAGCAGGCATTTTTGAGGCTTGAGACTCTGTGAATTACAGTGTCTGAGCATTATGAGCACACATGGCACTATTTTGCATATGTTAACAGTAAAACTTGAAACATGGCTATTGTTAGATCCTAAAGGAGTTTTATTTTGATGGGAATTTTCACTGTGCCAGAAGTGGAGCATTCAGCTAGCAATTTTATAGGATTCTTGGACTTGTTTAAATCAAAAGTTTTGCATCTCTGTATTTTGGGGGGATTATTTATTTGCTTTTGTTTTGTTTTCCCCAGAAGTCTTAGAGAAATACTTTCTTGGGAAGTCTCACACTTCCATATGAATTTAAATGAATAGTAGATACACTGTCTGGAGCTGTCCCAACTGGAAGATCATTAGCAGAGCAGTAAATGCTACTGTGAACAAGAAACTACTTTAACAAGTCAGAGTTATGAATTTCAGTATTTTAAATCTTCAGAGGTTTTTCTCTATTTTTATTTTTTCATTCTACAGCTACAGTTCTCGACCTGGAATCAAAAGCAAGTATGATACAATTTCCCTGGCCTTACATGTAAAAACTTACTAACAGCATTGTGTCTCTACCATGGAATACCATATGTGTGTGTGTGTCTGTGTACAGATGTAAATTGACTCCCGCCCCCCCCCAAAAGAGATCAAACATGAAAAGCATTACTGCAGTCATATTTTCCCTATGGCTAAAAGACTGTATGTCAAAATGTGATCTTTTTGAGCTTTTAATTAAATATTAATACAAAGGGGAAGAAAAGTATCCCACTTAGTTGCTTTCCTCAAGCACTAAAATACACAACATGAAAGCATATGCACAAATTATATTATTTTCAACAAATAAAGCTTCATAATATGAATATTTTTTTTTTAAGTGTACATCTTAAATGTGAGCAAACGGAAACAGATGTAGTGGCAATTCTACATCTCATTAGTCTGCATAGTGTCTTGATGGCTATAAACTTAATTTCAGGCGTTCGGTACTCTTATCCTCCTCAACACGCACATTCAATTAAAATCTCTTCCTTTCCAAGAGCAGCTTTCACAAAAGAATGGATTCAACATGTTATCCTGTGAGTGCCTGAATCAGAGCTGTAAAAGTGCTAAAGAGCATACAACATGCACTGGTATTGCCAGATGTAAGTCTGCCTCAGTGCCTTTCCAGTTCAGAGATGGTCTGCTGAGTACATATGTACGGCTGAAACTCTCAATTTATGGTATGAAAATATTTAAGCTGTAATTTTCAATTAACTTTGTCAAAGAATCTTTAAAGTATAAATAAGTTAAATATTTAGGTATATTAAAAAAAGTAATAAACAGAAATCCAACAGAAATAATTTTTCACTACTTTGTGATTTTCTTTGCTTAAATAAATTGATAAAATCAGAGCCTTATTGCCACTATCCAAAACAAATCAACAACAAATACTGCCTCAAGAAAAATGCAAAGATGGAGAAAATATGCACACATTGATTCCTACGTTACATAAATTCAGAACTGACTTTGACAAGCTTCCAGCTTAGCCTTGCTCACCACAGAGCAGTCTTAATGCTGCAAATCATTATGAATGCAAGACATCTCACTGAAGTCAGCAGGACTCATGTGAGTGCATGCAGTCATTTGCATCAAGTATTTGTAGAAGGCAGCTCCTCGTTCAGATGTTACACATGATAAAAGACATGTTGGCCCCATCTAGAAAACCCATTCGTATGGTGGGGCCTCTGCAGATTTGTTATGTTCTGTGTAGTGTTTGACAAGTGGCTAAATGACCTAGCAATATTTACCTCACACTTGAAGACTTTCAAACTTTCAGTGAACTCCTGGTTAAAAGAAAAGCAAACAAAGAAAAAAAGTGGGAGTAGGAGGGTTGTCAGGGGTGGGGGGGGGGTGGGGTGGTAGGGCAGGGAGAAGAGGGAGACTGTATTCAGCAGCACAGCATCTAGGAGACCTAGATTTCAATTCTCACTTTCTCTCACCCCCTATACTGGAAAAGCTGTTGAGGCAGCTGTTCAGTGTTTCCTGCCATTTGGTCGCCATTCAGCAACGACCTCTACATGAATTGGTGGTGGTGCTGATGAGAACCAAACAGCAAATCTCCTCTCAGTTCTCAACAGTAATAAAGATGCAAGGAAGATCCCTGGCAGTCTGAGATGTTAGGAATCCTGTCTCAGAGTCCAAACAGTATGTTTATGTCAGCATTTCTAAATTTACTATTTTATCATGAGTCTTGGTATGTGCGTTTCCTTTAACATCCCTATCTTGGAATGGTGTGATTACTTTTCAGCTTCAACTTTCAGTTACAGAGGTCTCTTTTCTGGTTGTACAGAAAAGTTAAAAGCAAGTTCAAACCTGTGAAAATGTGGAAGTTTGATGTTTCAACATTTTTTTTTACCTAATATTACCTAATATGTATGAAATCAACTGAAGATGTAAACTACCATCCATAAATGTTATTCAAAGCTGCCCCTTGTGCTTAAAATGTGTATTTAAATATAATTTCTAATCTGTTAATCAATTTAACAAAAACATTATTCTCCCATTTTTAAGTAAAGAGAAAAAAGAGAATTGCATGTCTCCCTGTCATTCTTGTCTCCCTGTCATTCTTCTTTCCCTGCACTTTAAAGGCAGAGATAACTGCAAGTATTTTTATAGTCTGTGCCATTTCATCAGCATTTCTTAAGAAATAAGCTAATCACCCATCAGAAACATTAATCTCAAAAATGCTTCCAATAATACAGTGAAAGATTGCAAGCATTTCAAAATATTTAAATAAGTTTTGATGCCATGCTTGATATTGCCAACAGACATTACATTTGAGGAGATTTTTCCCGGTTTTGAGAGGTTTTTAACAGTCCAATAACGTGTTACACCTCTTCTGATGTGCAGTACTGTAGCAGTACCTATGCAAAATTTATGAACATGACCTATTTTATTTGATTATATAGAAATACCTAGAAGAAAAGCTTTCTCTTTGGGGCAATTGCATTACCTGTAAGTGATTGACAGAATGGTAAAATTTTGGCTAAAAAATCCCTAAATTTTTAATAAGAGAAATTTATAATGAAAAGTCCTTGTAACAAATCAAATAGTCTTATTTTTATTAGGAGAAAGAAGGAGACCCTTGGGCTTCCTTCAAAAATAGGTAATTTTTTGTGTGCTGTAAAGTTGAGAAAAACGTTCAGAAAATAAAAATTCCAAGAAACCAATTTTCTAAAGCAACTACCTTCCAAGAGAGGTAATGAGATTATGTATGTTTAAAACATATTTGGAAATAAATGCCATAAATAGAGGGATGGTCATTAATATTTATTCATGATCAAGGGCTGCTGAGAAGATATAAAAGATCAATAAGACTGTTTTGTACCTTACAGTCCTCTAATAGTTCTAACAATGTAGTAGCCTCAAAAAAACAGTAGGAGTTAGAATAAAATTAGAAGGAAAGACATTGTGATTTTCTTAAACCTTTTAACGTATTTTTAAATAATATTTCTATTCTTAACAGAACTATATAAGCAAAGATATTATTATGTAAAATCATTCTGGTAAGTTAACTTAAACACTGCCTTACTAAAATAACTCAGTAAAATTTCTACAGAAAGTGTTGGAATAAGATATTAATCATGGCTATTTATTTAAACTCAAAATAGAATCATAAAATCATAGAATAGTTAGAGTTGGAAAGGACCATCTAAGACCATCTAGTTCCAATCCCCCTGCCATGGGCAGGGACACCTCACACTAAACCATGCCACCCAAGGCTCTCTCCAACATGGCCTTTAACCCTGCCAGGGATGGAGCATTCACAGCTTCCCTGGGCAACTCATTCCAGTGCCTCACCACCCTTACAGTAAAGAACTTCTTCCTTATATCCAATCTAAACTTCCCCTGTTTAAGTTGTAACCTGTTACCCCTTGTCCTGTCACTACAGTCCCTAATGAAGGGTCCTTCCCCAGCATCCTTATAGTTTCTATTTTCTAATAAGAATCACAAATATACTAGGCAAAGTACAAACAGACAGAAAAATAGAGATTTTCCAGTCCCTGGACTTACCAAGTTGCTGTGCCCTTCAGTCTGTTTTCTATAAAACTGGACTCAAAAAATAATGAACTTATGAAAAAAAATAATGAGGATTCTTCTCATTATAGAGTTTCTGCACAATAAAAATAACTTTTCCAGGATGAATGTGCAATATGAAGGATATATGAAACATTTTTACTTTAACTTCCAAATTACTATTTTCCAGGTCTGGACAAGATATAGTTCAATTATCCTCATTTACAAAATAAGTTGACTCAGCTCTTTTTTCATCCAAGGTTGTTTTTTTTTTTTTAAGGATTAGATGGTTTAATAAATGAAAATAAAATTATTTCTTGCAGTGTTCAGATTTCCTGAGCTGACTTTAAAACCCAAAGGATTCAGTTTCCAAAATTATCCCTAAATTGTTCTTTTTTCTGAAATGCAAACATAAACATCCTTGTAGAAAAAAAAAAAACAACAAACACAATTCCCTCCCCACCCCCCCAAAAAAAAACACAAACCAAACAAATAAAGCTGAATCCGAGTTCTATGTCTGAAATGTATTATTGCAGACTGCAATAATATGTATATTTTATTTTAAAATAATTGTTTAGCTATGAGTGGAATTTCTGACAAATGTGTGTCCTTGTATTCCAAAGACATGAAACAAACACATACTGCTATCTGCATCCATCTCATTTACTAAGTTTGTGTAATTAAATACACTGTAACTGCTGAAATGCACCTGTTGCATCCTGAGGCCCTTCTCCTAATCATTCAAACACCCAGAAGCAGTCCATGGCTTCCTGCCAGCCCAGATGGACCACCTTTTTATTTTCCAATAGAAATTACTGCTCAGAGAAAATGCTGCTTGCTTAAGTCTCAGTCTGGTTGAAAGTCATTGAGTCATAGTGAATCTTGACACTAAACTGGAAAGTGCTTCAGGATATTCTGGTCCAGGCATGACCATTAACATTTGAAAAGTGCATGTTTCAGATATTTATTTTGCAAGATATTTGCACAAAAAGATAGCTCTAGATATGCATCCTTAGAAATATGCGACATAAGTGTTTTGAGGCCTTAATCTACAGCAATGTCACATGGAGAAGTTACCTTTCCCTGCTTGGCTGTCATACCTGTGAAGAAAGCATCAAATGATACCACAGAAATAGAGAGGACTGCACCCAGAGCCTTGTGTGCCTGAAAGATGAGCTCAGGCACTGAGCTATAATGAAATGACTTTATGGACATTTTTTTGTGCACATACTTAGGTACAAAATTAGAAATATTCTGATGTATCCTAAATATTCTGTTTTTTTCCCCCCTGACAATTAAGCAAAACACATAGGTAGTTTATATATTTGAAAGCCCTAAAAAGTGGTCGATACATCATTTATGAAATTACAGAGGACAGTTAAAATAGTGGGTGTCTTCAGCTCAAGCAGTCAACTTTGGTGAGCTAGGTTAAATTAGAACATTAAGGTATTAATGATGGTATTTTTCACAGGAACCTACTACTTTCGGATATTGCACAGGAAATGTTAAAAGTTACCAATAGGAGTTGTTTAGACCAAGGCAGAGTTTGATTCAGCTGTGTCCTCCTGCAGCTGGCTAGAGGGCCATGATCCTTCTCTTTAATTAATTCTGTAACAGCTGTTTAATGAAAACAAATTTAAATGAGGGAACAGGTTTTCCAGTTTTTTGTTCCTGGCTGAGTGATTTCATCACTGGGCAATAATTAGGCTTTCAGTACCCTCACAACAATCTAATAAAGGAGCAACATCCTATTGTCTTATATTACTGTCACAAAATTGGGTGGAATGGAAATAAATCAATTTGTTTAATATCACAGAATACATCTGTAGCAAAACTAAGTGTTTAAGTCTACCTTTCCTAACTCCTTACATATTAACAGCACCATCCTTCTTCTTCTTAGGTTATCTGAAATCACATTAAAGACTGTTAAGTACAACTGGACACTAAGTTGATAATATGCTTAAAAAAACTAATGATGGCAATTTAAAATGAAAAATGCCACTGTTTTCTGGAGTGCCACATTTTTCCAGCTGATGGGAAGACCCTAGAAGAGGTCATCACGTGAAATTTGTTCTAATGAGGTGTCGTGGTTTAAGTCCAGTCAGTAACTCAGAGCCAGGCAACTGCTAGCTCACTAGCACCACCCCCCCCCAGCCTTTCTCCCCCCAGCTCCCAGAGGGGTGGGGAGGAGAATCAAAAGTATGTAACTCCCATGGTCTGAGATAAGAACAGTCCAGTAACTAAGGTATAACACAAAACCACTACTGCTACCACCAATAATAACAATGATAAGGGAAATAACAAGGGAAGAGAATACAGCCGCTCACCACCTGCTGACTGATACCCAGCCCAACCTAAGCAGTGATCTAGCCCTTCCGGGTAACTGCCCCCAGTTTATATACTGGGCATGATGTGCTGTGGTATGGAATACCTCTTTAGCTAGTTTGAGTCAGGTGTCCTGTCTCTGCTTCCTCTTGACTTCCTCTTCTCCCTGGCAGAGCATGAGACTCACAAAGCCCTTGGTCAGACTAAACATTTAAGCAGCAACTAAAAACATCAGTGTTACCAGCGCTGTTCCCAGGCTGGAAGCCAACACCACAGCACTGCACCAGTTACTAAGAAGGAGAAAAGTAACTGCTACTGCTGAACCCAGGACATGAGGATTCATGAACTGAAATTCAAACTTGGTTTATTTAAAAAATAGAGAAATTATCCAATTAACATTCATGATTCTAGAAGAAATTATATCAGCTTTAACCCCTCTAGCAATTCAAAGATGATCTCTCTGGGCAATTGTTATTAATATGTTCCAATTCTGTTGTGGCAGTTAAACAGGTAGGAGAAAAGATACCAACACCTCTGCTTCTTTCATAGAATCATAGAACAGTTAGGGTTGGAAAGGCCCTAAAGATTATCTAGTTCCAACCCCCTGCCATAGGCAGAGATGTCTCGCACTAGACCATGCCACCTAGGGCTCTGTCCAGCCTGGCTTTGAACACTGACACGGATGGAGCATTCTTTGGACAACCTGTTCCAGTGCCTCACACCCTCACAGTGAAGAGCATCTTCCTGATACCTAACCTGAACTTCCCCTGCTGAAATTTAAACCCATTATCCCTTGCCCTGTCGCTATAGTCCCTGATGAAGTAAAGAGCCCCCCTTCGGTATCCCTGTAGGCCCCCTTCAGATATTGGAAGGCTGCTACCGGTATATGTATCAAAACAAGAAAAACATTAAAACAAGCAACAAAACTGGTTAGAGAAAAGTAGAATTGTGAAGAGAAGGCAAGTGTGAACATCTAAGACAGTTTCCGCACCAAACCAAAGCCTTTATTTTAGCAAAAAGATGTTAAGGTTGACACTATCCCTAAAGGGTATAAAGCAAGACATATCCTCAATCAAAAATATTTAATCTCACCCATCAAAATGCAGTATTTCAAAAAATCTATGTAGAGGAATTATTTGTCATTTTTTTTTCCAGGCTGTCAGCCTGATGAAAGCAGTTTGTTGTTTTTCAGACAATTCTCAGACAGCATCCTCCAAGTTCTTCAAGATGCAAGTAATGTTTGAAGCTTAAAAGACCAAGAAAAAGACTTTAAAAAAGGCTTTAAAAAAAAGACTTTAAAAAATAAGGGTTAGGGTTATCTACCTATCTCAATATATTAATCTTCTCATTACTATGGACTTTTAGAAGTGGGAGAAAAAGCAGGCAAATATATGATCTTAAAGTAATGTTCAGTTCTTAAAGTAAGTTCTTTATTACTGCTATTTTCAATTCCCTTCTGAAGCCCAAATTAATCTTATACAGAATGCCAGGTCTTCAATTTCTTTCCTAATGCTGTGTCAGTGGATATCACCATAGAGAAGAATAATTACTTTCAAATACCTGCTTTTCCCCTTGAATAAGTGTAAAGATTTTATTTGTATGTTAATCACAGGATAAAAAAAAAGTGAGGTAAGAAAGAAAAGCCACATGATTCACAATATCCTTCCCGGTAAAAAAAAAGCGCAGTGTTTTCTTCTGTTGGCTAAAGCCTTTTCAGAATGAACTATATGTCAAGACCAAAATCTAGTACTCTGTTCCGAAGAGGAAATTTAACTGCATTGTTCTAGAAGCCATATATGAAGGAATAGCTAAGCTTCACATTTTGTAATATAATGTAATCCCAGAAACAAAAATAACAGACTCAATTTAAGAATCTAAGTTTTATTTTCTATTTTTTATGCACTTCAATAAATCCAGGTATTGCTAGAATGCATTTGGTATTAGCCAATTTAATAATGTAATGGAACCTATGTATACCATTTATCCTCCCTTAGGGTTCATCTCTGCTTTAATCCAAACAGTTTTTCATGTCTGTGAATGAAAATGGCAGATCTTTTATCAGCACCATTTTCAACCAAATGAAAATATGAAATTTTGTCAAATGGTTTCATGCTGAATGCAAATCATAAATTCCTTAAAGTATAGGTTTTAGCAGCTTTTACAGAGAGAAGGAGAGCAAGATAGAAAGCAAGAGGGAGACAGAAAGAGAGACTTTGGTTTTGATTATGCTTCAGCAGGCTGCTCAAATTTCTTTTCATCCCTAGTGTAATAAACTGCTATTTTATATTATTATATTGAAGAGCAGGCCACAGCACTGGGAAGAAAATGGGCAATGTACTTCTTACCTTGACTTTTTTAAGGACAAGGCACTGGTAGATGGTAGATTCCTTAGTAACAACACAACTGCTTGATCTCAATTTAGTCATGCTGGAAGATGACACTAATCATTTTATTACACAGAAGATATTACAGAAACCAGAGATGAACTGCAAATTTAGCTACATGATAGCCTAAATCACAAAATCTCAGAATCACAGAATAGTTGAGGTTAGAAGCGACTTCTGGATGTCACCTGGTCACCCCCCCCTACTAAAGCAGGTCAACCTAAATCCCCTTTCCCAGGACTGTATCCAGATGGATTTTGAGTATCTTTAAGGATGGAGACTCCAAAACCTCTCTGGGCTAATAGTGACAGTATTTGGTCACTCTCACAGTAAAATAAGTGTTTCTTCGTGCTCAGACACACTCTCGTGTGTTTCACTTTGTGCCCATTGCCTCTGGTCCTGTCAATGGACACTACTGAAAAAAAAAAGGCTTAGCTCCTTCTTCTTTACACCCTCCCATCAGGTATTTATATACACTGAGGAAATTCCCCCTGAGCCTTCTCTTCTCTAGGCTAAACAATCTTTCAATCTCTCCTTGGATGACAAGTGTTTCAGTCCCTTAACCATCTTGGTGGCCCTATGCTGGATTCTCTCCAGTATGTCCTTCTTTCTCTTCTACTGAGGAGTCCAGAATTGAGCACAGGACTTCAGACCTTACCTGTGCTGAGTAGAGGGGAAGGATCACTTCCCTTGACCAATACTTGTCTAATGCATCCCAAGGCACCATTAGTCTTTGTAACGAGGGTACATTCATGGTATACACCAGGACCCCCAGGTTCTTTTCTGTCAGCTGCTTTCTAGCTAGACAGCCCCTAATATACCTTAGCGTACGGCGTTTTTTCTTCCCAGGTTCAGGGCATTACGTGTCTCCTTGTTGAATCCCATGAAGTTCCTGCTAGTCCATTTCTCCAGCCTGTCAAGGTCCCTCTAGATGGCAGCACGACCCTCTGGCATATTCCCGCAATTTGGTGTCATCTGCAAACTTGCTGAGGGTACACTCTTCCTCATCATCCAGATCATTAATGAAGATGGTAAACAGGACTGGGCCCAGTATTGACACTTGAGGTACACCAGTAGTTACCAGCCTCCAACTAGACTTTGAGCCACTCATCACCATGCTCTGGGCCAGTTTTCAACCCACCTCACTGCTCAACCATCCCACGCATCAACATCTTGTCTGCAGATTGCCTCTTCCAAGCTCAAGGTAAGTCTATCCCAATGGACTGATACCAATGAAGATATTATGGGAGATAGTGTCAAAGGCCTTACTGAAGTGGAGGTAGACAATATCCAGTTCTGCCCCTCTATTAGGCCAGTCATTTCATCACAGAAGTTTTATCAGGTTGGTTAAATCACAGCTTAGCTTTGGTGAAGCCATGCTGACTACATCTGATGATTATGTTGTTCATGTGCCTTAGAACAGGATCAGACTCTCCATCACCTTCCTAGGGCATGAGGTGAGACTGACTGGGCTGCAGTCCCCTGGATCCTCCTACTCTCCCGTCTTGAAGATAGGAGTGACATTTGCTTTCCTCCAATCTTTGGGCCATTCTCCAGTCTCCATGATTCACCAAATATTGCTGAGAGTTGATTGTCCTTGCAATGAATCTTCTAGCCCCTTCAACAGTTGTAGGTACATCCCACCAGGGCCCATGAACTTAACGTATGTCCAGGATGCTGAAGTATTTCTCACTTGATCCTCTTACACCAGGGGTACATCATTCTTGCTCCAGCCTTTCTCCCTGGTCTCTGCAAACTGGGATTCCAGAAGCAGATCTCTGAAGAAGCCAAAGTCCATTCTTCTGAAGTGCATGTTCCTAAGCTTGCTTTTCACCCTCCTCCTTGCCTTCAGAACCCTGGGCTCCACCATCTCATGGGCACTGCAGCTAAGGTTGACTCTGACCCCACTGACTGGTAGCTACAAGGTTCAACAGAACACTTCTCCTTGGCTCCTCTTACCACTTGAAAGAGGAAGTTACCACTAATGCACTCCAGGAACCTCCTGGATTGTTTATGCCTTGCTGTGTTGTCCCTCCATCAGATATCTGTGTGACTGAACTGCAAAGAGTCAGAGGCCAGCCAAATTATTTTGCCTTATCTCAGTGAGATCAAAGCATGATTAAAGTTTGTATAATGGAGGTGGAGTGTTAAATTGTAAAATAAAACATGCTCTCACAAATAAACTGTGTTTTATATAGTAGCTACAAGAACATTTTGGACAACAGCAATGTAAATCCTCAAAATAAGAAATTTTGTTCAGCTGAAGCTTGAATGCAAAACCTCCTACATCCTCCTATTTCTGCATTTCTCAGGATCAATTTTTTACATTATTGCATGCCTCCATTACATGCTGCTGAAACTGGAAGGGAGCCAGTATCTTTTATTAGTTCCACTGATACACTTGGGAAAAAAAGGAAGCAGGCATGTTTTCTCAAATGTTCTTGAAACCTGAAAAGGAAGAACAAAATGATACTATATAAATACTGGGAACAGTTGCCATGAAGTTAAGTAATCTGTTTGACAGAGAAGGGTAGCTTGCCTTTGGAGTCAACTGATAGGTTAGCAAGGAGAGAAGTAAAAGATAAAGCCAGGGGATAAAAGGTGTAATTCCATGATGCTCGTTTTTTTTCAGGAAAGGTCGTTTATAAGCTCCCCATCTTGTCCCTGTTTGTGCTCCTCCACAAACATAGTTGAGTGAAACTGGAGGGTTCAAAATGGTGTCTTATTCCCAGTGCACATAATTTCAGTGAGCCATTTTACAGCTGCTGCTCAAGCTGTTGTGCAGGTGAGCTATGATCAAAGGGAGCAAATGGTACTACTGCTCCAAACTGGCTTTGAAATAAAAGGCATTGTCTCATGAAACTGCACACTGCGGGAAGAGAGAAAGAGATGTAACTGATTCTTGTGGAATAATGAGGGTTAGCAGAAGGTGAGGGAGAAAAAAATTGCACTGGACCATAAAATAATGCCACTTAGAAGTGGCATTATTATCCTCCACTAACTGAGGAAGTCAGATTTGAAAATGTTTGTTTTTTTTTTTCCCCAGTGGAAGCCATACCAGTATTTTTCTTCCTGGATGATTGCAGCTAAAAAAGCATAATTTTCAAATGATGGCTTTTTTTTTTTTCCAAAAATAATATATCTTCAAAAAGAAAAATTCTTATTTGAAGTTGAATTTCTCATAAAGATAGTTGCATTTAAAAAATAACAACCCAAAAAACAATTATATGACGTATTTGTTCTCCATGTCTGTTGCTGTACAGTGTTCAGGTTTTGGAGAGAAAACAGTGAAATTTGATAGAACAGTCTTTATATACTCTACTATTCATTTGCATTGGCTGACTACTTCATTCTAGTTCCACTGGAAGCATAATACAAACATCCATAATGTGCTGTTAGTATTCATTGCTTTTGTTTAAATTTCCTTAGTTTTCCCAAGCTCCAACAAATAGATATCACTGAGCAGGATTTGATGTTTAAGTTAAATTCCTGTGTTTGTATGGGTATGGGTATGATTGATAAAACTGTGCATTAACATTCTGACTTTCAGATAATTTGCAAGGTGTTCTGCAACATAGGCACAGCATTTACAGTCACTTAATGTAACATGTTTCTAACATATGAATCTTACTCGGTATCTGCAATGCACTTGTAATAATTTTATTGTGCTTTAAAACATTAAGTAAAATTATTTTTGATACTCTGTGAATTTTTGGATAAGAGAATAAACACCTTACCTCCCTATATTTGCTTCATTGCTTTTATTAAAATGTAAACTTAAAAAGAAATAAAATTTAAATAACTAAAGGAAGAAGGTAAAAAAACTACAAGTTTAAGCTTTTTATTTTTTTCCTAAAGGAGTACTACTGCAAAAATATAAAATTTTGCAAGTGTATTCAAAACTTGTGAAGAAGTATCCCATCACAGGCTTCAGTTACACTGTCTCACCTTTTGTTGTGTTTTTTGTTTGTTTGTTTATTTTTGACAGGCATCTGTTTGGGGTTATATATAAAAAAAAAAGGATATGAGGATAGTCTTTGATTGTAATTGAAAATGGCGTAATTCCGAATTATCACTTGGTTTTTTAGAGTCTTTTTCTCTCCAGAATCTGTGCATCTCAGTAACTGAAGTGAACCATTTGAGAAAAAAAAAAAATGTATTTCTTTTGGTGTGAGTTGCAGTTCACGTTAATAATAAAAAATCACCTAAATTAGTGCAAATAATAAAAAAAATGAATGTGAAACCACATGTATTGTCTGCCTTTAATAGAATCATATTTTATTAGGGAGAATGATTAATCTGTTAATTTGATTATGTGTCTTAGTACTCTCGGTAATCCAAGATGTGCAGGTGATATCGGTGTGCGTGCAAAATGACAGCATGTGACGATAAGAATATATGTGGCAGTATGAAGACAGGCAGAGAAAGCTGGGGCTGTTCAGCATGGAGAAGAGAAGGCTGCATGGAGACCTCATAGCAGCCTTCCAGTATCTGAAGGGGGGCTATAGGGATGCTGGGGATGGACTCTTCATTAGGGACTGTAGTGACAGGACAAGGGGTAACTGGTTAAAACTTAAACAGGGGAAGTTTAGATTAAATATAAGGAAGAAATTCTTTACTGATAGGGTGGTGAGGCACTGGAATGGGTTGCCCAGGGAGGTTGTGAATGCTCCATCGCTGGCAGTGCTCAAGGCCAGGTTGGGCGAAGCCTTGAGTGACATGGTTTAGTGTGAGGTGTCTCTGCCCATGGCAGGGGAGTTCAAACTTGAAGATCTTAAGGTCCTTTCCACCCTAACTATTCTATGATTCTATGATATCAGAATAAAAAAGAAGACTGGGGTAATCAACATCAAGGTAGCCTAAAAGCATGAAAAAACATGTTCAAACACTATAACATTACATGGAATACCATTCCTGTGTCCCCAAAAGTTCCCAAACACCCAATATTTAGTATATATGTAGCCTCAGGGGTTTTGCTTTTTTTTTGCTTTTTGTTCACTTTTTGGAATAAATGAGGTTTCAGTCTGTATTCTAGCTGCTAAAAGATAGATAGTTTTAACACATACTTATGATCAATGTTTGATATTTTCACATTTTCCTTACTGCAGATTTTAAAAGAACTTAAATTAGGTGTTAGTCATACTATTAGCCTGCACTACTTCTTGCCATTACAATAATACAAATGGCTGTTTTTTTTTCATTATGGATGGTCCCTATTTGATAACTGACCTTTTTCAGTCTGAAAACTAAACAGTCTGAATGTAATGAAAAGACTGTATGCAAAGAATAAATATTTATTCATGGAGAATGTAATGTTTAAATTAGAATGAAAAGGTCTTCTAGAGCTAAACATTATTCAATTATAAAAGGGTAAAAGAAATACCCTAATTAGTCTCAGACTTAGCAGCCTTTCCATGTCAAACTGGAAGGTTTCAACTTAAAACAGAGCAATCGTCCAGAGAGGCTAAAATGTTTCTTGTTTGTTCCTGCGTGACTAGATTCTCCTTATGCTTTCTTCAGTTTACATCAAAGCTAGTAGGTTTACATCATTAATACTAGAGAAATTGTTTGTTTCCCACACCAATAACCTCCTGTTGAAGTAATTTCCCAAGCAGAAGACTGGTGCCTGGAAAACAAAATACTTTTCTGTCTTTCTCTTGCACAGTTACTTTGAAAGTAAGGCTATGTGGTGCAAAGCAATTGTGCTAATGTATTAAGACATCTATTGTAAAGCTGTGACAGTGAAGAAATTTTGAGCCAACATCACTTAGAATAAAATGTAAAACACCTACATCAAGCAGCAGACTAGACATGAACAACAAGATGTTAAGACATAGTAGCTTAATCTTAGTTCTACCTTAGTAACTCCATAAATTGTCTTGCTGGGAAAGAAAGCAGTGTTTGTCCATATTAGCATGATTTCAGTTAGCTAATTTGTATAATCAAGTTAAAACAATAGGGTATTTTTTTTTTTTTTTTCATCAGGTCCATCTGTCTTTTCAGTTTTCTGTGTAGGTTTTGCCCAGATTGAAGTCCATAATGCACTCTACTTTCCGGAGCTTCTGATATAACCTGTCATAAAAGTGTAAAGCTGAAGGATGAATTTTTCAAATATTGGGGAAAAAAAAAAAAGGCATCAGTAAGGTATCTGGGAGATATAAGCAAGGATATGCTTCCTGACCATGATGTGTTTCTTAATTTTATTTTACCAGCGGAACAATCATTTTGTCAGGTTACACCATATGTTCGTTTATCACAGAGGTCAGTTATTGGTACACTGTCATTGCTCCCAGACAATGGAGGAGTTTAGCTTATTCAAACATGACATTTGTTTGAATTAATTTGAGAGATGTATGAAATATTTTGTCTTTTCCCTGAGCAAAATCATATAGCAAGCATTTTTTAAATAAACCAATTCATAAAGAGCATTTTGGTCTGCCTATTTCAATTTACTCTGCAGTCCACACAGAATTTCAAGCCTACCAGATAAACCTAAATTCTAACTCATTTTGGGTTTTTTGTTTGCTTGTTTTTTTTTTTTGGTTGTTTTGTTATTTATTTATTGCTATTTTAGCATTGTTATCTGCCTACCAGCTCTATAGCATTTGAGAAAATTAGCCTTGTCTTCCTCGGGTAATTTCTAAACTGACAGACTTTTCCAAAATAAGCAAATTAGGGCTACAAAGGAAAAAAAAAAGGAAAAAATGAAGACACATAAATCTTGTTTCATCTCCATGTATCTCATAAATTTTAAACACACAAAACTCTTTTATGCAAGACATGGAGCGCTACTTATAGTGCTATTACTTACTCCTTCCTTTACTCTCCCAAAAGGCAAGATGGTATGCATATTTTGTACAAAATCCAAAATCCTGTTTAGAATATGGTACTTTCTCCAGGGCTCTTTTGCAGGATGTGTTCTGTACAGCTGTTTCTAAGGAACATGTTTTCCATCAACCAGCAAACATTGTGCTTCCTAATCTGGGCTGACAAGAGATTAAAAATGTTGATTACTTCTGGAGCTAAAGCTGGATGATGCTACATTTCCCTGTGAAAAAAATACAGTGTCATGCATAGCATTACAAATTGGCTAACTGGTTACAAAATAATTTTGCTTATTTCATACATACACAGCAGCTGTTTACATGTATGTCACTCATTCTTGTCATGTTTGAAGATACTTTAGCTTTCAGTGGCCCTTTGATGTAGCAGTAATATATATGGGTGTCAAGCACACACTTGCTCAAAGTCCAGTTTGTCTCAGTTCAATTGCACGCTTTCAGTCTCAATTAGTTCCATCATAGTACAGAATTCCTGCCAGACGCATCAGCAGTAATTTCTGATTTCAGTGATCTGTTAGACACCTACTTCCTTTGAAAATGTGAACTTATGTTGCATTTGGAAAGACCCACCAGAAAGAAGCAGCAGACTTAGAAGCACACATAGTCATTGTGGTATTTTTATGACTTTGTTTTTCCTGTTCAGAGGAGAATGTTTACTTAGTTGAATGACAGACCACAGCTATTGGCTTGATAGTCTTGAAGTAATACATATTACATTTCCTAGCATTAATTGTAGGTATGTAAACTTATTGAATATTATTTGCTATTCCTCCAGTATACATACAAATGCCATGCAAAAAGAAAAAGAAAAAAAAAAGCAACATGTTGTACCTTCTATAAACATATATTTGCCTTTGTACATACCCTAATCTTTTGGGATCATGAAGGTTTGCATTTGGCAACATTTTTTTTTTTTCCTGTCACTAGGCAGCTGGACATTATGCAAACTTCATTTAAGAGAACAAACTAGAGAACAAGTAATTTCCTTCTCTGTTAGTAAACAAAGCACTGTCCAGACTTTGCATAAATAGTGAACACAGCAATGGAAAAGATTCTGAAAAAAATGTGGAAGCATAAAATGATTTTTGTTTTAAATAATTGTACGGAGAGATAACCTTGGGTTCAGGGAGGACTGAAATGCACATAGTGATATACATGTATGAGCCTTCCCATTAAAATCAGAATTTTCAAAGAACTAATTTTATATACAGGAATAGAGTTATTGCACATTGTGCTGAATGCCATTTTAACACGATCCTTGCTGGGAAACTTCCAAGTTTTTCAAATTGTGTTCCAGCTATTTATGTGTATATATTCAATTAACTACAATTACATTTTAAAACTTTGCTTTCACATCTGAAGTTCATTTCCAGTGGTTCTATTTTGTACTTTAGTTTCTGGTTTTAGAGTTGGAAGGGGTTATTTTGTTATAGTTATGAGAGAATTTTTTAGATTTTGGTGAATTTCATGAGTTTTAGGAAGGTTTTTTTTTGAGTCACATCATTTGTTGAGTGATTGCTTATTTAACTAATTATCAGTTTTATTTGTTATCAAGGGCACAATGCTAATCAGTATATAGAACCTTATTTGACAATCTGAACAGTACTCACACATGCAATCTAAAATCAGGCTAGCATAAAACAGCAGTCAACATAAGTAAAGATTGTAACATAGAATCCCTGATATTTATTTATATGAAACAGTACTCACTTCTGTGTACTATTTATTTCTTTCCAGTGCTTTATTTTTGTTGTCGGATGTGAAGCAATCAATTCAACTTCTCTTTACTGCACTAATTCCTTCTACACTGTATCAGGAGAGCTTGTGCACTTGTGTAAACATGTAAGACACATCCAAAAAAAGAAGTGAATGAGTAGTTGAAAGAAAATCTCACTAAATGACATCAGTGGAAAATAAAGATGAAGGAGAAGGAAACAGTCTATTTTTACAGTTTATCTCTCCTCTTCTCAAAATCATGTGCAAATTCCTAATGACTTGGATAATCCAGTGTTTAAGATGATGGTTAATAGAGGCTATTAAATTTTACTCCTAAGTAGCATAGCTTTTTCAGCTTTACAAGCTTGGGAAATAGGATTTTCCTTTGTGGAGAGTTCTGGCTGCGTTACTGGGCAAATATTAATCTGCTATAACTTCACTACTTCTAAAGAGAATCGAATATTCTACATGATAGAAAATGCTGATGTCTTGAAATTAACTATACTATTGTTATTTAAGTCACTAAACCTAGAAGAATCTCTTAACTGAAACATCTGCAGTCAGGGGTCCCTATTGAAGGCATTTTTTTGCGTTTTTTATTTAATACTCATTAAATTACATGTGTTGCAGAACTAGAAAACAGGAATAAACAGAACAGTAAATTCACAATCAGATTCAGGCCCACATTTTTCTTTTTTCTGAATGTACTAATTTAACATTACAAAGTACACAGCAGTTCCGAAGTCCTACTTTTAGCTTTCTGTTGCTTTTTCAGGGACTGAAGGATGTGGGCTCAAGCAAGCAGGCCTACAGCTGAGTCTCTGTGAGAGAGCTCTGCCATCACAAGGTTCACACTTCCCAACTCATTAGAGGCCAAGTCCCCCATACTTAAACTTTAAATCAGTCTTTAAGGATGACTATTCCTAGAAAATTCTGCATAAACTTTCTACTCCTGAAGGCAACAACTTCTTTACAGTCAAGAGATAGATGCAAACAGCGGCAGGTTGTCATGGTTTTATCTCAGCCAGCAGTTAAGTACTATGCAGCTGCTCACTGACTTCCCCACTACTCTCCAATAGGATGGGGAGGAGAAGTCAGAATATAAATAAATAGCTGTGGGATGAGATAAGAACAGTTTAATAATTGAAATAAAATTAAACCATATGTTGTTTATTATTTCATATTATTAGTAATAATCATTATGCTCAATAATTATTATGCTTTAATGAAACTATACCAATAATATTATGAATTTATTATTATAGCAATTTATTGGTCTTAATACAAATAATAGTAACTGTATCAATAACAGTAAGCATAATAGGGGGGAGAGAGAGGAAGGAATAAATCCTATCCCTCAAGAAAAAAAAAAAACACAACAAAACAAAAAAAAACAACACCAAACCCAATAACAAATAAACAAATTATGCATGATATAATTGCTCATCATCTAGTGACTGATGACCAGCCTGTCTTGAGCAGTGATCAGCCCCTTCCGGCCAACGCCCCACAGTTTATATACTGGGCAGGACATGCTGTGGTATGGAATACCCGTTTGGCTAGTTTGGGCCAAGTGTCCTGTCTCTGCTTCCCCCTGGCTTCTTGTGCCCCTCCTCCCTGGCAGAGCATGAGACTGAAAAGTCTTGATCAGGGTAAGTGCTACTTAGCAACAACTAAAACATTGGTGTGTTATCAGCATTGTTCTCAGACTAAAGCTTAAACGCAGCACTGCACCAGCTACTAGTAAGGAGAAAAGAAAAAAAAAAACAATAAAAAATTCTCTCTGTCCCAGTTGAATCCAGGACACAGGTGAAGGGAGAGCAAGCTCTGTCTCCTGTCTCCAGGTGTGAAGTCTCTATCAGATCTCTCTATCAGATCTAGAGATCTGATATGGCAACTGTTAACACCAGAGCACAAAGATCAGTGCCTTTTCTCCTTGTCAAACTGTCTCTAAAGAAAAGACAGAATTAAAATCATCCAGGCTGCTTGACCAAGTCTGGCACTTCTAAGTAATATAGTTCTGGTTGAAGGTTGCACAATGCACCCAAAGCTGATCCATTTATTTCTAGTTCCTGTCCAAACAGCCACTAGAGAATTGTGTGCAGATAACAAGTTGCTTTATGACAATGATGGCTGCACAAAGAAAGTTGTGGTCAACGGCTCAGTGTTCATATGGAGACTAGTGACAAGTGCTGTCCTCAAGGATCAGTCTTGGGACCAGTCCTACTTAACATCTTTGTCGGTGACATGGACAGTGGGATCGAGTGTGGACTCAGCAAATCTGCTGATGACACCAAGCTGTGTGGTTCAGTTGATACGCTGGAGGGAAGGAATACCATCCAGAGGGACTTTGACATGCTTGTGAGGTGGGCTGATGCTGACCTAATGAAGTTCAGCCAAGGAAAGTGCAAGGTCCTACACCTGGGTAGGGGCAACCCCAGGCACAGATACAGGTTGGGCAGAGAAGAGATTCAGAGCAGCCCTGTGGAGAAGGACCTGGGGGTGTTGGTCGATGAGAAAATGAACATGAGGCGGCAGTGCGCGCTCGCAGCCCAGAAAGCCAACTTTGTGCATCAAAAGGAGCGTGACCTCCGTCGAAGGAGGTGATCCTGCCCCTCTACTCTGCTCTTGTGAAGCCTCACTTGTAGTATTGTGTATAGTTCTGGTGTCCTCAACATAAAAAGGAATGGAACTGTTGGAACAAGTCCAGAGGAGGGCCACAAGGATGATCAGGGGGCTGGAGCACCTCCCGTATGAAGACAGGCTGAGAAAGTTGGGGCTGTTCAGCCTGGAGAAGAGAAGGTTGCATGGAGACCTCATAGCAGCCTTCCAGTATCTGAAGGGGACCAACAGGGACTGTAGTGATAGGACAAGGGATACTGGGTTCAATCTTAAACATAAGAGATTTAAATTAGATATAAGGAGAAAGCTCTTTACTGTGAGGGTAGTGAGACACTGGAACAGGTTGCCCAGGAAGTTGTGAATCCCTGGCAGTGTTTAAGACCAGGTTGGACATGTCCTTGAGCAACCTGGTCTAGCCTGAAGTGTCCCTGCCCATGGCAGGGGGGGTGGAACTCGGTGATCTTAAGGTCCTTTCCAACGCTAACTGTTCCATGATTCTATGAATGAGTCCATCAAAAAATGTTTTGACATGTTTCTCATGGAGTTCCACACTTCTATGCATAGTTTTGGTTATCAGAATTTAAAATAGAAAACAAAATTTAGAACACCTGTTACACCTAGAACTTTTATTACCATGTATGTTGCACAAATATTTGTTTCTTCTCTGTTCATCTAAAAAAATAGAAATAATAAAATGGAAAAATAAAAATATATGAGCACATAATAAAAATAAAAGTAGAAAATAGTTCTGTTATACTGAAAATTCAGTAAAACAACAAAAACTTTTAAAGTGAGTTTTAAAAATATCTACCTGCAGAAGAACCAATTGAAAATGCTGCAGATCAGGACTTATTGGAGTTTCATAAATTCAGATTTACTGAGAATAGAAATATAATATATAGTCTACCCTTTTGAAGACAGGGCTGGAGGTGATTTGCACCTTAAAATGCTGTTCTTAAAAAAAACAATAACAGAAAGGTAAGATCAGTGAGAGTATATTTTTGCTGTTTCTCTTCAAAATATGCATTTTTTTTACCTTTTGCTAAAATGTTTACAGTACAGAGTTGGATTTAGAAATTCAGAACTCTTATCCATTTTCAAAGTCACATTAAATGTAATTTTACTCCTGCTTAGAAAACTGCAGATGGTTTAGAAGAACCTGTGATCTACTACTATTCATGAGATTTAAGTCACATTTCTTTTATAGCTTTTCCCCTAACATCAGTACATTTGAATCACAAATAAATATGTTCATCCTGAAAAGTTTCATAGAATTCTTGGGAGAAAGATAGCATTAGGGGATCAAATTTCAAACCTACTGATACAATAATTTCTTTAGCAACCAGTATCAGTGGTTAAAGTGATATCTGTAATACATGTTGCCAAACATAAAATTTGTCAGGATGAATCTGAATTGCTTATCATTGAGAAGGGGCTTCATATAATGAGTAGTCTTCCTTTTCTCCTAGGAATCTACTGTGGGTCATAGAGGAAGAATTTGGATGTGTAAGACAAAACTCTCACATGTAAGCAGACCTGTGGTTTGAATTTAGTAAACCAGAGAAGTGCTAGTTCTTCTGCTAGATTCAGGTACAGATTTTGTCTTTGATGCCCTTTTCTGGTCATTTGATAATATTGTAAATGACCAGGCAAACTGTCAAATGTGTCCAATGGCTGTAATATGAGGATCATGTAAACATTTTGTCTTCATTTGTGTAGGAAAAGCCAAAGAGCTTTTCTTTGATTTCATGTACTTAACCTTGCCAGACAGACCATGAAGAGTAAATAGGCAATCTGCAGCCAAGCATGCAGTTACCCTTCTATAGGGTCATATGTTGAATTTATGAAAGAACAATTACTTATCCCTCAGTAAGTCTTGTTCAAGATATTGTAATCAGAAGGTAGATGCAGAAGAAATACATGTAATCAATGCATGAAGACTTTGATTAAAGTGTCGGAAGTAGGATAATATGCCCTAATATTTTTTCTTATTCTCTGGTAAGCATGTGAAAGATGTATCTATTAGCCGTATCCTTCAGTTTTAATACTATCTAGAGAATATAATCTCTCAAAAGCAAAAAAAAGTCTGAGGGGACATCATTATCATTATCTGAGATCTTACATTAAAGGGCATCTCAGGCAGTATTTAAAAGGGCCCTGGACATATATACTGTTTTAGAAGTCAACAACTATCTGCCACATGCCAGAGAAGTGGGGGTAGGAGTCATGCATGTGCAGAGGAGCTACACTGCACGTATGAGAAACAGGGTACTTCAATATATTCTGGGGAGTGAAACTAGTGGATCTGTAGCAAGGAACTGTTGATGCTAAAAGCCTTACTTGACATAATGTAAAACTTTCAAGTCTCATACAATATTTTCCCTTTATTTATTTATTAAATAAAAAAACTTCATAAGGGTTAGTCTGATGCCCGTTTGTAACAGGTGTTCATTAAAGACACTCTCTGGAAAAGCTTCCAGCTCACTTTCATCCAAATGCAATTCTGTTCTTTTCTGAGAGCCCTCAACATTACATTTTGATACAAAAACTATAATATGAAGAGTAACCATAACACCTGCAGAGATCTAAACTCTAAAATCATGCTGCAGTTTAATAACCAAAATAGGGGAGTTACATGCTAGATGGGGTTCATCTGGCCTTAATTCCATCTGTAGCCTGGTGGTTAATGCTATATAGCTTCTAGGTAAGACTATTTCTGGTAGCAATTATGATAGGAATCATAGGAATCTAGGCCGGAATGGACCTTTGCACTGTGAGTCATGTCTTAACTCCCTAGACCACTGTGGTAGCAGTAGTCATGGTACGAAACACTTTATATATGCGTTAAGTGCTTTATAGAACAAATAGCTTTAGGCATCCAATTCTAATAAAAGAGGCAAGCATTCAAGTTAGTCTTTAAGTAGGAAAGAGAAGATTCAAGTTAAGCTTGATTCCTTTTCACTGCCTCAGGTAGTGCGATGATATAAAGGAAGAACTGTTCCTGCTCAAGGTCCTGTACACTTTAAAGCTGTTTCAGGATATAGACAGGATAATTGCAATATACTATGTACATGTAACTTAATTCTTATGTAATTACTCCAGCCAGACTTATTTTTTAATCAGAGTAGAAAATCAGAAGTTCTTATAATGTCCTACATTTAATATGAAACCAGACATGACAAAATGTTCAGTCAAAATTTTGTATCCAAGGTAGTGACTAGTTGGATACAAGCAACTCTCCACTTAGTTTTATTGACAGTAGTTGTCTGAAGTAGAGAATGAAATTGTGCCAAAGTCAGTGGAAAACACTCACTTGACCGTGCAGGTAGCCAGCGAGCCTTATACTCTTCCTGGATGCTTGACTGGCCTGAAGAAAGCATTTCAGAGCTCTCAGTCCTGATTCATATGGTGTCTTGTAGCTTCTATTTGGTGTGCACAGCAAAATAAATCCCCTGGCAGTTCCTGGTCCCTGTCCTTTTACAGCTGGCAGGCTGTCTGAATGAGTCCCTGGGGTTGCTGGCTCAACCTCCAGCAGACAGCTGCACCTGCACCCAGCCAAGCCCAGGCAGACCATTTGGTGAATTCAAGCCCCTTTTCAGCCAACTCAACCCAGCACTGGTCAGAGCTCCTTCATCCTTCCTTGCTCACACAGGCAGCCTCAGCCCACATGTCAAACTTCTGATGCAACCCGCAGTGTGTGATTTTCTGGAGAGGAGATACCAGAGGCTGGCAATCCTTGTTGTAGCATCAGCATACTTCCCAGCACGCACGCATGTAAGCAATGGTAACCCTTGCCCCATAAGGGAACTTTCTTCTGTTCATGTGATATATACTGTCACGTGCTTACTAGACTGTCATTGCTAAGTTCACAAAAAACTTCTAGATCAGTCATGTTTTCTCCATCTGCAGCTCTCATGTCTGACTACTAAATATTCATTCATAGAGAGAAATTCTTCAACAAAAAGAATGAAAGAAGGAGAGAAAAAATTACTGCACATTTAGAACTAATGTGCGTATTATCAAATCAAGCCACAAAAGCAAGCGAGGAAGAAGAGAAAATATTTAGTTGCTTATACACTGTTGTCTTTAGGTTTATGAGAATAAACATACTACCAGTGTTACTCAAATCACGCAGAAAGATTAATGTGGCTCAAACATTAATAAAAATATAAACTATTACCAAGATGAAGTGAAGAAGGAAAAATGATTATATATACGAGAAACACACTACCTTTTTTCTGAGTCACTGACAGCTGAAAAATTATGTTGAATGTTTATAGATTAGCAACCTAAGAAAAAGTGTGAAGTGTACTTCACAAGTCATGAAACTATGCAAGAGAACAGAAAACCCAGACTCTTTAATCCTTCATAGTATGTAAAAGAAACTTAGATTTAGAGAACTTTCACTCTCATGGTACTGACACTTAGAGATTTAAGGAATAGACAGGTACAAAACAGTGCTTTAAATTCAAAAGAATGCATTCGGAACCAGAAAAATCTGTATCTAGAGGAGCATCTCAAGAAATGAAGCACTGTTCAAGGAAGATATGATAAACGTTATAAAACAGAATTAAAAAGATGCTGGGGAGTGTTTGTGTTTAAGCCCATTTTAGCTACCACTATGACCATTTGAGGAACCGATTAGGTTCAAATGCACATTACATACATATACACTTACAAATGCATATAGAAAATTAAACAAAAACAAAAAAAAAAGAAGAAATTTATCAGTATATATCTGCATTATTTATCCACGCATATAAAATATTAATACCTTATTAGCTGCTTAGGGGCAAAAAGCCAGGTGACCTTCAGATCACATGTTAAAAATTTTCCCACTTCATCAAAATTAAGAGGGCAATAAAGGGCATCTATTAATGTGAGAATTTTAATGATATCATGTATGGGTAATGTGCTTTAGACAATTTAAAAAGAGCTAGCTTCTGATAGCTTTAATAAAGGTCAATTTTCACTAAGAGTCTGGAACTGATGAAATTGCAGTTGCCTGGGAGAAAAACGGTATGGTGCCAATATCTAAAACCATGAAAAGGGTGTGTTAGGTCATTAAAAACTCATAAATGAGGGTAGTTAGGTCATTTCGGTTCTAACATTAATCCCAAAATAATGGCAGAGGTAATACAAGACTTGGTTTTCTCTATCTTCAGTATTTCTTTTTACCGAGACTTGATTTTATTTGGTAGAAGTAAATGAATGATATATTTATTGAAATATTTGGGAGTAGAAGTTTTAGAGAATTATTTATATTAGTCCTCTGATACTAGAGGAACAAGTTTATCACAGAACATATTATGCAAGATGCATTATGCATCAGCCTTTATACAGATGTAAATTATTATCTTCTTTCATTAAGTGATGTCACGCAATCTGCAGTTCTTAGTCTGTCTCCAAAGTTTAACCTTTTTATCATTTATTCATAACAAAACCAATCACTGGTGAAATTTGCCGATAACCGTTGTGAAAGTTATGTTCAAGAAATAGGTTAGTGAGATTAAAAACTCCTCTTTTCACAACAAAATATGCACAATCAAAAGATTAATTTCACTGTGGCCTAAAGTCAAGCTATACATCTAAGACGGAAGAATGCAGCTGATATCAGCTGGAAAAAGTATATCTCAGAAAGTGATCCTACTTAAGATACAAAGTATTGGAGAACTAATGACACAAGGAATGTTGTCTATACTTTAGATTTAGACATAAAAAACATTGCATAACTTTAAATTGATAAATGGGTAGAGTATTAAAAAATATTATTACAGTAGCTGCCTCATTTTTCATGTGTAAGACAGTTTTAGAAGAAAGGCAGCATATTCATTTTCTTCCTGTAACTTCACTTACAAATGTAGACTGCTCCATGTTATTCCATGTTACACCTCTTTTGATATTAGCAGGTCATATCAAAGGTCAGAATCTTTCATACACCATTGAGGTGTAAATATTTTCATTAGACTAGCATTTGTTTTACCATTCAGTACCAGCGCTGTTGGCTAGAATCTAAAGCTCGGTTTTAATGGTGTGTGAATAGTATAAAAATCAATAACTAGAGAAGCCTCTGACTTCGTGAAGTCGACCTTAATCACAAATCAATTATCTCAGATTTTTTGAGATAACTCATATAGAGTCTGCTAAAGCAGAGAGTGGTACCTGAGAATTTACTGCAAGGTCATATCCCAAAAGTATCAGGGAATTTTCAGACCTGCCTAGGGCACTTACAGAGCACTGACCTTTAAAGCTTCTCCCTGTTTAAACTATTTACTGCCTGTGGTGTGAAAGGAGGCAGAGAAGGGAGAAAACACATATGTGGGGCAAAGATTGTAGCTCTGGCAACCTCTAGTATATGGTTTTGTTATGTCAATATATGAGAAAAAAAATGAAGTGGATAGGGCAGAAGTAGTTTATTGCAAAATAGAAAAGAGGTTTCAGATGTTGCATGTATATGTGTCGTGGTTTAAACCTAGTCAGGTAACTCGTTCACTCACTCCCCCCCTTCTTTCTCTCCCCCTAGTCCTGGAGGGATGGAGAGGAGAATCGAAAAGAATGCAACTCCCACGGGTTGAGATAAGAACAGTTTAGTAACTAAGGTATAACACAGATCACTACTGCTACCACCAATAATAACAATGATAAAGGAAATAACAAGGGAAGAGAATACATCACCTCACCACCAACCAACCGATAACTCGCCCCCCAAGCCTGACCAAGCACTGACCGATACCTCCTCCAACCGTGCAGACTCCCCGCCCTTCCGGCTAACTCCCAGTTACATCCTGGGCATGACGTGCTGTGGTATGGAATACCTCTTTGGTCAGTTTGGGTCAGGTGTCCTGTCTCTGCTTCCTCCTGGCTTCCCCTCCTCCCTGGCAGAGCATGAGGCTCACAAAGTCCTTGGCCAAACCAAAACATCGCTATCAGCTCTGTTCCCAGGCCGAAAGTCAAAACACTGCACTGCACCAGCTACCAAGAAGGAGAAACATGACTGCTACTGCTGAACCCAGGACAATATGCTACATTAACCAAAAAGCAGTACTAAGGTAACATATATACCAATAAGGCACAAACAATACCTTACACAAATAACATGATTCTAAGGGAGCCAATCTATTTCCAATGCAGACTATGAAACAACTATACCACTTTGAAATATTACTGAATTAATAATAATAATTTAAGTAAATCTACTAAGTATGCTCCCTATTACATGTTTTCCCATTCAACTTTTAATTTGTTTAGTATAGTAGCAGTAAAGTCTATACAGCTAAATGGAGCATTTCTGGCTGCGATTACAGTACATATTCTTTCCTGCAGCCATATTCTTTTAGTGATAGTTACTCCTTAGAATGTCTTTTACCACAAAAGAGACATAAAATGTTAGCAGTATTTTTGTGACAGGAGAGCACAAGAAGTTTTTGGGTTGTATCCACATGAGAAGTTCATCCTAATGGAGGAAAGATACAGCCTTTATTATAAACCTGTAGTGTGATCACATTTGAAGTATTAAATTGTGTTGCCTCATAATCAGAAAATTGTAACATCTGGATCTTAATTCTAAAAGGATTTGGGAAGAGCTGGGAAACTATAAAAATAGAAAAATTGGTGGAAAATAGCAGAAAACATTAAAATAAGTGAGGTAATTTAGCAAATGGAAAACATCAATAAAAAAAGTATAGTAATACATAGCAATTCACAAATATGTGAGACATTACAGGTTATAAGCAAGTGCTATTTAGAATATATGAGGCACAGACAAGTGAAAAAAAGTTAGCTGAATAAGCATGCACTAGTAAGGCACCTTGGCACCAGTCCCTGTTGAACTATGTCCCATAGGACGCGTCTTTAATAGACTTGTGGCACTACTTACAATTAAGAAATAATTGAACTTTGACAAAAGGATTCTCCTTCTCTGTTCATTCCAGTAATTGAAAAGATCTATAGGCTCAAGCAGCTTTGCCAATTTACACCAGATGAGAATCCAGTCTTACTACCTGCATCATGTAGCATAAGAAAGAAAAGAAAGATGATACAGAACATGGAAGGCATTTGTGTGGTGCAAAGATCGGTTTAATGTTCAATCAGACAGGAGGAGATAAACAGTGTTGTAACATTACTGTTCCACTGTTACACTGCAACACTACTGTTCCACTTCATTACTCTAGATTATTTGAGATCTTTTTTTTAATGTAGAAATTAGCTCTTCCATAAGTTCATTTAGTATTTTTGATACCATTATCATGACTCCCCCCTACTCATCATGCAAATTTAAATCACATTTTTGAATCTGCTTGTCTAATTCATAAGCTGCATTGAACTGTACTCTAGTTTAACATTTACGTTGTAGCTTCCAAACATGCAACATTATTATGGATAAGTGCTCCTGTTCTTAAACTGAAGCAAAGAAAGTCAGAAATGTCACACAAAAATCTTTTTTGGTTTGCTATAAACAGACTATGTCTAAAACCTTGACTGAAAGGTTGTGATCTGAAATTCCTCATTAAAAATAGTCACAAGATTTATGAGTTTGTGTAATTATTTCTCTGCTTTATATAACTCCACAACATTTTTTTAATCTGATGATTGAGTATTAGCTATTCAGACTTCATACAGAGCACAGTTCCTTTTACAGAGAAATGCTGATGGGAATTTTGATTGCAACATGCAGACATAACGTTTTGTTCAATTGCAATCGTTTGAGGCTGCAAATCAGAATACTTGAAAAAAGTACATAGACGCACAAATAAAAAAAAAATCATGAAAAAAATTGTAGATCTAGGAATGGCACATTTACATTAAAATAAACCCTGTGTTTTCTGAGAATTTTACGTGACCTCTGAGTGAAACAGATCAGCAACAAGTTGTATTAAAAATAAAACATGAGGTGTCATAGAGACATTCACGTCCTTACCACTGTTGCATGATGGTATTGTCAGAGGGATGTAGTCAGTAATTCTGTATTCAAGCAGGCACTCTTTTGGAAGAGGCAGGCTTCGAGGAAACTCCAAAGTTAAAAGCAGAACTTTCTCCTTCCAAGTTTCCTTGGAGTAAAAAAGGAAAATTTTTATTTCTATCTTATTAGAAAAGTAAGGCAAAAAAAATCCCTTTTCAATCCCTGCCCCTCTCCTCCCTAAAGAGAGAGGTTCCTGGTTCCTGGTCCCTGGTCCCCTCTTTTTGTTCTTTAACAATTTGTTATTCTGATTCACATCCTTACTGCCCTATAAACTCATTCCACTATTTCCAAACTGAGAACTCACTCACTTAAGTGAATGTACCTGAAGTGACCATCAGAAGGAAAGCAGAATGACAAAGAATATAAAAATATAAAAAATTAACATGAGCTTAAAAAAAAAATATCTTTTTCTATACATGCTGAAGACAATAATAGCAGAGTATGGCTCAGCACTCAGCATGACTTGTCAAAGGCAGCAACAGGTGACAAGCTGAAATTGATACAAGAGAGCAAGTAGGAGGCAACATGAAATAGCTCAGAAATTCCAACATCTGTATTTACTAGTTGTTTGTTTGTTTTTTTTTTTTCCTTTCTATTTTTAAGAGCCTGACTGCTCTAGCAATTCTTATGCACAAAATCCTCTCTCTCTGGCAAAACACGCAGTTTAGTCTGACACGCAAACACCCGTTTTAACCCTGGCACAGTAGACGTGCTCATTCACTCTGCTGCTGTGGAAAATCATTTTCACATATAAATTGCCCCTCCAAAACTAGCATCAGTGCAACAACTGTTGCTTGTTTTTCACCTTTACTCTTTTGCTTGCATGATGTAACAGTAACGGAGAACATAGGTACCAAATGTTAGAGTTACCTTTTCTAGGAGATCCACCACTAGTTCTCTCTGAGTCCCTTCCAGTAAGTACCTGGAAGTGCAGCATACAAAGAATGAGTGATATTCCGCATCTGTGACATAATGACTCCCAGTAATCAATCACACATGTTAAAAGATGATTATTCAACTTTAACCTTTTAGCTAATATCAAACATCTCTAAGTTCTTTACATAAATCTACTTCTGAACAGAAATTCTGTGCTCCAACACTAGCCACCTTTTAAATTGGACTAAACCATGTGGAGTGTGATGTGGTAAAGGGACAGAAAATAGATTAAGATTTGTTTTCTCTTGTGATCTAAGGCAAGAATCAAGTTAAGCCACTGTAGATGACATACTAAAGTTTAGAGAAAATTTTTAGACATCATCACTCAAAATATTGAGGTTAGTCTTAGAGAAGGTCTCTAGGTATTGTCACTCAAATTACTGGAATATCAGAAACCTGAACCTCTGGTTTTAAGAACCAACACCACCAGGCTTTAAAAATGAGGCAACTAAGAGGGGTTTTAGAAAAGCTCTTTTAGCATGCAAGGGATGGCTGGGGCACTAGGAGACACACTGTCTAAAATCTCACTCCATTTGGGTTTCAGCATCAACTTCAAGCCTGATGACAGAATGTTGTAGTCTGAATGGCCCTAGTGATTAGAGCATTTAGGGATCTGAAGACTTTGTGTAAGGTTTTCCTGACCCTCGGGATATTGCATCCTTCTGTTCCCACTTCCCAGAGCTTATCCTCATTAACATGTTATAAAGTAGGCTAGATTGGAGAAAAGAAAAAGGAGAAGAAACACACATTCATTGTTGCCCTTGTTGAAACTGGGCTGCCCTGCAAAGAATGCAAGACTGACAGCATCAGAGAGAATAAACAAGAGGGAGTCTGATGCTACAGTCCAACAAGGAAAATGCTTGTGTTCCCTGACTTGCTGACAAAGGACCCTCCACCAGATGCAGCAAACTGTTCAAGAAGGCACATTAAAACTGGCAAAGATTATACAGGCAACACATCAACATCACTGACCGCTGTGTAAAAGTATTTGTTAAAGAATGTCACCATTTAAGAGAGCCATATCTATTTTGCAGAGGAGAATGTGCTGCCTCATCCTGAGAAAATACGCCGCAAGAAACTGACCTTTCTGGGAACGCTAGGTCTGCTGCCAGTAGGAGAGTACTCTGTTTCTGCTTGGTGAAAATTGGAGTGACATCATCCCAGACTGTCAGATTGTAATCCTGTCTTCCTTGTGCTGCAGACCCATTGGGTAACATCAGTGCCAACAGAAGCTAGAAATAATTCTTCAAAAGGATCTGACTAAAGAATTACTTTCTAGACGAGACTAATTATAGGGTCTCAATGGATAACAGCTTGAAATAGTTTCAGTCAAGGTCAATGCATTACCTAAGAATGACAGACAGGAAAAAATATCTTGGATAGCTTGAAGGAAAGTGAGGTAAACACAAAATGATTAGAGAGTGCTCTGTAAAATTGACCTTAATCAGAAAAAAAAAAAAAAAACAGAATAGCTTTAGAGAATCAGATTTCAGATTATCACCATTGAAAATGTGGTGAGAGCTACTTACAATGACGATGAAAACAGCTATATCTATGGCAGGATGCTTTATTTAAACAAAAAACAAGCAAAAAGGAATGGTGCCTGTATATATTAAAAATTGAGATAAAATTTTCACAGCAACTAGGTTTCAATTGTTATGTTCCTGAAAAGTGGCTAAACATCATCTTAGGGTTCTGTGTTGCATTTCTAATATTTTTTCAGTTTAAGAACAAAATCTTTTATCGCTAAGCACCAGCCTTGCAAACTCACTGTGGGGTCTAGGAATCAAAGTCAGCTTTTGCAGTTTTACATATTATTACCAGTTTTACAGTAAGAATTTAGCTGAGAATTCTGCTTGTATGTAACCCGGAACTGTCAACTGTTTTCAGTCACATGTACATAATATTGGCCCAGCAAAAACAATGGAGTTTTGTGAGAAAAGTGTATACAAGAGTTCAAGGTCAGCTAACTTTCAAAGTTTTGTTTTGTGGTTTTTTTTTTTCACCAACCTTTTGATCACAATTGAATTTCAGTATTTGAAAGTAAAAAATTTTTTACTTGCAGTATACCAGATAAAGAATCTTAGATTTGTATTACACATCTGGTGCATATCTGGTGCAAGTACAAGCCAACAAGCAAGAATTAGAAAATAATAAAAAGCAGATTGAAGAATATGATGAATCTTCTCCTATTGCCAGCCAGCCAAATACATTGATAAATTGCCAAGAAGTTCAGAACTTCATTGTTGTCACAAAATTTGAAGCTAAACATAATTCACATCTACCAAGTTGCTGACTTAACACGTGTTAACTACTAGCAAAAATTCATCTCTATCATCTCTCTCTCTCTCTCTCTCTCTAGATATATATATATCTACTTCTATCTTTATCCATTCTTAAATTACTGAGGGATGTGAATAGATACTTAATTTATATTTTCCATATTATAAATAAAGGAAGAGAATAAGGGACTGAGAATCAAAATACTTTACAGGTGACCAAGAGTGAGTGATGAAAAATAAATACCAGACTACTTGGACAACTGAGAGGACACTTGCTTGCTATGAGGTATATACTTTGGTGTCTGCAGTTTTACTACGCTACATGCCCAGAGGTATTGGCTCCTCTGAAGATAAACATCTTACATAAGTTAAATTATGATTCACTATTCGTGTGTCCTTGCAGCTATGAAATGCTATGCCTCAACCTGAGAAAAGTTTCTTAATGCAAAGTCTTCTTAATGTAAGTCCTGATATCAAGACAATTTCCCTCTTTGGTAGAAGGCTACCTGAATGAGAAAAAAAGAAGTGAAGTTCACTAACGTTTGATTGTTGGCATACACTTACTTTTCCACCTGTCAAACCTACATATCTCCTTGTTCAGCATGCTCATTCTTTCAATATAGTGTATCTGTTGACACCCAATTTTCTATCTATTTCAAGCCTCTGAACTATGTTAGCTTAATAGATGGTTAAAATTTAGAAGTAATAATGTTCTGATACATAGACTCCAATTCCCAGTTACAGACCTCACCCTACTTCTCCTTAAACTCTCTGATTGGTTGCTGGTTTTGGTTTTGTGTTGGTTTCTTTTTAATTCAACGTTTTAGTCATGTGTTTATCTTTACTTTTTAAACAGGGATAATTTAAAAAAAGAGAGTACTACCAGGCTTAGAACAGAACACAGATGAACTTTTCCCTGTTAATTTATACAAGGAACTGAGCTGACCATGCATGAAAATCTGCATTTGCTAAAGGGTATGCTACAGTACTACAAACTAGGACAAATGTTTAAATACAGACCTCTGATACATGTAAGTGCACACAAAATTCTTATTTAATCAACAGAAAATATATGCTGATCATAAAGTTAATAGTAGTAGCAAAAGAATATATTCCTATGGAGATTTGAGTATGAAATTCTAAGGTTTCAATTTCTCAATTCCAAATTGAGAATGGATATTCTTCCATTCATTCACTCTACCTCAAAACATTCAAAATATTAATTTGAAAATATTATAGTTAGATGAGTTATTTATCATTCAGTTTTTGACACTCACCAAGCCAGTGCATAAACTCTGAATAACTTTGATATATTCTGAGATAATACCTATATATAATCTAAACATTTTATATGCAAAACTGGATAGGAAAACTGGAATAGAAAGTATTCTGTCCACAAAATGCTAAACACTAGAATAACAGATTCAGAACTGTGTTTGTTGACGCATAAACTGTAGGTGTGCTATGAATTATGGTAGTCTTTCTCTGCATGCACAATAAATACTATCAGATAAAATCAGGCTACGAATCAATTTACATTCCAAGGTCCTGAGAGCCAGCCTGTGGCCAGAAGTACAGGCATAACTGTAACAGTTGTAGGATAGCTGCATGCATTCTTTCCAGTCCTTCTACCTGAAGCCTTGCTCACTTGGAAACCCTTCAGGTATTTTCACAGAAAAAGAAATAAAACCTACTCAGGCTACTGCGAGAACAATCAGGTGTTGAAAGATGTAGGTTTGGGGCAAAGATGAATTATCATAGTGTCTTTCCATTTACACTAAACGCACTACTCTGTGGAGAATATAAACAAAGTCTACATAAGGACCTCTGCAAGGGGAGCTGAGAGATAACAGTGATGCAGAGGTTGCGTCCTGTGGCTTTTTTTCCTAGTATGTCTGTCTCAGAAGTTCCATGCTATTAGCTTATGAGGCTGGGGAGAGCAACAAAAATTTAGAACATTATACATTGACACTTTTGGTCAGTACCAAACATTACAGCATTACAGAAAGAAGGTACTTGTTAGTGAAGACACCACAGTGACGGGAAGAGTATTCTGTAGTTAAGCCTCATAAAATGTTGTCCATTTAAGAGATAGATGTTAGGGTTTTTTTTCTGTGCAGAAGCAGCAATATTGTACTCAGCACAGCTTTCAAGCAGTTCTTGGGCCATCTCTTTTATACGCTTCCCCCTGCCTCCCCTCCCTTTTCTAACTCTGACTGCATGTACTCTGTTTAAATCCACATTACAGTAGCGCCGAAAGCTGAAACTCACCATGGGAGGCTGATTTTGCAGAAAACAGCTAAAAGAAGTACTCTGTTACACTGCAAAAGATTTCCATGTGGTTGCATATAAAATAAAGTCTATGCATTAAGACGTCCTTTCATGTAGAAAAAATTGACATGAATTTTGTTTTCTTTTTTAGGTAACTTATTGTTTGTATTCTAGTGTTAAAGGCCATTCAAAATCAGAATTTAGTGAAGTTAAATATTTGTCTTTTCCCACTTTGTTAATATCGGTGCTTAACGAAATTTATTTATTTCTCATTATTGCATCACCAGGTTTAATTCCTTGTCTGAAAGGAGAGGAGTTAAAAGCCAGAAAGACTAGATGTAACAAGGAACTTAACTGTATGTTATAGGCATCTGGCCTCTGCAGAGTAATACTGAAAGAATTGTTTAGGATCTTCCTACAGTCTGTGGGAAGAGCATGTGGTTTTAGGTAAGGATTGCCACATTAGAAACATTTAAACAGGGTATTCTTTAAATATAATTAGTGCTATGAAAGGGCCAATAAGCATGGGAATTGGCCTGAAATGTGATTGTTTTGTAGGCTGTTTATTGCCTGCAGCATTGTCCTGGGTTCAGCAGTAGCAGTCATTTTTCTCCTCCTTGGTAGCTGGTGCAGTGCAGTGTTTTGACTTTCAGCTTGGGAACAGAGCTGATAGTGATGTTTTAGGTTTGGCCAAGGACTTTGTGAGCCTCATGCTCTGCCAGGGAGGAGGGGAAGCTGGGAGGAAGCAGAGACAGGACACCTGACCCAAACTGACCAAAGAAGTATTCCATACCACAGCACGTCATGCCCAGGATGCAACTGGGAGTGAGCCGGAAGGGCTGGGGGAGTCTGCAGGGTTGGTGGAGGTATCGGTCAGAGCTTGGTCGGGCTGGGGGGGGCGAGTTATCGGTCGGCTGGTGGTGAGATGATGTATTCTCTTCCCTTGTTATTTCCTTTATCATCGTTATCATTGGTGGTAGCAGTAGTGATTTGTGTTATACCTTAGTTACTAAACTGTTCTTATCTCAACCCGTGGGAGTTGCATTCTTTTTGATTCTCCTCTCCGTCCCTCCGAGAGCAGGGGGAGGGCAAGAAAGGGGGGGAAGTGAGCGAACGAATTACCTGACTGAGTTTAAACCACGACAGTTCTTTTTTGGCGCCCAACGTGGGGCACGAAGGGTTGAGATAACGACAGATTTGACTGGATTAATAGTCACTCGTCACAATGCTGATTTATTGGCTCTCAGAGTTGTTTCGCTTGATCTCGCAGCTTCAGAATGTTGTAACTTACGTAGAGCCGGTATTTGCTGTGTTAGTGTTTATCAAGTATGGGGCTTGGGCTAAGGTTCTTGTCTCTCTGTGCTTTATGGCAATGGCTTGTAATACGGGCGGGCTCCAGCAGCAGGGCGGGACGGACGTGGCCGTGGACTTGTACCTGGCCGCCCGGCTGCTCTTCACCGTCCTGGCCCTCACCCTACTCTCCATCTTCGTGAGGCTGCGGGGAGCCGAGGGGGAGCGGCCCCGGGAGCCGGCGGCAGCCGAACCGGCCGGGGAGAGCGGCCCCGGGGAGCAAGCGGCGGCGGGAGCGGAGCCGGAGGCCGCGAGGGGACGGCTGCCGGTGGAGGAGGTCGGGGCGGTCGAGGAGCAGAAGGAAGCGGCTGCAGAGCAGCGGGAGAAGGCGGCGGAGGAGCCGAGCCCCGCGGAGGAGCCGAGCCCCGCGGAGGAGCCGAGCCCCGCGGAGGAGCCGAGCCCCGCGGCCGAGCCCAGCCCCGCGACGGCCGAGAGCGTTTCCCGGCAGCCGCCCGCCGAGCCCCAGGAGGACGCAGGAGACCACGCAGCATTTCCCAGCAAGGCAGAGGAGGAAGAGCTGGACTCGGGAAAAGAGAAGCTGGCGGTGGGAGAGCCGGCAAGCACAGCAGCTACACCAGCCCCAGTGACAAGTACAGCAGCTACACCAGCCCCAGTGACAAGTATAGCAGCATCGTTTGAGAGTTCTGAAGGTTTTGAATGGCCTTTGGGTGTCCTTGGGACCTGCCTGCTGATTGTGATGGGGATCAGCATGTTGGCGCACACACAGACTGTGTGCTACCCACAACCATTTTGTCTGATCTCAAAAGTTAAGCAGAGTCAGGTTTGGGTCTTGTCTGGGGTTAGACGACGATATGGGGGGACCAAGAGGTTTTCCCCAAGGCTGGACAGTCATGAGTGGCAGGGTGTGTGGGACAGTATGGGCAAGTATCTAGTCCACTGGGCCCCTCCAGTGCTTTGGAAGCATCGGAGATGGAAGGCAGCTGTATGGAGTCCCCAGCAACAAGCTGCAGAAACTGCTGAAGGGGACAGTGAATTATTTTGAGCCTGGTGGGCCCAATGCACTTCAGGCCATCAGAGCAGAGATGCAACACAGAGATGGACTCATGATCGAGGGGTGGACTTAGCAATGGACACTATTGCCCAGGTTATTCACGAGTGTGAACACTGCACACAGTCTCTCCTGCTCTGGAAGACTGTTACAAGAGATGGAGCCTGACATCATGGACCAGATGGACTCAGCAGCTTTATAGGGACTGGTCCATGCACTGAGATAAGAGTGATGGTATACTGAAAATGTGGGATCTGAGCATGACGTGAATGGTATGGAATAAGGGGTGGATAATGTCCTGGGTTCAGCAGTAGCAGTCATTTTTCTCCTCCTTGGTAGCTGGTGCAGTGCAGTGTTTTGACTTTCAGCTTGGGAACAGAGCTGATAGTGATGTTTTAGGTTTGGCCAAGGACTTTGTGAGCCTCATGCTCTGCCAGGGAGGAGGGGAAGCTGGGAGGAAGCAGAGACAGGACACCTGACCCAAACTGACCAAAGAAGTATTCCATACCACAGCACGTCATGCCCAGGATGCAACTGGGAGTGAGCCGGAAGGGCTGGGGGAGTCTGCAGGGTTGGTGGAGGTATCGGTCAGAGCTTGGTCGGGCTGGGGGGGGCGAGTTATCGGTCGGCTGGTGGTGAGATGATGTATTCTCTTCCCTTGTTATTTCCTTTATCATCGTTATCATTGGTGGTAGCAGTAGTGATTTGTGTTATACCTTAGTTACTAAACTGTTCTTATCTCAACCTGTGGGAGTTGCATTCTTTTTGATTCTCCTCTCCGTCCCTCCGAGAGCAGGGGGAGGGCAAGAAAGGGGGGGAAGTGAGCGAACGAATTACCTGACTGAGTTTAAACCACGACAAGCATGAACTTCGATGTTTTTTTTTTTTTTGACTTTGCAGCATGCAAAATTCTGTAATAGCTTTACTGTTCAGTTTGATCTTGTTCATTATATAAATACTAAGGATAGATAAATCTTCAAATCTTTTATGATATAGGAAATTAGGCAGTGGGGATTTTTCTGTGTTCTGATGTGAAGGCTTAAAAAAAGGTTTTGAAGGCTTAAAAAAGTGTTTGAAAGCTTCATTGCTGTGACCTCAGACTTGCTTCATTAAAGTTCCAAAGAATTATACAAAAAATAATCTATTTTATTCTTATTGAAAGTTTGGTCAAGTCATAACAAAAGACGAGAATACTTTTCCCCTGTAATTAATCAGTCTCCATCATGGCCTATCTATTTGTAATTCTGTGAAGAATTTTTGTGAGGGAAAAAAAAAAGATTCCTGGAGAGTTAGAAGAAACAAACCCATGTTATTTTACAAGTTGAAGATAAAAATAAAAAACAACTCCATGTTTCTTCAAAGTTTAAAGTACAACAGATTTTTTTTAAAGCAGAGTTCAGCTTGGAAGGCACCTTTATCATTGATCTGTGTACACTTGTAAAAAAAAAACTATTAAATATTCTAAAAACCAAACCTATAGAAAGTTTTTCTTGGTGCATTATACATTTCTACTTATAAACAGGATGATTAATTTGTGCGGGAAGTAGAGTAGAATATGCTCAAGATAGATAGTTATTTGATCCAAAGCACAAGTAATGCCTTTTGTGATTGGTTGGATTCCTTTCTACTGAAACATTGCATGCTCCCAGGGCAGAGTGGGTCTTCTCTGATCACACCTCAACAACCAACTAACAGATACAAAGATCTAGGAGAAAACTCCCTTATTCTGGCTAATCCAAGGAATTTATAAAGCTATTAATATAAATGTTGGAGAAAAAAAAATTTCTTAAAAAAACAAACTAGAGTTAAACCAGCATATCCCTAAAAGAAACAAGACAGATAAAACAGACAACAGCCTCGTTCTTAGTCATTCAGTTAAAAAAGTCTAAAAATGCAGAAGGAAGATATTTTCTTAATGCTTAAATTTACTGTAAGTAGCTCATTCAACCACATACCACAGCAATGTATTCATTCACAGTGTTGGGCACAGATGTTGTAAGAATGTCTGCGTGTGTATGTCTCACAGAATTTTAGGGGAGAGTTATTTCAATATATCTGTTCTGTCAAATCTGTTGAACTGTAGCAATTTTGAAGAGAAGCAGATCGTATGATGAAGGGTGTCGTGGTTTAAACCCAGTCAGGTAACTCGTTCACTCACTCCCCCCCCCTTTCTTGCCCTCCCCCTGCTCCCGGAGGGACGGAGAGGAGAATCAAAAAGAATGCAACTCCCACGGGTTGAGATAAGAACAGTTTAGTAACTAAGGTATAACACAAATCACTACTGCTACCACCAATGATGATAAAGGAAATAACAAGGGAAGAGAATACAACACCTCAGCACCAGCCGACCGATAACTTGCCCCCCCTCAGCCCAACCAAGCTCCGACCGATACCTCCTCCAACCCTGCAGTCTCCCCAGCCCTTCCGGGTAACTCCCAGTTACATCCTGGGCATGACGTGCTGTGGTATGGAATACCTCTTTGGTCAGTTTGGGTCAGGTGTCCTGTCTCTGCTTCCTCCTGGCTCCCCCTCCTCCCTGGCAGAGCATGAGGCTCACAAAGTCCTTGGCCAAACCAAAACATCGCTTGTTATCAGCTCTGTTCCCGAGCTGAAAGTCAAAACACTGCACTGCACCAGCTACCAAGAAGGGGAAAAATGACTGCTACTGCTGAACCCAGGACAAAGGGTTAAATAGTAAACTCCTGCATTTCTGACTACAAAGGAAACTCAAAGCATGTTATGAGATGAAAACAGTAAACTCAACCTCACAAGTCATTTGTGGAGATGAATATTTAAATAGAATTGTATGCAAGGCTAATGTAAATAAAATATAATGAATGGTTCATAAATTGAGTTATTTTGTACTGTTTACTAATTCACATGAATTCCAGATTGGTGTAACTACTGTATTTTGTTACACAAGAAATGTAATTGATGCATTTAATAGCACCCTGAGCTTTGTTTTAGATAGTTTCAGAATATGGGAATATTAAATATTTATTCAAAGACAGAAGAAAGATGTTCTGAGTTTATGCCAACTTTATTTAATCTATGAGATTATAAAAATTGTAAAAGATAAACTACGCACAGTGATAACTAAGTCCTGAAAAGAATGAGAAGAAGCAAAAAGAAAGACTTACGCATTTCTTCTGATTTTCATATAGTTGTTGCACTAGCAGATATTTCAGAATTTCATGCAGCTTTGACTTTCGCAGTGAAACCAAATATCAAAAAACAACTGTAATGTAAGAGCATTGCACAACAAAAATTTGACAAATTATGGATTTCTCTATTTAAAAAAAAGAAAAAAAATCAACATAAAGAATGATGTAGAAGTACTTACTTTAACAAGGTTGTGCTCTCAATTGCTCAACAGAAATAGAAAGGAAGATAAGCCAGTGAAATCATCTCCAAAGCCAATACAAATCTGTTATCCTGCACCATGAGAAGCTCAAGGCATGGATCATACAAAATATCTGTGGGAAAGCATTGATTTAAAGACTAAGTAGATTGACTGTAAATGTATTTCATTCTAATATTAACCCCTTCATTTTATGCCTTGAGGTGGATCATGCATGCTACAATATTTGTTCTTTTTTCTTTGTAGGCAGAAGTTGTAACATTGTCAGATCTCACTACAAGGTATTGTTTTTTCTTCATGCCTCCTTACCCCAACCCATGTCATTAATGAGGATTCCCTCTTGAATAAAATTAAATTTCTAGCTTTTACTGCAGTGGAGAAAAGCTTGAGAGCATGTTTCACTGTACCATAAAAATAATGAAAAAAAAATGTTTCCCAAAACTGCTGTTATCTTTAAGCTATTTTTTCATTCTGAGGGGTCTGCCATCATTTTCAAATATACCAAATTGGTATCACTTGGATGGAATGTGGTTTTGCATAGGTGACAGATTTTCTGATTGTTGTGAGAATATATTTAACTATACATTAATTTTTTAAGGTTGTGTATACATATGCTGTTGTGGTTTAAACCCAGTCAGCCACGCAGTCTCCCCCCTGCTCCCCACCTCCTTCCCCAGAATGCTCCTGGAGGGATGGGATAATACTGAATAAGCATGCTCTGATACGCAGTAACAAGTCTTACAGGATCTGCTGATCAAATCCTCATACACTTGAGCTGTTTTACCATGGAAAGAACAGATTCCAGCAGGTTGTTTCCCCTTATCTAAGCTATAGAATCTACACACGTTATCTGTATGGAAGTAGCGAAGAGGATGGGAAGTAGCAAGCTATTCTGCAGCTGGCAGATTGTCAGAAAAGAAAATCTGTCCTATAATTTCCCATCATGAAAAATTCACATAAAATTATCAATAACAAAGGTTCCTGAGATCTATTGTTACAGAAACATGGGCTCACCATAACAGCTCAGAACTCTGCCTCACCTAGTAAGATACTCTGATCGTGAGAGTGACCACAGTGACGTGCTTCAAGCAGTGAGTTAAAAAACTCCATATCAATTGAAAATAAACACTGATTTCTTACAAAGCACAAATAGGTCAGACAGAAATACGTAAACTTACGTTTTGCAATAGCATCATTGAGGTCAAGGCCTTGAACATGAGTATTGGTAAATTCTCAGATAAATAGAAAACGCAATTTTTAAAACTTATTTTGTTTGGTTTTCAAGACGTTGTTAGAAAATTATCTCAGTTCAGTCTTTTAAAATTAATTACTTGAGTATTTAAATAATTACATTGCAAACTTTATCGTGTGCTATACATAAAATACATCGAACATTGCCCATCTTTTCACTTGGAAAATGCCTGTTATTCTTCAACTTTGCCTTTAAAGTAAAAGAAAATCCAACATTTGAGTTTTTTCTTTCTTTCATTCTTTTTCTCCCTTTCTTTAACAGCTGGTTATCTAAGTTACCTTATAGTTTTGATGGATAATGGAAACAGTAATATTCTGTATTCCAAAAGATAGGCATTTGAATAATTGATTTATTGAAACATGCTGAAGCAATTTGCATTGTAAAATATTATGAGTGTTAAAAGTGTTTTTTTTTTCATTAATCACTGTAAATGGTTCTGACATTTTTTAAGGGACAATTTTATGTGGAAAGTATCCAAACCTTTTGTGTAAAATGATTTGTTATTTAAAACCTCTTAACATAGAGTGGTGATACAACTTCAGTTTGTTTTAAGAAAGAATTATATAGCCTTTGGGGGTAGAACAATAACCATATCTAAAGAAAGCATTTATTTAAATATTTTTAGTTAATTGTCATCATTAGCTAACGTTATGATTCTGCTTTTCCATGTAAAAGTACAATTTTAATGGTAAAAATGAGAAAAGGATCAACCTTTCGTTTCAAATATTTATTTTGAAAACTTATTAACACATAATGGATTTTGGCAAGCCTGAGAAGTTCCATGGTTTTGCCTCCTTACTATTACAGCACTTTACTTTGAAAATTTCAAATACATTCAATTTTTTTCATGTACCTTAACTGTCCTCCCAGAAAAAAAAAAACCCTCTACATTTCAGTGTTGTTAATTTATTAAAAAAAAAAATATTATTGCTCAAATACCTAGGTCACATTAATTAATTTTCCTATGGAAAATATCTTCTGTAGTCATCATTAAGTAGAATTTTTCTGTTCTTTCGGAAAAGAACGGGTAACTACTTGTCATATTTGGAAAATGTCCTGGTCTTGCCTACTGAAACTGAATATTCTTTCCATCATTTCAACCTAGATGAATTTGCCCACTGAAAAAGTCTAAAATGGGTATTCACTGAGATATTTTTGCCAGCGGGAAAAGTCTAATCTTATCTGATCATCTGGAAGTACTAGCAAAGGTAGTACTCCTAGAGCTCGCAATGACGATGTTTGAAATTATTTAAGAACATGAAGAGTACTGTTTTACTTCCTCATGCTGCTTCCTTTACAGCACCTAGTGGTAAGCGTTATCCGTGTACTGCATTTCTCACTTTGAGTGGCTCTTCTTCCTCAGACTTCTGAAGTGGGGAGAGGGAGATAAAGACTATATCACTGACAGCAAGTTTGAAAAAGTGAGGAAACAGAAAGAGCTTTTCAGAATAACTTCGTGGTCCACCTTCTTACTGAAGGAGCAGTGACACTATCCCTTACAATCTGACCTTTGTTTATTTTCCCAATGTTTTCTGCCTACATTTTAGACTCTACTTTAGAAGACACTCAAGACCACACCAGCTTGCTTCTGCAGGGCTCTATTCTCTTCCTTTAGTTCTATGATAGAATCCATTGTTTTGTTGCATCCATGTGATTCCAATCTGTCTCTCTTTAAGCACAGTAAGTGAAAAAAGCAAACAATATAAATTTATTATTTTGCATTAAAAATATACCTTGGGCAACAATTGATCAAGATGAAGCTTTTATGAAAACTGACATTTGAGAAACTTTTTTTTGTTGTTGTTGGAAATTATTGGATTATTTTCTTATATTGTAGCTGTTCTCTTGCACAGTACAAGATTATTAACACTTCAGCCTCTTTGTGAATATGTTACTGTGCTGGTTTTGGCTGGGATAGAGTTATTTTTCTTTGTAATACCTAGGATGGGACTATATTTTAGATTTGTGCTGAAAACAGTATTGATAACACAGCGATGTTTCTGTTACTGATGACCTGTGCTTACACAGGCCTTTTCTGCTTCTCAACCCACCCCACCAGTGAGGAGGCTTGGGGTGCACAAGAAGCTGGGAGGGGACACAGCTGGGACAGCTGACCCCAACTGACCAAAGGATATTGCAAACCATATGACATCGTGCTCAGCAATAAAAGCTTGGGAGGAAAGGGGGGCGGGTAGGGGGGAGGGGAAGGAGAGGGGCACATTCAGAATTGTGGCATTTGTCTTCCCAAATAACCATAATGAAATGGAGTCCTGCTTTCCTAGAGATGGTTAAACACCTGCCTACCCATGGGAAGTGCAGAATTAATTTTTGATTTGCTTTGCTTGTCTAACACAGCTTTCACTTTACCTATTAATCTGTCTTAATCTCAACCCACAAGTTTTCTCACTTTTACCCTTCTAATTCTCCTCCCTCATTCCATCTGGGGAGGAGTGAACAAGCACCTATGTGGGGCTTAGTTGCTGGCCAGGGCTAAACCACAACAGCTACTTTCCTTAAAGACTGACCTTTCAAACAAGAATAAGCTGATTTGTAAAGACTACTTTGACTGAATAGTAAAAACACATGCTGCCATTACCTATTTAAGATTATTATTTTTTAAATTTATATGATAGTGGTTCAGCTATATTTAGTAGTTTAGGCAGGAATCAAGAAATCTGATTGTCTCTGAGGACACAATGACACAAGTATGAATATTTGGTAACACTGGCTTTCTGTAAAATCTTACAAAAATGTGTCAAGTGAGCAGTGTTGATAGCTTCTTCCAAGGTCTGCAGGCTACTGCCTACAGCTGCCAGATTAGACATTAGTTTCAATAATCATCTACTCTCCAAATGTTTGAGTCAACTGTTTCTGATAGCTCAGGATGGAGCATGTCACCAATCACAGTGGGATGCACCAGAATGTCTCTAGAAATCAGAATTCCTGAGTCTTGTTTTACAGCAGAATTTTACTGAGCACTTTTTCACGGACTTTTCTTTACTCATGTTAGTTTTATAAATTGCAAGTGTATCAGTCTGGACTAGCATCACATGGTGGGTTAAACTGCTCTGGAACTTTAATTTCAAGAATTCTGCTATGTCTACAATTTGTTTACATTTCAATCAACTCAATGTATTATGCTATGCGTTTTTCTATATGGTTACTATCTTCAATATTATTCCATCGTACAATTTCTATTTCTAATTTCTGCTTTGCCCTTAAAAGAAGTATGCAGCTTGATTAATAAATAATATTAAAAGCAGATGTTTTAATGCAAGTGATTAGGTAATAACAATTAGATCACCCTCAGCAGGGTTCAAGTACTTAATATGTCAATAGTGTGGCTGAGTTCTGAACCATAACATCTTCATGTCAATATGGGGAAAAAGAGGTTTAGGGCATAAATTATCTAACTTATTTTAGCTATCTGCTTTAGAAAAGACATAGCGCCTTAAAAAGTCAACATCAACACCAAAGACAAATTCAGCTAGCTACTTCAACTATATACTGAAAAAGTTTACATTTGGGCAAACAAACACACTTTCTCACTGAAGACCTCTTCCACAGCTGATACTGGACAGACAAGTGAATTATTCCATGCAACTAAAAACCTGTGCCTAATTGTCTCAAGCAATTTTATGTGTAAGAATAGCACTACTATTGTGATTTTGAGTTTATGATCGTGTTGTGGTTTAAGCCCAACCAGCAACCCAGAACCACGCAGCCCCTCGTTCACTCTCCCCCTTCTTCCCACCTCTCCCAGAGGGGTGGGGAGGAGAATCAAAAGAATGTAACTCCCATGGGTTGAGATAAGAACAGTCCAGTAACTAAGGTATAACACAAATCACTACTGCTACCACCAATAAGAATAATGACAAGGGAAATAACAAGGGACTAGAATGCAACCACTCACCACCCGCTGACAGATACCCAGCCCGACCTGAGCAGTGATCTAGCCCTTCCAGGTAACTGCCCCCAGTTTGTATACTGGTCATGATGTGCTGTGGTATAGAATACCTCTTTAGTTAGTCTGAGTCAGGTGTCCTGTCTTTGCTTCCTCCCAGCTTCCCCTCCTCCCTGGCAGAGCATGAGACTCACAAAGTCCTTGGTCAGAGTAAGCATTATTAAGCAGCAACTAAAAACATCATTGTTATCAGCTTTGTTCCCAGGCTGAAAGTCAAAACCACAGCACAGCACCAGCTACTAAGAAGGAGGAAAAATGGCTGCTACTGCTGAACCCAGGACAGTATCCACCCCTTATTCCATACCATTCACGTCATGCTCAGATCCCAGATTTTTCAATATACCATCACACTTGTCTCATAATATGTATATACAGAAGACTAACTGACGCATGTTCAACTGCTGTTCATATGGAACCCTGCTCCACTTCGGCTTTCAAAGCTCTCAAGTTTACAGCACCCGGGATTTTCAGGCTGTCCAGGCAGTTTCCCATCCAAGTACTAACTGAGCCTGACCTTGCTTAGCTTCTGAGACCAGACGAGATCGGGCATTTCCAGGGTGGTGTGGCCGTAGGCCTAAAAAGTAGAGAGGTTCTATTGCAACTCTATCATGGAGTAGTGTTTCCTATGCTTTGTTTCTAATACATTGCCATCTCTCAGAACACTTATTGCAGAGTGCTACAAGCACAGGTGATTTTCTTTCTCACAGAGCTGTTAAATGGAATTGCAGTATCCAAGTCATGTCCTGGTATGGAGACATGACATGGTTGCAGTATGCATCTTAAGCTGTGTTTCTAGATCTAGTTACATAAATGCAGTCTGTTACAATAAGACATACCTTGCAAAGCAAAAATACTTTGTTTTAACCTTATTGAAGCATTTCCTATTTGCTTATATGAAATTGTATTTCATCAGATTTGAGACATTTCTGTTCAATGTTTCAACTTCTTTGAAATAAGATGTGTAAGAAAAAAAAAGAATTAAAATGTGTTCTGTATAATTATTTTTTTTTAGTCTATGAGCTCGATCTTTTGCAGTTTTTCAGCACACTTTTTTTTTTCATAGAAGATATTACTAGGTTTAAAATAGAGAAAAAAAAAGAGAGAGAGAAGGAGGTGGATAAATGTATTATTTGTAAAGCTACTTCAGAAATATCTGGCTACTGCACGAGAGTTGGCAAATAAAAATTCACATACCTTTTTGCCCAAATGCATATGCCATATGGTTGCCAAAGACAAATTATTTTCAGCAGATGTCCTTTGGACAGGAAATCTCTTGTTTCCTGAATGACCAGTTTAATTGTGCCCAGAATAAAGTGTATAAGAAATAAATAAAATGTTAAAACAAAGGAAGAACACCTTTCCACATTTAAAGAAGGAGACTTTTTAATAATGTTTTCCTAAATAAAGATAAAATTCTAGTAACATTTCTTTCTGGTAAACCTATAAATATTTTGACAGTAATCACCCATTTAAGTTAATTTCTCTACTGGAAAAGGGTCTCAGTGCCTTTACAGAGCTAAATATTACATCAGATTTCTATAGTATCATAAAATGGTTTTGTTTTGGGTTGGAAGGGACTGCTGGATCAGGCTGCTCAAAACCCCATTCAAAGTGGCCTTGAACACTTCTAAGGATGGGGTATCTGCAGCTTCTGTGGGTAACCTGTTCCAGTGTCTCATCACCCTTTAGTAAAAAAAATTCCTTCATATATTCTATCTAAACCTACCCTCTTTCAGTTTAAAACAACTGCACCTTTTCCTGTCACTATAGGCCTTCCTGTCTTTTATCAACCCTCTTTATATACTGAAAGGCCGCAGTAAGGTCTATCCTAAAAGAAAAAGAAAGGGAGAATATTATGCACATATATTTTGAGATAACAGTAGGGGCGTAAATCAAACACCAAGGTACCCAGAGTGCACAGCTTCTGTGTTTCTGACAGGCAGGAGCACAATCCTAAATCACATAGCTTAAAAGTTCTTTGAATCAGCAGTTTGTTGCAGCCAGATAATACAAGCTTATGTCATATTCGTGAAATATTGAGAAAAATTGAGATCTTCGTAGAATCTGGTTTATATGGTGGAACTCTAATTGAATGAACACTGTTACAGCTTCAAGGAGGGAAAAAAACACCCCACAAACACCTGTCAAGGATCATCCCACAAAAAACTGAGCAAACTATCTGAAGATAGTACTAATGCAACTTGCTTGGTGATTGCAGCTGGCAGTCATTCTGCTAACAATTCCTTCTGAAATAATTTTTAATGCACATTGCCATTAGTTTAAATGTAGTAGAAAAACCTATTTGAACTAACCTCCTTTAAATAGTAATGGGAAGCTTGACTAAATCCACACCACTCGTAATTATTTGGCTTCCTTGAATGTTAAATCTTTCCTAAATTAAACCGTCATTTTTAAGCTGAAATATCTCAATAAAAAGAAAACAAATATTTTCTGGAAAACTGTGCTAGAAAATATCTGACTATGTCTATCCTAGTAAATTAAATACAACCGCGTGTATTCACGAGCATTAAAGGTGGCTCAACAGTGTGGCCTGTGTCTACTCTGGGATGCATTTTCCTTTAGTCATACAGTTGCTGCATGAGAAGTGCCTATGTTGAATAGTCCCTGGAGTCCCAGATCGAATCCAGAAAAACTGTTAGGGAAAACGTTATAAACCTTAAGACAAAACAGGCTTGAGGGCCTTCTAACAGGGCAGTAGTATATGGAGTTGGATGCTCCTGAGCCCTGTGTGCTGTATTATTAAAGGCATGGACTCGGGTTCTTCCCATAAGATCCCATTTATATGAGTAATGTGAACAGTTTCTTCTCCTGCAAAAATAAAATCACTGTCTTTGTTTAAATACTGACTGTGTTTTGCAGGATTTATTTCTTGCTGATGGCTAAGAGTCTTTCTCTTTGTGTCTTTTTTCATTTCTCCTTTAGTATGACGCCCTGTACTATAACAACTAAACAAAGCTGAAGAGAAAAAAAAAAAAAAACAACATCAACTTTACATAAGGATTTAATATACAAGGGTTTTTGTCATTTGTTTTTCAACTCATGAATTTTCTGGTAAATACCACAACATAACGACATGAATACTATAGTGGTAAGTAAAATAAATTAACAGAATATATAAGCCCCCTGACTTCCTAGAACAAATAACAAACAAAATGAGGTACATTTTTATTGTGACTGCAGAGTTTGCTTCCAATGACACAGTACATTGGTTCCCACAGATGTTACAGATTAATTTTTGCTTAAAAATAGAAAAAAAGCCCCTTAGCAGTCATTATATAATTAATAAGAAAAAAATAAGGAAAAAAATATATACTCATTTCCAGATTCTGCTCTTCTTTTATGCCCAGAAGATTACAGTATTCTTATTAAAGCTGATGTGAAGGTGAAAGGGAACCCATATCTGTGTGTATAGGATTATCAAAAAATCTTTAAAAAAACCTTAATGTGACTCTTTTTAAGCATAAAGTGCCTTGAAACAACCTTGATATTTCACACGACAGTTACATAATTATTAATAATTTCTTATTAAAGAAAGCAGATTCTACTACAAGCAAGAAAAATATTAGTCCATTTTTATGCCCCTTGTAACATGGTGGTCTTCCACAATAAAGGAACAAAGCAGTCTTTGGTATCTCATAGACTAGATTTTCTAAGTTTATATAAACTTAAGGAAATACTTCCTTTTTTCCTCTTCCTCTTTCCATACTCAGAGAAATCAGTCCCCTATTTCTGTATAAACGCTCATTTTAATCTGTGTAACATGACTCCAGACAGGGAATAAAGAAGACATGCCTATCTTGAGTATAACGCAATCTACTATAACTACACATGCATAAACACAGTTGATTTTGATAAAACAAAGGTGCATAGTAGCCAAAGTACAACAGAAAGCATATTAAAAAAGGTTTATGCATTACTCAGCACCACCAAACAAGCTCTTACAGAAATTTCTCATAATAGAAATAGAAACACTAATAACACTAAGGTGGTAGAAATGCATAGGTAAAGTGACATGCCAAAACAAGTGCTTTAATTCAGTTCTCTGTGATGATCTATATTGTTCCTGAATCTTATTCCTTTGATTACAGTGATGACAAAATGAAATATTACAAATAATAGAAAAAATGAGTATGTTCAGAATATTGAGAAAATATATATTTAACCATTATATTTTGTATAAAACCCAGGGAAAAAAAGACAAAAACAAAACCAATAAAACCCAGGGAAAAAAACAAAAGCAAAACCAACAAAACCAACAAACCAAAATCTGGTATAGGAGAAAGAAAAAAATAATCAAATCTGAAGCAATAGCTTGAAAATATCACATGAGCAAGCAATGTGTGCTCACCTCAAAGACAGCAAATAACTGCTAGGGCTGCATTAGAAAAAGTATTTTCTTCAGGGCAAGGGAGGTGATCCTTCCCTTTTCTCAGCAATGCTGAGACCATATTCAGATGGTTTTGGTCCATGCCAGGCTTGCCAATATAGGGGAGACCTGCGCATGTTGGAGAGAGTTCAGTAAAGGACCATGAAGATGATTAGGGGACTGGAGTATCTGACATATGAGGAGGTGCTGAAAGTGCTGGCACTGTTCAGCCTGGAGAAGGCTTAGGGAGATATAAGTGTGTATAAATTCCTGATGAGGAGTAATGATGAAAACATATTCTTCTCACTTGTGCCCAGTGACCAAACAAGAAGTAATATGCAAGATGTAATTCCATAAGAGAATGCCCTTTTTAAATGTGGCAGTGTTCGAAGACTGGAAGTGTTTGCCCAGAGGTTGGTGTCACCATTCCTGGAAATTTTCAAAAGCCATCTGGACATGATCCCGGTCAACCAGTTCTTCATTGCCCTGCCTGAGCAGGTGGGCTGGACCATGTACCTTGAGATGCGCCTTCCAGCTTCAACCATGCTGTGGAAAGGGATGTAAAAAAATACAATAAAGAATATGAGATTTTCCATTAAAAAAAAAAATAAAACCAACCAGAAAAAGAAAAATCCAACCCCAAAACACAACAATTATGATACTGATGAAGAAGTATAACTCAATAGAGAAATAGCACTTAATTTGGCTGCCTGGAAAATAGAGAGAAGTTTCATTGTGAGATCTTTCACTACAGCAGATATAATTGAAAGCTCACAGAAGTCAGGCGGGCAGGCAGGCAAGAAGAAAGGAAGGAAGGCAGGAAGGCAAGAAGAAAGGAAGGAAGGCAAGAAGAAAGGAAGGAAGGCAAGAAGAAAGGCAGGCAGAAAGTCAGGAAGGAAGGAATGCTGGAAGGCAAGAAGGAAGAAAATATGTATCATATTTAAATTTCAAGTAATTTTACAATTATTTAGTTAGTAAATTTAATATTTATTTAGTTATTAGAATAAAAGTCACATTACTAGCTGGTTCTGCTGAAATGGATAAATCAGTTTATTGTGAACTTTAAAAGTACCTCATTCCATTATCCAAAGCAGCTTAAGCAGAAAAACTGCTCACAGATGATAGAACAAACAGTACAAGAAAATGTACTTTAATATCTGTGTCAAAACACAGATGGCTTCCATGTACAGTTAAAGTTTTTTTAGAGATAAAATGAGTTTCTTTAGGTTTGACTTTAAAAAGTTGTTTTCCTAGATGGCATTTCAAGAATCATTCAAAGTTTATCTAAAAAACACTTTAAAGTAAATGAAAATGAAGATTTTTATTTTTTGTTATTATTTTCAAATCGCACAAAACATTCATGTATGTTTGGTAAATAAAATTAAATGAATTTAAAAAGTGAAAGAAATGAGTCTTTAGTGCTAGTACCTATGTACAGGTGATTTTCTGACTGCAGCAGACACCATTGTCATTAGAAAGGCAGGAAACAACTCCATATGATACAGATGCAGACACATCCACAGAAATAAAGAAATTATAAAACAGAGTACACACCTTGGTATGATGCTGATAAAGAGCTTTAAACAACCATATTTTCATTTAACTGAAATGGAAACACAGAAAAGTAATAGAATCAGATCCTAAAATGAATTTTTAATAGGATATGCATTTCTAATTCTTAGATTTAGAAATGGCTGTAAATTTTAAAATGTCTTCTTTTTTAAACATTAAAACACACATTTTTCATTCCATTAATTCGTAGATTACCTGTATAGATTACTCACATTAAAAAAAAGTTCTCTATTTCACACAATCTTAAATCTGAGTAATAAATCATCTTCAACATATAGCACTATCTCTGCAGTCATCCGTTTCAAATTTGTGCCGTTACTACCTTATTTCTTATACATGGTGCTGATTTAAACAAACCTATGTTTGTTTTAAATTTTAAACTACCAGGCACAGCTACAGGTTGGGCAGAGAAGAGATTCAGAGCAGCCCTGTGGAGAAGGACTTGGGAGTGTTGGTCAATGAGAAAATGAACAGGAGCTGGCTTCAGTGTGTCCTCGCAGCCCAGAAAGCCAACCGTATCCTGGGTTGCATCATAGCAGCCTTCCAGTATCTGAAGGGGGCCTACAAGGGTGTCAGAGAGGGACTCTTCATTAGGGACTGTAGTGACAGGACAAGGGGTAACGGGTTAAAGCTTAAACAGGGGAAGTTTAGATTGGCTATAAGGAAGAAGTTCTTTACTGTGAGGATGGTGAGGCACTGGAATGGGTTGCCCAGGGAAGTTGTGAATGCCTCACCCCTGGCAGTGCTCAAGGCCAGGTTTGATAGAGCCTTGGGTGACATGGTTTAGTGAGAGGTGTCCCTGCCCATGGCGGGGGATTGGAACTAGATGATCTTAAGGTCCTTTCCAACCCTAACTATTCTATGATTCTAAATGGTGGAAAGAAATTTAAGCATTCTAGGATTATATTTAAAATATTTTTACATCGATTTTAAATGTTGCAAATATTAATGCTTCTTTCCAGTTTCTACAGAATTTATCAGAATTGTTTCTCTTATGATTTTTCTGATTTCTGGGAAATTACACTGCCCTCCAAATAACCTAGTGTTTTGAGGTTGTTTTTTTATAAGATTTATAGACGTCTCTTATTTATTCCAGGATTTATTATTTCTCTGTGCAGCACAGAAACCACCATTCCCTGCACTTTACAATGTATATTGTTGATTTTTTTTTCTTGTAACTCTCTTACGCTGAGGATCAGTAGCAGATATGCACATCATCTGTTTTTTTTTTTTTTTGTCAGTCCTAAAAATACATGAGTTAGTAATTCACTGCTACTTTTTGTATCTTCAGATGAGTTGTTTGAGGACTACTGTAACTAGTGCACCTGGTTTTCTATTAACTTACAAAGTATCTGGAATCTTCACAGTGAAACTCTGAGAATCTTTTAACTTAACATCACATGCATTAACTTATACTTCCTGTCGCTTATAGTATGACTCCTGAATTGTTCTGTTTATGTTTTGCTGTCTGAATCTTCACTGTTAACCTCTATAGCAAACCTGGTCTTGCACAAATATAACCAAAGGGTTATTTTTTGCACTCAGAATATTTCTGTTGCAGTCAATAAATACACGAACACAGTAACACATCTGACTTGGTGTGGGAAGGATCAAGATATGATTACATGGTTGGCATAATCAAATGTTTTGTGATAAAGAAATTGTATTGCAGACTGCTCCAACATGTGTTTTTTATTTTCTAATGAGGCGTTCATTTGGATGGCAAATGCATGCTTATATCATGGAAATTTTTACTTCTATTAGCTAAGCCTCTGAAGTCATTTCAAGGCATATGTATTTGAACTGGTTTATTTCCTTTTCTTTGAACATGTTTCAAAACATTGAACTTTATAAACTATATTTAGAATAAGCAAGACTGATTTAGAACAGAAAAACTCTTTCCATTAATAAATTTTAAAATTTAATTACACATCATAGCTGAAATTTCTTTTTATCTGGAAAGAATTTTTTTTTTTTATGAAAACACTCTTAAAGCAGCAAAGTCACATTTGAGCACAGTTTTGACACTAGAGTTTGATAGGAACTTCAACATTTACTTTGTATTATTTAATCCAACATCTTTGAATAATTAATGGAAAATCTACTGAATTTACAGTTCTATAGCACATATTTTGGCTAATTTTTTGAGTGAAATTACATTGTTCTCTCGGCACAACGTAGCATAATAAGCAGTTTTTCTTTATCTAAGTAATAAAACTATATAATGAAAAAATCTGCCTTCCCTTTCTGAATCCACTTTTTTTTTTTTTCCTGAAATTTGTGTCCAATACTCTCTTGCCAGCATTAGACTTGTGCTTGATATTTACTTATCCCCACAGGAGGAGACAGGAATTTGTGAAGGTGGTGAGAGAGGTTGCCGTTGCTACCTGGGAAGAGGTTGCTCAGAGAAGCTGTGGATTCTTGAGGCTGTTTCTTCTTGTCCTATCACTTGTTACCTGGGAGAAGAGACCAGCCACCTCCTCACTCCATCTTCCTTTCAGGTACTTGTAGAGAATGAACATCTCTGAACTACACAGCTAACAAATACAGACCAGTTGAGACTTGTTTTGTTTTGGTCTCACTGTACAGCAAAACCTCATAATTTCTCAGACATCCCCCCCAAATAATTTATATGTTCTATACTTTTAACTTTAGTTTCAAAGATCACCCTTGGAAGTCAGTTGCATAGACAGAAACTCATATCCTTTATCACTGTTAGTCTTTAGTTATCTTTAATGTACCCATGACAGAATGTACAGTTCATTGTGTCCCTGAGTGGAGCATTTCTTCTGATGTGGTATTTAAACTGTTTTTACTTCTTAAATTAGAAAGGAGGAAAATTTTAATTCTGACAATTATATAAAAGTGGGAGACACAATTAATGTTTTAGGCCTGGAGGAAGCTCTCTGAACTGTAGTCAAGAAAAGAGTAGGCCTTTTCATGGTCTTCTTTTAAACTGTTAAACTTCTATTTTAAAATCAACAGCACTGCTTGTTTTCTAGGTGACACTTTGACACCCTGCACTACCAAATGTTATCAACTGGCACGTTTACCTTCGGTATACTTGAATAGTGAACTGGAAATTCAGCCAGTTATTCATTCAAATTATAAATACCTGTATCCATTACTTGACTGAATTCTCGCTCCATAGCTTGAGCCAAAATTTTAAGTAATTTAATGGAAGAAATCATGACAGAAATATATATTCTTCCTTTTTTTTCTTTTTTCCTAGCTGAAAGTCCAAATGATGGAAGAAGTTCCTAAAGCATCAGAAATACACAAGGAAAGTACTGGCTTGTCCACACAGGAACTAAAATCTGCTTGGAATAAGACTTTCTTGGGTGGAGATTAATTTCCTACATTCAGTGAATTTGCTGAAGGAGATCAGTAACATACACCTTCACTGGTAGGCTGTAGACAGGAACAATGATGCTGCTTTTACTCTTAATGATTAGAAATTCAGTTTGCTTGGGTTTTGTTCAAGGATCAATACTGAAACCTAAAATTCTGCTGAATATTATTAGCACAACTTTTGAACAGGATATGATCAATGATATTTTAATAACATAATCACAAAAAAAATCTGTGTAGTAAACAAGTACATTAGTAATAACTAGGTTGGGTTTGTATCTATGCTAAAAGAAGTTACTTACAAGTGTCTACATAAATTGAAAACAAACAAATACAAGATCTACTGACCGACTGCCAAAACCAACTTTATAAGCATGTATTACAATTCTTCACTTTTGTTTTAAATTTTTATTATGGAGGTAAAAATGGCCCATATTATGTTATTGTTTCCACTAAGGTGTGAGTTTAATAATCTAGCTATGTCAAAGAAATACATTATGTCTTTTAAAGCCTACTATTGGAAAACTCATGAGTGAAAAAGGGGTGTGAAAAGATACTATGCTGAATAATCTGTAATTATCTCATTGAAGTTCTTTTGTTTAGGGTTGCATGCTTCATTGCCTTCCCTCTCACATAGTCAACTACATCATAAAAGCTGAATACAACTATGAACCTTTGTAACTCTGAGGGATTTGTTCAATATTTGCATAATAAAGGATATGGATACCATTGCATTAAATTTTCACAGTTGAAGTATCATACAGTCACATCTAGGGATTCCCACAAAAAGAATTTTCATAAACACTATGAATAACTGATCAAGAGATCCTAATCTGGGTTCCTAGTTACAGTACTGTTCTGATGGGTAAATTCAAAACAATGAGATAATAAAACTTCTGCAGCAAACACACTAATGCAGACCTAAATTTCACTTTAGATGATGTTGCTTTATCTTTTTTGAGGAATCTTAATGTAAGCAAATGTTTATTATGATCATATTATAATTATCATAATATTAATTAAATGTTTTTGAAACAAGAATTCTGACCAAAATTAGGTATGAAACCAGAGATCTTTTTTTCAGCAAGGCTGTTTATTAAAGAGATACATGGTTATCACTTCATCAGTAGAAGTTGCTTTAAAGTTATTATTGTGCTGACATTTCTAAAAGGTAAACTCTGACATGAAAAAAAAAAAGAAAAAAATGGAAAGAATAATTTATTTACCAGCCCCCCCCAACCTTGAACTCCTTTATTTACTATATCTATTATCTATTTCTTCCCTCACTATATTATACCTACTTTCTTCAGCTTGTAGCCTCCCACCTGATCTAAGAATAAAATCATTGTATGAGGACACAAGCTTTTAGACATTATTCTGTATGGTATATATTTTGCATTATTATAAAACTCAAATCATTATTATAGGATGTTTAAGTCTTGTAATAACAGGCTCTAGAACAAGACAATTCATAGAAAAATCAAAAGGCAATTATTTCCGTTTGCAATAATTTCATACGTTCGACAGTTAGCTTTCTTAATTCTTCCTCCCTCTTGGCTGATCCTATAAAGATTTTTCTTCTTGTTGAATATACAAAGACACTATGGCGAAATCCTTCCTCTGGGCAAAGAACTTCAAAGTCGAGTCACTGTCCAAAGTCACAGCAGCAAACAGCAGCACATTTGACAATCTTAGGTCAAGAGCAACTTCATCAAAAGGGTACAATCACACCTGAGATATTCTTAATATTAGTGGAGAATTATAATTTTAAATTCAGACCATAGATGGGGTGAAAATGTATGGAAATAATCATGTTTAAATCATTTGAAAGCAAAGTGCCATTTGTTTGAAGGGAACAAAGTCAGCAAGAAATTAAACATGAAATATGCTGTATGTCTCTCATATAGCTATAAAAAGGAAAAATAAAGAGTGATTTATTTTTAAGAAGCATAAAAATATGCAGAAAAATCAAATTTATTTTTATTTCAATGATTTTGTCTTTCCTTTGGCTTCTAGAGTATCCCCTGCAGGGATTTAGCAGACATTGAGAAACTGCCTTCCAGGGCCTGTCACATTCCAAATACACTAAAAAAAGAAGCATTCACATCGACCCTGATTTCCATAGGAAATAAAATCAAGACTCTCAACATTCAGCCATAACCCCCCCCCATATATGATTTGAGGAAAATAATTTTTCTTTAAGTGTTCTCCAGAGAACCTTTGCAGGCCTCAATGGCTGAGCTCTCATGAAGCTTAATTCTAATTCAGCTGCACAAAATCTCACTCACTGCAACACATATAGCACAGGCTTCTTTTTAAAGCTCTCTGATCCAAAAAATAAATCTCTTGAAAATCCTCTGTCTTCACAAAGGCACACCAGAAACTTATTTTCAGATTCAGGACAGAGAATGGAAGTGTTAACAACCCCCCTAAACATGTCACATTAACGATAATGATAACATTAGCATTACGAATGCTATGAAGCAAATAAAACAAGATAACAGAAATGTAGATGAAATTCAAAGACAGTATCAAGCTGAATAATTTCATTGGTCCAGTTTCAATGAAATTTTAAAATTTTACTTCTGTCATTCTTTTAATGTCTGATCCTGAGTTCTGGCAAACAAGATCATAAGGATCTCATGTGAGGACTTCACAATTTTAAAGTCAGGGAGTCACACTAAATTTTGAAGATATGCTACCTCTGAGGTGAAATTACTTGTTTCTTCACACAGTTAGGCTTGACAAGTGGTAGATCTTTGTCTCAGGATCTATGGAAGAAAACTCTTCCTGCCTTACTAATTCAATATTGCTCTTGTTTAAAATTCACATTCCTTCCAGCTCAGCTGTATGCCATACACTTTTCACTAAAACATTCTAGGAGTATATTTCATTTATCAGTTGTTTCAGCTTGGGGCTATTTTTCTGGTTTGTTTGTTTAAATGAGTGGAAAAAAAAAAAAAAAGAAAGAACCCCAAGTAATTAAAGTCCTAATTTAAAAAGTCACAGGTAAAATATACACATACAAAAAAAAACCAAAAAAATAACCAAAAAACCCTCTGAGATTACAATGTTCTCTGATGCAACGCAGATTCTTCCAGTGAAATAGTGAAATGCTATTTTGGGAAAAGAAAAATAAACACTTTTCAGTACTGAAACTGTGATTTGTATAGCTAAATATTTTCTTTCTTTTAGTTTTAACGGACTGCAGTATTACCCCATGGCTGAGTTATGCTCATACTATATATCTGGAAGTTAAAGATGTTTAGGAACACATTTTTTAATTAGAGTCTTTCTTTTTAATTAGCAGTTTAAAAGACAAATATCTACAAATCAAGCTTACGGTGGAGAAATAGCTCTTTAATGTTCTCCAAATGAAGCATATTCTATATCAGCCTGTCTGGGTAAAAAAAAAACCAAACAAACCAACACATAAAGACTGTCCAGATCTTCTCATGCATGTCCTGCATGAATGCATTTGCTGCCACAACAAAATACCCTGACTTGCTGAGACTATGAACTAATAAGTCAGTTATTTATCTTTACAAGCTAATTCTTTGAAATTACAACCCTTGATGCCACTGAAGGGCTTCCTAAATTAAGACCTAAAACTTTCTACAGGTGGATGTCTTCTAATGGCTAGGGATAATTTGCTTTAATCAAGTATAGAGGGATCCTGGCATCTCCACAAACCTTCACTGCATCTAATGAAAGTTTAGATGGCTAAGTCATATGTAGAGAATTCCTTTAGAGATATCTATATTTAGGGGTCTGAATTTGAAGTTGAATTACATTTTTAAATGTGTAGTGACTATGCTGTCCAAACTACTTATTGGGGCAGCTCTTTGAGTTATTTAACTACATAACTGCTCTAGTTTTATCTGGATTAGGCACAGTTTTACCTCTATGGGAAGCAATCTGTGGACAGTGTCTAATATGGGGAGAAAAAAAAATTATATGGACAAAGCAGTTGCTTAGGTGCTTAGTTCTTCAGTTCAAACCTAGGAGGTCCAAATGTGGTCCTAAGTAGGTCAGCAATTCAACAACTACTTGAGCCTGCCTCAAATACAAATCTCAACATTTCTGCTTAAAACTGGTGAGTGACCCAAGTAATTTGGAGTTTTAAATATATTCATTTAATGTACAGAAAATAGGTTTTTCTTTGTAGGCTTCTGAGGTTTTCCAATTTTGTTCTTTGAGCATTTCTTTTTTTTTTTTTTCCTCCTCAATACTGAAATAGAAGACTAACAAGCTGATAATTTCTGATTATTTGTGGTGACATATGGTCCTGCATGGCTGATAATGTCCCAGAAAGATAAGCAAATGGAGCCAAAATCTATTTTGTGCACTGGCATTTTATAAATGTAAACAGATTAATAACGTTTTAACTTTGCCAGTTATTCATTGGTGTTAACAACATATATCTGTTGGTATATAGAACTGGTTTGTATATAAAATATTTCATGCAAATCATTCAAAACTTTAAGCAGATGTCCATGATGCAAAAATAATGTGTGTAATTAAACATGGTTAAATACTAAAAGTATACAATTCCTTTTCTTTCTACTCATCTCATTGCTAAAATTAAGACCCAGGTTTTTTGCTCTGCCATGTGCTTAGATACAGGTGGCAGGCACAGCCATCTGGCTGTGAGTTTGCTTTGTAATCCACGTGTAGAGTGCTTTTTCCCCTTGTCTCCATACCTTCACACAAACTCCAAATACACCAAAGTAAACAGTGAAACCCAGGCTTTCCAGATGACTTAGTGTATTCATTCTGTTTTGTAAATAGGAAGCTATATTCTGTGCATTAAAAGTAAAGTAAAATAATAGAAAACTTTTTTTCCCCCTCAAGATTTTCAGTTTGGGCTTATAAAGCAAATAATCCCATGCACAGAAGTGTTTTCTAGAAAGAGTAAGTTTTGCAATTTTCAGACTGTTTTTTTTTTTTGTTTACATTTGTAGATCTGTAAAATTCTACTTAGCTAAGGAGAAAGTAAGCTTTTTGTGAATAATCCTAAATTGATTTTGTGGAGTCCCAGATCTCTATTACAATCTGTTGGGAAAAATATGTATATTGGAAAGACACACAGTTTTGCAGCTAGTGCTATAATCATTCTTTTATGAAATCTTTCAAAGATTTTTCAAAGTAATCTTATTCCAGAATACTGAGCACTTTGAGTACATATTATGACTCTTGACCCTCTCAACCCGGTTTCTGCTTGGTATAATTAATGGAAGTCATTCAAGAGTACATTTTGTTCATTTTGAAGAATCTCATATGGCTTTGGTTATTGTTTATAAGTAGATAGTAGCAGAACTGACTGACTGAAAAAAAAATTACAGCAAAACTGTATTTTTCCTTCAGATGAATCAAGATCACTTCAAATTTTTTTTCTGATTATCAGTGTCTGGGAAGATAGCTAAACGTACTTTTCAGTACATTCAGTAAGAATAATACATATGATTTAACACTACTAGAACAACCTTTGATTTTTTCCTTCTTCTTTCCTTTTCATCCATAAATTAGTGATTGGAATATCATCTTCATGCATATTATATGTCAAATGTCAAAAAATGGTCAATACCAGCTTTGAATAAGTCCCTTTGTTATAAATGAGCTTATGTTGTGCATTTTGCATTTTCCCTAAATTGAGGATGTTAATTTCTGAAGAAAAGCTTCTGAGAAGTTAAGATTGCTATTTATGAATTTAAAAAGCATCATTTGAAATATCACATGACATATTAAAAATATGTCATTTTAAGAAATAACATGCTTAGAATATCTTCTTCACAGTTCCACTCTAGTAGGAGTTAAATTTAAGTGAAACTGTCTCAGGCAATATAGCTGTATGTTATGATTAAATGCAAACTAAGTTAAACCATCATTCTAAATGGGTGTTTCGTGACATCAGAGGAACTCAAACTATCTGCATGGTAGAATTATAGCTATTGAAAATGCATCTTCATACATTAATACATATGGATTTTCAGGTTTAAATAACCACTAAATTTTCTGGATTTGTTTTTTAGGATAATGTTATGTTAATTTTTTACACTAATGTGCTACACTAATACTATCTGCTTAAAATCTTTAATGCAGTTTAACATAGTTTTCCTTTGGTTTTGTTTTTCAGCATCAGTAAATACAGATTTATTTGTTTAATTCTTTTTTATATATCTCAGTACTATTTACACGTTTATTATATTTATCTATAAATGCATGTTATCTATAATGTACAAACGTTATTTCAGCAGTTATTTTTGGGTGTGATTAAAAACATAGACTTCTGCACAAGGAATAATCATAAGCCCAGAATTACTCTGTTCGCAGAGAAAATGAATCAAGAGAGCTAAGCAGGGCCACACAAAACATAGCTGCCATTGGTGGCAAGTTGCTGTAAAGCAAAGCTGCCTGCTTCAAAGGGTTTGTCAGACCACCCTGGGATTTGCTGCTGAACATGGACTTAAATACTAACCCAGTCATTATCAAATCAGAATTAGGATCACCAGGAAATCCAAGTTTTGTTTTGTAGTAAGTAAAACGCAAACATGATTGTGCTGGTACCCACCTCACTGGAACTGCTAGATACTGCCTGCTTAGCCACCACTGCTAGGCTGAAGGTGAAATTCAACATTGCTAGCTCCCATTAGAGGGTCCCTAGGTAATTTCCAATGTCAAGATACAATTTGGAATTACTATACATGTAAAGACTTCATTTTTTTTTTTGTGTTGCTGATGATTTTAATAAGAACTATCAGCTTCAGTGGCAGCTGAGACCAACTCAGATAAACCCCAGATTTATGAGGAAATGACGAATACCCTGCTCTTTAGAGAAAGATGAATGTGCAAAGCTTTATAAAAGAAAAGCAAACCAGACAAGACAGTGAACTACTGTTTTCATATTTGGTCTTTGTTTACAATGGAATTTACCATAACATCAAGTACTGTTCAGCCTGGAGAAGAGAAGGCTCCGGGGAGACCTTAGGGCAGCCTTCTAATACTTTAAGTGGGCCTACAAAAAATCTGGAGAGGGACTTTTTACAAGGACATGTAGTGATAGGACAAGGGGTAAGTACTTTAAGCTGGATCAAGGCAGATTAAGATTAGATATTAACAAGAAATTCTTCAGTGTGAGATTGGTGAATATTGGAACAGAATGCCCAGGAAGTTGTGAATATTATATCCCTGAAGATGCTGGAGGATAGGCTGGATGGGACTCTGAGCAGCCTGATCCAGTGGAACATGCCCATGGCAGGGGAGTTGAACTAGATGATCTTTACGGTCCCTTGCAAACCAAGCCATTCTATGATTCCACACTATTTTACTCAACAGTACATTGATCTTGATGGTAGGATGCTTAATGCAAGAAGAAAAATGTCTTTCTCATTTTGCAATTAGACAGATAGACAGACAAAAAACCACAGCACTAAAAATTGGTGGATTTCCTCTCTTTATCTCATTGTTCACTTTCAATTCTTAAGGATACTTTTGTTATCTTTTGAGAGTACTGACAGTCTCAGGGAATGTAGCTGTCCAGAAGGAGAAAGTTTCTTCAGCCACAGTACAATGTGGGATTTTAGTTGGTACTTTTGATAAACAAAGCGGAATAGAAATTAAGTTTGATGAGATTCCCTTTTTAATCCTCAGATGATGTACTTGTGAGGCTGACATGAATCCTATAACTTATTTCCATGCAGCTTCTAATTCTCTTGCGCATCTCCTCAAGGGGTAGAACTGGCGGTGTAAAGAGATGTCATGCACTTTATTATAATAGCAAATTAATTTAAGTTCCAGAACAAAATTGCATAATACAATACTGTAAATGCCATGGCTGGTTCTGTTGGCTGGGGGAGTTGGTGGTTTTTGTTTGTTTGTTTTCTTTGGGTTTTGTTTGTTGTTCTTGTTTTTTTAAAATCAATCCTGCTGCTCCAGGAGTAGTCAGTAGGAATGATGGATGACTTCATCTATGGAAACAATAGGTTTCAATCTTCATCATGGATTTATATATATGTGTGTGTGTATAAGGAATATATAATGCACATGTATTATTTTTTCCATTTGAATTGATAAAGAAAAAATGGATCTTAAGTGTTAATATTGAGTTTTCTTTGAAAGTAATATTAAATTTCAAACATTTTTTAAAAAATTGGAAGAAGATGCTTTTCAGATCAGTTAAAAACTTTCTAGTTGCTACAAAAGAAGACACTTTAAGGTGAAAAGTCATAGAATCATACAATAGTTAGCGTTGGAAAGGACCTTAAGATCATCTAGTTCCAATCCCCCGCCATGGGCAGGGACACCTCACACTAAACCATGTCACCCAAGGCTCTATCAAACCTGGCCTTGAACACTGCCAGGGATGGAGCATTCATAACTTCCTTTGGCAACCTGTTCCAGTTCCTCACCACCCTTAGTGTAAAGAACTTTTTCCTTATAGCCAATCTAAACTTCCCCTGTTTAAGTTTTAACCCGTTACCCCTTTTCCTATCACTACAGTCCCCAATGAAGAGTCCCTCTCTGACACCCTTGTAGGCCCCCTTCAGATACTAGAAGGCCACTATGAGGTCTCTACACAGCCTTCTCTTCTCCAGGCTGAACAGCCCCAACTTTCTCAGCCTGTCTTCCTATGGGAGGTGCTCCAGCCCCCTGATCATCCTCGAGGCCGTCCTCTGGACTCATTCCAACAGTTCCATGTCCTTTTTATGTTGAGGACACCAGAACTGTACACAACACTCCAAGTGAAGTCTCATGAGAGCAGAGTAGAGGAGCAGGATCGCCTCCTTCGACCTGCTGGTCATGCTCCAGGACACGGTTGGCTTTCTGGGTTGCGAGTGCACCCTGAAGCCAGCTCATGTTCATTTTCTCATCAACCAACACCCCTAAGTTCTTCTCTGCAGGGCTGCTCTGAGTCAATATATTTAATAAAATATCGAAGTATTAAAAATATATAAAAATATAAATACAAATATATATAAAATATATAAAAATATAATAAAAATATAAAAAAGTATTAAAAAATATTAACATACCTGCAATTCTTCATTATTAAAAAAAAAAAACAAAACAAAAAACAATGAAAATCCAAAACCAAAGCAAAACAAAAAACAAAAAACAAAACAAAACAAAAAGGTCCCAAAACCATAAAGATATTTTGCAGTCCATGGGCTGTCAGTTTTCTCTTCATTGAAGGGATATATAACAAATCAATCAAAATAAACTTGTAAAAAGACAGAGAATCATGTTTCAGAGTATAAAACAGAGTATGGGTGATGCTTTTCAGGAAGAGAATTGCTTTGCTCTGGTTATTTCATAAGTCCATATTTCATACAGAACCAACCTATATGAGACAACAGACTTCAGGAGGAATAGCTGTTGTGGTGCTGTTTAATCTCTCTATAGCAGAACCCTGGTAAATAATGCCTTCTTCTGATGTGGAACCCTCCTGCAGTGGGTATGATTGAACAAATGTGCTAAGCACATTTTAAACAAACTCCTCCAGGGTGTTATGGGAAAGATTACTGATTATTATGCTCCACTTGGGTGAAGACACTTTTACTAACATGGCCTTAAAAACATGCACAGAGGGGAAGAAGACCCACGTCTTCAGAGCCATCAGAACATGGTCTATTAGACCTGTTTTTCAGCTGAGTCCCATGTGGCAGACGCAGAAATTTTTGCTGAATTCACCTCTCTTTAGCCTTATCTCAAAACTGAAAGCTGCAGTCCTATATCAGGCAACATCCCAGACAGTTTATGGACCCGGGAGTTATGTGCCAGTGTTATTCAGTCTGACCTTTCAGATGTAAGTAATACCTTTAGCTTTCTGTGATCCAGAGTAATGGGGTGAATTTTGCATTGAAGGAATAGATTTAAATTCTTGTGAAGATATTTTCCCTCACTGCTTTAAATCAGCCAATGTGTGAAGCTGAAGAAACATGAAGCAATTTCAGTTATTTGGTTGCAGTAGAAATTAAACTTTTCAGTTGTTTTCCACTACTTTTTTTTTTTTAATATATAAAACAATATAAAAACAGCAGTCAGCCCTGTTTTGTATTATTACATTTCTATACAAGATACTTCTGTTTTGTTGTGTTTTGTTTTTTTTTTTTCTAAATGTCCCATTCTACTGTAATCTTACAAAATAATTCTGTCAAGCTTTTGTTTATTCCTCCAATATAGGCTTGAATACTGTATTTTTACAGCTCTTCACTGGTAAAGATTTTCATATAAGGTCTTTTGTCTCAAAATCAGCAGCTGCTTCAAAAGAAAATGTGAACATGTTTTCAGCAGTTCCTGATGTTTTGAGCAGCTACTGACCTCTAGGCAAAAAGAATAAACAGCATAGCTGAGAACAAAAGGAGTCCTCAGACTACTATTAGCTCAGAGTAATAAGGCAGACATGATGTACTGTGGTCAGTACAAGTCTCATTTGTAGACTAGCTGTAAAGAAAAAGCATTCCATCACCAAAAAAAGGTCAAAGGTTAAAGTATGATATGATTGGTTTTAACTAATCTTCCAGTGACGGATTTCTGAAATATGAAGGAGTTCTTGCATTTCAGAAACATATTTCAGAGTATTTTTACATGGCACTGGATGTTTCAAGATGTACTTAACAAAGAAAAACCTCTTTGGTAGATTTTGTAGGAAAGGGAAGGCTGAAGGGAAGGGGATGTTAAGTTTCTTTCATAAAGTAGTCAAAGTAAAGTTTACATAGAATCTTTACACTTTTCTGAGTCTAATCTTTTGGAAAACTATCTCTTTCACCAAGCATAACATATTTCAGCAGAAGCATGAAATATTAGAAGGAAAAATGATTTTTAATAAATTATTTTGACAACTGATAGGAATTTGTAGAATACCTCAAAGATAATTAAATAAGGTCATGTTATGTATGCTTTGTTACTTAGACTTGACTCTTCAGTGATGTTCTTTTGTCTTTTGCAAAGTTACTCACATCCCAGATGCACAAAAGAAACAAGCACATTAAACTCTCTCGTCTCCAAAGTTACATGTTATAAATGTTAAAAGCTTGATGTTAATTACTTCACATTCGTAATATTTCTGCCTTTTCAGAAGATCTGCTAATGCAGAAAATCTAAATAATTATGTTCTGAGGACATAATTACAACTCCAGCAGTAAGTTCTACAAAATTATTCATTTGCCTTTTTCTTTTCCCCTTAGTGGTGTTTTTATGGACAGTTTAAGAACTGCTAATGGTAAATTAAAAATCAGACCCTGAAAGCAGTTTTTTATGAGATGATGGCAATTACCTTATTTGACTGAAGCCTTCAGATGAATTTGACATATTCTTCTTTTCCTTTAAAATAAGTTAAGAGGACAGACTACATGAGGATAAACATCATAGCTTTACTTTGTTGAAGAAAGGGAAAAAAGTCATTTTCCCAACTCATTCACTTCAGATAAACTCCTCTAAGGTGAACATGCTTTGGAATGAATTAAGGGAAAATTTAGTTTGCTTTTTACCCTGTCAAGCAAGAAACGGTAACGCTAATAAGGACTAGAGGAAGGATGAACCTAAATCAGATGTCAAGAACTATTTAGCTTTGTCTCAAGTTATTCAGTTTCTGAAGGATGAGTAAAAAATTCAGAATAATGAGCTGAGCAAGACTGAGAAACTGCTTACTTAATACATCCTTTCTCTTCTTCATTGTAAAAAGTAAACTTCTGAGCATTGCCTGAAATGTGGCTTTTCACCTCAAGAATAATTTCAACATAGTAAAATGCATATCTCAGCCACTGTGCTTCAGCAGTTGAGGATGATGCCTTGCATGAGAAAGTTGATTGATGGACTCAGTGCAGTCAGTCATACGCGTGGAACTGCTTAACAGGTTATGTGAACCTTGTACTGTGTTTCTCACCATAGCTGTGTGTGAGGGCTGACAAACCTGGCATTATATAACTTAAGGAAATCAGAGCAGAATTTTCCAAGACAGGCACTACTAACCTGAACTTAATGAGAAACTGCTCCATGCCTTTTTAAATCAAGCACATCAGAAATAGTCCCTAATGGTCCTATGCATGGTAATCGAATTTCCCGGTTAAAATATATTCACCCAATGGTTGTGTCTCAAGCTCTCAAATCTTGTCACAGAGCTCTGCAGTACTGCTCAACTTCTCAGCAGAGGGCTGCTGCTTTGGAGGATAAAGAAAGATTTACATAATAATGTTATGCAACTCCACAGTTTAAAAAATCAACAGCTTATGACTGACACTGGGAAAAGAATGTAAGATCAAAAGAAAGTAACAGCACCACTGCAAGCAAAGTATTATATTGCAATTTTTTGGTTTGTGTGTGTTTGTTTGTTTCCCCAAATATGTATATAATTGAGGAAAAGACACCTTATTTTGTGGTATGGTTTACCTGGCTGGAAGTCAATTTTATAGCCTAGAAAAGTCAATATAAATATATGCTTATTAAAAAGGTGAAAAGGTGAATGCCAAATTCCCTAAATTAAAGTGTAGGCAAGTTTCTGGTTTTCTGTCAACAAAATGGCATTTCTGAGTTTCTGTACTCATTACCTAATGCTCAGGTCACTTAGCCTACATTAGAGTTTGACTTTGTGGTTTCGAGACTGATTACAGTTTTAAGAAAAAAAAGCTGAACTTGTATGAGACATTTTATTCAAAAAATAATTTCTCCTCTCCTTCTCTTAGCCATAAGTGCCATCTTTCAGGCATACACATAACAAAACTCTAAATTATGGTCACAATGAGATCATCATACCATGATCTTTGCTCTCAATTCCCCTGTTGTTTCACTACTGACAAGTGGAATGCTTCAGTTCTCAATGCCTCCTGTGCTTGCTACAGTGGCATGTATATATCTAGCTAAACTGTGCAGAAAGTTTTTCCTATTTCTGTTAGCACCAGTCCAACAACAGTAGGAAAAGAGCACCTACAGGCACTTTGGCTAGTATTTGACTGCAGCGAAACAAGCTTCAGCTATGGCTGTTTTGCTGTGGTTACACAAAGATACTGTACAAGAGGTGATTCAATGCAGTGTGCAAACAGTGATGACAGCAACAGCAACTGAATAAAGCTGTTACTTCATGGCTTCTCATTTAGTCATTACTTACACTCCAACAGAAAGATATTTTGAAATTCAATACACTATTTCCTGCCCTTTTGATCTATAAGCAGAAAATGACCTCCTCTTTTCAAAGTGCCGATACTCAACAGAATATAGGAATGAACATTTTACAACTGTAAACTGTAAGCATGTAAATTACGGGGAGTAATTGCTGCCTTTGTTGCTGGAGGAAAAATGAGAACTTTGTTTAGCTGGAGGCATACTGACGGATAAGCTACCCTGAAGGTTTTCTGAGGGTTTTATTCTTGGGAATTTTGTTTTGGGGGTTAGGTTTAGGTTTTTGATTTGGATTTGTTTGTTGTTTTTGGTTTTTTTTTTAAATCCAGATTATTTTTTTTTAATACAGAATCCAAATTCAATGACTTTTATTAGTTTATAAAAAAGTTGAACATCTCTTTACCTTAGAATTTAATCAAACAGGCTTACATCTCAGTTACTTCCTATGAGTCTTAGGTGAGGATCAGATAGCTCATTGTTTCTTATCTAGGAAAGCTGGTATCCAAAGTGTCTGTTGTTTTGAGTATTTCCATGCATTACAGTTTAGATAAATACTGTACAAAATTGTAAGAGAAAGCTAATTTCTAAAGAAGTGATCTAGATTAAATTAATTTATGGCGACTAAAAGTATATTTATTAGATTTCTGAGCAAATAAATTAAATCTAAATACAGAAAATAATTTAAGAAAAAATTCAGGCTTTCCAGTTCCATAGAATTTGGATTTAGACTGTTCTCACTCATGGCTTTCTCAGCAGCCTCATTATAAAGAACCTTTTGGCTGTAATCATCATAGTATTAGGTAGAATATAAAAAATACAAGCTTTAAAAAATCATTCCTTTGATTCAGAACTGTAGGTGGTGATAGGTATAACATCAGGAGCAGTGGCTAAGAAGTCTATTAAATCAGTACATTCTTGTGGGCATTTCTAATATAGTGGGATTAAGGATAGCAGAAATAAGATGAGAAATAAATCAGTCAGGGTTGGTTATGGCAGAGTAGCGAAGGGAGAATACAAACATGAGGCATTTGGGAGACAATACTCAGAATTATAGAAGTGCATGCAAATAGAGAGCTAACAGCTAACTGAGAAATCCTTTCTGTAAGCCACTGGTTGATATGTGTAATACATTTACTTCTCTTCCTGATAGCTTTAATTTAGAGTCAGCATTCAGCATTGTTTGGCAAGTGTATTCTCATATATTTTTGCAGTTGTAGAGGTCCCTGTTCAAATGATAGTGAGTTTGTAACAAAGTAATGTTTTTTTTCAGGGAAACAGATACAAACACTGAAAGATGTAGATGACTCCAAAACACAGATCATTTTCTCTTACATTCTCTTCTCAAAATCAGAATTGTTATCTACTTTTATTCCTGCCCTTACCTGTCCAACAGAAAGATGAAAACACTGGCATCCATCAGTCTTTGATGTTTCTTAAACTTACTATCTTTTCCTGTTGCTCTGGAAATTCTCCAGTTCTTTTATGCCTATCTAGATGAAGTTGTCTGACTCTCAGCTAAACCAGAAAATGATTCAGAAAGTAAACAAAACATTTCACACTTCTGTTGTGAAACCTAATTTGAGATACGCCTGTATACACATCACATATAGTGACTGGATTGTGTATTGACTAAAATGTGGTCTCAAAATTACTCAGATGCATCCTTTTCAAAACAAGGACTTGAAGAAAAGTAAATAATGCCCACTTTTACGTACAGTTCCCAGCTATAGTATTTGGCCAAACATGAGGAATCTTAATACTTGGGTTAAATATAAAATTCTTCACTTTCACAAGGGTCTGCAGCATGTAAGCATTGGTTAGGCTTTAATTAGAATATGTAGGGAACTCTATGTCTTAGCTGTTAAATACTGTTATGGAGAAAGAAAAATAATTTCACAAAGTCATTTGGAGTTTCGGAGTAAGTAGACTGTACTTGCTTATGCTGTTCTCTGCAGAGAACAGAGTTCTTGTCTCAAAGTTTTATCTGTCTCTCTGGGAGCTTTTTTCTGTTTTGTTGGTTGGGTTTATTGTTGGCTTTTCTTTATTAATTATAAATTGCTGAATTTATGGAATATGGGGTTATCTGGGTCTCCTGTTACCTATTTCTTGTTGACTTCTTGTGTTGTATGTGCTTTAGTTGAAGATTCATGCATGTATCTTTAGCTGAAGTACCTATCTTTCCCTGTGCACTATAGTGTGCCTAGTTGTCCTGGGTTCAGCAGTAGCAGTCATTTTTCTCCTTCTTGGTAGCTGGTGCAGTGCAGTGTTTTTTGACTTTTGACTCAGGAACAGAGCTGATAACAATGATGTTTTGGTTTGGCCAAGGACTTTGTGAGCCTCATGCTCTGCCAGGGAGGAGGGGAAGCCAGGAGGAAGCAGAGACAGGACACCTGACCCAAACTAGCCAAAGAGTTACTCCATACCACATCACGTCATGCCCAGGATGTAACTGGGAGTTAGCTGGAAGGGCTGGGAGACTGCAGGGTTGGAGGAGGTACTGGTTGGTGTTCGGTCGGGCTGGGGGGGGTGAGTTATCTGTTGGCTGGTGGTGAGGTGTTGTATTCTCTTCCCTTGCTATTTCCTTTATCATTGTTATTCTTGGTGGTAGCAGTAGTGATTTGTGTTATACCTTAGTTACTAAACTGTTCTTATCTCAACCTGTGGGAGTTGCATTCTTTTCAATTCTCCTCTCCATCCCTCTGTGAGTAGGGGGAGGGAAAGAAGGGGGGGAGTGAGTGAACGAGCCCTCTGCCTGGTTTTAAACCACGACACTAGTGCATGATTTTGCTTCCTTTTCTGTACTTCAGCTGTTGCCACAGATGACTTGGGAATTCCAGGTATCTAGTTTGAATCAGATTTGTGGGAGTTGTTTGTTTGTTTCACTGGTTGGAATGAATCAGGTTATTAAATACTCCCTAAAATGAAGGAAAATGTAAAGAAGTTCTTGTTTCTGATATAAACAATAAAAATACAGAAATTCAAACCTTCGTACTTTCAGAATCTGTGATAGCAACAAAACTAAGGAATCTGTTTACTTTCCTGAAGGTTGCTGACATACATTCTCCTCTTGCTAGGGTACGGGGCTTCTGCTCACCCGTGTTCCTCACCTGCTTGGTGAAGCAAGTTGCAGCGTGCACTGAACTGATTGACAGCAGCACCCACATCTTCAGCTGCTGCTTCTCAGAAGAGGGTTCCACAGCAACACCTTTCATTTGATGGGACATCAATTTGGATCTCTGCTCTTCAACGAGCTGCCAACTCTCTTGAACCTACTGAGAAATGCCTTATCTGTAAGACTCTGTACTGTTTTGTCAGTTTTGGTTAATGAGCCATCAGATTCAGAAGTTTGCAATGTGAGAGAGATAGACAGTTGAAAACATGTAATGTTTGCATACGCCAAGCTTCTTTATAAAAGCAGGCCAATACAAAATAAATAAAAAATAAAACCTAAAAGAGTGAAATGAGAGCAACAGAAATATCACAAAGAAAAAAAGAGCTCGGGCACAGTTAACAGAGATATTAAAAGAAAGAAAAAGAAAAAAATATTTTTAAAGGAAGAAAGAGATATAAAATAGAAGATAACAGAAGAAGGATAAAAGCTACACTAAGAATTAAATACAAAAAAAAATCAAAAAGTCTTCAGATTTAAAGGTAATAAAAATAAGACACAGGTATGAGCTTAAACTGGAGATGGACAGCTGATTTAACTTATATAACACTGTATTTCACTTATGCCAGGTTAAGGATTTTCAGCAAAACCTCTGTGATTCTTGGAGTGCTCAGCTTCTCTGCCTATCTTTACTGTCCCAATCTACTCACAACATAAAATCTTTCAGTTTCTTAACTATGAAGTCTTAAAGTCTTTAATTGTCTATTATTGTAGCAACTGTGAGCTATAAAACTTTAATTTTTATAAAATAGCATCAAATATATAAACTTGCTATACGCTATCTTAGTTTGTATTTAAATAATCTGCTTTCAAATTAAATATAGCTTCATAAATTCAGTAGAATTATTTAATAAAAAATTCTGAAGCTCTTTAACATTTCCTCCAGTAGTCCCAAAGTTCTGAAATAAGAATATTTATGTTTAAGAGCACTGAGAACCATAATATGTAAGTTTGCAAATTTAGAGCAAAACATACAAGTAAGGTAATCTAGCCTGGAGGACTATCTGGAGCTCATTAATCCCCAATTTTAGAAGCTTGATTTCTTCATTTACTTGTTTAGTCACTTATTTTGTAAACTATGCTTGGTGGATGGCCTTTTTGATTAAAATTTATGTGGTCCTGATTTTGAAGCAGAATCTGTATGTCTGTGTTATCCCTAGTATCATCCTCCCAATCACATCACCTTCCAGTCTCAGAAGTCTTGAATTTTTGTTGCAGTGCAGCACAAAAGGAGAGAGAGCTATTTACAGTTTCTCCTGCCTTTTCTTCCTTAGGAAATACATTTTTAGTAAATATTGTTACTAGTAAATAATTATAAAAACTGTGCATCAGACCTGCTTACAATTTTTATTTTTAATATTATTTAATATTTTAAAAATAGCATTATTATTTATTTCTCTATTAGTTATAACTAATGCATTCTGAATTTAAATACTCAACAGCTTCAGGTAAAAAACAACCAGTGAGCCATATGCTCATCTACTGGGGAAGTATACTCATCATGCTGGGGAAGTTTCTAACATGAATACAAACAGGATTATTGAATGTAGGATGTCTCTCTACTAACTTTAGGCACTCTGTTGTAAATATTTATATTGCAGAAACCCATCTTAGTCTCACTTTAGAGTTAATGAAGAGATAAATATAACTTCATGTAGTATGATTCCTCCTATGGGAAGGTATCTGTAAAATATGTCAGTCTCACCCTAAATATATATAGCTCTTTCTTTTCTCTATACAGCAGCTATGCGAAGCTAGGGCAAATCATACCTTAAGAAAATTCCAAACTTCCAAATTAAATGAACCCATAACTTTCTTTAAATATTTCAGATACCTGAAGCTGCAGGGACCTTTACATCACAGTTTGAATGAAAAAAATCTGTATTTGAACTTGGTCCCAGTCTGTTGTGAGAGGGATCTATTGCTAGTTTGCTCTTTGCTCTGATCTCACTGAAACTAGGAAAATATTTTGTAGGATAAATTATATATAATTTTAAACCACACAAAGAGTAAAGAATAACTAGGTAAATAATTTCAGGTTGGAATGTTTACTGCGTACATGTTAGAATGATACAATTATTTATAAAAAAAAAAAGCAGATATTTTTCTGAGAGTATTATTGAGAAGTTAATACTGTGGCAAAAGGAATACTGAAAAAGAAATTCCCAAAGTAACCCACTGAATCCAGTAATCCATTACTACTGGTCTTCCCCCTCCCCTCCATGATTAAGGTTCAGATCTCTCATAAGAGAGCTAGGCCCAGAGAAATACTGACTTTGAACAAGCACTGTTCATTCTATAGATTGGATGAATCTGAAAACAAAGTCAATCCTCTTCCCCTTATGTTGCCTTAAGGTAGCTCTAAGGTACTGCAGACTAGTCTCTGTGGAGCTGGACAGAAGCAGTTCTCTAACTGGGTTGTACATTTTAATGACATTAAGTAAAGCATTAGCATTTGCATTACAGCAGTTTTATCCTTAAAATTTAATTCTTCAGGGGCATAATTACAAGTAATGATGTGTAAATGAGTCAATTTGTCATTTTATGATGTGCTGGGGTATTGTAAGTTTTATACCTAATGCAGGACTATTTCTTTTAAAGCTGCCCTTCCCTTTGTCCCTGTGATAAAGCTGTTATACAAGATGAAGTATGTCCATCCATTAAACCAGGATATGTGATCTGTTTTCACTGACTCCTTATAAACCATTCAGCAAAAGGTGTGGAAATCAGTGTTTGCTGAGGAAAGCTCAGCTAGTATACTGCTTCTACAAAATGTCAAAGCTCTTTGAGCTGAGGGAACTTCACCTTGGGAGGTAATTGCAGGCATTTCTTTGAAAGGAGTCTGACAGACCACTGCCAATGAGTCAAATATGAAACATTAAACATTTCTCTGAAAACTTCAGGGAACCTTCACTTCTCCTTAGTCCTGCATAAAAAAAAGTAGTAGTAAAATATTTTTCTGTAAAGTTACTCTTTTCTATCTTCTCAATATGGAGTCTCTGCTTCAATATTCAAGTTTAGCCTCCTAATATAAGGTATCAAGAATTAGATTGTTTAAGACTTCTGCATTATCAGTGGTGGTACATTCTCCTTTAGGTTTTGTTATTATAGATTTACAAAGCTATATGTGCAACTTTGCTTTATGAAAGCTTTGTCAACAAGGCATTTAGGAAGAAAAAAAATAAAATAAAAATAAAAATCTTCCTCCTTTTTTAATCTTATATGAAAGGCTATGTGGCATAATGACAGAGATCAAAACTATCAGAGTGATTTCAGTCAGAGTGACATGCTGTCATTACAATGCTGTTTTAGGACTCGAACCTATAACTCTGTGACATACTCCCAGTGTTATCACAGCCAATAGAAGAAGTCTGCAACAGAGTGAGATTTAAATATATGTATCCTGAAAAGTAGTTTAGGGTCAGACCAGAAAGCAATCTTTCTCATGAAGGAGTAAGATTAATCATATTTGAACCTAAAAGCCCGCAAATATGCTTTCCAAAGGCATAAACATTTTCACTGGGGTTTTCATCTGTAAAACCCTGAAGTGAGCCTGTTGGATCCGTCTAAAACTGGCTGTGTCTGGCACAGGGCAGGCCTGGCCTGTTCTCACCATGAGTTATCCCTTCAGCCCTGCACGGCCAGCACCTGGGCACCTGCACCCAACACAGTTTATAGAGCAGAACCTTCCACATTTTTTAAAAACCTGTTTATGGGACTTACATTTGAAGACCACCCAGGATGGGATTCATTTGGCTAAGCACAGACATCTAACATGTGAATGAATCTGGCTTAGCTGCCAAGTATTGATTTGGTTCCAAACATTTATACCTAATATTATACGAGATACCAGAAAAATCTGCATAATGCTGATAGAACTTGAGACAAGATCTCAAGGGGCAAAAAAATGCTTGCCAGTGGGAGAAGAAAGGCAATAAAAGAGAGCAAGAGCAGAGGGAGCACCAAGGTCAGAGAATGAGGAGGTGCTCCATGGCCCTGCATATTCATGCAGCCTATGGAGGACCCACAATGGAGTAATTTTTTTGCCTGAAGATCTGCAGTTTGTGCAAAGCCCTTTACAGAGGAGACAAAATTGTGATAGGCAAGCTATATCCATAATCTGCCAAGCCCCATTCAACTGTGCCAGGAGGTGTGGTTAAGAAGAGTCAGGAATGAAAGAATAAAGTTGGGTGTGGGAAAAAGGGGAGAGGGAGCAACGATGTTGGTTTAATGTTTGTCTTTAATTCTTACTAGTAAAATCTATTTTAATTTGGTATAAGTTAATTTTCACCCAGTCAGTTGAGTTTTGTGCACGACAGTAACTGCAATCTGTCTGTCTTTAACTCAACCTGCAAGTTTTGTCATTCTCTTTTCTCCTCTCTGTCCCTCTCTGGAGAGAGAAACAACATGTGGCTGGGCGGGTGAAAGTCTGTCAGCCAAGGCTTTCCCACCACAGGAACAAAAGTTCTATTCCATGGAAGAAAAAACATTGCTAAGTATAGATTTAATGGATAGAAAAGCTATATTCTGATTAGTTATTTGTTATTTACTGTCAAACTGCAAAATCATTCTTTTGTCCTGGATCTCATAATATTAAATACTAACAAGTTGTATGAAAAGATAACATTTCTTGATTTTGGAGGTGACATCCAGTGGAAGATTTGAAAGGTGATAGGTTTAAGTCAAACAGATATAAATGACTCAGCTAGATACTCAGAACTGATTAAATTTGATAAGGCAAAATACAAATATTTATACTTAGCATTAATTGCCTGAAGAAATAGAAGCAGCAGCATTGGTGGGTAAGTAGTAGAACTGAGCAAGGAAACTGTGAGTTACAATGAGTAGCAAGTCGAATGTTCTCCATACTGCTGTGAAAAAAGAAAATATGGTGGCACGTACAATAGATGTATTGTCTGAAACAAAATTAACTGATTTTTCCATACTACATGGCAAGTGGTAAGTCATCAGCTTTAGTCATGTGTTTAATTCTGGGACACACGCCATTCAGTAAGGATATAGGCCAATTGGAAACATGTCAGGGAGAAAAAGAAAATAGGCAGAGATCTAAAAAATATGATGTACAGAATGGATTAAGGGACTGGGGATATTTCGTTTAGAGAAATGGAAAACTGTAGGTGTAAAGGCTTGATACACAGAAGAAGAGAATAATCTGCTCTATAAACCTATCGTAGGCACCACAAAGAATAATACATTAAATAATTGTGAATGAGAGAGAGAGATTATGTGTTTTCCTGCAGGAAATATAAGGAAGCATTGGGTTAGATTACATGGGGAAACTGTCAAACTTCTATCACAGGAAGTTTTAGAAAAAGTCTAGACAAGCATATGTACTGAATGAATTTGATGTATGTGATTTTTTTGCCTCCACGCAGGAGAATGTGGTAAATGAATTACTGGGGTCCTTTTCAGATTTTTTAAATTATTTTTTCTCGTATTGTTAAGACTATGACTCTTGCCAAATATAAGAATAGTTAAAAATGTCTGTATAAAATGTTGTTTTGTTCATTTGTTTTTCTGTTATCATAAAACTGTCAAATCATAAAAAATCTTGTAAAATTTTTTGTATACTTGGAAGTACTAATTTTAGTGAAATAAAACAGCCTGTACTCATTTTTACACTCTTCAAATACTATTTCCCCTCTAGGGAATACTTGAATTCATTGCCAAAGGGGAACTAAGTAAGTACTAACAATCTTTGACATCAGCAAAAGCTGGATGTTTTCCAATACTTCACCAGTGTTGAAAGTAATATGGAAACCTTTTATGTGTTTTCTTTCTTATTTTTTAGATTTATCTTTCTTTTTGACAGAACAGAGGCAGGGTTCTGTGGCCAGCTATGAGTCCAGAACAGTAGGATGACATTTCTTTGGAAAACCGTGTCTTGTGTCTTCCTCAGAGCATGGCAATAAAGGTATAATTACTTATGAATGGCCTAAAAGAGACATGTTGGAAATTAATAATAATGTTCCTTATACAGGAAAAACATATGATTTAAAAATATAAGTGGAATCCTAGAAGGACTTGGAAACAAATACTGATTTAATTTTATGGTGGAAATATATTGGTGCTAGGACAATGCTGTACTTATTTTGTGGCCTAATAAAGATGAAATCAGCATGTTTACACCATCCGTGTCAGCAGTAACACAGAGAAATAAGATTTTGTTTTGGCATAGCTTTTATATTAAATGTTCATCCTGAATTCTCCTGTCAATAAGAACGTCTGGAAATAAACGTTTTCTGTGTGAGATCTAAACATACCAAAATTGGTAATATAAACTTCTCTTTTCACTATGGTGCATTTTCCTATAATTTTTAAAGGGGAAAAAGCCATGATAGAAGCAATATGTCATTTTTTTAAACAATCACTATAAGTAAGAATATTTAAGAAACAATATTTGTATGAAATGAGCACTGCACTTCTAGAAAAATCCCTAAGGAATAAATATTTTCTACCTAGAAAAATTTTGTTGTTTGTTGGGTTTTCTCTCAAGAATAGGTTAGGAAATATTATGGGAGCACAAGACATTTAACAGTCAAGTAGTCCATAAATCAATAAGACATATCTCATTTATTGGAAAAAAAAAAAACAACAAAACAAACAAACAAAAATCATACAGTATTGGGCATTCTGAAAAGACAAAATAAATGCACATGTGTGCTTATGTATATATTTGAAAATTTAAATATTATGGCATCTCACTACAAACAAGAATAAAAACCCCACAGTGCTGTAAAGAAAACACTGGACATAATTTTTATGCTTCTGTTTTTGTACAGGTTTGAACAATATTATTATCTTTTCTGCCTATAAGATTTTTTTTAAGCTTTGCTTTGTGAAGAGTACCTGCTGAAAGCACTAGTCTACCCCTCTTTTGTGAACATACCTTTTTGGAAAGGACTTAAACTATGAAAAAAAATGAGCTACAAGTCTTTCTTGAAGTAAAATAGGAAAAAAAATAATTTTCAGAAGTTTTTAGTACTCTTCTGTGGTATTTCTGGAGGATTTTAGCATTAATATACAAAATTGCTTTTTAATTTTAAATAGTCAACCTGTTAGATGAAACTTGAAAATACTTTTTTATATATATTTTTGTCCTGGGTTCAGCAGTAGCACTCAATTTTTCTCCTTCTTAGTAGCTGGTGCAGCGTTGAGTTTTGACTTTCAGCCTGGGAACAGAGCTGATAACGCCAATGTTGTTAGTTGCTGCTCAGTAATGTTTACCCTGACCAAGGACTTTGTGAGCCTCATGCTCTGCCAGGGAGGAGGGGAGGCCAGGAGGAAGCAGAGGCAGGACACCTGACCCAAACTAACCAAAGAGGTATTCCATACCACAGCACGTCATGCCCAGGATATAACCGGGAGTTAGCCAGAAAGGCACAGCTCTTCTGGGTCGGACTCGTTTCGATGGGTGGTATCGTATTCTCTTCCCTTGTTATTTTATCATTATTATCATTGGTGGTAGCAGTAGTGATTTGTGTTATACCTTAGTTACTGGACTGTTCTTACCTCAGCCCGTGGGAGTTAGTTACATTCTTTCGATTCTTCTCCCCATTCCTCCGGGAATGGGGAAGGCAGGGGGAAGGAAAGAAAGAGGGAGGAAGGGGGGGAATGAGTGAACGAGCTCTGTGGCTGAGTTTAAACCATGACAATTTTCAGGAAAAAATTAGAGGTAAAGTAAAGAAATGTGCAGCATCTTTGAAAAGATTAGCACATGCAGTAATAAAGAAGATTTTTTTTTTTTTTTTAGCTATGTAAGCAATCAGAAAGGGAGAAAGGGAAGGGAACAAAAAAGTTCAGAATTATCCTGATCTGTTCTAAATTATTTGTTCAGCTGTTATTTCTTACAGTTCAAAACTTAAAAAAAAAAAAAAAAAGAGAAGAAAAGCAATTTACTATAGGACTGAAGTAATATAGTAATCTTGAAAAGGTCGGGAATGAAATGACTGATGAAAAAACAGTGTTTCATTGGCAGAATGGAATGCTATGGAAATACATTTGAAAAGGAACAAACCGTAAAAAACACCCTTATGAGAAACACATTAGGGAATTTAAAGTTTTTTCAAGGAAGTAAACCACAATGTAGATATTGGAATAATATTGTGTGAGGGGTAAGCAAAAAGGAGTACGAAAAGCAAGCACAGGTTTTGATACAAAGCATGCTAAAGACATCAGAAATAGTCTGTTGCTTTTGCTGCCTGAATCTGGAGGAAAAGGTTTAAGTGAATGCAAATAGGAAAAACATTGCAGAAACAGTCAGTAGCTAGAATCCGGTCTATAGAACCATTTCTACTGGCAGTAATCCTGACTGTCCAACTTGATTCTTGAAACCAATTTAACAAATTCTAATAATATGAAGTTAACAAATTAAATAGGAAGTGTCCCGTAACATGAACACTCCCAACCACTAAATCGTAGGGTATTTTTTCTATGGAAGCTTATGTAAAGTTATCGCAGTATTGTTAAAATTTTTTGGTTTTTTTTTGTTTGTTTTCTATTTTTTTTCCCTAGTAACAGAATTACAGGTTTATTTTTATGTATTTTTATATATATGAATATATATACAATATATACACAAAATAATGCCAAGTTAGGTAAAAATAAGTTGAACTGGACATGCAGGATCCATTCACTGTATTTATTTTGTAAGACTTATCACATTAGGTCAAAGTGTGATAAAAGCAGTGAAAAGGACTAACTCCTTCAGTCTTTCCTTATAGGGCACTTTGATCACCTTCAACACAGCATTTGACACTGTCCCACATGACATCCTTGTCTCTAAATTGGAGAGACAGCAATTTGATAAATGGACCACTCGGTGGATAAAGAACTGGCTGGATGGTCGCACACAAACAGTTGTGGTCAGTGGCTCAGTGTCCAGCTGGAGACCAGTAACGAGTGGTGTTCATCAGGGATCGGTATTGGGACCTGTCTTGTTCAACGCCTTTGTTGGTGACATGGACAGTGGGATTCACTGTGCCCTCAGCAAGTTTGCCAATGACACCAAGCTGTGTGGTTCAGCTGATATGCTGGAGGGAAGGAATGCCATCCAGAGAGACCTTGACACACTTGTGATGTGGGCTGATGTCAACAAGTTTAACCATGCCAAGTGCAAGGTCCTACACCTGGGTCGGAGCAATCCCAGGCACAGCTACAGGTTGGGCAAAGAAGAGATTCAGAGCAGCCCTGCGGAGAAGGACTTGGGGGTGTTGGTTGATGAGAAAATGAACATGAGCAGGCAGTGTGTGCCCGCAGCCCAGAAAGCGAACCGTATCCTGAGCTGCATCAAAAGGAGTGTGACCAGCAGCTTGAAGGTGATCCTGCCCCTTTACTCTGCTCTTGTGAGACCTCACTTGGAGTATTGTGTGCAGTTCTGGTGTCCTCAACATAAAAAGGACATGGAATTGTTGGAACGAGTCCAGAGGAGGGCCACAAGGATGATCTGGTGACTGAAGCACCTCCTATATGAGGGCAGGCTGAGGAAGTTGAAGCTGTTCAGCCTGGAGAAGAGAAGGCTGTGTGGAGACCTCCTAGCAGCCTTCCAGTATCTGAAGGGGGCCTATAGGGATGCTGGGGAGAGACTCTTCATTGGGGACTGTAGTGACAGGACAAGGGGTAACGGGTTAAAGCTTAAACAGGGGCAGTTTAGATTGGATATAAGGAAGAAGTTCTTTCCTGTTAGGGTGGTGAGGCACCGGAATGAGTTGCCCAGGGAAGCTGTGAATGCTCCATCCCTGGCCGTGTTCAAGACCAGGTTGGACAGAGCCTTGGGTGAGATGGTTTAGTGTGAGGTGTCCCTGCCCATGGCAGGGGTGTTGGAACTAGATGATCTTAAGGTCCTTTCCAGCCCTAATTATTCTATGATTCTATGATTCTGTCATCTTCATGGCCCTCCTTTGGACTCTATTTTGTCCACATCTTTTTTGAATTATGGAGACCAGAACTGGACACAGTACTCCGGGTGTGCTGCATAGAGCAGGATGATCTTAAGGTCCTTTCCAACCCTAACGATTCTATGATTCTATGATTCTATGATTCTATGATGTCTCTGTCTTTGCTTGTAATGACCCTGTGGATGCAGGCCAGGACCCTATTTGCCTTCACTGGTACAGCTGCACACTGCTGACTCTTGTCTTCCTTGTTGTCTACAAAGACTCCTATGAAATGAAATATCACATTAACATATATTTATGGCTTACAGCTTCAGCTGATTTACATGACCCTGCAATACATTTCCTGGTGCCTGCACTCCAAAATTTGTCAAAGATGGAAACAGGTAATGTCTCTTTGAGCATCCATTGTAGGTATATTCATACAATTCAAAATGCATTTCAAGAACATGTGGCACTTCAGAACTTTTGGAACCTATTTCTACCTGAAGATGTTACAAAATTATCAAAATTACCTACATATTGTAATACCCTTTTCCTTCCTTCAGGGCTTCCCAAATGCTGTATTACTTTGAAAATGTAACCTCTAGCATATTCCTTTCCTTTGTTGTTGAAAATAGGATCATAAATGAATCATGTGAGCAAAGCAGGTTACTGTGATTGGATTTTATTTGTGCAGAGCAGGAGACTATTTATATTTGATGAAAGTACTGTCAGGGTTGAAGTCACACTGTAATTTCTATGCCTAGGATCATGCAGTGCTTTCTACACTAGGATTTATACCCCAAACTGTGTGTTTCTCCTGGTTGTGCCTGGCTGGACTAGAGATGTTAAAATATTTATCTAGGAAAACTAGAAATGGACAGAACATTGGAAAGTAAAACCTGCAAACACAATTACTTAACTGGCATGAAACAGGCTAAACCAAACCATGACAGAATGCAAAATTTTGGTTGGTCCAAGTACATAATAAATGCTTATCTTTGTCAGAAAAAAAGATTCATTTAGTCCAGTACCCAAGCAGTGATAACAGGAAATACTGTTTGGAGTATGTATGCAAGGTTGTCTGTGTTCTGTTTCTCATTCCCTCCATTCACCATAGGTAGCAATGGTCAGCCTTGGTCTACTTTGTCTGAGGCTAGGCATACTCTGCACAGCAGTAGGAGATGCATTTACACTGCCACAAAAGCACCCCATCCCACAAAATCACAAAGCCTCCAGATTGACCTCTGGGAAGAGACATGAGTGTCATCCCTCTACTAGTTTACCACAGAGGTAAGTAAGCTTTTAGCTCTCAAGATCTCTTATAAAGCAGGTTCTATGATAGTGAAACAATTATCTTCCTACTCTGAGGTTTTAATGAACTTTCAGTCTTTATCTGGACTCTAAGATTCCTGGTATGGGCAGCTATCTAAATCTGATGTATTTGCTAAACAAATCATTAAAAAAAAAAATTGATATTATTATAAATTCACACAAATACAATATTCTGATAACTGAAGCATTGGTATTTAGAAAAACTTTCATTTGTTTTGATAGGAGTCTTAGAAAAACGTATTTCTAAAGTTCAGAAAAATATTTATCATGTTTGTATTAATAAATAATGGACCTATTTTAAAAACGTTTTTCTAATATACCCAATGCTATTTAACACTGTTTAGTATGGTAGCATAACAACCTTGTGTCATAACACCAAGATACAATCTTAATCAATCAACTAAAATGTAAATATGAAATTTTACAAAACTTCCTTACATAGTAAACAATAACTATATAAAGTAAACAAGTTCAGAAGGTAATTAACAATTTGTTTTTAGGCCTGATCTTAACTCCTAATAAAGGAATCTTGGGATTTGCAGCTTTAATTCCCACTGGATAATTTTTCCTACTGAATACATATGGTACCATTTGTGCATCTATTGTATAACATACTTGTTGTGACTATGGGTTGCAGTTGTGGGTTCCAGAGAGTTAGAAATGTACTAGATTTATGCCACAATATTTGGAAATGTCCAGAAATTATGCCAGCTTTTCTGCAATAAATTAATTTTAAAACTTGGCAACTATTAATATGATCAGTGTTAATGAGGTTGTGAAGATTTAGAGCTAAACGTTCTGTGCCGATTCTTATAGCAGGAAATGATGACGCAGTGTTTAAATGCCAAAGTAATCTCTGTCTGAGTCCTTCATCTCCCAGTTTGTTTCCAATCCAGTTGGGCAAAAATTATCTTTTACCATAGACAGTGACAATTTCCCTGTCCTTAAGGCCGCTTCTCTGTTGGATGCGTATTGTGTATTTGTCTGTCTTTCAGATTTCATTTTTCTTATTCTATTGCTGTCACAAATGTCCATGTTAGAGTTTTCCTCACCATGATTTACTAATACATTTTTCAGGACTTCAGCACAGACTTTCATATTGGAGTTCCAGCCTTTCACCACTCTTATCCTCTACTTTCCTGTAAGCTCATTCTAAGTATTCTAAGTACCAACTTCTCTTATTGTACTCGCATCCATCACATTAGACATAAACTTTTGTCTATTTAATTGTCAGAATTTATTCAGGGCAGACAGACATCCGAAGAATTTTCCTGAAATAGTGATTAGACATGTGGCTACAAAATGACAAATCTCTAAAATTCCTGGCTGGAGATTTATCAGGAAGCTGGTAATTTTTATTATATTAACTTTCTTACTTATTTGAGTAAATCCTACTGTCCTTCAACTTCACAGCTTCCTTTTTTGTGAATTTTTAAGCTGAATATGCCCTGAAACAGAATTTCAGCCTTAGTATTCATTAGGTCTACTTTTCAAGAACAGATTTCTTTTTTTTTTTGATGTCCTTGCCTCTCACACATGAATGCAGTTTTACTACAGGAAGCTATGCCACATTTGTTATAATTTTTCTAGAACTGCTACTGCAACAGAACCCATATACTGATAGAATGGATCCACACTCCTCATTTCAGTTTTCTCAGAAGTCTTTTTTTTACCATAACTTCTATTACTTCTCTCTAATAGAGGCACAGCCTACTCTTCTACTGCTGCAGGTAATATTTTTGTTTGTTGTTCAGAACTCACCCAGGAAAGGAAACCTGTAAGTACTCTATTCAATTCAGTGTCAAAATTCCTAGCAACACTACAGAGCTCTTACATTGATCAATGCCTCAATATTCTGTAATAATACAGAGAGCATAACTTCTACTGCATAATGCATTTCCCTGGACAACTATTTCTCTCACTGTATCATGAAGTAAACGCATGATACAAAACTACCCATGTTTGGTTGCACACATTTAAATAATTGGTGGACAATATCTTTCAGGGAAGGAAATGCACAACTTCAATAGAAATTCTTGTGGTCACATTCATCTTACACAATGTAGAAGATTAAAAAAAACCTCAACAAAACTTGGAGGAAGAAGCTCCCACAACACTATAACACTTACTGATGTCTGTAAATAAGCTACTGAAAATGGTAATAAAAATGTTGAGAGTGATAATGTGCTGTACCTTTTGAAGGCAGCAACAAGGTCAGATGGTGTTACACACACACAAAAAAAAGTAACAATAAAATAAGAATAAAATTGTGTCCAATGGTCTCCTAACACTGACATCCATTCTTCCACCATGACAGAACGTCAAGACACTGTAGAACAATAGAAGTGTCTCAGCCTTGGAAATCTCATGTCCTTTATGTGAGAGAGCAGCTGTAGTACATGGAGCTCTGCTGGTGTTTGGATGAGAGTTTATTGGTTAGGATTAACAAGAGAACAGCTAAAGGTGATGTTATAGTGGATATATGCTATGGGTCACCTGACCAGGAAGAAAAAGTGGATGAGGCCATCTGTAGACAGAAAGAGCCTCATATTCAGTGTTTCTGGTCCTCATGAGAGACTTCAGTCACCCAGATATCTTCTGGAGGGACAACACAGCAGCGAATAAGGCATCCAGGAAGTTTCTGGAGTGCACTGGTAATAACTTCTTCCTACAACTGTTAGAGGAGTCAAGGAAAAGAGGTGCTCTGCTGGACCTCGTGTTACCAACAAGTAGGGGTTTCTTGGGACAGTCAAGGTCAAAGGTTGCCTTGGCTGCAGTGTCTCTTCAAAGATCTGCTTAGAAAAGTCCCAAGGAATGAGGCCCTGGAGGGAAAGGAGGCACAAGAAAGCTAGTTAATATCCAAAGAGCACATGCGCCAAGTTCAAAAGGGGTGCATAGGCATCAGGAGACCTATGTGGAGGAACATATAGCTTCTGGCCAATATAAACATGAAAAGGAAGTATACAGAAGGTGGAAGCCGAGGCAGGTAACCTAGAACGTATACAGAAACATTCATCACAGACTGTAGCATTAGGACTATGGGTAATAGGTTTAAACTAAAACAGGGGAAGTTTAGGTTTAGATATAAGGAAGAAGATCTTTACTGCAAGGGTGGTGAGGCACTGGAACAGGTTGCCCAAAGGAGTGGTAAATGCTCCATCCCTGACAATGTTCAAGGCCAGGTTGGACAGAGCCTTGAGCAACATGGTTCAGTGTGAGGCATCCCTACCCATGGCAGGGGGGTTGGAAATAGTTGACCTTAAGGACCTTTCCAACCCTAAACATTCTATGATTCAATGATTATTGGGGCACATAGGGATTAAGTTAGGAAAACCAAAGCCTAAATAGAGTTAAACTTGTCAAGGATGTCAAAGGTAGTAAGAAGGGCTTCTATCAATATATATGCAACAAAAGGAAGACTAGGGAAAATTTGAGTACATTGCTCAACAAAGCAGGGGACCTGAAAGAGGCTTTCTTTGCTCAGTCTTTACTAGCAAAAGAGGTCTTCAGGAATCCCAGGTCTCAGAGACCAAGGGGGAAGTCTGGAACAAGGAAGATGTACTCCTGGTGAAGGAGGATCATATCAGGAATACTTAAGCAACTTGGCCATACATAAGTTCATGGGCCCTGACAGGATGCACCTACAAGTATTAAAGTGGCTGGAAGATTTGTTGCAAGGCCACTCTCAACAATCTTTAATCAATCATGGACTGGAAGAACTGCTCAAAGACTGGATGAAAGCAAATGTCTCTCCTAACTTCAAGAAGGCCAAGAAGGAGGACAAAAGGTCTCAGAGTCAAAGGATGGCACAGCTGATCCCAGAAACCATTCTAAGACACATGATAAACAAGATTGTCATCAGATGTAGTCAATATGGTTCACCAACTTGATAAAACTTCTATGTTGAAATGGATAAAAAGATGATTATGGGACTAATTAAAGGACTCCTACAAGAAAAGGCTAAGACAAACGGACTGTTTAGCCTATAGAAGGCTTGATCCTATAATGTATATGGGACAAAGCTAGGCTCTTTTTAGGTTTTTTAGTGCTGCCCAGTGACAGGACCAGAGGCAATGGGCACAAACTGAAATACAGGAAGTTCCCTCTGAACATAAGGAAACACTTGGTTTACTGTGAAGGTGACCAAGCAAGCAATGGCATAGTTTGCCCAGAGAGACTGTGGATTCTCCCTCTATAGAGATATTTGAAAGCTGTCTGGACACAGTCCTGAGCAATTGGCTTTAGGTTACCCTGCTTGAGCAGGGTGACTGGTGCATATGACCTCCAGAGGTCCCTTCTAACCTCTGTAATTTAGTTTGATTCTGTGTATACAGTATGAGGTACCTCTTCTGTTGAAGTAACAGTGCTACATAAAGGAGTCTTCTGCCTTCCCCTCCACCGTCAAAAACACCTCCTTTCTTGGACAACATGCTACTGAAGTGTTCAATTTCCTGACAAATAACAGGACTTAACAATCAACCCATGATCCTCCTTTCCCACTTCAGAACACAGAGAAAAAGATGAGATAGGTGAGAACAGGCAAACAATTAAAAAGTTTGACTATTTTATTTGTTAAGACTTTCATGCATGCGACATTTTAAAAGCCTGAACTTCAAAATTACTGTATTTCCTTTCATGTACATTTCAAATGCAATTAAAAAGTAATTTTGATTGAGACAAGATTGCTTTTTTCACCTATAAACACATTGTAGAGCACAACAAAAATGAAATACACATTATTTTTATTTTAAAAGAGTGAAAATAAATCAAAGCTACTTTTGAATCTTTTTTAGTCTGTTCAAAGACATGTTAGATTTGGCTCTGGCCAGAATATAAATCATAATAAAAAGCATGAAATCAGTTGCAGCAATTCAAAGTATCATATGGATGAATAGCGCTTATAATGGCAAAACCAAGAATAATCACTAATGAGTTATTTTCATATATGTCTGCTACATGCTTTTTTTACTTCTGAATATCATTACTTCTCTTGGCCTCTGTGCCATTGCTGCATCTCATGTCTAATTGCCTTAGACTGTCTTATGAGTGTTACAAGGATGTACAGAAAGCATACTAGCAAACATTATCAAGACTATCATATACTCACTTTTTTAGCAAGTTTTCTTCAATAACCAAAAATGCATTCAGATGAAGAAAGAAAGAAAAAAAAAAGTTTATACTAAACTTCCTGAAACTGTGAAAAACATTCTTTCACACCTGTGGACCCTAAATAAAGCTGTGAATACAAATATATGTAGAAATGCTTTGGATAAACAAGCAAACATTCGACTGGCTGCTCACATTAAATGGATTGTCTGATCTTCATCTTCACCTCCTGTTCACTAGTACTTTTACTCACCCATTTCTTTGTGCTATTTTCACTTCCTTCCCTGCTGCTACATTTTGATCTTTCCTCCTGTCTTTCTCCCCTGTTGTACTTTTCAACAGTGCTCTGCTTTTTGCTTGATGAGCAGTGAAAATTGCAAGATTCTTGACCTCTAAAGAACGAAACAGAACTTCAGAAATCAAAAATACTGAAAATTGTAGTTGGCTGCTGGTACATGGAATAGTGTTAAACATCAAAGATGACTAATCTTAAAAAAGAAGAGGTGTATATAAAAGGTTTTGCGCTGCTTTATAGTGCCTGGAATGACTTCATACTCTGGTATTCATTAGTACATGCATTCCTGGCACAGCTTTTTTGGTTTTAAATTTGCAGAACAAAAGCAATTTCATGTTAAAGACTGAAGTAATTTTTTTCCCTAGTTACAAAACTTGTGGAAGCAAGGATTTATCATTTACAATATTCAAATTATCTTTACTTTCCCCATTTGAATAATAAAAGTAGAACATTATGTACAACAGATGGCAGTAGTTTCATGATTAACTTGCATAATCCCTGTGCCTTGAGTAACATAAAGATTCAATTTTTCTAAAAGCCTGTCAAGCATGTCAGAACATACAAAATCTAGTCTTTGGTATGTGGGAATTCTGGTAAATTTGATATTCTATGGTATGCAGTACTCAAATCAGACAGACATTAATTAATTTAGCATGTGTGTGTGAAAAAAATAATTTGTGGAATGGTAGAATGAACATATGTACAGAAAACAAGTAAGTTCTTTGAGATCATATTTTCCTAATACATGGGCCACCTAGTCCACTTTGTTCTTGAGATTCCAGTGAAAACTAAGAAAAAATTGTATTGGTAAATATGAAGCAAAAAACTTTCATGTTAACAGTTTATTTATTTTCAGGTACAGGGACATCATTAATAAGGTCAGAAACTGAGTCCCTTGTAGGAGTTCAAGCCTCCAACATTCTTTAAAATTCTTTATTGTCATACAGCAGTAAATCAGCAGCAAGTTGGATGAGTATAGCTTTCACTGCTAGAAATACTTTATCTGCATATGTAATTTTCTACTTTTAATAGTATACTTCTTAGGGCTTTGAGTGTACTAATAGGCCTTAGTTGCCTCAGCTAGCCTTGCTAACTACTCACTAACAGCCTCAGCTGACCTCCATTTAAACTCAGGTCAGACCACCTAGACCTTTCCTGAGCCATGCTGTGGATATTTCTATACCTAGCTGTCCTGTGTTTTCTAATTAGAAATTTAAATTAGGATGCTTATGGATTTCAAACTGCTTGATAGGGAAATAAAAAAGTACAGTTCAATGTTTAGCATATAATTCTAGAACAATTCAGGTAGAACTTCAAAAGGGACATATGAAGGTGTCTAGAAACGGAAGAGTCTGAGGCCCCTTAAGCCACCCAAAAGCTAGACTATATAAGAAACCTATGTCAACTGAGCAACTGACAAGTCTTCTTCATCAGTCCTAAAGCTGTAGTAATCTATTCCCATATATTACTCATTCTTCTTTTATCAGGAAGAGTCTTTCAAGGACATCCTATGAACAGGTACCGCTCTACAGCAAAGTAACCAGACCAAACACTTAGCAAATATGATCTCTCCCATTTCTTTTTTTTCCTTGTAAAACCACAACAAATCCTCCCATACAAACCCTCAGTTAAGTAGGGATATTTTGTGATGCTGATGAAAGTAAAATTGGTGTAGGTAATGGGTTTTGAAAAAGGAGTTACCTGAAGACATCCTAGCATTAGAAAGAGGTGTAGAGTTACTGTAAGGTGTTAAACTGTACATTTTAAAAATGGAAAGGAGAAAAGGAGTAAATAAGTAAGGAAAGAAATATATTTTTTCTATTGGACAAAGGAAAATGGCTAAGGAAAGGTGTTTCTTTTTCTTTCTCTTGGGAAAGAACTTACTGATTCAACTCATTTTGTCATATCTTGGAGTAATCCTCCAAGTCAAGCAACAACAAATACTTAATGGATTTAAAAACTTATGAAATCATAGTATCATAGATTCATAGAACAGTTTGGGTTGGAAGGGACATTTACAGGTCACCTAATCCAAAGCTCTGCAATAAGCAAGGACATCTTCAACTAGACCAGATTGCTCAGAGCTCCATCCAACCTGCCCTTGAAAGTTTCCAGGGATGGGGCAACTACTACCTCGCTGGGAAACCCGCTTCAGTATTTCACTGCACTCATCATAAAAATTTGTTCTTTGTATCTAGTCTGAATCTACCCTTTTTAGTTTAAAACCATTGACCCCTGTCCTATCACTACAGACCCTGCTAAAAAGTTTGTCCCCATCTTTCTTATAAAACCCTTTTAACTACTGAAAGGCCCCAATACTACCTCCCTGGAGGCTTCTTTTCTCCAGGCTGAATAACAACTGTGTCAGCCTTTCTTTACAGAAGAGGCGTTCCAGCTCTCTGGTCATTTTTGTGGCCCTCCTCTGGACCTGCTTCAACAGGTCTATGTCTTTCCATTACCAAGGACTCCATAGTTGGGTACAATACTCCAGGTGGGATCTCACGAGAGCCAAGTAAACAGGCAGAATCACCTCTCTTCCTCTGATGTCCCCACTCCTTTTGATGCAGCCCAGGATACATTTGGTTTTCTGGGCTGCGAGTGCACATTGCTGGCTCGTGTCCAGCTTTTAATCCACCTTGAAGTACGTACAAGTTCTTCTCTCTAGGGCTGCTCTCAATCATTTCATTCACCAGCCTGTGTTGGCACCTAGAGTTGCCCTGACCCAGGTACAGGACCTTGCACCTGGCCTTAGTGAACCTCATGAGGTTCACACAGACCTGCTACACGCAGGCACTGCTCTATGCATACTGCATTGCATCCTCTCAGAAGCAGTGATTTCTTGCTGTGAATTGCTTAAAGTTTGATCCAACTTTTAACTATCAATAGCAAAACTGTCATTCTGAATAAGGGATGCAAGTCGGATAATTTTATGTGTTTACTTTTGTTAGAGTTTTGAAATTGACATGGACACAATGGTTTGATGTTTATAAATTCTTCTCAGATTTCCTTTTTTGAGAAAGTTCTTTCTAACTCAGTAAGGAGTGTAATGGATTCACCTAATAAAAGCAAGAACAGAAGGTGAGGGAAAAAGAGATCTCCAAGTATAATAAATATGCATCTGGTGAATTATATTCTTTGCAAAGCACCTACCTGCAGCTGTGTGTAGACTACATAATGGAGACTATAGATTCAGAAGTGTAAAGAACAGTGTGGGTATTGGAAAAAAAATGTTATTTATAAATTGCACAGCATATCTCATATAATATGTATTTGTTTGGATGTTGAATGTGGCCTGCTAACTGTTCTAATTTCTTGTTCTTGTTTAATTTTCACACAGAAAAAAAATTGTACATAGACTTTTTGAGATTCTTACATGAAAGTTTTATTTACATATTTATTTTAATTGCAGATGTTGTGGTGTGATGACTATTGCAATTCCCTTTCTGAAGCTGCATCAAACAGCTGATCTGAATACCTAATCACATTCCCCGTGAAGGACTGGAAAAGTCTACATTTTCAGGTCACCCAACAAGCTAGTTGCATAAACAATCTATCTCTCTGATAGTGACTTGTGATTTATAGGTAATCATCATCTTAGCTGTAAACTCTTTTTCTCTGTTTCCAGTGTACATCATCTGTTGTAATATGAAGAATTTTGTGCAACAGGAAATGAGTATATTCTTTAAGCCCTTCTTACTGACATCTAAACCACCTGGTTTGATGCATTCCCTTTCTGTAGGTGCAAAGGAGTAAAATGGGCTCTAGGGAGTAAGCTTCATGAGATTATGATTAAGGAAGGAGGCGTAATAATCCAGGAACAGAACACTCAGGAGAAATCAAGTAAAATGTAGTAAACTTGAAGCTGAGCAGGAACATGCTCCATCTAAAGCTAAATTGGTACAAAATGAAGAAAATACTGGCTAATTTTGTAAGCAGCCTGGGGCGGGGTATATAAAAGTGTATGAAAGACTTGGGAAAGGACATTCTGGAGGACTAGCAATAATGAAGAGGAGCCTTCAAAAAGGCATCAAATTCAGCACAACATCCACATAATTCACCTGCCTTTTTGATTATCAACTATTGAAGGAAACAATCAAAACTGTTATAAATTATGGCATGATTTTTATAATCCCATGACTTCTAGATCTGAATTTGACACTTTTTATTGCAATCACTTTGAGAAACTATAAAGCTTCTGTCATTCGTACCTAGTATTTTAATAAGAACAAACAAATGAGGTTTCTTCCTATTCTTAAAGGACAGCCGAGAACTTAATGAGAAACATAATTTTGTAATCACAATAACAGAAGTAGAATCGTGAAGAAGATACTCCTTTGATTTGGGTACAGTCAGGAATTTGCTTTTAAAGGCAGCTTTATATATATTTACTTCCCTAAGTATTTTGAAGAAATCTATATAATGTAAATAAAACCTAAGGTAAACAACGTTGTCAACTTAAAGCGAAATAAACTATCTGAAAGAAATCTTTCCACTGTACCTGGCTTTTCTTCTTTGAGCCAAGCTCTTTGTTGTGATACTGGGATTTTGGTTATTTACATACTTGCATCCCATTTAAATGGCATTCATTCTTATGGTTAGTAGCAGAACAAATGACTCTTAATCGTCACTGTTTATTTTAGAGACAACTATTTCATATTTTTCTTTCTAGTACTCAGAATATGGATTTTGATTAAAAAGAAGTTTAAAACTTTTTATTGTGCATTAGCTAATGCTACTAGAATTTGCTTTGTCAAGTCATTTTGGGAACGTTAAAGTGTAAGCCTGTGAAGAACAGATGACACTTTATCTAAAACTGATATTTGAAAAAAAAAGCAAGCAAGCAAGCACAGCACCTAAACAGCAGTGGCTGACTGTAGGACTTGAAAGCAACATTCAACATATCCACAGACCAAACTTTTCAGTATTTGCTTCTGACTACAGGTAGTTATAAACCCCAGCCACTTGTTTTATTTTAAAAACAAGACACTCAAAAGCCTGTTATATTTAATATCCCCTGGTCTTTAGTTCTAAATTACGTGTTATAACCAAAAGGCTTGTTTTTCTGTTATTCAGAACAGTGAGATAAATATCACTGCACTGAGAGATAGGCCAGACTACACAGCCAGAGAAGATAGTGCAGCTGCTTGATGAAATGCTGCAAACATTGATCATTCTGGCTATCTCTTTCTGACGTCTAACAGTCGTTATTGTATGTTAGCTGATGAATGCTTTTCAGGCTGATCACTTGAAGCTGCTGAAAGTAAAGACATCTGCCTTTTTTATGCTTATGTGGTCTTAGACAAAACTCCCTCTGTTGTTCACTTGACAGAGAATACAGATCATCTTACTGTAGAAAGCCTGGGACCAGACTTTCAACATCAAGTCATTTTGCCAGACAATACTTTTTCAATGATCAAAGCATAAAAGAGATGTGATATTCACATTCAAATTCATGTTCACTCTTCTTTGCCGACAATGGAAAGGAAAAAGAAGAAACAAGTTTAGCCCAAAGAAACAATCTAATTCTTTTCTAGGAATCTCAGTTTTACTGAAGAATACAATTTCTGATCAATGATATAAGTAACAGCATTATTTTTATTTTTTTAAATTCCCTTTTTGCCATCCAGTCCACTAACAAATGTTTTTTCATTGAGACTTTATTATTTTATTCCCAATGTGACTTTTCAGGCATTCCTTTTCATTAGATCTTTTCCTTAAAGACCTTTATTAAACTAAATATACAGATCGTGTTTAGAAATGCAGTCACTGAAATGCAGACACATTCATAAACATGTAATTACTCATGATTAAGGAATATTTTAAGCCTCTTACGTTTTCCTTTATTGACCAATGTGGTTTACATTGATTAATCAGATTTATTAAAAACAACTGCCAAATCAGTAAGTTCTTTTTTTGTTTAGGGAACCATGTATTTGCAGCTAGTGAAAACTGGTCTCTGATAAAAGGAACATGTAAAAACTACTTCTGGGTATACCAGCTAAGTATAAGTAGTTTAACAGCATCACTGACAATGTAATTTGTGTGTATTTATAATGGCATTTGTTTATTGCCATGTGGTATTATCATATTAAATTTGTTTCATTAGCTTTTTGTTGACTATTAGAAACTTCTTTATTAGAACTATAATTTGCCTATGTGCTGATTTAAATTACTGGAATTCATTTATGAATGGATATATTATTTCTGTTCTCAGCACTCTCAGAAGGTATTGAAAAACTGTGATCATGTAAAAAAGTCAGACACAAATATTTTAAATTAAAATTGCTTTGTAATTTTATCTGTACTTTTAAAATAATGCATATTTGCGCTACTGTTAGGACTGTGAAAGACATTTAAACACTTGCAAAAAAGTCTTATCTATGGTGTCATGGTTTAAGTCTGGTCAGTAATTCAGAATCACGTAGTTGCTTGCTCACTCCCCCCTTTCCTCCCCCCCCCCTCCTGGAGGGATGTGGAGGAGAATAGAAAGAATGTAACTCCCATTGGTTGAGATAAGAGCAGTCCAGTAACTAAGGTATAACACAAACCACTACTGCTACCACCAATAATAATAACGATAAGGGAAATAGCAAGGGAAGAGAATACAACCACTCACCACCCGCTGACCGATACCCAGCCCGACTCCGGCAGTGACCTAACCCTTCCAGGTAACTGCCCCCAGTTTATATACTGGGCATGATGTGCTGTGGTATGGAATACCACTTTGGTTAGCTTGGGTCAGGTGTCCTGTGTCTGCTTCCTTCCAGCTTCCCCTCCTCCCTGGCAGAGCATGAGACTCACAAAGTCCTTGGTCAGACTAAACATTACTGAGCAGCAACTAAAAACACTGGTGTTATCAGCGCTGTTTCCAGGCCGAAAGTCAAAAACACAGCACTGCACCAGCTACTAAGAAGGAGAAAAATGACTGCTACTGCTGAACCCAAGAAGTATTGCTACTACTCTTCAGAATATATCTGAGTAAGCCAAAGCTTATCAACACGGGAACTTCCTGTTTGCTTCTGTTATCAACATGGGAACTTCCTGTTGCTTTCATTGTCATCACTACTCTACCAAAAAAAAAAAAAAAGCTCTAAAAATTCCACAAAAAAAAAAAAATTATAAAATATGCAGATTCTAATACTCATGTTCCAGAGAGTGACTGTGACCTCCATATTAATTTTCATCCAATTCCCAGGGTGCCTAAAATTCTGTTGGGATCTCTATTTTGGGGATCCCTGTATGCCATCTATATATCTGCTCTTATTTGGAAAAGTGGCAAGAATTGCCATAGAGGTGAAACTCCTTGTGTTTTTGTTTACAGCCATTGCTCTTCGTCCTTTTGCTGGACACCACTGAAAAGAATCTGGCACCATCCTCTTGACAACTGTCTTTGAGGCATTTGCATGCATTAATGAGATCCACTCTCAGACTTCTCTAAACAGTCCCAGCTCCTGCAATCTTTCCTCACAAGAGAGATGCTCCAGACCCTTTACCATTTTTCTGGCCCTCCCCTGGACCCTCTCCAGTACCTTATTACCTTTCTTGTGCTGAGGAGCCCGGAACTAGGCACACTACTCCAGATGCGGCTGAGTAGAGGGGAAGGATCACCTCCCTTGACTTGCTGGCCACACTCTTCCCAGTGCACCCCAGGATACTGCTGACCCTCCAGAAGCAAGGGCACACTGCTGGCTCATAGTAAACTTGCTATCCAACAATACTGCCATGTTCTTCTCAGCTGAACTGCTCTCTAGTAGGACAGCCCCCCAGAATAAAGAAATAATTTTGGTGATACATATTCACTGTTCTGCTAACAAAGGAGAAATTTATACCATGCATATTTAGTCATAATAACTTATTTACTGTGAATTTTACCTTAAAAATTCCATTTTGCTTCAGAATCTCAATATAATCTTATATTCACCCTTCCCTTATTTACGGTCATTCTGATGCTCATAATCAATCCATGAAATAGTTTTGGAGTGTAAGGTAAAATATATTGTTACTATTAAGAAATGTATATTAATAAAATCTGTTTTGTTGCAGTCCAGTTTAGCTCAGTCCTCCACTGTATTACTGAGCTCTTTTAACAAAAACTACTTGAAGACACAGTTATATACTGCGTATATCCTATAAAAAAATTAATATCTAATAAAGAATTTGTCTATTAAAGAACAAACTACCACCAACTTGTATTCTAATTTGCACATCAAATTACATTATAAATGATTAGAACTTTAAATTTGCTGTGGCTTATAATTATAGAAATATACAATACTATACATATGCATGTATATTTATATATGATAAACCAGAATTCAACAAGCTATTGTGACAGGCTGTTCTTTTCAATCTTATAAAATTATCCTGATAAATAATTTATATTAAGAACTTAACTATTATGCTCTCTGAAGCAAACAAAGTATTACTAACCTTACAAAAAATGTCATTAAACTATCAATTAAGTTGATTTTTTTTCACTTTCTTGGTTTTCCCCCCATTCTTGCAAAACATTGTTAGAACTGGTCTGAAACCACATTAACCTCTGCCATAGTTATTTGCAGTCTTATGATGGATGGATTTCTGCCTATGTAGTTTTACACAGATGGATGATATGAGTCTTACCTGCTGGGGACAGGATGGCAACATCAGGATGGAGTCACATTGCATTTCCAGTAGCAGAATAATACTTTTGTGATAACAAATGTGTTAATCCAGAAGAATATCATAACAATTTACTGGAATTGAAAAAGCATCTGGGACCTTTGGCAAATGTTGCTATTCTTGCTTGCTATTGAGTGTTTATTCCAAAAACATCTGTAGCACTGCAGGCAACATTTTTTTCTGAGTGAAGAACCCTGTGTGTTAAGCGTTGAGTACCTCACATTTCCTTCAAAAACAGCATGAAAACCTTCCTGATTTTGAAACTTTTTCCTTTATTGTTTTGTAAATGAGACAGGAGATAAAATCTAATAAATATAAGACTACAAAAAAGCTATATATTTTTCCATTTGTTTAGAAATGTAAACTGACTGTTGCTCAACAATAATTTGGGATTATTACGCTGATGTTCATCTATATGAATCAGTTAGTCTACAGCTAATCTTCTTTTTTTTCCTCAATAAAACTTCCATCCCTTTTATGTCCCTTTTCCTTTTCACCTTTATTATAATATTTAAGTGAAATACGAAACACTCTAAAACTACAGCGAATAATTTCTTTCAGTTTTGTAGTGTATCATCAATAAATTCCTTGCCTGTTATTTTCTTCCTAGATTCTTGTTAATTACTGAAGCTTAAGTCCCTTATGATAAAGAAAGAAGAGCAAGCAATTTTGGGAAGCTTTTAAAGTAGGAAACAATGCAATCTAGTAAGATGCTTCTTTACAGAAAACTTTGGGGAGCAGAATAAGGAAAAATGAATAGACAAAGATAAATAAGGAACAAACTAATAATGTTGCTCTCAGTCTTCTTAGATGGCTTGTTGGCTTTCCCATGGAACATTTCTGATAGGGCTTATGGATTGGATTGTATCCCTTTGACTGTAAATTCTTGAGAACATGAAGAAAGCTCCTTGAACCAAAACTTCCAAAGATAATTTCTAAACTGCTGAAATTTTAGTCTTATTTCTGTTCTATTTTTTTTCATCTTTTACTACACATCTTCTAGAACAGTAAATAGAACATTCTTGTGTGCCTTCACTGATTGCTAGCTGCATTAGAGTTTACTAGATTTTACAGCCTTGACATGTTTATTTAGGTTTTTCAGCACTTCTAATGGATACAGAACACATCTGGGGGAAGTATACACCAGGTCCTCTGATCTTTTAATACAAGCATACTGTTACAACACAAAACTAAGTTACATGTTTGTTCACATCCCTTCTCTCCTACACTGCTCCTTTTCCAGAAAATGTCTTCAGAAAGACTTTTCATTGTAACTACTGAAGCAGTATGGCATCTGAGTTCTGTTTCTCTTCTGGAACAAAAGAAAATAATTCTTTGCAGGTAATATGAATTCACCTTCCTCAAGTGTTTTTTTTTGTTTGTTTTGGTTTTGTGTTTGTTTTGTTTTGTTTTTTTGGGGGGCTTTGTTTTTTGTGTGTGTGTGTGTGTGTGTGGTTTTAAGAAAACAAACACTCTATGCTTTTTTCTAATTTGCATCCTAATTTAGAAGCCAATACTTACAAATATATAAGAAACCTATAAGGATAGTAGTTATTTCCATTCCACTTCTTTCCAGCTCAATACTTAAATAAGCACTGAAGAACAGGTATTGAAAGAGGGAGTAATCTATCTTCAGAAGCCTTAATTCTGATGAAACAAAGAACACCCGAAAATAAGATGGTCATTTAATTTCAATACTGTATTTTTCCTGTGTTTAAAACTATCTGGATATTTGATTCAATGTAATATATAGTTTCAGGAGACTACAAGTTCTCCATAACTTCTAAAACTAATGCTCTTACTGAGGTTTCTGTCAGACAAAAACAAAAAAAGCCTGAGGAAAAACCAGTTCTTCAAAAAAAAAAAAAAAACGAAAACCCATAATGATCCAAGTTCATTCTTCCATTATTGAAAAATATTCCAAGTAGTTCAGAGTTCTGCCTCATCCCCTTGTTTTTTGACACTGCTCTGACCAATTATTTAGAATATCTGAGATAGTAACATGGTGGGAAACAATTTCCTTATTTTTTTATTATATTTTATTTTTCTGCAGGGCTAAGCTATTGCTGCCATGGGAAGCTTAACTGTCCATCTAAAGTCAGCAACATAAGTAAGAAATCACTTCATTTTACAAGAGATATAATATTGCCTAGTTCATGTCTATAAAACAAGCTAGACTGGAAAGCCAGGGTGATCTGTTATGATGATTTCTTGTAAGCATGAGAGTATTGCTCTTTTTGACATATGTTATTAGCCAACATTTGGAGTTCAGCAGATTGTATCAATTATTAGAAGGAACTTCCTCTAAGGAACTGTTTATTTGGATGGAGTCCTGTTATTTATAAAAAATACTGGTTTAATCCTGATCACTGCATAAAACAGATAAAAAGAGATTTGGAACTGTGAACACAGAAGCCCTGATCTAAAACTCTCTAGAGACAGCCATGTCCCTGGTATTTGCCAGGCAATAGGCTTTGGTTTTCAACCTTTCTCTGCACTGGCTTTCAAGTGATGGAATTTATATTTCTCCCACAAAGATAATATCCATCAAAAAATATCTGTGAAATATTTCTACACATATAACTCACTTTCTAATCAAGCCTCAGTCTTTGGTATTTTTTTGCCTTGGCACTGCAGACCTCATAAAAAGAACGGTTCAAAGCTTTCTTAATGTAAACTTTAATAGAATGACTATCCCCAGACTATTTTGAAATTTTTGAACAATTCAGATTCTGTTTCATATCCATAGTAGTTTACTATCTTCCAAATTGAAATGTTTGGGTAGTATTAAGGAGACAGAAAAATTATTTTCTTTTTTAACATGTTTAATGTAAATTTATAGTTGCAAGGAGAGAACTGACAGTCTGGAGCAATAACATCTTTAGAGGCCAGTCAGTTTTATCTTTCATATTACATTAAGTAATTGCAAAATGTTATGATTGAAAGTAAAATTCATGTATAAAACCCCCATGGTTCCTGAAGTAATGAATGAATTATGGAACAGAACAAAAAAAGAGGATGTAAAAGCTATTTTGAGGTACACCGAGGTACATATGTAGCAAGCCGGTAGAATTAGGACTGGATCCATTTATGTGTTAATCTATCAGTAGTTAAGCGTTTGATCAGTTCAAAAAACCTAGTAATATTGTCTTCTATCACGCTATAGAGATGCGACTGAAAGGAAAAAGAAATCTGCTTCAGAACAAAATTATGTTACATGTCTTAGTTACAGGTAAAGTTGCAACGAAGTTAAATAGGTCTACATGCATTTTACAGTGATGGCTAACACTACTAAGGATGTATTCATCCTCAGAATGTTTGGGTTTTTTTTTTAAGGAAGATATAAAAATTCTCTTATATACTCAAAATTCTATTTATTTATTTTACTGTTGATTCAGCACTTCATAATGTAAAATTACAAATAACTGGAACAAAATACAGTTTTAAATGAGTCTTCAAACACTATTATCAGAAAACTGAGCAAACCAAAACCACATTCATTTCTGCTTATTAGCACTTAGTGTAACTAGTGTTAAGTTTAATAAAGCCCTTTATTGATGCTCTAAATAGAAAAGGATTACAAAAGAAGTAAAGCAAAAAACCCCTCCTTTCTATACAAAAGCTTCCAGACCAATGTTATCTAAATATGGACAAATAAAACTTGGGAGCTAAGTCATCATGGGCTTCCTGAACAGTTAGTGGAAAGAGGATTATTCTAGCAAGGAACTGATTTCACCTGCTCTTTGCTTCTTTGTTCCTATAGTTACAAATGTGTAATACTGTAGATCTAATTTGTGGGTAGCCAGATTTCGACAAATTCTGTTAGCACATATATTTATATTTTTATATTTTTATATTTATGTCGTGGTTTAAAACCAGGCAGAGGGCTTGTTCACTCACTCCCCCCCCTTCTTTCCCTCCCCCTACTCCCAGAGAGACAGAGAGGAGAATCAAAAAGAATGCAACTCCCACGGGTTGAGATAAAAACAGTTTAATAACTGAGGTATAACTGAAATCACTACTGCTACCACCAAGAATAACAATGATAAAGGAAATAACAAGGGAAGAGAATACAACACCTCACCACCAGCCAACAGATAACTCACCCCCCCCCAGCCCGACCGAACACCAACCAGTACCTCCTCCAACCCTGCAGTCTCCCAGCCCTTCCAGCTAACTCCCAGTTACATCCTGGGCATGACGTGCTGTGGTATGGAGTAACTCTTTGGCTAGTTTGGGTCAGGTGTCCTGTCTCTGCTTCCTCCTGGCTTCCCCTCCTCCCTGGCAGAGCATGAGGCTCACAAAGTCCTTGGCCAAACCAAAACATCGCTTTTATCAGCTCTGTTCCCAGGACGAAAGTCAAAACACTGTGCTGCACCAGCTACCAAGAAGGAGAAAAAAGACTACTCAGGACAATTTATTTATGTAGAAATTTTATCTTTAAAGCAATTTTTATCAATATTTTCAAAGGTATATCTCTACCATCAGGGTAGCAGATGGTCAATGATGCTGATGAATTTGTAACATAAGTAAAATAACACAGATGCAAGGTCTTGAAAAATATCTGCTTTTCCCCTATTTATTCATGCTTTACTGGAGACAAGTCTGAAGTTAAAACTGTCCTGCATGGAAAATTATTTTAATATGAAGAAGTGACTTGCATATTTTTAAATTCTAAAATTAAAAGAAATCTTAGTTTTAACACGGCTTCTTCATTTTACACAGCACTCCATCCAAGGATCTTGGAGGAGAATGAGTCAGTTTTCTTTCCTTTATTTCCAACTTATTAACTGGAAGAACTGACATGCTAGTACTACAAGAGCTGTATTTTTCCTCCAGTTGGGAAGGGTGGCATCATTTTTTTGTGATAATCGCCTGAGAAATGTTATGGACCTTATGAAAATAGAAAGTACTAACAGCAGCTCCTGCAGGATATGGAGCTCTTTGCTAAAAAAACAAAAACCACTAACAAGCCATAGAAGTACTCTCTCCTTATGACTGATGCCTTCTCAGAAACAGTACTATAGCCATTGCTCATATTTTTCATTCAAATCAAAGGATATGAGGCAATATAACTGAGAGTTTTATTTGCCTCAAGCATTTGCAATTGAAAGGATAGTTAAATGTTCAGAGAATGCCTCAGGCCTGATCGAATGCTTTCTGAATAGATTTTTACTGTTTAATCTATATAAGTTATGCAGTATCTACTTGGAAAAAAAAGAAGAAAATTTCTATTTCTTGCAGTAATGCATTAAGAGAGAGAACAGAGAAAAAGTTGTTTTTTTTTCAGTCACAAAGTAACAACAGAACAGGTAGTTGTCTTTTGCGTCTTTTTCTCCCACTAAATCTGAGCCACAGTTTCAGCATCTTGTTACCTGTTGCAAAACAACTGCTATTTGTTCAAAGTTACCGCAGAGCGCATATCTGAGATATTTGCTATTATTTACTACTCAGGTGTGTATAACTTACCACGTATTATGTATTTGCCCAGAATTTGTTTCTTTTGTTGGCAATGACTTCCTTATTTTTAATATTAATGTAGAATTTGAACACAATATATAAAAATCAGTGTCAAAAAGCAAAATAATAGGACATATACTTTAATGAGCCCAAATAGAGAAAACTGTATATTAAGTATTTCCTCTAAAATTTATTAGAAAAGCAGAGTTTGACTGCTGCAAAACAGTTAGCTATTCTGAAAATATGTTCTAGAATTATCTACTGAATTTTCACCAGTTGGTATTAAACAAACTTAAATCTAACCAGTAATAGATTTAAAATTACTAAGATCAACAGTTAACGTGAGTTTGTTTCATGTAAGAAAGACAATACTGGGAAGAAAAAAAAGGGTTTGAGGTTTAGCTAAATAAAGGCATAAATTTACTTGAACAGATGGGCCTAAATTGGACAGTAATAAACTCAAGCTGTAAGCTACATAGTGTCTTGTTTTCAGAGTACGGAAGCCCTGAAAATATTTTCAAGTGGATTTCTTGACCTACTATTGTTCACATAATAACACTGAATATAGTAATGAATACATGCGTGTACCCGTAACTACTTGAAAAGACCAGAAATCCCTTTCATTCTTTTGTTAAAGAAATATGATCAAATCAAATCCATCCATCCCTGTTATTTAATAAATACTTCTCAGCAAGGGTAATATATCTTCAAAAGTCAGCCCTCAAATTGTCTGTGTACATCTGCTCTCAGTATGTAAATAATTTTCAAATTAAAAAACACGTATTCTCAGTATTCCTAGTCCCAAATGGCTAATAATGAAAAAAAACCTCAACAAACTCAAATATATTCACAACCAACAATTTTTTAAAGAGGTCATGAACTGAATTTTCAAGTAAGAAAGAAGAAAATACGTGACTGAAAGGATCCACTTCTATTTCTCAAAAAAACCTTCTTTTGTTCCAATATAATTTTGAAAGCACTTTAGGCTACTTGTTCCATGAACTTCAAATAACAAAACCCATGCTACTCTCTGCATTTCACTTACACTCTTTGTATATTAAATTGGTATTACATTTTTCCTTGTTCTTTCCTCCTGAATGTGTTTCTGTTTTCCTTATGCATAATTCAAAGACCCACACAACTTTTCATAGTTGTCATCTGCACTTCAGATACTGCTTTCATACTCATCTTTTGTTCAGGAGGCCTTAGGGCTGTTTCTTCAGTAGTTTTAAGGAACATTATATCATCCCTTGATGGTCTTTAATTTACTTCACACTGCACAGACTCACAGTTCTTTTAAATTTAATAAACCATCAAGCCATCTCTTAACCTTTGGAGAAGCTCCATTTTTCACAATCACATTTCAAACAACAGGACCAAAAAGAACAAATGTCAAAAAGAATGAGATTCACAATTTTCCTAAATAACATTTTATGATAACTTTTTGAGAGAGGAAGACATCTGACAGCTTCTTAACATTTTATTGTCATACTGCAACTAGATTATTAAAGTTTAAGATAAAGAAGTTTCCTGTGAACACACATACATGCATGTGCACAAATATGTTTACTTCTTTCCTCTGTCACACTTCTGAAACTTTCCAAAGAAACATGAATATCCAAATAAATCAGGTTTGATCTAATATTTTAGTTGGTTTAAATTTAGGCTGTTCATTTCTCTTAACTGTCAACTTTCTAGGTCTTGTTAATATATCCCCTTAAATTTAATTTACACGTGAAAGCATTACACTGAAATCTACAAGTTTTCTTTTTTACTACTTGGATAACAATATAGACATTTGAATTGGAAGTTTTTTAACTTGAAATTAAGATGATAGAGACTAAAAAGCCTCCTATAGAGTTGAAATGGTCACAGAAAGAATTCATGGATAAATGTAGAGAGTATTGCTCTATTTTCTATTTATACAATTTGCAGTTTGCCTCTTTCTCATTTCCATGACTGTAGTAACAAAAGGTAAAGCATACCATAAATGTTACAAGCTTTGCTTGAGAAGATAACTGTAACTAGGGCTTGATGTCATCATAAACAATGAAGAAATGTTCTATCAACAGTATCATATAGACTATCGTTTTTGAGTATCTAGCATGCTGTTAATTTACTGTAAAGATAACCAATAATTAAATCTTTGTGTTGTGGTTTAACCCCATCCAAAAACTAAGCACCACACTTACTCAACCCTCCTTGTTGGGATGGGGAAAAGAATCAGAAAGTTGAGAATTCATGAGTTAAAGGCAGTAAAGCAAAAGCTATATGCTCAATCAAAGTGAAATAAGGAATTCATTCACTTCTTCCTATGGGCACGCAGGTGTTCAGTCATCTCCAGGAAAGCAGGGCTCTATCATGTGTGCCTGTTACTTGGAAAGAGAAGCACCATGACTGCAAGCCTCCCCCCTTCCTTTTTCTTCCCCCCAGCTTTACATTGTTGAGTGAAAAAAACCCTTAACTAAAAACGTTTTTACTTTTAAACATTTTACTTTTAAAGACTTCTGGTTAAATATTTTACTGTTTCATATTAATGTCTTAAAAAAGAATACACGTCTAGTAAAATTAATTTGTTACACGTTAATATTAGTAGTAGAATAATTGCAGGAATCATGCTCATGCTCTGCTTGCTAAAAGTGTATCTCAAAGACATTTAAGAGAACATAATTTCATAAATGTACAAATGGGAAAATTGTGACAACTGAAGGATGGACTATTCCTCTGACTTCACTCCTTTTTTGAAATCCTGCTCTGCACTTGGAGCTGGTTCAAACTCAAAACCTAACATGAAGGACTATGAACTGTCATGAAGATTTTGTACCTATTCTTTCAGCAAACACACAATGAGCATGCATGTACTGGTTAGCCAGAAATTCTTGCGGTTTTCAGTGTCCACAAAGCTGTGCAGCAGCCTTTTTTTTTCTACTTGTACAAGCGCAGAAGTCATACAGTACACTCTCTTCAATATTTTTCACAGATGAATGATCTAGAGAAATAATTTTCTGCTAGTTGTTCTCTAGCTTATGATTTAGTTCTGTTTGTTGAGGGTCTTAATGACGAACTGCATGCAGATTTTTGTTGTTTTGTTACTGCTGAACAGACTAGCTGGAAGGTGGAAGTGAATTGCTTTTTCCACAGTAAATAATAGAGCACATTCAGGGAGAAAAGGTCTCAGACATTGTAGAATATGATGGGAGAAGGAATCTGATGGCCACAGTGATAACACAGAATCCTGCAGCTTGACTGAAAGGGGCAAAGAGCCAGGTATCAGAGGCAAGGAAGGAACTCCTGGAGACATCCAAGAAGTGGTCAGACTCTCTGTGCTTTCTTACTAGTATTACACTTCTTTCACAAAAAAAAAAGGTGGAAAAGGTCATGTAAAATTTCTTTACTTTGTTCATGCAAGCCTTTTTCTGGTCTAACTTCCCTAGCTAATTTGTGAAGGTTTTGTTTTGATGTTTTCGTGTATGTGTGTTTTGTTTTGGGTGGTTTTTGTGTTTTTGCTTTTTGTTTTTTTTGTTAGCATTTCTTTTTCCTCTGTTTAAAAATGTTTTATTACATAAAATGCAAAATGGGTTTAAAAGATGAATCTTGAGATCTCAAGAGCTGAGTATAGAAAAAAACCCTAGTCATCTGTAGCCAGTTTAAGGTCTTGTAATAGCCTTTTAGGTACTGTGGAGCCCTGAGCTGTGATTTTATTTCATTAAACAGAGCCAGGCATGACCTTCCGGTTTCCCATTTCATCTGAAGTTTGTTTTCTAAAATCAACATCTAGGTATAGCTTTTGCTTCCCTGACAGGATTAATGTATTGTTTTTTTTTTTGTGTGGTGTTGAAGTATATTCTTGTGATTGTCACAAGTTCTGTCACTACAGCCTCAGGGATGATGGCATTACAAGTAGATTCTCCTTTTACCGTATTTGAGTAAAAAGTGATAGAGAATGCCATCTCCAGTGCCATCTTTGCACAAAATGAGTAAACCTTTGGTTGAACTGTCCAATATGGAAATAAGCAGTAAAGGTAAAGCCTGCCATTTCCAGATCCCTGAAGATATCTGCTTGTATGTAACCAAGATCTGACAGAGAAACCTTTGCTGGGACCATTCTCCATCTAAGCTGCAAACTGCAGGTCTTTCCTTTCTATCTCTCCCATTCTTCACTTCAAGAGTTTCTATTACCTGCCACAGTCCAGATATTTCCAGAATGTGAAAACCATGCTACTGTGGGAAGTACCATCTGATGTTCTGGCACAGAGCTCGGTATTTTTATAGATTAACCACCTACAAGATGTATTTTCTTGTGATCATGCTTTGTCATCAACCATGAACAATGGGACTGGCATATGAACTACTCACAAGCTCTTTTTTAGAGGTTTTAAAGGATTTGAAAGTGGCCACGTGTCTTTACTAATCAAGCATTTGAAGGAGGAAAACCTGCCATTTACCAACAGTTGTTCTTCTTCAAAATATGCATGTACATTCTTGAAATTTGTTCCTATCTCTGTCTTGCAACAGTTCTAAAATGTGGAACTTTCTAGCTGCAGGAACTACAAGGGAAGGCCATGTGGACCACACACAGTGTAAATGTGTGTCCTGGGTTCAGCAGTAGCAGTCATTTTTCCCCTTCTTGGTAGCTGGTGTAGTGCAGTGTTTTGACTTTCAGCTCGGGAACAGAGCTGATAACAAGGATGTTTTGGTTTGGCCAAGGACTTTGTGAGCCTCATGCTCTGCCAGGGAGGAGGGGAAGCTGGGAGGAAGCAGAGACAGGACACCTGACCCAAACTGACCAAAGAGGTATTCCATACCACAGCACGTCATGCCCGGGATGTAACTGGGAGTTAGCCGGAAGGGCTGGGAGACTGCAGGGTTGGAGGAGGTATGGGTCGGTGCTTGGTTGGGCTAGGGGGGGCAAGTTATCGGTCGGCTGGTGCTGAGGTGTTGTATTCTCTTCCCTTGTTATTTCCTTTATCATTATTAACATTGTTTTAGCTGATAGTAGCAGTAGTGATTTGTGTTATACCTTAGTTACTAAACTGTTCTTATCTCAACCCGTGGGAGTTGCATTCTTTTCGATTCTCCTCTCCGTCCCTCCAGGAGCAGGGGGAGGGCAAGAAAGGGGGGGAAGTGAGCGAACGAGTTACCTGACTGGGTTTAAACCACGACAATGTGTGTGCAAATTCAGACCTAAGAATAATTCTATATTAAAAAAAAAATAATCAGACACAGTTTTTATGTATAAATAACCACACGTGTAACTTAGATTCTAGTCACACTATTTCAATTCATGGCTTTTGATGACACAGCCAGCAATACTGGCAACTAGCACCAAATATGACTGTTTAGGGGATATGCGTAATTACCATTTAGGAAGTGTACTGTGGCAATTAAATCCATTCTTACAGGCCCCAAATTAACAATAAATTACAGTTACTACTGGCCTGGGATTAATTAAAAACAACAGCCTAGCAACTCGGGTTAAATCAAAGAAATACAGCAAAGCCAAATAATCTTTGCTGGTTTAATACATCTTAAAATGTGTCTTTCTTTTTGCATAGGAAGACCTTAATAGTAAAATTTCATCAACGATGAAAACAGTATCTCTGAAAATAGAAAGTTTAATCTTTTGCTCAAATAAAAACCGCATAATTATATTTTTCCTAACTTTTTTTTTGGGGGGGGGGGGAGGGGGGGACGGACGGGACACACAGAGGTATGATAAGTAGGTAGAGGGTATGAAGATGGGAAACAGTCTGTTTCCATATGTTTATTTTCACACCTATGAAATGCTGTGGGCAAATTACACAGAAAATCATATAACCTAATTACATGAGTCCAATGCTTTTCCCATGCCATATTACTCAAACATTTTTTTTATCTGTTAATACAAGGTTCAAATGTCCATTTCTTCCTTACTCACTTCAAAAATGCTTATTCTAAGAAAGATATTAATTTCAGTGTTATTTCTTTTTTTATTAAAATCAGAATTCTTAGGAAACTAATAAATCAAATAAGTATTTTATGTACTTTAGTCTACATGTTCCTATTTATGTTATCCCTGATGTATATAGAGTAGGATAAATTTTCCTAAAACAAAGATTTTCTTTTCTCAACTTTCAGAAATTTATGAGAAAAATAAACTATTCTAAAAGCCTAAGGTTGGATAATGAAACCTAGAGGCCTGCAGAATTCAAACATATTAGACTTCTTACATTGTTACTTCAAGCTGTTACTAATAACAGCTTACTTTGAAGTTGAATCTCACTTTATCATCTTGAACAGTGTGTTACCATAAGTAAACAGTATCGTCTGTTATACAAACTAACTAAATCAAACCCATTATTGTTAGCAAAGGCCCTAGAGAAAGTGCAGCTATTCTACAACATGAATTTTGTTATTCAGCTAAAATGTCATATTTGCAAGAAACTAAGTGTAACAGAAACATTTGTGGTTTTCAGTATGCTTACCTGTCTTGAAGGAGTGAAGATAAAATACAGTTCAGACATGTCTCATTATTTTCAAAGAGTTTCATTTGCAATTGACCTTTTGCTGATTCATAATGAGGCATTCAGAAATGTTTTAAGTCTTGGAAAAAAAAGGAAATTAACCAGTGTGCAGACCTGAAATTTTCTTTACACAAAAGGGTTTAGATTTACTATTCTTTACTCATTTCTGACTGAAATCACCTATGTTTAAACATGCTAATTCTTATCATGAATTAGCTATTTAAGCAATGTAGATTTTATAAGCTTACTTCACAGAGAATTAAGTAAACATTAAACAAAATCAGAGCAAGCTAGTATTTGTATGGGAAAATCACTACTTTAAAATTTTCTTAGCAGTCCTCCTGTTGCTAGTCTAATTGCATTTTCCATAGGTTAACTGATACCTGCCTTCCCATCTGCTGAACTGACTGTTTGCAAGTTACCTGCTTAAATGCTGACAGGGAACATAAATTAAACTATTCATCATTGGATGCTTGTAAAATGAAAAATATTGACATCAAAATAAGCACATACAGAAAACTGCTGCAAAGGAACACCAAGAGAGTTACATCCATATATGTAGCAAGGTCAAGTGAGGAAAACATTGGAAAAAAACTCAAAATCAAAAGTCTAAAATCCTACCATATTTAAACCATCTATCCAGATTTTGAGAACAGTGAAATTAGAAAGCATCCAGTTTATCTTTTCTTTTTTTTCTTATTTGTTTCCTGCAGAGGCAATCACAGCAGCAAATTACTTCCTCTCTCTGTGTAGAGGAGGCAGTAAATTTTCATTAACCCTTCCTTTCCAACACAATAAAATCACAAAGAAAGCCTTCAAACCTATTGAAATTACTAAATAGGACACTAGCAAAACTAATCACAATCTGAATGATTTTCATTCACAATTTACTCAATGTGCACCTAGAAATTACAATTTTCAAAGCATTTTATAAGAGATATTCTGTGATGTTCTAACATAAACCTGCATGGTCTATATATCAGAACATCTACTTTTGAAATGTATGAGTTATATGTAATGAAAATTTACTTATCCTTTTTATTAGATACATTTTAGAAAAAAGAAAAATAAAAAAAACTGGGGGACACTTCACAGCTGAAAATTCTATGAAAATTTACAATAGAAAAGCATTAGTGAATTGAGAGATCGAAGACATTCTGCCCTAAGAATTCTGTTGTCATTACGAACAGGTTTCAATAAGCTTCACAAAAAATTTTCAAGGAAGTATGGGATAGAACTCATAATTCTGGAAGTCACCAGTTATGTTGTTAGCATTAGGAGAAACTACATAAGTATCTACTTACAGATTCATCTTTCTCTTTCAGTTCTGTATCACCTGAAAAAGATTCCTTCCAGGTAAACATTTTCCTTAGCCTTCCTATATAATTACCTTCTCTATTCTTTTTCACATAGATGAGCAGTAGATTACTTAGTACCAGGGCAAGCCATTATTAGTTTGTACTTGTCAATTCCCCTGACTTCCCCAGTACAGACGTACTTATCCCCCAAGTTCCTGCTTAGTAATCCACTGGTGTAACATAGAAACAACGGTATGCTGTTGTCCTTTTCAGCCATTCCTTAACTCAAAGCTACTCATTTAGCACCTGAAGACTCTAAGGGTGAAAAACAGGCAGATTGCACTGGACTTCTTCAGGCTTTCAAAATAAAAATTACTTGCCATATTTTCAAATTTCCTACTGGAAAAAAAAGGAATCATAAAAATTTTGGAAAGGGAAGAATTAAAACTTTTTTCTGTTTTCTCTGAGATAGAATGTCATAAAATAATAATTTTTGGGTTTTGACTGTTTAACTGGCATTCCTCTGATGATCACACGTGTCAGCCTCCCAGTTCAGAAATCTGACAAGAAGAAATAAAGAAGAATGGAGTTAGAATTTTCAGAGAATCATCAGACAAACAAAACAAGAGAGATGAAGTGTGCAACAGGTTATTCTGAGCCTGAGAGCAGCTGTTGAGAGGAAGATGTGTGTGAAGAAACATGTACTAAGTGAGGTCTTATGCGCAGAGGGTGCATCCATCACAGGTACCCTGTTCCTCCTGCCTAGGACTGCAAAGCACATGGATAGGGACCTAATACCAGAGAGTGGTTAGTGTTAGTCACAGCTCTTGTATAACATGATACTGCAAAGGTATTGTTACTGAACATTTTCTTTATTAGTCTGGAATATAATAATTAAAATTTTTGTAACTGATAGTGATAATTGTTACCTTTTGATTTGGATGTTAACTATTTAATCCTTTATAAAAGGGTTGTGGAGGTTTTTTTCCATAGCAGATTGTGTTATCTAAAACATGATAGTATTCTTACGATGAAATTCCTTATGTTGAATTAAAAAACCACATAAACAGCTGTTAGGTACTTTATCTAGAACATGAAGGTCTTTGTCTTTATTTTATTCTGGAAGTTCTGCATAAGGACAGGATGCAAAAAAAAAAAAAAGAAAAAGACAGACTAATCTAATTGAACAGCTGCCTTTTTATTTGGGTAAAAAGGAGGGGGGAAGAAAAGCATACAAAAAGTATTAAGGGTTTTGGATTAAGACAGCTCGGCAAGCTTGCATTTCTGCTTATTAACTTGCCTTCTTCTGAGCCAAGATGTATAACCTTCTTAGCCTTTGAAGGTTGCAGATACTTTTTAAGAGGACTGGTTATTGACAGCAGATCTTTATAGCCTCTTCTCCCTGTTTAACAAAATGGGATAAACAACCGAAGTGTTCAGATGGAGGCTGAATTATAATGAACCTGAAAACAAAATAACTTTATAGAATTTTAAAAGCTTGAAGCTGCAATGTAACTTCTGTGTTGATCAAGCAAAACAAAAATAAATTACTTGGGGGGAAAAGTCTTTCATAATGTCCCAAATATGTTTGGGTTGTAGGTTTTTTTTTGGGGGGGGAGGGTTTTTTGGTGTTTAGTTGAGTTTTTCTGTTTTGTTATTCTTGTTTCCTTTGTTTTGGGTTTTGTTTTTTTATTTTTATCTAAGCGTTAGCATGAAAATGTAGGTGATCTGAGCAAAAGTCTATATCCTCTATTTACCTTTGCCATGTAGAGTTCTCATATTGAAGCTAGAAAGTGGAACATGGAGAAACCTTTAAAGTACAGGTGTAATGATTTGGGCCACAAGAAATGTAAACACTTGCTACTCACATTCCCAACAGTAGTTATACCATTCCTTCAAATCTTGTTATGAATATAACAGAAGGACAAAACAAATTAATGCATTTTAACCTATCTAACCAACTCCTTAACTTGGGAATATATTGACTCATTTAGATAGCACAGTCTTGAATAGCTTTACAGTATCAATTGTTTGGAATAAATAATAGTGTTTCAAATGAAGGTGTTTACATCAAACCACAAATCATTTGTGTGCATCCCATTCTGTAATGCCAGTATTGTTTTCAGAATTGGTGATGATTCTAGTAAAGGTCTTAAAGTGCCTTCTTTTCTTCAACAATCTCCATCAGCCCCTTCATCAGGGAGAACTTAAACAAACAGTGCATGTGCAGTGTGGGCATCTGTTCTTATGTGTTTCTCTGCCATCCCTTCCACAGGATGCAGGAGAATATTTGCTCCACTGTGATGTCTTTGATGGGTTGCATGGGAGTATCTGCTTCTGTACCTGAAGCACTGCCCTCCTACTCTTACCTTCGTGTTCACACTGTTGCTTCTCACATTTTTTCCTCAATCTTTACTGCTGTGTGGCATTTTCCCCCTTCTTAAGTAAGTTTTCAAAGCAGCATTCTTTCTGTAATGTCAATGAAGCTATGATAACATATACCTGCAAAAGCCATAAGGCAATACAACCAGTATTGTCAGCTGTTCCCAAAGACACTATGCCCACAAACAGTTAAACAAATTTCTTTCATGAGCTTTCAGAAGATTTTATTTTTTAACATTCTCATTTCCACATCTAAAAATAATCCAAATCTCCTGGGAAAAAACAGAATAGACAAAATGAAGCAAAAATGTTTTGAACATATTTTTCAGAATACTGTAACACATGGATAATTGGCTAGAAAATGAGTAATAGGAAAGCTAGAAAGATGACACTGGAGAGCGTCATTCATAAAAAATGTACTTCTAAATAACTGTTCTTTGTAATTTCTTCCCTATGCCAACTGAAAACCACACATCAATCAGGCTGGACATCTTATGAAAGAGTCAACAACAAAAATAACAGCAGGAAAATCAGAACAAATACTAATGCATCAAAGGAAAAAGTTGTTTTTTTTTTTTTTAAGAAGCATATTATATTTTAACCATTGTTCATCCAGCATTTAATTCAACTCAACTATGCTGACAAGTCTGCATATCTGAAAACTGTGTCCTTGTACTTGATTCATTTATCTTGGAGTAACATGAAGACTACTCTTCTGAAGAAATAATATACCTGGTCAAACTAAGCAATTTTCCATACTATACTTTGACACCATATGATACAGAAAAATGCTATTTTTAGATTAGCTTCTCATTTAGAAAAAAACTGAATTAATCTTCTCCAGGTTTTTTAAATTCTCATTTCCCCTGCCCTCCTTGACTGCACCTCTGTAAAATTTCAAACTAACAAAACAAAAATGCTTTAAAGAAAAGTTTTTCTCAGGTCCATGTTCAACAAAACCCACAAAGTTGTGCCTAATTTTTTGTCATTTTGCCATTCTTATTTGGCAAAAAGATCAAGTTAACTGGATTTAAGCAAATATTTTAGTGTGAATCAGAGCTTTTCATCAGTATTTAGATTAATTTTTAAGGCCCTGACTGTGAAGAAAATCCAAGGTCACCAGTATATAGTTAACATATTTTTGTGGCTTCTCAACTCAGTGTTACAGCTGAATGGAGAGACTTGGCAACCTGGGACCTTAGAAGAGGATTTTGTAGAGACCTGTGAGACAATGGTTTAATTCTGTCAAAAAAGAGAATAAAAATGATGGTCTTCTGTGACTAAAACCAGAAAAAAAAAATATTCTTATTTTGAAACTTTGAATGCATTTGATCAAGCTGTATCAGAAAACACTTGCTCATCACACAACAGTCCCTCTTCCAAAGGTCCAATGACTTCAGAAACCTAGTTATTTTCAAAGTATACTTTTGTCTGAGTAAACCGACCTTTAAAAGCACTTGCTATCTCTAACATACAAATTCAGTAGAGGAACTCTCACACAGAGATGTGCTCTGCCAGGAGAATCCATGCTCATTTTCAAGTTTTCTCACCAAGGAACTTTAGTGCCTTCTGAGAGGCGGATTAGTACAGAACAAGGGTGGCCACCACTGGAAGCTTGGTGATGGGAATCACCAGTCTTCCTGGGGTAACAAGAACCTCCTGATTAGAATTTCGAAGATTCTTGAACTGCTCTAGCTCCACCAGAAGAAAGACATTGGAAACAGCCCTACTAACCTATAGCTACCCTCACACATATATGCCCACCTTTGACAAGGTAGCTACAGCTGCCAAAGCCTGCTTTTCCAGTATTCTGATGCTGACAAAATATGACCATCATATTATCCTCTTACCCTGGTATCTGTCTGCAGCTACCAATATATTTTGTTTTGCACAGGAGACTGGCTTGGGAATCCCCTAAAAATTTTACCCCTTGGCATTCTAGTTCTTCCCACTTCTGTATATCATCATAAAATCTGACTTACCTGGGAACTTAAAGCAGATCTAACAGTAGCAGTCTGTTAAAGGAAATACTGGGGGGGGGGGGGGGGGGGGTGGGGGTGGGGGTTGGAAATCTAAACGCATTTGAATTTTGTAAGCTAGGCTTCAATAAAAGCAAAACCAGAAGTAGATAGCTTCAGAATGTATTTGCTTAAAAAGAAATCATTAAAATAAATTTATTTAAAAAGTATGTTTCTTCTTTCATTGTCACTTCATAGGACAGATGATTTCATCTTGTTCTCTATTCAGCAGTTTCAACAGCTATTTATCAGCAATGTCTAAACTGTTTCTTCTGATTCATTGAAAAATATTCTTTTCTCCAAACACACATCTTAGTCTTGATTTATGCTTTCTTCCTTCATGTACTTGTGCCACTCTTTCCCCACTGGCCTCATCTTTACCTCAGAAGTTTCTTCCCCATCACAGACTCATTGCTGCTCTCAGTCTCACCCCTGCTCTAGAGACACTCATTTAGAACACAGCAGGCAGCCAGGCAGCCTTCTTACTACTTGCATTTGCCCTTTAAGCAAAGTGCCACATAAAATTACAGGAAAGCAGATTACTAACAAGATCCACAATTAACTTTATTCAGTCTAGTTTTCAATATGTCCATTTAAGAAACATGCTTTGAAACATTAATCTTGTAATTTTATCATTAATAGATTATTTCATAACAGTCAATGTAAATTTTCTGTTTCAGTCCTATTCATCTAATGCAGCTTTGGGCAAATATAAGCAATTTAGCCTTCTTTGCTTACTTGAGATCTAAAATTTGTAAAAAATCTTGTGCAGTGGGTTTGAATGGTAAGGCTTCAGTAGTGGAGGGGCTGCAGGGACGACTTCTGTGAGAATGTGCTTGAAGCTCCACCTATGTCCAATAGAGCCAGTGTCAGATGGCTCCAGGATCAACCTGCCACTAGCCAAGCTTGAGTGGGGTAGTGCCTCTGTGGTAACATAGTTAAGAAGAGGGGATGGAGACCTGCACAGCAGCAGTTGGAGGAGTGAGGATATGTGGAGAGAAAGAGCTCTTCAGACACCAAGGCCAATGAAGTGAGAGGGAGGAGGTGCTCCAGTCACTGGAGCAGAGATTCCCCTGCAGCTTGTGGTGCAGATCATGATGAGGCAGGCTGTGCCTGTGCATCCCATAGAAGTCCATGATGGAGCATATATCCACCTACAGCCTGGGGAGGACCCAATGCCAGAGCAGAAGGATGCAAGCAAAGGAGGCTGTGACCCTGTTGAGAGTCCACACTGGAAGAGGAAGAAGCAGCAGAGACATTGTGTGAAGAACTGACCATAACCCCTATTCCCTGTACCCCTTCACTGCTGGGGAGGTGGATGTGAAGAATTCAGAAGTGAAGTTAAGCACAGTAAGAGAGAAGGGGTGAAGGGAAAGTGTTTTAAGATTTGTTTTTATTTCTCATTATCCTACCCTGATTTCATTGGTAATAAATTAATCTTCCCCAAGTTGAGCCTGTTTGGCCCATGTTGGTCATTGGCAAAGACTTCATGCTATTATTTTTGTTTTTATTTAATAAAAACATCATCATACAAGCGACAAAATTTCAAATGCCACAATAAATTTAACAAAATCCCAGTTTAGGTGGCTTGTTGATATTTGAAGAGTTCTACTTACAGGAACTTAATGAAAAAAAAAGATATCTTTTCAAGTGTTTAAGTTTTAAGAAATAGTTGTAAAATGCAAAGCTTTAACAAGTAGCTCTTTAAACAGGAATAATTTAGATTTACTAGTATGAGATGTATCAAATAAAAAGGGTTGATAGTAAGTATCCTTGGATGCAAAATCTTGCAAAATAAATCCTTTTACTAGTCTCTCTTTTCAGTCCAGCACTTCTTTTAAGTTTAGACTGAAGACATTCTGATCAGTTGAGTCCCTCCTACCATCTCTCTTTCTTTTTTTGCTTTGGATCTTCTTCCTACTGCTGATAGCACATGTACAATGAAACAATTCTACTTCCACCAATATCAGAGGGAACTTTGGGACAAAATGAACATATGTGAAAGAATTAGAGAAGTGACTTTCAGCTGCTAAACTGTTCATAATTACTCCAACCAGCTAAAGCTTAGAGGGTTATGTCTTATCCAGACTTGAAATACTCTTATAAATATTCCTATAAAGAATATATATACTATATATTCTTATATATTCCTATAAAGAATAATTAAAAGAGAAAAAAAACCCTGAAAAGTACTAGGGATGATTAAACTATCTTTTAAAATATTTCTGTAATAATAGCAGAAAGACAATAATAGTGGGAAAAAGCTTGAATTAAATGGGATTTTCATTTGAATTACAGACTGTATCAGACATTAATGCAGACAGGATTAGAAAGGATGTCATACATGAGAAAACTGAAAGGATGGAATGAAAAAAGGATTTACATTATAACCACTTAATTGTTACAGAACAAGCTCATACAGAAAGAAAATGCTTGCTACAGTAGATATATTGTAGTAGAACATGCAATGAATAATAAAAAAGTAGAATATTAAAAGCAAAAAATAGTAGCAATGAAGAGTAGAATTTGAGCAATAGAACTGAGAAAAAAATATTTAACCACAGCTACAAGTGTGTAACTGAGGTCTGTAATTCACAAAATTAAAGATAGCATCTTAAAGAGAATATTTCAATAATCCATGAATTTCCTTGCTGAAGGAAGAAGGAAACTTCAGTAGTTATTTATATCCTAGAAACAAAAGATAAATATTTATTGTACAATAATATATACATTAAGAACATTTTCCAAAGCAAGTTTTCAGAATGCATGTGTTCAGCCATCAAATGGAATATTTTGGAGCAGCCATGTCGCACAAAATTACCAGGAGGGGCCTTTTGTGACACTGTGAGGTATAATTATACTGACATGATTATATTTCCAATTCCTAAACATTACAAAGTGTATGGGTTTGAACCTATGTTGGAAGTAACAGTAGTAAAAGTAAACAGAAAAAAATGAGTAACTCAGCAGCTGATTTGACCTCTGCTGAAGATAAAATACAGACAAAATGACTATACCAATACTGACATTTTCACTGCCTTTATGACCAAAATCTCTTTTACATCAATAGTTCAGCCCAGGTTTCCAAAGAAAACCTGAGGTGTTTATTTCTAGGGTGCAGTTCTGCTCTAACCGACATTACAGGAAAGACTTTCATTGCTTTAATGAGACCAAGATCAGATTTGTCCTTTCCATCATACAATTCTTCACACAGACTTTTTCTTTCTTTACTAAATATTATAGCAGCTAATTCTGTAGTATGTATACTTTTAAGTAGATTTTTTTTCTCTGAATAAATTACACCTTAACGATAGAGGTTTAAAGTTACAGAAATGAGCACACACTTTCAAAATATGTTGTAAAAACTGTTGATTTTGTTATTTTTCCAGAAGAGAAAATTATTAGTTATGTGTAATTATGTTTTTAAAACTCTTCATGGGAATATTTTCCTGAGAAACAGTGAAAGATGCACATTTTACATCAATGTGTTTGGAGTAGGAGTCTTCTTTAATTTTACCCATTTACAATTACATATTCACTCTGAACTAGCTTTTCAGGCTTTCTGGTGAAGCTATCTTAGTGGAACATTCACTCCCAGAAGGAATTCAGTCTGCCTAGTTAGACACATACATCATAAGAGGAATAGACTTGCTTTGGGAAGTGCCAGTCATGTCTCCATCCACTAAGGATGGACTTAAATGACTTCTTCTGACTAACTGTCTAATTTCTAAATACCTTGAATTAGGTGAAAGGAACCCCTCTTTAAGGGCACAAGGAAAACTACTGTTTTATTAGTCACTTCATTTAGTCTACATTTAATTTTAGACTCCATTTTCAATCAGCTGTTAACAAGTACATTAAGTGTAGTTAAGGAAAACTTTAAAATAACATAAAAACAGTATTAAAAATTCCAAAATCCTTTTATATGAACTGTAACATAAGACTAGACAATCAGACCTTCAGTCAGCGTGACTGAACATGATCAACTTACACAATGCTGTCATACCACTGTGTATTATTTCAAGATCCAGAAATACATACAGTTCTCTCTGTAAGATAGTTTTACAGAGAGATCATAATGATAATTGTGACAGAAAACAAGTGTGTGCCTCTTGATGCATCACTGCATGTGAAGTGCTCACTGAAAGTAATTTTTGTGTGATTTCAGTTCTCTTAACAGTCTGCATTTCTACAGAAGTATACAGAAGTAAATTCTTCAATGAAAAGTAACATTTTTTGTTAAAGATTTAGCAGAACCAGTATTTTTTTTGGCATTAGCACATAAAAAACAAAATTCAACTTCATTATTTCCTTCCTGTAGAGAAAGTAAACTGAATATGACTATCTAATCAGACTAAATTTTGTTTCCTTATTGCTCAGACTTTGTCAAGTAGAAAACCAACTGGAAGTCTTTAATTCCACATAAAGCAGGTGGGATAGGAATCACAGCAGCAGCAGAGATTTTTTGTCAAAGGCCCTTACCTGAGCTTTGTATGTACAAAAAATGTATATCTCAAAGGAATAAGCAGGCAACAGTGAAAAAGCCAGGAGCCGGGAAGCCTGACAACAACTTGCAGTCAAGTCTCTCCTCAGCAGGCAGGTACACAACCTATAATCTAGTTACAAAACATTGCTCTGTTGCAACTCCTGCATCACAGCCACACCTTGAAATGAACAGTTAAGTCTTTCACCACTTAAATACAAAAAGGAAAGAAAGGTCTTGAGGTCAGGAATGAGTAAACAACAGAAAGGGTCCTAAGACAGAAGAAGTCCCCACAAGCAGAAATAAGCATCATCCTCCTTCACTAATAGGATCCTATGAGCTTTCCAGTCTAATAACTGTAAAAGCAGCTACAATTATACTACTTCATATTATTTTATCATATACTCTATTTTGAGACATAATAGATAATCTGTGATGTTACAATAATAGAAATTGGAACTCACTGGGTACTTCTGAAGTCATACACGGATTTCGAAAGTATTCTGAGCTTCTGCCCAATTGTGTTAAAATTTCAGGTTGATTCAAGTTTTCGTAATCCAAACCACTTTTTTTCATCCTTAATAATTAAGGAATGAGATGAATAATCAGCTAGTTATCTTCAGAAAAGGAAGAACAGATTGCCCACTGTTCTTTGGCACTGGGAACACTGCATGTTGCGCAAAGTCTTCCTAGCATCTGCTTAAAAATATGAGCATGAGTGTATAATGAATTGAAATGTGCTTGAATCAGTCCTTTTCAGTGAGTAAACGAAGACTTTGGAGAGTGTCTGGAAAGAGGCACAGTTTTCTTTTATGACCTATGCTTTGTCATGTCAATGCTATTTACAGTTTAGAAGGGAATCGTTAAACTAGGAAACTGAATGCATCCTTAAGACTTTCTCTTTTGAAGTATAAAGGATCTGATTTTTTTCTATAAGTAGAAAATGTGCATATTGGAACACTTTATAGATATATAATAGAACGAAACAAGAGTTGTGATTATCTTTTATTTTTATACCACTCACCTGTTAGTAATAACAACAGAGGGTAATTTAAAGGGTAGAAGAAAGGGCCTTGGTGTCTTCCATTTATTATTTTGCCTGGGTTTTTCTCTGCCCACAATTAATCTCTCTTTTGAATTATGTCTCCTTTATACAACTAATCCTTGTACAGTAGCTGCTGGTTTTATAAAGTCAAGTAATACATTATGCTTTAAGAATGGATTCTGTTAGCATATCATTATAGAAAGACTCTTCATCCCTTAAGGACTTCCTCACAGAATTGAGGACTTAATATATTTATGAGTGCAAAAAGGATGATTTTGTTATTATAATTTCTTCTAAGTGGTACATGAATTTCTAAGTTGATATTTACTTATTTATTAACCAAGGATGGATACATAAAACAGTTTCCATCTTAATTTCACGTTGAAGACTTTCAGTCACTTTTTCACGTCCAAATTCTGGGAATTACATGAATGTAGAAATAAAAAATTTAAATTAGATGCAAAACTCAAATGACTGCAGTCACAGTGCAGAACCTTAATTTATGTGTTTTAATTACAAACTTCTATTTCTATAATATGGATTTTATTTTGGAGTTCATAGAGTGCTTCCAAATTGTCTCTAACACTGTCATCTGGCCTTTATTATACAGTTACTTTTTTATCACTCCTTTCAGAAAAAGCATATCTAACTTTTTCCTTTAATCAAACTAAATTAATAGTATGGGGGGGCCAGTCTCTTCTCCCAAGAAACAAGTGATAGGACAAGAAGTAACAGCCACAGGAGGTTTATATTGGATTTTAGGAAAAAATTCTTCACAGAGAGGGCGGTCAGGCATTGGAACAGGCTGCCCAGGGAAGTGGTGGAATCACTGCTCCTGGAAGTACTCAAAAAAAAAGTGTAGATGAGGCCCCCAGTGACATGGCTTAGTGGTGGATTTTGCAGATCTGGGGTAAAGCTTAGACTTTATGATCTTAAAGGTCTTTCCCAATCTAGTCAATTCTATGATCCTATGATAGATGTGTTTTCTGTTTATCCCCATACATTTTAAATGGAATTGTATCCGTTAACATGAATTCTGTACACATAAATCGTTTAAGCATTAAGGCTTTAAACAGATGGAGTCATGTAATGCGAGGAGACTAGCAAGCCCTTAGGCCTAGTCCTTTTCATCTTCAGAAGGGAACAGAACTTCACATAACATCTGAAAAAGGATGCAAAAAACACAGTGTCCAGTATTATAGCATGAATAAATTACTAGCTTAATTGGAAAGTAGCATTTTTCCCCCGTTTACTCCCACCTCAGCTGTTCTGCTTTCAGAAGGAAGTTGTCATACAGCAATGAAACTTGTGTGCATACAGATGGTTGTGCCTCCTTGTAGGCAGACAGCTGTACCCATCCTTGGCAATCACACCAGCACTTCTATTAATCATCTTTTCAAGGCACTCTAATAATTCTCAGTTCTTCCTACTAGAAAGCCATGGAGGTTTATTTTTCCTTCAGTCTGTAGAATTAGAGTGATTTGCATAGTTTGATTGCACATGCATGCCAGACACACATACAGCAATATTAATGTGCATCGTCACAGCACAAGATTACTACGGAACACAGGAAATTCATAAAAACTTTATATTTGACATAGTTTACCTAGCAAATGTTGGCATTCTGAAAATTACAATTTCTTGTTTCATTTTTCCTAATCATGACAGTCCAAATCTTTGCATCTTAAAAAAAAAAAACAAACCCACACACACAAAAAAAGAAAGAAAAATATAAGAATAAAAAAATGCAGTAATAGAGAATTTGCCAACTCCAACCTATAGGTGTTTCAAAAGACAAATTACTTCAGTCTGGAAGTGAAATTAAAGCATCCACCATGAACTAAGTATTCTCTTCTATTCAGAGCTGCATATGTGGACCAGGTATTAAGATTTTTTAATAGCTTTTAGAAACTGGGTCCATCATTGACTGAATCCCTTTTCCCACTCGTAGCATCCCAGGTGAAAAAAACCCTGTATCTGCTATCTGACTCATCCTCTGGAGGATCACATACACAACCATTCCATAGTCCTGGCTTACACTGATACTGAATCAATCTGCCACAAATTCTGAGTCTGCCATTGAGTTTAACCTCATGGATAAGGTATGTTAGATTAAGATATTTGCTTGATCCCCTTTCAGAGACATGCTAACTTCTATAGCTCCATAAGACAGCTGTGACTTTCATACAAGTACTGTAGGACTGAGGGGATACATTGTACAGTGTAAAGTAGCTTGCATAAATTCATCAACTCTTTTATACTTAATGGTTACTTATCATTAGAGAAAGGGGAATTCAGTTGTTCCTCCTCCCTGTAGTGATTTAAACAACCTTATTTTTTAACATGGAGCTACAGTAGTGGTTGCAACTTACCTGAACAACTTGTTGATAAAGCATGTATGCCTCCAAGAGCCTTTATGAAGGGATTGTCTCATTTCTTTGCATACACATGTTCAAGAAAAAGGGCTTGTCCCATTAGTACAATGATGGTAGTATTTAGACTTTCAGCTGTCTGTCTATTGGAGTAAAAGATACTGTTAACTTCCCAGTTTATGAGGAATTGACAGGGACCCTGAAGATTCTGACATTTCCTTTTACAGAAGGAAAATGATGCTGTGTGCCACATTTAAGATCACTGTGGGTTTGTTTTCTAGCTGGTTATTTTTTAGTGTTTTGTTTGGTTTTTTTTTGTGTTTGAGGGAAGGAGAGTTCGTTTTATTTTTTCCCCACAGGATGAATTTCCTAAAGTCATTGAACCAGTAAGGAAATACACTGTATGCAATAAAGCAATATACTATTTCCAGTTGAAACTTTGACTCTTGCCTGTGTAAATCCATAAATTTAGAGATGCGGGGGTGAATTATCCTTCATGTCTTTATTGTTATTTAAGTTTGTGACAAATATATGAATTAATTTTTAAAAAGAACATAGCCAGTCTTGCTATAGAAGATACATATATATGTATCTATATCTAGATATGTAGATTAGGTAATAAAGTGTGTTTTGCTAGAAAACTACCATACTTGCTGTCTACATTCTGTAAGAGTATGTAGCTTTCACTTGTCAGTCTATTCTAAGCTGATATCATGTTTTCACCTATAGTTTTAATGCCATAATTATTGCACAGGTATTCTTAAGATGTCTAAGATCCTTCTGAAATAAATAGAGAATGTGAATGTCAAAAATCATAAGCTTCAGAATTACTGCTGTTGAGAGTATTTCCTTTATGTCGTTTATTGATATTTTAAATACATGTTCCAGTTCTATTGTCTCCTGATGGTGCAATAATTACCTTTTTTTCCTTCATCACTTAGAAGATCCTTGATAACTAGAATCTTTAAGAGGAAACTATATAGTAATGAAGTATGTAACACACATTGTCATAAAGAACTTTGTTAACTTTAATTAACACATTTGCTAATGAAGTTTGAGGAAAACAGTAACGTTCCCCAATCTGCAATGGGCTTACTGCTTATAATACTCATAGAAGCACTTGAATTCAACTTATTACCTTATTCTGAATATCTTTTTTTCCATATTAATAGTCTTAAAAGAAAACCATGCAGGAAACTCTGTTATGGCAGAATGCAGGAGCATTAATATTAGTTGAAAAGAAGTACATACTGAAACGCTTTCAGAAAAAAATTTCTGATTTTTGTGCAGTGTTTCCTGCAAATCAAGATATTCTCTTCTCCAGGATTTTCAGAGACAGAACCTTTCCCCTCCTCCCTACTAATTTCTACCACTCAAAGCTATTATCTGCATGGGAGATCCCTCTGAGGCCATTTCTTGTCCCACTTCATGGAACTAGCTTCAGATGGCACATCCCTTTGTTTGTGTTTAGACAAATCATGATGGCATGAGTGAGATGGCAGTTACTTCACTATAATCTGGTGTTTCATAGACTCAGATTCTAACCAGCTATGTAGTTAAAGACAGAAATAACATATATGTGTAAATATACATGTATGTATGGGGAGCTGACAGATTAATTTTGCCTGACTACAGAAAATATAGGGTTATTGATCCGTATGTTTCTGAAAGAGTGAGATTAGCACAGTCACCTTAGTTAAAACCAGGTAAATTCCACTAAAGTTGCTTGCATAACAGATACTGAAGTTCCAGACATTTGAATTTACAAGTGTACACCACTAATTCCTTAATAAAAGACCTATGTAGTTCTGCATTACTTTTGTTTAAATTCAGTAATTTTTCATGGAACACCAGTGTGAATAGGGAAAAAAAGTACTTAAACATTAACCTAGACTTTAATCTAGATTGCATATGAAAATCATGCAGTTCCTGTCACAAGAATGAAGCTTTTTTCCCTGAACACAAATTTTAGAAGAAGCAACTTCTCAGATTCTTAAGTCTCTCACTTCCTTTTTGATTTCATTTGTTTGACAGAAGCCTATAATCTAATTCTAACTTAGAGCATTGCATGTCATGGTTTTGGTTTGTGTTTTTTTTCACTTTTTAAAAGCATGTAATAAAAATGGTTGTGTAGAAGACAGTTTCAGAAGTGTGGAAGAAATATAACAAATGTAATTATGCATTTTCTCATGTAGAAAACTGAGAATGTTTTGGGTTTCCCTCCAACGATCAGTTGTTATTTACTTTTTCCTCCTCCCCAGGCACAATGACAGCAAGACTGGGGTTTAGACAAGATCACAGATTGAGGAATTAATAGGTTTCATTCTGGCATTTCCTTGGCTGAGAATGAGGACTTTTCTGTAGGATCATCCTGAACCATAAAATCCAGTGTCTTCAATGTTTAATTCCAAATGTGGAAAAGAAGATTTTAAAATATATAAGATTTTAACTTTTGGATACTATTTCTTCAAGGTATATCTTAGCAAATATTTCTGTCTGCTTTATACAAGAGCAAACAACAACTCTGCCTATGAACACTTCCATCTAGTTGTCTTGTTTTTTATTTTATGTCAAACAAGGTATATTATAAAATGCTCCTCTTTCAGTTTGCACTTATAGGCAAGAAAAAACAACATGTTCCAGGAATGCTGTTCCAAGCATCAGGGTTCACAGGCACATTAGAAGCCTGAATGCAGGGATAAGTTCCTTTTGTGTTACAAGATAGAGCTGAAGGCTCCAAAGAAATATACATTCTACACTAAGATTGTTTTTCAGACATTTTCTGGCATGTTCTAGGCACAAATTATGTATCAGTAATTAGAAACACTTTGCTATCAACTCAGTAGTATTTGCTATCCTCACACAATTCATTATTCATGTTAAAAATGTCCTCGAAAATGGTTACTACATGTGTTCAGTAGAAATCAACCTGCTCAAAAAAATTAAGCAGCAAACACACTGCAGTGAGAGAGGAAAAAAAAGCAACTATTTGGCTTAAATCCACAACTGAATTAGTAAGACATATGGGGACACTTAAGACAGCCAGAAATGAAACACACATTTTTAGAGATTACGTATGTCACAGATCAAATCAAGAGCAGAAAGGTTAAAAGTTGGAATCTAAATTATGTTCCAAATGGAAGTTTATGATTCAACAGATACAATTCACAATACAAAAATTTCCTAACATCTCTGAAAGAGCTATTCAGAAGTGGATTATCAACTAGGGTGTTGCATTAAATATCTTTCAAAAACATGCTATTACTTGACTTGTTGAAGTTGGTTTTAAAATAAATTTAGATTCTTTAAAGGAAATAGGGTGTTACTAATGATAATTAACATCTATGGTTTGCTGGCTTGGATCACTTGGCCAGGTTTACTTGCTATTATAAGTGAGAACTTGCATCTTATTTCACCATAATCTTATTTATTAACACTACTGCTGGTAACTTTTGCTCAAGCAGGCATGATGATTATCCATTTGCTTTTGACGTGGCACACACGAGCTTACTCTGCCATAACAAGCTTTTACTTCCTCTCTTACATATAGTCATCTGTGTGGTATTTAAATGCCATGTTCTGGATGCTGGGGTATCTATGGAAGTTTTCATTTGGAAACAAAAAAGAACATGTTAAGAAAATCTATGTCAGAAAATATATCTCAGATAGGCCTAGAGAGATTCAGCTGTTGAACTGTGTTTGTAGTTTACAAGACTCACTTCTCCAGAAAAATTTTGAGCTTTATTTTTGCTAACCTGGAATCTGCAGATGACCTTGTTGCAGAAAACTTGATCCAAATGCCACTGTACTAGAAGTAACACTGTGTCGTGGTTTAAACCCAGCCAGACAGCTCATTCACTCATTCACCCCCCCTTTTCCTCTCTCCTTTTCCTTCCCCCCACACCCCCGACTTCCCCACTCCCAGAGGGATGGGGAGGAGAATCAAAAGAATGCAACTCCCATGGGTTGAGTCGAGTCCAGCAACCAATGTACAACACAAATCACCACCGCTACCACCAACGACAACAATGATAAGAGAAAATAACAAGGGAAGAGAATACAATAACACCCACTGAAAAAAGAGTCTGACCCAGAAGACACCGTGTCCTTCCAGGTAACTCCCAGTTACCCCCCTGGGCATGACGTGCTGTGGTATGGAATACCTCTTTGGCTAGCTTGGGTCAGGTGTCCTGTCTCTGCTTCGTCCCGGCTTCCCCTCCTCCCTGGCAGAGCATGAGCCTCACAAAGTCCTTGGTCAGGGTAAACATTACTTAGCAGCAACTGTAAATATCGGTGTTACCAGCACTGTTCCCAGGCTGGAAGTCAAAACACAACTCTGCACCAGCTACCAAGAAGGAGAAAAACTGACTGCTACTGCTAAACCCAGGACACACTGTTAGGCATTTTAAAGCTCTATTTCTGGAAATATTTTTTTCAGATTAATTTTAAATTATTTCTTTTCCTTTGAGTCTCTTAAAACAGATAGTTCTCCATCTAATAAAACCAGTTGTTTGGTTTAAGACAAAAAATATTACAGGAAAATAAACAAACATAAAGGTTAAAAGACAGCATTATGAAGATAAATTTATAAGACCAACATTAAGTGGGTGTTGGCTGATAAACAGCTCAACATGAGCCAGAAGTGTGTGCTTGCAGCCCAGAAAACCAACTGTATGTTGGGCTGTTTCAAAAGGAGTATGACCAGAGGGTCAATAGAGGTGATTCTCCGCCTCTACTCTGCTCTCATGAGATTGCACCTGGAGTATTTTGTTCAGCTAAGAGATCAACAACACAAGAGGGACATGGACCTGCTTAAGGGCTAGAGCTGTCTGATGTAGTTTAAGAATGAAATTACTTAGAGAGCAGATGGTTTCCAAGATTTTACATGTACAATGTTAAAGGAGGCATGTGCTCAAAGGTGTGTGCAGAGGAGGTTACTGCACCCTTTCATGTAATCAGTTGGCAATGGAAATGCTAAGGATGTGTCTTGAAATATTTTCACTTGGAGGAAGGGACAGTAACGGTCTGTCAGCAGGAATTGATTTCTGTCTGCACACAGATTTATGAACAGTTCCATACAGCATAACATGTAACATGGCCAATCATTGTAACTGAAGAGTTACACTGATAGCTCCTCAGCTGCTCATGAAATACTCTAACATGTGCACAGACATTGAAAGATATGCAAAACCAAAGTTAACCAACAAAAATATCCATATTACAAAATCTCAATATTTTTTTCATAATGACATGCATATAAATTGAAAGGTGCCTCTGTTAAAGGCAAACTAGCTCTAAAATTATTTTTAAAGTCTTTTTATCATTCTTCCTTTAACTCAATTTATAATCTGGCACATCCTACTCTTACAGCATGTTCAAATAATCCCATAAGGCCTGCTGCTTTCTGAAGGGTTTGCTCTGCAAGCATTCAGTCCTGAAGAAATAATGTCATAGTTTGATAAAGAAAAATAGCCCGACATGTTCCTCAATACCTGACATCTCCCTTTTCAGACTGATGGGCTTCCCTGAGCATGTGAACCTAGAAGATCCCTCCTCCCAAGTCATCTGGGCTGCGGTGACAGAAGATCCCCCTCTCAGCATATCCTGTGCAATCCCAAAATGCTTTTTGCCTGCATCCCATCACATGTCTTCCACCCCTAGATAGTGACCTCCTTTATTCTGAAAGCTGCTCTGGACAGATGCTTCCTGTTACTCATCCTGATGGGTTTCCTGTGGTACAAACAGGGTTGATGGCTCTGCTGGGGAAGCCCAGGGAAGGGATCTGACAAGGCATTCATTCTTTGTGAGTCTGCAATTCTTATTCCTGCCTGATGCTCTTCCCGGTTGTGGAGAGGGACCTTTTATGGAATGGTGGCATAGGAGCAGCAAGAACAAGTTATTTATCAGTTTACTGCTCCTACCATTGTTTCTCTGTGTTTGTGCAGATGAGCTTCTTATCACCTAATCTAACACAAAGTTTAAAGGCTTCTTGTGTGAAAACTATGCTAAACTACTTCACTTAAATGTTCTGTGTGGTTTGCTGGCAATGTATGTTTTGAGACCTGTCAGAGGATGATATACAACCTTGGTTTTGCATTTAAGATGCCTTATCAGTCAATCTTCTGTTATAACTAAGGAATTTCAATTAGCATTCACAGACCCTTACTAATGTAGAACTGTTGCTGATTTGCCAAAAGGAAAGAAAAGGGTAAACCTATTAAAATTGTTCAAAGAAATCAAGGTGTTCTGTCTGCTACTGTAGCAATTGTAAATGCACATACAAAGCTTAGATATGCAGGTGCCACTAATTAGTACAGTGTGATGAAGCAGTATAACATTTTTGGTTTTAAATAAATGGAACAATACATTAAAATGTCAAAGATGAAAATGATAAATCTTGTGAACAGACAACTGCAGACTTCCCTTCACATGTATTACTGTACTGGCCATACTTAAAATAAAAGTGCAATTTTGTGAGATATCTGTGCATGTAAATATACTAATTCTAAGTCTAGTCTAGTGTGTATAATGTGCTAGGGACTGTTGTCTGGTCAAGTGATATAGCTTATCTTTTATCTTCTGCACTCAAATTTGGCCCTGGTCAAAATCACGTCAACAAATTTTCAGATTGTTGCTCTGTTTCAGTTTGTTAGTAGTAGTTCTTCAGTATGGTACTGTTTGAAGGACTTTGGTTCCAGTATATGCAAGTTATGTTTGTGCAGTCAGATATCTTTTCTTCTCGGTTCACACCTAGGTCCTGATCCCTGACTATCCACACTGTATAAACATTTCTTTGCTCTGAGGCTCTCTTTTATAATGCCTTCTGAGAATTTTAAAGAATTATGGTTGACTGCTAGGTCTCAGGGTATTTCTGAGAAGGCAAACAATCAGAACCAGATGCCCAAGCACCTTTTGAATCAGACAGGAGAGCACAAGTCTAGTGTTCAGGCTGTTATGAACACAAATCTGGGGATACAGTATTTAGCTTTAGCTTACTGTTTCCTTGTTTCAAACAGTTTGGGTAAAATCTTGACTACTGTATAATAAATTCATGATGCGTGCTTTGACACATTCCGGCACTAAATAATGTTCCTAGTTGCAATATACAACGCAGTGTGCAGGAGAAAAGTTAAATAAACCCAATGTAATTACTATTTTTTTCTTTTTTTCCTTATTCTTTGTCTATCCTCTTCTTTTTTTACCCGCCAACTCACATTGTTCCTCATTTAGAGATTTTGTATTCTTATATACCACCATTTCTTAGCATCCCATATTTATTGCACCTTCCTTAACTTATCCTTTTTCAATAATACATGAAATATTTTTTCCAAGTTTATGTTCTACTTTGCATTCACAAATGAACATCTAAAATTATCCTTCAGAATTCTACCCACTTGAAAATAAAATGAGGTTTCAGCCACTCAAGGCTTCTTAGTATTTATCATCATACCCCACAAAGATGTCTGCGTGTGAAAATAGACAGTAATTTCAAAGACATTTTCATGTGCCTATTCAGTTCATTCTTTCTTAATTGGGCACTAAAGGGACTTGAAAGACTTAGGATGCAATGCTATTTTCTGTGCTTTCTTTCCAAAATGAGCTTTTCAGGATAAACACACTGACAGAGCAATGAAAAGTTCCACATAGCAAATTCTGCCTTTTACTTCTTATACGTGTCTATGTATGTGCACATTTAGAGGTAGAAAGTAGTGTTGCCTAAAAAACTTATACTTCTTATTGTAATGTGATTGTTGATATGAGAAAAGGAACTATTGCTTTAATTAGAATTATCATAGCCATCAAAAGAAACACAGGGATATAGCTACATTAGAAGGCTTGCATAGTTCAGTTCACTTGAAAACCTGCTAACAAACGTGTATTGCTTTTTTTGTAAAAAGTATGATTCGTAATTGCCATTACTAATATAGGGAAATGAATGCTGACATTTTTAAAATGTTTGATTCTCCCGAAATCACAGTAGCCTGAATATCGCAGAAGCAGGACTTTAAATGGTGATTGTCAAAACAAGCCATTAGCTGATTTAAAGACTTCCAAAATTAAGCAAAAACTTAAAACCAAAATATTTTAATTCCATTCTGTTTTAATATTATTGCATAAATGGTATTATTTTCTCTCATGTTAACTTCTTCCTCATTATAGCATATTCCAATTGCTAGCCTTTCATTCATTCACTGCTCTCAAGTGGGTAATTTTTTTTCAGGTAGTAATTAAGGTTGTAGTAAAAGACCACCTGCTTCTCAGATAAACCACAACAAACACAGGTTCTCAAGCACCACATCATAGCAGATTGAAAGATTTTAAGAAGCCTACAGACAATGCTTTGAAATATTGCTGATGCAGCTCTACCAAAATGAAGTGAAATTATTTGGATTCAAAATCCCATTTTGTTGTATAGGATATAATATAATTCTTCAATCTGATGAGAAAAAAATTTGTGCATGTAAAAGCTAGCAGGAATTGTCTGTCAACAGAAAAAGAGGGGTAAAAGAGAGAATAGAAGGGGAAGAGGGAAGGGCAAAACTTTTGTTCAGTTCAAATAGCAAAAAAAATACTAATAAAAGGAAGCAAATGTCAATAAATAAATCAATACTGTAATTTGCTGTAAATAAATACATGCAAACAAACAAATCAAAGCCAACTAAACAAAATCGTTCATAATACAAGACTTAAAATTATCTTGGAGATGCAAATGAAATAAACCTTGGATTCTAATACTGTAATTTTATTTTCCTAATTATTATGTACTATTTCTGACCTGCTATTGGCAGGATAGATCAGCAGATAAGGTGATCTGTATCATCATCATCATCATGATAATCATGACTTGACTTTGTGAACGAAGATTTGGGAAGGGCTTTACCCACGGTTACTACAAGCACACTGATGACTAAAAAGGTCAATGTGAGATAGGCAAATCCAGCTGCAAAAAGCACAGCAAAAGTTCTCCTTGGGTGGTATAGGCGGGGCACAATTCTTTCTACGTTGTCTTTTCTCCTCGAGACTAGTTCTGCCTGAGTTCTCAAAGGAGTCAATGGCATTATGTATGGTGTGTCTCCAAGTCTCCCAGTTGGAGGCCAAGGTGGACCACTGATGGTAGTCAATATGGCTAATTGATCTACTAGCATACAGCTTGAACTAATTTATCATTAAACACCTCTGCAAAATCCCCCAAAACATCTCATTTTAGAAAAGATTTCAAATTTCTTGAAGCTATTTAATGGAAAATATATATTTTAATGCAGAGGTTCTCCTGTAAAAGAACTTGTTAGAAGTATTTTAGAATGCCTCTATTTTTTAAGATTAAATCAAAAAACTTAGTATTATGTTTAATGCAATTAAATTTTTATGTTCTTTTTTTTTTTAGATAGGCTATTACACTACTTCTCTTGTTCTCTTTAAACAGTGGTTTAGGACATGGAGATTTGTTCTACATTGAAATAAAAATCTATACTACTAACAAAATTCTAAAAGTATCATGCAAACTACTGTAGGGGGCAATCATATCTATTTATATATTGGAAAATAAATACTTAACTTGAAGACATTTTATATGCTTCATAGAGCTTTGACAAACCATAGCTTAATACCATAATTATATTGCACTGATTTTTTTAATACAATGGTGGCCACACCACTGACAGACATACTGTGTTTAAATTAAATTTAAATTACTTAAGGGAAAGTAGATAAAACATATTCAAATTTTTAGAAAAACTGAATAAATTTATGTTGTTATTCACAGTTTTTTCTTGACATTGATTTGGAAAGTTTATGTCCCTTAAAGAAAATAATTTTGTTTCCATTATGCAGTTAAATCCACATTAAGATCCTATTTTTGCCTGTAAACATTTCCTGACTCTCAGATAGGAACTGTGACTTTAGTGATTGAAATATCTAACTTATTTAAATTTCTTTAACAACAAGATGGCATCACTCCTAACGTCAGTGCTCTATATCTCTTAAGGCTCTCAAAGGAATATAAACATTCTGTTGTTGTTGTTGCTCTATAGTTATTTTATTTCTATTTTATTAAAAGTGCTCCTGTAAAGGCACTGGAGTTGGTTTTAGTTTTTTTCTTTTTTTTCCAGACTGAATAACCCTTTCACAATCAATTCATTCAGGGCCAAAGTCGTAGCAAGCAAATTGGAAGCAGTTCACACTGATACTGCTTCCAGAAACATGACCTACAAATCATAGAATTTTCTACAACAGCACCCTGGCACTAATATCACAGCCTTTTTTTTTTTTTTTTTTGTCCCTTGGTCTTTTATATATCCTGAGAATGTAAACATGCTTCTTGTCTGATATCAAAGAGGGTTAGAAAACAAGGAATTATTTCAGTATTTAGCATAATTGTATCTGAAAATATTAGTGTATTCTATAGACTGGTACACTTCACTGAAAATACAGTATTTTAATATTTGAAAAGAGGTGGGAATTAGAAGAAAAGCTGAGATCAAAAATACTTGCAGAGGACTATCAGTATGTAATTATAACTGAAGAGCATGATTTCATTAATCTATGAACTGTACACAAATTTAAAATATAAGGATTAGTTAGCAGAATCTCTTACATGGATATTTTTTTGAGTGGCAATAAGGTATTTTGTCTGTTCTCTTTTAGAATTAGCTTTTTTCCCTTTTTTTTAATTTATAAATATGTGAAGTTACAAGAAGTCAGTATCAAAAGTTTACCTCTTGCCAATGTAACTGCTATGTTACAAGCAAACTAGTTGTATTGCTGTCCTTTTGACTCCTTTTTACACTGTATTTCCTGTCTTCCTTCCTTTCTGCCTTCAAACATGACATAAAAGGGCAGCTAGAGAAACCTTGCTATTAGGACCAGTTACCTCCTTTTAGACAGGAGATTTAATACTCATATTAATTGCAATACCCAATTTAAGTGTAGAGGATCTTACTTATTGTGATATCCACCTCATTCATGGTTTCTCAAATGCACAGTATTGGCTAAAAGTATCAAAACGTAATGTACAGCATCTAAATGTCTGGTACCCAATTATGAAAAGTCATTGGGCATTTTAATGTCATGCTACAGAGAAGTAACTTCTTACACAATATTCATGACTCTTTTCCCAAATTACAATGTAGGAATTTGGGCTTGAATTTAAAATCTGTGTTGAAATCAGCTACAGTCAGATGTTGGTAGGCATACTGGTCTGTCTACCATAAATCAATACTTCAAAAACACATCCATATGTATTTTTGAGATGTTTCATTTTATGCAGGCAATGGAAGAGATTTGAAAATGTAAAAATACTATGCTTAGTGAGAAAATGGAATATAACAATAGTTATGGTTTGGCTACATACAGCTAAAGTACGGTTATGATTTTATTAAGAATATGTAAATACATTTGGTCTGAATGTGTTTTAATATTGTTTACTGAAAAAAATGCTTAAATATTCATGGAACTTGTTCAGGAATAGAGCATTTTTTTTCCTTTGATATTTTCCCCCTCCCTTCTGTGTTCATTTTCTTTGTCCTAGATAAGAAGTTTTGTTATTAAGTATTAAAATGAAAGTTCTACTACCTAATAATATGTAATTTTTCAGTTTTAATGGCTTTTATCATGTAAGTTAGAAAAGTAAAATTGATATGTATCATATGATTATGTTTTAATCAAAGATGACAGTCAGCATTTAAACCCAGTTCTGTTGGTTAACTGATCCAGTAAACATCTTATTATGTAGCAACATCAATATCTGGCATTGAAAAAGGCAGCTAGAAAAACAGGTTTCTAAGCATATTTCTCCTTGGTGGAGCTGCAGTTTCTACTATTCAGTGTATTGTTACTCAGCCAAATACTGGCTTTAACTACAATATTTTTGTTTCACGTTGTCTAAACAATAGCACTTTCTATTCCAGAAGTCTAGACTTAAGAACTCTCCACGGTTGGGGATTCGGGGATTTTGTTTTTTCCTTTTAATCATAGAAGGCTGAGGTTTTGATCACTTTCTGAACTAGAAGTAATTAAGCAAAAGCCTTCGTTACCATGTTTAATTTGACTATTCACAATTTGTAGTGAAAACTACTTGTTTCATTCTTCCCATTTTCTTTTTTACCTGTGAACACACCTACATGGAAAAGGTTTATCATAGCAAGTACCTTAAGACTGGAAAAGGCTTAAGTACCTCTCTATTTAGATGTCTTAGGTACTTCTCTACTGTAGACATTTGCAATTGATCCCTCAGGTATCTTTGTTCAAACTCATTCTATTTTTCCCTTCACTCAGCTTTGAAAATAAATGAACTGGAGATATCAGACTAAAGTCTCTGGGGTTTTAAGTCAAAGCTAAAAACTTTACATTTTGGGCTTCCTGATAGTTCTCCTGTGTATCTTCATTTTCTAAAGTATTATGCATCAAGATATTCTCATATCACAGAAGAAAAACAGATAAATGATTGGGTAAGACAGTAGATCCCCTCAGGGTCTCTGGCACACCTGTGTGTGTTGACCTGAATTTCTGTCCTAGAATTTTAATCTGGCATCAAATAAAATGTTTTGGTTTTATGTATTTTGGATTGCTTTATTCTCTGTAAACTTAATCGTACAGTGTTGGTCACCATGAAGCTTTTTTCTAAAGAATATTCACCATTTCTTTCTATCAAGACCATTTTTTGTTTCATATGATACCTGCAGCATGTAATAAATAAAATTTATTAAACTGAAGAGAGCAAGGTTAATTGAGCTATTCAGCATATATGCTCACACAGTATTAGAAGACAGCCTCCAAACTTTAAGTGTTTGTAGCATAATTCTTTTTTCTTTTTTTCTGGTTCTATAATATACTGGATAGAAGTATTTATAACAGAAAATTCAATACTTTTTTTAGCATTACTAATTCAATAATAGCAGTATGGTAGTAGCTAAAAAAGGGAAACAACCAAAAATCTGATCCTACCTTATCTATTGCCAACTGATAGCTAATTATCATTGTTTACTTCCAGATATGAAATTTGCTTCGGGTGTAGATAGATATAAGCAGACATTGAAGTGTTGGCATTTAGGATTTATAAATAAACATCAGTTCAGAAAAGAATGAAAGTCTGTACATGTATAACAAGTATAACTGTTGACATTCAAAATTGTCGTGGCTGATCCTATAGAACACATTTCTACACATTTTTAGCAATAACATTTCAACATTTAAAGATTGGACTGATCAGCATGTAGAAAATGTTTTCCAGTATTACCTAATTTCAATTTTCTTTAAAGTCTTTTAAATCTTATGTTTGGACTAAAGAGCCTTTATTTCAGAGAGGAGACAAGTCATGGTTTAGAAGCCACCTTCTTGCCTGCAGGGAAAGCCTGAAATTCCACTACAATTGTGAATTAGATGAGAATGCCATTTAAATATTTCTTCAGCAGCAAGGATTTAAAAATTAACTTTCTTAACATAAAATGGATTATGTGTAATAATATGATAATGAAGTTCAATTTGCATAGAATTCTAAACTTTGTGACATTTGTTTATGATACTAATAATCAAGCAATTACCTTTCCCTTCAGATTCTGAGCTGAGCCTACATGTGAGCTTTTCATGTACTCTGTTAACAGAAGTGTATCCTACAAGATGAACTAATACCACCTACAAAAATATGTTAGTGATATAGTTAACAAAGAAGTAAAACAGCTGGTAAGTTTTAAAGACCAGGTACCTAGAGAATGATATGTACTTTTTTGAGCAGTTTCATTTAATTTTTTCTGGCTTCCAGTCTGCTCTGTTTTAGTAGATTTGGGCACAGTCTTATCATTTGACCTCCTGAAAGTAAATCTAATTTTCTGCTTTAATTCCATTATCTATTACATCCATTATTTCAAAAGCCATCAGGACATAGTCCTGTGCTGCTGGCTGTAGGGGGCCCTGCTTGAGCCAGGACATTGACCAGATGACTTCCAGAGGTCCATTTCACGTTAAACCATTGTGATTCGAGTTTGCAATTCTACAACTCTATCTGTAAAATTAATTTTGTTGTTTCCATTCCTGTGATTTTACAAAGTAAATATATATATATTCCTTCATGAGCAGCAACCTCTGCTCTTTTGCATTGCCTTGTTTTGTATCTGAGACAAGAGCAGATTTGTTATATTATACCTTAGTTACTGGACTGTTCTTATCTCAGTCTGTGGGACTTACATTTTTTAATTCTCCTTCCCATTGCTGAGTGAGTGAGCAAGTGGCTGCATGGTTCTGAGTTACCAGCTGAGTTTAAACCAGAACACACAGAAGGTCTAAGCAGGAATGAGCTACCTAAAAGCAGCACAGAGACCCTGAACATCAAATATACCAGGTACTGAACATAAGCCAAAGTTTAGAAATATGAAGAGCAACAAGAAAGGTTTCTCCAAGTACCTCAACAGTGAAAGATTTCCACTAGTAAGATCTGCCTTCCCAGGTGTCCGGAAGGCCTTTTAAGAGGTTCTCTGAGAATGTGGAAGAAGCAAAGTTAGGGAACACTTAAGCAAACTGGACATACACAAGACAGAATTCATCCAACTGTGATGGAACCTCCTGATAGGTGGTTAGTTACCTGTCAGACTGAAAATACAGCTTAATCCTCATTCTCTTTGCTTAAGTTCAGACATTATTTTTTATAAGAATAATACCAAGTTACTGTGAAGACATGTACTTCTAATAAAATTCTGGGAGTAATTTACCTTTCTCTTTTGCACCCAGCTGATCAATTATATTCTGATTCAAAATATGTTCTAAGGCTGCGCTAGATTTGAAGTCAAACTCATGGGTTTGTAATTTTCAGCTGTTTTATATATATAAAAGAAATTTTTTATTTTCTACTAAGTCATCAGGAATTGATAATTTCATTAGAAGTCCTTGCTCATGTTTTGTAAATCCATGGACCATTATTTTGTAATAATAAGCAATATGAGTGTTATTTCCACCTGGCTTTTGTAACTGAAACGATTCCAGTCTCTTCAGACAGGTTTTATACAGGCTCATGTAATTCAGCCTGTGCATACCTATTACCCTACATATCTATGAGGTAGATACTTAGATTAAAGAACACAATTACCCTTGGAACCTTCTGTTAATGAAGAAAAATGAGTCACATCTAGAGTAAGGGAGGAGTAAAACCTTAGATGGGCTGAACTGATGTTTGATACTATAGAGCTGTTTACTGTTATTAGTCACCTTAATCTCTTTCTTGAGCCTAACTATGCCAATTTATGCACTTATTAATAGCTTAGAAAACATGTTTCTGAGGACATGTTCAGGCCTTAGAAACTCAGACTAAGAGTATTTTGTGTTTTCAACAATATTAATATTTAAATTTTAGAATGTGAAGTGGGAGGAGAACAGGAAGGGAATGACAGTAGGATAAAAGGCCTTGTATTTTTTAATCTATCTACATTGTTGATTTATTCTATTATGTCATTTTTTTTGTGGTATTTTAAGTGTCAGAGAAAGTTTAAAAATAGCACAAAATCTGTGTAAAACTCATCCAAGATAGCCTTTTATGAATATATTCCTGGCAAGTGATAAGAGTTAAAAGTATCTCCCTGAAAATTAGCAAAAAAATAATACTCTGTATTATTTAATGAAAAGTTTAATCTAGGTTGTTTTCCTCCTTCAACAAGCAAAAAAGCAAGCAACTTCTTTCTCTTTCAGTCTTTAATCTATTAGGCTGACACTTTATTTTTTTGGTTGCTACCTATTATTGATGAGAGTTTTTGTAAGTCCTGGTGTCTTTGTGAATTTAGCTGTAAATCCAACAAAGTACTAATAAATTATGTACCTACTTAATAACAACCAAGCTACTTAATAGCTATCTACCTTTGTGCAGGTTCACTTTATTTTTTCATTTACTGTATGAATGGAGGAGGAGATTTTTTAAATGCATCAAAATTGTGAGTCTTTTGATAACTACTGCTACATTTCATATCATGGTGCAAGGTGTATTAATTATATTATGAAAAGAAACTTAACACAAAGCTAGTCAAAAAAAGAATCAAATATACCAGGTATTGAAAACAAAGTTACTCAGGAAATGTCTTGGGTAAGCACACTTTAAATGAGTTGGGGAAGGCACAAAGAGTGGATTATTTGATTCTAGTGAATGGCTCTTACTTTCTACTCTTCACTATCAAGTTTCAGGAGCAGTTGATATGTTGCTAGGTGAAGCAGAGCTGAAATTTGTATGCTATTGTGCTTATTAATGCAGCATTGCTTTGCAGATGACTATCCTTTTTCACAATCTGTTGACAACACACAAATTCTTTCCTGTACTTTGCAATATTTCTGGTTCCGAAGTAGCTTCTGGTTGTACATTAGCTAGCACTCATTTTAGCTGTAGATTTTATGGAAAAAAGGATTTTCTTCAGATAGATTTAGTCAGTGATGAACTGGGGAAAAGACTTAAAAGTTTTTTATTGATTTTAATATATTCAGTTATTTTCCCCTACTGCACATTATTTCAGACTGCCATTGCTCTGTAAGGCAACACAGGCCTGACTTTCCTTGCTCAGCTCATCCTAGATCACATCTCAGGACCCCATTTCAGTCCTCTGGGGCCCTCAGCCTCTACTCCAGTGACATCACAGACCTGCCAGTATCCAGGTCCCCATAGCCCTGCCATGCTCAGGGTTGAGCTCAGCCCACATCCTATCCCAGCCTTTGCCTGTTCTTGTCTCCAGAGAAGAGACAGATGCCTGAGGCTAGGGCTGCCCCTGGTGACCACCTCCCCAGATGCCCTGCTCTTGGATCTAGGTGGGATGTGCCGATGCGGGCAGAGACCCCTGACAGTCCCAGTCCCTGGCCCCAGGCCGCCACCGCCCTGGTGCAGTCAGTGCCTGAAGAGACTTGCTATTCCAGTGCCCCTTGTGCTGCCTACACAGGCTGTCCTAATCACTGGATTGCAAACCAGTGAAGAACCTGACTCAATAAAAAAAATCTGTTATGCAACATAGAGAGCTTATTTACATGAACAAGCAATATATAACCTCTGAGAATACAAACCTTTGCACTTTGTTTCAGATCAACAAAGCTAGATATTTCTAAAATCCACTTATGTAGTTTTAAACACAGTGAAAAGAAAGGGGAATAGTGAGGTATCTCACTATTTGCTTTTCTGTTTAGATCTGTATTCTCATCCAATTATACATACGCTCTCCCTTAGAAAATTACATGTTTTTAAAATATGTCTTAAGAGAAAATCTCAAAGCAGCTGTATTCAGGATGTGTTTCCTTCCTGGAAAAGATGTCCAGGATGTATCGCTTCTGTGTGGTGAGTGGGTACCTCTGAAAACCACCATAGAACTTCAGAAAAAGTGCAATACAAAGAATAGAATAAAGAAAGAGGTGAAAGTTATCTCAGTATCAATCCAGAGATTACTAGATATTTTCTTTAGAACTTCCCTTACTGGTCCAACAGGCAGAAGAGTTCACCAAAAATACCGATCCTTCATTTACAGATCTTCCGATGCTTCCTCTCACCTGTTTTGTCTTTAGCTTAGCCTGGAGCATACATGGAAGTTCACTGCAACTGAACTACACTGAATTTCTAGTTGGAATATTAGGTACTTTGTGATATCTCTAAGGCACAGAAAAGGCTGCACAGGGTGATGGAGTTATGATGCCGTCTACAGGACTGTCAATAAGTGTATGGAAAGGAATTCAGGAATACTTTTTCTTCAATGTCTCGTTTTGTTACTTTTGTATGTTTATGTAACTGCAAACTGTCATGAAATGAAATTCTGTTTGCCTTGAAACAAATATACAAAATAAACTACAGGTATTATTAACCTTCCCATGCAAAAGCATAACCTATTCTATACATCTCTGCTTTCAATAAAAGCCCTTCTTTATGAAGACAACTGTCTAGACAATTGGTTTGCCACAGAATAGCGAGTAGTGACATTAATAAAGTTACATGTGCAATATGCATGTAGTCTAAGTCTATTCTTGTGCTAAGAATTTTCTAATTAACCTTGTATTTACATGCAGAGAACATCAAAACTTAGTTATTAACATTTTTCTGCTCCAGAGCTGAAATCCAATGAAAATAAAATACTATCTTTGTATTTCCAGTCACCTGAGTAAGATTCTACAGGCTTAAAATGAATACTGTTAACAATGAGCAGATACAGTGTTATTACAACACATAGCTGTAGTATTAACATGTAACAGGTAAAACTAAGGAATTTTGAACCACTGTCTTTTCTGTAATTATCCAGTGACGTCTTACTCAGAAGTTTTAGAATCATAGAATGATTTGGGTTGAAGGGACCTTAAAGGTCATCTAGTTCCAGCTCCTCTGCCATGGGCAGACACACCTTTCACCCCTGTCCAACCTGACTTTGAACACCAGGAATGGGACAGTCACAGCTTCCCTGGGCAACCTGTTCCCAGTGTCTCAGTACCCCATAGTGAAGAATTTCTTCCTAATGTCTAATCTAAATCTCTCATCTGTCAGATTAAAGCCATCCCCCCTTGTCCTGTCATTACGTGTCCTTATAAAAAAGTCCCTATCCAGCTTACTTCTAGTCCCCCTTCAGGTACTGGAAGGCTTCTGTAAGGTCTTCCCTGAGCCTTCTTTCCTCCAGGATGAACAAGCCCAACTCTCTTATCCTGTCTTCACAAGATAGATGCTCCAGCCATCTGATCATATTCATGGCTCTCCTCTGGACTTACTCAAGCAGGTCCATGTCTCTCTTGTGTTGAGGGCCCCAGAGCTGGACACAGTACTCCAAGTGGGGCCAAAAGATGGTTGCATACAGCTTTTTAAACTGCTTTCCAGTCAATTTTATTCTCAAAATCGTAGAATTTCTGTAAGGAACCTATGAGCAAACCTATGACCCCAAAAGACATCAATATGACAAGAAAGTTACAATTGCAAGAAAATTTAACTACTTTAACAAGAATCAAATAATTCAATAATGACAGCTTTCTCCCATAAGAAACTAAATGCCGTTCATAAAATAACCATTCAACTAGAAAATATACACAGATGAGCATTTTCTGCAGTGCTGTCAGAATGTGTAACATGGCCGTAATCCTTACCATTCAGCACTTTAATGACTTTCTTCTACATAGCTGCCCACACTCATGTGATGTGGTGTGATACATACTAGCTAAGAACCCTATGGTGAAAATATAAGCAGAATAGCCATGTGCCTATAGTCTTCTTGCAAACTGAGCAGATTTTCAATTGGCTCTAGCAGGTTTGGGAAATGACCATTTCAGACAGAACACAGTGAAGCAGAAAATGGGCAGATGCTGTAAGTTGCATAACCAGTACAAAGAAAACTCATCTGCCAGTTATAGTATATGAAATTAACTGATGGGATACCAACTGATTTAGGCTAATTTAATGACAACCTCTAACCATCTGGCTAGAAAACTGTATTTTACAAAGACCTAATGCTGACCCACATAAGCTAGTCTAAAAAACATTTGGTGAGTTTAATAATGGATTATACATCAAAGCAAGAACTCATTACTGTTACAAGTCATGAAATATTTATTCTTAATCTGACAGTTCTACTACTGCTAAACAGTAAGAAACTACACTGTGAAGCAGCATATATAATAAATGACTGACTACTTTTCTGCTGTGCTAGTAAATGCAAAGCTTCTTGAGCCTGATGCTTTCCACTTGCTGACAGTGTGAAACTGTGGGAAACAGAGCCTTCTTTTTCCTCCATGGCTTCTCCAGCACAGATCTTGCTTTGCTCTATGCTCTTAATTTATAATTTTGCAGTAAGATTTGCTAGAACTGATTAATTCACCTGACTTGTTAGTTTCTTTGTATTTGGCTTGATTTCACAAATAGTCAGCATCCTGGAATCCAAATTATACCTGTGACGCTTTTGCCTGAAATGTCTTTGTGGAATGTAGTTTCAGAAGGAAATGGAAAAAATAAAATAAAATAAATGCATAATTCAGAGCATAATTTGGCTGACAAAATCCTATTTACTCATGATGGTTTGTGACGTGGAAAGGACCCAGCAAGACTCTCAAAGCTCAGAGCTGGCAGTAAGAAAATGTACATCAGCGAATTTGATTCAAACGCAGTGAAGCGGTAACCATTCAACCTCCTCAATGCAATTTTCATGGAGTCATTGTTATAAATGCACGTATTAAAATGTGGTTGAAATATGGCAGTAGAAGTGTTTTTCAGACAGCCTGTATTACTTTCTTAAGGCAATGTGCGAATGCACAGTGATGTATTCATGTTTTTTTTCCATTGTTTTTTTTTTTTTTCCTTTATCATGTTTAAATACAACTTAATAGTGTATACAAATTGATGAACATAGTATAGCATGTTCTTTCAATTGGAGGTCTGGGAGCAGAGGAAACTTCTCAGAAATCAGAAGGGTATTTTTCCACATCAACCTTGCACAGCTATAAGAGTTAATGTCAAATTCTTTGAGGCATAAAGGTAAATCATGTGTTTCTACCAAAATACTATGTGCTGTATAGTGCACATATATTGATCTGTATACTAGTCCTTCACTAAAATCTATGGACAAACATATAACTTCCCTGTGAAGCAACTGCAAGTAGTAGTACCTAATCAGATTTCAGAAAACCCCATTTTTCTATTCTGGATATTCCATCAGTTGTCCTATTCACTCAAGATTGTTTGAACTCTTTGACATTCAGCAAGTGGAAAAAAAAACATGACAGCTCTGCTGACACTCAAGAATGATCCTTATTAGATTCATGCAGGTTTAAATGCAAAAAGAGTGTCTTGTGTACAGAAACAAACAAACTGCAGAGAAACGAGGTTTCCTAGAACAACAAATTAAGGCAGGCTATTCTACAAAATGTATTTACTATATTACCAGAACATTGTACTCATAAATTAGCCTCAGTGCTTTGCAACTGTTTTCAGACATGGTATCAAAGACACAGGCTGTTCAGGATGGATAGGCAAGGCAGGTGAGGTGGAGGCTGTCACACTATATGTCAGGGAGAGATTTGATTGTACAGAGTCCTGTCCCATTTTCAGCTGGGGTAAAGTTATTTTCTTCCCAGTAGCTCGTACAGTGCTGCATTTTGGCTTTAGTCTGAGAAGAGTGCCAATAACACTTCAATGGTTTAGTTGTTGCTAAGTAGCACTTACCTTGATCAAGGACTTTCCAGTCCCCCATGCTATGGCAGTGAGGAGGGGCACAGGAAGCCAGAAGGACTCAGAGACAGGACACCTGACCTGAACTAGCCAAAGGGGTGTTCCATACCACAACACATCATGCCCAGTATAGAAATAAAGAACTTTCATTTTCATTATACTGTAGACATTTCTCAGATAGTATTAAGAATTTTTTTTTAAATAACATGCTGTGACTCTGTTGTTGGTTTTGCTTGTTTCTCAGGATATTAAGCCTTATTAAGCCTAACTACAGCTAAGGCTGCCTTCTGTTTTTACAGCTTCAAAATATTCTATTTTGTTTATGATTAGCAGGTCCAGCTGTATGCCTCCCCTCGTGTTTTGTTGGTTACCTGCAGAAAGATTTTTCTCTACTTTTCTCAGAAATCTCTCTCTGCTTGTGACTACTATGTTTCCCTTTGAGCAGACACCAGTAGGTTAGCAAACATGTTGGCAACCTTGCCACTGCTGTACTTTCTTGGGTGGATTCTGTCTTTCCAGCAATCCTCATTCTGCAAAGGCAGTAAAGTGGTCATAAAGCCCTAAGTTTTTCCTGTATTACCTGCTGTACACTCAGATGTTGACTTGCAGGATGTCTCTGCTCATACCTGAGCCTTTCCTCTTTACTAGCAAAATAAGCGAGAGAACCATCTCAGTTCCTGAGCTTTTCACCCTTACCCCAAGTCCTATGTATTTAAGCCTGCTATTTTCATGATTTGTCTTAGCAGTATCATTGACTCCTACACGGATGAGCAACAAGGAATAATATTTTAAAGCTTTTTTTCTTTCACCTATTTTTTTTTTTCTTGAAAAACTGAAATGTGTAACAATGGAAGACTATAAAGCAGATTTAACAGGAAATAGTATGAAATATTTTACAATGAAATAAAAGGTAGTGACAAAATTGTAGAGAAACATCCTAAAGATGAACTGGTTTTGTGTAGTTTTATCAGATGCTTATGTTTTCTAGTCTAGTATTCACATATGGCCAAATGAGTGATCTGAACTTGTTAAAATGGAAAAGCAAAGGAAATCTAATCTGATTACTCTTTAAGAATAACACAGGAAGCATAGTTTACATATAAATACATATTTTTACACTCTGAAAGTACACAGCTATCTTCCCAGGATCTATAAAGTTCACATGTAGAAGACAGATAGATAGCTCTCTGCATCTTCCTTAACTGAAATCTCTTTATACAGATTACCTGTTCATATACATACAAGTACTCTTGGAAAGGCCATTAAACAAATACAAATTGACTTCAGCTTATTTAATCAATTTTGAAGTAAAAATTGGTTTGGCTCATTTTCTGTGTCATTCAAGATGAAGAGTTTGTCCTTGGCTGTGAAATTGGCAGAGAAAATATGCACAGATGTACAGATTTTCACACATACATGTACAAAGATACATAATAATTGCAATAGAAAAATGAAGCAAGTGAGAGTTTTAAATAAAAACAGGGGAATGTGCAAGTACCTATAAATTAAGGTCATAATTCTCTGGCAGTTTAAGTTTATAAGCCAATTAACCTTTGAAAAGAAAGCATTTTTCATAATTTAAAAAATCAACGGTTTGACAACTCCGACTAGAACTGCAAACATTAGAAATAACTTGAGTTTTACCTATGAAACTTATCCACGAGTTTCACTAAAACAGCAACCTATATTTATTAACAAGTGTCCACCTACATCATTAAATTAGTATTTCATCTTAATAGCAAAATAATTTTTCTCATTGTTCAGCAGTGTGGCAAATGAGTGATTTAGGGTTGTTAAAAGAATCACCATCAAAGGTATTCACAGAATTGGTTTTAATATAAATTTGTAGAAGTGAGACTTAATGGCAAGGTTCACTCTATCACTTCTTACATGGATAAAACATACAAAATCAAGTCAGAATTTATTTAGAATTATTTACAGAGACTGATTATGCAAAAGGGTAAGAAGACCCTCCTGCTGAGTCATGACACTCAGAGTGGACCCCTCTTGCTTTCTAAACTCCTGAAGGAACTTAGGTGTGGCCTAGTCTCAGACTTGGACAATGGCTTATATATAAAAGAATTAACTACATGTATTTAGTTAGTATTGATTTAGCATGCTACCAGCAGCTTACTGAGGATCTGTTGTGAATAAAGGGTTTCCCTGTCTTAGTAAGGAAGGATCTCAGTCTCAGGTAAGGAATCTCAAATGTAAGACTTATTTCTGCTCAGTCACCTCCTGTGCAGTTCAGTTGCAATTTAGAAGAAACTCTAATTGGACTCATCCAAGGATCTATTGTTAGTAGAATGGTCTCTGCCCCAAGGAGCAACCTTGAGGGCTGTCCCAGATCCAGGGGAGATCACTGCCATGCTGCCAGGTTACCTAGCAGGGAGAGCTCAAAGAAGGCTCACTTGGGCTGTCATATTTATGGAATAAAGTGGCTGGCTTGTAGGCAAATGTTGTATGATGTAAAGACATGGTACCAGGCATGAAACTCCTGGTACCCACAACTTTCTTTGCTGCTTGATCAGTGAGTGTTGGAAAACCTACTTGCTATTCAAACGTTACTCGTATGATTGATGTTCCAAGTTGATATGAACTGACGGTCACTACGACAGTCTGCTCCTTTGTGAGTTTCCTGGAGGAGTTCTTGGCCCAGCTACAGAGCAGGCCTTTACCTCCTTTGCAGCCTGTACCAGGGCTATTGATATCTTGGTTAAGGGGGTTGAGTGCATACATCACAAGTAGTCACAGATTATTACACCCCATAGGGTTGGGCATAACATAAATAAAACATATTAAAAGATGGAGTTTAGGTAACTTGGCTTTAGTGGGAATTAAGTACATGTAAAGTAGTTTTCACATGCTTGCATAATTCCGAGTATGATTTCTTACCATTTTTTTAAAGCATGCTGGTAATATTTATCATACAAACTGAATATTTTAAATAATATTACAACAAATTAAGGCCTTAAAATTTTAAACATATTCTAGAAATATTAGAAATAAATATCGATCCAACAGGCTGCACAGTAGCTTATTCTTTATACAGACTTTTGTTGTGGTTTAAGCCCAATCGGTAAACTCAGCTGAACCCAAGACAACTTTGATCTCTAACTCATTTCCTCTGTATTTTAGTCAAATAAGTTTTAGTGTTTTGAGTTTCTAATTATTTAGCAGTCTCTTATTTTGCTTTGACAAGATTATGCTCTGAGGAAATAAACAATCAACAGTAGACTGTGTTTTGAAGCACAGACACTGACACTAAGTCCAAGACGCAAAAGAAAATACTTTAGGATCTCCTGTATTCTACTCAGCCTTATCTATTATATTTATATAGCTCTTATTTCACTTTGGTTTTATAGAACGTATGAAAACCCCAAAGTCCTAGGCAGTACTGTCAGCTTTCCTAATGTTTAGATTCTTGTAAGCATTTCCCAGTACAAAAAAAAGGGTGCTTGCTTCAGAATGTTACTGTCTTGTTTATTTCTTAGCCATCAAAGAGCATACTTGTCTCAAAAAAAAAAAAAAAAGAAAGAAAAAAAAGCCCAACAAAAAAATTACAGCAAAAAAAAAAATCTACAAACACTGACAGTCAGTTTCATCCAAGAGCTAGTAGGGTATACAAGAGAAAAGTTTTCCTTGCCACTTCAGGTTTGCTTTCATGCAGTAATAAAGTGACAGCTATACTTCTACTTTAATGAGCAAGTAACCATGTAAATTCTAGTCCTTCATTCCATCTGAAGTGAAGAAGGATGTAATACAAATTACTAACTTGGATGTTTTTTTGAGGGGATGAGATTATTGTTTGGTTGGTTTCTTGATTGTTTTGTTTTTTTTTTTCCCTTCTCTGAGGATTTCTTGTCTTCCCTATGCATTTTGTAAAAGACTGATGTAGCTTTTGGGAGATTTTTATTGTTCTGTTGATCATGAAGATCTAGAGACCAGAGTACCACAAACACAATCAGCCTGAAAACCCATGCCACTGCATAAATGTTTACATCCGTAGGTCAATAAGAATGCAGCTTTCACTGTGTGGGTATCCCAAACAAGGATGCAGCAATATCCATTATGGAAGTTCTCTCATAACCTTTTCACTGATTATGTTATGCATTTTAATGATGTGGGCAAAAGCAGTGCACAGGAAATTGATGGAATAATATTCCTCTGGGAAGTCTTCATGCAGTCTGCATACAGTGATAAAGACAACATTTAAAGAAAATATTTTTAGGCCTTTGATGTGTTTTTGTTTAGTTCAAGTAATAGAAGCTGCAATGGGATCATTACATTGCTGAAAGAACCCATAAGTTATGATGATTAGCCTCCTATTTCATGACTGTTAATGAAGTTTAAGTTACTGCTTAGGTATCACTATGGTGGTTTATAATACCTACTACAGTAACCATGTCTGCAAAACAATCTTTAGGTGCTAACAAAACAAACATATTTAATATTATAGGGAAAAAAAAAAAAGTGTTTCATGAATGTTTGCTACCTGAAATTTCAGTGCAGTGATGGAGAGAGACTTTTAGATGTGCATATTGAGGTGAGCACTTGGAGACATGGCAGTCTTTTACATCTCCAACCCAACATAAGCCTGGCCAAGTGGTTTCTCAAAGAATTATGCTAAAAACATGTGTAATAATTTCTACTGGTCACATCTTAAATGAATAATGTTTTAACTAGTGAGTTCATAAATGTGAAAGGTACTTCTTACTGTTTCAAGAAGACTATTTCATTATATAATCATGGAATGGTTTGGGTTGGAAGGGACCTTAAATATCCAACCCCCCTGTCCACAGGCATGCACATCTTCTGCTAGATCAAATTGCTCAAAACCCCATCCAACATGGCATTGAACACCTCCGGGGATGGGGCATCCTCAACACCTCTGGGCAACACATTCCAGTGCCTCACCACCCCATGTCTGATCACTACAGCCCCTGATAGAGTCCATCACCAGCTTTTCTGTAGGCCCCTTTTAGGTAGTGGAAAGCTGCTGTAAGGTCTGCATTGGAACCTTCTCTTCTCCCAGATAAGCAAACGCAACTCTGTCAGCCTGTCCTTCAAAGGGGAAGTATCCCAGCCCCCTTATCATCTTTGTATGTATATATAAGTATCTACACAGCCACATTTTTCTGAATGTTTTAAGTCCTATATAGAATTCAAGCTAACTCTAAATACAAATACTCAACATTAAGCAATAATTTGGCACTCTACCTTTATAGATATTCTCATTGTCATAGATGTAAAAGCATACTCGTTTAGAGAAAACTCTTTTTTCTGTTTAACAGAACACGTCCACCTAAAGCTGTTGAACGTAGAAAACAACGGTGAAAATAAATCTAAATTTAACTCCAAAAATAAACTGTAAAATATAAGGAAACAGTATTTTACATAAAAAAAATGATACTCGATAAATAAAACAAACATAAAAATGATGCATGAAAAGATACTTAAGATCACTTTATTTTTGTTTGAATCTTGGTTTTGTTTGTTCTGTTGCTTGAAGCCCCTGTTTAGGGCCTGGTTTGTCTTTATCATTTTCTTCCTAGCAAGCACTATAATACAGTTTTAATGGTGTAATTATCTTGAAATATTTTGATATATACTTAGTGACTTTGTTCATATCTTTTTTGTCACTGTTGTTTTGAGCAAAAATATCCATAGTGTTGGTACAAAGCACAAGGTGTTCAGCCACTTGTATTGGTGATTTTTTGCATGTATGACAGACATGGGAGTAAGAAGATTCCTTGAATAACTTTAATAACCTTTCAATAGTAATGTCCTCAAAAGTAGATGTGCATAATAAAAGAATACACATTTCCACTAGGAAGATGCAGCAGTAGTCTTTGGCAAAACGCCCAGCCTCCTCTGTGTAATTCACTGAGGAATACTTCTGTCTCACTCTGTAAATAAGCAGGTAAGATTAGATTTCACTGCTCAAAAAAGACAAAGAAGGTATCTTAATATAAACACATCTTTTTAACTGTTATTTGAAAAGCATGCATCAAACCGGATCAAAACCCAGCTACTTTTCATTTCAACTAACAATGAGATGTTGAAATCCCACACAAATGGGTATGACATGAAGCCTCTTACATTCTTATTAGTACTATTGTCCTACAACTTACCCTCAGAGCAAAATTTTTAAGTATAGGATTTTCTCCCAAGACATTTTGAAACACATTAAGTCAAGAACTCAGATCCTCACAGACTATATCTCTTTAGTCTGTGAAAATAAAAGAATTCCAGGCCTATCTTTTTGTTTCACTCTGGGCAAGTATTCAAACATGGTCTGCTGGGAAATCAGCCTTTAAAGTTGCTGGTTTGAGAATACGTATCATTTTCAAATACAAAAATGATATCCTTCAGAAAGTCTTTTCACTTTTTTTAGGTAATGTTTTTAAACCTGCCTAAACATGTCTGTTTTCCAAAAGCTCTAAAACTGCTTTGGCTTTCTTGCCAGTATTGTCTCTGGCTTGCAAGTCAAAAGAAAGCTGTGAAGGATGTTGTTTGATTAAACTGTGACCTTATAAATTAAACTAGAAAGTATTTAGTAATGCAGTCCTCTATTCCTTTCCTTACTTCTTTCTTTTCAAGAAAGATTACTCCCAGCCTGTGCTTAGGACACATTAACCTTCTACTTATGTAAGAAAAAGGAAGGTACATGCACCAGTTATTACACCACTCCTTGCTTCTTCTGTGAAACACTATTGTCTCAACACTTTTCTGACTGCTACCAGGGAATCGGTCCATTTCAGAATTAGTACCTGATACTTGTTAAATTGATGGATTGGATTTAGCATATACCAAATCCAGAATTTTCCATGAGAAGACAGAGAACCTCCTTATACCACTAAAAATAGTCTGAAGCTCAGGGGACAATTCCTCTCCAGTCTTAAGAAGTATAATCCATCAAAAACATAAGATATTAAATAAGTAAAATAAGCCCCTGCTTACTGACCTTAACCAGCAGATAGAAGAATAAGCTATTAATTCAGGGGTGACAGACAGGCGAACATCAGCCATTGCATACAGAGTTTAACTCAATCCCCCAGTCATTCTCCACCACTGGTGATTTTCTCTCAGCCTTAAGGAGGAGCTCTTTCAGAGGTGATTACCATTATTTTTGTGATAAGACAACTTCATCTTTGTTTCCTTGCTCTTTTCTTTCCCCATAATGTGAATTTTCAGAAATCTAGTCTAAATAGGAGAATAGCGCAGGTTTTAATCAATCTGCAACTACATTTTTAGATGGTAGCAAATAGACTCCATGTTCTAACAAATTAACACAAAGAATAGGTAACAGAGAACTAAATAGAGACTTTCAGGGTTGCCATTCATCCCTTTGAAAATAGAAATAGCAATACTAATTGACAAATAAATGAAAACTCTTAGACTACAGTAACTTTGAGGGCTTAATATATTCTGCAGCATTGTACCAATACTGAAGGATTTCAGAAAAAATAAATTAACCCACTACTGAGTTAGAAACATGTATCCAATCCTGCTTAACAGAGAGCAAAACTGATTTTTGTAAGCAGTCAAAGACCTGAATAAAAACACAGGGCAAGTTCCCCTGAAACTTTTCTCTTTGTGATATGCTATTTTTCAGAATCTGATATTTGTAGATAGCTCTCTGACAGACCCGAAGATTCCTGACTATTAGTTTTACCCTTCAGATGTCCCAGTGGTCTCATGGCTTTGGCTCTTCAGGAATGATTTTGCTTTTGTGCAGTCAATTGACATTGGAACTGCCCCAGAGGAATGTTCCTGAAAGGTGAACAGCATTGGGGGAAACAGCCTTTCTCAGCCACAGACTGCTGACAGCTTCTGGAAAATGAAACATGGAAAGCAAGGGTCAACCCCGAAAGACAGGTAGTGAGTTCATAAAAGTAATGTACTGTCATTTATAATCCCTCTGAAATAATTACCAATTTGTATAATCTCCAGTAAGGACAAAAAAGGACACCAATATTTACTAAAAGAATCTGAAATTAACTTAGATACTTCTTCTTTGAAAGTGTTTATATTGCTTTCTTCACAAACAGCCATATAACAATACAAAGAACTTTGTTTAAAGCATCGTACATATGATATGTTATCTCAGAGATTTCACTAATGGTCTCACTGGTTTATTGTTTTCCAGGATCACGGTAGTTTTAGCTGAACATATTACAGACTGTTGAATTGCTGTATTTTAGGGTAGAGGGGTTCAGAAATTCAGAAATTAATTTTATCTTTCAGTCAACATAGTAGAAATAAATGCAGAACTTGGGCAAATACTGAGATAGATAGTTAGTATACTTAGTAATTTTTTTTTACCTTAACTCAAATTGTGTATGTTAGTGAAACTAAATTCAACGGGAGAGATATTTTACATTAGAGTATTATGATTGTCTTCTTTTATTGCATCTTTAATAATATGTTTTCAAATCTTTTAATGCTTTTACTCATAGGCTGAAATTGTTGTATTCAGAAACATTCTCACTTTCTGATTTATGATTCCAGTAGTTTCTTGATGTTAACACAACAGCATGCCTAGAATAAATGTGACTCATGTTTAGGAATCCAAGTCTATCCTGAGTGACTGATGTAAACACTAAGCTATATCATCATCTCTGCCTAAATATAAACGAGGCAGAGGCACTCTTCACATTGTCTTGACCCCTAAAATTTTAACCAAGGTGAACCCTGTCCTCACTTCCAGGTCATGCATCAGCCCTTTTGATTGTTTTCCTGTGGAAACTGAGCAATGGGGGATGAAACTGAGCAATGAGGGATGAAGCCGAGATGTGACTGCAAACTCTTTCTGGACCTGTGAAATGCTGTCAGACCACTCCACCTCTTCACTGACACCTAATAGCCTCTCTTTCCTGGTGATATTTCTCACTTACACGAGTTACAGCAGCTTTAGAGAAGACAGGAACTGTGTAATAGTGACTTAGAATACTTACTATTTTTATGGAAGGCTAAGTCTCCAGGAAAAATCAGCTTGAACTGCAATCAGAATACTGGTAAGTTATTTAGACAGTGGTTTTCAATTTCACGTTTTTTTCACTTATTTCCCTCACTCTTCAGAAATATTTCATTGTACTCTGAAGAAGAGTGACACCAGTTTTCGAAAACTTGAAATCCTTGATTAAATAGAATTTTATTTTTCCAGTAATTCCTGATATTGGAATTTGTTAATGAAGATGAAAGCTATATTTGAAACACATTTTTGCTGTAGCCCGTGTTTCTACTTTTCAAAATTTCATTTGCTGTGTTTGGAGTAGCTTAATTTAATGTTGATAATGGAGTTCAAACTAGTTTTCAAAGTTTTGATCTATGTTATTTAAAATAGTTGGCTTAAGTTGCAGGCAGCTGCAGCAGAAGAAACAGCAATGAGGCAGAGCTTTCCACTAGACACTCCTGGACATGCAGCTTTAGTATTGTACTGATGGCTGTGATTTCCCTTGGAATGCACCATGGCGATTGTTTTGGGGTTATACTACACACATAAATATATATCAATGGCAACAAAAAAGCACTGAGAACCTTTCTGTGTGCTTTTTGGTTGCTCTTATTTTTTGGCCTTCCTGATGTAATAGCTTCCACTTCCTCGTGTTTAAAGCATCTTGTTAAGAGAACTGATTGAAGAGTATTTCATTAGCGAATGTAATTCAACCACTTTTTTTACCATAAGTAATCCTAGATTGTTGTTTGTTTTTGTTTTTGTTTTTGGTTTTGTTTTTTTTTTTTAATTGCCTCCCTTTAGTCGATTTGCTATTTGGATTTCATAGGTTCATTTAATTTATTGGACAAACCCTACTTCTAAGATCTACCATGTGGAATATTTTGTGTTCTGAATATTTTTCTAAAATGCAGTCAAAAAGCAAATAATTGCATTCATATTTTTGCAGAAAACCAGAATACTGACTCAAACGTATTTAGTTTAATTGTGGGAGATGAGAGTCTACTGGGTTAAAATTAGGAAATCTATAATTTTAAACACACAAAATGAAGTTCATGCCCAAGCCAGGTACTACTTTTTTTTTACATCCTATCTGGGCTAATAACACATACTTTCCAAGGGGAAAATAAAATCCTCTTCTTTAATACTTCCTATATGAGCAGAGTTTACAACAAATGCAGCTAGATGGACACCCCATGAGCAGGAATGAAAAACACCTAGTAGTTCATGTAAAAAACATTATCATGGGAGGCACACTTGACATCAATTAACATAAATATTTAGCTTGAGAAAAACGAAAATGTCAGTGCCATTCATTACAAGTGCTGTTTGTAGCAGGAAGGGATATTAATATGATTTGTGATATGGTTTATCTGCAATGTATCTAAAGAATGTCAGTTTCTTCTTTAATTCTTGCCCACGAAATGCTGTTGTTTTCAGTTTCTTTGAATATGTATTTGAGTTCGACATCTTAAGTATACTTTTAAATACATCTTTTAACATTTTATTTTGCAAGCAATACAACAATATATATGAATTTGGTGCAGCACAACACATGGCTATTGTTCTGAAGTAAAGGAATAAAAAGTGAATATGTGTACACAGTACAAAAAGAACACTACAGAACTGTAGTCTAAACATATCTTCTAAACATATTTTCTTGTTTTCTAGCTTCATAATTCCATTAAAAATTCATAATACCATAAACTCATAGATTTCAAGGAAATATTGTTTTGTCTTCTTGGTATCTATTCTTGAATTTACTTGGAAAAATTTCCTTAAAATCAGTACAAAGTTAAGATGCAGACCAGAGTTGCTGTATTCTACAGAAAGTCATTGTAATTAATTTCTGTATATAAATGGAGTCATTTATCTGTTGTTGAAATACTGATTTACAGCTGAAGCTCCTTTCTACAGTAAAGAAAAAGACAGGGAGGTATTTAAAAGTGTGAACTAAACAAACAGGGAGTTCTTTGTTATGCTTCAGGGGACAGCTTAGTCTGTGGGTAAAAACCAATATGAGACAGTAGTCTCCTGACACTAGGATAGGATCTTTGCCTCAGGACTTTTGCAAAAGCTGTTTATTATGTGTTCGTAACAATGAAACAAGTAAAACAACAGTCATATACTTTTATAAATGGATTACCCAAACACTAATTACTGACTTTTTCTCTTAGATAGTTACCCTGCAGGAATTCATTTCTTTTCTACTAAAAAAAAAAAACAAAGCTGTAAGAAAATTATTTTTTTTATTTTATATGGTGTGTATAAATGCGTATAAATAAGACCATACTGTTTAATATTATTCCAGATAAAAAAATATTCCTGTTTCCTACACATCTGTTCTTTATATTGAAGTACATCTCCTTTAAAGGGCTTTTTTTTTTAAAAGCGAACTGACTGTAAAAAGGAAGTGTACAATGAGCACTCTTCTTGCTAACTGCTAAAATGATCTCAGTCAAGACCAAGTTTGTCAGCTCAGGAACTCTTGCTTTCTTCCCATCTGGCAAACGGATATGAAGGGTGTCATTTTCTGCATACACGTTTAGACTATTGTCATTTAAAGTAACAAACCAGCAATCTTATTAGTGATCAAAATTATCCAATAAGAGAACTTGAAATTAAAAAATAGAGAATAGAAATTTACAAGGAGATCCCTTATGGAGCTTCTTGGCAATGCATTTGTTTAAGTTTGACTTCGTCATACATATATATATGTATATATGGTATACATATAAATAGGGGTCTCTGGTTGCTGAGATGAAACTTGTACAGATGGTTTTAATTTGAGAACTTTCTTAACTTCAGTTGTATAAGGGTTGTACTAAATTGTTCAGATTTGAATATATTGTCTTTACCTCCATTGGCTCTTCATTTCAGCAAATGTTAGTGTAAATTGTCAGTTTGAATGGAATGATGATCTAGCTTTTATAAGAATGCCTTATCAAGTCACTTAACTGAATGTCCTGGGTTTAGCAGTAGCAGTCATTTTTTCTCCTTAGTAGCTGGTGCAGGCTGTGTTTTGGCTTTCAGCCTGGGAACAGAGCTGATAGCACCTATGTTTTTAGTTGCTGCTCAAATGTTTAGTCTGACCCAGGACTTTGTGAGTTTCATGCTCTGCCAGGGAGGAGGGGAAGCTGGGAGGAAGCAGAGACAGGACACCTGACCCAAACTAGCCAAAGAGGTGTTCCATGCCACAGCACGTCATGCCCAGGACGTAACTGGGAGTTACTCGGAAGGGCACGCTTTCTGCTCGGTAGAGCTCGTTTCAGCGAGTGGTATCGTATTCTCTTCCCTTGTTATTTCCCTTATCATTATTATTACTGGTGGCAGCAGTAGTGGTTTGTGTTATACCTTAGTTACTGGACTGTTCTTAGCCCATGGGAGTTACATTCTTTCGGTTCTCCTCCCCATCCTTCCAGGAGCTGGGGGGGAGGGGGGGGGGGGGGCGGAAGGGAAGAAAAGGGGTGAAGGGGTGGTAGTAGAAACTGCGTGGTTGACTTGCTGACAGGGCTTAAACCATGACACTGCAGTGTAAATTGAAAAGAAGATCTTGTAGAGAGGAAATACAAGCAAATTATTTAAGGTTGTGTAAGGACATTCAGTCTTTAATGAAGGTCTCTTAAATAAGGTTATTTGACTTTTCCCCAGTTTAATTCAGCTCACATTCCTTGTATTTCTAGCAACGTAGGATATTGTGGCATTACTGTGGCAATGTTGTGAGTAGGATTATTTACACTACTGTTGGGTTTTCATTTCTTTTTCTCTCCAGCACCCCCATCCCTAATGATTTCCTGTGCATGAGAACTGTGGGCTAAGAATTAATTTTCGCAAAACCTGAAAGTCCCAAATGAAATAAGAGCTGACAGAATCTTCCTGAAGTCTAATGAAAAGAAATTTGAAACATTTCACATTATTTTTTTTCTTTACTTTTCTGTTATGTAGGCACCTAACACTTCTTCCTTTTTATATGTATTATTAATAATGTATATCTGGAAAAAAAAGCTGTTCTTGGCCCCTTGATAGTTATTTCTACCTTATGCCTTGGCCTCTTTATTTTGTCCATTCGTGTTTTCAAGATGCAAATGTTATAGCTTCTGTGTATTTCATTTTTGAGATTGCAAATAATAAAGAGATTGCAATTTAACCTCATTGGTCTCTTACTTCTCATTACTTGGGCATTATATTCTCAATCTATTTTCCTCTGTTTTGTCCTTCCTTTACTTACTAAAACAACACTATGACATAAATCTAGGAAAAGGCTCAGCAAACCTTCTTGGCTCTTTTTTTTTTTCCAGGTTAACACAACCAAAAGAACTTCCTTCACTCGGGATTACAGCTAACTGCCCAACCGAGTCACCCCCATGAAGATAACTTCACTGAAGACCTAGGTCACCTCCATCCTTTGCCACACCTGTCCATGATTTTGACTTCTTACATTTGTATACACCTTAGCCAAACAGCATAGATTCTTATTTTACTCACTCAGATAATTTATGAGGGGCATATGTTTCCAGTGCAGGCTTTGTTATAGCCCTCCTTATTCTTCTAACTCAAACACCCTGCAGCTCATTTTCATGCAGCTCCTCAATATTGATTTGAATGGAATACAGAAAAGCCTTATCTTTAGGGCTCTGTTGGTTTGCTAGCTTACTTTGGTGTGGGTTTGGGGTTTTTTTTGTTTTGTTGGGTTTTTTTTCCACCCTATAACTCTCATACCAATCCTTATTCATTACGAATACAAAAACTTTTTGCATAGTATCAATTCAATGTAAGTTACCTAATAGTACAAATATTATATATATTACTTTCTAAAATCTACTAAATAATGACAATTTTCCCTTGTTTTCCCATGTGAGTGCTATTTTGTACTTCTATCATCTCTGGAACCTTGGCACCACACTCGTTTTCAAGGGTTAAAAAGATCCTAAATTGCTTATTTAAAAAGTAGATCAGCCATCACTATCTTTCATGTATGCAATCAACCAAGGATGTCAGAGAATCCCCTAGGGGAATTTCCTAGCCATACAAATCCAATAAGCAAAAGCAAGTTGTTTTCTTGAGTAAAATTACAGGCTGTTCTATAACCGGTGCTGTTGAAGCTATAACAATGTGCAGGAAAGAATTCAAAAGCCCTTGCAGAAGAAACAGTAAACAAAAGACAGGATGCTGTAGATCTGCAGTTAAGGTGATTCATCAGAGGTGGCTTCTGTCCTTCACTCTATAGAAGTTTAATGTAAAATACCTTCACAGTCCTTGGAGCAGTGACTAGAATTCAAATCTCCTACAGTGAGTGTCATTTCCTGAAATACACAATTACATTCCTTCTTGGTTTACTAGATTATTTTTTTCTTATTTTTTTACTTTAAGGAGTCGAATGAGTATTGAATAGGAGGGGTATTCTTGCCCCAACTCCAAATAATTAAGGGGAGCTTGAGCTCTGTCAAGGTCGTAAACCTATTAAATTTAGGATTCTCTCTTTTCATATTTATTAAATAGTATCATACACAATGCACAATCCTGTAGTATAATAGATGTAAGAAAATATCACTCTTTCAGTAATTTCAGTGTCTTTTTCCCATATACAGTTTGATGAAGGAAACAGAGGGAAAAACATTAAAATACAACAAGAGTAAAGTACACTTAAGTGTATTTCTGACAAGCCAAATAATTATTCATGCATTTTAAAACCAGAGTTTTCTTAGGAAAATGTCTTTAATAAATTGGCATGGGATTGGTTTAAAAGTTGTAGACTTGACACTGACCTCAAGGATTAGAAACGCTATTTCCTTCAGGGGATTCGGAACTGTGTTAGATGATGTTGTAGATCTATCTGCTCATTTAAATAAAATGTAGCATAGGAGGAATGGTAGAAGAGCAATGAGGGAATATTTCAAGAGAATTTGGAAACTTCTGATGCAAATGAAAGAAGACTGCTCAAAGTGATTCATTAAAAGTTCTTAGTAGAGGCATCCCATGAGTTATGCCATGAGGCATGAGCTTGGGATCATAATTTTGTTGGTTATCAAGATATACAGTCTTATAGTTGGCTTAAGATATATCCCTGAAAGCTCTCCTTTTAAGCATTTTCATTTGTCTTTTTTAATACTTTCAATAAGTAAACAATTTCTACAACAATATTTTTAGGATTTCTTCTTAATTTGTCTCTTTTGACAAAGCTTGAAGATACACACATAATTGATCAAAGACATGGTCCTAGGTGAAATCACATTTTGTTTATTCTGTCTCTAGTCCTTTTATAAAAACAAGTTCATCAATCAAAACAGTACATTCCTCTTTTTTTTTTAATCCAGGCTATGCTTATTTTCTTGTCTTTTTATCATTCAAATTGATACAACACATGCATTATAAGAAAAAAAAAGTATTTGATAATATATAATAGTTAAAATTTGTTAAAACTGGCCAGTGTAGTTTGTATAAAAATTAAAGCTCCTTTTTATAAAGTATAATCATGACAACATAACACCTTGAATGAATCAACAATATGTCATGTAGAACAAAGAAGAGGAATGTATGTATAAGGAGTCTGAAAGGTTGCTTTCTCTATCTTTTTATAATGTAGTCATCTCTTGGCTTGTTTTAATTAGGTTTATCCTGAATTTTGAAAGATTTTACTGTTCATAGTACATTTGAGTTGTATTGAGTTTCATGAATACATTATCCTGACTCAAATGAATGTTATCCAATACATACATAAGTTGTCCATGAGTGTAGGTAGTCAAAGACTTAGGTGACGAAGAGTAGCTATCACTAGCTCACAATCAAAGTGAAAGAATGATTCCAGTGGCATTTCAGAAAGGTTTTCTTTCCGTATTATATTCCTATACAACAAAGAATAATAAACAATAATAAGAAAGAGCTATGTAATATAGAATTCATGCAGTATGAGATGTCTATTTCTTATTTGGAAAAAAATTCAAATACCAGGACCCCAAAACCGAAAATGTTGGGTATCTACTCCCACTCCCCCTCAAAAAAGTAGAAATTGGGGTTATTCAATCTGAAAAGAGACCAGTGGAGAGGTGCGTGGAGATAGAATAGTGGAACTTCAAATGTGTGTATACTGGTTGTAAGAAGAAATTCATGGTTTTCTAAATTGATCAAATTTTTTCACACATAGCTCAGTCTCATTTCATCCATGAGGAAATTACTCATAATAGAAGTTGCCAATCATCTTGAATATCAAAATATGGGATCTAATTTTTAAGTATTAAATGTATGTCAATTTCTGGTGAGAGTCTGATGATCTAATTTGTATTGCTAATTTGTATTTATTATATGGACAGGAGAAAAAACAATTTTCTTCCTTGTTTAGAGAACTTTGAAAAAAGAAAAGTGACCCAGGAAGATACATTGAAGCACACTTCTTTATTCTGTGCGCAAAGAATACTTTCAGAATAATGCTTTTCTACTTATCTTCCAGGCTAATTTTGAACAGATCATATAAAATGCTAAAAATACATTTCTGGCTTTCAGTGTAGCTGATACTGTGTGTAGTGTTCAGCTCTCAGCTTAGAACTGAACTTTTAATTGTTCCACGAGTGTATATGCCCTGTAACCTAAATACTTGATGACCTCATGGTGCAACAAGATTATGAAGACTCATGAGTGAAACATGACCTCACATAAAACGTATATGTTGTAAACTGTAACTTACAGTGGATAGTAATATACATTGTACTTCTAAAGTTCCCTTGTTTCAGCTATCATAATAGTTTATTTCTTTAATGCCAACAGCTAGCATGTACTCAAAAGAAATTTACGTTGTGCTCAGTTCTTTTCATTCACCTCTATGCCTTTGAAAAAACCAGGAAGAGATACGAAGTTTTTCCACAGTGTGAGCAATTAAACCCCAAGAATCTCATTTGCTCTAAATTCCAAATTGAAGACAGTTTAATTTATAGTATATGATTATATTCCCATAATAAACAAAGTGATCACATTATCCAGAAATCATAAAATTCATTTTAAATATCAGTAAACCTTAAATGCCAAAATTCATTTTAAATATCAGTAAACCTTAAATGCCACAATTGCTTGCTCAGTTGGTATTAATGCTTTATTAATGGTTTAATTGTGCACAGATGTTAGCAACTTAAACAACAGAGAAAAGTATTTTTTTACATACATTATAATCAATTTCTGAAAGCATTATGGGAAGTGTACAATCAGTTGGCAACAACAAACTATATGGTTTCCTTGCTGAATGAGAGTTTTATTCATGTAGAGCTTTAGTCAGTCAGAATAATCTACATTAACACACATCATGTAGATATATATTGAAAAAAAGCTATATCATATGGCCTGAGAAAAAAAAAGAACTGTAACATTTTAACATGATTGATTTTCCAAAGCTACACAGAGAATGATTGCTTGTTCCATTCCTGCTTTAGATAGCTGGAGTACCTTGTAAGGTTCGTGCACAACTAAACATACACCTAAATGCTTATGGATGCTACTGTACCAAAAAAAAGAAAAAATCCTTGTCATATTTAGGATACAGCTACATAGATTTTTCCTAGTATCTAAATAGTAACTGAACTACATACAAAGCCTCCTGCCTTCTTCATTTCCCCCTTTCCTTTATGTTCCACTTCCTCTTCCACCACTGGAATGCAAAAACATGTTTCAAATAGCTTTTCTTCTTTTTAAAGAGCTGAAGACAGGAAGACTTTATCTATGCAAACTTCCATGAGGTAAAAATTACATTTCACCTTAAAATTATATTTTATCTTATGTGGTCTAAGCTCAAAGCAGATCCATAGTATCTTTCTAAGAAATCTATTTCAAATTCAAATGCCTAAATCTATTAGTCTGCATCAACTGAAGGTGAAGTAGGAAAATATAAGCCAAAAAGAATGGTATTAGATGCCAATTTATGAGTAAATATGTAAAGACCAGTGCTGCCTGAAGAAAGTGTTCAACTCAGCAAATGTACACATGTATTTTAGGATGAGCTGAACAGCTCTCTTGATTCCAGGGACTTTGCTGCTTAGGACCATTTATAATTTGTATGAAGGCATCTAAATAATAGGAGGTCGCTATAGACATCCTAATGTCTTAATCTGGGTCTGAATTTCTCCCTGAATATTGCTGACTACATACACTGGAGTATGTAACTACAAAGCATAACAGTGTTATCCATGACTGTTTGCATGGACTAACTGTTTACAACAACAAATTAAAAACGTACAACAGCCAAAAATGCACATATGAAACTACTGTTGCTAAAGCTTCACCTACACACTTGAAGTAATACAATTTGCTAATCTGAAATCTCTGCATTGCCAAATGAACTATAAACCAACTCCTCTTGTTATTCAGAGAACAATTACAGATGTTTTGGAAAACATATATTCTTCACAACATTTAAAAATGCCTCAAAACATGAAAAAGTTAAATGCATAGATTGTGAATTTCTACTTGAATTGGCCATTATTTCTTGATTATTTTCAAGTCATAAAAGAAACTGTATAAGTGATATTTGAAAATTATTTGAGAAGAGCATAACGGTACAATTGATTTCAACTTTCAGAATGTACCACCATTTCCATATGGTAATATGAACATAAGTTGGGAAGATACCCTGATGAAGTTTACAAATTAAAGTGATAACAACCAATATATGTTTTCGGATAATTTTCCATTTCATATACTACCTATCATCAGCAAATTATATTTATGTAACTGTTGAAACTTTCTACAAAACAATTAAAATTCAGTACTGCATTTTTTACACAGAAACATGCGAATTGACTGAGGTATGGTCTTACCGGATAGCAGTCTCTGTAGCCTTGAAGTGTTTTCTATGCATTAGCAGCTGTTTCTTTATATTAAGTAAGTTTTTCTTGTGTGATTTCTGTTTGTTTCAGGAAACACCAAGGCAGTGAGTCTTAAGAGACCTTTGATCACAGGCCATTGTTTATACTTTTTCTTCAGTAGGTAAAATATTTTATATTCTGTCTTACAATTATGAATCTTACCTTCAATGTGTCAGATATTTAAAACATTAATTAAAGATATTTGAAAAAAAAGGAGTATTTTTAGGATAATTTGATGAAAAACATACTTTGAAAATAGAAGAAATGGAATTTATGGGATCTTTTCTCTACATTATTTCTCAGATAACTATTTCTGCTTGTTTCCAGATAATAAAATTCTGCAGAAACAGCAATGTTTTGTGAAAAATATAAAAAGTTAAAGAATTATTTTAGAGCTGTTGTGGTTTAAGCAGAGACGGCAACTAGGTACCCTGCAGCCAATCGGTCATTCCCTTTGCCTCCTCCTCCTCTCCCCCTGTACAGGATGGGGAGGAGATCAGAAAGAATGGGTAACCCATGGGTTGAGATAAGAACAGTTTAATAATTGAAATTAGGTAAAAATATAATGATAATAGAAGTAATGCCAACAGTAACAACACTGAGAATACAGAACAATAAAAAAAGGAGAACTTACAATTTAAATTCTTTTCCGCTGTAAATCCCAAAGGAAACAGATGTCAACTGTTAAATTCTATTTTATGCCCAAAAGAATTCTCGAGTCACTCTTTTTAAAGCAGTATAAAGTTTCGACAAATATCAAGTCTTTTCACCCTTTTTTAGAGCTTCATGGTTTAATAAATCCTAACCAATAAATGTCAGGTGTAAAGACACAAAAGTATTTTCTGTGAATTGATTACTAAAAGTTTCACCCTTAATTTCCCTGGTTATGGAATTCCAATCTAAATTCAGACCAAAAGCAGAATTCTGTCTGTTTCTCCTTGCATCTGTCATGACCTAGAGGGCTACCCAGCCTGAAGAAATTGCAACTCTGGGTTTGTAGGATTCTGTAACACCCAAGAACATAGAGGCATCTATCCACACAAATCACTAGAATGTAAACTAGCACAAAAAAATACCCACATTAACAAGTGTACCTATGATTAATTGAGATAATGTATCTTGAACTATTACAAATTACTATGTCATCAGTAATATAGTATTAATCAATAGCATGATAGGAGTTAATAACAGCAGGATTAAGTCATATAGCAGCAACCAGTAACAGCAACAACTATGTAAGTTTATACTATTACATGTTATCTACAGATTCAACATTAGTGAAGCAACTTAGAATAATATAGCAACAAATAATGTTTATGGTAAATCATTTATATGGATATGTAGTACTAGATTTCAGAAAGACCCAAATAAGTCCCAGAGGGGGACCCAGCCATTCCAAAGGTGGGAGACCAAACTGAACCAACCCCTGGAGTGGGCCCAGGCAGGGACCAGTAAAACAGAAGACTTCAGTCTCACTTCAAAGAAGATTCACATCACAGAACCTGGATTTAGCCAGCTGTCACCATAGAGAGCCCAAGATATTGTAAAACGTTCATGGGGAATTCAGCCTCTTTAAGAAAGACAAAGTGCATGCAGCATGAGAAGTTCTAAGAGAGAGATATTTCATTTTGGATAAAACTTCAGCCATTTTTACATCACAGACATATAAGAGAGCAAAGGGCATCAACATTTTGAGCATCAAGTAGATGCTGTTAGCTTTAATTTTTCACCTGTAACAGTCAAGAGATTATATTTTCTGTTCTTTTAGTCCAATTTTATTTTCCCAGACAGTTTCCAATTTTTCAGATGACAAGTTGCCATTACGGATTTTTGGGTTTACGCTTATGAGTGGTAACTCAGGATGTCTCCCCTTTCTAGGTACCCAGCTGCACTTCAAAGACGGCAGCTGCAGTTTTCAAGGATGTCTCTAGTTCCCGGTCCTGGTTCCCAGGCTCACAGCTTGCAGGCTGGCAGTTTGTGTGTTTGTATTTTTAAACAGATGCTTTTTTCTGTTCAGTAATTTTTCTCATCTAACCTTTATGGCTGCTCACATCAGCATCTCCACCCATCAACACATATCCCTTCAATCTTTCAAGGTAGCATTCTGTTAAAACTGACATTTTCAGCATTGCATGAAGATCAGAAGAGTAAATTAAAGAACAAATTAAGTAGCGTAGCATTAATCCCAAGGAAGACTCTGTAAAGGTCTCATTGCTTCTGTAATCTCCCAGTTCAATACACATTTTAAATAGTGCACCAGCAGTCCATAACAGAACCTTTCTTAAATTATAGATGCTTCATATCATTAATAAGTCATTCTATAGTTTAGTCAACAACAAGTTTAAAAAAGTCAGAATTGTTATAAACACCTTATTTCAAAGCGCAGAAGGATTTCTAAATATAGAGGGAAGAAAATTAATAATTTAGGTAGATGAACAGTAGTTTAAATTGATATTCTACATTTTTCTGAAGGACATCTGAATCTATCGTACATTTAAAGGAATTGCATATTGTCCTAATAACTGTTAGCAATTTAAAAATGTGTGCATAAACAAATCCAAAGTGAAATATTAGAGCAAATGTGTGTTGTGTTGTTTTGTTGGAATATTTTCCAATTTTTAGGTATACAGAAGCTAAATCTGAACTTATATATGATGGGTAATTTTTTGGAAAAGAAACCAGATTATTTAAGTTCTAATAATGGTGATCACTTGATCAAGAATTTAACAGTGTTTTATTAAAATTTAGAAGAAATGCATGGAGTGGTTTTTCATGTGTGGTTTTTTTTTTAAATCTGTAACATTTTCAAATTCTAAAATCAACATCCAGTGTTTTCCCCTTATTCACTGAGCATGTCATTTCATCATAGAAAGTTGTCAGGTTCATTAGATAGTGAAAGTTCTTGGTGACTCCATGCTGAGTGTTGCCAAACTCCTTCTTTCTTTCATGTGCCTGGACATACTTCCAGAAGAATTGGTCCAAAATCCTCCTAGGACTGAAATGGCTGGCCTGCAGTTCCCTGGAACCTTCTTCCTGATGACATTTGCCTGGCTATACCCCGGCTAGACTATTTCCTCAAAGATCTTACTCTATTTGTTGACTGTACTTAAGAGAACTTATAATTATAGAGTGCATCAGAAAGAAATACTCCGTCCCCTTGCCTAATTGTAGTATGCAAGTGTTAGAGTCAAGAATTTGTCAAAACATGACTGAAAAGTCTGAAACAGTTTTTATCACACCTTATAAAATGTCCAAAAACCTTGACTCCATTTTCCAAATGATTACCAAAGGTGACAGGCATGAAGTAGCCAACGAACTATTCCTACTGAATTAAAAGATAGCAGAAACCTTCCACATTTCTGACACCAGTTCAGATTTCGTTAGCTTACACATTTTTTGTTATATGTCAGATTTTCACAGGATGTCAAACTGCATTTTTGAGCGTCACTACCTCTGAAATAGATTCTAAGAGATGAGCAATATTTTCATTGTAAGCATTAAATTCAACACTATTAATGAATGAACCAATTACTCATGTTAAAAATCCTAGGCTTCAGTCTAGCATAGCATCTCTCCAGCTTTCCAAGTCCCAGAACATCACTGAGTAGATACTGCAGATATGAAGGACTTTATTTTTTTTCCTCTTAGGAAATATGCAATAATAGTGGACTGAAAGCAACTCACTATATATCTTCCTGATCTACTTCTGATGTACTCCCTTCCCCAGAAACTAAGTCACTTGAACTAAACTGAGGAAAGCTCAGAAAGCAAGATTGATTCTGAAAGACAAATCTCTTTCATTCCCTGCTGCCTGATTCTCCTAAACTCATTAACCTTAACTGCTGGTGTGGGAAGACAGTACTGAACAAATTGCTCCAAGCAGCACTGTATTTTAATTCCTCTGTCAATCTAGATTATGGTTCTAGTCACCAGAGTTCATATTTCTAATGCTGGTGCAGTTGTGGGAAAATATTGGTGCAAGCTATGGGTTGGGAAGGAATTCTCTACAAAATTTCTTCTGTATATAATAGATTTTTGAAAAGCGCATTTGTAAACTACTTTTAATATCTGAGAATTCCCCTGAAGTTCACTTTAACCATACCCTTATCCAGCCCCATCTTCATTGTGCTTCATGCTGTCTCTTGTCTTTACATGTCTTTAACATAGAAATGGAAATACCATGTCTTCTGACAGAAAAGGTCATTTGTATTGACACTTATAAAATCATAATTGTTCTTAGTATTTTCCTTCCTAGTGAATACTGGTAACACAGGCAAAGAAACACCTAAGTTTGTTCCTAAAGGGCTTCCTTAAAAAGTATTTACAGGTCACACAATGCAGGATATATATATATATATGCTGAAGGTAGTTTTGCCAGTGAGCCTCCAGCACTTAAGAAATTGACCCAGTTCCAACAAAATCTTAATTTCACCCTCTAGAAATAATAAATATATTTATACACATTTTAAAAAATATGAGAGAGAGGTAGAAACTTTATAGTTCAATGTGTTCTTTATAGCAGGCACTCCCACCACCAGTCTCTGAGGAACAACTCCATTGGAAAAACTACCCCTTAGTTTCTATAGCTGAGCTTGATGTCATATGGCATGGGAAATCTCTTTGGTCATTTCAGGTCAACTGTCCCAGATGTGTCTATTTCCAGTTTATTGCTCACCCATAGCTCATTCTCAGCAGCAGCAGAGTGAGAAAGAGAGGTCTGGGTGCTCTAAAAATATGCTATAGCTACAGCATTGGTGTGCTATCAATGCTGTTATAGTCACAGATCTAAAACACAGCACCCTACTGGCTGCTATGAGGAAAATTATGCCCATCCCAGCCAGACACAGTACATGAATTTAAAGAAAAACTCACAAAAAAAAAAAGAAAAAGCTTCATTAATTTATTTCTAGTGTAGTGGAGATACCAATCTGATTTTAAAATCATCTAAGGATTTCAACATCCCCTGAAGATTTTCCAGTTCATACAGAACTACCTTAAAACCATTAACTCCAGTCTTCAGTACAGAATACAATATGAAGATAAAGCACATAATTAAATATCCCTTTGCTGCTATAATTCTCTAGTCTCCAGAATAACTCCTATGAGCTATTCACAAATAGCATAGTGTTAAGAAACTCCAAGGCTGTTCTATGTATGTCAGGAGCAAAGGCTTGCTTATAAGGTGAAACCCCAGGACCAGGTGGACACCTTTAAACCTTAAATTCACCTTTACAACACCATTTCTTCTCAGCTCTACCAAGCAGTAATTTTTTGTACCTTCCTCAGGAAGTCAATCCACATTTACAGATGCATGGTCCTAACATTAAATTTTACATGGAGACATTGAAATCTTTAAAAGAAGATACTTTCTTCTCATAGGAGAAGCTTTTCACTAAGTAAACAATATAATGTCTTAATTTTACTCTCTGGAGATATGAAAAAGCACTTAGCTGCAATGGGATAAGGACCTGTAGAATTTTAGACTTTAGTATAACATGGGGAAGCAGGTATACTTAAATGTGTTCTTGTGTGTTGATAGGCATGCCTATATATTTGCCTTAAATTCTGAAACTTATACAAAATACATACAGCTAGTAAGTGCTACATACACCTTAGAATTAAGTACAGAAACAATTTCAAGTTCACAAAGAAGTAAAATTGAATTAAAATTATCTTCAGCTGGAATCTTGTATTCTAAGTTTTACTCTGACTGGAATGTTCTGGAATTCTTGGAAAATATCACTCTTCATAACTACAATCCAGAGACAATTACCTAATTGCTAAAATTGATCAGAGGGAGCCCAACAACAAAAGGTTGATGTAATCTTTTGGGGGGAATTGGAAATATTGTCTGAGGTTAAGGGTATTCAATTAACAGAAGCAAAGAGAAGTTAAAACCATGAGTCATCAGTAAAATTTAGAGTTCAAATTTAGAGTTCAAATCAAGATATTTTATTAAGCATTAGTTCTAAAAAAAAAAAAAACAAAACCAAAAAAAAACCAAAATAATAACCTCAGGAGATTTCATATCCTTTACATCCCCAGATTTTTAAAAGTTAAGCTTTGTGTGTAGTTTTTGGGGGTATATTCCATAAAATAGGCAAATCCTTGAGTCAGTTCCTGGCTCCTGCTGGATTTTTAAGATTCTTACCCACAATATATGGAAAGACACCTTAAGCTGCTCCCTGAATGTGGTTACTGTAAGAGCAAATATACAGTCAGAAATGCTCAGAATTAAGCTGAGAAAAAAAATAAATATCAACAACAACAACAAAAAAACAAACCAAACAAACAAACAAAAAAAAAAACAAAACAACCAAGCCCCCCAAAACAAAACAAAAGAACAAAACGAGTGGTGTCCCTCAGGGATTGGTGTTGGGACCGGTCTTGTTTAACATCTTCATCGCTGACGGGCAGTGGGATTGAGTGCTCTCTCAGCAAGTTTGCCAATGACACCAAGCTGTGTGGTTCGGTTGATACCCTGGAGGGAAGGAATGCCATCCAGAGGGATCTTGACACACTTGCGAGGTGGGCTGATACCAACCTCATGAAGTTTAACCATGCCAAGTGCAAGGTCCTACACCTGGGTTGGAGCAATCCCAGGCACAGCTACAGGTTGGGCAGACAAGAGATTCAGAGCAGCCCTGTGGAGAAGGACTTTGGGGTGTTGGTTGATGAGAAAATAAGCATGAGCCGGCTTCAGTGTGTGCTTGCAGCTCAGAAAGCCAACCGTACCCTGGGCTGCATCAAAAGGAGCATGACCAGCAGGTCAAAGGAGGTGATCCTGCCACTCTACTCTGCTCTTGTGACACCTCGCTTGGAGTATTGTGCGCAGTTCTGGTGTCCTCAACATAAAAAGGACATGGAACTGTTGGAGAGAGTCCAGGGGAGGGCCATGAGGATGATCAGGGAACTGGGGCACCTTCTGTATGAGGATAGGCTGAGAAAGTTGGGGCTGTTCAGCCTGGAGAAGAGAAGGCTGTGTGGAGACCTCCTAGCAGCCTTCCAGTATCTGAAGGGGGCCTATAGGGATGATGGGGAGGGACTCTTTATTAGAGACTGTAGTGATAGGACAAGGGGTAACAGGTTAAAACTTAAACAGGGGTAGTTTAGGTTGGATATAAGGAAGAAGTTCTTTCCTGTTAGGGTGGTGAGGCACTGGAATAGGTTGCCCAGGGAGGTTGTGAATGCTCCATTCCTGGCAGTGTTCAAGACCAGGCTGGACGAGGTCTTGGGTGATATGGTTTAGTGTGAGGTATCCCTGCCCATGGCAGGGGTGTTGGAACTTGATGATCTTAAAGTCCTTTCCAACCCTAACTATTCTATGATTCTGTGATTTTATGAACAAAGAAAAATGTCCAAAATGAAACAGAACAAAAACATTTGGAGATCTGGAGTTAAATCTGCTACAGCATATTTTTCTTCCTCTTACCAATAAATATTATTGATGATCTTCAAAGCAGTAGTTACTGGCTTTGGGCAGGATCCCAACAGGAAAAAAAATCCCATCTTTTGTGTATTAGTATTACCTTTTGTTATTAGTATTACCTTTTGTGTAATAGTATCCAACCTGAGCATCAGAGGATGTTACGTGAAGCTGATCCGTAATGAGATTTTATTTCAGTCACTGCACAAGAGCTCTCAAGTAAAGCTAATTAATTAGAGTTTATTAAAATGTAAATCATGATTGTGGTAGCTTAACTTTTTTAATCAGCCCGATCAGCTATTTTATATTCAGAAGTCCAAAACCAAAATGCAGCATTTGTGCAACTGCAACACAACAGGTACCATTACTTTCAGGCCATCTAGCAGCACTAAGTATTTTATTGTCATATATTTGTTTCAAAGTGATGGGCCCAAAATTTACACAAGAAAAACTATGTAAAATACAGATCCTAAAATCTGCAGCTATAGTCCATTTATCAAAGGAATCATGTTAAGACTACTTGTCCAAAATTTCAATGCAGCTCTTTAGCAAGTGAGCTCTGTGCACAGCATGATGATATTCCTGTAGCTAGCTATCATCAAAAACAAGCTTTTGAATTACTACAAATGTATTTTAAATTAATATTCCAAATCAAATTGGATTTTTTATTTACAATAATGATCTTCAAATTCCCACACAATATTAAATCAGGCTGTTAATGCGGTTTCCAAGTTTTCATACCAAAACTTTGTATACTCAATCAACTTCTCCAGCATCTAATAGTTTTCATAGATCTGAATTATAGCATTTTACCTTTTACTGAGAAAGAACAATTTCTTTTTCTTTTCAGAATTAATTGAGCCAAATGGTAATGATAACTTTTTTCTGTAAAGTGGAGTACCAACACTGAAAGACATTATCTTCTCAAGGTTTTATACTAAACTAATGGAATAACTAATCTGAAATCAGCTAATGCCGTATCTAGAAAAAAAAAAAAAAGACAGTATCGGTCTGATGAGCAGATAATGTTAATGTCAGTGTGCTGTCAGCAAGTCCAGTTGTATTACAGTTTATCTGTGTATTTCTGATTTTCTGTTTTGCATGGACACTCAGAATATTAAGAGGTAAAAACCAATTTACTGAGCTATTGGAATAGGGTAACACTTGCAAGGGAATCAAATCTCTTAGAAAGGATGATCAGTCACTGTCCAGTGGCAATGGGTCTCTCTTCTGCAAGGGTCCCTGCACTGGCGTCTTCAGTTAGACTGGGATAAGCTCTTCAAACAACTCTTCTACTCAGTGCTTATAATCCATGTGGACTTAGGTCCCATGTGACCACATCAACACACACCTGACTTAATACACCCTATTCACTTGCTACACCTTAACTTCATACACTACATCTCTTAAATATCTCAGCTACATAAAAGAGACTATCTGATGTGGTCATTTCTAAAGAAATGATGTGGTCATTTCTAAAGAAATAGTTTCTACTAACTTTTTGTCAATATTATATTCATGAATACCTTGACCTGTTCTCTAGCAAGTCTTTGGGACACTGCACCCAGGATGTTAATCAACACATTTAAGCATGTAAATTGCACTAAATGCAGCAGCAACCACCTGGGAGTGGAAAGGAGAAATTACAGAACTGTCCAAAATTCCCACCTTCAGGGTTGCTGTCTAGTATGAATAGTGAAGATCCACCTTATTTCAAGCTTGTCTGTAGTCTCACAAAAGCCCATTACCTTATCTATTCATATGACTGGCTGGAGTGTTCCTGGACCACCCGAGGAATTAATGATTTTAGGTGCCTGTCAATAAACATACAACCACAGTCCTGAGTCTGATCCAACTACATGACAACTACAGCTGAAAAACCATTTTGATTTTCAGGTTTATATCGTGCTACTAACTTAAGTCCTAACACTCTTGCCACATCTGCAAACACATCTCTAAGTGCAGTGTTCTTTAAAACTTACTACAAAGCATTCACCGTGTCCACCCTCTTTTCATCCTATCTTGTACTCTTATCTCAAGATAGAGCACAAGATAGGACATACTATGTCCTGCCTCTTAGATGTTGGGCAATAAAGTTCTACTACCCTGAGAACTTATTTACAGAATCCTTAATATATCTTTTAGTCAGTGAGTTATCTCAATGCCATCAAAATGATTTTATAGGGAGCTGAATTTAAGAACATCTGTAACTTAGCTTTAGAAAAACAATGATTACCATTCATGGGATGATTAATGTTTTTTTTCCCCACATGCATAGGTAGATTATTCCACAGTCTTTCTAACAAATGCACAAGATTACAGGAAGTACTTTTCTACTTTAGTTAGTAAATTAAAGAAATTTGTAGCATAGTAGGATATAAAAAAAAAAGAGATTTAATAGTAATGATGGTTCTCTTATTCTTTCACAGCCTGATTTCCTCTACACTAAGCCCAGAAGAGAACCAAAGATCTATTTCTCTTAGGAAAGCCGATAGTGAACACTAACCTAAGCTGAAAATCTTGGGTTCATGTCCTAAGGTGCAGGCTATTATCAGAGCACTTCATCTGGGCATTAGCCACTCTTCTTTTTTAGAGGTATTACTACAAGGCAAGTCTTTATGTGTATAGATACATAATGGAAATGTACTTTAATGGAATACCAAAGGTAATTTTAAGAACCCTTTTTCTCAGAAGGTAGGAGAAAGTTTTAGTGCTGTAATTTTTGTTGGTTTTTTTTTTTATATCAAATCAGCAACAGCTGCTTTTCAAGACTGGTAAAGAAGATTATTAGTGTCAGAGAATATTTTACCTTAAAGGCTGTCAAAGATTAAACAGAAAAGTACCAATAAGTCACTAAAATCCTCAAATTTGGATGCTTATTTTTTTATTTTTAGTTTCATATTTAGGAATTAAAACTTGAGTCCTTAAGTATGAACTAGATCACCTACTTTTGAAAATATTGCCTACTGTAGCATTTGTGTTCACAACAGCTGAACATCTAATATTCCTTCTATTACAGGCTTTTAAGAATGATCTGTTACCCACTGACACAAAGATCTCTGCTGATGATGCAGCTAAAATTCATGAAGCAGTAAAGAAGTTGTATGACCTCTCAGAGCAGTGACCCACACTTACTGCAGCAACCATGCAGAATAGATATTTTTCTTTACTAGAGCTAGTTTCATTTTAATAAATCTAGAGACAACACAACCTCCCTGCTTTGCAAAAATACACTTTAAAAATCCCATTTTTTGTTTGTTTACTGACTGATCACGATTGTCTTGCTGCAGCATCTAATGTTAAATAATACTCATCTTTGTAACATTCTCTCATCTTTCAATGCCGTATCAGTACATTTTCAAAATATGGTGATAGTTTTTCTGTTGTCCTTTGCCCCCTACTGTCATTTACATGATTTCAAGATGAAGCACAACATCTCATTTGGTGATAAATGGCAGGTAAAAATTTTCTTTCACAGGCAGTTAGTACTCAGATTGCAGGAGGTTGAATCTTCACTATACTTATTAAGTGTTGCAGAATTCTACCTTTTAAAAGCAAAATGGGAATAGAAACCATTTAAGACATAAATAAGTCTGTTTTGATTTGTGCTTACCTGGGTATCAATGACTATCCAAAGTGCACAAATGTGAAGAAACAACCACCAGTATTTTGCTTCTTACAGCTTTGCCTCTAGTACAAAAAATTGCCTGATTTAAGGAAAGAGGTTCTCATGAAATTGAGGACAATAAGTACATAATTTACAAGACAGTACTTACCAAGACAATGTAGATACTGAAAATGATTATCGTAAACTTGTGGCTTCCCAGTGTGAGTGCAACTATTTTATCATACAAAGAGAAACTGTAACAAGACATGATGGCATTGTCAGTATCTTTTAAAATGCTTTTTGACTTTTATTCTTACTAGAAAATTTATAGCAGATAAAATAGAGAACAACAGATAAGTTAAACAGAAAATCAAGAAATTATTAATATGTTTTCAACCCATGCATCATTCTTTATCTCATCTGTGATTCACGAGAGGTGTTAATTTTATCTGTGTGTGTAACAGGAAAGTCAGTTTATTCCAAAGATGTATTCAAATGAGCCCCCAGCTTCTGTTCCTCTCTAACATTTCATCCTCAACATTCCCCCGTTTTTTACTTTCTCCTTCTTGTATGTGTTTCTGCAAAGCTGAGAAAAAATACTTCTAAAGATCTACAGGTTATCTCATGATATGGTTTTCAAGTATAATGCCCATTTTTTTAACCTTTGCCCACAAAATCTTGCATCTCCATAGTACATTTTCACACCCAGTAACTAAGAACCATGATTTCTGTCTTACAATGCAGGAACCAAGGTTTACTTGTTCAAAGGCAAATACATGGGAAACACAAAGACCCTCAGGTGTATGGCATATGCAGTAAACCATATCGTTGTTAAACAGAAAGACTTCAAATACACATTGCATGTGAAGCATATTCAATCAATTTTAAACAGGTTTTCATGTATTGCAACCCTTAAATTGACCCTAAGTAAGACAAATCTTTACTTAAGCACCAGCTTTGCTTCTAGGTCAATAGCAACATCAATAATAGAATCAATATGATAGTTCATTGACTGCCAGTCTGGAACTGTAATTCAAAAAAGAATCTTGGCTCTTGAAATTACAGGTGCTCTTCCTATTGGAAAAGAAAGTGAGCTAAATGGATATTGCTTTACTATTTAAATAAATCTATACTACATTTACATGTACGACTTGAAAGTGGGTTAGAGAGTTTTCTGTGGGAAATCCTTTTGCCCAGTTCAGTACATGCGTAAACAGAAAATAGACACCTGTTTCTTTATCCATCCTTATATTTTCAGTGAGATTTTAAACTAGAAAAATAAAATTGTAATAAAGTATTTCAAGACAGGAGGGCAATATACATGGCATAAGACTAGGGTTGCCTACATAGTGTTATTCTAGTTTGAAAAAAAGTAATTTGTGATATGTATGTCAGAAGAGATTTCAACAAAGTCTCCAAGTCTGGAAATAGTATCATTTTATGGAAGGAGAAATACAATTAATTGTGGACTGTTCAAACATCGTTAATGAAATGTGTATGTTCTAAGATAAGCTCACATTAATAAAAATTTATTGTATGTACGTTTTTGGTTTTTCTTCTGGTCCACCTGAAAATCTGAACTCTAACTTTTCAGATGTCTGATATTTGAAGGAAAAAGGTTTTTTGCTTAAGAAAACATTAAACAAATACTGTAAGAACTGTACAAAGACATTTCAACGACTGTAAACCATTTACTCCTGAATGTAGTATTAAGTAGTAGCTGAGATATTTTCAGATTAAAAAACAATGAAATAATAAAGCAAACAAAAAAATAGATTTTGTTTTTAGATTGCCCCTATAAAAAACTCATGAGTCATTAGAAATGTAGAAAATTGCCCATCCATTTCACTTGCCATTCTTCTTTTACTGAACTTTGTAATTCTTCATTGTTACCCACCCATTCTGAGTGCCCTCCAAGTAACAACAATCATTACTGCATAATCTGTAGCAGATTTTGTACTCATCCACCTCCCACAACAGTCTATTGCTGTCTCACAGTCCATATAAGACAGAACTTTAACTCCAAGAAAAAAAAGTCTCTTCTATTTTGAGTGGTCTCACATGATGGATTGCATGTTAACGTAAATCTGAATTAATTACAGTAGCAATAAAGATGAGGAGTAAAGAAACAGTATGAAAACATGAAATTGGTAAGACAATACAAAGAGTCCCTTGGTGTCTGTAACAATACGTGAGAAACTGTTCTTCCATTTTATTCACAAAATGCATTAAGAAGTGATCTCCTATGTCTCTGCTTAGTCAGAAGCAGGCGATCACACTCATTCTCTGAAAAGTGTAGCAGCGAGACACAGTACTCAGATAAAACACAGAAGCTCAAAGATTTTACGTTTAGCTTTTACCAGTCAAGGACCTGAAGGCACCACCAGCCTTGGTTGTCCCCGCCCAACCCTGTAGGGTTTCCCCACCTTGACCATCGCCCAGGACTTCAGGTCAGCCCACAGGGCCATCAGACCCTGTATTGGCAAGGGCTGGTCTCAAGCTCCTAAGGCCTGCCCTGCCCAGTCATGGGACCTGCTAAACCAGGCTCACCTGCAGGTGCATGTCCCCGCCCAGCCTTGGCCCATCCACATCCCCAGGGAGGTGACTGATTTGTGGGACTGGGGTAGTGGCACAGGCTCAGGGTGCCAGGTTCTGTGTAACAGATTCCTTGGAGTCCCCCTGACAAGCCCACACGGAGCTGTCAGCCGTGCTGAACCCAGACAGTAACTCTAGACTCCCTTGTAATTCTGTGATCCCTGTTGACCCCTCCCTTTCTCCAGCCCTGTCTCTTCTCAGGAAGCCCATCCCTAACTACCATTTTCCAGTTTGTCCCAGTTTAGATAAATCCATTTCCTGATTTGATATTTCTGATGGCCCTTCCATGCCCAAGCTTTACAGGAAACCTTCATTACATGGTAACAGGCAGGATTCCAGCCAGTTTCAACATTGCATGCTGTAGCTAAAAATGAAAATGAAAGCACTTGTTGGACTTTGAACATATTCTTGCCAGCTTCACTACTGCATCTTTGAACCTCCGAAATTCATCCAGCTTTCATCCAGTTTTCCTTTGACCTTTCTGGAAAGACTGTATTTCCTTCTACTTTGTTAAAATTCACTTTAATAATTCAGAACTTTTAGCAGGAAAATGTACATTAATAGCAAAAGTGTACTTGACAAGTTTCTGTCAGGTTGCTTGAAATCTCGTTTTTGTGGTCAGGGTCTATATTCTCAATGCTGTCATTTGGCAGTCACCCAGCTACAAATTCTGAGTCAGTTCCAAGGCTCTTGGAATAGTGCTTGCATTCTGTTCTTCTTTTTACAACTCATTTTAAAAATGTTTCAGAGCACGAGAAATATTCATAGATCTTAGGGTAACAATAATATACCTGCTGTTACAAGATCCAAATCTAATGTTTCTTAGTAACATATCTGAGATTTCCATTTTGAAGGCAAGGAGCACACCTAGACATGCAGAAAAATATTTGCACTGCGGAAATGTCAGTAATAGATGAGGTTAACATTAATCTCAGGGTTTGAAGTGCACCAAAGAGATCTTAATAACACTGGCCAGCTTCAACTGAATCTCTACACACCCTGTCTACCCATATTCTCAGGATGCCGATTTCAACTCAGGCCTGGTGAGAGGTACTGCAGGTGTCTGTGCCTCCAGCTTTGTCTCTAAGCAGACCCTTTGGATTGACACTGCTATTATCTTGTCTTCAATCAGCGATGCCTGGATGTACCCCTTGGATAGTCCTCTTAGACTGCCATTTGGGACCCCCATGCTATTGGTGGGAACCGATCCCAGCCTTGGCTCAGCGCTTTCCAAAAGTGGGCATCATTACTGGCTTTGGTACTGCCTTGCCAGACTCAGCTCCTGCAAGACAGCACCCATCAGGAGGGACAGCCAACCCTGGAGTCTCTGCAGTGCTTGGCTCAGCACAGAGGGACCAGTCAACCCTGGCAGTGCCTTACCGGTCAGTTCAGGGTTCTGAGCCAAGCACCATGGGGACTGGGCCACAGCAGAGCAGGACCTTGCCCGCTGGCCTCCTCTAAGTGAATGTCCTGGACCTGAGCTCTGATCTCCCACTAGAGCCAAACCGCTGACCAGCCCATAGCACCTGAGTGAGTCCTTTCTTCCCCAGCCCTGCCTACAGTCAGCTGTCCTCAAGGGCAGCTTGAACGCCATCCTCTCTCTCCCCAGGGCACATCAGGAATAGCCTGGGTATACCCTGCCCAGCACCACATGTTGTATGATGCTCCTGCCATGGTCCTGACACAGCTCCAACTTCCTGGTATCATATCCCTGCCCCAGATTCAAGACACTGTGTTGACTTCAGGTTCCCCATCCCACTCCCAGCCACTCTTTGCAGTGGTCATGCTGCAACACCATAGCCTTGCTGTGATCCAGAGCTGGCTCTGAGCTCCAGTTTGAGCCATGTCCCCTTTGACCTTTTAGACCCCACGGTAGACTCACTTCTGGCCCGATCTCCAGCCTAGCAGCCTAGGTGCCAGACTTACAGCCCAGTGTTGCAGAGAGCTAATTTCTTTTATGGATCCTTTAGACATGGGTTATAGCTTGCCTTCAGCCCTGTCTGCAGAACAAACTGCATCTGTGTAATATCTTGTCTCCAGACCTTTCTCTGGTGGTATTTCCTGCTGTTCTTGGCTGGACACTCCACATGGACCTGGACCTGAACCACTAGTGGCATGGACTGCCTGGGATTTTTAGCTTTTGGATTAAAACAAGTTCCTTTATGTAGCAAACAGGACTGAGGCTAATGAAGACCCCATAGGAAATCGACTGATATGGAGGCATTCATAGTATCTGAGTTGAAATCTCTAACCTGTTGTCATTTCTCTTCTACAAGCTAATTTAACTAGAAAACACTGAAGATACTACCAAAAACAGACTACAAAATAATCAAAACAACAACAACAACAAAAAAAAAAAAAACAAAAACACCCCCCCAAAAAAAATAAAACAAACAAAACAAAGCCAAACAGAAAACCTGAAATTTCATGCAAAATAGGTTAAAAGATGTTGATACACGTTTTTTCCTTTGTTATATATTGTAAGCGGCGAGGAGAAGCAGACAGGCCAACCCAATATGGGTGATAAGCAAACTTCTACTTTGTTTGTGACGCAGTTCACTTATATAGGAGTGGGCAGCAACTATAGCAGCCTGCCTGCTTCAGCAGCAACCATGAATACCTGCTGGCAGCCACACTTTTACATTAACCCTTTCATGCCCAAAATGTTAAACAGCTACCCGCTGAAAGCTTTTGCATGAACCCAACAACAAGAAAAATACACAGAACACCGTCTGCCCTCAGCACACACATACAAACACACGCGTATGGGATCCCACAAGCACACGCCACACAACTACAATATTTGAAGCACAAAATCCAGACAATCATTACTCCCACTACAGTTCCACGTACAGAATGTGGCACAAGGACCCTGTGGAGACTAACAGCAAACCGGCTCTGAGATGCATCATTGCAGTGCGAGGTGGCAGGCTCAACCTTAGCAGGCATCCCCGCAGAAGCTCTGCCTCCCCCGCATCGCATGAGGCTTGGGCTTTTATACTGACCAAAATGCACACTCATTCCGACACAGGTGGCCAGCCTGTGCTGGAAGAAGTGGCCAGCAGTATCTACAAAGGTCTCCAAGGGTTGATAGAAACCTGCACATACTTATATTTACCAACTTCTAGTACATGAGTATCACAGAGAAACTGTATGGGCTCCCTCTGTCAATTGCAAGAAAAAATCATAACATATACAGCTTGAGTATAAGAGGATTTTAACGCATACGTGGTCACTGCTTGTCAGGCCTCCTTAACCATTTTGAGATCAAGAGCTTCCCACTCTTTAGCCCCCTGCTGTGTAGTAAACACAGGGTATGCAGAGAGGCCCATTGCAGAAAATTCCCCAGTAATGTTCGCATCCTTGGTTACCCATTTTTACAACTGAGTGTCTCCAGGGCCAGTGAGTCTGAGCAGACCGACCCGGGATACGAAGAGTCAGAGTCTGGAAGCAGAGGATATAAATCTGGCTCGGACTCAGGGGATTCGGGGGCTGATCCTGCGCTGAACTCAGGGTCTCCGTTGCTCGCAGCTGTGTCTTTCTTATCAGATGTCTCTCGTTCGGTATGTAGCCATCTGCAGACCTGGCTCCTCCATAACTGAGTTAAAAATTTCCACTCTAGAGCATAGTGGGTTGGAAAGACTCGCTGTTCCTTTAAATCTCCCGCTAGCACATAACCTCTATTTTCTACTGCGTGCCTCAAAATGGCGCCGCAATCGATCTGGCGCCGAGGCACCACCCTCTTTCTTTCGGATTCCTCGACATTTATCATGCGTATACCTTCTAATATACTTTCTCTGTCCTTTTCAAAGTCCCTACTTTCGGAACTGGGTTGGTGGGGGAGCAGGGGGTTACACCTCCTCCGCGGCACCTTCTGATGGAGGGGGAGAAAAGGAAGGGGGGGGGGGGAACCCTGTGCTCCCACGAGTTGGGGGAAATGAGTTGTAATCTTCCCCCGGTTTCAACCAACCGGGGACGTCTGTTCCTAGTTTCTCCGTTGCTACCGCGGCAGTTTTCTTTTCCGCCTTGTATCTTTTTATACAGTTTATTACTTCTCTCCGTGGTTTACCGAGTTTCTTTGCCATTGAGTCAAATTGTTCATCACCAAACTTTCACCACTCACTCTCCTCAAAAACTGTATTAGGATCTACAAAAAATCCCTTAGCCTTCCCTACAGCCACTAGACCTGCTAGCTGCTTTAGAGTCTCAGGCTCAATTCACCGCTTTTATAAAAAGCGCTGTAATAAATTCAGGGCTCAATTCCCCGCTTTTATAAAAAGCACTGTAATAAGTCCAGGGCTACCTCTCGGTCCATTTTCATGGCCGGCCTCTTCCGGATCGTCTTCTTCTGGATCGTCCTCTAACCTCGGTCTCCGGATCGGCCTCCTGACGCAGCAGTGTCTGGTTCGCCCCAGCGGCGGACTCCTTTCGGTTAGTCCAAGCACCCGGGTCCGTCACGCCACCGCAGCAGCATTGCCCGCGCTCCCCGGCCGCTACCGCCGGAGCAGCTCACTCGCTGTTCCGGGTCCCTGTTAACCGGGGCCCTGTAATCCGAGTCCCCGCTAATTGGGGCCCTGTAATCTGGGTCCCCACTAACCGGGGCCCTGTAATCCGGGTCCCCGTAACCGGGGCCCATTAGTCCATGGTCCCTATTCGGGCGCCATTTGTAAGCGGCGAGGAGAAGCAGACAGGCCAACCCAATATGGGTGATAAGCAAACTTCTACTTTATTTGTGACGCAGTTCACTTATATAGGAGTGGTATTCAGCCACTCCTCCTAGGCACAACAGTATTGGTTAGACCCACACAGCTTCCTCCACATTCTCCTCCCACATCTGGTATCTGGTTACCTGTGGGGCCTGCCCCTTGCCTTGCTCGCACAGGCCTCTAAGGCTCCATGGCCTTGCTCTTAGAGCCATGCTGCAACAATATATTGGCCTTTTCTTTTAATACTCTTTTTTCAAGTACTTTCTATCAACTTACATAAAAAAAAACAACACTGTAATCTTTTCTTGAAGGCTGTGAGACCCATCCATTCACGATCATCTCCCAAAGGAATTAAGATACTCGGAGGGAAGATGTCACTCATAGTTTGTCCAAATGCAAAGGGTATTTCTGGAGAGTTTTTACTAGGACTGTGTAACGTATCACAGAATGCATGTGTTCCCTGTTACTGGACAATTTACTAAGAATAAGGTTGAAATAAAGGGTACTTGTAGTATAGAAATATTATTTTCTGCAAGTAATATAGAGCTAGACATTTCACACTTCATGTGAGAAAGTCTAGAAGCATCAATAAAAAAGAAAAAAGCTCCTATATCATGTTGTCTTGTTTAATATGTATGACAGTACATGCATATTGTTTCACAATTTAATATATAATTTACTTATTTATGGATATGAACATATGTAAGCTATTTCAATCTTAAAGGCATATGCTACATACGCTATGCTACTATAACTGCAGGATGAAAACATCGTTGACTTTTCCTATTCTTAGTCATGCAATGTTCATGCTCTAATGAGGTCCTCACCCATCTTCCATATATGAACTTCTCTGCCACTCTGATTCTTTATCATAAGAAATATAATTGGCTGTTCAGACTTCCTAAAAGTAGGTTACCACAGACTTCAATCAGTTCATCCCACAGACTCAAATGCAGATAGGGCTCTAGGAAATGAAAGACAGAAGAGCAATGTTATATGTATTGCAATCTTTTTGTTCAGTTTCCAGTCTGACTGCAGCTTATGCTCTGCAGTCAATGGAAAGACTAGTTCTAAAGCACAGTATCACTTATTGAAGTTTATGATCATTATTCTTTTTAAGGCCCGTCTGAAAATAAAAAGGAAGATTGCTTCTGACTTGAATTTGAAGTTCTTTGATTTTAGGGATACATACCAACCACCTAAATGAGCTACCATAATATAAGAGTTAAATTTATTGCAATGTAAAGTAGGACACACATTGTTATTGCCCACAAGAGATTAGATTAAAAATCATTGTGACCTCTGCAATTCCTACCCTAAACTACTGAAAGATATTGTTAGCTATGCAAGTGCATTTAATTTTTAAATCTTGTGCTACAATTGCTACTTCAAGAAACCCCAAGAATTTCATTACATTGTTTTGTTTTTTCTTTTAAACCAACAATGTCATAATTCATTGAAAATAGAGGAAATCTCAATAAAGACAGTATGGAAGATCATTATAATTTATTTTAATCCAGTTTGACTGTAAAGGAGATAGTTGACTTGCATTTTATTTGGCACCAAGGACTAAACAATTTATTTTTATTTTCTGAAGAAAACTGGGCATAAATAAAGTTGGTTGAAGACCTGTCCTGAGAGAAATAAAATAATGCTTGTATAAGGCAAAGCTAATGAAAAAATTAATCACACAGATGCTCTATCTGTAAAGAAGCTGTATATTTGGACATCTAATAATTATTTAGATGACCAATTGATGAGTGCTACTTATTTACTGATAAATTAAAGAAACAAGGTAGATGTTCTGAGGGGTGCACAATCTTGAGGAAACATGCATAAATATATGATGGGAGATGAGATGAAACAAGATGGATAAAGCAAACCAAATTAATAAGTAGCTCAATCATGTTGCTCAAGTTACTTCAATATATGTTCCTACAGGTTATTAAAAAAACAAAACCAAAACATTAGAGTTAAATCCATATGCAGCAACATTATGCTGTGTGCACAGTCCAGAATTCATGTCAAGTCTTTCGGCTTGTTTGCAGTGTCTTGACTACTTTTATAATCTTCAGTCTAGTGGTTTACCTCCTGTGAGAGTCAGGACAAGAAATCGAGCTTTTCTCCCACATCACTTGCATTTGACCACAGAAAGCTTTGTAGGAATGACCATGAACAAAGCAAGGAACAACTTTTCAATACCACACAGGTGGGGCCATTCTGATGTCCTGTTCAAGGCTGATACAGGACTGTGAAATATACTTACTGGACTTGTTTAACTTGAGCCAACCAAATATGTGCAAAAGATGGGGTCAAATAGTGGACAACAGGATATGAGGGGCAATGACCACCTGGGGGACCCTCATGGAACCCCAGCTTTGGAACTGCAAATGTGTTCATTAAATTATGCCCATCATTATTAGAGTACTGCTTCTCTATGCTTTGTACGCAAATTATCAAAGGTGCCCCAAAGAGAAAGAACATAAAAGGACAGGGCAGCCAGGCCAGAGCCAAGATCTCACCACCAGCATTCATAGAATGGTTTGGGTTGGAAAGGGACTTAAAATCATCTATCTCCAACGTCCCTGACATGGGTTACACGCCTTACACTAAACCATGTCCCCAAGGCTCTGCCCAACCTGGCCTTGAACACCGTCAGGGATGGAGCAATTACCACTTCTCTGGGCAACCTGTTCCAGTGCCTCACCACCGTCACAGTAAAAATCTTCTTCCTTATATCTAACTTGATATCGAATTGAATACTGTAGGTGAAAAGAACCATGTTTAAAAATTTTTCCCTAAAGTACATGTCATCATTATTTAGTTCCCAGTGAAGCGGTGCTAAATTAAAAAGATAAAAAAAATGTTACAAGCAATCTTTGGAAACCAAAGATTTGGTTTGTGACTCAAGGTAAAATGTTCAGACTAATTTTTTTTATTTTTTTTTCCTTTAATGTCAAACATGAGAAAACAAAGTTAAAAGAGGTTCTTGTGTCAGGACAGTGCCATCCTTCTGCTGCACAAATGCTGAAGCAGAAAAGGCACATTTCTTTCCAAAACAGGAGACATTGGTATTGTAAATAAATAGGTAATCAACAACTGTCTTCTGCAAAAAAGCTATCTTATTTACTGCTCTCCTCCTTATTGAACTCTTAGACTTGACTTGCTGTGCACTATAATGAATTAGAGTTTCATCTTCCCATGATTGTTTCTATTTAAAGAATTAAAATAGTGATGCATTGTATATATTTACAGAAGAATGCAGGAGTCTAGAACAAATCTGGTTGCAAAAATGTAGCATGTCATTCTATGACTGATATTTCCAGTAACTTCAGGTAATATTACAATGTTCAGTAGAAACTGGGCTGAAATGCAATAATAAATACAAGACTTCGCAAAGTTTTAATCCATTTACTAGTGTCTTACTTATTTACACTTTGAGGTAGTGAGATAAAATTCAAGATTGTGAATACCTCAAAAAAAGTTTGATTCACAACAGTGAAAAATTGAATTTTATTATATATAGCGCTGTTGACTGCAAAACAGAGGAAAACACTCTTGAAAAGTATGAAGCTGAACAACAGTTAAATTTTGTAGACATCCCACAGCGTATTGCAACTTTTTATGAAGAACAGAGATCTAGCACTGAGCACAGCATTAAGTCATCAAAAATATGTATAAAACAACAGCAAGGGAGATCTCAAAATCAGCACAGAATAAAAAAGTAGCTCTGTGGGCTGTCCAAATAGCCTTAATCAGAGGCAGTTCTGGTCGACACAGGTGAGATCACAACACAAACTAAATATATTATTTTAATCTGTATGCCTTGAGAAATCTCTATTATGACCATGTTTTGTGCCCTAGAGATTTGCTTAAAGATGATCAGTCTTATTTTAACTTTTCAGTCAGAAAGCAGCAAACACATCAATAATGAAGGAAAAACAAAACCAAACGAAATCGAAAACAAGAAGTATCACCACTTTTCTCTTCTGATTTTAGTATCAATTGCACACTGTTTTCTTATACCCAAGCCCAGAATACCTTATCTACAAAATACAGAGGGTTTACCATTTCCAGTTTGCTAACCATTATGGAATAAGTTCCTATATTTCCGATAGGAAATATTTCCACATATCAGCTTGCTTTATTTTTACTATGCCATGTGTTCCTGGGTTTGCACTGGCTTGCTACTCCAGCTACATATGTACATCTTAGGATGATGTTGAAAACCCTGTGAAATTAAATATATCTTAAATAAATTAAATAGTTTATTTCACTTAATCACTTTCCTATGATTGTTGACACAAAGTGAAGAAAAAAGAAATGCAAGCTATATTGCCACCATGGAACAAACCATTTTACTGGCCTTTAATAATTAAACTCTTTCAGAAAAGCTGAAAAAAAAACCAGTCAAAGTGAATGAAAATGAGACTGAAGCACTCACAATCCTCTAATGGGTTTAACAACTTTGATTATGATTATGTCAAGCTAGATAATGATATTGTATTTAACATACTAATAGAGAAATCCAACAAGTATTTTGAGATGGTTATCATTTATTCCTAGCATTGAAAAAAGGCAAAGCATGGTGTAATAGTGGTAAATATTTTGAATATTTCTCTTTTAACATGTAAAATTCTAAAGAATGTTTAGGACATGTAAGTAATAGTAAGATCAAAGAGGAGGGGATAGGCAGACCCAGGAAATTACTGTAACAGACATTCCAGATAAACATCTATAACCTCAGCTGCATACAGAGCTTGAGGCAAACCTTGGCATGGAAGTTCAGACATCAGTAAATTAACGAAACAGGGGAGGTATATTGTAGATGCGACAGGGTATTTTTTTTATTTATTCTATTCAGGCCTGTTAAGTATAGGCATTTAGGCCACTATAAGCACACCAGGATGTAGAGATGCGTGTGTCATTATTTATCAACTTTTAAAAGAAAGGCTTGGAAAAATTATATATGAGAAGCATGCAAAACATTTAAAAATAAACAAAATTAATTAGAAATGGCAACTTTCCTAAGGAGGAACATTTCTCAGTGCATCTTTTGTAGTATGTAACTTACATCAGTATCTAAGTATATCTAACTTACAATGTGCTAAGAATGTTTTTATTGAGTTAGAAAACGTGGGTTTAAAACAAGGTTAACTATAGTTTCTAATTCATCTAGTAGCACAGTCAATATTAGCAAGTCAAAGAAAATGATGCCTTGGAACGCTTTCTGTAGTCAGAAGGGAACTATTTTAACTGGATTAACAAAATGGTTAATCATTTATGTGATGCTGCTACCTAGTATAAGGAAGCACATGCACTTTTTGCTCCCCCTCGGTTTGTAAAGGACATTACTGCTGTGAGTCATTCCTTCAAGGTACGCAGAATGCATAAAGACTTCAGCTATTATTGGCATGTCCTGAATTTCCATTTCAGGACTATTATATTTAAGTTTGCGTATCACCTTCTTTCTTTAGTTACTTTTGATTAAGTGTGGTTCTATTGTACCTAAAGAGGAAATAATTTCATTCCATTATCTTGGAATTTTATCTTTTATCCATTATCTTGGAATGTAATTTTAACTATCTAACATTTTATGCAGGTATTTTCTGGATCAGGAGAAAGAGAATGCTTTCACAGCCTATAGAGTGATATGAACTGATGCATGTCCACTCTGAACAGAAAATGTAAAACAAGGTGCAAGAAATAACATTTAATTTGTAAAACATTTTGACTACAGTCCCACCAGAAGTTGTCATCTCTAAGTCTCTGAGTGTGTGGCTAATAAATCACCTTGACAGATTGGGAAGTGTTTTAAAGAAAGTTGCTAGTGATCAAGTTTGTGTGTTAAGAAATAATCAGAGTAAGTAGCACGGAAAATCCAAAGAAACTTTCATTTAAGCAATTGAGCTGAGACATGGCAAAAGTTCATCACAGAAATATTTTTCCTTTTTATATATTATTACAAAATCATAGAACGGTTTGAGTTGGAAAGGACCTTAAGATCATCTAGTTGCCCCTCCCCTGCCATAGGCAGGGCTCCTCATGCTAGGCCATGTTGCCCAAGGTTCTCTCCAACCTGGCCTTCTACGGTCAATTCTACAGACATTTGTTTCCCAGTCCTTTGACTGGTATATCATTTAAGAAACACACTTTTAACAATAACGTTTTTAATTAGGACTCAAATTGGGTTATCTCAGGGTATCCTTTCTTTGGTTTCTTCATGTAATTAAAAATAGACCTAACTTTAATCTCTTTGACTGGAAATAAACAAAGTGTCAGTTATAATTTGAAATGCTAGAGTGATTTGAACCATGACTGGAGAAGGAAAATTCACATTCTTCTACAAAGATTCCAGATACCATGAGTAAACCAGAGCCTCAGTCTGTGGGAGATCTGTGGTACAATGCGCAACAAAATTAATTGAATGTCTAGTCAAATGGACAAATGCTTGGACCACAAATCTTTTTGTGTTCTTTAGCTATTGATTTAAAGAAGGTTTTCTATACCTCTTTAAGTGGTTTTAAATATTTCTAAGTATTTTTCTAATAAAAAAGAATTAAGAGATTTTAGTCAGAGAATCATGTTTAGAGATGCACTTTTTAAAGGGCATTCAAGTAATGTAATTTAGAGAACATACTGAATGAATAATGGATGAATACAGGAATATAGAAATATCTCCAACAAGTCTGTGATTTAAATGTTTCCTGACAAGTTACTAAAACTAGACGATTGGATAAATTTGCTTTTTGGCACATGGATCCAAAATGATATATTCTCATTAAAATTGCTAAATAAAATGAGGTTTGGTTTTTTGTTTGTTTTCTGTTTCAGTGCTCACAGTAGTTGCAGTGTTAGGCAACAGAAGGAGAGAAAGGGTCCAAATTTGTAACCTGGAGGATTCTGTAGCAATGGTTCTGAAAACCTTGATAGGTACCTTGAAGGTTAGCTCTGAAAAAGCAGATTCCTATCAGGGACTCTAGGCCTCTAGGCTTGTCATCTTCCAAACTCAGAAGAGTCTTGAATCTTTCGAGGATTTGAACAAATAGGTCTTATTCACATGTCTCATGCTCTCATGTCCCTAATCTACAATTACTATTTTCTGCTCTATCCTGTTTAAAGTCTCTGAAATAATGTAAAGGCAGTATTGTAGTCCACTAGGCTAATGTTGTATTAGCTTGAAACTGCCGATACATTACCTGCAGTGACAGTCACTGAGGCTGTAAACCACTGTGAGCCTTTGGATAGTACAGGCAGTGAAAACTGTATTATCACAGTATCAACCATATCACCTTTATTGTACTCTCTGTTTCATTTTCAAAGAAGCATAAGAGACCCAAGAACAAGCTAACATTTATCCACTGTCCAAGGAACGAGGCCCCAGAAGTGAACTAGGTAACAGTAATTTTTCAATCCTGTAAATTTGTAGACTTCTAATTGTGATCTAGTAAGCATTCTTGTCCTTTGAAAAAGCATGGATTCCAGGGTCCCTGAGATGATTTAGGAGAGCTAAATTACAACCAAACATACAACTCCTGGAATTTTTAAGCTCCAGGTGACATTTTCAGAAGCAAATTTTGAAAATTGATTTCATTAATTCAGGCAAATGAAGAAAACCTGATTTTAGAGGTTGGACATCAAATAACTATGTTTTTATTAAACCACTGTTCAAAGGTGCAGCATTATGGGTAGTGACACAAAAGTACTAATAATGTATTAATAATAACAAAAAAAAAATCAGTGTCTTATTTTCCAATTACTTATTTTATTAAAATATAAATGTATATTGAAGGGGTTTTTGTAGTCCTAACTAATTGATAGTCTACTATTCCTTTATTGAAATATCATATGAAAAAGGTTTTTGTTCATTATAGAAAAGATCTGTTATAGTAACCTGCATGATAGGTTTTAGCTACAATTATTTAGACACATTTTTGTGCGTTGTCAATGGCATTAAGTACCTTAGTGCTTATCAGTGTGCATCAGTGGTCAGAAAATGGTTGTGTGTAACGCTTCAGTAAAGCAAAGGTGGTTTAACAGGAAACTGCTGGTACATTACGGCCCTGGGATGTAGAATGAAGCAGTTCTACATCCTGATTTCATGATTCATTTGCCTTCTCTTATGACAGATCTGAAAATGCTGTTAGCTAAGAGTGTAAGGAAAACATCAGCCCAATGACAAAGAAATAGCAGGCTCTTCTCAATGTCACTCATTTTCAGTTTAGGAAATTCAACAAATCAGTTGAGACAAAGTGCTTGACCATTCCCAGAGGGTAGCACAGCATCAGTACTCTGTTTTTATCATGCATACAAAGCCAAGAACATTACTAACAAAATTATGTCGGAATACAATTAATTTTTCTGTATCTTAGCTTCCCAGGCACAACTTTTAAATATCCACATGCTGTTTGTGCACAGTAAACTTTGCTAGTAACAGACAGAAAACTAATAATGGTATCATTCATTTTTCATCCAATTTTACTACCTATCTTTTAAACACTTACAAAAATTATCTTTAAAAATCTGGTATCTTAGACAAAGCTTCTCAGAAATATTCAGGATCTGTGGGAGGACACCTTTACCTTTAGCTGTATTTTAGTTCTAAGCTAAGTGCAATTTTATGGTAGAGTGAGGCAAGCAGTAGTAACCAATGACAGGGTCATATAAATGTTAAGTGTTGTAAACATTTTAGATCAAATGCTACTTCGCAACAATTGACTGAAATTATGACTTTTTGCCTTTACATTCTTTCCATCTAATTTAGTTGTTCAAATAAACAAATACATTTCAACAATATACTTCATAATTAAACAGTATTAACAGCAGAGTGATTGCAAGCATTCCCTACCCCTACATATATGACTAAAATGTTGATGCTCCTGGAATGCTCTCTAAACTTTCCTTATTCAATTTCTCATACAGTTTCAAAAATAAAAAAAAACCACATTGTTTTCATCAGAAAAATACCAATGCAGCTATTAAAGTCCAACTCCTATTAGGTCTAACATCTTTCAGACTCTCAGTGAATAACCATAGGAAGTATTGAAAAGAATGATGAAAAATTATTGTTCTCAATAACACAGCTCTAGAGAGCTGTCTTAGAGTCTTAGAGGCATGGGTTCTCTTATAGAATCACAGAATGATGGAATAGTAAGGGTTGGAAAGGACCTTAAGATCATCTAGTTCCAACACCCCTGCCATGGGCAGGGACACCTCACACTAAACCATGTCACCCAAGGCTCTGTCCAGCCTGGTCTTGAACACTGCCAGGAATGGAGCATTCACAACCTCCCTGGGCAACCTATTCCAGTGCCTCACCACCCTAACAGGAAAGAACTTCTTCCTCATATCCAACCTAAACTACCCCTGTTTAAGTTTTAACCTGTTACCCCTTGTCCTATCACTACAGTCTCTGATGATGTCCCTCCCCAGCACCCTTATAGGAGCCCTTCAGATACTGGAAGGCTGCTAGGAGGTCTCCAAGCAGCCTTCTCTTCTCCAGGCTGAACAGACCCAACTTTCTCAGCCTGTCCTCATATGGGAGGTGCTCCAGTCCCCTGATCATCCTCGTGGCCCTCCTCTGAACTTGTTCCAACAGTTCCATGTCCTTTTTATGTTGAGGACACCAGAACTGCACCCAATACTCCAAGCGAGCTCTCACAAGAGCAGAGTAGAGTGGCAGGATCACCTCTTTGGTCACGCTCCTTTTGATGCAGCCCAGGGAACGGTTGGCTTTCCGGGCTGCAAGCATACACTGCCGGCTCATGTTTATTTTCTCATCAACGAATACCCCCAGGTCCTTCTCTGCAGGGCTGCTCTGAATCTCCTCTGCCCAACCTGTAGCTGTGCCTGGGATTGTTCCGACCCAGATGTAGGACCTTGCACTTGGCATGGTTAAACTTCATAAGGTTGGCATCTGCCTGCCTCACAAGCGTGTCAAGGTCCCTCTGGATGGCATTCCTTCCCTCCAGGGTATCAACCAAACCACAAAGCTTGGTGTCATCAGCAAACTTGCTGAGGGTGCACTCAATCCCACTGTCCGTGTCACCGACAAAGATTCTGAACAAGACTGGTTCCAACACTGATCCCTGAGGGGCACCAGTCATTGCTGGTCTCCAGCCGGACATTGAGCCATTGACCACAACTCTTTGTTCTTTATCCACCAAGTGGTCCATTCATCAAACTCATGCCTCCCCAGTTTAGAGGCAAGGATGTTTTCTGTATGTATGTGTGTGTATATGTGTGGTGAGTTCCTTACACATTATCTCTTTCACTGATTTCAAACAGCACTGCACTCTTCAGATATCAAGTTCATTTAAGCAAATCACCCTTGAAAATCTTTAACAGTGGAAATGTTTAATTAGCAGTGTAAGTTTCTTCTCTCTTTTTCAATAGAATGTGTCAGGCCTGACTCTCCATGATCTCAATGCAGTCATTGATTTCATGTATCAGTCAGTTCTCTCTTTCATTCCATTTCACAGCCACTGGGTAAATAATGTAGGATCATGGCCTTTGTACTGATTCTGTTTCTTAACTCTGGTTAGTCCAAAATTAAAACAATTTGCCTCAAGTCTGAATTTGCAGTATACTAAAAAAGCAACTGATGAAACCTATGTTCTACATTATCTCATAAAATTCCAGAGAAATACACAAATAAAATTCAAATATTTTGCCAAGTGTTTCATAGATAGCATTATTAATTGAAATTTACCTTATACATATGTATCAGAGAAGTAATGGCTTTTCAGCTAACCTTGAAATGTAATGCATTTAATTTACAGTGCTTTCTTTCTTTTTGTTTTCTTTCCCTAGTGAACAATACACTGATACATGACTTCACATATGTTCCTTTAAGTTTCTGTATTACCATGTTTGATAACATACATAAGCAACTAGTGAAACACTTTGATTCCACAGTCAAAGCTTTAGGAAGTGTTAGTTGACTGTTTTTAACAGACGTGAAAAACGCTGCAAGCACTTCTTGACAACTTTAGGTGCTGCTGCTCTAACGGTGACTTTGTGATGACTTTACCAGTTGTCCTGGGTGCAGCAGTAGCACGACACCACGACACCAGTGTGAAGCTGAAGATACCCCTAGCTGGTTTAGCCTTTCCAATAATTCTTCTTGTTCTTCCTCAACTTGGTGATGCTTCTCAGATCCAAGAAACCAGAAAATATCAACTGCAGTACAGTCCTACCAAAGCTGAGGATCTGCTTTTCCTAGTTCTCAGACTAGTACGGGATGTGACTTCAACAGCACTTTAACTGAGTTCCAAGATCATCTCTTTGACAACCTGAGCTCTACTTTCTTTTGGCCTGCACACACATACAGTTCATATATTGCACTCACCAGTTGTGTTTTTATTTTGTTTTGGCTTGGTTTTCCTTCAATTCTCCAGACCTTTTGTCTCCTGGGATACTTTCTCCTCTCTCTCTATTATTCCAAACTCCTAAATGGTTGTTGCCATGACCTGTAGTCAATGAGCCCTAGTAGAGCCCTAGCCCTTTGTCTCATCAAAAAGTTTGTCTCATCAAACCCTGTAGATCATGATGTAGCAGGTTTCAATAGAACAGCTTTAGTGTACTATTTACATTCTGCACCATTACAACTGTAGAAAAGAATCTACCTGGTTGCCCAGGAGTGTAAAGCATTCACAGTCCACCCAGTCCAAAGAAGACCTGAGAAGTTAGATGTTTTTGGAAATTAGTATTTTCCATTAGGTAAACTTTGAGCCAGGTGATTTATATATCGATCAATGATTGTGTGTATATGCTTGTCATGTCCATGTAACCCACTTTACGGGTTTTGGTTGAAATCCAGAGAGAATCATACAATCATATGGATTGGATAGGAACCTTAATGATCATCTAGTTCCAACCCTGCTGCCACAGGCAAGGACAAGTTCTACTAGACCAAGTAGCTCAAAGCCCCATCCAACATGGCCTTGAGCACTGCCAGGGATGGAGCAGCCACAATTTCCCTAGACAACCTGCACCAGTGTCTCACCACCCTCACAATGAAGAATTTTGTCCTGTCTAGTCTAAATCTACTGCCTTTCAGTTTTAAACCATTTTCTGTTATCCTGTCACCACATGCCCTTTTTAGTCCCTCTCCAGGCCCTCCTTAGGTACTAGGAGACTGTTATAAGGTCTGCCCTGACCCTTCTCTTCTCCAGGCTGAATATCCCCAACTCTCTCAACATGCTTTCATAGGAGAGAGGTGCTCCAGCCCTATGATTCAGATTAAAATTCATAAAACAAAAACTATGGATATGTTAAGTAGAGCATATAGTCTTTAGAGTTTTCTCATTAAGTCTCAGCTGAGACCTATCTAGACCAATGAAGAAGTATTTCTATGAAAATACATCTAGGTGAAACATATACTTTATGTCGTAAGAGGCCTAAGGCCTCAGATCTCAGGCAGTTTGCAAGAGAAGAGTGAGGCGCGAACACAAAACAAGTAAAATCCATCCTTTGCTCATGAAGGACAAGTAGAGAATGCTTGAGTAGCAAGTGACTGCAGCTACCACTTGAAAATTCTTTATTTTAGCAACAATTTTCAGTCAGTTCCATTTTTAGAAAAATATAATTTGAAGCCAACATTTGCTCATAACTGTAACAACATACCACGATCAGCACCCACACCAAGCTTGCAGTGAGTTCCAAAAACAAAACCACCCCATTAAATCACTACAGTTTCAGAAATATTTACTAATAAAATTATTTATTAAAGTTGATGCAATCATTTTTTTCTTTCATCATGAATAAGACTGCCTCTTTCAAACATCAGAGAGATAACTGAGAAGTCAGTCTTCAGCTCAATTTCAAAACCAGAGAAAGTGCTAGAAATTATATTTTTCTTAAGTAATCCAAAGCATACTGTAAAAAATATTTGTGGAACTTTCTTTATGAAGCTTTAACTAGTGATGGAATTATTATTCAAGTTCTGGAAGGGGATTTCCTATCCACATCATCAGATTAAGTGATTAACTACAAAGATTTTAATCCTTTAATATATGAGTGCTAAAAAACATTATTTAACTAATTGATTAAATCCGGTTTTTGAAAACATCACATAAACTTTACTTCATTTTTCAAGTTACATTGGATAATCTTACAGAAAACCATGGGTCTGAAGTATAGATGGGGGAAAAATGTATCTTGTTTTGCGGAAAACACTTAATGGGAATTACTATCACAGAAACTCCCAACTGTTTGAATGCAAAGCTAAGGAGCCTTTAACCAGGAAGAAAATATAGTTTTTCCGTCCTGTAGTTCATTAAGCTACTTCATCTATAAAATTATTTCAACATCAAGAGAATTACAAAAAAAATTGCCAAATTGCTTTTAATGCAAAGAAGGAAAAACCTGCTGAAAAAGAAAATTATATATATCAGCATTTATCGTTAACTAAGCAAGCTACAGCAGAGAAACTGTAACATGGAAGTTTAAAAGTGCCTGTAATATGGGTATTTGACAGATATGTCAGTTATGGATCACCTAACTGACCTTGCACAAATGTTTAGGCACTCAAAACCCAACAATTTTCTGAGTTTAGGAATTTTTATAGATTTTGAATGTATATAATATTGTGTGAAGCATTTTATGCACTAATATGTAGAAGAATTTAGCTCATAACATTGCAATCTTGCATTGACATGGAGTGACAAACCAATACAAGTATAACAGAAGGCAGCTCAGAGAAGGGTTAAAGACAATGTGCTGATGGAGCTTAGGGAAGAACGTAGAGAGTGACTATTGCAAATAAAGCTGAATTTATCTCAATAGAAAGGTGGCCTTTTTTTAGACAATTGGCTGTATCAATCAATCAGACCACCTGGCTGTATCAGTAGAGTGAAACAAGTTGTGTAAACCTGAATAAATTGAAATAGCATACATGTCTTCCTGAGCTACCAGACCAGCATGGGAAAGTATGCATGTGAATCAGCCTACCAATGTAAAGCAGTGAATGAATTCCTTATTTTGCTTTGCTTGCACACAGCTTTTGCTTTACACATTAAACTGTCTTTATCTCAACCCATGATTTTCTCACTTTCACCCTTCTGATTCTCTTCCCCATCCCATTTTGAGGGAGGTGGGTAAGAAGGTTTGTGGTTGGGTTATCGCACAACATTGATGTTACTAAATCGCTACTTGTTAAACAGTCTAAGTTGAGAGTTATATTAATATTAAATAGATGAGAGCCCCCTTATTATATAGCATGTATCTACTTGGAGTCACTTTTGTGACATCAAGATGAGGCATCCTGACAATGATCATGATATCGGGGACTATGACTTCAGCTGGAGGAATAAACAGAAGCAGCAGATGAATTCTTATGAAATAAACTTCTGCTTCTATAAAAAACCATCTTTGTTATTAAGAAACAAGGAACGCAAAAAAGCAGAAGGGGTGTGACATATTTAAGTTGATTTCTTTCCCCTAAACAGAAAGTCCTTTAATATTCAAGATCTATCCAAATATGCTGATTTCTACAACCTTTTCTTGTAACACTTAACCCATTGCAGACTTAATTTTTTTAAGGAGTCTTCAGGTATTCCTACTGGTTCTTATGACAGCTACAACTTTCATATTCACCATGCCCACATAAATGTCTTTCATATAGAGTCAATTAGGAAGTAATACCATAACCATGCTCTGTGATCTCATGATTCATTCTTCCAGTTTCTGTGTCGCAGGATGCGTGGGGCTATAGATGTTACTAAATACCTAACTGGAAGGCAGAGGAAGTCATGACATGGAAGCACAATGATACAGTTTCTCTGTACTTTTATGTGCATATGCAATAGACTCACCTTTCACATTTGGATATAAACACATTAAATATTCACCCTTAATTCAGCTTAAAACACTCATCAGTTGCTTGAGTATGAAATAATAATGTAAGTAACTAAACAGTTTGTGAGAAGATTGCATAAAAAAATAGTTTGGGTTTTGGGAAAACCCAACTGAAACAAAGAAAACAAACCAGGGCAGAAGGAACTCAGAAGAAACCACTGGCTCAACAGCGCAGTACCTACGCAGGCCCTCCCCTATTCCACCACAGTAAAATAGCATCATTTTCACCGCAACCCTTACTGTAGCCATCTGGAGCCAACTGACAGCCCCTGACCTCTCCTCACAGAAGCCACCCCTACAGTCTACCACTCTACCCCCCCCCCAACAAAGCCTTGTTAAGTAAATCTAATATAGTTTCTTGTTTAACATTTCTTGTTATGAAATATTTTTTTTTCTTCTTTTTTCTCCCCATAATGGACGTTTTCTTGCTGCAGATAAAATGAGAGAGATTCACCATTTCCCCTGGTGAACTGTAAACTCCTCCGTGTTACTTTGGAAAGTGTTTTTAATCTCCCTCACTGATTTGAACATTCCAATTACGGCAGCTTTGAATGTGACAGTGTCTTCTTGATAAGACTGATATCAGTGGGATAAAAGTAGTGAGAACTAAGGAGTTCAGATGAAGAGATGATACAAAAACAATTAGGGTCATCAAGAGTTCCATCTATGAAAATCATGAATAAAAGGAAAAGTTATATCCAACAGACAGAAGTAACATGCTTTGTCAGTATCTGACATATGAAAGTAAAGGAAAAGTTATATCCAACAGGCAGAGGTAACATGCTTTGGCAGTATCTGACATGAAAGTAAATGAAAAGCAAAAGTGGCAGTGGTCTTGGAGAGAGCATGAGAGTGATGCTGTTTGAATAATTAAGTATTTTTATTCACTTCCAAAACTGGAAGGTGATACAAAAAATAACCTAGGCCTATGTCTTACAAATTAGGAAGTAAGATAATAAAGTCTGTGGTTGAGGACCTGTTCAGTGAAATTCATCAACTGACTATTTCACTTTGGGTTCACTAATGATAAAAGCAAGTAAAAAAAATTAGTAGTTCCAAGTCAAATGAAACTTTCATTTTCAAATTCAGAATGAAAGAAAAAAAACAAAACAGGTGCAAATAAGATAAGAGCCAGGCTTTTGTCAGAGGTGCACAGTGACAGGACCAAAGGCAGTAGGCATAAATTAAAATACAAAAGGTTCCCTCTGAATATCCGAAAATGCTTTTTTCAGTGTCAGTATGACTGAGCACTGGGCAAGTTGGAGATCATGCATATCTTCATAAGGTGCATGGATATGGTGCAGGGTAACCTGCTGTAGGTGAACCTGTTTGAGAAGCAGGTTGAACTAAATGACCTCAAAGGTCTAACTGCAGTTTGTGGTTCCTTTTAACCACAAAAAGTTTGATTCCATGATTGATGTCCTTGTCCAGGCTCCCCAAGTACACTCTTTACCCTGCCCATGACCCAGGGACCACATTTCAATCTCACTTTCATCATCCCCTGTCCCAGCAATACAACACGGCTGGTCTCCAGCTCCCCACAGTCCTGCCTTGCCCAGCCATGGGGTTGCCAAGCTGGCCCAGCTGCGGGTGCAGGTTGCAGCCCAGAGGCCCACTATCCCCATAAACAGGAAGGTGCCAAATACCCAGGGCTGAGGATGACCCACTGACCTTTGATGAACCTGCTGGGCCAGCGGAACACGTCCTGGCTGCCATCTCTGCATGACCCTTCTGGGAGCCTCTGCTGCTCCCTGGCCCTGTGTAATCTCCAGCCCCTGCTGTGCCTGACAACTTGTGACACTGGATTTCCTTTTCAAGGGATAGCAATAGTACAGGCCTGTCCCTAAAGTTTTATAGAATTTAATTAATGAAATGTTTCAATCTACAAGTTGTTAGGAAAGCCGTAGGCGTCATCCCAGTTTTAGTAACTCAGTATTCTGGTTACAGCTTTCACATGAAATTATCACCAACTGAAAAAATCAAAGCATGTTACTTGCGCACCATGCTTAGCAATCCATACAGCTTTTGGTTAACCATTTTTGTTTATTTCCCTCTGTAATCTAATACATGCCCTGAGAACTCCAGCTTCACAGGGAAAAAATGCAATTATTCCCTTGTCTCCAAATAGGAACTAAATCTATATGCTACCAGTGCAAATCTGAGATAACTTTTTGTCTCTAACTGCAAACAAATCGTTTCTTTCAAGTCAGATACAATCTATGTTCCCACAGTGAGAGTAAGGGTAATCAAGAAATATTTTCTATGTTACTTTCATGCAAAAAACAGTACTGTGATAAACATTTAGTAAGACAGAACACAGAAGTCTTTCAATTTCATGAAGCTGCCAGTAATTTTTATTGTAAGACTCTAAAATGTGTGACCCGGACACAAACCCCTGTCATCTACACAGGATCTCTGTGGGAATACCAAACTGAGCACAGGAGTGTTAAAACAAAAAGTACTATTGTGGGTCCATTAAGCTCTTACAGAAAGGTTATTGTGTTCATAGCAGTCAAAGCTCAGTGTTTCTAAAAGATGTTGAATTTAGTCCAAACCATCACTTATTCTAAAATGAGCTATGGAAAATTATCTCTGATCTTTTGTGATGGATCTTCTTGAGCCCATATAAGTAATTTGTGGTATCCTCACTATTAAATGGGTAATTATAATGATGTTGAATAATAACAAATCCTGTTCCAGTCCTTGCTCCTCAAGAAGACAAATGTCAGTGCCCTTGCACTTGGCTGTGAAATGCAAACTGAAAAAACTCAAGAGTGGTGAGTTTCCTCCAACAGAGTTCATGGACCTAGCTGGCAAATTTTGAAGGCAGCACAAGAAGAAAAATTGTTCCTTGACTCATTGCTTTGTCCTCATATGTGATTACTTCATCTTATTACCTCATAACACTATCTTATCTTGCTTGCACAGCTATGAGAAGTTAATGTTTTTTACATGACAGAAAATTTTATTTCAGTCACGCTTTATCTGAAAGGTCATTTTCAGAGTTTTATAGCTTCCTCTGTTCTCTGTTATTTGTCATTTTCTCTCAGAAACCTAAATCAGTATTTCCTATGAACAGTCATTTTTTTCAGAAAAAATCATTGATCTCAGACTTGTTCCCAGTGGCCAGTGTGTCACTGTCAGGTAACTCCTCCGGATCATTTATGCCTTAGCTGACTGCATTGCAGACCTATGAATTGCAGACCAGACAGGGTATTTAGAGAGACAAATGTCATCTCAAACATGGCATAACATCATGTAAATCCTCTTCTAGTAGCTCTCCAATGCTAAATCCAACTTTTACACCATGCAACCCAGCTGCACAGCCCCTGACGGAGGCCCAGCTAGCTGCTGCCCTTCAGTACACACCCCTGTGCCACTGCAGCGTTCATGAAAAGCTGAAATCTCTAATTTCACCACACAGAAAGAAGTGGTCTTCAGGTTTTCCACAGGATGTGATAGCTTAGCTTTGGCACACAGACAGATGCCCACTAACTTCCCCTCCTCAGCAGGACAGAGGGAGAAAAAGGGGATGAAGAAGCTCATGGGTAGAGATAGGAAAATCACTTCCCAATTACTATCACAGAGGAACAGACTCAACTTGGAGAAAATTAATTTAATCAATTGTCAATTAATATTTATTTGATTAGTGAGAAACACAGACAAAACAAGTACAGTCAGTATCTTGGACTTGTCCCCGCTTCTATGATTCCCACTACACACAATCAAGTGAACCAGAAACAGCCTAAGAGTCACTCTGGCCCTGTTTCCATGACAATGTCAAGGGAAAGACCTTCAGACAGGTCCCAATTCACTCCAAGGGAAGTTTACCAAGAAAGAGCAGCTCCTGTCTCTTCTGGCAGAAATAAAGTCTTGATGGCTAACTGCTAGCTGTTCCTAAGGGGAGGAGATAACTGAAGGAAATGTTAGACTGATGCTAAGTATTTTCAGGGCCTGTGTGTTTAATGAATAATGAATAAACTCTAAATAAATAAGTAATGAATAACCTCTAAAAGGTGATTCAACTGATCCCCATTAGGTGACTAATTTAGGATGAGATTCATTTTTTAGGCACTTGTCGATTTTCCCTGAATAGAAAGGAAGCCCAGATTTGCTGAATCCCAGTTAGGTATTAAACTCAGAAACATACGAAGTTAAGTAAAATGAATTTTGGGTGACATGGTTTAGTGCGAAGTGTCCCTGCCCATGGCAGGGGGCTTGGAGCTGGATGATCTTAGGATCCTTTCCAACCCTAACTATTCTATGATTCTATGAATCCTGCAGTTTGATTGCATAGATCATTTCATTTTAAATTGGTGAGAAGTTTTTTTTAATTTTCAACTCCATGTATTTTCTGAAAATCCAGACTCCCTTATTCTGAGCACAACTAATCTTCTTGACTGTGACAACTTGCTTTTCAGAATAGCAGAAGGAAATAAACCCCCTATGAGTGACCTATGACCAAAAAAACAAAGCCATTCTGAAAACAACAGATAGATCCCTCAGCCTTTGTAATGAACCTCTGCAAAAAAACATAACAATAAAGATATTGCATCATTCTTTTGAGTAGTTTTATTCCACATTTGTAAATATTGGCAGATATTTAGCTGAAAATCAAATTTTTTCTTTAAGTATTTCTAGCAGTGTTAATTTATGTCTGCGAAGAAAATCTTCCCTTCCCTTCTTCCTCTCCAGTTTCTTATATATCATTATCTCTAGCTTACAAGCCCAAGGAAAATAACTTTTTCTTAATTATGATATGAAGTGAATATAATGCAGGGGAATTATTTTATTCATTAGTAGCAGGAACTCTTGCAATGGTTTGTAAGCATTGGCTTTACCAAAAAAAAGGTAGGTCGTGGGATCCATTTCTGCTTTGAGAGGATTGTGTTTTCCTTTCTGTTTTATTAAAGGGAACTGGACTTTTCCATCTCTGAAGTTTATTACAAAGCTTTCTCAGGTTTAAACAAATCATACCTTTTTTCTTTGTTGCTTTTTTTTTTTTCTTTTCTATAAAGAAATAAAAATTTCCATGCTTTGAAGGCATAGAGTCTCTGTGGGCAAAACTGCAAAGGTCTGAAGGATCCATGCATATTAATAACATTGTTTGACTAAAGTGTGACTGATATTTTTTGGTAGATTTTTAGAGAATAAAAACCCGAAACAGCACTCCCTATATGGCCCTTGGGGCAGGAGGTGCAAGAGTGAATTTTATCAGCTGTTTTTTTTTCAAGGTATCAGTCTAAGTTAGAGCCAGAATAATGCCAAGCTATTTTTGTTTGAAATGAAGAAATCTAAACCTGAACAAAGGTAATATACCTTCAGTTTCAAAGGAAAGGGAGTTTACTTGTATCTATGCTAATATTTGCCTTCTCCTATACTAAGTATTTATTCAAGAGGCCTAAGTGGATAAAAAGTCATCTAAGAGGAAGATAAAACAGGCAGTTTCATCAATGCTTTAGTAGAGACAAGAGAAAATTCTTGTAAGTTTACCCTGTGATTAATACATTTCTGTTTGCATTTTGCATTAGCCTCTTTTGGAGCATACAGTAGTTCAACATTAACAGAATTTCACTAATCACTAATAAGGAAATACAAATTCACCATCAATGTGTCTTTATGTTGGAACATGCGCATAACGCGCATCTATAACTTATGAATGCTCACCCTGTAATGTGTCATGCATTTTCTAGTTCTGGGGTTTTTTTTTGGTTGGTTGGTTGTATTTGTTTGGTTTTGTTCTAATAAGAAAGCTTAGTAGACAATCAGATCTAACTGGCTCAGGGCACTGTGCCCTGTATGGCACACTGATTGTGTGGGTCATACTATGGCGTAACACACATTTTAATGTCACAACTACACTCAATAAAAAAGTGAATAAAAAATTGAACAAAAAAGTGCAAGATATGAGACATTGTAGAGATGCATGCTGACTTTTAATTTTAGATATGGCTCATAATTCATTTGGCATTGTGCTAAGCACAGATTTCTTACTTCAAATAAAAATATAAGCTAACTCACAGTAATGTGTGTTGCGTATCCTCACTACTGCAGCCTAATTACTGGTGACACACAGCCAGGCAGGGATTCGCTTGGTCAAACATGTATCCAGGGTCATTTGAAATACTCTTATGATTTCCTTCCAAGCTGCCTGTTGATGCTTCGTAATGACATGTATGCCCTGTAGGCCCTACCTCATCTCTGTCAACCACATGTGCGTATCTTGAATCCTTTAGGGCATGTGATATGAACAGATAGAACAAGATGACTATGTTTAGGTACTTAATTCCCACACTCATTTTCTCTATGTAGTCCTAACTCGAGGTTGTTGTTAGTGTAATAATAATAGTACAGACAAAGTATTTAACGAATACATGTAACTGCTTTTCTCATAAATTATTGTGTCTGTACTGGTTATCACAGAGAGCTTAAACAGGTTTCTTCTTAAGTTTTGAAATGATAAAGAAAAATAATCCTGAAAATCAAATGAGAAAAATTCTCAAACTGAACTACAAAAATGTATTTTAAAAGAGTGCAGTACCTCAGTAAGAATGGCAAATAAATTAAACCAAACAAAATCCCCACTTATAGTGGTAATGCAAAACCTAATAGGGAAAGTTCTTTCTAAATATAAATATTATACATACATACATGTTTATAATTTACATAGAAGTATGTACAATAAATATTTATATATATATGAACAAATAAAGCATACATATGTAAACATAAGGCAAAAAAGGTTAAAAGTAAAGACTAAAGAATCTGTGTTCATCAGGAACTGTTCATGCTTTATTAGGTCACTCCTTATCATCAAAAGATCACTATGATCTTCCTTGCATGCTTACTGGTCCTCTAGAATTTTACTTTCTTCAGAAATGTTTTTAGTTTTTTCTTATTAATTCTAGATTTCTCTTCACTCTAAAACCTTCACATCTGTTCTTTGGTTTGAGTTTGTTTTTAGATCTGTAATTCAAACGTTTGTTTCTCTAAGAAAAGCAAGGGGACAAGAGAAATGAAACATATTTTTCACCACCTATCCACAATGAGACATTCACTATTATATTTAAAACACTTAGTATCTTTATGCTGCTTTTTGAGGTGGCTATCAGCATCATTTTTTTAGTAATTTTCTCCAATTAAAGCTTTCGGTACTTTGTCAGATACTTAGAAACTATGCATACACCTACATAAGATGATGTTTCAAATTACTTTAATTATTATTTATTAGATTTTTATGCATACCCCTATCACCTTCACTAGACTCTCTTCTATCTTTATAGTCAAAGAAATCATTCAACCACGTTAATTCTTCCTATCAACCTCTTGCTATGACTTCTTTTTCTCCTACACATAAGTCTCCAGTTTAGTTACTTTAGCTAGAGTTCCATGCTGAGGATCAATATCAGTGTACTCTGCAGCTGCAAGAATAATACACTGCCCCTACAGCCTGCTGATATTCATCGTGTCTTTTGACAGTGATGGCACCTGGTCTAATTTGAAGTTATTTATTTCTTTTAGCAAAAACTTCAAGTCCTGCATGCAGTATGATTCTTGTGACTATTTGTAATAGAACTGGACTTCAGTAACATGACAAGTTTTTCAAATGTTACTTTAAAGACATGAGCATCTGATCACCAAATATTAACATGAAAGAGTTTACTTTCATACAACAGATTCTCTTTGCAGAATTACAAGATTGTTTTCAGGGGTACCATATATATCATTACCAGTAACTCATATATTTTTAGGAAGTGAACCACTAGGATGCCAGTTGTTTTAGTTGTAAAAATTAACGTTGTCAGAATTCCAACTAATCTGAAGACTATATATATGCTTTTACGATCTTTAATATATGTATTTCATGGTTAGAGAGACTTTAAAGAACAGAAAATTCATTATCTTTACCAACACTCAAAATTTTAAATTTGAAAGCAAAATAATTCATAGAATCACAGAATGATTTGGCTTGGAAGGGACCTTAAAGATCATCAAGTTAGAAGCCCCCTCCCATGGGCAGGGTGGGTAGCCACAATTTCTCTGGGCAAATTTCTCTGAATAGTTCAACATGTTTCCCCTTCAGCTCCATTCCGGTGGGTTCAACCCCTTGTGAGCAGTCTTGGGGGGGTGACTTGTGCCAGCAATGCCAATGACACGGGTTCTACAAAGCACACTGGGGTGTCTCCAGTTAAGACACCCTCCCCATCAAATCAGGCCAGAACAAGCCTTTTTGCTCCCATTTCATCCCCAGATCTCCTGCTTCCTTCCTTCCATCAGTGTGAGCCAGACTGGAAGGAGGAGAGATGGCAGCAGAGCATCACACTTGCTCTGTGAGTACAGGCATGCAGTTTACTTCTGCCCTGCCAGGCAGCACCCCCAAAACTCTGGGGACCGCCCTGGCAGGGTTGATGACCCCAGTCTCCTGCCAGGACTTCTTGGGAGGCACTAACACTGCGGCGGACTCCCTTCATCCCAATTGCACCCCGAGAGCTTAGCAGAAAAGCTGCTGTGGAGCAAGAGGGAAAACAGGTATGAGAAAAAAAATGTAACAGTAGCAATGCTTCATAGGAAGTTATGTATAAGTTCCCATCTCCAATGTAGATAACTATAAAGAAGCAGCAATGCTGACAATTCCAAAGCATGTTTTTTTTTAACTGAGACAAGACTGAATAACAGTAATATAGTATCAAAGTATTTAAATTACTGTTTGAAGAGATCATTCTTTCAATTTCCACTGCAACTCCCACCTACTGCAATGCTGAATTTAAGGACTTGAAAACATTTCTAATAACTGTTAAAATAAGTAAGTGCTCCAAACCTTTGTTATAATAAAGAAAAAGAGCATTTATACAAAATAGTCTGCTTTGGTATCAAATTAGATGTGTGAATTACATGACCCACAAGACCTATTTTTTCATAAAATCTAATGTACGTTTTCTGGCTCATATTTAGTAAAATAAGGGAAAACCAAACAGTATATCTTCTTGCAGTAAATACACTATTCATATGGTTTTCCATATCTGGCTTGCAGATGTTGGAATTCAGTATATTCAAATAGTAAGGAGGAAGCAAGCTTGTTGAGTTTGGGTTGGTAACATGAGCTGTTCTATCTGTATCCCCAGAGTTTAGCATTCCAACCTAACATGTATTTTGAGGTCTGTCTATTCCATATTCAGCTTTCTCGTAGAAGAAGCTACTCAGATGACAGGGTTACTAACAGTACTGGAGTCATATGCAAATAAATAGCTACAGATTTTTTCACCTAAGTGTTGCAGCTCATCTCTCCTTTCCTTAAGTAATTCCTCAGAATAATTTTGAAAACAAGGAAGCTGCAGCATGGTTATTAACAACAAAGTGAATCCAAATCTTTACAATACATGGCATGCAGAATATATCCATAAAAGGTAAACGTGTCAAAGAAATACTGCTTCTGCTTCTCCTATGATGCTGATTTAATTGTGCTTCTGGCCCTTCTGCTATATCAGTGGTGTACCATGTCAAATAAAGAGGAAAGACTGCTGAATGAAAGAAACATGTCCTGAGCATGAATATGAACCCTCCCTGTGGCATTACTCAATTTCTTTGTTCCTTAAACATTTTTATCCCCAAAACATTTTTTCCCCCCAATGGGGAATAGGGTGCATTGTAAGTAAAAGGAAATGAAATCTCTTTCAGTTATTAGGGAAAAAACATTGAGCTTTTGTTTTGTTGGTGGGGATTTTTCATTTTGTTAATTAAAACTTTTGCACATTTACCAACTTAAAAAAATAACCAAAGGGTATGTACATACATACACTGTATACGTACTCCAGGGCTCTTCTAGTTCTTTTTATTTATCATGGATTCCATTTGCTACACAAGTTATTTTAAATGTACGAACAAAAAACTAGAGGTTTTTTTCCCCCTTTTGAACTCAGTTCCCTAAGAGACATTTTATAGCCCGAGGCATGAATGAAAGGAAGGTGCAAAACCATTTGTCTAAAAAAACCCAGAGACCCAGAAGTGTTCTGCCTCCCTTGTTTGCAATTCTTTCTGCAACTAAGAGGAACTCAGATCTGACCTGTAATATATGATGCAAATACTGCTTTAGGTAGAGAGATTTACTGTTGGTGAATAACCACAGCAATACCTGTCCTTGGTCTACATCCTTTCAAATGCTGTAACTGAAGTCATAATTTTCTTCTTGTGCCCTTGGTGATCTTTTCATGTTTGTTCAGATACTTTTCTATTCATCCTCCATTTTATTTTGAATTTAGTACTGACATTAAATATTTTAGCAGTAGGCTAAGAATTCATTTCTGCTTCTGTACTTTCACCTCAGTAGGGAAGACACTGTGCCCATAATTTTTATTTCTCAGAAACAGAACACTGAACTGACCGGTGAACTTTGCCTGTTTATCTATAACATATGCTTCATGTACAGCCTCATGGATATATATACCCTCTATTTCACAGAACTGCCAATCCTGCTGATATCAAGGGGCTATAATTTCAGCCAATTACAAATAAAACACACCTGCTTCAAATCTGTGATGAGTTATAAAAATAACTCAGAACTAACAAATCTAATTTACAGATGATGCAGCAGGCCTGCATTTACATGCAACAGGCTCTGGATGTTTGAAGTTTTTATACTTAGGTAGGAACACATGCTTTTAATTGAAATGCAAAGAACATAATCATGTGTTTTAAACATCAGCCAGCCCTTCATGTTAAATATTAAACTATTCTGGATCTCGTTCAAAACCATTCCCAACAGCAGTTAACTCCCCTTTGCATACTTCAACATCTCTTATGTTACCTGCAAACCACACACACAGAAAAAAGCCAAAGCAATATCCTTTCTTATACAGTACATTTTAAAATGAGAAAGACCTTTGACAATGAGATTGACTGAGACATATTTTAAACATCTCATTAACGATTCCTGACTGAAGTCAAATGACTTCTTCACTGCATTTAGAACAATAATAAATACAAACCAAAAAGGAAAAAGAAAGAAAGTTGTACTGACTTGATCTTTTTGCCAAGAAGAGAACAGGAAGAAAGAAACAAACCTTGTTTAGTTAGAATGCATTTAAGGACAGGAATCTGAGCCCCGTTGAAGTTAGAAGTAACATCAAAGAACCTGTGTCCACATGAATGAAGATGTTGTAAACCAGAAAGGATTATACCCTTCATGGCCACTCATGCCGTGTGACTGAGAACATACATATTGCACTGCATAGTACTAGCAGTTTATTTAATTTTCAAGGGACATCCTGGCCTGTTGCAATTTTCAGGCATTAATCCAACCAGAAACATGGTGTTCTTAAAACCTCCCTTGAAGATAAATTAATGCCATTTGGTGGGAACTTTAAAACTAGACAGTGACATGCTCTTCCACCAAATATGTGGAGCAGGCAAGGCCCTTTGCAGTCTGGGGTCTATGCTTAAGATTCCCATGAAATTCTACTTGCATGAGCTGTAAATCAAACAAACTTTGAAGTACAGCATAAAGATTTCTGGGTGTTTGATGCGCAGAGTAAGAATGCTCCAATCTATAATTTTTTCATCATTTTGTGACATGCAAATGGAAATCATGTCTCCAATTCCACTTGTTTCAAAGTTAAAAAACAAAAACAAAAACAAAACACTCACACAATGTACAGTCTTCTTGAAATAATAATCCAACCCTAAAAAATATGATTGATAGATACAGGAAACATAAGCTTTTGCTGATACAAAGTAACTATATATGTTGATGTCAATAAAAGCCTGCTCAACCTATTGCTTGTTTCCCATGTCCAAGTTATGGAATGTAACTCTTCTCAGGAAGTTGAGAAAGTTGTTGAAACCCAACATGCTTATTTTAGGCTTGCTCTTCTGCAGGAGAAAAAAATGCAGTAGCAGCTTGTCCTTTTTGTCGTGGTTTAAGCCCATCTGGAAAGCCTGAACCAAGCAGCCCCTAGCTCGCTCCCCTCCATTCCTCTCCCCACTCCCAAGGGGACAGAGAGGAGAATCAAAAAGAATGTAACTCCCCACGGGCTGAGATAAGAACAGTCCAGTAACTAAGGTATAACACAAACCACTGCTGCTATCACCAATAATAATAATGATAAGGGAAATAACAAGGGAAGAGAATACAACTGCTCATCACCTGCCAACTGATACCCAGGCTAACCCAAGCAGTGATCTAGCCCTTCCAGGTAACTGCGCCTGGTTTATATACTGGGCATGATGTGCTGTGGTATGGAATACCTCTTTGGCTAGTTTGGGTCAGGCGTCCTGTCTTTGCTTCCTCTCAGCTTCCTCTCCACCCTGGCAGAGCATGAAACTCACAAAGTCCTTGGTTAGAGTAAACATTATTGATAAACAACTAAAAACATCAGTGTTATCAGCACTGTTCCCAGGATGAAAGTCAAAACCACAGCACTGCACCAGCTACTGAGAAGGAGAAAAATGACTGCTACTGCTGAACCCAGGACTCCTTTCTGGGCAAGTCCTCCAGCTCCTAACTCCCTTCTGAATTTGGGCCTAATTTCATTTGCATATTCTGTCATGGCACAATTGTGTAGCCCAGTGATACGGTATTGCCATTGCTTGTAACAGGCCATAAGCTTTGTGCTACACTCGCAAGGCCTCAGGGTTGAAGCTGTCCAGGCCTGATGTGTCTGAATTTTTATTACTTGCCTGCAGATTTGTTTTACCTGGTTTAGTTGACTGCCATTTCCCTAATTGAATAGGCAGTAATGGCTTGTTTTATCTTTGCATGGTACAACCTTGGTTTGATACAGATAGCAGTAACAAAAAAGCATTTCCATGAATGCTCTAACACAGCTACAGCTCTAACACAGTGATGCAGTGTAAAGAAATAGAAGTCTGGCACAGTAGCAAAGGCTCAGAGAAATGAAGGCACAGGACATGGCAGAGAGGAGCTCAGTGGACAAGGCACAGAGGAGTTCAGTATGGGGTGGTGATAAGAGAAGGGGCAAAGGCTTGGCACTAGAGATGCCACCACTACAAACAACTCACCCATGGTTAGTTACAGAAATGTAGATATGGTGATGGACAAAACCAGTTTTGGGGGTAACAAACAGAACAAAAAGTAGTACTTTACATAACGGGTGCCATATATGGTAAAGTCTGATGTGACATGACACTGCAGACAACTAAAGAAAAAAGAGATGTGCCAAAGCTCATTAGCAAACATAATCATTATCCCGACTGGATGGTGAAAGTAGTGAAAGAGAAAGAAAAAACCTGACCCTAACAGATATCTGGGCCTTCCAGGTGACACACACACCGCCCCCCCCCCCCCCCCCCCCCCAACCCTGAGTTTATATATTGGGCATGACCTGCTGTGGTATGGAATACATCTTTGGTCAGTTTGGGAGTTTGGGTCAGGTGTCCTGTCCCTGCTTCCTCTTGGCTTCCCCTCCTCCCTGGCAAAGTATGAAACTCACAAAGTCCTTGGTCAGAGTAAACATTACTGAACAGCATTGTTCCTAGACTGAGAGTCAAAACCACAGCACTGCACCAGCTACTAAGAAGGAGAAAAATAACTGCTACAGCTGAACCCAGGACAGAAAGCTATGTTGAATTACTATTCTACTTAGCAGGAGACAAGGGACATAATGCTAGAACAAAAGTAGATAGGGCATACAAGAATTATCTGTGGAAAATAATAGTTTCTGAAAAGAAATTACACTCCTCCATTTTCTTATCTTGATAATTTTTATTTGCTTCTCTGTCTAATCAAGATATTAAAAAGACTTAGATGTCTGTACTCCTTACTGAACTAGCCTGGGACTTGCAGGTATCTGACTAATCAGTATCTAAAGGTCTTAAATTTTAAGTCACAGAGGGAAATCCATCAGGAACCTGATATTCCTGAGTGTCAATATTAAGCAGTGTCAACCTTGCCCAGAGCTGTATTTATCACAAGCTGTTTCTTTCACTCTACAATCTGAAGAGTTAAAGAAAGCAGCTAAGCCCCCTTCCTCGCATCTTCTGTTCATTTCTGTAATTGCATGTATCATCATTAGCTCAAATATTATGATTTTTCATGCTAAAAAATGTTCAGTTGTTCTAAGAAAATATATGAGTTAATGTTAGAGTAATACTTTGTATTTTTCATTTTTAGCGTACATAAACATGTATAATAATGGCAGTCTGAAAGACACTTACTGCCTTTGTCTGAAAGTGATCGTAAAGAAAATTATTTATAAAAAGAGCATCTCTATCAAGGTTTCAAAGAATTTCATGTTTTCATTTTGGTAGGTTGAAAAGGTTTTGTGTGAAAATGGAGCTTTCTAAATTATGAATGCTGCAGAATCAAGTATATTAAATCTGTTGGGTTCATATTTAGCATAAAGATTTTTTTTAATAAGCATGTCATTGCCTTACCCATTAACTACAAATCATTCCCATTTAGAGGCTTGACTAGTGCAATTCAATCAGATAATTGAATAGTGGTTCAAGTCTTAAATGTCCCATACCTGTGCACAATAAAGGCTTAAACTAATGTATAGTAATTTACCTTATGTCTAATTCTGGATTTGTCAGATTCTGCATAAAAATTAGGTATTTGGTTTTTGGATAAGTATAATTTGATTTAAAAATTGGTATTATTGATTACAAGGAAATTCAAGTTGGGGCAGATATGCATGAAAGCAATAGTCATATTTGAAACAGAGGGTATGATAATTTTCTTCTTTTTAATTCTAAACCAAGTATTTTCCAAAGACTGTCATTCTATCCTAACATGTTTCATGTATCTCCACACTGGAATTTGACAGAGAAACTAGTTTTTGTAATAGAAAGCTAGCAATATTTCTCCTTTATAAATGTACACAAGTATTTAGTTGTTTAGTTTCCTACAACAGATGATTTAATACACTTAAATCATAGATGTTTAAAATTCTACATAGTGGATTCGTCCTGGTTTGTAAATCCTAATAATGTGTTACATATTTGCATTTAATTTTAAAAATAAATCAGGCACACAGTATTTATATTTAAACATATATTTCTAATTAATTAATCACATTAAAAATGAAACCGTGTGTGTAACATGATTTATAATACTGATAAGACAATTCTTAGAAATAAACAATTTGTTATTTTTATCACCTAGATGATTCATAGGGAGACATTTTCTTCCAATTTTCTCTGTGTCATCCAAAGCAAAAGAAATAAAAATATTAAAAATAAAAAATAATCACTACCATCTGAAACTGTGTATTAGCTAATGCTCAGTTACACTTCCACAGATAACCATATACCTACATTAAAGAAAACTTTTCTTGAACTAAAATACTTGGCAACAGAAAAGTCTAAAACTAATCTGCTAGCTCACTGGTCAGGTTTTTGTTTTATTGTTTTTTTTTTTAAATCCAAACAGTGGCAAATCTGACTATTGGATCTGTGCAACATGCAAAACAGAAGATGACTCCTCAAGTAAATGGCTCCTACAGAGGGAATGGACAGGTCTAAGAAACTGTTGAAATGTATAGATATTTATACATATAATCATAATTTGAAGAAAATGCACTGAGCACATTATCTTATAGAAAGTTACATAAATACTACTGGTGTCACAGACACTTGATTATTTTGTGATGATTAACTGCCACAACATCAAATCTGTTTCTTATTTTACATTTAATTTTAATTTTATATTAATTCAATATTGACCACTGCTGGTTTTGTACATTTTTTGATAGATTAAATAGGTCTTTGGTATTCTTTTTCTTTGGTTGATAGAAGTCAACCATATGTGGAGAACAAAAATGCTCAGATTCATAGACTTACTATACATGTAATGTGTTATTTCGAAGAGTTTTCTGTATTTATGTTAGTGCAATATTTAGTAGAACCTGAATTTCAAGGTCTACAATTCCACAGTAGCTTTGCTGGCAGATAGCATAGAGATTAGAAGGAATAAGAGAACAAAAAATTACCCATCATATTTTTGTCCTTCTACAACACACATAATATATAAATTGATTATCTGTAATGTAAAAATAGCATCAACCTCTGGCAATTATGAACCACCAGCTGTGTGTTTATATGGAGATAAAAGTAAATGTTAATAGTTTTTAAGAACAAAACTCCAAAACCCTACTTACTGAATTTTTGAACTGGTTAAAAAAACTGAAAAAAATCACTGTGAATCTAGAAAACTCCTTAATCTGCAGCAATGGGATCCAAGTGCCAGTATTCATTCACCTTGATACATTCTAAGCAGGGTAATAAAATTGTCGCATTGAAGCAATGTTCTTATCAGACCTGTCTGACTGTACTATTTCTTGTGACATTCACTTTTTACTCTTTTCTTTTGTGACACCTTTCTTTTTTAATTTTCTTCTGAGTGTAAAGAACAGTCTACAGTATGAACCTAAAACAATGATTAAAAAAAGAGCATCACAGAGCAAGTCTGCTAGTTGTTAAGTAGCTGTTTCCTTTCGAAAGATGACTAATAAAAATGGCACTAAATATTCCTATGTGCGTGTGTTTACAAGGGCGTTCTGTTGTTTTTAAGTACAGTTTAAACATCAAATGATGTAAAATATGCCATGGAGTTAAACTGTTTTATTCTTTAACCCACACCGTTCTTAAAATTGCACACACAATGAAACAGTTGATTCGCAGTTACAGTGGCACCAACTCTCATTTATGCTGTTAGGTATGTTTTTTCTGTTTGTATTTTTTAAAAAGTTTATGTTCTAAAATAATGATATTTATGTCCTTGAATCTTGGTACCCTGAAGAAAAAACAGCTTAACACTCTGAAATGGGGAATTTCAACCTGTAACAGCAATTAGTTTTGCGACAACTCTTACTTGTTATGAAAAGAACTATGTTCATGCATGTATATTTTATTTTTTCTAGGCTAAGATTATTAGGTATTAAGGTTAGATGAATCAGTCTCTTGAAATAAAAGCCTACTGAAGTAACGTCTCTTGAAGTTCCACATAATAAGGTTAATGTGTTGGAATATTTCCAGAGATGGGTGTGGACTAAAGTTCTAAAATTTAGACCTTCAGAAGCTTCAGAGTTCTGTCCGTGTATCATGTTAAAGTTGGTAAAATTAGATTTTAATAACAAACCATACATGGTGACAGGAAGCTATGTAAACACAGGAAGGAATATATATTCATACTGCTGAAATATGAAGTAGGTTAATGAAGCCTAAGCCGTTCTGCTACATTGTTTTTTCTACACTGAAGTACAGAAAGATAACTCAAGAATATTTGTGGACTCTCATCACCCTTCCTGATTGTAGTCTGTACTTCCTCAGTTGATGTTTGGAAAAGACAACCCCAAGTATTAGATCAAACTTTAAAGAAAAGCTGAACCTGAAAACTGCTTAGTCCTTTCCCACTACTTGAAACTAGAGACATTCAAAGATGGAAATGATAACTGCAAGTCCAGTATTTCTTTCTAGATAGTATCTGCTCATAGATTTTTTCTTTCAATTATTTTGCCCATCTTGACAACAGAGCATGGACTTTGCTCCTGTCTCCTACTTAACCACCAAAGAGCTATAGTCAGCTTTAACTGTACATTTTTACCTGAGTTTTTTAATTAAATTACATCTGTGCAGGTAACATAAAAAAAAAAAACAACAAACCCCAAAACCCAAAAAACCACACACAACACCCCCCCCCCCAAAACTAAAAAAAAAAAATCCACAATACAATAACCCCTTTGGTGCTTATTCTTTTTTTATCATTGTCGTGGTTTAAACCCAGTCAGGTAATTCGTTCGCTCACTTCCCCCCCTTTCTTGCCCTCCCCCTGCTCCCAGAGGGACGGAGAGGAGAATCGAAAAGAATGTAACTCCCCACGGGCTGAGATAAGAACAGTCCAGTAACTAAGGTATAACACAAATCACTACTGCTACCACCAATGATAATAATGATAAAGGAAATAACAAGGGAAGAGAATACATCATCTCACCACCAGCCGACCGATAACTCGCCCCCCCTCAGCCCGACCAAGCACCGACCGATACCTCCTCCAACCCTGCAGTCTCCCAGCCCTTCCGGCTAACTCCCAGTTACCTCCTGGGCATGACGTGCTGTGGTATGGAATACCTCTTTGGTCAGTTTGAGTCAGGTGTCCTGTCTCTGCTTCCTCCTGGCTTCCCCTCCTCCCTGGCAGAGCATGAGGCTCACAAAGTCCTTGGCCAAACCAAAACATCGCTATCAGTTCTGTTCCCAGGCCGAAAGTCAAAACACTGCACTGCACCAGCTACCAAGAAGGAGAAACATGACTGCTACTGCTGAACCCAGGACAATCATAAAGTACATATTAGTAATGATTTCAATGCTTTGCTTTACTTCAGAGTATGACCATGAAATCAGTATTTTTAAATAAAGCAAGAGATTACCCCACTTCTACACTACAGAAGCAAGGGTCCACATCAGAAAAAAATACCATAACCATTCCATACTTGATTTTGTGATTGGGGTGTTTGTGTTTGTGTCTGTTTGCTTCTTTCATTTTCTATTTAATTTTTTAACTGTTTCCTTACTCCACACTGGCAAATTAACTAGATGAAAGACTTATAAAAAAGCAACTCCTTTAAGATGGCACTCATCATGAAAGATTAATAGCTTTCAATGTTAGTAATGATGAAAAAACAATTATTCTCTATATTCATTTTGTCTACAAATTTTTCATATGGCTATGCAGTCTTAACACTGTAATTATTTTTTTTTCTATATTAACAAGTCTTAGGTTTACCTAATAACTGTTCTTCTATAAATTTATTTTAGGCTTTCTTTTTTCTACCTTGTGCAGCTAAGCATAAGGCATATTGTAAAAAAAACCTGTGACAGTACCCTGACTTATTCAGAGCTTTGGGGTAAATCTATTTGCAACTTTTCCATGCAATATAAAATACCAAGTTAAAAAAAGAAAAATCTTTTGACTCTTGGAATCCAGATTTCATTACTTGACAGAAAACAATATTCAAAGACCACTGAACAAAAAGAACAGATCAAAGACCACTGAACAAAAAGAACAGATAATTTTCATTACAGCAGCCAGTCCGTCTCTACAGTGTCACAACTATTATTACAGTGGAATTTTTGTTTGTTTCCTTTATGGGGACAACAGTAAGCATTTTATTAAACCGGTAAATTCCTACAATATTTTAGAGCTAGGTAGAAAAGACGGTGTTTCCACCTATAATGGCCTGTTAAATAATCCAGCCATCCCATGCATATTTAACCTCTTCCCTCATTGTCAATTTATTTATCATGAATTTAGTATTTATTGTTACTCAATCCCATACACAGCTTTCAGTAAGAAACACTTTCTTAAGAAAATATGTTTTATAAGGACACCATGCAAAATATTCTTTAGAGATGTTGCCCTTGATTCCCACACTGGGGACCAACAGGATCAAAAGCAGCTTGGGAGTGATGGTGGACAGCAAGCTGAACATCAATCAGCAATGTGTCCTTGTAACAAAGGTCAACAGCATCCTGGCTGCATTATGAAGACTGTTGCCAGCAGGTAGACAGAAGTGATGCTTCTCCCCTCCTTATCCCTGGTGAGACTACATACGGGGTGCTGTTTCCAGGTTTGGGCTCCCCAGGACAAGAGAGAGGTGGACATACTGGAATGAGTCCAACAAAGAGCCACAACTTAAGGGAATGGATCATGTCTCGTAAGGAGAGACTAAGAGAGCAGAGATTGTTTAGCCTGGAGAAAAGGAGGCTACAGGGGACCTGAAAGCAGCCCCACAGTACTTGCAGGCTAATTTTTGAGATGGGAGACAAGCTCTTTAGAAAGGTATGTGATGGGAAGACAGGAGAGACATGAGTATAAATAAAAACAAGGGAGGTCCAAACTAGAGTGCAGGAGAAAATTTTACACCATGAGGTCGCTCACACAGTGGGTCAGGTTGCCCACACAGTGGGTCAGGTTGCCCAGAGAGATTGTGCAGCCTCCATCCTGAGAGGTTTTCAAGACCAGGCTGGACAAAACCCTTAATAACCTGAACTGACCTTAGTGCTGGCACTGCTTTGAACAAGATGTTGGGCTAAAACAGTCATATTCTTTGCAGCCTCAATTATTCTATGGTCCTAACCTACCTGGCCTCTATAGTTCTCTTCCAAAGACCGTATGTCTTGCTTAGATCCTGTGCACTACTAACACTAGAGAGATAACTTGAATGCTGTAAGGCACCTCAGATGGCATTAAATCACAAAGTGTAAGTAACTGAAGCAATGCCAAGGCTTTGCTATTTGAAACAGGTATCTAATCTCTCATTGCAATCAGCTCATACCTAATGTGGGATTCAACTATCCGCAATTAGGTGCTCAAGTTGTATCACTGTAGGTTATCCAAGACCCATTCTATCCTATGGAATACCTTCTTCTCCCCATCCACCTGGGTAGGGGGTAAACTAGGGGCTGTGTGGTACTGTGTTGCAAGCTGAGGTTAAAAAATGACATACGATTTCAATTAGAACAGAGAATATGTAGAAGAACTAGAGCCTCAGAGGAATCATTGATGGCCCAGTGTGATACCTCACAGCGCCAACGTTTAACCTGAGTCACAAAGCCAGTGGACTGTGTGGTTCAGCTTACCACAAACTAGACATCTAAAGCTTGCTCCAATTGTGCAAAGATGTCACCAAGCATAGAAATCAAATGCTTGGAGACATTTAATATAAAACAATGTCCTTGCAGATATAACAGAATTTATGAGAGAACCATGGGCTTTTTGGAGTGGCAGCTGGGCACCAGGACAAATTCCCTAGGGCGTCTAAAATGATAACAATAGTCTATATGTAGCAAGGCGTTTAATCGAACCATAGAACCACTGGTTAGGGTTGGAAAGGACCTTAAGTTCATCTAGTTCAATCAGAATAAGCTCTCTGTAGTCTGCAGATATACTGAGCAGGGTCTCAACTCAGTTGCCGTGCACATAGGATAGGTTTCCAGCATCACTTTAAACATCCTCAAGTGTCATGGATATCTGCTAGCACTGCACTTATGTTTCAAATTCAGCAATGTACCCTAAATGTTACTAGTCATCTTTGCAAATGACAGCTGAAGAGAACTTCAAATCTGTACAAGGTTTTACATATGTGTGTATGCACACACACACTCAAGTATTTAGCCAGCTATATTTGCATAACTAACATTAGAAATTGACCATCTGGAACTATATTTTACCCAAGGAAAAATTAACTTTTGTATAATAACTAAGAGTCCTCTCCAAATTGCTGACTCCTCAGGCAAGGAATAGATTCTGAGAATCAAATGCTGATGTGCTAATTTTAGTAACACCACTTCCTTTGTTACAGTTTTACAATGATATAACAACATAAAAGTAAGTTTTTGGTTTAGTTCAAGGGTAACTAGAACCAAATTTCACTCTCCAGAGTGTCAGTTTTCTAACTAAACATTTTTTTTTCATTTACTCACCACATATCTGGACAACGGTTCAAGACCCAACACTAGGTACTAAACACTAGCTATTATTAATAAGAAAATCAATCCAGCAGTAAATAAGAAAAACTCTCTTAATACTCTTATTTGTTGATTAGCACTGGAGATGCAATTCAAGATTTGACACGTGCATACATACCCAGCTACAAACACACTGTTTTATTAAGCCTCCAGTCATTCCTCTATAATGTCTATTCTAAAGATTTATTTAAATTTTCTTAATCAAAGCTATTTTTACTTAACAAAATAGCATTAAATATTTGCTGGCAGTTGCACTCAGACAGAAATCTGCAGACCATCTGTGACTAGAGACCACAGCACATATCCAGACCATGCCTCATCTCAGCAACACTAACCCACTTCACTATCAAACAACTGCCTAGAAGGCATGTTTTCTTTCAGGACAAAGAAATTGGTAGGTCTGGCATATTGTTGGTACAATGTTTTACCCTTGTTTTAATTACCTGTCATAAGAAACATTGCTTCACTGGAACACTAAGGGGCTTATTTTCTGTCCTATTTACACCCAATTTACATTTCATTATAAATATATTTTTCCTTTTATTCAGAAAGGGTTTGATTTTGGAGGGTTTGGGTTTGTTCTTTTCTTTTTTTTTTTTTTTTTTTTTACAATGTCAGAATGTTCTGTGAGCTACCACAGCAAAAATTATTCTAAGCAACTACAGAAGAATCTACCAGGAATCAGTGTACATTTTAGAAAGCAAACAGAAAAAAACAATTTGCATAGTATTTTGGTTTTGGGGGTTGGTTTTGTGTGTGTTTTCTTGTTTGTTTTTTTTCGGGGGGGGTGTTGTTTTGTGGGTTTTATTTATTTGCTTGTTGGCATTTTTTTTAAGCTGGAAAGGTAAAATAATAAAGCCACAAAACCAAATTCTCACCCCCCCCCCTCCCCCCCCCCCTCCCCTCCCCCCCCCCAAAAAAAAAACAAACAGAAAACCAAAACCCACCAAAACACACCTAAACTAGTAAGAATAATCAAAAAAAAGGAAAAAAAAAAATCAACTTTAACCGCCAGGATCAATAGGAAAAGTATCTGTAACAATTAGAAGGTATGTACATCTGCAGTGATGCAATGAATACAGTTCTCCTTCAAATTGAAAGGATAAGAAATACAAGAATCAAGATATGGAAAATATAATCTGTTGTGATTCAAGGAACAATGAGAATTACGTAAGACCTTTTCAAATAATGTAAAATGTAACTATGATCACACGTGTGTACAGAACCTTTTTTCTTTTTGTTCTATTATTATCCTTATTGAAAAGTCTTGGATAAATGCATTTGGTGTTCCTTCTGATATGAGAGATTTTCCTAAGGGATACTTATTTGTTACGTAAAAAACCCATCATCTTATAGCTACATCTAAAAAGCAGATACTCTAATCTTTATAGTCTTTAGAGACATGGAATATAAAGGCAACTAAATTATGGTTTCTGAGTGCATTACAGATTGTTGGTATTAATTATGTACTAACTTTTAATAGGTCTTGCCTTTCAAAGTAAAACCAATTTCCTGATGGTTGTAGTTGTTTCAAATTCCTCTTTTGGCTTGTAAAGCAGTTTGTTTATGCACATGTGTTAAGATAATGAATTCCTGCTGAAATCTGGTGCAAATGAATGTTCTGGTCTCTCACTTCAAAGCTGAGTGACTTTTGAATTTCTGACAGAATTGGTTCTAGAATCCTATGTTTATAGAAGACGTTGTAATAGGTACATGTAGACCTACAATATATCAGTTCTCAAACCACCAAATCAATATTTTCTCATTAAATCATCATATTTTACTTCATTATGTCCAAATAGGTATTGTGCGCTGATTTAAAAATTCTTGCCTATTTAAGTATATTTTGTTTTCCACACAGATCTTAGACTCATTACTGAATACAGAAATTTACTAAAACCAAGATGAGGCCAACCAGTTACGTACACAAAATGTGCCAGGTTCCATGAGCCTTCACACTTTTTCCAGGAGTTCTGGCAAATAGACAACTATGTTTTATAAAGTTGCCATTTTGTATTTTGGGTCCAAAACCTTACTCAGAATATCTGACATGGCATTTAAGATTAACACGCATGAAGCTTAGAAGTGATCTTGGGATTTGTGAAAAGCACAACATCCCTAAGACTGAAGGAGTTGATAGCAATAATTCTGTAATACTTCGGAAACAACTGTGTGTATAGGCAACTTTTCCATGAAGAAGTAGTCCCGTCCTACACTCCATTGGCTTTAATGCTCAACAAAACCTAAGTTAATGGCTCTATTTAGTCCTCTCTGCTTGATACAGTACTTATAACACACTAACTGTTAGCTCATTTGAAACTGTTTGGCTCAGAGAAGTAAATCCTGGGTTTTGTCAATTTTAACTTTGAAATTTGTATAATAATGACTTGGTAGGATGTCCAGCTGCCAAGTAATGCTGACTTTGTTGCTGACCTGGTATTGCAGCTTCTTGCACTAAGAGTCCTGCAGCAATTTATATAGCTTTATGATACAGAGACATAATTCCTTTAAGCCATTTTTTTTCTGTTGTTTTCATAAACATCTGAAGCTTGCATTAATAGAAGCTTTAAAATCTTGATAATGTGATGAAAATACTGTATAAAATATTCCAAGATAAGTGATCTAACAAAGATTAAATTTTAGAAGTTTTTAGCATACTGTTTATTTTTACAAATAAAAACTAAAATTAACAGTAATGTGTGGGAGATTGAGGAAATAATGGCAGAAAAATGGCGAAAAAATATTTAAAGGAACATAAAGCAATTGCTCAGGTATATTTATCATGTATCAGTTAAGAAGCCACAAGTCCCTTATTTCACTGTGACTAAAAAGAAAAATAACAGTTTTCTTGAAGAAAAGACAGATAAGAAATGTTGACACTGGGTAGAAAAACAGACTGAAAATGAGGGCTGAAAAGTATCTACAGATATTTGCCTATCTAACAAATCATGTAGCTTCAGGTTGACATTATTTGCAAATAGGAGGATCTTTCTGGCAGAGAATCTGATTGTTGAAGTATATTTCAGGTTGTCATATCTTTGGCTAAGACTAATGTCCTGTAAATAGTGGACATGTATATTCTGAACAGGTAAAACACCACACTAACAGATGAATATAAATAGTGCCATGAAAAAAACTACCATGTACTGCATATTTGAGTTCTACAGGCTCCAGCTCAGAAACAGGTACAAAAAGTTGTGGGCAGTTATTTCAAAAGTGCATGCTATTATTACTCAAATAATTAAACTTTGGCAAGAATAGTCCTATAGTTAGCAGTCTAACTGTCGTGGGGGCCTATAAATGAAATTTACTGATTAAGAAATATAGTAAGAAACAAGCATCTATTATAACGAGTTTAAATCTCAAATCAGTTCAACGACAACTGAGGTCATGTAAGTTATACTGGTTTACTCAACAAAGCTTTTGGTCAGGCCAGAAGTTGATGGTGATTAGACATGCTCAATAATATATAGAACATTCATATCCATATATTATTTTAATGAATAAAAATAAGACTTTATAATGAGAAGCTTCCTAGTTTCGTGTTACTCCTGAAAAAAAAGAAGTAAATTAAATTTTAAAGAAGGATGCTTACAATTAGGAAATAATTAGGAATTAAATAATCTTTTAAGTCATTGCAGGATATTCTTACAACCCAACTAAGAGTCAAACGTAGGCAATGCATGCACATGTTTAATATTCAGAATAGTAATGAAATGTGCACAACCAGTAGTTTTTAACACAATGTAGTAATTCTGTGAAATGGAAAGCACTGTATACAGTGGTCAAAAAAGATGATCTAAGGTCAATGGCCTGTTCTTTGGGTGAAGATTTCAGGAGGTACAATTGCTCTTCAACAAATATTATAGGAGAAAGAAGGATTTGATGTTCCATCCAGTCTTAAGATTTTACTTCTGTCTATTTTCCTTTCTCAAATACTTGCGGAACAGAGTACTTCATTATGAGTTAACCTGAGAATCTTGGTATTTCTGACTGTATAAAGAAACTTGAATCTAAATTCCAGCTTAATGCATTAAAAAAGCATAATATATTTTGTGAGTGTACTACTTCAGTTTTGTTCAGCAAGTAACTCACTGTCCACTGTGAGCTGCTGTAAGGGAAGAATAACCCTTCTTAAAGATCTTGCTAAAAGCTAAGTGAGATGTGAGATATAGGGGTGGAAAAAAGTGCTAGAGGTCTACATAGATAAAAATGCCTCCAAATTCTGCCCTAAATTACTCTGGTATCTAAGAAGTAGCAGCTATTTGTAAAGTAAAATGCTGTTCTCTAGAGCTTAAAATTTTAGAGACAGCATGCACATGCTTCCTTATTAATTATCACAGAGGGTCATAGTATAACATGGTGCATTGAGGTACTGTTTTATCACCATTTCAGGTAATCAAAATACTGCATCCATTTACTGTGTAGTATGATAGTAAAGAAGGGATGTTGTGCAAGAGAGCTGGGTAATGTGTGTCAGCACCCACATCAAGACTCACATGAACTCGGTAAAGCAAGCAAAATGAAAACATGAGTTAAGAGCAGGCCTCCTCAGTCTGACAAGGGCCTTCTTCACTTCATTAAGAAAGCAAGTTTTTGTAAGGATGCTGAATAAGATGTAAGATAATAAAACATAAAGATAATATGTAAGATAATAAAACATTTGTGGTCCATAATTAGGAGTTTGCAGATCTGTGCTCAAAAGCAACATGGTTTCATAGTAGCTCAGGACAGAAAAAATATAAACAGAGTTTACATAAAGATGTTTTAATTACCTGAGCAAAACAAGAACAGGACCATAATGCTTACATCATTTTATTTCAATTAGAGTTTTTATGTATACTCAGTTGGAAGCAGAGTGTTTTGTTTTGGTTTTAACTTTGTATTTGGTCACAGAGAAAAACAGTGTTGGGAGACTGCACTGTGTATGCAACACAAAATATGCTATCCAGTTTTCTTTTTCTAATTAAATGCATTTTCCTCAGAAAGATTAGGATTTGAGCTAACTGCTGTTTAATAAACAGATCATTGTTTGTAATGTGTGCATTAATTTATTTCCCCACAGTTGGCAATTTATAGTTTATTCCCACTGCTGGCATTTGTGTATGTCACTGTGTTGCTACTTAGATCACTTTCTAATCATCATTTATACAATTTTATCTATCTCTCTACAGACCTGTCTAAACATATTTAGTATCCTTTAAAAAAGTAGCACGTTATTTCCACATCTTAGTAACAGCTATGCTGGCAAGCTGGGTAGGTGTAGGAGGTTGCTTTGTTTTGTTTCCAAGAAATAGGTGAAATGCCTATATTTCCAGGACAATTATGTTACGAAAAACATTGAACTTTACATATAATGTTATATGTATAATATAAGTAATATATTATATTATATATAATACTTTCACTTGAAAGTATAAGCAAAAAAAAATAGGAAGCGAATGAGTAATACTGATTCTGTAAAGTGAAATAATCTCATGACAGCCTGTAATAAATAAAAATTTTGCAACATAAATTTAGTGTGCTATTTTTTTATTCATAAATATCTTTTAGGTGGATACAAAACAGGTTTCCTGTAGTGGTCTACAATCATAGGATCATAGAACAATTAGGGTTGGAAAGGACCCTAATGTCATCTAGTTCCAACCCTCCTGACATGGACAGGGACACCAAACACTAAACCATGTCACCCAAGACTCCGTCCAACCTGGCCATGAACACTGCCAGGGGCAGTGAAATAGGAAAGTCTACAAATAATGGACTTTCTCAGTGATAGTAAAATAGTAACTTTAACATGGCAGGACTACAGCATCCTACATTTCCACTTAAAACAACTGTCCCTTCAAAATTTCTCTCTTATGCTGGCACACAGAGCAAAATATACAAAGAACATTTTAAAAGCAGCAATCCACTACAAAGACAACTCTTAAGCCTTTCCTTACTAAGTAATTAACCAAGCTTTCAGCTAGTAACTATCAAAGCAGTTTTGGATGTAGCTGGACACTGGCAAAACTTCCTTTAAGTTAAAATAAATTCCTATTATCAACTTAAGATATGGTATTGGAATTACTATACTTTGTCCTCTTGGGGCTAAAGCATCTGCAGGTTTACACATCTTTTCCTCTCAAGGAGTGTTCAGCTACAGTGCTATTGTGTCTCAAACTACCACGATTCCTGCTGCCAACAGCAGTATCTTTTTTCATCTCTCTTTCCCTCCTGTCACTTATGGACTGTTCTCTGTCTTCTTTTTCTTCCCTATTCCCTACATCAAATCCTCCACTCTCTCTATAATTCTTTTAATTCTTAAGCACAATTTCTGCTAGCAGTTGTCAAATTCACTTGTACAATAAAGGCAAGGCAGCCTCATCAGTGCCTCATCACCCTAACAAGAAAGAGCTTCTTCCCTGTGTCGAACTTAAACTTCCTCCGTTAAAGTTTTAACCCATAAGCCCTTGTCCTATAACTACAGTCCCTAATGAAGAGTCCCTCCCCATCATCCCTATAGCCCCCATTCAGATACTGGAAGGCTGCTATGAGGTCTCCACGCAGCCTTCTCTTCTCCAGGCTGAACAGCCCCAACTTTCTCAGCCTATCTTCATAACAGAGGTGCTCCAGAACCCTGATCATCCTTGTGGCCCTCCTCTGGACTCGTTCCAACAGTTCCATGTCTTTTTTATGTTGAGGACACCAGAATTGAACACAATACTCCAAGTGGGGTCTCAGGAGAGCAGAGTAGAGGAGCAGGAACACCTCCTTCAACCTACTGGTCACGCTCCTTTTGATTCAGCCCAGGATACGGTTGGCTTTCTGGGCTTCAAGTTCACACTGATGGCTCATGTTCATTTTCTCATCAACCAACACCCCAAAGTCCTCCTCCGCAGGGATGCTCTTTTGCATTCCCAAATTCTCTCCATTTCATCCTATAATATTTAAAGACAATAGGATATTCCCCTTTGTTTTCAAATTACCTCCTGATGTAAATTGTCCTGTCTCTTCTCACAGATTACCAATGCACTTATCACTCTTTCTGAGTGGACCTAGAGAGACTACAATTCTGTGTGCTACCTGTTCACAGAACTAGCTTCCTTCACTAGTCATAATTTTTCACATCTTTGCCAGTGTCTTGGTGTCCTGGGTTCAGCAGTAGCAGTCATTTTTCCCCTTCTTGGTAGCTGGTGCAGTGCAGTGTTTTGACTTTCAGCTCAGGAACAGAGCTGATAACAAGGATATTTTGGCTTGGCCAAGGACTTTGTGAGCCTCATGCTCTGCCAGGGAGGAGGGGGAGCCAGGAGGAAGCAGAGACAGGACACCTGACCCAAACTGACCAAAGAGGTATTCCATACCACAGCCAGCACGTCATGCCCAGGATGTAACGGGGAGTTAGCCGGAAGGGCTGGGGGACTGCAGGGTTGGAGGAGGTATCGGTCGGAGCTTGGTCGGGCTGGGGGGGGCGAGTTATCGGTCGGCTGGTGGTGAGATGATGTATTCTCTTCCCTTGTTATTTCCTTTATCATTATTATCATTGGTGGTAGCAGTAGTGATTTGTGTTATACCTTAGTTACTAAACTGTTCTTATCTCAACCTGTGGGAGTTGCATTCTTTTCGATTCTCCTCTCCGTCCCTCCGGGAGCAGGGGGAGGGCAAGAAAGGGGGGGAAGTGAGTGAACGAGTTACCTGACTGGGTTTAAACCACGACACTTGGTGTTCATGGTATTAGACTTAAAATACACAACCTACTTCCTTAATTATTTTTCCTATTGAAGTCATCTCAACATGTCTTATTTCCATATCTATCACTCTCTACTGCTTTCCACCTCTTAATTTTATACCTTTGCTCTCCATGTCTGCCACCCTTTTCCTGTTTCATAATTTAATGAGTACAGGGGAATTACTTGCCTCATACACCTTAGGATTTAACTAGAAATTCTGCTACAGCAAAATGGGAGAATCCACACTGAGCACTGGCACACAAGCAGTGCTTGCTATCTGTTCTCTTTGAATAGTGTATTAGGTGTTTTCATAACTTTACTAAATCATTTTATTGCAGAAGTCGATTGCATGCTCATTTCTGTCCAGTCTTAGTTCCCTCTCATATCACTTGCTAAAGACCTGAATCTTCTCAAATTCTGCTTATGATCTCTCAATACTTAATACACATATTGCTCATTCACTGATGAAAACCCCTCTCTTATTTGTTCCTTGTATGAGACAAGAAGATCACACAAGATGCAGCATAAGGAATACTCCCGCACAACTAAGCAACATCAGAGAATGACCAGGTATCCAGCATGAAGCCACTGAAATTAAGAAAATGCCATGGAAACCAAGGAACTGCTGATCTTCTCCTGGAAGGCATGCTAAGGCACATGAAAAACAACAAGGTGCTTGGTGACAGCCAGCATGGCTTCACTAAGGGGAAATCCTGCCTTACCAATTTGGGGGCCTTCTATGACAGGGCTACGGAACTGATGGACAGCATAGAGCAGTTGACATCATCTATCTAGACTTATGCAAAACATTTGACACTATCCCACACAACATCCTTGTCTCTAAATTGGAGAGACACCAATTTCATAGCTGGACCACTCGATGGATAAAGAACTGGATGGATGGCCTCACACAAAGAGTTGCAGTCAACGGCTTAATGTCCAGCTGGAGACCAGTAATGATTGGTGTCCCTCAGGGATTGGTACTGGGACCAGTCTTATTCAACATCTTTGTTGGTGGCATGAGCAGTGGGATTGAGTGCGCCCTCAGCGAGTCTGCTGATGACACCAAGCTGTGTAGTTCAGTTGATACGCTGGAGGGAAGGAATGCCATCCAGAGAGACCTTGACACACTTGTGATGTGGGCTGATGTCAACAAGTTTAACCATGCCAAGTGCAAGGTCCTACACCTGGGTCGGAGCAATCCCAGGCACAGCTACAGGTTGGGCAGAGAAGAGATTCAGAGCAGCTCTGCGGAGAAGGACTTGGGGGTGTTGGTTAATGAGAAAATGAACATGAGCTGGTTTCAGTGTGCACTCGCAGCCCAGAAAGCCAGCCGTATCCTGGACTGCATCAAAAGGAGCATGACCAGCAGGTCGAAGGAGGTGATCCTGCCCCTTTACTCTGCTCTCCTGAGACCCTACTTGGAATATACTGTTCTGGGGTCCTCAACATAAAAAAACATGGAACTGTTGGAACGAGTCCAGAGGAGGGCCACGGGGATGATCAGGGGACTGGAGCACCTCCCGTATGAAGATAGGCTGAGAAAATTGGAGCTGTTCAGCCTTGAGAAGAGAAGGCAGCGTGGAGACCTCATAGCAGCCTTCCAGTATCTGAATGGGGGCTATAGGGATGCTGGGGAGGGATTCTTCAATAGGGACTGTAGTGATAGCACAAGGGGTTATGGGTTCAAACTTAAACAGGGGAAGTTTAGATTGGATATAAGGAAGAAATTCTTTCCTGTTAGGGTGGTGAGGTAGTGGAATAGGTTGCTCAGGGAGGTTGTGAGTGCTCCATCCCTGGCAGTGTTCAAGACCAGTTGGACGAGGCCTTGGGTGGTATGATTTTGCGTGAGGTGTCCCTGCCCACGGCAGGGGGGTTGGATCTAGATGATCTTAAGGTCCTTTTCAACCCTAACTGTTCAATGACTCTATGATTCTATTTAATAATAATTTCACAAAATTTATCTACTTCGGAAGGCAAGAGAAATCAAATACAGTGTGGCTTCTCTGATTTAATGAGAGAAATTATTTGAAAAGTCTGATAATTGCCATGAAAAAAAAATAAAAAAAATAGTGCCAGTATGTAGAAGACACAGCAGGGTGTAAGAATTACATCTTTCTTTATTAGAACTGTAGTGAACCTAGAACATATAGAATTATAAATGCATTTTAATTATTTCAACCTCATTTAACAGGGTTATGAATAATGAAGAAAAGTCCGCTACAGAAAACAGTCTTTGAAGTCAAATAACAGCATCATTCATGATGTGAAAATTTATAGAAATTAGCATTGGAGTGTAGAGTTTAAAGCAAGTAGTTTAATTAAGAATTCTGAAATAAGGGATGGTGGGAAATGGAGGAGGCAGCTTGGAAATAACTGGACTCTAAAGACTGGTCTCTCACAAAGCCAAAGTCCAGACGTTCCTGAATAAAATGCAACACTCGGAACCCAGTTCCTAATAGTCCAAGTTTGAGAACTGTATGGGAAGTTCGAAGTGTTATTTATATTTTCTGTTCATTTCTATTCTCCAAAAGTAATGTTTTCTTAAATTTGTTCAGTGTCTCTTGAAATAGAACATACATGTTTATTTCCATCCTTCAGGATACTGGCAGGACTTCAGGCACGTTTTGTCCCCTAAAAGCAGAGTTTCTAAGTATAAGTGGATTACAAATCTTCTTCTTCTCCTCCTCTTTTTTTTTACAGTTGTTTTTATATTCCCACATGTACTATAAGCAAGAATTTATACTTAGGCTTAAGAAAATGTCTGTTACGATCCATGTGAACATACAGCTCAGTATGACATTCAGAATACCCTAAGGGAAAAGAAAAAAAAAAATCAATGCAAACACAATGATTTTATTATTCGGAAGACAGATAGCTTCAGAAACAGTGTCACACTTTATTACCTCACCCTCAAAATGAAGTGAAATAAAATTAAGTATAATAAAATAGAAAATAAAATTTTGGTTAGATGTTCTGATGGACAGCTTTCTCCAGATAGAATTTAAATAGTAGAATGCACACTTTATTTTTAGATCTAGACACACCTACTATAGTCTTGATTGAAGATACTTCATTGCTCTGCCTAACACTGCTAAAATTTTATACCTCTTTCAAAAATGCCTTTCAGAAAACTTTCACAGCTATTTCATGGTTTATATATGTAAATATACATACAAATGTTATGTTTTGTGTCTATATAAAGCTTATTTTACAATTATGTGTCATACAAATTATATTTTTAATGTTATTTTTTTCTAAATGAAAATATTCACTTACTACTTACAAAATTGCCATAAGACCTTTAAAGTCTATTAAAGTGTTTTGTATATTTCCAAACCAAAATTTATTTAACGTTATTCTTACTCTAACACTCATGATTTTCTTTCAAAAGCCAAGCAATTGTTACCGTAGAGGTCTTGAATTAGTTAATGCTGGTGCTAGAAGAAATCTGCAACAAGAAATATCCTCTTTCAAGTTTCAGACCAGCTCTATTGTTTAAAATGAAATCTTCCATGAACAGGCATTGTCATCTGTCATACCATAAACACATCTTCATTGACATCCAAAGCTTATTTAAAAAGACTCCTTCAAATGTCTCCTACCCATACGTCACACTTCTTTTGTTGCAGGCCATTCAAAAAGCACTTGAAAAAAAATGGAGCAGGAAGTGAAATGAAGTTACGACACATGAAGTGCAAGTACTCCACACACACATAATCATCTGTAGGCCAAGCTTTGAAGTCCCTGTTTAGCAAAACTGAAGCTTCTTATCCTTATTTTCTCAAATACTTGGGAAAACCACTGCTTTCAAGCCAGTCCTGGCAGCAAAAACGTTTTGTCCAAACCAACCACACAGCAAATGATTAAACATGTGCCAGGAAGACTTGAAAAGAGGAAAGCATGATTTTAACAGAAGTTTTACAGGGGGGGAGCTCTTCTAAAAAAGATTATTGATATACTTTTTTTTTCCAAATACACTTTGATCTTGGTAATCCCACTGTATCAGGGAGGTAGGTACTTTTTCAGTACGGTGTCCCTTATGCAGTTTTGGCAGCGCAAGTCCAGCAGGATCACGATGAATTAATTTACCTCTTTAAAGGAATACTTACTATTTGGAAATGGAACTCTTTTCTCCCTAGCAAGATTCTGGGGGTTTCTCTCTTCTTTTTTGTTTTCCAAGAGCATTAACGAAGTAGCAATGTTAGTAGGTAATGAAAAATATGATACATGAAATGAAACTTAGTTCATAATTGTCAGATAAAAAGTGAAATCAACTACCATATGCACATACATAAATGAAACTTTTTTTCCAGCTTGTTTTCTTCGCTGGAAGAGTGTTATTGGCCATTTTCTGCTGCTGCACTTCCCTGCATCAGTGTTGCAGCAGGGAAAATCAAGCATGTCCACATGACAGTCTGAGTGACTGCCAAGTGAGAAACTGACCAAAGCCCTTTCAGATCAGTGAGCATCTTTTCATTGGGTTCAGCTGTCAGACAAGAAAAATATACTTGGATTTTAACTGCCTTCTCCGCATACTGAAAGCTAGTCAAACATACCAGTGAGATATCAGATGTATACTGATGCATTTAGGACTCCTCCTGTATACTGTATATACTTTCTGCTATTGCTTTCCCAGACTGATGAACTTAAACGAAGAGGATATATATTAGCAGTCTTCAGTAAGACACTATGATGTAAAATACTGCAAATAAAAGTGATTTTATTGTGAATTTATATACAGTTACCAGAAACTAAGGAGGAATGCAAAAATTTTTTTCAAGAAATTTGATAGTCTTTCACTCCATTTGTTCATCTTTACCAATTACATGAAAGTCTGCATCTTGAGCTCAACGAGTATTCTACAGATAGAAGTGCATGCCTGCTACTAACAGTTTCACAGCAGTGAAAATTACAATCCTTACCCCTGCAACAAAGTTGCAAAAGTACCTAAGAATTGCATCAAACTAGTTAATTTTCTGAAGAAACTCCTGCCCTGTAAGAAAATGAGATGCTTGCTAACTTCTGGTGCTTTAGGCCATAGGTTTATTAGTGCAGTACTTTCCTCTGAACATCCAGAACTGCACAGACCTTTGATCTTCAGTGAATCATGCATTTACACTTCACATAAACTTTTGGGAAATAAAACTTTCTAAATTTTCCAAACTACTCTTCATTTGTTAGGCTCCTTTTTTCCCTTGTGGTTGGTTTTATTCAGAGCAAAAAATGAGCTTTAAGGGTCTGTCTTGATGAAAACCAACTAATATAAAACACAGCTGTTTGGAATTAACACAGTGGGAGAACAATTGCCTTGAGCATGCTTTTGTCTTACCTAGACACATTAAAATTAGGCAAGTAAAAAAGGTGTCATTCAAATGGGGTACATAAAAGTGAGAGGTGCAGAAAAGGGCATTAAGTGAATGCAAATATGTTTAAAATATAAGTATTTTAATGTGTTCTGGTTCACACTGTAGCTCTTCTTCTAAAAAGCAAAAAAAAAAAAAATCTGGTTTCCTTTGGATAAAGTGTTGCTTTAAAAAGGCAAAAAGACACAATGTAGTTAATTGACACTGGTGTAGTTTTGTGCTGCTAATGGTGGGGAACTAGCCAACAACAGAGTTGGTTACCTTTTGAAAAAACTTGTTGGAAACCTGAATTGCAGAAGACAGTTCCATATTGTATTACCTTTGGGGAGCTTGCTTTGTCATTTCAGAATTCTAAAGCATGCTTTGGTCTGAAATGCTGACTTGTATTTCTTATTATATAGTGGATGCTTGCATTAGAAAACAAAAAAAAATCTTGCCATTAGGAACTAAATGGTAAGCAATATGACAGAAAAGCAAAAGAGGGCGTAGGGAAATAAAATCATGAATATGTTATTTAGTTATAAAAATTAAAGAATCATAGAATCATAGAATGGTTAGAGTTGGAAAGGACCTTAAGATCATCTAGTTCCAACCCCCCTGGGCTTGGTTGGGCAGGGATGTCTCACACTACTTTTTCATAGGTAATATGGCTAACGAATTTCAGAGAGAGATTCAGAAGAAGGTAGAAACCAAAGTAGCTCAGACTTTCTTATATTCATTCCCTTTTTTCCCATATTTCAATCATTAAAAAAAAAAAAAAAAAGAAAAAAGGCATACACAGCCCCAGGCTTTGTTTGTTAAAATCTGGGTTTACTTAGAATGAAATAGAATATTAACATTGTATAAATGATGTGTGAAATATAACCATGGGAAGACAAATTGGCAAAATGTTCTAAATCATATATAACCTTTTTAAAGGACTTTGAATAACATCTTATACCCCTACTTAGTCAGGTGCTGCACCAAGAAGCAGATGCATTTCCACAATGAATGATATGATCTGTTTAAAAAGTTGTATAAAGATGCAGTGGCTGAATTTCACAACAGTTTAAGCATTTTTCCCTGTCTTTTCTCCTGAGAGAAGAAACTGTGAGAACAGCAATTCTTTTTCTGGAGTATTAAAAAGATCCCCTCTATTACCACAATTTTGTTTTCTCCTCATTAGAACCACCTTGGCAAATTGGTTTTACACAATATCAGGGTCAGGGTGTCAGAAATTAGCTTGTTAACTCTTCCTGTCTGCTACAAGAATGTGCAAAATCCTTGCAAAGGTAGAGTGTCTGTGTCTCTGTCAGCATGAGTATGAAGTCAAAATTTGGATTATTCTAGCTGAACCATTTCTGTCAGTGGATAAGCAAAAAAAGGAGACAGGAGTAGCTGTAAGCTAAGTCTATGAAGATCACCTGTTACTTACCCAGTTGCTGTAGGCTAGCAAACAAATTTGGGATAGATACTCTTATTCAAATGTTCCAAAATCTCACTGACAAAACTACATTTTGTCAAAGGAGTCTATTGGAAAGCCATTGCTAATAAGCGCATAGATGGAAGTCAGCATTTAAAAAGAAATAAGTCTTTAATAAAAAGGCTTATCAAGGCAGGCAAAAATTCAGAAGGAAGAAAGAGGTTTAGAAACCAAGATCTTACTAATTGTACCGTGATATAAAAATCCTTGTCATGATGAAGACATTTCAGTTCTAGCCTTAAGAGTACTGTACAGAGACAATATTAAAATTGTCCTGACGAATCTACCATTAAGGCAGTCAAAACACATATTTAAAAAAAAAAATAAGTCAACTGCAATGAGAATGCAAATGGAAATTGGCGATATTCATACACACTCCCTCTTTCTTTTTCATGCAGTCCATGACAGGGGATGTACTCCATACTTCAGCTTAGAGCTATGGTGTACATGTTGCTTTTATTCTGCTGTGTTATTTTTTTAAGAGAGGTTTTAAACACAGTCAATGAAATGCTACCATTTAATGGGGAAAGAAAACTATAAAAACCTATATGCATTTGTCATCTAACCACATGTGAATGTATATTGTAGATCAACCTGTGTTCAGCCAAATATATAAAACAAAAGATGAGAAAATATTGGGTGTTCTTCTATGTGTATTTTCAAAGCATGCAGTTTTCTGCCCTTACAGATTACCTTTCCACCATTACTCACAGGCAAAATACACCTCAACTAAATTTAGTTTAATATTTCTATGAAAATTTAAACTTTACACAGCTGAATTGTCATAATATATTATTCTTTCATGTTGTGTTCTTCAATGAACAGAATAATCATGGAATCATAAAATGGTTATGGTTGAAAGAGACCTTAAAGAGATCCAACCCCCCCCCGGTCACGAGCAGGGACACCTTCTATTAGACCAGGTTATTCAAAGCCCCCTCCAACCTGGCCTTGAAGACTGCCAGGGATGGGGTAGGCCTCAGCTTCTCTGGATAACCTGTGCCAGTGACTCACCATCCCCATAGTGAAGAATGTCTTCCTGAAGTCTAAATCTACCCTATTTCAGTTTCAAAGCATTCCCTCTAGCCCTGTCACTACATGCCCTTGTAAAAAGTCCATCTCCAGCATTCTTCCAGGACTCCTTTAGATACTGGAAAGCTGCTCTATCATCTCCCTGCTATAAGGAACATTCTCTTCTTCAGGCTGAACAAGCCCAAGTCTCTCAACCTGTCTTCATAAGAGAGGTGCTCCAGCTCTCCGATCATTTATATTCAAATACAATTTCAGTGCATTTTCATGCAGGAGCCTGGACGCATATTCATTCTATTTCACAGGACTACAGAAAGTGTAGTACTGTCAGTTTACAACAAAACAACACAGGACCAGCATATTTTTAGGAATTTCAAGAAGTTTATGACACGTAAAAATGTAGTTGAAATGCAAAATTTATATTTGTACTTGAAAAACCTTACCAGAAAGAGAGACAAGTTTATTATCAAGAGATGAACCTATAATGTGTATTTTGACACTGAAGAGAATTAAAATTAGATGCTGGCAAAATTAGATGTAGAAGAATACCACAGGGTTTTATTTTCTGAATACAACTGTGTATGGGTAGTTTCCTGTGCTACCTTACCACTTTTTTGTAATTGTTTTATTTAGCTGACTTACTTCATCATCCATTACCCCTAAACTGGTTCTTTTTCCAAGTTCTGTTCACAAATGACTTTTTGTCAGTTCTCCTAAATATTTCTGAATTGTTTTTCTGACAATTTTTGTTCAGATAAATTACTTCAATACCAAAATGAGGTACTATATGTGCAGTATAAACCATACAAAATTATTGTTGTAATCACAAGTTGTTTACATTTGTTCTTGAGAATTAAAAATAGGAATTAGTTTGAGCAATAGAGACTGAGAAACAAAAGCAGACAAAAAGCCTCTTGGATAATTTGCAATATACTTAACTCTTCCCAGGGGGTGTGAGAAAGGCGAGCAGCTGACCCTGGATTTCAGAGAAGCAAGCTTTGGCTTGTTCAGGGTAGGCAGATGGGCAGGTAAGCAGGTTCTCATTTGAGGCTGCTCTGAAGGATAGAAGAACTTGGGAAAACTGGTCTGTCACAGCTTCTCCAAGAAACAGAGCTGTCCATCCTTCTGCAGAACAGAATAGACAGGCATAGCTGGAGGCCAGCTTGCCCGAATAGGAAACTCTTGACTGAGTTCAAATACAGAAGGGAAGCATGTGGCAGGTGGCTTCCTTCAAGGGAATGTTATAGCCCTGCCTGGGCATGCAGGAATGTATTTGGGAAAGTCAAAGCTCAGTTTAACTTGAAAACGGACACTTATATGACATTGTTTAATTCTATTTGACACAACAAAAATAATTTCCTGTATTCCAGAAGACTTGCATTTACAATCACTTTAATCCATGGACCTCAAAGTCATTAATAAGGTCATTTTATACTCCAACATTCATATTGAGGAGGGGAAAAAATAGGGAGGGGTTTCAAACAACAGGTTTGTATAACAAGCTTGTGTCATGACAATGACAGACCCATATTCATGATAACCAAGTTTAAGCGTAATATTTCAAGGCAGCATAACTTATTTTATAAAATATATTTCCCTCTACTAATAAATTATTTCTGCGTATTTCTTTTTTCTGTTCCTTTTCACAGAAAATAAAAATCAAATATTCATGAGTTGTTAGCATAGTTCTGGTGCTAATGAGTTGTTAGCCCAGTTCTAGTGCTAACAGCATTACTTCAGTGATGATCCTCTTTTCGTGTATGATAGGGTTTCAGTCACAAGCATACAATTAAGAGAATGATTTGCTTCCTGGAAACTCAGTATGAAGTTTTTATCACTTGTACAGAACTAGGATTATTCCTTTCCTCACCACTGCTGGTAAAACATAATAGAGTCTTAACATATTTCTTTCTTCATTATTGTCTGTGAGAAATTGCTGGGCGTAAAAAATACACCGAACAGCAGCTGCTAGGTTCCTTTCATTGTTAATTTTGAGTTGAGATGATTTACTGACATAACCAGACTGAAAAAAACTTCAGAAGTTAGATAGATTAAGAATTATCAGGGTGCTTCTGCCCCTGACTACGTGTCTGTCCACCATATACGCTGTTCTAATTCTAACCTCATCTCAAGCCCATTTCAAACGCTTTTATATGAAACAGATCTAGATATTTGTATGTCAGTATTCATCCAGAGTATACTAATTTGAGCACAAGCAAAATAATATTCTAGAAGCTGAAAAAGTATATTATTTCTCCTTTCTGACATCTTTTATTTCACTCTGTTCCCAAGCTATCTGTTCAGACATATATTTGCTAAGACAGAACATGGTCATTTCCATGCTTTGCCAACAATCCTGAAAGAAATATTCTGGGTGTAACAGGACTATTTTATAATCAATTATGTCTAATGACCCTGAGTTATCATAATTAAATATTCAGCCTTATGACTACACATCTTCCACCAAGAAAATGAAAGTGTTATTAAAATTCACACTCTGATTCCAGTTATTTACCTACTTTGGAAAAAAAAAAAAAAGAAAAATAAAGCTTTTACCTACCAAAACAGTATTGCAGTAACTTCTTGCAGAAAAGTTCTGGGACAAGTCACGAAAACGCTAATGTCAAATGGTTTCATGACTGTTTCACATATGGTTTTTATAATGATATACTCTTTAATTCTCCTGTTCTGCTGTCACTCTAATACCCTCACAAATGAAACTATGCTTTTGCATTAGGTAGATGAAACTAGAGTTAGATCCAAGAAAGATTTTAAGCACAACAGAGATTTCCCATATAGGTGATTTGATTCAGTATTAACTAATTGGACATACTTAGAGACTGCAGAAGAGCAGAAAAATGAGTATTAGTTAACAGTAAAATTCCACTCAGCTAGTTTAAGCTTCCTTAAACTGTCTTTTGGTAATTTATTTCTTCTCAAATACATGACTAAGAAAAGCTTCTTAAGGTTGACTGATTTAAAGTTTTTGGTTACTTTTTAGTTTGATTGGGTGAAATGTCTTGGATAAAGTGGGAAAACCCTAAAGTTCAAAGAGTTAATGACTACAAACACTATAGTAACTTCAATTAGTTCTGCTAAGCATGAGATAATCCCTGTTTTGTGCTTCTATTGCTTTGGAAACTTTTGATTTGTCAAATTGATTTTTAAGTAAACTACAAATTATGTGTCTCTCTAGCTTCAGTGGTTTAATTAGGAAAGTTGTTTCTCAAGAGCAGACCAATGCAGATGCCCTCTTTCAAGAAGCAACTTCAAACAAGAGGTTGCATTGGAGAGCTTGATTTTTTCTTTATGGTGACATATGTCTCCAGTTCCAACATATCTTAAACTGTTGTTTCAGCATTTTTTAATTCCTGTAAACATCAACCTACTCAACATTTTACTTCCACTGTAGAGTACTCCAAAATCAGCACAAAAATACAGCAAAATTGATATAATCCTGAAACAGCTATCCTAACATAAAATACATTTCCTTGTTTATTCTCTCAGAATGTCCTAATCATTTTGATATGCAAGACTGAGGTGTTATCAAAGGCAAGTGGAAGCTCACTGTGTTTTGGGGTTTTTAATGTGAAATTTGAACATGCAAATCTTTTGGGAGGTCTTGTACACTGGTAGATATTTCTCAGTATTTCAAATGCACTTAAATTCTCTCTCTGGGGGTTTATGGAAAATAAGAAGCCCATATATTCATGCATTTTATAAATTTTGTTTAAAAAAACAAAGTCCACGCAAATATATTCTAAGCAGCTGTAATTCAGAGAAAATTTGCTAAAAGCTGTATCCAGTCAATTGAAATGAAACAATGAAAGAATCAAAGAGTATGTCAGTAGGCTCAGATGGTGGAACATCTCAGCTGATATGAGTGATAACCGATCTGAAAGACGTGGGTGCCCATTTAAGTAAATTATTTTGTTAGCTTGTTTTGGAATGAACTAAGAAGAAACATATTTTTTTTGTGTTTTTAATTTAAGAACTCAGTTTGTGTCCTAGGTAACACAATTCTATACAAGGTAATGAAACTTCACACACACTGTCTCTTAACATTCTCACCTTTTCTCCAGTATTAAGTTTCCTGATCTGTATCCCACTGGGTCTCATGGTCAAAGACATCAATCTTCACTAAGAAGGAAGTAGGGAATGTGAGTTTCAGAGGGTCATCAGCACCCCACTCCTCCACAGGGGAAATTATAATTTTCACAAAGGTGTTTATTCCTCCTTATGGTGGGGTCTAATTTTTGTGTTTTCTAAACTTTTCTGAACTTTCTTCTTCTTGTCTTCATTCCCAAAGAACATTCAAATTTATAACCTCTCAAAAAGTTTTGCCCTGCTCCCAGTTTTAGATCCCTTTAATTGCTAATAATTGATTATTGGTGAATAGTTCACAGAATGATACTCGGTTATCAACCCCAACTAGACGCTTCCAAGCCTTGGTTACCAAGCCTTCAGTTCTCTACACTGAGTTTTATTCTAGGGTCACAAGTTATTCTACAGAGAATCATTGGGTTTAGCATTACTAGTTAGAGACATTTATCAAAACTATTACCAGAATAGCTGTTGCACAAAAGTAAGCTAAAGAAAATTAAGTAATAATTACTTGGATGTTTGAAAATTGCTTTTACAGCTAAGAAAGATAAATAAAGCTCTAGAAGGTCCAAGACAAGTGTAGATACAGCAGCCCTTCAGACTCACAGTTTGAGGTCTTGGGGATTTTGGACGAAGCCTTTGGCTTTTCAGTAGCAATGGCAATACCGGATTTGCATGGTTACAGAGCTACACAAAGAGAGGACTTAAGTCTCTTAATGTCTAAACTTCATATTTCATACAAAGGGCACTGAGAATAAAGTAGAATGTGACAGGGTTTATTTGTATGTTTTAACAAATATATATTTAATGATAATATGCAGAATTATTATTAGAATCATAGAATCATAGAATAGCTAGGGTTGGAAAGGACCTTAAGATCATCTAGTTCCAACACCCCTGCCATGGGCAGGGACACCTCACATTAAACCATGTCACCCAAGGCTCTGTCCAACCTGCCCTTGAACACTGCCAGGGATGGAGCATTCACAACTTCCCTGGGCAATCTGTGCCAGTAAATCACCATCCTCATAGTGAAGAATTTTTTCACAACTTCCCTGGGCAACACGTTCCAGTGCCTCACCATCCTTACAGGAAAGAATTTCTTCCTCATATCCAATCTAAATTTCCCCTGTTTAAGTTTTAACCCATAACCCCTTGTTCTGTCACTACAGTCTCTAATGAAGAGTCCCGCCCCATCATCCCTATAGACCCCCTTCAGATACTGGAAGGCTGCTGTGAGGTCACCAAGCAGCCTTCTCTTCTCAAGGCTGAACAGCCCCAACTTTCCCAGCCTATCCTCATACGGGAGGTGCTCCAGTCCCCTTGTCATCCTCGTGGCCCTCCTCTGGACTCGTTCCAACAGTTCCATGTCCTTTTGATGTTGAGGACACCAGAACTGCACACAATACTTCAGGTTAGGTCTCACAAGTGCAGAGTAGAGGGGCAGGATCACCTCCTTCGACCTGCTGGTCACGCTCCTTTTGATGCAGCCCAGGATACGGCTGGCTTTCTCGGCTGTGAGTGCACAGTGAAGCCAGCTCATGTTCATTTTCTCATCAACCAACACCCCCAAGTCCTTCTCCACAGAGCTGCTCTGAATCCTTTCTCTGCCCAACCTGTAGCTGTGCCTGGGATTGCTCTGACCCAGGTGTAGGACCTTGCACTTGGCATGGTTAAACTTGTTGACATCAGCCCACGTCACAAGTGTGTCAAGGTCTCTCTGGATGGCATTCCTTCCCTCCAGCGTATCAACTGAACTACACAGCTTGGTGTCATCAGCAGACTTGCTGAGGGCACACTCAATCCCACTGCTCATGTCACCAACAAAGATGTTGAATAAGACCGGTCCCAATACCAATCCCTGAGGGGCACCAATCATTACTAGTCTCCAGCTGGACATGAAGCCGTTGACTGCAACTCTTTGTGTGAGGCCATTCAGCCAGTTCTTTATCCACCGAGTGGTCCAGCTATGAAATTGGTGTCTCTCCAATTCAGAGACAAGGATGTCATGTGGGACAATGTTGAACGCTTTGCAGTTCAACAGGTAGATGACATCAACTGCTCTACCCCTGTCCATCAGTTCTGTAGCCCCATCATAGAAGGCCACCAAATAGGTCAAGCAGGATTTCCCCTTAGTGAAGCCATGCTGGCTGTCACCAAGCACCTTCTTGATTTTTTCATGTGCCTTAGCATGCCTTCCAGGAGAATCTTCTCCAAGATTTTGCCAGACAGAGGTGAGACTGATTTGTCTGTAATTCCCCGGGTCACCCCAGCGAACCATATCCCATTTTTCAGTGAATGCAAACCACAGCTCCTAGCAAATACAAAAATGTTTTGTCTGTGATCCAGTCAAACCTTGTATTTTCTGCACATGTAATAAAAAAGAGTAATAGATGAAGTAAAAAAACTGCAAAGTAAGAATAGAAACTGTTACAACTGCCTATAGCTGCTTGCTTTTTATTTTATTCTGGGCAGGTGTATCTTGCTGCTGCGAGGAAAATTAATTTAGGCAAGTGCTTTATCTCCTAATTTCTGTTTAATAAGGAAGCAGAATCACACAGATGTTTTTTTTTTTGTTTCTTTGTGCAAGGAAATCAGGGAGTAACTTCAGGGTAAGTCTAAAATGCACAGTGGTGTTTCTAAGTGTCTGCTAGAAGACTGTATTATGCTGTTCCTCCATTGTTCTCCCCAAATACTTCCTGTGTAGTTAACACCAAGTAACTTCTCACACTGTGCATATGAATTGTTTAGAATCTCTGTGTGCAAGAAGGGCAGGTGCATGGCCCAGGGGTTTGGAACGAAGGTTTCTAAATGTTAGTCACAGCAGCACTTACCATTATGTCACCTACATCCTGCTTGGCTCTTTTTCCAAATTACTCACAGTTCATGGAAAATGAAGGCAGGTAAAAGATTGTCTTAATACTTTCACTCTGAAGTTTAGAGAGAAGAAAACAGTTATTTAGCTCTGTTTTACCACTCCTGAGATGGCCTTAATCTTTTAGTCTGCAACGCCTACAGTCTGTCATAGGACTATCTAACTTTTCTTTCATTTAATTTGTGTTATTAGTCGGTTTACCATAGTTAATAGAACTATAATTGTGTTTATCCACAATGTAACTAGTGGGTGGCACTACTTAAGGTGGCGTCTATAAGAATCCACAAGAGAATGACAAATTTAAATTCAGATTCTTGTTTCTTATAATCTTTCTCACATTATGTTTGTTGGCATAAAAATGTGAGTGGTCACCCCTGTTGTAATTTGACTAAAACATAAGAGTTGTATTAGGAAATAGCAGAAGATACAGAATTAAAGCATGGAAAAAATTACTTATAAAACAGGAAAAAAAATCTTTATTTATGAGTCCTTTTAATGTTATCTATTAAATGTAAATAGCTTCTTAAATGCTCAGTGGAAATTTTTTATGAGGTTTAATAATGTACTACTTTATGAGACTGATGACAAAACAACCATGTACTATGTGCAGAATGCCAAGAGAAACCCCAAACTGAAATGTATATACAAACCTATAGGTTAATTTCATCTGTATTTTCATGTACGGCTGATAAAAGTTAACTGAAATTTGGAATTGCTTTTCACTGATTTCAGTGAACTTCAAAATATGGTTCTTAGCAACTATGTTTGGACACAAATGAATGAAATTATATATTGCTTAAATGTCAGACTCGCATCCAAGTTTTTAGGAAAGCTACTCTACAGCCCGTTGTGTAAAAGTCTGAGATTTGTATTAATGCTAATTCAACTAAGAAATTGCATCTAGAAATAGATGAAATAGATACAATAGAAACAAATTTTTTTTTTTCTGTCCAAAAGACTTCTATTTTATGTGCTCATCATACTACAGGCTTTGATATATCTTGAGCAATTTTTGCAATGTTAATTTAATGTAAATTTTAAAGAAATTATCACAAATACTTTAAAGGGACTGGAAGTTTTAATTTGTATCTACAGATCATGTTAAAAGAGATTTTGTGGCTTTGTCTCCATCTTATTGCACAGCTTGTAAGCTTGTCTTGGCTAAAGACTGTTATTGAGAGTAGGGGAGAACAGTATCAGCATTAGCTCTAAAAAAATACAGTTCATTTGAAGATTCTTGTCTTCTATCCAAATATACATTCACTTTAAATTATCTCATCTATATAAATAGCTTTAATAGTCATGCTAATTAAAATATTCCCAGACAATTCTGTGCTATGTATTCTTACAGAAAAAAAAATTGTTTGTAGTAACAGAGGCAAGAGTCATCTGGATTTAGTTTATAATGGTGGGATAATAAATCATATTAACAGTGAGAACTTAGTTTTAGCTGCTTTTAAACTGTTTATACTTGCACCAGACATACTTGAATTACTGCATAATTGTTTCAATGTTTTATAAGTCGAAGTACAGTAGTAAAAGTGGGAAACATTCAAATAGCTGAGTCAAAGATTTGAAGGCAAATCTTTTGTTGCACAAGTAGCGTAGATTCAACAATGAAATCAATGGATTTCACAGTTGTAACACCGTATTGTCTCCCTTTGGAAACTACTTCTTCTGGTCTCCAAGGTTTGTTCAGTATTTGTCATTACTAAGGACTCTTCCTGTCTTTACCTATATTGCAGGCTCCCTGCTTTTTATGCCTCGTTGTGTACCTCCCCCACTTTGCACTGCAGGGTATGCTACCAACAAAGTTATTCTTAGTTACTTCAAAAAGGAAAGGAGAAACAACCTTTTATGTCACCTTATTCATAACTCAATTACAAGGTAGAACACGCAGGTGAAGTGCCAAAATAGATTGAAGTCATACCATCTATTGCACTGAGTAAGTATGCAGTGAAAACAGGTTTCACCATAGATAAAAGCAGGTTTCACTATAGATAAAAAAAGGACTACCCTGCAGCAGACTACAAACAACACAACCTATGCTATGCATGAAATAGGAGTAGATGAGAATGATCTTCAGAGAACTTCAAAGGGAAACAACAATATGTTCAGTGGGTTCTTGAATACAAAGACAAGAGTATCATAGAATCATAGAATGGCTTTGGTTGGAAGGGACCTTAAAAATACTCTAGATCCAACCCCCTGCCATAGGCACCTTCCACTAGACCAAGGCTGGTTTTGAGCCTCAAATTCCCCACCAACCCTTTTCTTCACTTGCTAGTGAGAACAAGGTCCAGCATAGCTCCTCTCCTCATTCGCTCTTCTAACACCTGGAAAAGGAAGTTATCATCAACATATTCCTGGATTGCTTATGCCCTGCTGTGCTGTCTCTCCAGATATTAGGATGGTTGAAATCCCTAGTAAGGACCAAGGCTTGTGAACATGAAACTGCTCCTACCTGTCTAGACAGGGCCTCATGCACTCAGTCTTTCTGGCTGGGCAACCTACAGGCACCCACTATAATATCAACAGTCCCTAGCCCCCCTTCAATCCTGACCCATGAGCTCTCAGTCACCTCCTCATGCATCCCCAGGCAAAGCTCCATGCACCCCAGAGCTTGTCATTGACACAGAGTAACACCCTCTCCCTGTCTCCCCTCCCTGCCTTTTCTGAAGAGCTTGTGTCGTACCATTACAACACTACAGTCATAGCAGCCATTCCACCATGCATCCACAGCACCAATAAGATATAGCCCTGCAGGCATGTGCATGTCTCCAACTCCTTTTATTTCCCATGCTATGTCTGTATGCATAGAGGCATTTAAGTAGGGCCCCTAATGAAATTGAAGTAGGACAAATCAAGCATACACAACCTTGACCTTCTTGTTGCAAGCTGAACTTTCTAAATGGGCATCTATTTTCCTCAGATGAAACTGTTTTTTTTTTTACAGTTCAAAAAAAAAAAAAAAGACTGTGCTGATTTGTTTGAAGGAATAAAAGGATGAAGGACATAATCTATGAATTCTTAGTCTTAAGAATATGGCAAGGAGACTCTAATTACTTATCTACTGCAGAAAACAATAGCCTTGTTAGCCTTGTTCATTCCCTATCAATTAAACAACAGTATAGTACTGTCCTCTTCAGGAAACAAAGCTCATCAATTAAAGCCTCCTAGTAAAACACTTCCGAATTCCCATGTTGGGAAGGAACTGCTTTTGAGAACAGAATCATCCAATTTACACCTAATGAAATGGTTTCTGTAATAGGAAAAAAATCTATATTTATGTAATTTACTCTTCAGCATTTTATTTTTGTTCTGATAAAGAACTTAAGCCAGTAAGATGTACTGCAAATTAAAAACAACAACAAAAAATATTTTCTCTGGGATAACTTTACTTGAAGTAGGAAAACAAATCTATTTTTTCATCTTTATCGACCACCAAGACTCATCAATATTGTATATAAGCTTTATAAACTCTGAATTACAAGCTTCTGAATAATGTAAAAATATGAGTTTAGTTTATGGGGGTACCCTTAGCAGAATACCAGTAACTGCCCACCTATAATACTGACATGTAATATGAATGTAACTTAAGGTAACAGCTATGTACATAGTAACACTGAACTTCTGTGAGCATGTGCTTGCAATGTGTTCTCAAGTTCTGAGAAGGGAGAGACACATAAATGGCCTACCTCTAGAAGCTTCATGAATGAACCAAATCACATTTTTCACAAATTAACCATAGTTTGTAAGTAGCACTGCTGCAGCCTGTAGGCAGCTACAGATTTGTAAATACATATAATATTTGTTATTCCAAATCTTTCACATATGCAAATGCATTAATGTGACATCTCCTTTTCCCGTAATAGTTATTGCCTTTTCCACAGTATGTTCTCAAATTAAATGCAGGATTTTTCCCAAAACTGAATTATTTCCCAAAATATGATGCTTTCTATAACAAGTCACCTTGAAGATAGATATATATATTCTACCACGGATAATAAAGTTAAATGTTACAGTCAGCAAATTGAAATTCTTGGTCAGTATGACACCTTGTGTAAAGCCTCGTTAAGGGGTAAGTTAAGCCCTTCTGGAGTATATGGGAATTTTCACTTCAACCACTTTGTAACAGACCCTGACTTGTCGAAATGAAATAATTTCTGCCAAACTCCTGTGTCACAAAAATATTCTGTCTGTCCTTTATGACTTTCAGTGTTTTCTTGCATATTCACAGTACAGAAGACTAGAAGCATTTTATTCTTGGGAATCTAATTAATACTATCTTCATAAATGTATCTTCCTTCCTTTCTCAGCTCCAGATCTTCATCTCCTGGGATTTTTGTATCACTTTTGTTCCAAGATTTCAGTTTACAACTTCTCCAGTTCCTCCATGACCCAGGAAACTTTTTCCAACCTCACGGAAACTCATGAATTCTCTAACAGCTTCTTTTTCCCACAGCCTTGCTTTAATTTTAGTTCCTTAAGATTTGTCTGTCTTAGTAATTAAAATGAACCAGTCCTGAGGCAAATAGCAAAACACAATTAGTGCTGTGATTGCCAAACTTGTATTTTCCCTCACCCTATAGCGCTGAAAAAAAAAAGAAAAAAAATTTTGAAAAGCTGGATCTGTCCTTGGAACCATACTGTTCTGTAACAGTGGAAGAACAAATGGCACATGGCAATACCATGCCTGGGAGCCTCCTGACAATAAAGCCCAGCTGAATAATGTCAAGACTGTGCTTGTGCTTGTCACTTAGCTGAGTTTTCACCTTGATCTCTTGATTTACAGACCTATACAGGAGTTTCAGGTAGAATTTTCTACTTCACCTCCAGTCTTTCTTAAAGGTTACTGTCCTGTAGAGTCTTTCTTGCTCAGTGTTGTGAAAGGTAAATTTCCTTTTTCTTTCAAGCTGTATCATATTCCCCTGACCCTGATTTCACAGCATGTGCTCTGCTCCCATTCAGAGTTTCCCTGAAATTTTGATGTCGCAAAGTAAAGGCTGGCATTTGCCTATGCTAGCTCTTTTGCACAAAGACATTCCTTAAGGTGCATTGCAGCTCACCATTTTTGCAACACTAAAAAACTGAGCTCAGAAAAAGTCCTCTAAAGGAACGGTATCTTTATTTTGGCAACTGACTCTGTAGTAAATCCCCTCTAGTATACACATGGGGAATGTTCAGTGGAGTGTTATCAAGCCTACTAACTTGTGGAACTATCCCTTACTTTGGAGAAGAGAAGGCTTCAGGGAGACCTTAGAACAGCTTTCCAATACGTAAAGGGGGTCTACAAGTAATATGGGGAGGGGATTTTTGCGAGGGCATGTAGTGACAGGGTAAGGGGGAATGGCTTCAGGTTGAAAGAGGGGAAATTTTTGTTAGGCATTAGTAAAAATTCCCTGTTATGAGGGTGGTGAGACACTGAAAGAGTTTGCCCAGAGAGGTTATGGATGCCTCATAGTTGGAAGCGTTTCAAGGCCAGGCTGATGAGCAACCTGGTCTAGTGGCAGGTATCCTCCATGGCAGGGGTCTGGGACTAGGTAATCTTTACAGTCCCTTTCAACCCAAACCATTGTATGATTCTGTGACTACCTGATAATTTAATTTAAAAGTAAGTGAGAAAAATCTGTCCAGAATTAGAGCCACCATCTAGCACTGTGATTTAAGAACAAAATTAAAGAGCTCTTACTGAAATGAATTAGTGTACCCTTTGTCAGTGTGGACAAGTAATGAACAGCTTGACCTGTACTTTGGCAAGGTGTTTGAAAACGAGTTTGAAGTGGTTTTATTATGACTTTGAAAGATACACACATATCATTTAATATCTATCATGCACTTTAAGTATCAGTAAGAGTTCACAGAACTAACTTAAAAACTGCATTTCAAGAAACACTTTAAATAATGCAGAAGTAATTCTGCAAATAATTTGTGAACAAACTAAAACACTAGCTTTAATTAAAGAATATACAGCATATTTTATTAAACTGAGGAAAACAAAAGTACCTAAAATTACAAAAAAAACAGTTAAGTTCCCAGTATGTGTACTGAGTCATCTTGCCTATCAAAGGTGATAGTACTTTAAAGTATTATTGGAAAAAATGTTTGAAATGTTAACCTATACAGCCAGGCAAGCATGAAATTGAGCTATGCTTCCTCCTGGAGTTTAAGTAGCACTGCACCGTGAAATGCTCTTCTTCCCGCATCATTCCAGTATTCCTTGTAAAGACTAAATGGTCTGAAAGACCAAAACTTTTTTTTTTTTTTTTTGCCAAATAACAGGCTCATCTATATTAAGTGTAACTGAAAAAGATGTTTGAAGACTCTCATTTTCATAGGGCTATCTGGAGCCATATAATTTTTTTTTTTTAATTTACCTTTTATGAGTGTTAGTTTTTACTGTTTCACTTCTGAGTAAAACAGTGAGCTCTCCTTGAAAGTAGAGACAATTTTTTTGAAACTTAACAACAGAACTGGTATGCTTAATAGATGTTTATAACATTGGCATGAGTTGAGCAATATGTCATTTTGATTATCTCTTCAAAATTCTCAGTTATTATTTAAGACCACAACAGCAGTTGTAACAGAATGTTTCTGAACCAATTTTCTACAGTGAGGCAAGAGCCCAGACAGCAAAACACAAGAGCTGAATCAAAAGCAGTGAACCAGTAAAGAACAAATTAATAAGGTTTAACTAAGTAACAATACAGTGCAATTTACAAAGTGAAAAGAATTATTGATAGAGGAAAGCAAATGGGGAAATGTTCCAATATTCCAAAGCAGAATCAGCCATGCTTTATCATTTGCAACACTTTCTGCACTGCAGCAACATTCCTATCGATTAATTAGCAGTACAAGAAAAAAATATTTGTAAGATTATAACCTAATAAATGGTTATCTTCAAATTAGTCTATCTATCTTCCAATGGAATTCTTGCCACTAAAGTGTTTATCTGGAGATGCTAGAAGTGCTTGCTTTACTTTACTAATTGCAAAGAAGATAAAGAGAATGCAAGGACATTCCAGCAAATTGAAGAAAAACCCTGGGTTCGTTTTTGTGTTTGTTTCTTTCTGTTGGGGGCTGAGGGGAGGCTTTAACAATGATGTTTTTGGTTTAATTATTTCTTTTTCCATGTAGTTTCAACAACAGTTGGACTTACAGAGTCTCTGTTTAACATTAAGAAACAAAGTCCTCCTTTAAATATAAGTGGAAGAAATTACAAGTCAGCCTGAAATAGACAAAACAATCTACTGATGTATGAAATGAAATATAATGAAAGATAGACATGTAAATGATGCATAATTTTGAATTACTTGCCCAGAATGCTGTTCAGGCATTCAATTGACAGACTGAAAATGAATTTTCTCCTGAACAATGAGAAATGAAAAAATGAAAAAATGAACAGATTATTTGCTATATTATATTCCTTAACTGAAATGACAAATTTACTTCAGATCTACCCCATTTTTTGTTACTTTTTTTCTGTCTGAACCCATTCCACTCACCCTTTATATCCAATTATCAGTTAAAACCAACATTCATACCAATAAAATAGATTTTAAAAATCTTTCACTCACAGTTCCTGGGCTACTGTATCTTATCAAAGTTACTTCCATTTCCAGTGTATCAGTTGTCCTTATTTCATGCACCAGGCCTCTTTGTGTTTCTCATGATTTACATTTCTTTCAATTTTATTTTCTATTATTTGCTGGTAAGAGTAGAGTCTTACTTAATGTATTTCTTCCACGTCTTGCTCTTTCATCCTCCATATGCCAAACAAACATCATACTCTTATCATTACAGGGTATTTAAATTATTAAATACATTATTTTGATCTGTAATATGCTATATACGTTTGCATTCACATACACATGAACTCGCACATACTATAAAAATTAACATAGCACAAGTAAGTAACTGTGAATGCACAATACAACTGCAATTACGAGAAATTTTCAAGATTCGCTTTCAATTTTTTGGTATTTTTTTTTATTTGAGGGGATGATAAATTATTTAAGGTATCAAGCTGTTCATTTTTTGTTAACTTGTAAAGGAACTTGAGCATTGGCCCGCATTTGATACTGTTTGATAATGAAGAAGAAAAACTACAACTAAGGAGTTTACCTCTCAGACAACTTTAATTAATTCCTCTCTGATTTCTTCAGTTTATTAGTATTCTGGTCTGTGGTTTTGACTGTGGCATTTGTTCACTACTTGACAGTATGCTAAATCAAAACTTCTAGACTGTTTTGTGATATTGGAATCATCACAATGGAAAGGCACATCTGAACCAATGGCAATTGTTTTCTATAAGGTAAATTCTGGATGAGTAAAAGAGTACGGATCTATTTAATTAAATTTATAATCACAATAAAGAAATTAATATTCGGAGCAAGAAGGCAAGACTTCACTGCTGAAGTCTATGATATACAGAAAAGGGCATGTATAATGAATACTTTGAAGCTCAGTAAATTCATGAATCATTGGTTTCATCATAATTATTCCCATTATAAAAGTAAATTTGCACAAATTGGAAGAAAAAAAATAAATGGAAATGAGAGGTACAAAATATCAACATTGTACCTCAAATGGAGGAATGAGTGTTATCAACGAAGCTGGAAGAAGCAGGGAGTGAACACTCACCAGTTTATGAAAGGAGTGCTTGTCTCTTGAAAAAAACAGTGCCCTAGCAGTGGCTTCCTACTATCACACATTACTCCAAAAGCTGGTGATTATTTCATTGCAGACACCACCACAAAAAAACTCACCTATCCCTAAAAAAAAAAAAACAAAAAAAACCAAAAAACCAGAACACCCAAAACCCCAAAAAAACCCACAAACCAAAAAACCAAAATGAAGAATCAAGAAACAATGCACAGAAAGAGGAGTATTAAATAAAAGAACACGTTACATGTTGGAATTTTAACACTTAAGAAAATAGATCAATTCAGAAAACTCTGAATTGTGTTAGGTTTAGATTCAGGAAGTTGGAAGTCTCATGACATACCAAACAACATGCTTTCTCTTTAAGCTGAAAGCAAAACTAGTATTTTCAATTTTATTCTGTTTCTGTTTATCTTCCTTATCTATTCCAACCTACCTAACACTTAGCTCTATGTATATTTTGTTTCTTCTTCTGCCATTGTGGTAAGTTAAAGCTGCCAAAATACAACAGAATGTTCATTCTAAGGTAATTCTTTATAGAAAATATTTTGCTATAGTAATGCTGTAGTAGAGGCGTTGACACACTGCCACTGAAATATTATCTTTAATTAATTTATGATTCCAAAGGTGCTACTAATCAGAAAACAAGTCACATTTGTTTTAAACTGCCTGGATAATCTGGAATGAAATAATATAATGTTGCTCCAAGTACAGGACTGATGAAACTGACTTTTCTTTTTTTTTTTAATTTTTCAACTTTTTTATCTTGCATCTCCTTTCTTCATAGGTGTTTTAGTAATAAACATTATGTGTATCCATGACAAAACTATAACAGCAAGATGTTCAAGAATCACCTGCTACAAGCTCAGGAGTGTTGCATCCCAACCAGAAGGAAGTGCAGCAGGAGGGCCAGGAGACCTCCTTGGATGGATAAGGAGCTCCTGAGGAAAATTCAAATGAAAAAAAGAGGCTTATAATAAGTGGAAGCAAGGACAGGTGGCATGGGAAGAGTAGAAGGATGTTGTCCGGGAAGCTAGGGAGCAGGTTAGGAAAGCTAAGGCCCAGTTAGAATTAAACTTAGCTAGAGGTATTAAAAATAACAGGAAGGGATTCTACAAGTACATAGCAAATAAAAAACAGTCTAGAGAGAACATAGGCCCCCTCAGGAAGCTCTCGGGAGAACTGGCTACACAGGGTTTGGAGAAGGCTGAGGTTCTGAATGACTTCTTTGCCTCGGTCTTCACTGCCAAAGGCTCTGACTGCACCACCCAAGTCTTGGAAGGCAGACTCAGGGACTGTGAGAGTGAAGACCTTGTATCCACTGTAGGAGAGGAACTGGTTCGAGACCATCTTAAAAATTTGAATGTGCACAAGTCCATGGGTCCTGATGCGATCCACCTGGGGGTTCTGAAGGAGCTGGCGAATGAAGTTGCTAAGCCACTGGCCATCATATTTGAGAAATCATGGCAGTCAGGTGAAGTTCCCGATGACTGGAAAAAGGGAAATATAACCCCCATTTTCAAGAAGGGGAAAATGGATGACCCAGGGAATTACAGACCAGTCAGTCTCACATCTGTGCCTGGCAAAATCTTGGAGCAGATTCTCCTGAAAGGCATGCTAAGGCACATGAAAAGCAACAAGGTGCTTGGTGACAGCCAGCATGTCTTCACTAAGGGGAAATCCTGCCTCACCAATTTGGTGGCCTTGTATGATGGGGCTACAGAACTGATGGACAGGGGTAGAGCAGTTGATGTCATCTACCGGGACTTGTGTAAAGCGTTCGAGAATGTCCCACACAACATCCTTGTCTTTAAATTGGAGAGACGTCAATTTGATGGATGGACCACTCGGTGGATAAAGAACTGGCTGGATGGCCGCACACAAAGAGTTGTGGTCAATGGCTCAATGTCCAGCTGGAGACCAGTAACGAGTGCCGTCCCTCAGGGACAGGTGTTGGGAGCGGTCTTGTTCAACATCTTCGTCACTGACATGGACAGTGGGATTGAGTGCTCTCTCAGCAAGTTTGCCGATGACACCAAGCTGTGTGGTTTGGTTGATACGCTGGAGAGAAGGAATGCCATCCAGAGGGACCTTGACACGCTTGTGGGGTGGGCTGATGCCAACCTCATGAAGTTTAACCATGCCAAGTGCAAGGTCCTACACCTGGGTCGGAGCAATCCCAGGCACACCTATAGGTTGGGCAGAGAAGAGATTCAGAGCAGCTCTGTGGAGAAAGACCTGGGGGTGTTGGTTGGTGAGAAAATGAACGTGAGCTGGCAGTGTGCACTCGCAGCCCAGAAAGCCAACCATATCCCGGGCTGCATCAAAAGGAGCATGACCAGCAGGTCGAAGGAGGTGATCCTGCCCCTCTACTCTGCTCTTGTGAGACCTCACCTGGAGTATTGTGTGCAGTTCTGGTGTCCTCAACATAAAAAGGACATGGAACTGTTGGAACAAGTCCAGAGGAGGGCCATGAGGATGATCAGGGGACTGGAGCACCTCCTGTATGAAGACAGGCTGAGAAAGTTGGGGCTGTTCAGCCTGGAGAAGAGAAGGCTGCATGGAGACCTCATAGCAGCCTTCCAGTATCTGAAGGGGGCCTATAGGGATGCTGGGGAGGGACTCTTCATTAGAGACTATAGTGATAGGACAAATGGTTATGGGTTAAAACTTAAGCAGGGGAAGTTTAGATTGGATATAAGGCAAAATTCTTTCCTGTTAGGGTGGTGAGGCACTGGAATGGATTGCCCAGGGAGGTTGTGAATGCTCCATCCCTGGCAGTGTTCAAGGCCAGGTTGGACGAAGCCTTGGGTAATATGATTTAGCGTAAGGTGTCCCTGCCCATGGCAGGGGTGTTGGAACTAGATAATCTTAAGGTCCTTTCCAACCCTAATGATTCTATGATTCTATATACATACCAAAAGAAGTATTTGCTAGAAAATCTATTTTTTCTACCAAATCTCTGTATTTTTCATGTTCTTTTTATTAAAAAAAATGAAAAAGGTTAGTAGCAGTAGTAATGTGAATTGAAATGTAGGCTTATAAATATCATAATTCCACTTTATCTTTTTATGACATCTTACTGCTGCAATAGAGAGCCATTTATAAACAGGCAGACCTCTGATTTGCCTCAGAAAGAGAAAACCACTAAATATTGCTTGGAAACAGCTTTGTAAGTTATTTTATTTATATCAGCATAGAGAGGAGTTGCAGTTTCCTAAGACCTTGTTTAAAGTTTGGTTACTGTTTCTTTTTTCTCAAAAAAATTTGCTTATTAAATGTCAGATTAAAAACAGGTAGTAAGATTTCCCCTGTTAGTTTTTAATGTTGAAGTAAGAACTGCATAAAATAAGAATGTAGAATAGTTTACTAGATTTTTATATCCTGATTTTGACATCCAGGGTTCTCTCAGATTACAGACTGGTTTTTGGAACAGTCACTCCTTCCAAAAGAAACTGTCAGCACAGAAAACTGTCATTCAAGAACGGGAAGTATAAGCACTCACTAACAAAGGCACATATCCAGAATATTTCATGAGCTCCTTCAGTCAGCAAAATCATATTCTCACATAGGATGACACGAAGTTGATCTAAGGTACAGCATTTTCAGTGAAAGGATACTCTTAAGGTTCAGTGTAGTCACCCAACCAAAGACTCGGTAATTCTGATTTCCTCACCTTGGGAGATATCCAAGCAAGAACATTGCTGCTGTTAGACCTGTTTCTCAGTTCTTAAGAGGAACAGAGCAATACAGTAATACTACTTCATCTGACAAGCAATTCTTGTAAATTTACAAGCAATATTCTTCCCCCCCCCCCTTTTTTTTTCACTTTCTTAGAATTCAAAATCAGTGAAACAATTTCAGAGTTCCAGAAAGACAAGTTTTCAGTGTTTAAGAGGAGTAAGTCAATAGGTCGTATTCCTAATATCTTGAAAAATAGTTCTCTTTCACTTATTCACATGCACACAATAATTAAAACTTTAAGAGTTTATATAGCCCAAATACAGCAAGGAATTAGGTCTTATTTTTACTGTGTAAAAACTTAACAAATTCATACAAATATGAATTATTATAGATTGTGTTATTCAATGAGTCTCACATTTTCTGTCAGCTACACTTTGTTATATGACTAAAATTACTACTGTTGAGATTAAAACTGTGTAACTCAACTTCCCTCTGGAATCCATAATTAGCCTCTTGTTTTCTGCTTTCAGTGACTTACTCTGTTTAAACTAGATAAGCAACTTTGGAGCTCCTTTGAAAATGTATTTTTATGAGTTCTTTTACAGAGAAAAATAAATGTATTTTATAGAAAAAGTAGGGCAACCCAAAACAGTATCAAATGTCTGTGTGCACACTTCAGTGTCATTATCTATATGTAAGTTTCATATATTTTATTCATGAGACCTCTAGTTCCTTCTCTGCTATGTGCTAATTCTACTTCACTCTGTTTTGACAGCCAAGACAACGTGTGTCAGATTTACAGTGATTTGTAAGTCAGAAGGAAATCTAAGAAACTAACTCTGGAAAAAAGAGTTTCCACTTTTACTGTTTTGTCAATGTCAATTCAAATGGGCAAGACTTAGTGTTGATATGAATTAGCATTTTGCATACTCAGAAGAAAGTGAAGATGAGCTAGTGATTGAAATGTTCATCAGGTTATGTTCCACACCAACATCTTTTAGGTATAAAAGTATGTCAAACATTTTGAGCTACAGCAGTGTTAAACTAACAAAGACATTTCAAATACAATTAAGCTTTCCATAGCTCTTCCTGTAATATCCTTCTAATATACTGTTATGGAGTTAAAGAGAATAAGGTAGCTGCAGCAAAGGAGAAGGAACTGGAAAGGTGGAGTCCCTTTACACTCTTCATTTCTTTGTGCATCACCCTACCTCAGCCTACAGTGATCTAAAAAAGAAATCTGAACAAAGTATCAGATTAAGAGGGACAGAGGAAACCCAACAGAGAAGAAAAAAAAAAGAAATTGGAGAATTGAGAACAAAAAGAAAATTGAAAAATATAAACTATGTTTAAAAGCTGACAGGTTTGAAATTTCCAGAGATGAATTTTACTGTATTTCATTATGAAGTAAACTGTGCAGAAACATTTAATTCCATGGGAAGAAATAATAAACATATTTCACTAATAAATAACTTGGATACATACAATAAATATATGACAATATATAAAGAGATGAATTACTACTCTTTAGAGTTTTCACTTGAGTCTATAGAAGATGTGCCACTAGCGCTCAACATTTATACATTTATACCAGGCTTTGAATATTATAACCTTTACCCTTCACTGATTTCCTTCATGTCTTTCTTCTGGTCATGTGCTTTTCACTTTTAAAGCCATGTTTATTTTAAGCCATTCTTATCTCTTCAAAACTTTCCTGTACATATCACATTTCTTAGGCTCTCTTGCACATGGATCTGTGTGCCAGATGTTCTAGAACACCTTTTGATTGTCTCTATGGTGTATTTTGTGCATTCATTTCAACAGACAGCTGATACCTGGGAGCGTGCATTATATACAAGAATCATTAGCATATCTTCTTACTCACAGATTCAGAAGAACATTTGAGTACTTGATGCACTAACTAAGAAATGGAAGCAATACATGCATTTAGAATTTCCCATCAGTAAGTTACACCATTTAACCAGACTTCACAAGAAGTGTTTTTTCCTTATGCTCATTCAATATGGTTTGCACCCTTTACGCTTCACCTTAACCTACAGGTTGAAGTAAAAGATGCTTGTTGATACCACTCAGTTTCACATGATATAGTGTAACTACAGAACACTCCAACATATTTGAATGCCATAGGGATATGGGAGGAGTTTGGGATTATTGGAGGAGTTTGAGCTATTATTTTCTTTACATATGAATTAGGAAATTTTCATCATAGTTAAGAGGTGATAACCACACTGCAACCCGTGTAGCACTCTATGGTGCAGTAGGTGGATATGTCCTGAAGGAAGCTGCAGCTCATGGAAAGCCCACACTGAAGCAGACAGGAACTGTGGCCCGTGGAAAGAAGCCCAAACAGGAGCAGGTTTTCCTGTCCAAACAGGACTGGTGAACTCACAGATGACCTGCACTAGAGGAGTCTGATCCTGAAGGACTGCACCCCATGGAAGGGACCTGCAATGGAGCAGTTCATGAAGAACTGCAGCTCATGGGAAGTAGTCATGCTGGAGAAGTTCATGGAAAGCTGTCTCCTATGGGACCCCACACTGCAACAGGGGAAGAGTGTGAGGTGTCCTCCCACTGAAAAGGAAGTAGCAGCAGAAGCAACATGTGATGAACTGACTGCAACTCTCATTCCCCATTGCTTTGCACTGTCGGGGGTAGGAGGTAGTGAAATTGGAAGCAAAATGGAGCCTAGGAAGAAGGGAGGGGTGGGGGTAAGTTGTTTAATTTTTGTTGTTTCTCACCATCCTACTCCATTTTTAATGGGCAATGAACTTTCCCCCAAGTCTTTCTTTTCCTGTGACAGTAATTTGTGAGTGATCTCCCTGTCTTTATCCCAACTCACAAGCTTTTCCACCATATTTTCTCTTCCTGTCCTGTTGAGAAGGGAGAGTGGCAAGTGGCAAGATAAGGAATTTGGCAGCCAACCAAGGTCAAACCAACCACAAGGTATTACAAATTTCATAACATTTTATTTTCTGGCCTTATTCTGTCATTTCTCAAAGGGAAAATATTTTTTTAACATTTCCCAGCATTAATAGTGTCAGAAAATATTCCGACTATCCTTGTACAAAACAGGAACCCTTACAAATCCTATTTATGAATGATTCTGTACTTTTTCAGTTCACAGCCTTATGAGTTACTCCTGGCAAAGGAAAAACTGATCAGCTAAAGAGCTTCAGTAAGGGAAGCACTGCACTGTCACTGCACTACTGCTATCACAGTTTGAGTACGATAAGGTTGCTGCAGATACACAGTGTTTAACAGGTTGACGACACGTGCTTGAATTAGGCAGAGACTACATTACTTTCCTGGTCACAGGGATGCAGGAAAACCACTAGGCCTAAATGAGTGGTAATTCTGTTTCAGTGCAGCTCTGAAATATCATGGAACTCAAGCTTGCATCTTACTCTACAGAGCAGCACATACTGTGCTCTGCTCAGAAGAACATAAACGCGGATGAGACAATGAGTGGTGAAACCCTGTTTGGGTCTTATTTAATCAAGTTTAAATAGAAATGTACTGAAAAGACAGGTATTTTACTTAGAAGTAGCTATTTACCTAGTTGAGTAGGGATTAAACTGAGCTTCTCAGGAAAATAAGTGAAACCAAAACCCTTATTTGAAAATGGATTGCAGTTTGTAGAAGTGTCATTCAGTCATAAAAAATAAAAATATCAAATAGAAGATCATTTTTAAGGTACTTTTATACCCACACACTGCATTTACTCTTCCCAATTGAAATTTCAACAGCAACTTCAGTGTGTTTCTACCAGATAAGGAAACACAGTATGTATATTTGGTCTCTTCCACTGTGTAAAACATTTCCTTAGGTATGCTTCCATGCTTTCTCTCGAGTCCCAAATCATATTGCATTCTTTCTTTGAGCTATGCATATATAACTATGAACAAAAATTCTTAATTGTTTAGAACGATATTTAAAATTGTGCTTGTTTGGTGGTTTTTCGTTGTTGTGGCTTTTTTTTCAATTGGAGGTGGGTATGGTTTGCAGTACTGCAGAATGTTGCAAATTAAAGATTTTAATGGTAATACAGGTTTATTTGTGTATGTAATTAACACTATAAGCCTAAATAAGAAAACTTCACATCCTTTCACTAGTTTCCAAGAAGCTTAAATCTGGACTGGTTTCTCGTATCTGCTGTAAAAGTAATTAAAAATAGCTTTCTGATATAACTGCTATCAGAACCTTGGCTACTACAGGTTTAAAATTACAGTGCCATTCTACAAACTACCTTTCATTAGCCTGCGTAATGTGATTTGGTAGTCATATCAAAAGAAAGTCTTGGTGGAAATTTAAGAACAGCGAAAAAAACTAACATCTGTCAAGTATGTTTGCTATAGAGAAATATTTACAGTTACCAATTCATACAATATTTAATTACTACTTCTTGTAAATAGCAATAAAAGGAAAACTTATCCTGTAGGCAAAATACTCCTATGAATAAAACTTTGCATTATCTGTTTAGAATAAGAGCTTCATTACTACTTGATTAATCAAATTAGCTCACTGAATTTCAGGTATTTCTGATAATCAAGTATTGCTTAGATGCTGCAATTTGTAAAAAGAGTCTTGTAGAGATCTGAGGGTAGCTATTCTGGTATCAGTGTAAGAAATCCCTCAAATAGCAGTCAGATTACTTAAAGCATCAGGGACAGTATAGGAAGTTACATGAAATAAACAGTGAAGAGGAAGCATGAGGGAGAAATCAGATTCATACCCACCTCTCAAAACCCAGATGAATACCCTGACTAGTGGAAACACTCTTCTGAAGCACAACCATGACATTCAGCACAAAATATCTTTCATTTCCTCTGTCTCTCCATACCTGCTTCCTTTTCAATAATACCCTATTAGAAGGCAGGATATAATTATAAAGTCTCTTTAAGTTCAGATGTAGAAATTCCCAACTTGTGCACAAGAGTTAAACAGAAGCATGAAGTACAAGTTTGAAGTTATTTTTGTCCTGAATCATTCATCACACAAACATGTGATTCAAGACTCTCATCAACATTGAAATAAACACTTTATAAACAGACAAGAACAGAATTTGTCCCTAATGATATCACATCAGAAATGCATAAATTATTTTGTGCGTAGTTCAGCAAACAGGTCTGGTTTATGCTGATTTCAGTAACAAGTTATCACTTATCGAAGCTATTTTTCATTTATATTCACTGTCAGCATTCCCCATGGCATTTCACTTGTGTTCATGTTCTACCTAGTGAACTACATTAATACTTCAACATATAGTCCTTTTCTTTTTTTTCATGCAGTTACTGTTTTCAATTCAGGTAAGTAAAACTGTACTGCTCACTTGAACACGATCTAACCAGGGTCCATAAAGAAAATTGCTGGGAAGTGAAGTGGAAAATATGCTGCTCATTTAAGTCTTAAATGCCTTTTGAGTTTTTTTTGTGTTTTGTGTTGTTGTTTTTGTTTTTTTTTTTTTTTTACACTCCCCTAAATAACAGCTGTTAAAATAAAGGAGTTTATCTAGGACATTACTTATTCCCATTACCATCCATGTTTTTTGGCTGTTTTTTTAGAAAGGCAACAGCTGAATGAATACTTGTAAGTTTAATGGGTACAACTTCTCTAGTGAAAAGGTCTTATTATCTCAAATTAAAATGAAATAAAATGTTAGGAGCAGCATATTGCTTACAGCCATTTAAAAAATAGGCTTTGAAAATGCGAAGACACCGCTGCCATTATTTCAGTTATCGAAGAAACCAATGCAGAATTCAAATCGTGATGCACCTGCTTTTTTGTGATGTATTTGAAATTTATCCTGAACAATTTTGTAGCTTAGATAGCAATGATCTGAAGAACACTTTAAAAGAACTGTTGGTTTTGTATTCTGCCTTCTCCATACCACAATGGACAAAATGCTGAGAAAAGTTAACTTTAACCATCTTTTCAACCATTTATCATACAGAAGATGGAAAGGAAGTGGCAGAGAAACTTGCTAAATATAGGTAAAAGAGGAATATCAAATAAATGTTTCTAGGGGAATGACTTTACATGTGTCATCAGTCAAGAGTGACTGTTACGATACAGTGTCTGAAATTCCTGTTTTTTTCTCATGAACACAAGGAAACTAGTTATCTGTGGGTATAACGGGGCTGTAGTACATCACTACTATGAATACAGCAGTAAGGCATGAGATCTGGAATATTAAATGTGGTCACAGCTATGTATGCTCTTCCTCTCACATTTAGGTTTAGGATTTACTGATCCATGAAGGAGTTTATTTCCTGCTATCACCAGGAGAATCATGGCACACAGGTCTACAAGCACAAAACGTCATCTTAGCACGCCTTTAGATGCATCCAATCAAATCTATTCTGATTATCCTTTTATTTTTCTATCATAAATGTAAATGAATAAATAGATGTATTCTTCCTAGTGTTTTAGGAGCCAACCAACATAGCTGAAAATCATGGAAACCATTCTCAGTGACTTTCATGAAGTGACTCATGTTCACATGCTCCCGATTAAAGGAAAAGAATTAAGCAGAACAGTCCACTTTCTCCCCTCCCTTGACAACTCTCACCAAATTACTATTTCTATTTACAGTTACATTGCTGTCTTTTTCTACTTTAATATTTATCCACAAGAAACAATTTCACAATAAACACACCTATGCTGTGCTGCTGTATCCATTTAAATGACATTCTACCAGGTAAGAATTTTAAGAATGTTTTTATTTTTAAAAAGCAGTATAGGAGATATTGCACAGAAATATTTGTTATTATTTACCTGATAGGCTTTAAACCTTATGATTTTTCCTACATTCTACAACTCTGGAAGTACATATGAAGAGTGAAACAAAGTATGGATTTATTTCAGTTTGCTTTCAGTTTGCATGTGCTATTACGAGTCTGATATTTTTAATACAAACAGTATTATTATAAAGAGGAAATTAACATGCATTATTTAAAATGCCAAAGCATTGCATTATAAAATTGAAGTAAAAATATAAGAATACAACAAACAAATCTGGTATATTTATATACTTTAATGATAAATTATACTGCATGATTTATAAATCATAATTTATGACAAATTTTTATTGTTTTCTTATATTTTAATAGTAAAATTAGAAATTACAATTTGTAATAGTTTTAAAATACTATAATATATTATATTAATTATTATAACTGGTATAGTGTCATTAAGTATAATAATTGGTATAGTGTCAGTATTGTACTTATTATTGCATTATAATATTTTCATAATTATACAATGCAGTGCAATATTATAATTTTAATCTATGCAATAGAATAATATTAAAATCTGGTTTATTTAGTGTTAATAGACAATTAAAGATGCTTCCTATTCCTCCTACTTATGGTTAAAGCATCTGAGGCTAATCCATATACTGCTGTATAAGGTTTTAATGATATAGCATTTTTCGGTTATTGTCATTTTAGTATCTAGTACAAACCTTTGTCAGTTATGATAAGTCTGATGCTCTTGTTATTAAACTTCAATTGCCTTAAAACTGTGCTTCTTTTATATTTTCTCATTCATGTTAACATGTCAGTGAATGCCATGAAATAGCAGTGAATTGCTCCAAGTCCTCTGAGATGAAGGAAGCCTAGAGCATTAACAAAGAATATTTTGGATTTGTAAGACATGTCTGCTACAATTGGTATGTGTCTCCAGATGTGCAAACTTCTGCTAACTGGAGTCACAGAGGGACACATATAGCTTCCTGTGCCACCCCAGAGATGAAGACAGAAAACACGTCTCATAGACAGGCAAGCACACAGACAGATTTTCTGATCTTTGCAACATTATGTCAGAAATGTCATCAAGAAATGAAAATGAAATGGTTCAATGAGTCTGTGGAGCCATTTTTGGGGGTAATATGCATGAAGTAAATCTAATCACTCTAGAACTACAGTTACAACAGATTCTTGTGGCCATGTTCTAGTAAAAGAGCAACCCCAGCTTTAAGAATTCTGCTTCTACATAAAAATCCTCCCAGCAGATGAGAAAACACTGGTCTCACATAAAAACCCACCCTGAAGGCTCAAACTGGGTTTATTAATTTTAACATCTGAACTTTTTTGCCAGCTGGTTTTATTAAAAGTACTGTATCATCTGTCCTTTAGAGACAGGACAAATCTGGTACAACCACAGAGTCAGCAGGAGTAGGCTCATATTTTTTTGCCCTAACTAACAGTAGCACATTCCTATATGTGCAGAATCGGGGTTGAATTTGTAGTTAAATAATCCTGTCATGAACATAGATAGCATAAATATTATGAGATCATTGCCCAAGCTGCATTCTTGAGTTCTTTTATAGAGTAGGCAGAACATTATTCTCTTTGTCACTGTTTCTTCTGGACATGAAGTTGCAAGAAGTGGCAAAGAAAGTACTGTTCTTTGTCCATCTTCCTTTTTGAAGTGACAGCATAACTTCTCTTGGAGGTTCCCTCACATGTATTTTATGACAGATTACAGGAGTTGCAAGGGAGCATAAGACATTGGAAGAGTGTGTCTTGTCTATTTGGTGTCTTCACCACCTAAAGTGCACATCAAATTTTTTTCTCACAAGATGAGCAATTTTGGCCATTCTTCATCAGTACTTCATTCCTTTATAAGCATTTCTCCATCTAAGGTGCTAGCCACTCCTGGTCTTTCTAGTCTTTGTTTACTACAAGCTAAATATTACAGTAATACAAGGTTTTAACTTGTGCCAGCAGAATACCAGGTCACAGTAGATTTCTTTGTAATCATTGCAGCTTAGAGTAGACAAGAATATGCCAAGTCGTCAGGGCCAAGCCTTCTGTCATACCCACACTGTTTCATTGACTGGTACAGATACACAGATAAACTACTGGAATGCTGTTTAGCTGTAATATGCTCAAGTAGGTTAACATGACGACAAACTCATTTTCTAAAACAGAACTATTGGGTAGATAAATGAGACAATAATATCCTTCAGGAATTCCAAACTTAAGAAAAAGCTTTTGAAGGAAGCTGTTCAATATGGATAAAAATATTTTTATGTACATGGGTGTATGTATATAGTCTGTCGGTTTGCAGCTTTGTAGGGTAACATTTCATACTTAAGAAGAAAATACAGCTATACAAATATTTATTGCAGCTAATTACTGCTTCTAAACACTTGTAAGAAACAGACAAGTATTTAAGGATTTTGTATATTTCTGTGGTATACTGATTGATTCTATGTATGATAATTTATTTGGAGTACTGTGGAAGATACTGTATTTGATGAATTAGTGATCTTGGACAAGCCATGTCACCTCTATCAGCCCTAATAACCCCTATGTTAGCGTTGCCTATATAACAATGCCAGAGAACATGCTGGCATGTCCCAAACAGGTGCTACTCCTGGGTATGGATCCTGAATTCATGCAGGTTGATATGCTCTGGTGGACAGAGAGACAACATTCCTGTATCAAAACAAATACAGTTTCATTTGTTAGACTAAATAAAAGGCAGCATGGTATGGGGGAGACACTGAACCTCTCTGTGGTGAGAACTGTACTTTGTCTGTCCACTGGGCATCTGTCCTAAGCTGCATGAAAGTGGGGCTCCCAATATCTGAGGGGATGTAAGATTTACTCACCACCTGTGTTTCTCTTCCTATTTCTATCATACTATTAAAAGAAATTAGTATGCTGTTGTGCCTTTTTAATTGAAATCTGGAAAGAAAACCGTACACTCTCCAGTGATGAACAGATACCCGTTGTTTTTACAAAAAATGTGTCTCCTACATTCATATAAACTATTTCTCCTTCATACATTTGTTTTTGTGTTGCTTGTATGTGATGTTATGTGAGTTCTTTTTCTGTATTAATTAAGTTCATAACACTCCACTTTATACATACCGCTCACTATTGTAATTGGAAACATCACAGGAAACGAAGCATGAACTGCAAAACAAAAATGTATTTTAAAGGAAATAATGCAAAGCTCCATGACAGCTAGGTGGACCAAATTCTTTGTTTGGTGGGGTTTTTATTCAGGTGCTTTTACCTCTTTTTTAACCTGGGGAATATCACATTTCTTAAGCTGTATTGTGCATGGCAGCCAGGTGAAGTTCCCGATGACTGGAAAAAAGGGAAATATAACCCCCATTTTCAAGAAGGGGAAAATGGATGACCCGGGGAATTACAGACCAGTCAGTCTCACATCTGCGCCTGGCAAAATCTTGGAGCAGATTCTCCTGGAAGGCATGCTAAGGCACATGAAAATCAACAAGGTGCTTGGTGACAGCCAGCATGTCTTCACTAAGGGGAAATCCTGCCTCACCAATTTGGTGGCCTTGTATGATGGGGCTACAGAACTGATGGACAGGGGTAGAGCAGTTGATGTCATCTACCTGGACTTGTGTAAAGTGTTCGACACTGTCCCACATGACATCCTTGTCTCTAAATTGGAGAGACGTCAATTTGACGGATGGACCACTCGGTGGATAAAGAACAGGCTGGACGGCCACACAGAAAGAGTTGTGGTCAATGGCTCAATATCCAATTGGAGACCAATAATGAGTGGTTAAAATGTGAATAAAGTTGTGAATGCTCCATCCCTGGCAGTGTTCAAGAACAGTTTGGAAGAGGCCTTGGGTGATATGGTTTAGTGTGAGGTGTCCCTTCCCATGGCAGGGGCGTTGGAACTTGATGATCTTAAGGTCCTTTCCAACTATTCTATGATTCTATGATTCTACTTAAAAGGCTCATCCATTGCTTTCAAGAACTGAAGGAGTTAATGTTGTGAATAGGATTTTAAAACCTCAAAAAGCACTTTTACCCCACAGGATATGGGATTCTTTTTGAATCATAATTATGCTCTTAGCAGTACAAAGTATATTACTAAAAATAAATTTAGAGTAATATGGAGAATTAATGTACTCCCATCCTTCTCTTTACTGTATGGATTCTGCATTGCTTACACAGTATTCAGGAGTGATTACAATTTACTGCTGACACGTTCTTGTTCCTCACCGTTTCTGGACATTTATGACAGCAAAATAAAATCAGCCCCTTTTTCGATATACTTTATGGATGAAAGTGAGGGAAGTTCAAACAAGCATATTGACCATGTGCACCTGTGTTTGAACTGTAGTTTAGATGCTGAATTTGCCTATTAAAAGAACATGATTATCCCCAATCCATACTCTTTTTCACACCATTGAACAGCCTTAGAGAATTGTGATTGTGATAATTCCTTTAGGAAACTGAGCTCCAAGTGTCTACTTAATGCAGTCCTACTCTACAGGACGAGACCGGACATAGTCCAAACTAAAATCCCTTGAATACAAATACTATAGTTGTTCTGCCTATAGCTCTAACAGTTTCACTGGAGAGATCTTCTACTCCCATGGTATTCCTACATCATGATTCTACATGGCCTTAGCCTTAGCCAAGTCTAAATTATTACTGACAATTTTATTCATCCTGATTTTCTGAAGTGTCTATTCACTAAATGGCATACATGAAAAAAGAAATTCATAAAGTATAGTAAGTTGTTACTCTGCTGTAATTAATAATGGAAATGTAGATTAAAAAATGCTTTCTTTAACCAAAGCAATCAGTCTAATATAATATGCAAAATAAATCTTGGCTTCACCAGGACAAATCGGGTCGCCTTCTACACTGGGAGTGATTATATCAGTGAACAACAGAAAAGCTCAACCCAGACATCTGTAAAGCATTTGAATCAGTCCCCACAACATTCTTGCCTGCTAAATAGGACTGATACAAATGGAGCATCAGGTAAATAATGAACTGGATGGATGGTCACATCCAAAATGTTTATCAGTGGCTTAATATCCAGGTAGAAACCAGTAGCAAGTTTTATCTATCCCTCAAGGGGCCATACTGGGACCAATAACATTTAGTATCTTAACGACAGTGTTATTGAGCGCAACCTCAGCAACTTTGTGGATGGCAAAACCTAGGGGTGCAGCTGTGTCATGGTTTAAGCCCAACCGGCAGCCCAGAACCATGCAGCTGCACGCTCACTCCCCCTCCTTCCTCCCCCCACTCTCAGAGGGAGGGGGAAGAGAATCAAAAGAATAACTCCCATGGGTTGAGATAAGAGCAGTACGGTAACTAAGGTATAGCACAAACCACTACTGCTGCCACCAATAATAATAATAAGGGAAATAACAAGGGAAGAGAATACAACAGCTCACAACCCGCCGACTGATACCCAGCCCAATCCGAGCAGTGATCTAACCCTTATGGGTAACTGCCCCCAGTTTATATAGTGGGCATGAGATGTGCTGTGGTATGGAATACTCCTTTGGCTAGTTTGGGTCAGGTGTCCTGCCTCTGGTTCCTCTTGACTTCCCCTCCTCCCTGGCAGAGCATGAGATTCAGAAAGTCCTTAGTCAGAGTAAACATTACTGAGCAACAATGAAAAACATCAGTGTTATCAGTGTTGTTCCCAGGCTGAAAGTCAAAACTACATCACTGCAGCAGCTACTGAGAAGGAGAAAAATTACGGTTACTTCTGAGCCCAGGACAAGTTGAATCACTAGAAGGACCTTAACAGGCTCTTCAAATGTGTGCCCAGGTGAACCACATAAAGTTCAGTAAGACCAAGTGCAGGGCCTCAAAACTGGGTTGGGGCAATCCTCAGAATCAACAGACTGGGAGATGAAGTAAATTAGAGCAGCCCTGTCAAGAAGGGCTTGAGAGTACCACTGAAAGAAAAAGTGAGTGACTCATTAGTGTGCACTTGCAGACCAGAAAGCCAGTCATACCCTCAGATGCCTCCAAAGAAGCATGACCAGCAGGTCGAGGGAGGCGGTTCTCCACCTCTGCTTCACTCTTACGAAACCTCCCTGTAGTACTGCATTCAGCAGTACTGGGTCTTAATAGCAAACTTTTCCTATAACCTCAGTGACACAGTGATTTTATTTTGAGCAATCAAGATATGCTCTGAAAAATCACAATCTCTCCAGGAATTCTGTTTTCTGTATGGCATTTCAAGGTTACTTACTTAAAGTTAGGAAATCCCTCTCTGCGTCAAGGGAAAAAATGCTGCCAAACTGATAATTCAAATCGATCATGTCTTCTGTACTGTTAGAGAAATTCAGAAGTGTGAACCAATTAGTTCTGAAGCTTACTGCCTATTAGAAGCAGGACAGGTTAGGATCTTGCTTTATTTTTTGGGGAGTTGTGAAGATTTTAACTGGTTTAACAAGATACTCTGGTTTCCAGGTAAAAGGTGTGTTCCATTTTTGTCACTAACAAGACTTTAGTGCAACAATAGACTTTGTTGATTAGTTCTCTCTGTATTACCTATGGAAGAAGAAACTAGGACTGCAGTGAATGTCTTATTTCTGTCTGAGTTACACTCATGCAGTTTTGTTTAGTCACAGATTACCCAGGAGACTTCTTTATGAACACTGAAATAATATGCTGACCTGCTAGCATCTTATTTAATCTGGCACTGCTGATCTGTCTGTTCCCACAAATGGGAGTTGACTTTCAGAAGCTCCTAGGATTATCAGATAATGAAGCAGTACATGTTGTACCAACTATAATCATAAAATAGTTAGGGTTGGGAAGGACCTTAAGATCATCAAGTTCCAACCCCCCTGCCATGGGCAGGGACACCTCACACTAAACCTAATGGTTAATGAAAGCAGATTGATTTCCAAACTAAGTTACAAGAGTTTTAGAAGGTACTAGGAAGTCTGTATGTAATAATACAGAGGCTACTATTGGAATATTAAATTCGGCTTAAGAAGGAGCACCTAAAATTATTATAATAATAATCACAGTTCCAGGAAGCTTATACATGAGAAGCTCATGAAAGTACTTAAAACATAACTTTGATTAAAGCTGAGCGGAACACTGGAACAGGCTGCCCAGGGAGGTTGTGGAGTCTCCTTCCCTGGAGACATTCAAAGCCCGCCTGGACACATTCCTGTGTAACGTTATCTAGGTGTTCCTGCTCTGGCAGGGGGATTGGACTAGATGATCTTTTGAGGTCCCTTCCAATCTCCAGCATACTGTGTGTGTGTGTGTGATATCATAAAAGAAATCCTGCAAATAGGTGTTATCTCAGATTTATACATACCGGTTATAAAGTAGAGAGTATAGATATACTGCATAATTTGTTGTAGTGAAGATGATTATTTACTGGACAAGTCTATCGAGAGATACAGTATGTTGAAGAATTCCCACTACATGGAAGTCCTTCATCAAACATCCATGACTGGATTCACAGCAGCTCACATAGAAGTTTCAGGCTTAATGCAGGGAATTTTCTTTTAAGCGACTCTTTGGTCTCTGTCATTCATGTGGTTGAGGACAGCAATCAGAGTGGTCCTCATCATCTAAAGAATTTTTAAATGTTGGGGGATGTTATAGATTTTAAACACTCGTATTTTAATCATGTTATTAGATCAAATATCTAAAAAAATAGTTATTTCTATGTAAAAATCACATTCCATTTCAACACAATTCTCTTATTTACATTTGCATTGCCTATTTTTCCCTTCCAAAAGATGCCCATTTGACACACTTTGCTGATAAACTAAAGTTACCTTTTCTTCCTTTTAATGAGATACCTATCCCCATATAGATTGATTATCTGCACATTAGACACATACTTACTTCTAGCTCAAAACAGCAAAATGTACTTTTTTATCTTGTCATATATTGGGCTTCTTTATTTGCTTGTCTTTCAGTACATGCTTGCAAATCACTTTAAACAAAAAAACAAACAAAAACAAACTAGAAAAGTTTAGGGTTTGGAAGGCTACCCTAGTGCAAATCTTATAGCCAGGTACTGGTTTTTGTTACAGTGAACACTGGCAGTAATCAAGAATTGTATAGGTATTTTGTATTAGAGTACAGCAAAATATAGCAGTAAGGTTTGACTACCTAAATGTCAGAGACAGAGGTGTTATCAAGCTGTGTTAGTAGTTAAAATTCCAGCAAACCCAGAGCATATAAAATGCCACCTACACTGATGCAGTTCTTTTTGGAATAAAAATATACAATGTGAATTCACATTTTTGCCAACTGTACAGCAGTGAGTGTTTTCCAAAGTTAACAGAACCAGTTACAGAATTAGTGAGATTTATCCTAGCATTTAATATGTCATAATATATTGCTCTGTAGGAAGAGACAAAAGTGGAAGTTTCCTGTATCTTAAGTGGTTCTGCTGAATCACAGGTCAGAAAACAATCTGTTCTATTTTGACAAATACTTTGCAATTAATTACACTGCACTAACGGTTTTGCCTTTTCTGAGAAGCCTTTATTAAGTATTGCTAATAGAGAATGATTGTGTCACATATTACCATGAACTGGACCATATCTGTCCCTGACAGTTTATTTTATTAAATTCTGTTAGACTGAGACAGTTTCAGACTACTGAGGAACCATTTCAGAGTAATAAAACCAAATTACTTTAAAATTTTGTTGGTTATTTTTTCCTTTACTCACAAGCTTTCAGTTTCCAAAACAATTCCAAGATGTTTTGGACAGAATTTTTATCATTGGTGGTTGCATCATGCAATTTTATGTGACTTGCTCACTCAAACACCATACCTAGTGTTTTGTTCAAAAGAAGAAAAAAACAACCACCAAACAATGAGAATCTTTAACAGTATAAAGATTATGAAGACTGATTTTGACAGAATGCTTTAAAGTGGTAGGTTTGTATCACAAGTAGGCATTCAAACAGAAAAAAAGTGCAGTGGTAGAGAACAAGATGAATTCTATGACTTACTGTTTTCTCTTTACAGTTCCTACTTAACCAAACAATGAGGATCTTTAACAGTATAAAGACTATGAAGACTGGTTTTGATAGAATGCTTTAAAGTGGTAGGTTTGTATCACAAGTAGGCATTCAAACAGAAAAAAGTGCAGTGGTAGAGAACAAGATGAATTCTATGACTTACTGTTTTCTCTTTACAGTTCCTACTTATGTATCACTCACAGACAATTTTCACATATCCTATGTACTCACAACTATTTATGGCAACTATATGTCATCTTGAAAATGATGGATGAATTTAGAGCATTCTATAAAATTTGCACTACCTTGTTTGGCTATTCAGAAAGAAGTCAGAATGTGAACAAGTGCAGCAAAAGTTTCAGAGGTCATTCTGCTCAGCTCTTAAAAAATTTCTTAGCATCAGAATTTCTTATTCTCATCTTTACATTTACCTTTAATTTGTTTTATTGTTTGGGTGTTTTTTTCTTACCAGAGAATCCATAATCCGTCCCAGTGAATAACATAATGACTTTTATTCAGGACAATTTCAGGGGGAAGACTACATCACTTCATTATGAAAATTCAATTAAAGATATTTCAGTTAAAAAAAAAAAAGTTTTTAAGTAGTTTTCAGCTGTTCAGACACAAACTACCCATTGATCTTTTTTAAAAAAAAGTAAAATAAAATATCTAAACTGCATTCAAATCATTTTGCTTTTAAGTTCTGCTTATTTCTTCTTGCACTCTCTTTTTAAGAAGCTCATTAAAACCTCTGTCAGGGATCCAGACAAAAAAGTTTCAGAGGTTGCTACAAGCAACTGCCCATTTTCGTACTTCCAGGAAGGCAAGTTTCAGACATTTCAATATTAATCCCAAGGTGGTAAAAATAGGGATATTAAACCAGTCACCTCATTACATTATTTTTATATGCTAAAAAATCTGTATGTGCATCTCTATGTGCTAAGCCAGAAATTCCAGAAAAGTCTGTGTCTTTACCCAAGTCACAGACATTCTGAGGACTCTGTCATTAGATGTCAAGTTTTACCATCACCCCCCAAGAGGTTGTATTTATAGAGGCTGCAATATGGTTTGTGAGCTGAGACAGTACAGTGTTAAGGCACATATTTGTAAAGTTGAACAGTTAGTTAAAATTTTGATCCTTAAAATGACAGTGAATAAATTCTCCAGCTCCTTACATTTTTACAGTAAAGCCCATTGTAGATCTATATTAGAATAATAGTGTGACTGGATAATGCTCTGATACCTGGCATTTTACTACCAAACTCATTTGCAGGTTCTAATCCAGAATAAAAATTAAAGAGCACCACCATTCACCAGAGAATTCCTATTTATGAAAACATATTGTTGTCTTCTCTTTTACTCTTTCTCCCTTTTATCTGGAAGTAAAGTAGTTGCTGAAGATACAGACTACATGATCCGAGACTCTCGCTGTCTAGCTGGATTTACTCTAAGGATTTTCCTGCATATGTCCCTCCTTTTTGACTTCTGACTGTAGATTTCAGATTAAGTATTTAGTTTGGCTATATCTTTAGTGAATAACCTCCAGGTATCCTTATCTTACTCCTCAGTAAATCATTATTTTGGCTAGCTATCCAAAGGAAGAAATGCTGTGGGATTTGTTTTGTTTTCTTTTTCTTTTATTCGGAGTGAATAGAGAAATTATAAACATAGGATATAAACAATTCTTGATGTGTGGGATTTATTTTTGTATTAGTGTACTCAACAGCTTTTTGCAAAGTTTTACATGTACATACAATAGGGAAAACCGTCAGTGATGAGGCCTCGTAAAATGCCTTGTTTACCAGCTCTTTGTTAATTTAATAGGGTAGTCATATAACTGTTTTCTAAACAAACGAACTGCACCTTCCCCTACTGTTTGTCTTTACCTTTCCTTTAAAGTTTGGAATTCTAAAAAACACTCAGAGTAAATGTATTTACCTGAAATATGAACACATCTGACAATAAAATATAGGAATAACTCAATCCACTGGACATCTTATGTAGATGGCAGAATGAAGAGTTAAAATATACATACTTTTAAAATTATAGTTAAGTGTTCATGTTTCCGAACATGTAGAGAAATGTTAAATATTACGAGGAAGCCCTTCCAACTCACTGCATGAAGAGAACTGGGAGAAATGAGAGTGAGTTTGTGTATTAAGAACATTCAGTCCTCCAGATATACAGCAGTCATAAGCAGTTCTTTTAGCTAGTTCCACCTCTACCTGCCTCTCACTCTCACCCTATGCCTATCCCACTTATTTTGTCCCACATAATTTTATCTTCTTTTCTTGCTCTACTTTTATTTTTAAAAATCAGTATCAGAAATTTCAGGCAATTCATCCTTTTTCTTACTACCATTCCAAGCTACTATTTCATAGTGTACAAACAGGATCTACAAGTAAAATTCATGGTGTTCATCAGCCTGCTTCTTTGAAGCCTGCTTTCATTGCATCTGATGCCTTGCCAATTTTGGAGATCAAGATAGAGAATGCTCTATATATTATATGACCTTGGAAATGCCTTATACTCAGTTCCCTCTTTCTCAAATTGACCTGCATTTGGCAGTCGTAAGAGCACCTCACTATAACAGATACTGGCCTGCTGCGAGAACTATAGGGAAGGTACATAGTCTGTCAATTATGATTTCCTCTGCATTCTGTTGATGAAGCAACTCTCCTAACACTTTCTGAATAAATCCATTTGGATTATCTTTCTTGAATTCTGTCTTTATTCTTCCAATATTTTGAAAAAATACCTCCTCTCTGTGCAAGTTTTCAATGTTACCCAGCTGGACTGGGCTTTGCTTTTTTTAACAATACTATTCTTTTTTGTAGAATATTCCAGCTTCAGGCATCTCTTTTACTTTTTTCCCCATTTGCAAAGATGTATGAAAAACGTGTGTTTCTTTATGCATTTTTTGCCAATACTTTAGAGGTAAAACTAGTCCCTCTACTCCAACACTACCTTCATCTTTTACTTTGGCAATTACTCTTGACATGGCTTTTATAATGTTTTTTTTCATTGTTTCAAAATTTAGGAAAAAAATTCTTTTCTTCATTCACAGTAGCTCTGATTCAGTAACAACAGTGTTCAGCTGAATAAAGTCTTGTTTTTAGAAATACATCCATGAAGTATGGAGGAAAAGTATATTCGGCCACATATCTTGGAATACATGTAAATAAGCTGTAACTAAGATATAGTTCACTTTTAAATGTCTTGGACTAATTAAACTATTATAACATTTTTAAATCTTCAGAAGAGTCAGGTTTAAAAAAATTAGTTTCAGAGATGATATAAAATGACTGTCAGTAGAATTTAGCCTTTAGAGGCTGCTTACACATTGATCTTTTTCAAAAAAATCTTACAATTTGAAGGAAAGATATTTAAGAAAAAGATGTTTTTTTCAAAACTTCTATTATCCAGATGATTGGTTGCTTTGGGGTATTTTTTGTTGTTGTTTGTTTGTTTGTTTGTTGTTTTTTTTTTTTTTGAAACAGTGCTTCCGTTTTGGTGGGCTGATGAAACACCTTGTTTTCTATTTCTGTCAAATTCTATCTCTTATGGCAGATTTGATCTTACCAGTTATTCATCAAATCTACTTTTCTGCCTGCAACAGACTGCAGCCATTTATGGCACCCCTTGATATGTGGCACAGTTGATATGATGTCTGAATGGATGGATATAGGCTGTAAGTTCTTGGTTGCAATACTACTATTCAAAGTGGCAGATTGTGAAAATTCATTGGCTCTACACACGTTGGGCTTGACACCAGGACTTAAAACCATTAAAACCTTTTTTGTTCTGATTTACTTGAACAACTAAAAAATGCTTTCTCTGAACAACAAGGATAAAACATTACTTTCTGAGGAACTATTAATTTTTCAGATATAAACCGAATGGCAGTTACTCTGAATCTACTAAGGTGCTGTGATTTGTGGAGGAACTATATGAACATCATGCATTTATGCACACACAGGAAGCTGGACTGAACTAATCTTTAAAACAGTCAATACTGTCTGCATTTTGTGTAATGGGATGAAAGGTACCCAAAGACACTGTTCCTGTAAATGAGACATTGACATCAGCTGCGCAGCTCAGAGCTCTCTACTGGGAAAACAAGCAAGGCACAGAAAACTATTATGGAAAGACTCACTGAAAACCATTGTGTGCATCTCCGTACAGGAAAAGAAAAAATAAATACAAACTAATTCTTAACATATTTACATTCTTTTAACATGTTTGGGGTAGGAGACCAGAAGGTAAATCAGGCAGCAACAGCTGATTTGCTGTAGATTGTGCAGCAGCAATGTGACCAAAAAAGCTGCTGTCAACATATGGTTACCATCTCAGCTGTAAAGCAAGAAATTATAAAAACATCAACCCCTTGGTGAGAATAAATCTAAAACCAACATCTTGAAGAAAGCTCAGCCCGGGGTTAATCTGCTGTGTGTGATGGCTGGGTAACCAGCCATACAAGACATGTTGACAAATCAGTAAGAGTGTCCTTTTTCTCAAATCTATGGTGCTTGCCATTGCTGGACCACAGTGTTTTGTCTGAGTTTTGTGTTCTGTGCAGAAAATGGATGTGCTGTAGGATGGACACCCTGGAATAAAAGTCTTATCTACCTACTATTGCCATGTTTTATCATAAACAGATTTTAAATCATTGAATCATTTAGGTTGGGAAGAACCTTTAAGTGGTATCATGTTCAACCATAAGCCTAACACTGCCAAGTCCACCAGTAATCCATGTCCATAAGTGCTGTATCTACACATCTTTTAAATACCTCCAGGGACCATTCCTGGGCAGCCTGTTCCAATAACTGCCAACGCTTTTGGTGAAGAAATTTTTTCCTGATCATACCAATAAACGTCTTATGTAATTGAGTGTTGTGATTCTGCCAACCTTAACCCCACATTTCTCCATGGCACCTCTGTTTGATAACTTTCTTATCAAAAACATGGGGACAGTTTGCAGTGATGCAGCACTACAATACAGCATTGCCATTGCTGGTAATAGGCCATGAGCTGTGTACTGAGTCTTCAAGGCTTGTCAGGCCTGCTCTGTCTTAATTTTTGTTGACCTGCCTACAGGTTACATTTGCTTTATTTATCTGTGACAGCAATTTCCCTAATTGATCAGGTGCCTAGAAGTACTTTACTTTTAGAGCAGTATAACAATAGTAAGTGTTTTTTCTGCGCAGAGTGAGATATATATGGATGTAGCACAGTGACATAGTGTATAGAAATACAGATGCGGTAGGACAGCAGAGACTTGGAAAAGTAGGGAGACATGATGTGGTGCAGAGTTGCTGAGGCACAGGAGTAGTAACACTAGACACATGACAACTTTGAGCAACTTTGCCATGGCCAGTTAAAGAAGTTCACACTTGGAGCTGGACAATATTGGTTTAAGGGTAACAAAAAAAAAAAAAAAAGGAAATATGTATCTAACATGCAAAGGGCACCATAAGTAGTGAATTCAGATGTAACATGGAGCTGCAGACCAACGAAGAGAGTAAGACTGTGAAAGTGTGTTAGTAAAAAAAATTACCCTGACTTGACACTTGTATGGTGGGAGACCTATCAACATAAGCACCATAGTCCTCCTTGTAAAGGATTCCAGAGGCTCACAACTGAGCATCAATCCCCTCACTCCAAACACACACACACTAAATTCATCTGTATACTCTTTTTGTTAACAGATCTAGACTAATAATCATTACTCTTAATATCTTGTTCATACTAATTATTAATTAATTGCTTTATATATAAGGTGCTCTTACTTTTTGGCCTTCAGCAAGATTTTGAGATCAGCAAGTTAAGGGATCCTATAATGACTTCAAATTGCTTAATAACAGTTGTGCTATCAAGTAGTTTTATGAGTAAAGTGTGCACGTACTGTCACAGATTTTGAGGAATTTGGGTTGTTTTATGAGCCTGTAAAAATAGTTTAACCAACACCACCTTCAAGAAATGTTCAGCAAGGATTTTTCTTCCGAGTCCTACATAGACACTGCTTGAAATTTGATAGTAGGAAAAAATACAACAAAAGAGGTTTTCAGGACCAGTAAAGCCAAGGTTAATGGAATTAGTAATGTATTAAATTCATAAGGAGCAAGGTTGCTATTGACACTGTGTCCTGGGTTCAGCAGTAGCAGTCATGTTTCTCCTTCGTGGCAGCTGCTGCAGTGCTGTGTTTTGACTTCCAGCCTGGGAACAGTGTTGGTGAAACCGATGTTTTTGGTTGTTGCTAAGTGATGTTTACCCTGACCAAGGACTTTGTGAGGCTCATGCTCTGCCAGGGAGGAGGGGAAGCTGTGAGGAAGCAGAGACGGGGCGCCTGACCCAGGCTAGCCAAAGAGGCATTCCATACCACAGCACGTCATGCCCGGGGTGGGGGGGAACTGGGAGTTACCCAGAAGGACACGGGCTTCCGGGTGGGACTATTCTCTTCCCTTGTTATTTTCTCTTATCACTGTTGTCGTTGGTAGTAGCGGCGGTGATTTGTGTTGTACATTGGTTGCTGGACTGCTCTTGTCTCAACCCGTAGGAGTTGCACCCTTTCGAGCCTCCTCCCCTTTCCTCCGGGAGCGAGGAAGGGGAGAGCCCGGGGGGGGGGGGAGGGGGGGGGCCTCGAGTGCTCTCAGCCTGACACCACTCACTGGGAGTGAGTGAACAAGCTGTCTGGCTAGGGTTTAAACCACGACAGACTGAGATATATAGAGCCTGGATTTTTAATGACTCTTCTGTATTCAGTGCAATGAAGTTCAGCGTAACTATGAATATATTATAGATGCCACAAGAGAGAAGGGAGGCAATTTTTATTAGAAATTCTGAGAAAAATATATTTTGAAGGGAAAACATTTGGATTAAATTAAGTATATCAAAAAAAAACCCTTGACAAACTGTCTTCAGGAACAAGGCAACATAACAAAGCTGGCAGATTTTTAAGGATGTTTCTCTTGGACTGCAAGGTCCACAGGTGTAAGAAAATCGGGAAACAAAGGCTAAAGGACTAAGATGGATGACTCCAGACCTCCTGTAGGTAGGTATGGCAGATAAAAAAGGAAGATCTAAGAAAGTGTAAACCCCCCAGGCCCAATGAACAAAACTGGTAAACTCAACAACTTTTTTACCTCAGTTTTCACTAGCAACTTCACTCCCATACCTCTCAAGTGAATGGACTGCAAGACAGAGACTAGGGGACCAAAGTCCCTCCCACGGTAATAGAAGGTGGGGTATCTGACCACCTGAGGAACCTGAACATGCTCCATGGGACCTGACAAGATGCATCCCTGAATCCTGAGGGAATTGACTGAGGTAGTTGCCAAGCCAGTCTCCATCATACTTCAAAAATCATGGAAGTGAGGTCAAATCCCCAGTGACTGGAAAAAAAGGAAACATCGCACCCATTTTTGAAATGGGTACAAATTGTTTAAATTGCTATATTGTCAAAGTCAAAATTTCCCTGAGAACTACTGACTTGTCAGCCTCCCCTTTTGCCTGGGTAGATCACGGATCAGATCCACCTAGAAGCTATGTTAAGGCACATGGAGGACAGGAAAGTAGGTGATGTGAGATAGCCAGCATGACTTCCCCAAGGCCAAGTCCTGACTGACAAAGCTAGTGGCCTTCTATGATGACTGCATCAGTGGACAAGGGAAGAGCTATGGATGTTGTTCATCTGGACTTCTGTAAGGCCTTTGGACATGGTCCCTCAAAACATCCTACTCTAAATGAGAGAGAGAAGGATGTGATGGATGGCATATTAGGTTGATGAGGAACTGGGGGGTAGCTGTCAACAGCTCAATGTCCAGATGGAGATTAGTGATGAGTGATGTCCTTTATAGGTCCGTATTGGCACCCATACTGTTTAATACCTTCATCAATAAACTCACTGAATAATTCAATGTGCCATTTAATGAATGGTAGTAAAACAGGATTTCATTGTCACTGCTTTAAAATGCTGTATCAACAGAAGTATTTCTTTTATAGAAATCTAAGAATATTAAAGAATTGTTCACACTCTTCATTTTATGTGTATTTTTTGGTTTTTCAGAAAGATTTTGCTATTATGAACCAAATGATGTCCTCTGTTTCACGTGAAGTTTCAAGAGTCATTGTGAATACTCCAGAAGGCAGAATTAAGTTCCATTTTATCAGAATCAATAACACTATCTGTAGAGATTATAAATTCACTTTCAATAAAAATAATGGTTGCAACCTAGGTATGCAATTATTTACAGTGTGATTTATAATATGGCTACACAGAGTATTACTGAATTTTCAGAACTCATAATTGTTTCACTATGCTGCTGAATATTCAGATTTATCAACTTCTTTTTTAAAATCCCAAAATGCTTATCTAGCATGTCTTTTACTTTTCACTAAGTCCACATGAGAAAAAGATGACTTCTTAATTTCAATTATTTAACAAAAATCATAATATATAAATATGGCACACCTAGATTAATGGGGATTGGAGCAATGTAAAAACAATAAATATGTACAGTCAAAATAGTTAATTCTCCAATTTTCTTGTTTTTACACAGTTATGTTAATCTCAGGATGAATAAGAGAAGAAATAACAGGCTTAAGTGCAACAATGGAGATTTCAATTGGGCATTAGGAAAACTGGAATAGATTGCTCAAAAGATATTACAGGTCTCCAAAACTGAAGGATTTGAAGGCAGCCTAAAAACATACTTGGCAGGCATGAAATAGGCAAGTCTGATCATGCTATGAAGGAGAAGTGGACACTCTACAGTTCTTTCTCCAGCTAGTCTGTATAATGTGTCATTTATCTTTGATGTGCTCTATGTTGGTCTAGGAATGCCAGTTTCATTGGACAGCTGCACATCAGCCCATGAGAAATGCTGGTTTTCTTTGTCTGCTTGCTGTTTAATTTCAGCCTTTCGGAATTAACCCAAATTTTAGAGAGCTTCCCGTGAAGTTCAAACCCTATTACTGGATAAGATTTAGAGCAGAGCTTATGTCTGACACCTCCTAGGGCAATGGCATTCCACAGTCTCAGTTACTTTCAGGCTTCAGAAACACCAGAAATCTTCCCAAGCCCACAGTTGACTTGACATTATTTTCTCAGCAGCTACACAGCAAATAGAGGTCCTGTTCGTTATAAGAACTTCAGGGACAGTGTGACATGAAATCAAGTTTGTGATTAACAAAAGATCATCCTAACCACAAAAAGGACAAAGCAAAACAAATCAACAACAGCAGCAATCCTTTGGTATTAGAGAAGAAGCCTGCAGAGTTGCATTCTTTAAAGAAAACAAACAAAAACAACCCAGCAAAATACAGGACAATGGCACACCAAGTATGAATTTATGATTTTTTTGTTGTTGTTGTTGTTCAATGAATTTTTTGTTCTTTTTGTTCTGTGAGTTAACGATGGCCTGAGGTTTAAAGCCCCCTCTATACTCTTGATTCTGGCAATGAAGTATGTGTCACTGAATTGCTACTTTGCTAGGAAAGTCTATCTTTTTTGTTTGTTTATTTGAGGGCTGCCATTCTTAACTTCAGCCAGAAAATTCTACATTTCATACATACAACCGCTTACCACCCGCCGACTGATACCCAGCCCGACAGCAATGACAGAGCCCTTCCGGGTAACTGCCCCCAGTTCTACATCCTGGGCATGACGTGCTGTGGTATGGAATACCTCTTTGGCTAGCCTGGGTCAGGTGCCCTGTCTCTGCTTCCTCTTGACTTCCCCTCCTCCCTGGCAGAGCATGAGACTCAGGAAGTCCTTGGTCAGAGTAAACATGACTTAGTAACAGCTAAAACCATCAGCGTTATCAGCACTGTTCCCAGCCTGAAAGTCAAAACTACAGCACTGCACCAGCTACTAAGAAGGGGACAAATGACTGCTACTGCTGAACCCAGGACAGGTTGGAAAGGACCTTAAGGTCATCTAGTTCTAACCCCCGTGCCATAAGCAGGAACACCTCACACTAGACCACGCCACCCAGGGCTCTGTCCAACCTGGCCTTGAACACTGACAGGGATGGAGCATTTACCGTTTTTTTGGACAATCTGTTCCAGTGCCTTGCAGACTCACAGTGAAGAACTTCTTCCATATACCTAATCTGAACTTCCCCTGCTTAACTTTAAACCCATTACCCCTTGTCTTATTGCTACAGTCCCTGATGAAGAAAAGAGCCCCTCTTTGGTACCCTTGTAGGTCCCCTTCAGAAGTTGGAAGGCTGCTACAGATATATGTACACACAAAAACATACAAGATGTTTTTTTTCTAAGGTTTTCCTTTTTAAGGTTTCCTTTTCAAGACTGATGATGAATACTAGTATGTCTAGTGATAACAATGTGCAACCTAAGATCTATCACTATACTTGGCTTTTTAATTTATCTTGTTCGTCTTATATTTTTACCTTAGGGGCATTGAAGCAAGCTTGTAAATAAGTATTAACAATGTTTAAATACAGTCTCCCATTTCTGTACAGAATACTATCTGTGAATTCAAAATGTTTAGCTGTACTAAGTAATACAAAAGTATATGCAGTGACTATTAGGTACAGAATACCATTAGAAGCTTGCATCAAGAATGCAGTGGCAAAAATGATTCCTTAGCTTTGGCTTCTGGTGGTGGAATAAAGCATATAATACTGATCTGGCCCTGCACAGGATGATTTGAAAGGAAGAGAGTGAAAAGCCTAAGGGTGTTTCCACCGTTATGAGATTTCTATCATTGTAACACTTCAGTCATCAGCAGCAGTGTGTTCAGAAGCCATTAAGGGAATCTACTTCACTAGAAGCTGTCATTATGTTAAAGCATGTAACGACATGAAAGGTTAATCAGCCCGCAAGTGTGTAAGGATTACTACTGTGGTGGGTTCGCAGGATTCCATAACCCACAAAGACATGGAGGCTTTACCCCCTAGAAAGGATCCAACCACCCCAAAAATGGGAGGACAAACTGAACTGACCCCAGAAGTAGGCTCAGAGAGGAACCCATAAAACAACAATCTAATTTCACAGATGATGCAGGACAAGGAGTTTGGAGTCAGATAAATATGCCCTGCAAGGGTCTAAGGTCTCACAGGAACTTCATGCACAGAGTTCAGCCTGTTTAGGAGAAGAAAAGGACAAGCAGCACAGGAGGTTCTCAAGAGAGAGGCTATGTTTTGGATAAAATTAAGTCCTTTTCATATAATGAAGACATTACATGGTGTAGAACATCACCACTTTCAGCAACCAATAGATACTGTCATTTCCAGTTTTTCCACATGGGGAAGCCAATAGGACATGATTTTGTTTGTTTTCTGGGTTTCATTACAGTTCCTTGATTTTACAATTAGGATGTGTCCTGTTTCTAGGTACCCAGCTGTACTTCAAAGATGCTAGCTGCACTTTTCAAGGATGCTTCTTGTTCCCAGGCCTAGTTCCTGGGATTACAGCTCCCAGGCTGGCAGAAAATTTCTCTGTAAGTATGTCAGCAGGCATCTTCTTCTCCTCAGTTATTTTCCTTCTAACAAGATTGCCTTTTGTCATGGTTTAAACCCGGTCAGGCAACTTGTTCGCTCACTCCCAGTGAGTGGTGCTGGGCTGACAGCAATCGTGGCCCCCCCCCCCCCCCCCCCCCCCACTGGGGCTCTCCCCTTCCCCACTCCTGGAGGAGCGGGGACAAGGATCAAAAGAGTACAGCTCCTGCGGGTTGAGACAAGAACAGTCCAGCAACCAATGTACAACACAAATCACCACCCCTACTACCAACTACAACAATGATAAGAGAAAATAACAAGGGAAGAGAATACGATACCACCGGCCAAGAAACGAGTCCCACCCGGAAGCCCGTGTCCTTCTGGGTAACTCCCAGTTCCCCCCCACCCCGGGCATAAGGCGCTGTGGTATGGAATACCTCTTTGGCTAGCCTGGGTCAGGCGCCCTGTCTCTGAACATGACTGCTACTGCTGAACCCAGGACACCTTTCTTGGCTGCACACCTCAGAGGCAGAGAGGGAAAGGAGGCGAAATTTCAAGATCCACATTATCTTATCTACGTTATAGAGCTATCTTACCTTTCTGTAAGTCTCTCAATCCAGATAGCATTTTTAACTCATGACATGGGAAAGAATTAAGTAACAACTACTTCACAAAACATGTAAGGATGAATCTGGACTCAATGCACCATCGGGTTTGAATGCTCTTACAAGTATGGAAGGGCTTAAAATGTCATCGTAACTATAAGATTGTTCAGTAGTTAACCGTATTGAAATTATGATGGAATGAGAAGGTTTTGCTGAGTTTCGGTGTTTTTTGTTTGGTTGTTTTTTGGTTTATTGTTGTTGTTATCTCAGGATTTTTCCTGAAGTGATCAGAATAAAAATAAGGTAGGAGGGCTGGGTTGTGCACAGCATAATACTAGACCTTGTAAGTGCGTATAACCGTAACAGTAAAAAAATACAAATGGGAAAAAGTGCCACAGGACCCACAGTTTTGCATTACTGAAAGTGGCCCTGTATAGTTGCCAGTAACTTCTCACTAAATAGGAGGAATATGGTATAGTTAAACAAACTGTCATAATGTTAAGAATGACATTTAGATTCTCGATGAAGCACTTGAAATCAATATATGCCAATATTCTACTTTCTGTAAACTTTGAGTCAAAGAAATTTTGGCTTAAGAATGTGCTTATGTCTGAAATCTGCAATGTCATTTCCTCAAATGGAAATCCCAGGTTTTTAAAATGTGCCAGTTAAAAAGCATAGCCACTGCATGTTTTCTAAAAAGGGAAGACAGCAGAAGAGAATAGTTAGTGCTTAACTGTGTAGGTGTGACATCTTTTGACACATGTATTATCGCCGAGTCCTGTGACTAGTAACTGCAGTAGCATTTCTTTAAAAGACAAAACCACAATGACAAGAAATTCAATAGGTTATCACTGGTCAGTGGAAGGAGTCAGGCCTTTGCTCTCTAGAGGATGGTATGTGTTCAAAGAAAAGCAATTATGTCCACCCTGTAATGTAGCATTACAGTCAACACAATTAAGGGTGTTTCCCCCTACCCCCCACCCCGATATTACATGACAATTGTTTCTAATCATGAGCTAATTAGCTCATTTGCAGATCATACCAAGTTGGGTGGGAGAGTTGATCTGCTTGAGGTTAGGGAGTCTCTGTAGAAGGATCTGGAGAGGCTGGATCTGTGGGCCTACGCTGATTGCATGAGGTTCAACAAGGTGAAGTGCCAGGTCCCACACTTGGGTCGCAACAACCCCACGCAAAGCTACAGGTTTGAGGAAGAGTGGGTTTGGTGGCACCAAAGCTGCTTGGTGGAAAAAGGCCTGGAAGTTTTGGTTGACAACCAGCTGCACATGCAACAGCAGTGTGATCAGATGTCTAAGAAGGCCAACAGCATCCTGTCTTGTATCAGATATTTTGTGACCAGCAGGGATAGGGAAGTGACTATCCCTTTGTACTTAGCACTTGTGAGGCCGCATTTCAAACACTGTGTCCAGTTTTGGGTCCCTCACTGTTAGTAATTGGTGAAATTGTGTGTTGAAACAATAATACAAAGAGAAAAGATGATTATATTTGAAAATCTGCTAATCAGTAGAGGGTTTCTTTTGTATTAAGAACAAGTTGAAATTCTGCTATTGTGTATCTTAGTTAATTTATAACTAAATATTACAATGGTAGCTATAATGATAAGCAATTAACATAGCCATATCTGGGGAAGGGTATATGGGTGAATCCAGGGGAGTATTGTGAAACTCTACCGAAGCAGAACTCACGAAAGTACCAGGAGTAGTCAAGTGAAAATAAGAGAATGCTGGCGTCCACATAATGACTGGGACATGTCCAAGGAACAAAAAGTGAACAGGACAAGCTGAGGAAGACTTCTTACTTCATCCGAGGAAGACTCCTTACTTCATCAGAATGACCACCAGAGGGGGGCTGCGCAAGCGCAGAAGAGGCTGATGTCGTAATAGACTGATGTGGCAATCCTTGATGCATATGTATTAGTCAATGATGTAATCTGTGTTCAATATGTATTGGTGACTACATTTTTAGTGTATAAATTGCGAGCGCAATGTAACGGGTTTGAAGCCAGATTTGGGCGCGTGCCCCTGGTTTCCCAGCGCTGCAATAAAGCACCTCATATAACCATTCCGGTGGTTATGTGTCAGTTCTTACGCTAACATCACTACGACACAGACATTGAGGTGCTGGAGTGTCTGTAAAGAACAGCAACAAAGCTAGTGAAGGGCCTAGAGCACAAGTCTTACGAGAAGTGGCTGAAGAAACTGGGGTTGCTTAACCTGGAGAAAAAGGAGGCCCAAGGAGGCCCTTTATCACTCTCTACAACTATGTTGTCCTGGGTTCAGCAGCAGCAGTCATTTTTCTCCTTCTCAGTAGCTGGTGCAGTGCTGTGGCTTTGACTTTCTGCCTGGGAACAGAGCTTGCTAGCGTGGGAACAAACACATAACCACCAGAATGGTTATATGAGGTACTTTATTACAGCGCTGGGAAACCAGGGGTACGCACCCAAATCTGGTTCCAGCCTCGTCACATCGCGTTCGTAATTTATACACATTTAGCACGGATCACAACATTAGCTAATGTATATGCATTAAGGATTGCCACATCAGGAATGTTACGATATCAGCCTCTTCTACGATTGCGCAGCCCCCTCTGGTGGTCATCTGGTGGTCGTTCCAATGAAGTAAGGAGTCTTCCTCAGATGAAGTAAGAAGTCTTCCTCAGGTTGTCCTCTTCACCTTTTCTTTACTTGGATATATCCCAACCCTTGTGTGGACGCTAGCATTTTCTTATCAGCTTCTGGTATGCTCTTCTGGCTACCTTATGCATAGGTTCTACTTGGGTATAGTCTGCAGTACATACCTTTCTAATCCACCCATACGCATAGGTTCCACTTGGGTACAGTCTCCAGTACCTGCCTTTCTAAATCCACCCATACCCATAGGTTTTTGCTACTAAGACTGTCATTGCAACACTGGTTACAGAATAGCCGTGATACAAAATTGCAAAGTTACAACATTTTCTAATATACAAAACCCCACTATTGATTTATATATTTCTCAAACATAATAATTTCTACTATTTTATATAATTGTTTTATCATAAAGGCTTTGCCCTTTTACAACAAGCTGATAACACTGATGGTTTTAGTTGTTGCTAAGTAATGTTTACTCTGACCAAGGACTTTGTGAGTCTTATGCTCACTAGATGATATAATATGAAAAAATTCTTCAATGTTGTCAAGCATCAGAACAGGCTGCTCATGGTTCAGTAGCCATCCCTGGAGTTGTTCAAAAGATGTGTAGCTGTGGTGCTTAGAGACATAGGTGAACTTGGTAGCGTCAGGGTTACAGTTGGACTTGATCATAGTGTCTTTTCCAACTTAAATGATTGTACCAGTCCATGTTTTTAGTGGGACTAAAGGTGAATATATTTAACAATTCCCAAATTGTCTGAGAAGCTGTAACACTTGAACTGCTAAAATGAACTGTCAAAATATTATTCTCCTGGTTAATGCAGGTCTTATCTATCATGCATCAGTGTTTGAAGGTTCACTACAATCTTGTATATATCATTGATTCTCCAAAGATTAGAAGATGTATTTTTGGCAGCAATGTTTTTTGTGTCAATGATCTCTGAAGGTTAATTATTTGTAGAAATTACAGTGATTTATTCTGGGCCTGGTTCCACCACTTGTCTTCCTACAGAGTTGAAGTCTGACAGAAGTCCTAATAAATCAGTGAAGTCACCCATAAAAAACACAGTATTCACCTGGAGTGAGAATAGAAAAATCAAGTCTTCTGCTGTCAAAATCCCTTACGTCTTTTTGGATCTTACCCATACATGTTGCCTAGCTGTTCAATAGTGGCACTTTCTACTGAAGATTCTACAAATCATTTATAGCACAGTCAGATGTGATTATTTATGAATGTTACGAATTACAAATACTAAAGCTACTTCTAGCCTTCCTTATCAGAAAGAGCTATTTCAGCAGTACGAAGAAAGGCATTTTGAGGCATGTTGTTTTCAGTCCCTGTGAAATGCTTGCATCGTATTAGGAGTCCCTTTAAGGAAATGATATGTAAAAAAGGGAAAAGCAATAACTGTCTATTGTATTTCTGTTAATATAGTGTCAGCCTTAAATAGAGTGGAAAGAGCACTAACTGTTCTGGACAGAAGTTGAACAGCAGAAAACTTGCAAAAAGAAATTACTCTATGCATTGTGTTTTGTTGTTACTTTGTTGGGCTTTTTTTTTTTAAATCTAGGTATTTCGGATTTATTTTCTCATTCCTTTAGATTCAACAGAGTAATTTAATTGCTGTCTCAATGGTGTTATTAAACCCTGGATATCTAACATTACCAGGAAGCACTAGGCAACAAGGACCATTTTTGGGCCCCAACACACATGCTGAAGCCTGTCATCTGGAAGCGCAGGTTAGAATTTTGGGCTTCATGAACTCCTTGAGTAGTAGCAACTTTGTGTTTTGAAAAAGAGTATCTGTGTACAGGACAGGAAATATATTAGATAAATTATTTGCAGTGTGAATTCAGAGACAGGAAAGTATTACACAAATGTTTTGAATAATGGATACATGTGCATATATGCATCTATTCTCTCATGTATGTGTAAATAATCATAAAATTCCCACTTCTGTTTTTTTTACAGTTGTGGAGACAGTGTTCTCACAGGAGAATGCATAATTAGTACATAAACTCTGAATAATCCTGAAAGATACAGCAAAGCCAAGAGAGGCCCGAGGAAGCTTAAGCAAGCAAGATAAGAAGAAGCTGGAATTCACTGAGTTAATGAGAACTGTGGACTGTTGGCAAGCTTTCAAGGTCAAGTTCTCACACCTGTGTTTAACCAATTATCTGTTAGTCACTAAGGGTCTTCAAGACATGTATCCAATCATAATATGCCAAATCACTGTAAGTAAGAAATAGTATATAAGGAGTTAAAGCTTTGTAATAAATTTGGCAATGGCTTGATCACATTGATCATCTCTGCGTTCTCCATGACTCCCACGTCAACATACAGTAATCTCTGAATTTAGCTCTTTATATGCTGATGGAAATTTCCAACAGACATTTTTATTGCATTATGGTTTATACGTGTACCTGTTAAACCTCATCAGTCTGGTGCGATTGATTAGCACAGAATTGGTTTTCTCTTTTAAGTCTTCCTCTAGATCACAATACTGAATCAACCCAGTGATAAAGCTTCACTATCTCATTAAGTTCTAATTATAGCAGTTTCATTTAATTTTCAGTAAGGTCAGTAAGATTCTGAACTTACCTACTTCATTTCCAGTCTTCCCAGTTTAATAGGAGTCTTCCACAGGTTTCCAGTTTGAACTGTTTCTTACCGGAGAGTCATTTTCATAGCAAGAGAACTTACATGCTCAGAAGTCATGAGAGAAAGCGTTATCCCCTCTGATCCACTTACAGAGTCTTTCTCCCAATTTCTCAAGTAAGTTCAGCTATTTTTATCAGCATACATAATGCTTAACGTACTGGTATCATGAAGTCAGCAAATGAATTGTGGGTTGAAAAATTAAGTAGAAGATATCTGGGAAATTTTATCCTCGTAATACTTGAACAATAAAAGAAAGCAGAAAGATCTTTCCATTTTCTGGAAACACTGCCTTTCTGGATCATGGATAAGTAAGATCCTCATTGAAGAAATTCTATCTCTATTCTCCCTCAAACATTCATTGACATACAAGAATGCAGAGCTACTGCTAAACCTCAGGACATAAAGTTTGTATGAACACTAAGTGCTAAGAATCCAAACTGAGAGGAACTCTTTTGTATTAGGACTGAGTTTCTCATCAAAATAGCACATCTGCTTCTGATACAGCCACATTCATTATGATGCAGACCAGAACAACAGAAGTCCTATAGGTAGTACTGAAGGAAGAACAAGTGTAACTTGCTCAGTAAGTTAAAGCTTGGAAAATATTCCTAAGTCAGAGTCTTCTGACAGTCCATTATTTGAAACTAAGATAGCTTTCTGGCTATAGAGATCACCAGAAAGATCACCAGAACTTGAAAAGGCATCCTTATGGGACCTTATTAACTTTAGTGTCAAATTCTAATGCCTGCCATGTAGATATTCACAAGTTGAAAATCATCCTATGTGCCCATCAGAGTCAAAGCAGTATATGTATCCACAGCAAACATGACTTCTTTTAGCAACTTGATTTTGTTATTTCAGTATTGATGTCAAGCACAATTTGAGATCCCCTAGGATATTTTTGACATCCACACAGTGCTTGCAGATAAACAGGACAAACTGACTTTCTAAACTGGCAACTAAAACTCAGGTGGGATATCATAGGAGTGCATTTAATGTTGGTAGACACCTATAAGGAGATAATTGAATTATCTTGAGGTATCTATAGGAGGATGAATAACAGTCTTTCAACAGCAGCTCTTCTAAGGGACAGTGAAAGGGAGCCTGTTGTGATCAGCTCAAGTAAAAATGTTTGCCGTGTAGATGTCTACATCTGATTGGTAAATTGCATCCTGGTTTACTCTGAAGGGAGATTGTGACTACTATGAAATAAAATGCATAATACAGAAGGAAACATACAAGTCTAAGAATCAAATACATCTGAGAGTAGAAGAATTATGTTTAAGTATCTATAAGCTTGTTAGGTATTTAAGCCCCTAATACAGTTGATGAACATCTAATGAATCAAGTACAGTTCAGACAGTCAAAGGAATTATTTAGTTCACTTTGAAATATACACCTAAATCATTCCTCCCTTCCCTAAGTGTTTGCACTTAGAGCTGTTTAAGTGTCATTCTAGACATCTGCTTACCTGATGAATATAACACAGGTTTTAACAGAAGACTATCGTGCTTCTGGAGCTAGATTTGAAAGCCATAACATACACCCCTCTGGAATAAATTCTAACACTAAATGCTTACATTCATACAATGGCATTCCACCTACAGCTAACTGTACTGGCAGTCACAGAATTCTGCTGAGACAGACTGTTACTCCAAGATAGTTGTAATTTACCACTTAATTCTTTGTAAATTTTCAAAATATATAGCTTCTAATTTTATTTCACATTTAACATCTAAGGCTTTTAAACACATGACAACATCAGAAGATAAAACTGATAAAGGCTCCAGAGTTTCATTGATACTTTGATTGCAAATTAAAGCGATAAAACTTCCTCATTATTAATAATAAGGATAGTAATAGTAGTAGCAGTAGTAGTAGCAATGGTACCATAACTCAATTCTTCAGCTGGATTAAATAAAAAGGCTCAAAAATATCCTTCTGATGTCTTTAAAGGCCGTAGTCCTTTGCACCTGTCTTTTTTTGCAGTGGATGAATTGAACAAACTGCTGCGCCTTGACTAGCTTTATTGCTCATCTGTTGACGCGGGAGTCACGGACAACGCAGAGATGATCAATGTGATCAAGTGATTGCCAAATGTATTACAAAGCCTCAACTCCTTATATACTATTTCATACATGCACTTACAGTGATTTGGCATATTACGATTGGATACATGTCTTGAAGACCCTTAGTGACTAACAGATAATTGGTTAAACACAGGTGTGAGAACTTGACCTTGAAAGCTTGCCAACAGTCCACAGTTCTCATTAATTCAGTGAATTCCAGCTTCTTCTTATCTTGCTTGCTTAAGCTTCCTCGGGCCTCTCATGGCTTTGCTGTATCTTTCAGGATTATTCAGAGTTTATGTACTACTTATGCATTCTCCTGTGAGAACACTGTCTCCACACTCATCCACTGCCTATTTTATCTGGAAATTACTTTAAGCTGTGCATGCACTTAATGAAGAATCAATATGTCTATCCTTCAGTAATTTTATCCTTTTAGTCAAGATCTATAAAGCTTACCTGTAAGGATGCCTATATGACACCCATCCTCCCTGCTTTCCAGACACTCACTTTTCAAAGTTAATAGCTTGTATTAACAGACACTAAATTATAAGCAACTAAGTGCAACATTTACACCTTTCACACAAACATAAAAGTTTTTAAATTATCTTGTATTGCATTGTAACAACACTGCAAAAAACAATTAATATGAATACTTTTATTTAAAAGTTGTTTAAATCTTTCGTCCATTTTCTTTTATTGTAAACAAGCTAAAATATACAAAATGGTTTACTACCTTTGATCTACAGACTTACTGAGGACCTAGCAGGTTACACCAGGTAAATTTAATGCAAACTGTATAGACAAATGACAGTTCTAGCAGAATCAACTGTTTTTTTATGGGCACAGTATGTACAGATTTTTGTTCTTTTTATATAGATTTATACGGTTTTCTTTGTGTTGTATTTTTTTTTGTTTAATTGTTTTTAGCACTCATGATAAAATTCTAGGTCCTTTTGCTGGTTTATAAATAAATGCTCAAGGTAGTCTGAAACTTTAAATGTTATAAACACTTCTCAACTGCAATTTCTGTTGATTTCAGTGTTTTTTTACCAATAGCTGTCAAAATGCTCTCCAAGAAGCAAAGTAGATTAAGAACATTACTTATTTTCATTTGGCAATTACCTTAGCTGACATACCTTGTCTTCTCAGGTACAGCCAGGAGTCAAATTAAACACAGATCAAAATACACTTTCTTATTAGGCTTATCATTGTCCATGCTAAGCTTAAAGCTTCTTAAATCAGTCTTAGGGATTTTGGCATAGAATGGGTATCTCAAGAAAAATACTCTACTTCAAACATTGGAAGACAAGAAATGTTGTGATGTTACCTGAAAGTAGATAGAGCTCCATCTTACAATGGCTGCTTGCAAATTATGTCACCCTCATATTAATTCTTACCATCTTTATTTCCCTGACTATGGGAAAGACATTATGCAGACTCAATAACGTGGTTAAAACCCAGAAGAGAGACAGCTTTACCATATCCATCACCATGCACTATCTGATTACATTAGTCAACCTACCTGCACCTACCTGCTATGGGATCTTAGGAGTTCTGCCAATGAGCAGTACAATAAAATAAGTGCATGTTTGTGACTTCAGGAGCTGTAGCTGGTATTATGAGTAAAGCAGTCTTCCCTGATAGCACAAATCTCTGTCACATCTTAATGGTATACAGCTTTTAGAAAATAATTTTTCAGATTGTACACAACCCTGGGCCATACCTGCTATGTTGTTTGTACAGTTATCAATCATATGTCACTAAATTATGCATTTTTATTTTCAGAGCAAACTGGTCATGCTGTCAAACGCATGCACTGATAGTAAGTACTGCTACAAAATGTGTAAGGAAAGTACCATTTTTGGAAGAAATGATGTTAGAATGTTAATTTGTCACCAGTTGTCATAACAAAGTCAGGAAAGAACACTAGTAAACAGTACTTTATGTAATCTACATGGACAGAAGCAGACATGTGCATGCTCATCCTATTTAAAAATCTGGTTATATGGATTGCAGGGGGGGTTGGGACTAGATGATCTTAAGGTACATTCCAACCCTAACTATCCCATGATCCTATGATATTAGAGATCTTTCCCTGTGCAGGCGTGTTCCCATTTTAAGTGCTACAGCCAGTAGTTTAAACATCTCTGTGTAACTGTTTATGTCCTTTTAAACAGAAAAACCTTTCATACTGGTGAAGTCTGCTCTGGTGGCTGTTATTGCAGTCCTTTACAGAGCAAGCGGATGCTGCACTTCCTAGTCCTGACAACTGATTTACAAGGTTAGTTTTACCTTCCACCCTCAAATGTACCAGAGGTGGTGAAAGGGACTGTCCCACACCTTCCATTGAGCATGTTCAGCAGTGGCAATGGCCAGTCTATAGGTTTGGGTCTAGACAGTATGTAGAACAGTACAAATCTGTTTGCTGAGATCAAGTAGCACAGTATGAAGCTTATGAAACATTTGTTTAGGATGTAGAGTGATTTTGTAATCAATTACACCAGCTGTTTGAACCTCCTGATTATTCTCAGCTCCATCTTGAAGCTGTCGTGCATAATTCTTTGTATTCCTTCACCATTAACTAAAACAACGAACACGGCAAAATTTTTAGGCTGTGTCAGTACTCTCCTACAAAGTAGAAGTGAGCTGTGTTTTATTCAGACTTTCTAATTTACTATCAATACTGTAAAAGTCAACAGGGATGGGGTATGCAGACTCTTATGTCTATCCCCTGTTCCAAGATCATAGACAAAAATGATGCTATTCAATCAATCTAAATAACAGCAACAACCTCTGTTTTGCTGGAAGTAAAAGAGCTCACAGCAGAAGGGGATCTGACAAATACAGAATCATTTAGCAGAGCAAAAGAGTTACAAGACAAACTGGGATGGTCTGTGCATGTGTGAGATCACACTGAGTAACATACACTTGTTTAAGGATCTACATTTTAATACATGCATCATCCCTCTATCCAAAGGGAAAATAGTATGAGGGATTTTTAAGCCAAAGAACAGTTCTAGGTATCTTAAGACTTTTTTCCTCCTTTCACATGATGAAGATTATTACCATGTTAAGGATGTCAAAAGTGTTATTAAAGCAAGAAACTTTTGGAAGTTTTTTTTATATGAGGTATCAGAATTGTCATAGCTTTATCAATGAAACAGTATCCTTTTGGACACCTCTGGACATTTTCAGTTATTTTTGAGAATCTTAATATCCTGATGGTCTAACCTGAGTTAGTCAAAGCAAAGGTATACTTGCCCCATGAGCCTTTCCCCTGCCCCCATGCTTCCTATGATAATAAACAGCAAGCTGTCGTTTCCCTTGTCGAGCTCTTACGCTTGAAACCTCCCATACCCTCTGCACACACAGTGATGAAGAGCAAGCCGCCTGTGAGTACCCGCTGTCCCTGGAAACTCAAGAAGGCTCTGGGACAGGGTTACAGGGCTGAAATTTATAAAGATCACCATGTATACATGGAGCCAGAAGAAGGCGGTGAGGCACTGTAAAAGGTTACCTAAAGACTTGATAATCGTAGAATCATAGAATGGTTACAGTTGGTAAGGACCTTAAGATCATCTAGTTCCAACCCCCCTGCCATGGGCAGAAAATATCCATCCCTAGCAGTGTTAAGGACATGTTGGACAGAGCTTTGGGCAACATGGTCAAATGATAACAGGCTGCTCTTGCAATGTACAATGTGTATGGTCTCTTTGTTTCACTTACTATGCTTCTTTCCAAGCATCATGTTCAGAGCATTCAGAGCATTGTTTAGGTTTTCATTTCAAAATGTTAAAAAAAAAAGAAGTTACATATCAACAAATAAAAAGATAAGTTATTTAGCTTAATGATATTGAGGACTATGATTGAAATATGTAATATGTTTTTCTGCATCCTTCTAGTATAAGAGTGGGCAAATATGTGCATAATTGCATTTATACAACATATACATTCATACAAATATTCACATCATGAATGCAGAAACAGCTTATGAATGTTGAATTCTTTGAAAGTTAAAGAATTATTTTGTCACATGTCAATCAATCTTTTCATGTGTTTATACTGCAAAATTAATAGGAAAAGCACTGGCAAACATTCAAGAATTAATAGTTTAACATTTGTGTATGATTCCTTTCATTAATTTACAGAAAATACTTAAGGTTAAACTCTCATGTGAATAATAAACAACTCTAAAATACCTCGATAAATAAGTAAAAAGCTCAAGTATCACAGTATTGGAAATATTTTCAGACACTTTGACTTATTTTTGTAAAACAAATACTAAGTTTAAAAAGGACTTAAAATTGGTTGGTGGTTGCAATATCAGAAAGCTTAGTATTTTATGTCTACAACAATGTGGTTTTCAATGACAATACAAGTTCATAATCTGTATTCACGAAGCACTGAAAGACGCTTTCTCCCCTCTTCCTTCTTTGGCATAGTAATCAGTTTCCATAAAATAGGAATGTGGCTAGAAACTCAAATTTGCGGTCTCACACAGGTTCACATCTCCTTCAAAGGAAAACTCTGAATACACATGACATAAATATATGGCTAGAAATAGATTATACTAGCTATGGTATATAAAAGAGCTAAAGTATTGTAAAAAAAAAAATATTATCAAATCATATGACCTGAAATCCAAGCTCTTAAGTGGTTACACTAGGCCATAAATTTTGGAGTTTATTTATCGGTGAAGCACAATTATTTTCATTTTTCCTAATCAACAAACCTGATGATGTAGTAGGAACTGCCAGACTCTGGAGAGGTCTTGGAGAAAAGGCAATGACTCATGCCACACTATCATACTGCAGTGACTAGACTGTGCTTGACTTGGCTGTCCTTGCCCACCAGTTGTAGAAGCTTGGTGGGGTAAGTGGCCCTGGCCCTCAACTGAAGGGAATGATGTATATTAACCATAGTCCCAGTGGCTTAGACATACAGTACTGACTAGCCATCTTGCTTGTGAATATGCTGGAAGCATCTTCAATGTGCAGTTGCATATAAGAGAAAGCATGCAAAAGTATCGAAAAACAGGGATATAGTGCCTTAGGGAGTAATGTGTGAAGTTTTATGTCATTTTCATAAGAAAAAACACAGTAAATTGGCGAAATGCTGTGAATTCATTTTTAGAACACCTGTTTGTCTTACAACTTTACAATGGTGAGCAAAAGGATTTAAGAAATAAATGGTTCAGGAATAATCTATTAAAGTTCATTGCATGCTTGTAAGTGCTCCACTTCCAGAAATGTTACTCACTAACAGCCTCGGGTGCCTGATATGGAAGTGATTCAGACAGCAATCTCATTAGTTCTCCTGAGAATAATACTAATTTTACCATTTACTCTTGCTGACAGAAAACTACAAAACAAAGTTATCCATGGAGAAACATCACTTTAATTGAATAGTAATAGTTACAAAATGAATTAATTTTTATTTTTTCAGATACTTTTCATAATAATCTGAAAGGTAAATTAAGCCAGGAAACAATGCCTGTGAGACAGACAATTATCTGAAACAGTGCCACATAGTTAAGTTCTGTTTTGTTGTCCTTGCCTGTGGCAAACTGCAGAATTTAGTTTAGTGGCAAAAATAACAAACTGTTTTGGGAATGAAACTGGCATACTGCAGGGCTATGACATCAACATCAATTTACCTTAGATGGGATATTGAACAGTTGCATAATCACAAAAGAAATAATTAAAAGTGCGCCACACATTCTATTTGGTGGGTTTGATTTTGAGTTTGTGGATCTACTCAAGTATTCATCCATGAACACACATCAAACTTAACATGTATGTGTGCATGAGCAGGTCTTCTGCAGTGCATTTTATCAATACAGATAGCTCCATTAGTGGAAAACATCTGTGCTGCTAGAGAAGAATAGGAAAAAAACAAGCAAGTATGCATGTCCAGTATTATGTTCATTTGCTTTCAAGTTTCGAGGTATCTTCTTGCCCCAGAGACAAGCCCAGTATTCAAGAGTCCCTGAACTCACCAGAACAGCCCAAGAGTAACCAATTCACTTATGCAGCTAGTGAAAAAAATCTTGAATGATCTAGTAAAGCATACTGCAATTTTTGACCTTTGTCTTTAGGAAGCATGAAAGAAGGCTTAAAAAAGTAAATTCATTTTGCTCTTTCTCTATCGATACTAAATACCCAACTACCACATAAAAATCTTTATAGTTCAAATTTCTTGCACATTAGGTGTATTTAAATCTTTCTGGTTTTGTTTAGTGTGTCATCCTAAAGAGGCAGTAAATAGATTAAATATATTGCCTATTTAGAGATCAGTATAGTACTATTTGGACAAACTTGAACTTGCCCTGTGGTTATTTTGCTTAACATATTAGGAAAATAATGCCGTGGGGAAAACCCACTCTTTTCATTTAAATGTTTGCTCATGCTTCCGTGACACAATAAACCTATTTAAGTGTAAATAATGAAATGCTAGAAGGCATGGCTGTTGGCATTAAACCCACACTAATTAAAGACAATGACGTTTTAAATGCTGTCTTCCATTTAAGGTAAGAATTTCCCTAAGCCTTCACTTTGTGTAGTTACTTATACCATTACACGGTTGTACATATTTACTTACGCAAACACAAACCCACATATATCCAAGTATTTCGTATATGTTTTTTTTTTTGTTTGGGGAGGGGGGTTTTGTGTGGGTTTGGAGTCTTTTTCATAATCCTTACTCATACCCTGTATCAAAACTTCCTCAAGATTTAATTGGTGTCAACATTAAACTGCATCAAAATCAGTAAAATCCATTTCCACTAAATGCATATTTTTTCATAGTGAACATGAAACAGGAAATCAGAACATTTATATTTCTTATGTCAAATACTCATAAGGCCTTTAAATAATGAGGAGATAGTCAGGGTTAAGTTTCCAAGCACTCAGGAAGGACATTTTCTGTCATGTCTCTTATAAATAAATAAATTCTCCTGTTGCCACATAAGGAACTCTTACAAGCATCAGTGACTTGAACATTAATTACATTAACTCTTGTAGGCATTCAAACTGAAATCTTTATTCCCTCATCTGGGACTGTCAGGAAGAATATTAGAGTCAGTTTGTTAGATGTTTTGTTTAGGCTTGTCTGTGTCATCTTCTCTCTATTCAGCCATTTCTGTTCCTACCCAGTAATCTTTCTGAACTGGAGACAGGCCAGCAAACACGTTATTAATCACCATCTTTTAATGTTCCAGTGGAACTGCAGTTCAAGGACAGACTACGATTTTGTATTTAATGAGTTAAGTGATAAGAGATTTTTACCTCACTGTCAACATGCAGGATCAAGCCTAAAAATAAGGAGGGATAGTTTGTAAGTAAAGCATACATTATAGTGTAGGAGAGATCGTAGATAAGGAGATAAGTGGGAGATGTCTTATTTCTAAAGCAGACAACCAAGCACCAGATTCTTGTTTTGAGATCAAGTGCCACCAACTGGCTCATACACACACTCCTTAGGACTAAATTTTCATCAAGTTTCTCTAAGAAAGGGGTTTTTGGACAAATTTAAAATATAGCCACTTAAGCAGCATGGACAATTGTCCTGGGTTCAGCAGTGGCATTTTTCTCCTTCTTGGTAGCTGGTGCAGTGCTGTGTTTTGACTTCCAGCCTGGGAACAGTGCTGGTGATACCGATGTTTTCGGGTGTTGCTACGTGATGTTTACCCTGACCAAGGACTTTGTGGGGCTCGATTGCTCTTAGTCCGGCACCACTCACTGGGAGTGAGTGAACAAGCTGTCTGGCTAGGGTTTAAACCACAACAACAGTAACATCTGCACTCTTCAGCCTCACTCTTATTTAACACAAAAGACTTTCCCAAAAGATACGAAAGGAAAATAAAACACACTACAGCAGACATACAAGGGAAAAATGAAAATATAAACAGTAAAATAGAAAGCCACATCAACAACAAGAAAGTTCAAAGGAAGCAGATGAAGACTTTCTATAACAAGTTCTAAGTACACTGGGAAGTTCAGTGCCATATGGTGAAACGTGCATGGTTGTCTCTGTTCTGACATCTGAATGTGAAGTGGTAAAGGATGAAGCAGAGCTTCAGAAAGCTCAGATTATGGTACTGATGTCTCTTCACAGTATTTGACTACTGGCTGACACAGCTTTACTCTGTTATCTGCCGCCTCTTATGCCACAGGATAAGCAACAGTGAGATACTCCATTTTCTTCAGCATGTCTGGCTCCTCTAACACGTTTACTTCTGCAGATGCACTTATCCCATGTAGCTCTATTTGTATCTATAATGGATAACTGAACAGTTGAAAAGCAAGACACCTGAACATAAGCCTTTCTACAAAGTAAGACCACTGATATGCAACAGAAAGCCATGTGAAGCTGTGGCATGTTAACAAGGATGAGGCATCATATCCAGACACAAAAGAGTAAAGTATACTGATTAAAAAAAAAAAACAAAACAACAACAACAAAAAGAACAAACCCACAAAAAACACAACCAAAAAAGCCAACACCAAAATAAACAAATGAGCAAATAAAGCCCCTCATGTTTCCCTTCTGACTTTCACTTGAACAGTTTGGAAATATAAAAATTACTCCTAACAGGTTATTTCTGCATATATCAAAGACTCCTGGTGCCTATTTATTATACGCTTTCAATGCTTTAGTGCTTTAAGGATATTAAGGACACTAAACTTCATTATTAGCCAAGATTATAGCAGAGGATCACCCAAATTTTGAGCAAATTTCACTTTGAGACTTCGATGCTAGAAGAGAACAAGAGTTGCAGTAGAAGCAGCTACAGTCTAGCTGACTTCTGTCACTATTTTAGATACACAGCCTGCTTCTCCTGAAGGCAAAGCTACTGTTTTTAATTCCTTTGTTGCTGTACATAGATGCTCAAAAGCAGCAGATGGGTCAAAGTAATTCCATCTGTTTTACTGTCATAAACTTAAAGCTTTTAGTATAAGGCTCATGACACTAACTCAAGTAGTAAGGAAAAACAGAGAAAAAAATGTGTATTATTTAAAAAATTTTATTTTACTTTTGCACTTTACCTAAAGACTTTGTGTTTGATAAAGTCACAACTTGAGTTACCTAATTAACACATTCTTAATGCATTTAGATACACATATTTGTGTAGCATTAAGTCTGTCATGGTTTAAACCCTAGCCAGATAGCTTGTTCACTCACTCCCAGTGAGTGGTGCCAGGCTGGGACCACTCGAGGCCCCCTCCCCAGCCCCCCCCCCCCGGGGCTCTCCCCTTCCCCGCTCCCAGAGGAACGGGGAGGAGGATCGAAAGGGTGCAACTGCCACAGGTTGAGACAAGAACAGTCCAGCAACCAATGTACAATACAAATCACCACCGCTACTACCAACTACAACAATGATAAGAGAAAATAACAAGGGAAGAGAATACGATACCACCGGCCAAGAAACAAGTCCTACCCAGAAGCCTGTGTCCTTCCAGGTAACTCCCAGTTCCCCCCCACCCCGGGCATGACGTGCTGTGGTATGGAATACCTCTTTGGCTAGCCTGGGTCAGGCGTTCCATCTCTGCTTCCTCATGGCTTCCTCTCCTCCCTGGCAGAGCATGAGCCTCACAAAGTCCTTGGTCAGGGTAAACATCACTTAGCAACAACCGAAAACATCGGTATCACCTGCACTGTTCCCAGGCTAAAAGTCAAAACAACACTGCACCAGCTACCACGAAGGAGAAACGTGACTGCTACTGCTACTGCTGAACCCAGGACAATATAGTATTATAGTACTTGTTTTGTATATTATATCCACCCCTTATTCTTCACCATTTGCATCATGCCCAGGTCCTTATTTTCCAATACGTCCAAATTAATCATCACCACCTTTCCTGCTTTTTTAGTACACACACACATTATCATTCCTTTTAGTCTAGGGGTCATCCCTCCAAAATATCTGTTGAATGCATTCACAGAACAAGTGATACAAAATGCAACTGCTCATCATCCACCAACCAATGCCCAGCCAGCTTCCAAGCACGGGCCCCTAGCCAGCTTCCCCCATAGTTTATATACCAAACACCATATGGTATTAAATACCCTTTTGTCCATTTTGGGTCAGCTGTCCCAGCTCTGTCAGCTCCAAACTTCTTGTGCCCCCTCGTCTACTCACTGGTAGGGCATTACAAGAAGAGCCCCTGACCCCTGCTTGGCAACAAATAAAACATCAGTGTATTATCAACATTATTCCCATCTTAAATTCCAAACACAGCAGCGCACAATCTACTAGGAAGGTAATCAATTCTGGCCTAGCCAAAACCAGGACAAAAATTAAAGGAGAACATCACATAATTCATTCATATTGTGCAAATAAAGGGGCTGAAATTGATTCTATGAAAGCCATCTTTGACAACAGAACCAGAATGAAGCAAAGGTTTAACACAGCCTTATGACCTGTGCATGCATTGGGAGGCTGTGGGCTGGAGCAAAAGATCCATTCTGGGTGACATATGAACACAGCTTTCTTTTCCTTATGCATAAGGTTCTAAGCCCTAGTCATACTCTTGCAAAGATCTAGAATCCTAGAAACTGTTTTAAGCAGCCATAAACCCTTATTCTCCCAAACCAAAACTCAGGACGGTAGGCTTGGGAGCCAGGCTGTATGAAAGTGAATCCCAGTGTTGTGCAAATCCTTCTCTTACTGGAGTCAAATGGAATTTCATTACCTGTTTCAGTGACACGTTTAATCCAAGGACCACTCCACAGTATTTCTCACCTCCCCCAAAAGCTGGTAAATGCAGCTTACCTTATCTGAAGAAGCTATGCTTGCAGAAAACAGCACAATTTGATCTGGTGTTTGTATTGCAGTTTGTGTGAGAAGAAAGTTGTTAAGCTATAAAACAAAGATGTTTCTTTCTTTGCAGAATATATATTTTAATTTTTTGCCCCCAGTGTATTTTACTTATGAAGGTTTCTGCAGTTAAGCAGACCTTCATTTCATTAAGGTATACAATTTAAAGATCCTTAGCAATTTCATTTTTTTTTTAGTTGTTCTTACAACAGGTTTTTAGACCTTTATATTTTAAAGATGCTTCAAGTAAAATTTCAGCAAAGTTGTATCAAAATGTCATGGAACAGCTGGCATCCTTATTTTGCTGATGATTAACACTAAGAAACTCCACAAGTACGGGAAATCCCATTCTCCCATTAGGAACACTATTGCTGTCACATCTTTCAAGCTTTCATAATACCAAACTCCAGCGTGTCATTACTTTTGTACAAGCAAGACTTAACTGCTCCAATATTTTAGTTTCAAGGTATTTTTGTGGGATTTCTTTTGTTTTTAGGGGGTTTTGTAGCTTTAGTTCCTTCCCCCTACGCCCACCGTGTGCTGTGTCATGCCACTGTTTTTAAAGTGAAGAGCTTTCTGGTGGACACTGTAATGATTTTTTTGAAGTCACAAAAAATAAATACATGCTGAACAATATTGCCAAAATACCTTTTTAAAGTGTAACTCTGTTAACTACGAATTCAGAGCGGGCTACACAATTACCCCAAACTCCTTTAGAAGTATGGAGGCAAATGAACAGGCTCACATTTCCTGAGAATTGAGAAGGCATTTCCAGATTTCTGCTGTATTAGCTCTCCAAAGAAGATCCTGGGGTTTGTGTTAGATCACAACTGAGTAAAGGCCTAATGTTCAACTCCCTACTGCCAGCTAAGACAAGGAACAGACCCTTCAACACCATTGTCCTGAGTTCATCAGAAGCAGTCACGTTTCTCCTTCGTGGTAGCTGCTGCAGTGCTGTGTTTTGACTTCCAGCCTGGGAACAGTGTTGGTGAAACCAATGTTTTCAGTTCTTGCTAAGTGATGTTTACCCTGACCAAGGACTTTGTGAGGCTTATGCTCTGCCAGGGAGGAGGAGAAGCTGTGAGGAAGCAGAGACGGGGCGCCTGACCCAGGCTAGCCAAAGAGGTATTCCATACCACAGCACGTCATGCCCGGGGTGGGGGGGAACTGGGAGTTCCCCGGAAGAACACGGGCTTCCGGGTGGGGCTCGTTTCTTGGCCGGTGGTATCGTATTCTCTTCCCTTGTTATTTTCCCTTATCATTGTTGTAGCTGGTAGCGGTGGTGATTTGTGTTGTACATTGGTTGCTGGACTGTTCTTGTCTCAACCTGTGGCAGTTGCACCCTTTCGATCCTCCTCCCTGTTCCTCTGGGAGCGGGGAAGGGGAGAGCCCCAGTGGGGGGGGAGAGCCCTCGAGTGGTCCCAGCCCGGCACCACTCACTGGGAGTGAGGGAACAAGTTGCCTGACTGGGTTTAAACCACGACAACCACCCAAAAAGAAAAAAAATAATAGGAAAGATAATACTTTCAGAAGTCAGACATAGCCAGACGATTTTTAAATATGATTATACCAGGTCTTTAAGATTTAGTATTCTCACACTTTCACAGCTTTCAATAAGGCTTCCTCCCAGCATAAATTCCCCATGTTTTGTATGAATTAATATTACTGAGCATCTTCCCTTCTTTCCATGGAATACTTTAAAGGAAAAATAAAAAGCAGATTCTGCTCTTAAAAACCTTTCAGTGTCACAGCCACTAGTAGCAGAAGAAATAGGTTTTGTATGATAAAATAAACTTTCCATTTTCAGATTACACAAATTTTACAGATATTTTTGATTGGTTTGGCATAATGTTTCAAACTTTCATACTTTGAAGGCTGAAACAATATTTTGAAATTTACATCAAGTATATTTCACATTTCTGGGTTGGCATTTTGATAGACACTTTTCTATACCTCTTTAGAAACCTAACTATAGCTGTATACGGTATGAAAAGAAAATTGAGTTATGGCAAAGAGAATATTTATGTTCTGTCAGCTCTTCAAAGTATGCTTATAACTTCTTTAAAGATCACAACTTATACAACTGTCTGTGTCAGTTTTTATAGATTCTTCTGCTAGTATGTGCAGTGGTTGACCCAAACCTTGCTCCCACTCAGTTTTTGTTAAAACTAGAATCAACTGCAAGGCAGGTTCTTTTTTTACAGTCTTGAAAGACCTGGATCATAAATCGTGCAACAGCCAAACAAAGTAAAACAATTCCATAACATACAGTATGAAGCAACACAATATAAAAAAAAAATTACCAGATTTAAAGAGAAATAGTGCAGTTCACTCTTGTTTTGGCATCTGGTATCATACTTATGATCTTTTGTCAAATTATAAGTATCATCATCCTGGAAAGTACCAACATGATGGTATTAAAATAGTTTTACACAATGAATACATTTAACAGTATCTTACTTGCTTGGCAGTTAAATTCATTTTCCAAACCAAATCTGCTTTACCTGTGATAGTGGTTATATAGGTATACAGTGAGGTAAGGACAAGATATTCTCCCCTCTTGTGCTGCTGAGGAGAGAGAGTAACAAGAGTGGCTTGATGGACACTTGGCAGGCAACAAACTGTGACTGAGTTTTCCCACTGTGATAGTATTCTGGAGCAATTTCAATTCAAAATGCATGACTAGTAGATAAACCCAACCTGAGTCTTTGGCTCACACCTAGCTGTCATCATCCACATGGAAACTTGCAGTATAGATGGCAAGGTGGTTTTAAACTATACTATCTACATATAAGCTTGCACCTTATTAAACACAACTCCTTTTTTGCAACCTTATGAAACTGCTGAGGAAGTTAAACACAATACTATGAGAAAGACTGTGATGCAAGAGCTGAAAAAAATGGTATAATAGATTTTAAATGGTAAATACTTGAGTAAATTGTCATTCTTAGAACTTGTTTTTTTTTGCCTTTCTCTAGAAGAGGAAAGGTCCTAGTAGCATAGAACATTCTAAAGTAAGTTTGGATGAGGGTTTCCCCTTTGTAATGTTTTCATATCCCAGCTGAAAAAGATAGTTAGAAATTATGTAATAAAATCTCTGTAGCCTTGCAACTGTAAAGAATTATGGACTACTGCAGAAAACATGTGCAAGAAAAATCACATCAAATGTTATTATGTGTAAGAAATTTGCTTTATATTCCTGAACATTTTCATTCTATTCTCTAATAACTAATTAAATATTAAGGCTCTGATTTTCAGCAATTATTTTACACAGTATTATTTTCAGATGAGGCATAATATTTTCCCTATTTTTGGTATCATTTTAACAGCAGAGCCTTCTAGCACTTCATAGGATCTATTTATCTATTTACCCACACAATACAGCTAAAATCTTCGAAGTCAACAAAGTTGAGGGTAAGCATAAAAAAAAAATAAAACAATTATGCCCATTTTATTTTCCCTTAGACAAATTGGCTTGTTGGATAATTTGTGTCTTTGATGCACAGAGGTTAGTATTTTGTTTCTGTCCCTGATGAGTAGAAAATGCCAAGATATCCTGATGCCTGAATTTGCATTAGAATAATTTGTTGATCAGGACAAGAGAAAAAATCTATTTTCTTTTAATCAAGTCTACTTAAGCTGATTCCACAACTTTCTGACACAGATACCGCTTAGTTATTTGGGAGATGGCAGCTATATCTGTTAGACTTCTAGAAGTATCTACCTTCTCCAAAATGTTTCTTAGGAACTGTCGGAGACTAAAAGGCAGTTAATTCTCCAGAGTTTTGAAATTATTATATACATTGTACTGAATCAGTATAAGCATATGGAACTTTTTGGTGTAAATACTACTCAGACTAGTTTGGAATACAGTTTGTAGGTAATGTACAACTCATTAATTTTAAATATGCTTTACAAAAGTGAAATACTAAAGTATGAGGAGTTTCTTTGTAGTTTGCCAAATCATCATCATGTTCTTTGTGGCAAGGCTGAACCACCCTGTCCGTAGAATGATAAGGAGAACTGGCTCTAACATAATCGCTCTGGATCTTCCTATGATATTTTTGTTTTGTCAATAGAAATGGTGTTCCTAAATTAATTTGAAAATGTCAGTTTTAGAGGATTCTTTCAGAAAAGAGCCTACTTCAAAATTTATTTTCATGATATTAAACAGACATACAATAACATGGATTTTGAGTTGTAGGCTTAAATTATAGGTTTAAACTAACAATAGTGTGTGTATCTTTGAACATAGTAAAATGCTGCAAACGGTTCTAGCTTGCTAACATGTAGGGAATAAGCAATGTCCAGCTGACATGGGAAGGAACGTCATGTGACTGATAACTAAGGAGACAGTGAAACTAAAGATGCTAACCTACAATATAGCAGAGACTGGAACAGAACAGAAGCAAGGACATACCAACTGCTAACTCAGCATGAGGACTTTGTGAGCATGCACAAGCACTGAGGTCATTCAGTAAACACAGTGAAGAAGACTACTGAAACAACCAGAGACCCCCACTCAGCAAGAAATCACATGCATAATTAGGATGCAGGTATTATAATCAGTTCATGTAAACCTCATGAATATGTAGATACTTTCTTGGAAACACTGTAAATATACATGAGTATGCTGAATACATAAACACTGCCGGCAAGCAACAGGTGTGCTCACCTTTGAAAAACCATTTGCGTGTGCACCCAACGCTGCAACGCAATAAAGAACACCTGCTTTCTCACACTCCAAATTGGGTCTTCAGAGTTTCTGCGACCAACTTTTGTGGTAACAGACTAACATGATCAAGTATGTAATTTTTATCTAATGACCTTGATGGTAGTTAAGTCTGTGGGATGTTCCCTTTGATTGTAAAAACAGCAAAGATCATAGGCCTAGCCTGGCTGTTATTCTTTAACCTCTTCTTTCCTGTATAGCAAAGCATGCCCAAGATGTGGAAGAGAAAAGAAAATAAGGAAGAAAAAGGTGTTGCCACAAAATGCCTTCATCTTTATGGTGGCAGAACTAGATATATACACAGTATACACAGTATGCTAGAGATTGGAAGGGACCTCGAAAGATCATCTGGTCCAATCCCCCTGCTGGAGCAGGAACACCTAGATAATGTTACACAGGAATGTGTCCAGGAGGGTTTTGAATGTCTCCAGGGAAGGAGACTCCATAACCTCCCTGGGCAGCCTGTTCCAGTGTTCTGTCACCCTCACTGAGAAGAAGTTTCTTCTCAAGTTTAAGTGGAACCTCTTGTGTTCCAGTTTGTACCCATTACCCCTTGTCCTATCATTGTTTGCCACTGAGTAGAGCCTGGCTCCATCCTTGTGACACTCCCCTTTATATATTTATATACACTAATATGGTCACCCCTCAGTCTCCTCTTCTCTAAACTATAGAGACCCAGCTCCCTCAGTCTTTCCTCATAAGGGAGATGCTCCACTCCCTTAATCATCTTAGCTGCCCTGCACTGGACTCTCTCCAGCAGGTCCCTGTCCTCCTTGAACTGAGGGCCCAGAACTGGACACAATATTCCAGATGCAGTCTCACCAGGGCAGAGTAGAGGTGAAGGAGGACCTCTCTTGACCTACTAACCACCCCTCTTCTAATACACCCCAGGATGACATTGGCCTTCTTGGCCACAAGGGCACAGTGTTGGCTCGTGGTCATCCTGTCATCCACTAGGACCCCCAGGTCCCTCTCCCCTACACTGCTCTCTAACAGGTCATTCCCCCAACCTATACTGGAACCTGGGGTTGTTCCTGCCCAGATGCAGGACTCCACACTTTCCCTTGTTATATTTCATCAAGTTATTCCCTGCCCAACTCTCCAGCCTGTCCAGGTCTTGCTGGATGGCAGCACAGCCTTCTGGCTTGTCAGCCACTCCTCCCAGCTTAGTGTCATCAGCAAACTTGCTGATAGTACACTCAATTCCCTCATCTAAATCGTTGATGAATATATTAAATAATACCGGTCCCAGTACTGACCCTTGAGGCACTCCACTAGTTACAGGCCTCCAACTAGACTAGTGTCTCGGGCCATCCCCCTCTGTGTGAGGGGGCAGGGGGTCCTTCCCCTTTTGGGGGGTATGTCCCTGGAATGGTTCCAAGTGGCATGCCAGGTAGTTAATCCACTGAGTAGAATCAGATACCACTGATCAGAACTGCAAAATAACGGCTTTTTACAACAAAGTCTGAAAATTATTACTCCAACAGTGTCTCTGCTGAGGGTTGGTCTCAGCAAGGCTGGGAAAGTGGCTCAAAACCACTCCATACTCCCATTTTTTGCGGCTTTATTGAGTATATATACTATAGTCACAAAGTGCAAACACAGATCTTTATATCCTTCCTATATGCATCTGTTTGTAATGTATTTCACTCTAAAACATGGCATGCTAGTTCATTTGATGTAGAGTGCTACAAGAACTGAATTTGAGACTAATTTTACGTATTAGCAAGAAGTATAACAAAAAATCTGGATCTGCAGGGATTTTTTTTCTGAATGATGCTTCATACAACAAATTGGCATTAATATTTTCTGACTTAAAACTACTTCTGCTTCCTGATTTTAAATATCTGACTCCAGTTTATTTTCGTTTCATTTGGTAGCCCCAGGGCAAACTGAAATCACACTGCTGCTTATGCAGAAAGAAAAAGAACCTGTCCAACTGATTAATGCCAACATGTTATGAAATCCGTAGAAACACTTGTTCCCTGAGGAATAGGTGTGGAGTAAGTATCATGTTGCTGAAAGCATTCTCAAGTAAAATTGACAGATATGGTTTGAGCACTTGAAGTCATTGGTAATGGATAAAGGCAATATTAGGCTGGTTAGCATTGTGGAATGATGAAACACTGGAATAACCTTTGTATGGACAGACCTGAGCACTACAGTAGAAACAAATGAAAAAACAAGCTGCTTCCTCAATTTAAGAAGTATTTTCTTTCACAATCTGTCTCCCACTTGCTATTCATTTTCTAATTCAATTCATATGAAACTCCCCTGAAAGGCTATTTTTGCTTTGCCTGACATTAGCATGGAACAAAACCTGACCCTATACATTCTTCCACCCATTTGGCATGTTTTCCACCTAACATTTATTTTTGGTAACTTACATTTAGTTTCTCGCCAGTTTTTCAGGTGTCCCTTCCTACCCAGCAGTTGAGGGGGGAGCACTGTGTGGTTCTCAGCAGAAACCACAGCCCCTCCTGAGGTTAAGCACAAAACAACAATAGACTTTTATTGTAAACTTCCCTAAAACTGTGCCAAGAGGAACAAAAAAATCTTGGCAAGTTCTTATTCTTACAAGATATCTGAAGTAGACAGAAAAGAAAACAAAAAGAAACAGGCTCACCGCTCCATAGCAACATTTTCTCAGTCAGTGAGTTGCAGTCCTCTGAAGTACTTACCCCATCATGAACTCGCTCCGAAGGCTGCTCCCACCAGCATTCCCGCTCAGGAGTCACGCACCACATGGTCAAAAAGCAGTTTTGCCTTTCTATAGGGTCAAGGTCTCTTGGATCCTCCCACTCATTTCCAAGCCTACACATGCCTTGTGAGCTGTTCTGGAACATTCCAGACAGTGCCAGAAGGATCTGGTAAGCCCCAGGCCTCATTAACTCTGTGCCCTGACAGGTGCCACAGCGTCTGTGCCACTGTCTCTGGGCAGTTGTTTTTTGCAGCCTCAGAGCAGGCACAGAGGAAACCATCCCCCGCCTTCCTGGAGCATGATCCTGCTCTGCTCCCTCACCAACAGCCCTCTGCTCATCATGAACAGGCACTCAGTTTTCCTCAGTGCTTTCCATCTCGTGAATTGTCGTGAGACACACACAGAAAGGGTCTCCACCGTCACATTAGGGAAAAGTGAATCCCAAGGCTGGAAACTGGAGGCTTTAGTAGTTCAGTAAAATATGTTAATTCTTTGTGGTTAAAAAAAGCTGCCATCCTTTTCACCTCCATATGTGTATATGGCGTTAGACTTATTCTCACTTTCTATTAAAACAGAGCCATGTAAAACTTGATCTTAAACCCTCATGGGGAGAAAGAAAAATATTTTCATGGCACTAGAATTCCTGTTATTCTCAATATTTGCCTTCAGCTTCATCTAATACACCTTTATTTCACAAAAAGTTTGTAGATCTGTATAAACAATCTCAAGACAATCGGTGATCAGTGCCATGGTTAGTCAGACTGCCACCAGTCAATCCCAGCAACAAATATTTAATACAGAAATCAAATGTCAGCACATTACTGTGAAAGTCATCACACTACATGGAATTATAACCATCTAGTACATGTGTTCATACATCAGCCCAAGGCAAACTCTTGGAAAGAAAACTTCCTTCTCATTCTAGCATTGATGTACCCATCCCTTCCAGTGGCACACTGACAACAGAGAAGCCAGGTCCCCCTACACTCAGTGCCAGCCCTCTTCTCAAGCTAGTCTATTTGATATCTGGGCCTTTGTTATATCCTCTTTTTTTTTTTTCTGGAAGGTTAGATTCCTTTTCCATTTAAAAAGAATGCTGTTCTACATCCACTTTATTGTATCCCAAATGAAAGCAATAGTAACACATTCCTAGGTAATGTACACTGTGGGGTTACTCAGAGAATCCTCTGCTTATCTGAGGTGTGCGAGGGAACTGAATGTTTAGGTTGGAGGGAGGAATGGGACAACAAAGTCCCTTTCTTGGAAAGCAAAGAACTGAAGGGTCTAGTGAAAAATTCCTCTGTAGACTGGAAGGCGCCCATTGAAATAATTTGTCACATCAGTTTTGTCTTGGCCACCATGATATTCACTGTAGTACTTATCATGCAGAACCTTGGAATTGGCAGAGGACATAAATATATGGAATTTGATCTGGTATTGTTTCGTTTTAACACTATTTCCAGCACAGAGCAGCTGTATGTGGTATAGTAGACAGTGCTAAAGGATCTTAGTAAATGTGCAAGAAGGCTTTCCCAGGATCTCCCTACAGCTGCCAAAGGAGATCTAACTGTAATATTCATAGGGCTTGCAAAAGGCTTCTAGAATAGACACAGGTGAGGAGTCTAGTGACCTCAGTGGAAACTCTTTAACTCCAAGGAACAGAGTCTTTCCTGAATCTGCATGGAATTTAACAATCAGTTTTCTGAGACACTTGATGTTTCCATCAGATCGCTTTACCACCTTTTTAATGGCAGGCTTGCTAAGAAAGAGTGCTTCAGCTGGCCAGTAGGTAGCAGATGGTATCTATAATTTTTTTAGGGTTTTAATAATTGCCAATATAGGACAGATCACTGTTAAAGACTGATATTACAACCTCAAGCCTTCCCCTGGATTTAAATGAGCTATATATTTATTTTGCAAATTCTAGATTCCTTCTTTTATTTTGTTTTGGCTTATTTCTCTTTGCTTCTTGGTTTGTTTTTCCAGAAGTAATAGTACTCCGTACCTTGTACATAATGATCTCATTTATACTGCCAAAGTTGAGATACTTATTCAGAAACAGAAACAGAGGACAAGGAGTAGAATTTTGGTACTCTTGCTTCCACAGGAAATGGCACACTCATTAGACTAGAGTTATTTATTATGTTAATAGTTCTATAAAATAGTGGATCTTCAATTCAACAGCTCAATCAAAGTAACTGAAAGAGAGCAGAGAATACGTGCAGTCAGGTAGTTAGGACATGCACATAGTTGATGCAGTACAGACTGAATGGAAAACTGAACCTAGGTACCAAATATGGGTATCTTATTGCGTAAAATCTGTGCATAAAAAAAAACAACATAATTTTAAGTTAAATAATTGCTTGTACCTGTTATTCCAGGTATTAGATGTTCTTTTAATCACTGGGTGAAAATAGTGAAAGAGCATCTATTTAGACCTGTGATGTGTTGCCTTCAATACTGTGATCCTGTGCATGCTGAGAACTTAGAGAGACCCCTTCAGTTTTCAGATGGCTAAACACCTAACAGGTTTTGAGAATATGACCTTTCAGGATAGCAGAATAACACAAATGACACTTAAAACCTTTGCTGTGCCTCAACAAATCTGCTGTATTGAGTATTTATTGGTTGTTGCACTAACTGGGTGTCCTGGGTTCAGCAGTAGCAGTCATGTTTTTTCCTTTGTGGTAGCTGGTGCAGTGCTGTGTTTTGACTTCCAGCTTGAGAACAGTGTTGGTAAAGCCGATGTTTTCAGTTGTTGCTAAGTGATGTTTACCCTGACCAAGGACTTTGTGAGGCTCATACTCTGCCAGGGAGGAGGGGAAGCTGTGAGGAAGCAGAGATGGGGCGCCTGACCCGGGCTAGCCAGGGAGGTATTCCATACCACAGCACGTCATTGCCGGGGTGGGGGGGAACTGGGAGTTACCCAGAAAGACACGGGCTTCCGGGTGGAACTCCTTTTCTGGGCCGGTGGTATCGTATTCTCTTCCCTTGTTATTTTCCCTTATCATTGTTGTAGGTGATAGTAGCGGTGGTGATTTGTGTTGTACATTGGTTGCTGGACTGTTCTTGTCTCGACCCGTGGGAGTTGCACTCTTTCGATCCTCCTCCCCGTTCCTCCGGGAGCAGGGAAGGGGAGAGCCCCGGTGGGGGGGGGACGGGACAGACACGGACCTCGATTGTTGTCAGCTCGGCACCACTCACTGGGAGTGAGTGAACAAGTTACCTGACTGGGTTTAAACCATGACAGTTCTTTTTGGCGCCCAATGTGGGGCATGAAAGAGGGGTTGAGATAAGAACAGATCTGACTGGATTGATAGTCACTCGTCACAATGCTGATTTATTGGCTCTCAAGGTTGTTCCTCTTGATCTCACAGTTTCAGTATATCGTACCTTACGTCCATCCGGTATTTGCTGTATTAGTGTTTTTCAAGTGTGCGGCTTGGGCTAAGGTTTTTGTCCCATTGTACTTTATGGTAATGACTTGTAATACAATAGAATCATTGATCATGAAACTGATCTGGCTTATGTTCCCAGTGTGGTCACCACCTTTATACTTTGGGGGGTTATATCATAGAAGTGCTTAGCAATTACACATCTTTTTTCTCCTTCTCAGGTGCTCAACCTGTGAAGGAGACATCCTTTTACCCTCCCAGTCGTCCCCCCAGACCATTTACATTTGACAGTTTTGAATTTTTTGAATGGCCTTTTAATGCTGTTGAGACTTGTTTGCTGATGGTGATGGGAATCACCATGCTAACACGCATACAGAGTGTGTTTTGCCCACAGCTGATTTCAAGAGTTAAGCAGAGTCAGGTTTGGGTCTTGTCTGGGGTCAAACGACGATGTAGGAGGACCGAGAGATTTTCCCTGAGGCTGGACAGCCATGAGTGGCAGGGTGTGTGGGATAGTATGGCCAAGTATCTAGGCCAGTGGGCCCCTCCAGTACTTTGGAATTTCACTACCGAACAACTGCAAAATCCAGAAGAATTAGTAAAACACTTAAATGAGGTGTGTGGTCATTCTGGCCATACCAGAGATGGACAAATCATGGCAACGTGCTGGGGCTTGGCCTATGCTTATAGGGCCTTGTTCAACACTATCCAGCACCTTCAAAAGGAAAAGAATGTTGGCGGATCTGAGGGCAAAGCAACAGTCGCTATTCAAACTTTGGCTGCAATGAACAGCACAGCTACCCCAGCGGCAAGTACAGCAGCTGCTCAAACTTCAACCGCAACAGACAGTGCAGTTACCCCAGCTCCAAGCACAGCAGATGCACCAACCCCAGCGACAAGTACAGTCGCTACGCAAACTTTGGCCTCAATGAACAGAGCAGCTACCCCAGTGGCAAGTACAGCAGCTGCTCAAACTTCAACTGCAACAGACAGCGTGGTTACCCCAGCTCCAAGCACAGCAGCTACACCACCCCCAGCAACAAGTACAGTCACTACTCAAACCACAGTGATAATCACTGCAGCCAAACCAGAGGACCAATTCGTACCAATATCGGTTGCCCCTGTACGCAAGAGAACAAGCAAAAAAGAGGCAAGGGTGAAGCGAGATGAAGAACCAATGAATTCACCACCCAGTCCAGAATCTGATCATCACATGACGAAGAAGAAGAAGAAAAGGTAACTTCTCGACCTCAGACCTCAACCGAGCTGCAGAATATGTGAAAAGATTTTACCCGTTAACCAGGGGAGCACATCATCACCTGGTTACTCAGATGCTGGGACAATGGGGCCGATGGTCACGAACTAGGAGGTACAGAAGCCAAGCAGCTGGGATCACTTGCTACAGAAGGGGGAATTGACAAAGCAATTGCAAGAGAGAAAAAGTCCCTCAGCCTTTGGAGGCGGCTCTTGGCAGCTGTGAAAGAAAGGTTTCCGTACAAGGACGATGTTATGAGTCGTTTGGCCAAGTGGACTACTATAGACAAAGGCATCCAGTCTCTGAGGGAATCGGCCATCGTAGAGATGATCTATCACATCAAGCCGAATAACGGGGATACACCTATAGATCCAGATGAAGTTGAATGTACACGACCCATGTGGCGAAAACTTACACGGAATGCACTGTCATCATATGCCCATTCATTGGCAACAGTAACCTGGAATGACATAGTACCACTAACAGTGGATGAAAGGGTTCATAAACTCTGAGAGTTCGAAGACAATCTCACCCCTTCCATCATCTCAGCTGTGAAAAAACTGTCCCAGGACCTCGAACAATTGAGGGACGATCTATCTGATTTATCCAGCTCCTCACGTGTACCAACACACGTCTCAGCTATTAACAGAAGGCGTCCTATTGTTCAAGAGAGGAGATACAGAAGGTATACGCCACGGGGTACCCTATGGTTTTACCTGCTGGATCACGGAGAAGACATGACAAAGTGGAATGGAAAACCTACTTCACCTTTGGAGGAACGGGTGAGTGAACTGAAGAGGGGAGCAAGGGCCAAGACTGATCGTCCCATGAGAGCTACGGCTTCAGTCTCTGGTGAGCAGTTTCCCAGATGGAATGGAAGAGCTGATTTTACTCCAGCTCCTGTGATAACGAAGAATAATCCCTTTTACCACGACTTAAGTGTCCAACGCTGTGACGACCATTAGAGGGGCCCTGCCTCCAGCCAGGTGGAGGTAGGGGACAATCAGATTTACTGGACTGTGTGTATCAGATGGCCTGGCACATGAGTCCCACAGAAGTATAAGGCTCTAGTAGATACCGGTGCACAGTGTACCCTGATGCCATCAAGCTGTCAAGGGGTGGAACCCATCTATATTTCTGGAGTGACAGGAGGATCCCAAGAGTTGACTGTGCTGGAGGCTGAAATCAGCCTGACTGGGAGGGAATGGCAAAAGCACCCTATTGTGACTGGTCCAGAGGCTCCATGCATCCTCAGCATAGACTACCTCAAGAGAGGGTACTTCAAAGACCCAAAAGGGTACCGGTGGGCTTTTGGTATTGCTGCTTTGGAGACTGAGGAAATTGAGCAGCTGTCCACCTTGCCTGGTCTCTCAGAAGATCTCTCTGCTGTGGGGTTGCTGAAAGTTGAAGAACAATAAATGCCAATTGCGACCACAACAGTGCACCGGCGGCAATATCGCACCAACCGAGACTCCCTGATTCCCATCCATCAGCTGATCCGTAGACTGGAGAGTCAGGGGGTGATCAGCAGGACCCGCTCACCCTTTAATAGCCCCATATGGCCAGTGAGAAAGTCTAATGGAGAATGGAGACTAACAGGAGACTATCGTGGCCTGAATGAAGTCACACCACCATTGAGTGCTGCCGTACCGGACATGCTAGAACTTCAGTGTGAACTGGAGTCAAAGGCAGCCAAGTGGTATGTCACAATTGATATTGCCAATGCATTTTTCTCCATTCCTTTGGCAGCAGAGTGCAGGCCACAGTTTGCTTTTACTTGGAGGGGTGTCCAGTTCACTTGGAACCGACTGCCCCAGGGGTGGAAACACAGCCCTACCATTTGCCATGGACTGATCCGGACTGCACTGGAACAGGGGCAAGCTCCAGAACACCTGCAATACATTGATGACATTATTGTGTGGGGTGATAGAGCGGAAGAAGTCCTTGAGAAAGGGAGGAAAATAATCCAAATCCTGCTGAAAGCTGGTTTTGACATAAAAAGGAGTAAGGTCAAGGGACCTGCACAGGAGATTCAATTTTTGGGAATAAAATGGTGAGATGGACATAGACAGATCCCCACAGGTGTGATCAACAAGATAACAGCAATGTCTTCACCAACTAATAAGAAAGAAACACAAGCTTTCTTGGGTGCAGTGGGGTTCTGGAGAATGCACATCCCGAATTACAGTTTGATTGTAAGCCCTCTCTATCATGTGACCCGGAAGAAGAATGATTTTAAATGGGGCCCTGAGCAACAACAAGCCTTTGCGCAAATTAAGCGCGAGATAGTTCATGCAGTAGCCCTCGGACCTGTCCGGACCGGGCCAGATGTAAAAAATTTGTACTGTACACTGCAGCTGGGGAGAACGGTCCTACCTGGAGCCTCTGGCAGAAAGCTCCAGGGGAGACTCGAGGTCGACCCCTCGGCTTTTGGAGTCGGGGATATAAAGGATCTGAGGTCAGCTATACCCCAACTGAGAAAGAGATACTGGCAGCCTATGAAGGGGTTCGAGCTGCTTTGGAAGTGATTGGCACTGAAGCACAGCTCCTCCTGGCAGCCCGGTTGCCCGTGCTGGGCTGGATGTTCAAAGGCAGGGTCTCCTCTACACATCATGCAACCGATGCTACATGGAGTAAATGGGCTGCACTAATTGCACAACGAACTCGAATAGGAAATCTCAGTCATCCAGGCATTCTAGAAGTCATCATGGACTGGCCAGAGGGCAAAGATTTTGGAATGTCACCAAAGGAGGAGGTGGTGCGTGCTGAAGAGGCCCCACCATATAATAAACTGTCAGAAAGTGAAAAGCAGTATGCCTTGTTTACTGATGAGCCCTGCCGTATTGTGGGAAAGCATTGGAGATGGAAGGCAGCTGTATGGAGTCCTGGACGACAAGTTGCAGAAACTGCTGAAGGAGAGGGTGAATCGATTCAATTTGCCGAGGTGAAAGCCATCCAGCTGGCCCTGGACATTGCTGAACGAGAAAAGTGGCCAGTACTTTATCTCTATACTGACTCATGGATGGTGGCAAATGCCCTGTGGGGGTGGTTGAAGCAATGGAAGCAGAGCAACTGGCAACGCAGAGGTAAACCCATCTGGGCTGCTGCACTGTGGAAAGATATTGCTGCCAGGGTGCAGAACCTGGTGGTGAAGGTACGTCATGTAGATGCCCATGTACCCAAGAGTCGGGCCACTGAGGAACACCAGAACAACCAACAAGTGGATAAAGCGGCTAAGATTGAAGTGGCTCAGATGGACTTAGATTGGCAACATAAAGGTGTATTATTTTTGGCCCGGTGGGCCCATGACACTTCAGGCCATCAGGGCAGAGATTCAACATATAGATGGGCCCGTGATCGAGGGGTGGACTTAACAATGGACACTATTGCCCAGGTTATTCATGAGTGTGAAACATGTGCTGCAATTAAACAAGCCAAGCGGTTAAAGCCTCTTTGGTATGGAGGACGATGGTTGAAGTATAAATATGGGGAGGCCTGGCAGATTGATTATATCACACTGCCACCAACCCGCCAAGGCAAGCGCCATGTGCTTACCATGGTGGAAGCAACCACCGGGTGGCTGGAAACATACGCCGTGCCCCATGCCACTGCCCAGAACACTATCCTGGGCCTTGAGAAACAGATTTTGTGGAGACACGGCACCCCAGAGAGAATTGAGTCAGACAATGGGACTCATTTCCGGGATAACCTTATAGATATTTGGGCCAAAGAGCATGGCATTGAGTGGGTATATCACAACCCCTACCATGCACCAGCCTCTGGGAAAATCGAACGGTACAATGGGCTATTAAAAACTACACTGAGAGCAATGGGTGGGGGAACTTTCAAAGGCCACCTGGTTGGTCAACACCAGAGGATCTGCCAACAGGGCTGGCCCCGCCCAGTCAGAACTTTTACATATTGTAGAGGGGGACAAAGTTCCCATGGTGCATATGAAGAATTTGCTGGGAAAGACAGTCTGGGTTATTCCTACTTCAGGTAATGGCAAACCCACTCATGGGATTGCTTTTGCTCAGGGACCTGGATATACTTGGTGGGTAATGTGGGAAGATGGGGAAGTCCGATGTATACCTCAAGGGGATTTGATTTTAGGGGAAAACAGCCAAGGAACTTAACTGTATGCTGTTGCCTGCTGTGTAATGCTTTTATAGCCCATCAACTAGATGTCTCCAGGTCACCAGCGACTGGCCCTGACTTCCCTCCAGCCATCATCCCAACAGAGAATGAACTTTGAACATCATGGACCAAATGGACTCGGCAGCATTATAGGGATTGGTCCATGCACTAAGAAAATGATCTTTTCCTCTTGGTCTGTATGTATATGGATGTATATATGTGGGAGAGCGATGGTGTATTGAAAATGTGGGATCTGAGCACGACGTGAATGGTATGGAATAAGGGGTGGATAATGTCCTGGGTTCCGCAGTAGCAGTCATGTTTTTCCTTTGTGTTAGCTGGTGCAGTGCTGTGTTTTGACTTCCAGCCTGAGAACAGTGTTGGTGAAGCTGATGTTTTCAGTTGTTGCTAAGTGATGTTTACCCTGACCAAGGACTTTGTGAGGCTCATGCTCTGCCAGGGAGGAGGGGAAGCTGTGAGGAAGCAGAGATGGGGCACCTGACCCGGGCTAGCCAGGGAGGTATTCCATACCACAGCACGTCATGCCCGGGGTGGGGGGGAACTGGGAGTTACCCGGAAAGACACGGGCTTCCGGGTGGAGCTCCTTTTCTTGGCCGGTGGTATCGTATTCTCTTCCCTTGTTATTTTCTCTTATCATTGTTGTAGTTGATAGTAGCTGTGGTGATTTGTGTTGTACATTGGTTGCTGGACTGTTCTTGTCTCAACCCGTGGGAGTTGCACTCTTTCGATCCTCCTCCCCGTTCCTCCGGGAGCGGGGAAGGGGAGAGCCCCGGTGGTGGTGGTGGGGGGGGACGGGGGGACGGACCTCCATTGTTGTCAGCCCGGCACCACTCACTGGGAGTGAGTGAACAAGTTACCTGACTGGGTTTAAACCACGACACTGGGACTGGAAGGAAAATTAATAGTTAACTGAAACTTAACATCACTTTAAGATCCGACATGAAATAGGAGACTGGATATCAGAATTTTTTCTAATAGAAAATTAGTAAATAATAGAAAGGAGTAGATATCATTTAAGTGGCACAATAGAATGAGTTACCAAAATGAAATAGAAAATGAAATTATATCTAAATATTTCTGTTATTTAATGATACTTTAAAAAACAGTTGCAGCAGACTTAGTTTTCTGGTTTTTGTAATACACTTTTGGATAAACTTAAAATATTTTCTAAAAAGAGAAAAAGAGAAAACTTTTATGTACTGGTCAGTAATATGCTTGAACAAAGAAAACTGCTGTTACAAATTGTTTTAACTTAGCTGTGTAATGTAAGCTAGACTAGAATTTCACATTTAAATAAATGTTTTTTAGAAAAACAACTTCACTGTTATTACTTTTCACAGCAGCAGGTCAGTATTTCTTATATATTTTTGCTAACACAAGTTCTTTTAAGGTTCTTCTATTCTTGAGGACAAACCCTTCAGGGGAAACCTCTTCCTCTTTTTCCTCTCAAAACACAGGGCTGGTGCTTGGTTGCTCCAAGAAGTTGTCCTGGTTATTGTTTACAAGCGTACCATTAGCCTGGAACAGCTAACTGCCTTCAATTGTTGGAAACAGCTGGGTAATTAATGCTACCCACATAGCATGAGCACTTCGTAATCTTCTTTGAATCCTCTTGTGACCCTCTTGGATATCATAACTCACAGTTTGAAAACATAGGTGTGGAGGAGAAGTAAAATTTACTACTAAAGTCAGAAAATTCAATTCCTTGTTGACAGAAATTTATACATCCTTTATTGTAGCCACTCCCAGTGCTAATTATTAGGATTATTTATATAGCTGTGTTTATCATCCATTGTGTAATGTTTGTGAATTGTCCAGAACAAGTAGTTGACATCCAAAAATGTTTAGAATATAAGACACTAGTGGTTAGTCCATAAATCTGTTTGCCTCTCTGTAGCAAACATCTGTGGAATAATCTCCAGAAGAGACATAGACAGTTCAGGCTGCAGCAGGCAAGAGAACAGTATGAAGAAGGCATGGTATGGGGAAGACTTGAGGAAAATGTGCTGTCTTTTGCTACCCTAACTATGAAGGAAAGGAAATACAGATAGTACAACAGTGTCCATAGGGTTAGGTTTGTAGACTAGATTTCTGTCTGTGGTCTCCTAATCTTTTGAACTGACTCCTTTCAGGGATGTCTGTACTTCACAGTACAGTAACAGTAAAGTTACCTAAGTTTTTTATAAAAAAGGAAAGATGGTAACTACTGTCCAGTTAAAACAGTAGGTCAGGCTGCAATAACCTGAGAAAGAGACAAAATAGTCTGCTTCTTCCCTAAGACCAGTTCATGCAAAGCTAACTCAGTTATAGCTAAAAAACATGGAGTTTGAATTCCAGGTATAGTTAGACCCTATGATTACTATGCTCATGGCCAAAACACTGAAAAAGAAATCAGAAAAAATAGTCCTTTCCTGTATATGTCTTCTGGTCCTTCGAAAGCGTAAGGAAGCCACTGAATCTTTCATTGAACCTCAGTTCACCAGTTGCTAGCAGTAACAATATGCATATGTTAACGTCTGAAAACTGTGCAGTTACTATAGAACTGTCTATATCTACTTAAATACTGATATGCTTACTTATATATGTCCAATAGGAATGAGGTACCCAGATGATGATGGAGTAGCAGGTGAAAATGAAAGGGTGTAGTGGGCTGGACAGTTACCCACCAAGCTGCTCTATCACTCACTTCCTCAGCAGGGGGAGAGGAAATAAGATAGAAAAAAAAAATCGTGGCAGTTTGAGAAAGCAAATGCAAAGGTCATGTGCAGAAGCAAAGGAAGCCAAAAGATTTTGTTCTCTCTTTCCCATCAGCAGGCAATGTCCAGCCACTTGCCAGGAAGCAGGGTTTCAGTACCTGTAATTGTTGCTCTGGAAGACTAACGTAAATAACAAATGCACTCCCTTCCCCCTCTTTTCTCTTAGCTTTGCTTGATGATTAGACCTCATATGGTAGACTATCCTTTCGGTCAGTTTGGGTCAACTGTCCTGGAAAAATCCCCTCCCAAGATCTTGCCCAACCCCAGCTTACTTGGGGGGGGGGGGGGAAGCGCACAATATTGGAGAGATTACTGTTCAGAGGTAGCCAAAACACTGGTATGTGTTAAGGTTACCAACACCTTTTAGCTACCAATACAAAGCACAGCACCATGAGGGCTACTGTGGGGAAAACTAACTCCATCTCAGCCAGACCCAATTCAAAGGAACTAAAAAATTATTATTAAAACAACATAATGCTTTTTTAAATTTATATATTATAATGAAAATTATTTAAATTAATGATAACTCATTAGAAAGAAAATCAGGAAGCAAAACTGACTTCCATAGTCAATAGCTGGTTAGATGATTAGTGACTCATAGGTTAATCTCTTATTTGTTCAGTAGGAAACTCTTCAAAGAAGCAGCACTTAGAAGAATGTGAGACAGGAATTTTCAGAGCCCTACAAACTTCTAAAAACCTTTGACATTTTTTAAACAGGATGTTGCTGACTTTGTTTTTTAAAATAGATTCCTCTGAAATTTCAGTTATCTACATAGTAAGTACTTGAGGGCAAAATACCTGTAAATTGTGTCTTGGATAGCCTGACAGAACTGCCCATTAGCTAACCTCTTTTGTCTTTCTTTAACCTTCCTTGACTTGTAAATCCAAGCCTATATTAGGTGAAAGACTTGAGGTAAGAGTCTAAACACACTAAATGTTCAGAGCCAACCATATAAAACATTTAATTAATTTGTCAAAAATGTTCTGCCTCACAAATCATCTGCATAATCCAAAATCAAAATAAAATTAATTATAACACACAATTTAAATATTTAATCAAAGAATAAAGCTAAAGAAAAATATAATAATTCTGACATTAAAAAAGCAGCTAAAGTGGCAGAAAATGCTAAAATGATGAAACAAAATCTAGTCAGAAAGAGACAGATATAAAGTGGTTGTTTACAAACCTGTATATTTTACAACCTTCTGTTTTTCAGCAATGCAAACAGGTAAGATTTATGAGCAATCCTAATTTCTAATGAAAATTTTCTGTAATAATATCCTAAGCCTACGTGAGGAATAAAGTAATGAAAACCTACAAACTGTAAGACAACTTCTCAAGTAAATTTAGCAAAAAAGAGGAGAGCAAACACTTCTTAAAAATTTGCCACATGTAATTATTTTGCCTAATATATTGAAAATAACATAGGAAAATGTTCTAGTGATTTAAAAATTCTCTATCGCTGTGATAATTAAAATAATTGTCATTAACTCTGAACTTAGTTGCTCTACTTGATATTGAAAAAGAAACAGTAAATGCTGATTCTTGGCTGAATTTACTGAAAATTAATACAGTATTTCATATGACTACTTGCAACTTGCAAGAACAATTTTTGTGGTGAACAAGTCAGGTGTTCTGAACTTATGCAAACATAACCTTTAACAAAATCTTATATATTTCCAAGAAGACTGATCACCTGTGTCTGGTTTGGAATGCCATTATATGTTGCATGCTTATGCTGTACAAGAAACTTATCAATGACAAACTTCTATTTTGACTAATAGGTGGAAAGCAAATATATGTCATGCATTGCAGCGGAGGGAAAAACAAACAACCAAATAAACATACCTGTTTGATTAATGAGTATGGAAATTTTCCCTGCAGATTGTTTTGATTCATAACTTTTTGGCCATTGTAGTTTAGTCAGCTGCTGTCTTTTGACTCTAATAAGTCAGTTTTCAGAGAAAGACGCAGTCTAGGCAACAAGAGTTAACTTCCTGATACTTGCCTTAATACGAACTGAATTGCTGTCCTTGCTGCCTTAACTATGCTGACATGAGCATGTTTCAGCTGCCTTTAGGACATACAGTACCTACCTATGTTTATTGTACTGGATCCTGGTACAGTGGATCCTCTGCATGAGTATTTGAGATGTGGAGGTAGGCTTAGATAGGGTTGTCTTGTGCCACTGAAGGAAATACATGCTACCTACTGTCTAATTGTCTAATTCTTTCCCTAGATTTTCTTCCAAAGCACTAATATTTTGGCTAACAGAGGCAACCCATAGATGTAGCAATTTGACAGAAACTGGAGTAGTGGAGGTCACTTCATTCCATTCGGGAGCTGAGTGTTGGAGGATTTTTGTCAGCAAGTGAAGGAGTTACTGCAGGACATCAGCAGTCTGCACAGCATTAGAGATCACCAGAAAAAAGATTGACTGGATCTACAAGAGGAGTCTCATCTTCCCACCTCTGCTGAAGGAGGTGTGGGCAGAGTCTGGGCTTATTGGGATGGGAAATGGAGAGTTCTATGATGGTGAATGCTGGAACTGTGTGACTTGTGACACCTGGAGGTGCTCCACCTGAAGACTTGCATCTCCAGAAGATGTTCAGCAATTAAATGCAAATGCGGGGCTGGGAGTTGTGTCTAGAAAAGCATCTCAGCCCACTGAGCCTAATTCTTGCAGCAGCAGGAGGAAGAGGATGTTAGTAGTGGGTTACAGCCTGTAACCAGAGATAGAAGCCCTCATCTGCCATTCCAACATGTCATCTCAGGAGACTGCAGCTTGCTGGGTATTGGATCCAGAACATGGTGAAGAGGCTGCAGAGGGTTGTCAAGTCCTTGGGCTATTACTTCCTGGCACTGTGGAGAAATAAATATGTTACAGTATTGTGTTACAGGACAGCATCTGTAACAAGAAGAGAGACTGAGAGAGCTGGGTCTGTTAAGGCTGTAGAAGAGACCGCCCAGGGGAGATTTTATCAGTGTGTGAAAGAAGATGAAGCCAAACTCTACTCATCAGAATCCAGTAACAGCATGAGAGGCAATGGGCACAAATATAAACAAAGGAAATTCCACTTAAATATAAGAAATCCCACCTCTTTATTGTGAGAGTGACTGAAAACTGGAATAGGTTGCACAGAGAGGTTATGGAGTTTCTGTTCTTAGGAATACTCAAAACCCAGCTGGACATGGCCTGGAGAATCCTGCTCTAGGTGACCTTGCTGTGAGCAGACGGATTGCACTAGATGACCTTCAGAGCTCCCTTTGGACCTCAACTGTTCTGTGACTGAAAATAGTAGACTATTTAAACAGAAGTGAAACATGCAGTCTGCTAATCCTCGTGTTGATTTTGACCTGTCCTTTAGGAAGGACAAATGTCTAACTGCCATGAATCATAGGATGTTAACTAACTTACCAGTTACAGTTGCTTTGTTTTTTGGTTTAAGGTTCTGTGGATTCTTTTTTTTTCAGTTGTTTGATTTTGTTTTGTTCAAATATATGTCAGACAATCCAAAGAAATGTTATGTTGATTAAGCATAGCTACACCGTGGGGTGGAATCAGCTACACAGTATTATAAAAACCTGTCTTGTTTTAATATAAATACATATTTGTTTATGCATTCAATTATTTATTTTGAAGACTGAAAAAGTATAAACAATCATTAAGCCATTATTTTTTTGTGGCAGTTTCTATGTTGGAAACATAATACACAGATTTGAAAGGGTATCTGAATAAGAAGGATAATTTAAGATAAGCCTGTATATAAGAAAGTGTGACTAATCCTCCTGCCTTATGCTGTACTTAGTTCTTGATCTATAGTAGAAGGGATTACAGTCAGAAGTTTAAAACAGGTGCTCTCATACCCTCTGAATATGAAATTTGACATTTACCATGATTGGAAAAGTTATATCTGTACTTCTGAAACTGATTTTTCTTTCAGTCTGATTAATTTTGAAGTTGTCTGTGGTCCATTGAAAAATCAGTGTCTCAGTCACAACCAAATAGCAATTCCCTCCTGCATCCAATTAATTGCTGTCATTGTGCTTTGGGTCAGACAAATATTAGGAGAATGTTAATCTATGTTTAGTAGCACAAGTGGGAGGAAGGAGGTATATCAACCTAGACTTCTAATTTTATACTTAGGCAATGGAACAATGGTTTATTTAAATAGTACTTTTATATTTTTGTTTCTCCATACCAATTGTATGTATTTGTTATTAGTCCTATGAAAGGTCAAATCTTCAAATTATGAGTTAGAAAATGTTTGTCTCTCTGTGTATCATACAGATTTTCATTAATCCTAGTACCATTCAGTCTATCTGTCTAGCCAGTGGTTATAGGGAGCACAACATGGAGAATTTCACCTTAGAACACACATCTGGTGTTTCAGCTGTGATTTATTTTGCTGAAGAAGTACAGTGCTATTGGACAGGTAGCTGCAAATCACTGTCCATGCAAACTTCTATAATGGTAAAAAAAGTCAAATGCAGAAAAGAATTCTCATTTGGCTGTTGTTTTTTTCTGCCATTTTGTTCCCCCTCCCATGTCAGATTTTTAAAAAAAAAATGGAGTATTAAGGTATAATGTACTTAAAACTTCATCACTCATTGTTTATTCAGACCTCAATCATGTTTCTCGTCATCTTTATCCTGGCATGTCTCTCAAAGACATGCAGGACTGCAGAAATACTGTACTAACAATCCTGTTCTTTTCTCCAACACCACTCAGCAATGTCTTGACTATGTAGTTAAATCTCTAAGAATGGATGCTGCCATGCTTAGCTAGCAAATTATGTTTACTTGTTCTTTACTGTTTCACTTGATTCAGTGAAGTGCTAATCACCTTTGTCATCGGTAAATTATCTCATTAGAATTTTCGGTTATTCTGCCAGCACTAGCAACATTTTATTGTCTTAAAAATATCTCCACACATTCATTTTTATGTAGCTTTGAACACCTGCATGAATAAAAGGAGAATAAAGACCAACTGATTCTTTTTTTCTACTTTTTTCCCCTCCAGATTACATGGTAAAAGACAAGAGGCATCATTACTGTGCATGAAGTACTTGTTTAGGAATGTTCATGGCTTTACATAAGCAAGGCTCCACAGGACAATAATGAAGGATGAGGCTATTTGTAGAAAAATGTGAGGTTGTTCCACGTTTATTGTGAGCTGACCAGAATCCAAATGACTACATTAACATATGGCTCAGCTTAATCTAATATATCTGGCCTTTCAGTAAAGAACACAAGTGTAGTGCTGTGTTTGTTCTGTCAGGTTGCATGATTTATGTCCATCTAGTTTAGAGTAAGCAAAGCAAACTCACACCTGTCCTCAAAGTATCTTTAGGCATAACTGATTTTTTAATTATTATTATTTTCTTTTTTTTTTTTCCCAACTATTACTATTGTGTACCAAAAATGTCATGTGACTGAACAGGCAGATAATAGAAATGACAGACACTTGATTTTCCTCCTATGCCCATCCACATGTGGACATTCATGTCCTTGAGTACAATGCATTCTCACACAGGAGAGCAGAGCTGGGGGAAGGCTTTAAAAAGAACTGATTTTTGCATGGTAGAGAGATTCTTACTGCTTTGCAAAAAGGTCATGCTCCAGGAACATAGTAATGTTACTTTTTTTTTCTTCCTGAAGCTTCATGTGGCAGGAGCACACTATGTAACAGTTAGGACTCAGCAAGGACTCAATTTCACATAGTAGTGAAATGATTAATTTATAAAGCAAAGTAATTTTTGTTTTTTCTTGATTTCTCTCATCTTTCATAGACACCAAAAGAAGAAAAGACAAAAGATCCAGCAAGTGCATTTACCTAATAGCCTCACCCAAAAATTTAGGGAAAGAGATTTTGTTAAGAAGCCAAATTTCAAGAGCCAGCTAATGAAAGGACAACATTTATAGCAAAGAGTGTGAGGTAACAGTTGTGAACATTTGCTGATATTCATACACCATTGATAGTACAATACTGCCTTTCACTCCCCCCTGCCTTTTCTCCTGTGGAGTGGAGTGTTTGTTTTTCAGATTTTTGTTTCAGTGGTAGCTCAATATCCCTGATAATATTATTTTCCCTTGCATTATTGTTACATAAACTTTCCAATAATACAATATTTAATGGAATTCTGAATGAAGGACATGTTCATAGTTGTGTTAAACATTACAAAAAAGATACAGAATGATAATAAGACTTTTTTATTTTTCATTTTTAGACTCTAGGTGTTCTCCATGAAACAAAAGAAAACAAAACAGCCTCCAACCCCAAAAAATCAGTAGCATTCCTAAAATAGGAAGCTTTCTGGACTTTATTAGAAAGTTGTTATTAAACCAAGCATTTCTTTTGGTGAAGAAAAACAAAAAACAGACACCATGGAGATATATCTCTTCTTTCCATTGCTTAATTTATGACTATTGTATTGGGGACTTGCACATTTAAAAAAATGTTGATGTTCTCAGTCTTTAATGAAAAAGCACTATATGCCATAGTTTTGTATGTATATGCTAACTATCCATTCCATGTGACATTTGGCATCTGTATTATATTTATAGTCTATCAGGTCACCTTTTATGCACAATTAAGGTAGATCAATAATTTAAATACATCTTAAGTACAGGATTTTTATGAACTTTGTGGATTATTATTTAATAAGCCATCAGTGCAGAAGCACAGCTAAGAAGAATGTGAACCATGACAAATCTGGTATGTCTATGTATGCCATTAAACTGCAGCAGCAGTCCTGTTAGGTTGACAGCTTCTGTGATTTTCTATTTAATCCTCTCATCATTCATGGCAATTATGTTTTTACTTAAACAGTGAATATAAAGTGACAAAAAAATAAAGCCAATGCAGTTTCTGCACCTCATTTTATAGCAACAGATGTGGTGAACTGAGGATATTAAAACAAATCTCCAAAATTAGCATGATGAAGCATTCAAGGTAACTGCAAGGATTTTTGACCTAGAGCTCCACCAAGTGAAACTCTCATGAAGTAATAGAAACACGTGTTCACTTGTTTAAATTGCAGTCTTTTAAGGTAAGTTTTATGGGGTTGTTGTTGGCCACAGGTAATAACATTTAGGAGCTCAAGTTGTTACTATAAGGTGAAAATTTATATACATTTAGAATGAATTTATTTTAATTCTCATAGAACATTCCTTCACTTCTTTCCCCAATGATTTAGGAAGGTAAATAGTCATGTTAGAATGTTACAACTTTGAGATTTCTGAAAAATCATTAAGACATGAATTTAGGGCTGAGCCCATATTTAATTAATGATATTGCGATGGTAAACATGTCAGAAGTTGCACTGAATTTCAGTAACACCATAAATATGTTGGGAAAGCAAGTGACAAAAAAAAAGACTGAGTTGGGTGAAAGAAGGAAGAAAATCCTTTTTGTATTTTGGACTTCTACCCTTATTGGTGCTGCATAAAAAAGGGAGGACAACTACTACACATCTGTGTGATGCTTACCATTATGTAGAAGGCAGTATTCTGCAGCAGTGGAAGAAAGTGGTTTATATTAACTTGCAAGCAAAAAAACTTTACCAAGCTTATAATACATACTATATAATATATATCAAGGCATATAATACAAATACTGGAAGAATACTGCCTTCAAGATAAAGTCACATTATTATTTTATTAGCATTTCACCACTTAATTTTTTTCTTTTTTTTAATGAGCAGACCACAATTTATAATAATAATGCTCATTATTAGCTTTTCCCTTTCCAGATCGAGAGGTCAGATACATAAAAAAGAATATGTTTAAATTCTAAAATAAGTTTCTAGAATGGGGGGAAATGGCAGACTTCTGCTTGTTTGGGCATTAAATGAGTGAATATCCCTGTGAGAGGGTAGGTTGGTAAGAATAGTTTGTGAATATATAATTAAGAGCTTTAGTTGTACGCAAGAAAAGTGTGAAAATTTCTTAAGCACATGTAAATTCTATTTTACAGCTTTTTAGGGCTACGCATCTTTATATACCAATTTTTGAGAATGTTTTCCTGTATCTTTATTTCTTTGTCTTATTTTCTTATAAATAAAAGATCCAGTGATATGTATTTTTAGTAGTCCCATTTTCTGAATCACTGTAGATGCAACAGTGATTGGTACAGCTTCAGAGAGCTAGTAGCTGAAGAAGCTTTCCCTTAAGTTGCAGTTTGAGGACAAAGAGCATTAAGTGCTGAAAAAGAATGTAGGGCTGGAGCTTCCTCTTACTGAGAATTCCTAGGTGTTGGAGGGAAGATGATAGTGCGTGTGTTAACGACCTGATTAGTTTCACCATATATTTCTTATTGAGTATAAAATTTATTTGTGTGGGTGCATATATTTTGGTTATTAAGAGTATGACTACATCTAAAGGGTTTTCTGAAACTGGGAAAACAGAACTGAAGGGAGAAACACCTCAGTGGGTCATCCGTATAATTTTCATTCAGTACTGTGAGCCATGGATTTTGTTTTCCAGGTATGTATTTTACTGGAATGGGAAGGCAGTAAGTTTAAAAAAAACTCTAACAGAACAGCATAAAGTGTATCTCCCATAGATAGAGTCCGCTAATGTATAACCAGGGTATCTGGAGGGAATTGATATGCATATTTACACATTTTAGTCCTTGTGCCTTGCTACATTTTAATCCTTGTTCTTTGCTAAGGCTATCATTCATAGTTAGCATCAAACAGTCACAATAATCTCTAGCAGAAAATAATGTGCAGTTTTATAGAGGAAGTACATTCAATAAAATGGCAAATTCACCAACTCTAGAAAAAAACTAGCTTCCTTCAAGCTATAATATTGGATGCTTGCCATGTCCTGCCAGTTACAGCCAGGTTTTTATGCTTTTGAATACTGTTTGCCACTCAGGTTATGTTGCATGTGTTGCAGCTGACCTATTTGTGCTGCGGGAATTTGATGCATTTAATTTATGTGTCCTGGGGAAAGGCAAGCTGTTCTCTGGGGGAAATGAAGTGACGAAAGGCAATAAGTAATGGAAAATAGGTTTGGAAAGTATGTTAGAGGTCTAGTTAATCCCCTGCCTCACAGTAAAGTGTGTAAGTGTATTGTTCCTAGTTCTCATTTGAGAAAGTTCCGATGTTACAAGAATTGTAATTTTGCACATTGTCTCTAAATTGTAATCTGAAAAACACAGGGATTTTCACTAGTAAGGCACAGGTCGTGGTCTATAGCGTACCAACATCTGGCAGTTTATGGAGTACCATTTCTGCAAAGATAATATTGAGAGTACTATCCAAAGAAGCTGGGGCAAAGTGCTGGAGGGGAAGTGAACAAGAATGTAAAGATAATGTAAAATGGGTTAGGCTGGTCAATAGCAATGAAAAGTACCACAAAGAAGCATCTGTGGAGCTAGCTTTTCAGTTGAAATCACAAGGAATTCTAGTAGCCTTTTTTCTCTCTCTTCTCTTTATCTGTTTCTGTCTATATAGGGTTCTAGAAGATCACAGTGAACTCAAGGATAAAGTTAGCTTTGTTTTTTGAAGGTGGGATATGCACTTGGTGCTGCTATGTCGTGGTTTAAACCCAGTCAGGTAATTCGTTCGCTCACTTCCCCCCCTTTTCTTGCCCTCCCCCTGCTCTCGGAGGGACGGAGAGGAAAATCGAAAAGAATGCAACTCCCACAGGTTGAGATAAGAACAGTTTAGTAACTAAGGTATAACACAGATCACTACTGCTGCCACCAATGATAATAATGATACAGGAAATAACAAGGGAAGAGAATACATCATCTCACCACCAGCCGACCGATAACTCGCCCCCCCAGCCCGACCAAGCTCTGACCGATACCTCCTCCAACCCTGCAGTCTCCCAGCCCTTCCGGCTAACTCCCAGTTACATGCTGGGCATGATGTGCTGTGGTATGGAATACCTCTTTGGTCAATTTGGGTCAGGTGTCCTGTCTCTGCTTCCTCCTGGCTCCCTCTCTTCCCTGGCAGAGCATGAGGCTCACAAAGTCCTTGGCCAAACCAAAACATCCTTGTTATCAGCTCTGTTCCCGAGCTGAAAGTCAAAACACTGCACTACACCAGCTACCAAGAAGGGGAAAAATGACTGCTACTGCTGAACCCAGGACATGCTATTAAGTATTCTGTACGTAACTGAAAAGGAGTGTGAGGAAGAGATTTCTAGATATTACTGGTGACCCCTATGTCTTAGTGTTTTTTTTGTGAGGGAATATTTTGTAAGGACTTTGCTCTGTTAAGAATTAATTGATTGCTTTTCCTCACCTGTTCCTTTTTTTCTGAAACATTATATAGGCTGGGTCTCCCCGGTCATGTGGGAGACAACAGGGGAGCAGAGAGGGAGGTGCTATCCAAATGTTCTCTCACTATGCTTATAGTTCATAAAGCTGTCGAACCTATCCTGAATCATACTCATGTTATCATGCACTTGGAGTTGCCAAGTTCTCCAGCACCTGGTCACACACTCCCAGATGTCTGGATCCTGAAGCAGAACTTCAATTACCCTGTGGGGGTACAAGAAATGTTACATCATGTCCATGTTTTGGGTTCAGAAAACAACCAACAATTTAATCTTTCTAGAGGTATGGTGAATAAATATAATTATTTGTACATGGGTGTCTCTCACCAGAAAGTTTCAAATGGATCGGATATCTAGTCTGAAAAAAAAACCCTACATTCTTGATATAAATAATGTCTAATGATCCCAATACCCTATTGTTAATTGCCATTTAATATTCCGCATTTACCATTTGCTTCTTTAGAGCTGCATATCATAGAATCATTGAATGGTTTGGGTTGGGAAGGCCCTTGAAGATCATTTAGTTTCAACCACCCTGCCACGGCAGGGACACCTTCCTCTAGACCAGGTTGCTCAAAGCCCAGTCCAACCTGGCCTTGAACACTGCCAGGGATGGGGCATCCACAACTTCCCTGGGCAATCTGTGCCAGTAAATCACCATCCTCATAGTGAAGAATTTTTTCCTGATATCTGAGTCTCCCCTCTTTCAGTTTAAAGCCATTCCCTCTTGCCCTGTCACTACATGCCCTTGTACAAAGCTCTTCTGCAGATTTCTTGTAGGCCCCCTTTAGTTTATTTATCCTCATACTTCTTATGAATGCAGCAAGTGGAAAGAATTCATCCAAAATAAAATTATCCTTTGAGAATAACCAGAAATATTCCTGATTAAAAAAAAACCTATAGTAAGAACTAGTATCTTTACCAGAAAATTATATCTATCCTGAAGTTAGACATGTGACAAAATGCAATGAGATGCATGTAATTTCCCTTACAATACTAGTTTTGTATGTGAGTTAACTCATCACACGTACAGCCACTATTAAAATTTCTGCAGCTATTCATAAATGGTACTTACTAAGAAATCTGCTAAGTGTTGGGTTTATGCTTTGCTGCATATCATATCTCCTTTTATTTCTAGACATGAATAACTGAAATCAGGTCATACAACATTTTCTTACATACAACATGTGCAAAGTTGTATATAGATTAGTTTTTGGCTGATCTTACACATTTTGTGAACTTCCTAAGCTGATTCCAATAATATTCAAAAAGACAAATGATCTAAAATTTCTACAACCATTTTTCCTTTTAAATGCAATTAAAAAAATGCTCTGAATACCTCCTTTAATTCTTATGTAGTACTTCTGTTTATGTCACTGTTACACTAAATGTAATACCCAGACATCAAAGTATTATAAGTGAGGAAAAGAGTGCTTCGCTGCTAGTAGAAGGTAAGACACACTGATGGGCTACTCAGCAGACTGCTTTGTTGGCTCTCACTTTCTTCTTTTATGCTGCAAACAATCTTTATCATTCTATTCTGCTGCATCCTTCCCTTCTTTGGTCATGTAGCAAAGTGGACATATGTTCTCTCATATTCTTCATAGTAATGCTCTTTTGTAAAATACATCAGACCTGTAAGTTGAAGGATAGCAGATATAGGTTGGAATTTCTTCATTTAGAAGAGAAAATTTAAAGCAGGACTCACACATTTGTGCAGAGGAAAATAATGTGCTACAAAAGATATGGTAAGTGTAATGTCCTATCTAGCTTATTTAAAACTAGTTAAAGCATTGCCACTTTATTTTTGCAGTTTACATGTATCCATGGCTGCCTAATCCAGGGATAATGTAAAATCTGGTTTCAAACAAGCCTAGCCAGGCAGCACCTAATTTCTACATGTCTTAATTTTTGACTGAGTTCCACAAGCTCTGAAAGGCTGTCTTTACACCTACTGAGAAGCACTTCAAACTTGACAGCATCTTGGCACCTATTTCTCAAATACATCTGAGAACAATCTAGAAAAATGATGCGTTCCTCTGCCTAATCACTTCGAGCAGCTTGACTTAGTAGGCATGTTCAGAGAACAATTAGAGATTCTGAGTCTGCACAAACACCATGACAGCCAATATTACCTGAAAAACAAATGACTAAGTGAAAATAGGTGTGTCACATCTTGAGTAAGAAAAATTCAAACATCTGGATATTCTCACAGAATAAAATTGTATATTTTGAACGATTAAGTTCTCTGGTCATTCAGCCAGCCACTGAGTCATTTTCTTGGATGTCAGGAATTGTGTGTTTAAATGAAAGGGGATAAAGAAGGACAAAAAATAAATAAGCAAAGAAAGGAAAGCACCACCCCAACTATAGTTTCTTAATAAATATTAAAAGGTAGTGATACTGATCATCTAGATATTTTTATTTACTTAATCTAATAAAGGAGAGAAATGCATCTTCATTTTCTAAGTTCCTTTAGAATTATTGTTCACTGCATCTACTTCAGATCTCCTGTCTTTATGATAGATGTAGACTGACCCTGAGTCCCCTTAGGGTTTTATTTTACACTGCAAATATCCATCACTAGATATGTGATATGATTGCCACATGGTCAAATACTATCTCTTAATTTTTAATACCTCAATCCCTTGGCTTTTCACTTTAGAATTTGGTTATTGAGAACATTGCAGCTATTTAATAAGTCTCAGACTGCTTTAGTTTGATTTTTAGGTTTGCATGGCAAGATGTTGGTAGTGGGGATACTACAAGGGTGGCTTTCTGTGAGAAGCTGCTAGAAGCTTCCCTTATGTAAATGCCAGCCAGCTCCAGGATGGACCTGCCGCTGGCCAAGGTCAAGCCCATCAGCAATGACAGTAGCACCTCTGGAATAACATATCTAAGAAGGGGAAAAAGTTGATGCGTGACAGCAATTGAAGCCAAGAAAGGAGTGGGAATATATGAGAGAAACAACCCTAAAGGCAACAAGGTCAGTGAAGAAGGAGGGTAGGAGGTGTTCCATGTGCCAGAGAAGAGATTCTTCTGCTGCCCATGGTGCAAACCTTGGTGAGGCTGTTCCTCTGCAGCCCGTGAAGGTCACAGTGGAATAGATCTCCACCTGCAGCCCATGGAGGACCCCACATCAGAGCAGGTGGATGCTCAAAGGAGGTTGTGACCCTGTAGGAATCCTGTGCTGGATCAGGCTCCTGGCAGGACTTGTGACTCTGCAGGGGACTCATGCTGAAGCTCTTGGAGGACTACATCCCATGGAAAAAACCCACATTGGAGAAGTTCATGAAGAACTATTCTATGATTCTATGAGTCTAACTACCTTTCATGGGTGGGACCCCACACTGAAGCAGGGAAAGAGTATGAGGAGCCCTCTTTGCGACAAGAAGCAGCAGAAACAATAAGTGATCAACTGCTCTCAATACCTGTTTCATACCCCCAAAACCCCTACAGGGGAGGAGGTAGAGAAAGTCAGGAGTAAAGTTAAACCCAGGAAGAAAGGAGGGGTGGGGGAAACAAAAGGTATTTTTAAGATTTGGTTTTATTTCTCATTATCCCACTCTGATTTGATTGGTAATATATTAAATTAATTTTTCCCCAGCTTAAGTCTGTTTTGCCCAAAATAGCAATTGGTGAATGTTTTTCTCCTGTCTTTATCTCACCCCACAAACCTTTCATTTTTCAGTCCCCTGTTCAGCTGAGAAATAGAGTGGCTTTAGTGGGCATTTGGCATCCAGCCAGGGTCTACCCACCCTGTCAGTGCAGAAAGATGTGAGCATCTGTGCAGCTGAGTTGCTTCTGACCTCTGAAGTTTTTTCAATTTCATTTTATCTTGAAATGCCATCATGACATAAAATCTGCATGGAAAGTACTGGGCTATTGTAATCAGTGTTGCCAGAAAGATTACAGTGAACCTTTTGCATTATTTTAGAATACATTTAAGGTCAGAGCAACAATATTGAGGGGAAGAAAACATTCCTACTGTGTTTTGTGCAACTGGGGTAATTTCTCACTTACATGATTTGAACTTTATTCATATTATAAAAATTTCACATTAAAAAACCCACAAAGAACCAAACAACCCTAAGCTGTCTGAAGACTAAAAATAAACATTAATGAAATCCTTTCTTCATCATTACTATTGTTTGTTTTTTCTCTGTGCAGATCGCAAAGACTGTCTGAGAAAATGACTATCTATGGGAATGCCATAGCAGAAGGACTTGTTAAAATATGCTGCTCTGGCTTCATGACTGAAGTCTAGTCCAGAGATAATTGCTACAGGAAAAGAAAGAATAATAACACAGTTAAAATTATTTTACACACACTTATTTACTACCGCTGCTCCTGATGGTGTTCTTACCCTTCCCTCCTCCTCTGGACTTGAAGGCTAGTAGCTTTATTGTCATGTACATGGGAAGGGAGGGGAGAAGGTAACACTGAGCATCTGCAGTCCTTCACCAGGGGAAGTGTGCTGGTCATGTCAATGGTTTACTCTTTCTTAATCTATGATTCAAGTGGGGTCATTTTTCAGTTGTTTAATATGCTTTTACACCTTTGGTTTTTCTCATTGGTCTGCAGCTCCTTGTTAATCCAAATTAACAATCTGTAGTGTCTTTAATATATATCAGATACAATGCCTTTGTTCACTTTTTAACTCCTAAAACCAATATTGACCAGCTTCAGGCTTGCATCTCTTTAACTGATCGTGGGTGAATTGTTTACAGTTATGGTGTCTCTGGTGCCAAGCCTGTGCCCCATCTCTTATCACCATTCCATGCCTATGCTTCTCTGCACCACATCCTGAGATACATCTGAGATGCATGTATGTTTAAAATCCATTCTTTGGAGCTGGTAGTCCATGCTCCTTAATGTCTGCAGCAAAATTATATGTCTTAAAAAATTAATCTAACCTCATGAGCATTACTCCTTCATTAACCAGAAAGCAGACTTTAAAAATGCATGACTTAAACACTTCATGCTTTCTAAAAAGTAAAATTCAGCTGATTGCCCACAATCATCACAATAAAACAAACATTTGTTCATTTGTTGAAGAGAATCAAGATTTTGATATGTTCAAGGGGTAAAGTAATGACAATGAAACACATAGTTTCATTCTTGAAAATTCTTAAAAGCTGTGAACTTTTTACAAGAATGACCCCTGAGGAGTACGTTATAAAGATTTAATTTTAATTATTTAACCTGCAGATTATGAAAGTCAAGCGAAAACTTTCTTGAGTTCTCCCTTATTTTGCATTGGCTTATTTGTGAGGTAGGAAGGTTATATGTTGAAATATTAAACCAAAGGACTTAAAACATGTAATGTGAACATATGTTGATAGAACACGTTTCAGAAAAATTATAATGTTGAAATTCTAGCAAAAAATGCTCTTACTATTACTACAGAGTAGGCCAAATGAATATTAGTTATGTATTATTTATGATAACTTATTTGTTCTGTACCTTTCAACTGATAAGCTTGTCATAAAGGAACAACATTTCTGTTTTCAACTACCTTGAATTATATTTCCCAAGTTTTGCATTCTTCAATGCTTTGTGGACTTCTTTATTCCATTCCAAAACGATTCAGTCCATGCATTATCCATTTTGTTTCTACTTTCCTTTTCAACATGAAATTTCTTTGTTTGTTTTCTGACAACATCTTAATTTCTTGTGTTTGTATTCAATTAACTTTGACATGCTTTTCGACTGCAGCATGTTAAAAATTTCATGCATTTATTATTTATGCTGTCTCACCAATGCTTTTGAGATGAATTTCTATTTTTTAAGAGTAAACAATGGTTAATGTAAGTTAAATTGGGTTGGAAGAATCAGTTAGAAGATGGAACCAAAAAGCTGACCCTGTCAGAATAGCAAACTGCAAAAGAAGAAAAAGCAGATTTTTAGATGAGGATGGGAATGCTAGAACCATATAAAACAGTATTTAGTCAGAATACTTGTGAAGAATTTTTGGATGCCAGCAGCAATTTGGTCTGCTGAGATTACATTATTTAGTCTTGTTGAGATCAATATATTCTGTAAAATGTGGTCTTTGTGCCCAATAACACCTACCCAATAGAAAGTCCAAAGCACTCAGAACACTGATTTGCTGCATATGTTCCACTATGTGAGTATTTTGTCTGGAGGAAGTCTAATGTATCCTTCAAGCGTTAGCTGCACTGGTCATGTCTGCACTACTATACTAAAGAGAGGCAGCTAATACGTCCTTGCCCCAGGGTCAACAGGCACTTCTGTGTGGTTGTTGGGTTTTTTTTTCCTCTATTTTTTAGGGGTAGTTCCTTTTATAAGAAATTTGTTTTGGAAAGAGCTAGTGGGAGCGGTTAAAAAAGGTTTATAAGTGGAAACAAGGACAGGTGGCATGGGAAGAGTAGAGGGATGTTGTCCGGGAAGCTAGGGACCAGGTTAGAAAAGCTAAGACCCAGTTACAATTAAACTTAGCGAGAGGTATTAAAAATAACAGGAAGGGATTCTACAAGTACATAGCAAATAAAAAACAGACTAGGGAGAACCTAGGCCCCCTCAGGAAGCTCTCGGGAGAACTGGCTACACAGGGTTTGGAGAAGGCTGATGTTCTGAATGACTTCTTTGCCTCGGTCTTCACTGGCAAAGGCTCTGACAAAACCACCCAAGTCTTGGAAGGCAGATACAGGGACTGTGAGAATGAAGACCTTGCGCCCACTGTAAGAGAGGAACTGGCTCGAGACCATCTTAAAAATCTGAACGTGCACAAGTCCATGGGTCCTGAAGGAGCTGGCAAATAAAGTTGTAAAGCCACTGGCCATCATATTTGAGAAATCATGGCAGTCAGGTGAAGATCCCAACGACTGGAAAAAGGGAAATATAACCCCCATTTTCAAGAAGGGGAAAATGGATGACCCAGGGAATTACAGACCAGTCAGTCTCACCTCTGTGCCTGGCAAAATCTTGGAGCAGATTCTCCTGGAAGGCATGCTAAGGCACATGAAAATCAACAAGGTACTTGGTGACAGCCAAGGCTTCACTAAGGGGAAATCCTGCCTGACCAATTTGGTGGCCTTGTATGATGGGGCTACAGAACTGATGGACAGGGCTAGAGCAGTTGATGTCATCTACCTGGACTTGTGTAAAGCATTTGACACTGTCCCACACAACATCCTTGTCTCTAAATTGGAGAGACATCAATTTGATGGATGGACCACTCGGTGGATAAAGAACTGTCTGGATGGCCGCACACAAAAAGTTGTGGTCAATGGCTCAATGTCCAGCTGGAGACCAGTAACGAGTGGAGTCCCTCAGGGATTGGTGTTGGGGAAGGTCTTGTTCAACATCTTCGTAGCTGACATGGACAGTAGGTTTGAATGTGCCCTCAGCAAGTTTGCCAATGACATCAAGCTGTGCGGTTCGGTTGCTACGCTGCAGGGAAGGAATGCCATAAAGAGGGACCTCGACACGCCTGTGAGGTGAGCTGATGTCTACCTCATGAAGTTTAACCATGCCAAGTGCAAGGTCCTACACCTGGGTTGGAGCAATCCCAGGCACAGCTACAGGTTGGGCAGACAAGAGATTCAGAGCAGCCCTGTGGAGAAGGACTTGGGGGTGTTGGTTGATGAGAAAATGAATATGAGCTGGATTCAGTGTGTGCTTGCAGCCCAGAAAGCCAACCATACCTGGGCTGCATCAAAAGGAGCGTGACCAGCAGGTTAAAGGAGGTGATCCTGCCCCTCTACTCTGTTCTCGTGACACCTCACTTGGAGTATTGCGTGCAGTTCTGGTGTCCTCAACATAAAAAGGACATGGAACTGTTGGAACAAGTCCAGAGGAGGGCCACGAGGATGATCAGGGGACTGGAGCACCTCCTGTATGAAGATAGGCTGAGAAAGTTGGGGCTGTTCAGCCTGGAGAAGAGAAGGCTGCATGGAGACCTCATAGCAGCCTTCCAGTGTCTGAAGGGGGGCTATAGGGATGATGGGGAGGGACTCTTCATTAGGGACTGTAGTGATAGGAAAAGGGGTAACAGGTTAAAACTTGAACAGGGGAAGTTTAGATTGGATATAAGGCAAAATTCTTTCCTGTTAGGGTGGTGAGGCACTGGAATAGGTTGCCCAGGGAGGTTGTGAATGCTCCATCCCCGGCAGTGTTCAAGTCCAAGTTGGACGAAGCCTTGGGTGATATGATTTAGCATAAGGTGTCCCTGCCCACGGCAGGGGGGTTGTAACTGGATGATCTTAAGGTCCTTTCCAACCCTAATTATTCTTTGATTCTATGAGTGGTAGAGTGAGCTTACAGTTAAGCAGTGTGGATCATCAGGGAATATTGCTTGCGCTAATTCCCTCACACTTCTTTAGTTAGCAGCATAAACATATTATGTATTCTATATGGGTACGGCACCAGTGTTTGAACCTGTCTAATTACAGGAATATGAAAATCTTCTGTTGTGAACGCCTGATATACTGATCATTGTGACTGTAGATACTTGACTGTAGAGATTCTTTCTCCTTCCCCTTTAGTCTGAGGCTTTGCTCACCTCTGGTATAATATGGACCTTGAAATGTTCTCATACAGTGATTAGTCACTAACTGACCAAAGGAATATGAACAAAGCTTTTCTCTAAGTTTTACAGGACTGCAATTCTGAACTAAAAAAAAAAAAAAAAATCATTATGATAAACAGTTTGTAATGGATAGTATCTTAAAAATAATTTTAATGGAGATTTTGCTAGATACATGTATGGGACAAACTTTTAGGGACTTGAGTTATGTACATAATACATTACTTTTCTCTCGCATTGTATGGACAAAACATTAGATTTAATTTACTTCTGCTTCTGGTGCAAATACAAAGGCTTATATTGATTACCTTCATCAGTTGTTCATGACTTAAACAGCAATTAAGACTATTAATTCTGAATTATTTTTTCATAAACCGAAGAATTCTAAGATATAAAAATTACTCTAGTTACTATATTAATGAAAATTTTAAAATTAGCATTTTAATTTTTTAGAGAAAATGAGGAACTGAAACATTAATCTGATTATACAAAATATTGTAGAAATGTTTGCTATTCCTCTAATTGTCAAGGTTTATATTTCTAATGAACATTTACCGAACATTTAAAAATAAAAAAACTATAAACCAAGAAAACCTATAACAACCCTGAAACACATAATGCTATGCTCACAGACTCCGTGCCAGGCAGACGGTTCCGATAAATTTATTTTGTATTGTCTCTATATTTTTTTGCATAAGATTTTTAAATGAGGACCTCAGTAAACTGAAAAAAAAACGGAAGGATTTTAGAACAGGTATAAATCTTCCTTAATATCTGCTATAATATACCATGTGTCTTACTAAATATATGTTATACTAAACTGAAGCAGTTTATGAAATCTCCAGATCAATAAATGTCAAAATAAAAAAGATTATAAATGTAGTATTACTAGCAGATACAAAATTGAATAAAGAAGAAAACACACCACAGACATGCACAAAAGAAGAGATATCTGAACAGAGTATGAGAAAGTTTGAGGTCTTTATCAAACAGGGTGGATGAAATGCTGGCAATTATATTGTTGAGTACAGTGACAGGAAGAGGAAAAAAAACATTAATATTTCAAACTCTTTCTTAATTTTATTCTATAAATTGTTAAAAGGACTCTTGTTTTTTACAGTAAGGCATCATAGGTAAGCAGCTTCCCATTGGAAAGCAAACAATCAGAAACAAGCCCTTACTCAGGGGACTATAAAAAATGTTTTGTTTTTTCTTTTTTTGTGAAAAAGCTCTGTGATTATGTTTTACTGTGAACAAAGTGAACCATCTATCCTTAACTTCTTTGTGGTTTTGGTGGGTAATGGGGTATAGTCTTCTGTAATACATATTAGATAATGAAATAATATTTGTTATAAATTAATTTATGGACCTTCACTGTGTTGCTGCTTCTTTTACCCAGCATGCCATTCTCTTCTTTTGGGTTAGAAAATATGCTAGATAATTATCATCATATCATATGCATAGTTTTTGTATTGCTGTAAGTTTTACCATTTATTATCCATCATTACATTTTAAGAAGTTCAGGATACTGATATTGCGTTTAATGCCAAACCCCTCCTGTAACATAAAATGCTATGTAATAAAATGTATAGGAAATGCTAATATGAAATAAGCACTTCTCTGGTATGAGTAAAACTTATGAAAGCTGGTCTGCATTGAGACATTTTAAGTATACAAATGCAGCAAAAAGTTCCTGCATTCATACAAGGAGACTGAATGTCAACATTTTTGTACCCCATGTTCCAGAGTCATTATATCTGAAAGAAACCATCATTCAACAACCCGCATGAAATCTAGGCTTCACAGATCATTGTAAAGTATCAAGAAGCATCTATGTTAGATTAAATTTTTATTTTTCATTTTCTTATTGTTGTGCCTAGTTTTTGGATATATGTGCAGCAGTTACAAAACAGCACAGCTGCAGACCTAATCCGATTGGAAAGAAAATTCTCCAAGTGAAAAAAAAAAATCTCATGGAGCTTCTAGGCAAGTGAATAAATGTATTTGCTTTAATGATTTCTGTTATTTTATTGAGGAAAAAAAATGCCAGTCACCATAAATAAAGGTTCACTTGCTTCATACATTCCTGTTAGAATTAAAAAGCTGAGTTTAAGGGCTTCTAGCAAGAAGGGTAATATTTTCATTAAAGTATTCTTGTTTTTGAGTTATATTAAATCCTGATTTAATGTGCATGAGACAACTTTTAATGCTGTGAAGGCTCATACCTATGCAAAGATCAAAAAAGTTGAAAATTTTGTGCTTTATTGTTTACTGTATTTTTTATGTATATATTTGTTATTTAGGTAGCCAAATTGTTTTTAAAGTTGACACTTGGAATGCTCTGATCTATTGCCTTTCAAAGAGTCCTGATTACCCAATAACCATAGAATCATAGAGTCATAGAATGGTTAGGCTTGGAAAGGACCTTAAGATCATCTAGTTGCAACACCCCTGCCGTGGTCAGGGACACCTCACACAAAATCATATCACCCAAGGCCTCATCCAACCTGGTCTTGAACACTGCCAGGGATGGAGCATACATAACCTCCCTGGGCAACCTATTCCAGTGCCTCACCACCCTATCAGGAAAGAATTTCCTTCTTATATCCAACCTAAACTTCCCCTGTTTAAGTTTTAACCTATTACCCCTTGTCCTATCACTACAGTCTCTAATGAGGAGTCCCTCCCCAGCATCTCTATAGGCCCCCTTTCAGATACTGGAAGGCTGCTATGAGGTCTCCACACAGCCTTCTCTTCTCCAGGCTGAACTGTCCCAACTTCCTCAGCCTGTCTTCATACCAGATTAATAAAAGATATTGGATCTTTTAGTTTAGGCTGCACATCCTCAAATCTTTTATCATGGAAAAATGTAGAAACAGATAACAAAAAAACTTGCTTCAGCCTGAGCAAGCTAACTGCCTTCTGTAAGTGACAAACACTCTCTCCTTGGATCATTTATATCAGGTAATATATCATCCTGACCAACTGATTTCTAGACAAGTGTCTTCTTTCAAACAACAGTATGGTCAGTCAGAGGTTAGTTTCCAAAGAACCTCTTATGAAGTCTTCTTAAGGTGCCTGTCTTGCCGTGCACACACATACTCCTCCTTAAGAGCTCCATAATAATGATCTAAAAGAAGCTGCTGCATAAGGAAGTGTAAATATTTCATGCATTAATTCCTTGAAGACAGACTTCCTCTCTGTAGCTTAACTTAGGTTAAGGTATCTAAGCAGAGGAATACTTACTCATGTATTTAAACTGAAATTAGCTAGAGAGGAGTTTAGATGTGTAAGCCTGGGCAAACCCAGGCATGGTCAGAGGTGGAATCGTCTTGACAACTAGGAATCTTCTTCTTTTACCTTCAATGGGGAAAGATGTAGACAATCTATTGTCTATTTTCAGAATTAGCTAGCAGCTACCCAAGGGATTTTTGTTGTTTGTTTAGAATTGCAGTATTAGTATGCACAGCTATTCAGGCAGTGTTTTTCTAATTTTTCTGTACTCATTTTCACTATGATTTATAAATTATAAGACAGAAATATTAGCCAGCCATTTTTGTGCCCCCTAAATTTATTATAAATCAGTGTTGTAAAAAACTTATTAAGATACATCACTATGAATTAGATGTACAATACCACACCAAAAATAAAGAGGTTTTAAAAGAAAATTAAAGCTGAAATCAAAATCAGTGCTACATAGGAATTACATGAACTGTTAATTGCTTGCTACTGCAATGGAACTAGCAATATCAATTCAGGCTCAGCAAACACAATGTTTAAAGGAGTGAAAAAGCAGAAAAGTTTATGTATAGACTATAGAATTTCGATTAATTTTTTTTAGTGTTTTTGTGTTTGTTTTTTTTTTTAAAATTTTTATTCAGAACTCAAAAACTCTGTTAAAAACTCTGGGTATAAGGGAGAAGTTCTTTACTGCAAAGGCGGTGAGGCACTGGAATAGGTTGCCCGATGCTCCATCCCTGGTGGTGTTCAAGGCCAGGTTTGACAGAGCATTGGGTGACATGGTTTAGTGTGAGGTGTCCCTGCCCATGGCAGGGGGGTTGGAACTAGATGATCTTAACGTCCGTTCCAGCCCTAACTATTCTATGATATTATGATTCTAAGCATCAGAAAAAGCTATGAAGAAACTTAAGCTGAAACATTTTTTTGTTTGTATCAACAAATAAGGAATAAATAATTTGAAAGGAATGAATGATATATAAAGGTATACAACCTGCTTTTATTTTATAAGATTACATAATCCAAGCCTTTGTAGAAGAATGCTGGTACAAGAAAACTGGTATTCTAAATGAAGAGAGAAAAAAGTGACTGAGGTGAATTAAAGATTTTAACAGTGATCTACATTAAGGAAGTATTTCATAGTGAATTTTAGGCCACAACAGACCAGCAGTAGTCACTGTCTTGAAATTCAGTAAAACAACAATTTTTTTTTAGCTTTTCCACCCATAAAAATGTATTAAAATAGTATTTCCTAATATAGCTAATTATACTGATTGATGGCAAGCTCTGAAAGTATCAAGACTATGTCAAGAATTTCTTTGCTAGGGAAGATTTTTTTCCCACTCCAGTTTTAATGCACATTCCTTTGACATTTTAATGGCAGAATGGGATCAAATATCTCAGTTATTAAAAAGAAAAAAAAAGTTTCCACTTCCTCATATTAATTTTTACAGAATCATAGAACAGCCCAGGAATATCTAAACAGCTACAAACATTTAGCATCAATGTGGTTCGCTGTCAGGTAAGACAGTGGTATGTCCTACAGTGCCTTCTTTATGAAGAGAAAAATTATTCCTATGTAAATGAGTCCAACATCTTATTTATTTTTTTACAACAGCCACAAAAATATAAACCTAATACTATACCTAGAGTTTACATTTTATTTTCCAAAGCACATTTGTGAACTTCAGCTGCTCAGTTGCAGAAAAAAAAACAACCAAAAAGCCATAGAAATTAACTCTATTAATTATCTGACAGAGAAATTATACTCTGATTGTAGTTCTATGTATTCTTAGGCTGTTTGGAATTTGCCTTAAAAACTATACCTACATTTTGGAAGATGTACTAAAAATACAATCTCCACTTGAGAAAAAAATCTTTGTTAAAAGCGGAAGTATCCCAACCAATTCACAAGTATATTTCTTCCCTGAGAGACCCGGAACAGTAGGATCTTCTTGTTGTTTTTGCATGATACCTAATGGGTTTATGACCAAGGGGGGATTTCCAAATATGGGCATAATATAAATGGCAGAACTAAGAAATACCGGCACCTGTGACAAAGGAAACTTAATCAGCTGATTAATAACATCAATCCTGCGCTTTCAATTTCTCTTTTCAATTAAAGCCCTACCTATTTTGCTTCCACTAAGCTACATAACTACATACATTTGCTGCTACATGTGACATCCACTTATTTTACTCTGTTTTAATCATTAGAGGAAAACACATTAAATTAATCCCTTCAGATGTGTATTTGAAACATCTTTAAATATTACTACAAGTTTTAAATAAAATGCATGGCAGTTAACTTGATATTCCTAAAAGTCTGATGTACTACATCTCGAATCTTACTCGAAAAGCTCTGCTGTTCAGTAAATATTTGCTGCCATCTGCAGACAAAATGTGAGAAGTGCTTTTCTAGAAATCTCAAGCATTTAATATTTTTCTCCCCCCCCCCCCCCCCGGAAAATTCGTTTGTTATGATTAAATCATTCTTAACTAAAAGATCCAAGTGGCTATAACTAGAAAAAAATAGTGGCTATCAGCTAGAATATACTCCTGGGAAAGCAATCAATTAATATACATTTTAGAGTTCTGTTTTTTTTTTTTAAGTAAATATTGCATAGATTCTTATAACTCCTAAGATTCTTATAACTCCTAATGTATTTTTATTTTTTTAAATAATTGTTTTTAATAAATTATTTTTAACATAATAACATTTTATTTAAAAAGGTTTCTGTGGGTGAAATTAGCTCCCTCTGAACTGTGAACTCCAAGTTTGGTGGACTAAAGTTTTTACACTCTAGATAACAAATTTTACTACTATAGCTTTCTCACAGTTTCCCCTGCAAAAGTCCAGTCTCAATATCTTTGTATAGTTTTCATGGGCAAGGACTACTGATTTTTTATTTTTTTTTTCTCTTCTATATCTCATAGCTTTAGAGAACCGATCTCAGCTAATCTATTCATATATTACTTTTAATTCATCAAAAAGTGATTAGCTGTTGTGCCCTTTATCCAAAACTCATCTTAATTAATCTTCTTATTAGTCAGAATGAAATGCTAAGCACATAGCTAAGCACATTTTTCCTATAAAACATTCTCACTGCCCATTAGAAGGTTGTGGTTGCCACAGAAGGTCCCTGTAAAGGCTGCAAGTGTTGATGGGTTCTTCAGACCACCTACTCCAGGGTTGAGCTGTGGTGCCCCAGGCCTGCACTGCTATGTCAAGAATGGGTTATGTGGGCAAAAGCAGGGTGAAAGAGGCTGGAAGAAGACTCACCCATGCCTTCCCACTCTGCCTGGAAGCTGCATTTGAGCTCAAACACTCCTACCTGGTCTATGCCTGAGCTGCATTCCAAGCATGCTGGGCCTGGGCAGGTGATGCATTGATGCCAGACTTCAGTTCCCAGCTTGGCCTCAAGCCTGCCTGGTCACTGTGGACTTGCCTGGACACCAGTGGGCTCCCATTTGACCTCAGTCATCATCCTCATCCCAGCCCTGCTCTCCTGCACAGGTACCATGAACCAAATCCCTTGCTGAGTCACTGCCCTGCTCTCACTCTCGACACCTGTCTCCCTGCCCTTGATAGCTGCTCAATATCTGTACAGGGGTATAGAGGAAAGATAAGAAATAACAGATACAAGTTAGAGAAACAGGAAGTTTGAATTAAACATTAGAACAGCTATTTCCCTGTGAAGGAGGTCAAACACAGGAAGAGGTTGCCCAGAAAGGCTGTGGAGTCTTTATACCTGAGCACCATCAGGGCTCATCTTTACATGGCCTAGATCACCTTTCTCTGTTTGACCCTGCTTTGAACAGGAGGCTGTACCATATAGCTCTAAAGGTTTTTTCCAACCTATCCTGTGATTACTGAAAATCTGCTTGTGGCAAACTCCTGTTTCTCAAGTAACCAACTGAAAAGTCATTCTCTGTACACAAACATTTCTTCCTTCAGGAGGTGACATCCAACTATAACAACAGCATCCTGAACCCCCTTGGTCCTAACTGTTCAACTGTGGATGAACAACTGAAATTCAAATTCCAAGACTACAACTTTCAGATGCAGTGCACCATATTTGTTCCTTTCAGTGAGTGTGAAGGGCTAAACTCTGTTTTATTTTCTGGTTAATTCTTTTCAGTTAAAGATGTGATGTTACATAGATTTCTCTATTGTATTTAATGCCTTTAGTCTTTGTAATACCATGGCACACCATTTAAATGAAAAATATGACTTTGTCAGAAAATCCAGACTCCCAAAGTTCTATTTAAAATGCAGGGGGTGGGTAAGTGTAACAGTTTTCTTAGTATATACATATTTCTGGACTAAAGACCTCTGTATTATATTCACTCTTGGAGAAGTATATACGTTGAAATGAATCTTTGCAACCAATATATCTACATGGGCTTCTGGTGTCTGTAGTCACTCAGGATTTTACTAATAAGGAAGTGAGGGTGACAAAAGCCACTAAAATAAGCCTTACAGAAAAAGCCAAATTGAATTTAACTATATTTGTTGCCAAAATATATGTACAGATTGAACTGACTGTGTCTAGTAGTCATCTGTCCAAGATTAAGGTTCTTCACATAGATTCTCTATGCTTTTGCAACAGCAATTTGACTTTTGTTTTTTTTTTAATAATTTTTTTACAATGAAATGTTAGAATATCCTGAGAAAATAGTTTAAGAACTTGTTTATTAGCTTCTCTCCTTTTTTTATCAATATTAAAATCTCAGGAATCAGAAGGATATATATTACGGGTATTTTTGATTGTTGGATTGTATAGTAGTAAGAACAAAAGGTTAAAAAGAACTCTATTCAAAACTCAATGTTCCTATTTTAGCATGAGTTTGGGACAATTATGTTTTCAGTTAAGCTGATGCAAATAAAGAATAATTTCTCTGAATTCAGTATACATATTCTTCATAAATCTGGCAGACAGCTCAGACTCTCAGGTCATGTTTTTAAGTGGATTGCATATCTGAATCATCACAGTCCATTTACTTTGAAAAGTCATCTGTTCATAGAGTTCTGTTTAGAACTACAGAACTCTGTGAGTTGAGAAAATATGAAGGAGACTAATACTTTCTTATTTCACCATCCTCCTTCATTCAAAAAAGAGGTAAAAAGGGCTTCCAAACTCTGGCTTTTGCACAAGATCTTTCTGATTGTTTTAAAATGCTGCACTTCTGTTCACCACAGCTTAATTATTCAGGTGGGTGTTGATCTCTCAGAAGCATGAGATGCTCATCATTATGCCAAAATTTATTTTTAAAGCTGAAATTCTGTCCGGGTGTGCAGCTCTCTTCTTTCAATTAATTCAGCTGCATTGTGTGCCCTGCTTTCTGTTATCTGCATTACAATAGCAGTGACTTCCTTGCCTCTACTGGCACCTAGCCAGAAAGACAGAGTAACCCCAGTGTCTCCCTGTGCTTTCAATGTCACTTCAATGGACCACTGCTGTCAGCAGTAAAAGTACAATAAGTTGAAGCTCTTTCTTCAGTAGAAATCCTATGATAGAATTAAGGAGTACTTTAATATTTTACAAGAGACTGAGACCATCTGTTAAAATCCAGCTGAATGGGTCTTCATCTAATAGGGTATAAATGCATCTTGTGACTATCTATTCAGGTGATTTTTTCAGCTGCCTTTCCCATTGTTTGTCTTTCAGTAATCACATTCTGTGTCGCTGAGTGGTCAGAGCAATTTCTGGTCTCAGGTCAAAACTTAGGGGTTATGCTTTTAATTTATTTAATGGATTACTGACTTGCTGTCCTGGGTGAAGTCCTGTCAAGCTTTAACTAAAGGGAAGGGAAAGAGCAGGAATATTGGAATGGAGAAGTCATTTCTGCTAAAAAAAGTGCAAATCTAGGACTCAGATGCCAGATAGATAAATAGAGACATAAAGGTTAGGAGATTTTGAAAGCTGATCTTCCCAGGGTATTTTGTGATGCTGTGTATTCTGCTATTGTCAAAAAGTGGACTGTCCATTCACTAAGCTGCAACAGAGGTATTTTGCAGTATCCATCAATTTTGGATACGGGTTTCCTAAGGTTCATTCCACATTTTTATTTTACACATCAGAAGCATTGCCGAAGATGGCATGAAATCCCTGTCCATCTTCATGTAAATAGAGTTGCTACCTTGGTGGGCATTTATCTTCTCATGAGTCGATTCAGGGTATTAACGACTAAAAGAAGCTCTGCTTTATACTGACTTCCTTTTTATATTTGATTGTCTAATCCTGTTTTCACTTTAAAATATTGCAGCAACTGTAATGGCATAAGTTTAGTGGGGTCTGTAAACCAAAGCACATGCTAAAGTCCTGTCCCCTGCCCCCCCAAAAAAAAAAAACAGAAAAACAAACAAACAAACAAAAAAATCCTCTCATATAAGTAAGAAAAACTGAATATTAACATAAACCCTTCTCTCTAGGACTGAAACGTGAGATTGACAAAATGCAGCCTATTGCATTTCTTGAGAATCATGGTGCCAAAGGATAAAACCTAGCTGTAAAAATGCATGCCATTCTAAGATGCATCCAAAGAGTTTTCAGTCCTGGACTAAATGCTTAATATTTCATTTGCCAGCAATTGCTGGAGAACTACTTTGACTCTTTCATTGGTCTGTGTTCCTTCATTCACTCATTCTGCTATTGATGGGGACTGAAGATTCAGAACTTAACCTCAGCGAGCAAGCTTTGCAATTGATATACAGTATTTCTATATCTGTATTACAAGAAATGGACTAAAAGTACTTTAGGGACTTCTAAGTCGTGCTTTGTATGAATTCTCTAAGAGGCTTCTCATCGCTCACCGATTTTCTATCCTTGATCACACCACTGTTGGATCATAAGAGTATTGTGTGCAGTTCTGGTGTCCTCAACATAAAAAGGACATGGAACTGTTGGAACAAGTCCAGAGAAGGGGCACGATGATGATCAGGGGACTGGAGCACCTCCTGTATGAAGATAGGCTTAGAAAGTTGGGGCTGTTCAGCCTGGAGAAGAGAAGGCTGCGTGGAGACCTCATAGCAGCTTTCCAGTATCTGAAGGGGGGCTATAGGAATGCTGGGGATAGACTCTTCTTTAAGGACTGTAGTGACAGGACAAGGGGTAACTGATTAAAACTTAAACAGGGGAAGTTTAGATTGGATATAAGGGGGAAATTCTTTCCTGTTAGGGTGATGAGGCACTGGAATAGGTTGCCCAGGGAGGTTGTGAATGCTCCATCTCTGGCAGGGTTCAAGGCCAGGTAGGACGAAGCTTTGGGTGAAATGGTTTTGTGAGAGGTGTCCCTGCCCACGACAGGGGGTTTGGATCTTAAGGTCCTTTCCAACCCTAACTATTCTATGATTCTATAATTCTATAAAGGTAGAAATGTATTAAGTGGAGTAAATCCAATTTTGCTTATCTCTGTTAAGGTATTTTCCCACTTTAGGGTTTACTCAGAGGAAACAGTCTACCATGCAGAGTTTAAAGCTTGGTTGACAAATTCTATTTTGTCTACAGCCTGCAGTTTTTGTAGTACTTTTTAAAATTTGAGCACTGCAGACGTTTGTAAGCATATTTTTCTTCTATGCCAAACAATTAAAAAGTAAGTAAAGATATAAGAAGGGGGATTTATAAGTACTGTGCCTGTATTATTATCAGTATATACTCTGGTATTAATCCTTGCTTCATGACCAATGGGTTCAAAGTGGCTTGTGCCCACCCTACGCACGGCATACTTGTTTCACAATGGAGTAGCTGCACCCATCCTGCCAGGAACTGGGAAGACTCCTTGCACCTGCCACAGGTGTTCCTTGCACCTGGGTCTACTCAGTTAATACATCTTTTCAGTGGAATACAAAACCAGCAAGAGATAGCATGAACATTAGTGTAGATCTTTGTAGATTTTGGATAAAAGTTCTTGATCTGTACTCATATCTCTTAGCATAGGGTTTTCCTACTAAGGAAGAAGGAAAGGAAGGAACCAAGAAGATTATCAACTCTGAATTCCTGCTTCTTTTTCCTACAAACTTCCACCTTCCCAGATCTGGTATAGCTCAAGATGTACTTTCTCAAAAAAAAAAAAGAATTTCTTCTTGGTCCCTAAACCCCCCATTTGGATCTGAGATATGTTAATAAGTGTTTGATAAGGATTTTAGATATTGCTGGCCACATTCATACTTTATAACATGATGCAAAGTATTTGTGTTTCTTGCAGTAGGTTGTGGCACGAGATCTTAAAACTGGCTCAGACTGGGTGTTATAGGGTGATTGCTGCAGAAGGCTGATTGTAATAGAGTGATTGAATTTAACAGGGTCTTGTACACAGAGTGATACCTGGATGGAAATATTATTTTTTTATTTTTCTTTTTGTTTTATAGAGAAGCCTGTATTGACAGGACAAGGTGCAGTGGTTTTAAACTGAATGAAGGTTCAGATTGGACACAAGGAAGAAATCTTTATGAGGACATTGGTGAGACTCAGGAACAGGTTGCCGAGAGTAGTTGTGGATGCCTGATTGCTGGAAGTCTTCAAGGCCAGGCTGGATGGGGCTTTGGGCAACCTGATCTAGTTGAAGATATGTGTGCCCATGACAGGGATTGGAACTAGATGATCTTCAAGATTCCTTTCCAACCCAAACTGTTCTATGATTTCATGATTCTACCGTGTGGAATGCATTTAGAAAAGAGTTCTACACAGAAGTAGAGTCAGTCTTAGAAATTTTACTTTTTTAATAAAACACCCTAAAACAGAACATAACCCCCTTGTGCTTTAGGTAACTTCTTTTGCTTGTATTCTTTTATTAAAACTTTTTAAAGATAACTTCATAGAATGTATTAGTAACTCATTTTTCACATTTGGAGGGAAAGAGAAAACGAAGAACCAGCTTTTTTTTTAAAAAAAAAAGAGAAGATATGAAAAGGGATGGAATTGAAGTAATTCATAATATTATATCTAAGTATTCTACTCATTACATCATGAGACACCTTTACTTCAGATGCCACAGAGGTGTGGGCTGTTCATTAGAGTTTCTATATTTTGAATGTTCAAGCTTTTTCTTTTATGAAATTTTTCAGTGTAAAATGAAATTGTTTGCAACTCCATCACATTTTCAAATTTTAGTAATTTCTTTTCACTTTTAGTAAATCTTTCACTCAAATGGAAAAAGGACAAATTGCTAGCAATTTCTTCTTTCTCTTCAACTGGAATAAAATAAAATAGCTTTTGAAAAATCTACAGATTAATATATAGTCTCAAACAGGCAAGCCATTTTGTGCATGTCAAACTCAATATAAAATACAATGATAAAAGGTAGGTCATCTCAGTGAGAACTTGGGAGTATGGGTAGGTAATGTCTCACTCAGTCATTCTGTGTCCTGAGAAAGGTAATAATATCATACACATAGGCATTTTTGTGCTCTTGCACACTCTCACATCACATATACTCTATTCTACTTCAGGATTTGGGGGGTTGTTTTGGTTTGAAGTTTATTTATTTGTTATTTTTCCCGCTTATGTCCTGTTTTTTTAAAAACACATAATGCCAAATCCAAGCAAATTTCCTGCACATAGGATATCCCTAGATGTAATACATGCACGTTAATATTTTGTCTCAACTGCATATGTATTTGTTTAGTGCAGTTTTGGTTTAATGTTCCAATTGATCAGTGTGACATATATACTTATTGACCTAGCTGGCTCTAATTAAAATCTGACATGATCAACTAATTTTAGTTAAATAGACAGGCTGTATTCTATAGCAACTAAAAGCAGAATTAAACTCCTAAATGTCCAGAATTTCATAATCACAACATGAAATCCAGTATTTCTGTGGCTGCTTAACTCTGACTTTGAAATGTACTGATAGAAAACAATCTAATAGAACTATCAGATATCTTATTTTAAAAATCCCTTGCTTATTAATGTTAGTTAGGTACTTAAAAATTGAATGTATGTGTGAGAAATACATTTTAGAGGATTATGAGAAGTCTCTAGGAAATTCCTGTCCAAGTTTGATAATACCCAAAAGTTATACTGTTAGTGAGAACTACAGAACCCAAGTAATTCGCAGACACTCAGGCAACAGGTGAAAACTTGATTGGAGTGTCTTGTTCCTGGGCCACTGTCCTAACCTTTCCTTTGCTTTAGAGGTATTTCAGAACTGTTTAACTGACCAGTACATCTCAGGGAACAATTGTGCAACTTAATGTCAAAGACCACTTCATAAGTGGAAGTTTGATGAAATCTAATACTTTTCCAAATGACTATTGTGAAATTGAACTCCCCATTATCTCTCCTAATGAACCTTAATGTTTCATGTGTATTAGCTGGATGATGATATCACTGAAGGAGAACCTTATGTTTCTCAAATTATATGTAAAAGGTTGCAGAAAAAAAGAAAATCACACTGGCTCTGAACTTCATTGGAGAACAGGGTAAATTTGTAATAGTAAGTCTCCTAGGTGGAGACTAAAAGAAACTATATTCTGACAGTATGTTGTTCCCAGTTTTAACTTATGATATTACTGTCTTCAAGGCACTATTTGGGAATCAGAGTATGACCCTTTTCATATTCTTATGTCTGGAAGATACTTCTTTTATCACCCTTCCATTTTTTTTCTGATGCTACACTAGATTAATTTCCCATCAAAACCCTCAAAAATAAACTGCATTAAAATGTTTTTAATTCCTAAGGAAAGTCTCTATTTAGCAAGGAATATATAAGTGCACTCATAAATTAACATACCAATTTAAATGTAGAAGTCAGTGAGTTATTTGCAGTCTGGAGAGACGAAAACTTAAACACCAAGCTAGCCTAAGACCTAGTTTACTGTGTTTAACCTCTCAGAATAAAATATGCTCATTTTTTACTTTTCAGTATTAATTAAAGTTCTTGATAATCTTTCAGCTGTGTTCAGAGAGTTGTTATTGTGTCCTATGGTATAATATAAACTTCAGAATGTCATGCATCTATTCCTGTAATGAATCCATTTGTCACTTCAGTTTTTACTCTGTATATATATAATACAAATATAATGTGATTTCTAATTCTGCTAAAATTATAGAGTTATAATATATGATTACTTTTTGGAGACAAGGTCTTCCTTTGAATTCAGGAGTTTATAAATTCTTACGGTTGAATGCTCAGCAGGTGTAGTGCAACACAGATTCATTAAAACTAATGTAAGTAGGCAAATTCACATAGGCTGAGAGTCTGTCCCTTAATGTTTCTGGTTTCCCAAATAATTTTTCTAATTGCTCCCTATGTTTAGCTTTACAGATATCTGGCAGTTACAATGGGAGAGCTATCAAATATTTAATTAAATTGTGAAGTCACAGCCATATTTTATTTCAAAACATTCCCAAATGGTTTAAATCAATTTGTTCAATATTAAAATTTTAAAAACCAACAGGGCCGGTTTCTTGGCCTATACCAGTTAGGATCATTCTGTGAAAGTAAGTGAATTACACCACTTCCAAATCCACTTCTGGCTTAAATAAGGAGAGCAAAGCAAGTATTTCAGGCCTAATTACTTGCATTTCTTCCCATAGTCACTGATTTTTTTTATTTAATTTTTTTTTAATATTTCTGTTGTTTCCACATAAATTCACAGTCAAAGTCCATCCTTTGTGAGTTTCCAAAATCACCTTTTTGTTGTTGTTGTTCAGTCATTTCCACTCTGCAGAGGAAAAAAGTTAGAGACATTTGTAATTGTTTAATTTGATTTGAGAATAGGATTAAAGAGTTTATATCCTTTAAGCAAAAATCTGGAGGCAGAGCTCTTCTAATGCTAAAGAGAGCAGATAAAGCACATTTTCTTTTAACACCTTACTTCATACTATGTTTGTAATGACCCATGACCTTATAAGCAGACTCTGAGGAAGTGTCTGCAAACATATCAAGGTGGACACAGTTTGTGAATGTTTTAAAGCTCCAAGGCAGACAGACTCCATCATATTTTAGGAATGAACTTCATCTGTACCTGCAGGCTTGCTGACTGGACAAGCAGTGAATCTGCTCTCAAGAGTGGTCAAAACCAGTATAGTCAGAAAAAATCTCTTTCTACAGCTGAGTGAGTTTATAAAACGTGCCCTTGCTCATAGCAATATATCTACTACAATAGTTAGGAATAATTAACAGTTTCTAAAAGTATAGTTTAAGTGATGAGACAGACCGGTCTCTAATGAAAATATCAACACATTTTAGAGTACTTGAAACTTTAATATTTTATCATAACTTCCTACTACATCTTGACAACATAAAAATAAATTGAAATTCTCATTAAAATGTTTCGAAGAAAAGAAAGACTTGAAGATTTGGTTGAGAACTAAGACAATAAGGCCAGATCAGACAAATTCACTGTCAGTGAAACTTTAAAAGAAGATTTTCCACTTCCCACCCTCTGATGCAATTATTGGAGCTATTGCAGATCTTGAAGTATTCTGGAAAGCCTTCAGCAAATCTTGTGTTCTCAAGTGGAAATAGTATGGATAGGGAAATGACTGGTGCTAGATCATGGATTAGCAGAAACAAGCTAAAAGACACCAAGGTAAAACATTTCAAGGAAAAAAGGTATAAAGATAAAAACACTGATCTTACATTTTGAAAAAAATATTCGTAATGGGACATATATTACGAAGAAACAAATTTGACTCCAAGTTTATTTCCTCTGTCTTCCAATACCATCAATTATTTGATCATTGTCTTTGCTTAAAAGTATTGCTTTTTTTTCTTTCAATATGACTTTATGTTTAATATGAAAAAATCACTTTTTTTAAAAAAACTAATCTTTTTTACCCTATAACATGCAATGTGTGCTCTTTTCCTTCTAAATCACCAACAATCTACACATCAAATCTGTATACATTCTTTTCCAGAAACTGCCCTTAGACACTGGCAGCTGGCCAGCTGTTGGCCCTTGGATCCTCTCAGCTCCAGCTGAGTCGCATACAGACATCACATGCAGATGGGCTTAACCCTCAAGCCCCACAATACTTGACTCAGATCTTCTGGTCCCTTCAGTAACCAATTTGCAGACCCCTCAATATCTCCAGTATCTGGCACAGTCTTATAGCCTCTTTCGAGCCTGCCTCCCTCACTGCTTACTCTATTTGCACATTAGTCCAGGTTGGTAAACACTAAGAAACACACACATATGTGTCCATATGTACTTGTGCGATACGCACACGCTTTGCAGGGTAGGTTTATTCTTTTCAGTGATTCTCAATCATAGTCTCCCAAGTGCCCACACTGGGACGTCCGTATTGCCACATGGCTTTCGTCATGGTGCAACCTCTGGATCGCCTTCAGTGAGAGCAAACTGAAGGGAGAGGAAGAGATGGGAGTGAACGTACACACATGTTGTGAGAAGCTGACTGAGCTGCACAAGTTGACCCAGCAAATAAAAAGCTCTCTCAAGTCCTGTCCTCACATATGTGTAGGATAAGTGCAACAGAATACAGTCTGTCCAAGGAAGAAGCTAAAAGAAATCAGGTAAATAAGCAGAATCTTTCTGTAAACAAACAAACCTACAGACAAAAACAAAACCCAACAACAATTCAAATTCAATACAGTGTGTTCCATCCATTAAGTTAATAATTCAGTTCCAAACATGAATTTAAATAGTCATAAGAATATATTACAATCAGCCAAATAATCAACATAACAATTTTTTATGAATGTCAATCATTAGAATTTGGCCCAGTTTATTGAAACATTATATGGTCCTCTAGAATAGGTCATTCAACTTTTAAATGTAAGTAAAAGTCTCTCTCAATTTAATCATGGCAATTAAATATGTACTATTAAGGATTTACTCAGTTCTTTTAACTATCATACAATGTATAAGTCAGTTTCTTTTATCAGTAACTTAAATCCATGAACACAGCATTCAGGGGACTGAGAATAATTTTCATTCATTATAGTTGCTTTGAATTAAAATCTTCAGTCTATTGCAGTATAATTCCATGTTACTTTGAATCACTATTCTGCTTTGCTTGCAATGAGCTTTTTTTTTTCCAGCACTTGACTGCAACTGTGAGTTACAAACAAAACAGATTCTGAAGATGTAAAGTGGTGTAATTGGCACAGGGTGAAGCTGGCTTTTACTTTTTTTTTTATTTGTTTACTTTACCTTACTTCATGTAAAACCTCTGTTGGCATCTGCACTGGTTGTGAAATGATCAATTCTTTTCCTAGGTTAGAGCTCCACTTGGTGGTTGATTGGACAGCATGTAAGACTGTCACTAATTTATATTAAAAAGTTATATAAAAATTACATTAAAATTATAAAAAGAATTACAAAAAATATAAAAATAATTACAAGTATACTAATTTTTATTTTTGTAATATAAATAAATAAGTAAAAAAAGGAAAATGTGTTCTCTGTTATAAACTAGTGAGAGTACATATCACCAATGTATAGGTATGAATACATTTTTTTTAAAACAGATGCTAATAGATATTTAATTAATTCTTTCTAATTTCTCAGATTGTGTAACAAAAAAAATCTTATTTGTGCTTGGCAGACCTAGATAAGATGACACAAGAACTACCAATTTTTTCCTGCAATAATAAAGAGAAGTGATTCTGACTGACTTTTTACTGGGATTGAGAGAAAAAAGAAAGATAAATGTTTGGATTTGAAATTCATAGAATCATAGAATAGTTAGGGTTGGAAAGGTTCCAACCCCCCTGCCATGGGCAGGGACACCTCGCACTAAACCATCTTACCCAAGGCTTCATCTAACCTGGCCTTGAACACTGCCAGGGATGGAGCATTCACAACTTCCCTGGGCAAACCATTCCAGTGACTCACCACCCTTTCAGTAAAGAACTTCCTCCTTATATCCAATCTAAACTTCCCCTGTTCAAGTTTTAATCTGTTACCCCTTGTCCTATCACTACAGTCTCTAATGAAGAGTCCCTCTCCAGCACCCCTATAGGTCCCCTTCAGATACTGGAAGGCTGCTATGAGGTCTCCACACAGCCTTCTCTTCTCCAGGCTGAACAGCCCCAACTTTCTCAGCCTGTTTTCATACAGGAGGTGCTCCAGTCCCATGATCATCCTTGTGGCCCTTCTCTGGACTTGTTCCAACAGTTTCATGTCCTTTTCATGTTGAGGACACCAGAACTGCACACAAAACTCCAAGTGATGTCTCACAAGAGCAGAGTAAATGGGCAGGATCACCTTCTTCGACCTGCTGGTCCCGCTCCTTTTGATGCAACCCAGGATACGGTTGGCTTTCTGGGCTGCGAGCGCACACTGCTGGCCCATGTTCATTTTCTCATCGACCAGCACCCCCAAGTCCTTCTCTGCAGGGCTGCTCTGAATCTCTTCTTTGCCCAACCTATAGCTGTGCCTGGGATTGCTCTGACCCAGGTGTAGGACCTTGCACTTGGCATGGTTAAACTTGTTGGCATCAGCCCACCTCACAGGAGTGTCAAGGTCCCTCTGGATGGAATTCCTTCCCTCCAGCATTATCAACCAAATCACACAGCTTGGTGCCATTGGCAAACTTGCTGAGGGCACACTCAATCCCACTGTCCATGTCAGCGACAAAGATGTTGAACAAGACCAGTCCCAACACAAATACCTGAGGGACACTACTCGTTACTGGTCTCCAGCTGGACATTGAGCCGTTGACTACAACTCTTTGTGTGCGGCCATCCAGCCAGTTCTTTATCCACTGAGTGGTCCATCCATCAAATTGATGTGTACTTAATTTGTGTACTTATATGTGTACTTAATTTGTTAAACTCTGTGTGTTCTATGTCAGATAGCTAACTAGTGCATCAAGAGTTCTCAAATTTATAATCCTAAACCAATAAGGTAATATTTGTTTATTTGTATTGCAAAGAAAATGGTGCATGCAAAATTATGACTAGGAAGATTTTATTTTTCATTTAAGTCACTGGTTTTGGAATTTATTAACATCTTTCACTTCATCATAAACTTCCATGACAGCAACTTGTAATTGACAAAAGACACAGGAGCAACTAACACCCAGCAGAGACACTGGATGAGAAACATCAGTTGAGTTCTCAGTCTCTCTGCTGCATCCATTCATAAACTGTTGGAAGAAATGTAGTATTAATAATAGATAGCTGGTGATCCAGCTACTTACTTGCTGTCAGTTTTTTTCACCAACTTCTAGTCTACAGTAATCGTACCCTAATCCAGTGACTTTGTAATAAAATATCAACAGAAGGCCCAAATTATATCTGCTGGCTTAATTTTGACATTTCTGGGAAAGACAGCGTAATCACAGCCTTAATAACCTGTGCCTGTTGTCACTTTCCAGGGATCTCCATTTATGCCTGACCTAGCCTTCCTATAATTCCCTTATCATCAATAGGGAAAAGAAGACTGCTTTTGAAATAGTTTGGATAAAGCAGTCTTGTGCATCTACATAAGAAAAAGGTGAATTGTCGTGTGGAGGTACCCATTTATCCCTGAATGAGAGCCTGCAACCCCATTATACTTCTCAATCCAGTGTGGCTGTGCAAATTCAGGTTCTTAATAGCAGAGACTGCTATTTAGAAAAACATAGTGACAAGTAAACAGAATTTCAACATCACTTACCAGGGTAATACTTTTTTAGCTGCAGTTTATTATACCTATCATTCCCAACAGGTACAGTTGTATTTTTAGGCAGCTCATTAATCCTTCAAAGGGCCAGCCACTCAGTCATTCTCCTGCCACCTGTGGTGAGAGGAATGTGCTTTCTGATGCCAGGCTTTGCCTCTGGTTGAACACAAGCACACATTAACCGATGTTCGCTTGCCTCCTTTCCCCTGGGTGGCAGTGTTATAAAACACTTTCCCAACAGATGTACAGAATAGAGCAAGTGCAGAGTGACATTGTTATGCTGGAGAGAAAAAAAGACAGTAACTATACATATAAAGAAAAGTATCCCAACAGACTGAGGGTAGGGAACTGCTCTGGATGCCTTGAGAGGTCATCCTGCATGACTAATAGGAATAAATTTGTAGGAATGTGGCTTAAATACACTGCAAAGAGTGTAAGGATCTAGTTCAGCTCCAACAGTTATGTTACAAGCCCAGCTGGTTTATGTGCTCTAATTGTTTTGGCTGTATTATTTTTCTTCATAGCAGCTTGCAAGGTGCTATGTTTTGGGTTTGTGATCAAAACAGTGTTGATTACAAAACAATAACAAAACATGCTGAGCAGTGCTTACACAGAGAGTCAAGGCCTTTTCTGTTTCTCATACCAGCCCACCAGTGAGTAGACTGGGGATGTACAAGAAGTTGGAAGGGGACACAGCCAATAAATGCTGGAGGAAGAAACAGCAAGGGGTGACATTTTGAGTGAGAGCGTTTATCTTCCCAAGTAACAGTTATGCATGACGGAGCCCTGCTGTCCTGGAGATGGCTGAACACCTGCCTGTCCATGGGAAGTGATGAATGAATTCCTTGTTTGGCTCTGCTTGCATGTGCAGCTTTTTCACAATCCATGAAAATTCTCACTCTTACTCTTCCAACTCTTCCACATCCCACTGTGGGGGAGTGAGTGATCAGCTCTGTGGTGCTTAGCTGCCTACTGGAGTTAAACCACAAAAAATGCTTAAAGTGATCTCTGCTTCTTCTGCTTGAGGAAAAATCTGTCTGCATGGGAGTGGTGTTGAGGTGCTGGCCCACACATCAGACTGTGAAGACTAAAAGCTGTGCTGTGAATTTTAAAGAATTTGACAGTCTACAATTATGCTGTATGTTATTTTTTACAACATTAACATATAGTGAGTGATATACACACTTCGTGTACAGATTGTTAATAAAATCTGCTTGTGTGCAGTAATTATATATGTATTTTATTAGATTAGTTTCCTCTTCAATATTTCCTCAGCAAACGCCTGCATGACTATCACAGACTCATTAATTTTTCAGACAGCCACTATTTGTCCTCTTTTATCCCCAAAATCCTTAAAAATACTGCAAATAGCACTCATCTACTAATATTGATGTCAAAAGTAATGGACTAAATTATCAAAGACTACCTTTGTCTATCTAAAATCAGTAGCTAAATTTTTTTTTTTTTTAACTTTTAAGTGGTGTGTATCAAGGAGTTACACTATTTTGTGAAATGTGAAATAAGACCTTGTCCTCTTTGTTAAAGGTGGCTTGTCAATCAACTGGTGTAAGTGGATGGGACTGGGTACTTCATCCTCTTGTTTTTCCTGGACTACCTGAGATAGCAAAAATCTAAATCTCTGCCAAGCACTCTCATGAGCAGCCACTGAAGATAGCTTTATATTGATCATTATAGAAAATTGATCCCACCCTTCCATGTTGGCTAATAACAAAATATTATGAAAATGAATTCTGGCAATGAGGCAAAGAGGCATCATCTTTTTAATACCTTACAGACAGATTGAACTTGGAGAACACTAGCTGGTGTGGTCCTAAATGTTGAGGATCAGAGATCCAAGTGCTTAAACTTGCTTCTTTGTTCTTTTTAGTCATCAGTATGTATATACACTATCTATATTTCCTGCTGCTGAGAGTGAAATTAAGACAGGAATTCAGACTGTTTTCATGATTCACTTTATGACTTTGCCTGTAAAACTCATTCTGTGTGGCTAGACTTAAAAAAAAAAAAAAAAAAGATGTATTGTTACAGAACTGCAGTATTTGAAGTTAGGGACTGAGTTTCAGAGCTTCAGAAACAATTTTCATAATATAAAGTTTCTAACATCTGAGATAATATTATTTTGTGGAAGAAGAGCACATATGAATCACATTCAGAAAACAGCACATTCAAAGATGTTGCACTACATAGCCAACAGAAAATGTCACAGACAAAGTGTTACTGCTATGTTTTCAGAGCTGTGGATATTCCCTTGTCAGTGGCAGAAACAGTTCTGAGGCCAGCAATGCATTTTGAATGTAGAAGGCTTTCAGTGTCGATTTTTGAAATTGTGGAGTGTTGGTTATTTCTAATAACTTCAATGAAACCTGCAGTTTCTGCAGCCTTTACTTCTTACATGTGCTGTGAAGATTTAACATTTACTTCCTTCATGAAACATAATGCAAAGTAGAATATAATACAGAGACAAGTATTAGTGTTCTTGGTACTTAAACTTAGGCTCCCACCAGTTATTTCTCATGGACACTGAGTCTACTGAAAATTTGTTAGAGGATGAGGAGTACTTAGACTAGCCTAATTGTAATTCAGGCCATAAAAGGTACAATCTTACCACATCTGATAAGATTTCCATCGTTAGCAATGATTTCTCTCGCAGTTCTAAAAAAACAAGTTACAATCTAAAATATCACTATTGTTCAAATTTATTTATTTACATTTTATTTCTAGGGTAATTTAAGAAAAAGTACTAATTTAAAAATATATAAATACAAAATAATTATTACTTTTTTGTGTGTGTGTGAGAGAAGAGGACTTTCAGCTTACCCACAGTCTCTCTGCTGTTTTATTGTGGGTTCAAATTGACTCTCATGTCATGAGTGTTCTTGATACACTCTCCGGCTTCACAACTATAAAATAACTTATTTCTTCTTCAGTAAAATTATACGCATTTGCTTCTGTAAGAAACAGTACCTTGGCAACAACAGACTTCATTATGTAAGCACGGCACTGACAATATATTCTTTAAAAACATACATTAGGGAAAAAAGAATAACCTTATTTTTTATAACCACCTTATTTTCTTAGTAAGAAATAAGGGATAAATGGAACGTTAAAGGTTTAAAAGAAAGGCTCTGAAGGAATAAAAGAAAAATGCTTTTATAGGGAGTTTAGAATCTCATAATGAGTGACAGCTGATGCCACAAACAACCTCTAATTAATGATGTTCTGATGAGAGTAAATGTCCCCTTGATAGGAAACAGAATAGAGCAGTGACATAACTAGAGAGATTGAAAAAGGTAAGGTTAAGATGAAGAAAATATGGTTTAAAAGCTCTGTATTTGGGTATAAACAAAGCATGCATCTTGTGGTAACTTCTACTGTTTCCATGGTACTTGTCATATTTTGTGAAGACAGATTGTACCTTTGGAGAACCTGAATTTACTTGCTTCTGTATGGCAATAATTAGTGAATTTTGGGTTTGTTTGTAACAAACTTTTTGACCATGGGAGAAAAATGCCTTAAGATTTTTTATTGTCCAAGCTGTGTTACTGTTCATAGGAAATAAAATTCAGATATGGCAGATAAAATTATTTGAAGACATAATTTATTTCTGCTGTGATTACTTGAATTAAGCAGATTTGAAAACCATTGCCCACGTTTATGCAACATTTACTTACATTGGTCGGCCCACCGGTGGTCTTATCTGTGCACTGCAGGGGAATGCATCAGGTTTTCCACCTCTCCCTCCACATACCTGGAAATGGTACCTTGGCAGTAGATTCCTGCATTTCCTGCTGCATGCTTACCAGTGCTTACTGTAGGCACTTTATAAGATGTAGAGTTCCCCTTGAAATGTCATTTCTCATTGACATGTCCTACCTATATTGGCATCATATGAAAAGGTGATAAAAGTGGGGTCATTAAATGACTCAGATTCAGACCTTTCATATGTCAGTTTTTTCCTGCTCTTTCTTGATGTTTTAAGTGTGCCTGTAGAGGACACAGAGGAAGAGTTGTAAATATTTTCTTTTTCTGTAATACCATATGTTGTGAACTGAATGGCTGTAGCATAGAACAGGAGCATGTGCTGTACCCCTCAGACTCCAGAAGCAAAACATAATGATGTGTTCTACAGCCACCATCCCCCATGTGCCTCCTATTTGGACCTGTCAGTAAATGTCCTTTCCTTTTGCCAAGGCCATGACCAAAGTGATTATGGTGAAAGGAGAGGGTGGTTTGCCTTTTTCAGGAAATAAAGCACATTGTCCAATGTTACATATTTTACTCATATTTTGAACTCCAAATCTCCATTATACAGTTTAAAAATATATTTCAGGATAGAAGAAGCTAACAGTGACCTTCCAAATTCTCTCCTTTGTGGCCCTTTGGATGTTGTTCAAGACAATTACTGGAGAGACCACATCTCTTGGCTTAGCTTTAAATACACAGAAAATGTGTATTTAAAGACCTCACTTTCCAGAGGTCTGGGCTTCTCTTGCATGGGCTGCAAATGCAAGTGTTTAGTAGCAGATGAATGTAGGAAGATCACTTTCCACTTTCTCTGGCCTTCTAGAAAAACTCTGGAGATTAACTGTTGCATGTACTGACAGTAACCGGTCTTAAGCAACACTGTCAGAATGAAAAATCATGGGCTGCCAAATTAATACTTGGAAGCCAAAGTGTTTACTATTCTTTAGGTCATAACATTTGTAAGCATTTATTTTTCTTTAGTTTTATTCTATTCTTGTCTATTCTATTATACTTTATTCTATTCACTGACAACTCATGTTGAGCTTCTTGTCAATCAACAGCCACAAGTCCTTCTGTGCAAGGCTGCTTTCAATCCAGTCTCTGCCCAGCTGGTAGTTGTTCTTGAGATTTCCCTGACCCAGACACAGGGCCTTGTACTTGGCCTTTTTGAACTTCATGAGGTTTGTGTTGGCCCACCTCTCAAGTGCATCAAGGATGCTCTGGATGTCATCCCTTCTCTCCAGGATGTTGACTGTACCACACAGCTTTGTGTTGTAGCAAATTGCTGAAGGTGCACTTAAACCCACTGTCCATGTTGCCACCAAATTCATTGAACAGCTCTGGTCCCAGTACTGACCCCTGAGGGAAACCACTTGTCAATGGTATCACCTGGACATTGAGTCCTTGACCACAACTCTTTGAGTGCAACCATCCAGACAATTCTTTTTCCACCAAGTGGTCCATCAATCAAACTCATGTCTCTCCAATTGAGAGACAAGGATGCCATGTGAGATGTTGCAGAATGACTCTAAGAGCAGGACCATAGAGCCCTGGAGGACTGTGCGAGCAAGGCAGGGGGTGGCCCCCACAGGTAACCGGAGATCGGACATGGGAGGAGAATGTAGAGGAAGCTGTGTGGGGCTAACAAATACTGTTGTGCCAAGGAGGGGTGGCTGAATACCACTCCTATATATATGTGAACTGCGTCACAAATAAAGAAGAAGTTTGCTTATCACCCATATTGGGTTGGCCTGTCTGCTTCTCCTCGCCGCTTACAAATGGCGCCCAAACAGGGACGCAGACTACAGGGCCCTGGTCGCTGGGGACCCGGATACAGGGCCCCGACTAGCGGGGACCCGGATACAGGGCCCCGGTCGACGGGGACCCGGAACGCCGAGTGAGCGGCACCGGCGGCAGCGGCCGGGGAGCGTGGGCAATGCTGCTGCGGTGGCTTGACAGACCCGGGTGCTTGGACTAACCGAAAGGAATCCGCCGCTGGGGTGAACCAGACACTGCTGCGTTGGGAGGCCGATCCGGAGACCGAGGTTACAGGACGATCCAGAAGAAGACGATCCGGAAAAGGCTGGCCATGAAAATGGACCGAGAGGTAGCCCTGGACTTATTACAGTGCTTTTTATAAAAGCGGGGAATTGAGCCCTGAACTTATTACAGTGGTTTTTATAAAAGCGGTGAATTGAGCCTGAGACTCTAAAGCAGCTAGCAGGTCTACTGGCTGTAGGGAAGGCTAAGGGATTTTTTTGTAGATCCTAATACAGTTTTTGAGGAGAGTGAGTGGCGAAAGTTTGGTGAAGAACTATTTGACTCAATGCTTAAAGATGATAAAATGGCAAAGAAACTCGGTAAACCATGGAGAGAAGTAATAAACTGTATAAAAAGTTACAAGGCGGAGAAGAAAACTGTCGCGGTAGCAATGGAGAAACTAGGAACAGACTTCCCTGGTCGGTTGAAACCGGGGGAAGATTACAACTCGTTTCCCCCAACTCGTGGGAGCACAGGGTTTCCCACCCCCCCCACACCCCCCACCTCCCCCTTCCTTTTCTCCCCCTCCATCAGAAGGCGCAGCGGAGGAGGTGTAACCCCCTGCTCCCCCACCACCCCAGTTCCGAAAGTAGGGACTTTGAAAAGGACAAAGAAAGTATATTAGAAGGGATACGCATGATAAGTGTCGAGGAATCCGAAAGAAAGAGGGCGGTGCCTCGGCGCCAGATCGATTGCGGCGCCACTGTGAAGCACGCAGTAGAAAATAGGGATCATGCGCGAGCGGGAGATTTAAAGGAACCGCGAGCCTCTCCAACCCACTATGCCCTAGAGTGAAAAAATTTTTTAACTCAGTTATGGAGGAGCGAGGTCTGCAGATGGCCACATACTGAACGAGATACATCTGATAAGAAAGACACAGCTGCGAGCAACGGAGACCCCGAGTTCGGTGCAGGATCAGCCCCCGAATCCCCTGAATCCGAGCCAGATTTATATCCTCTGCTTCCAGACCCTGACTCTTCATCTCCCGGGTCGGTCTGCTCAGACTCACTGGCCCTGGAGACGCTCAGTTGTAACAATGGGTAACCAAGGATGCGAACATTACTGGGGAATTTTCTGCAATGGACGTCTTTGCATATCCTGTGTTTACTACACAGCAAGGGGCTAAAGAGTGGGAAGCTCTTGATCTCGAAATAGTTAAGGAGGCCTGACAAACAGTGACCACGTATGCGTTAAAATCCTCTTACACTCAAGCTGTATATATTATGATTTTTTCTTGCAAGTGACAGGGGGAGCCCATACAGTTTCTCTGTGATACTCATGTATTAGAAGTTGGTAAATATAAGTATGTCCAGGTTTCTATCAACCCTTGGAGACCTTTGTAGATACTGCTGGCCACTTCTTCCAGCACAGGCTGGCCACCTGTGCTGGAATGAGTGTGCATTTTGGTCAGTATAAAAGCCCAAGCCTCATACGATGTGGGGGAGGCAGAGCCTCTGTGGGGACGCCTGCTAAGGTTGAGCCTGCCACCTCGCACTGCAATGATGCTTCTCGGAGCTGGTTTGCTGTTAATCTCCACAGGGTCCTTGTGCCACGTTCTGTACGTGTGACTGTAGTGCGAGTAATGATTGTCTGGATTTTGTGCTTCAAATATTGTAGTTGTGTGGCGTGTGTTTGTATGTGTGTGCTGAGGGCAGACGGTGTTCTGTGTATTTTTCTTGTTGTTGGGTTCATGTAAAAGCTTTCGACGGGTAGCTGTTTAACATTTTGGGCATGAAAGGGTTAACGTAAAGGTGCGGTTGTAGGCGGGTATTTATGGTTGGCAGGCAGGCCGCTACAGTTGCTGCCCAGCAGGATGGCATTTGCAGGGACAAAAAAAAAAAAAAAAAAAAGGGGGGGGGGGAGAGAGAGTAATGATGCTGCACTTAACCTGTTTAACCTGTCTACTTCTCAAGAACTGAAGAACTGATAACCTGGGGGAGGGGGTATATTTGTGCCCTCCTGCCTACAGGTCCATGGCGACTGTCTGCAAAGTTTGTGAAGCCTTGCCATGAGCTGGACAGACAAATGGAAAAACCTGATGCCTCAGCTACAGGAGCTGACTGTGAATACCCCAAGCAGAATGAGATAGAGGAAGAGAAAGAATGATTAACTGCAAAACATCACTTGGGGGCAACTGAAAAGTAACATCCTGAATATGTGTGCTTGTAAAATAGCTATTATCAGAAGTTGTGATTTTGTGTATAAAACCACCTGTATTTACTAGCTAGTTGCTAATAAGAAACTGCACCTTGTATTGTATAGATTTGTCACTTGTAAAAGAGATGTTAGATTATGGGAATTTGCAGTAGCTGCTAGAAAATGCTAAGGCAGAAGCTAGAAAGATTTTAATACAATGGTAGTGTTATAAAGCAGGTGATGGAACAAATTTAAGAGGGGGGGAGAATTCCGCTGGTAAGAAATTTCTTTGGCTAGTCCCTCACTGCCATCAGCATCTTCAACATGCTGCTGCACCCTGTAATAGTTACTCTGCTAATGTAAATTTGTGTGTGCCTTGCTGTAGTAGCGACTTGTTACTGGATGAAGCAGGTGAAACTGTGCATTGACAACAAGGTGCAAGGACTGAGGCTGACCAAATGCCTGCTACCACAATCAAGGGCAAGACTGGGTTGGCTTCTGTGTTTGCCACCAAGAAGAACCTTTAGCTCCGCTGTTGGCTGCAACCCAGGAGGCGTGGAGCGGTGGGGACACACGCCATGCCAGACCTTGATGTGAAGGAACAGAGAGCTATACAGTCTGTTATCAGAGAGCCATACAGCAGAAAAAAGGGGCAGGCCCAGGCAGCCTCTAGTTGGCATATGTTGGAGATATAATCTAGCCCAGATCCCCTGCTCAAGTAGGGTCACCCAAACCATATGTAAAACATAAAGGGGGAAGATGTGGAGACAGTGTTCTCACAGGAGAATGCATAATTGGTACATAAACTTTGAATAATCCTGAAAGATACAGCAAGGCCATGAGAGGCCTGAAGAAGCTTAAGCAAGCAAGATAAGAGGCTGGAATTCACCAAGTTAATGAGAACTGTGGACTGTTGGCAAGCTTTCAAGGTTGAGTTCTCACACCTGTGTTTAACCAATTATATGTTAGTCACTAAGGGTCTTCAAAACATGTATCCAATCATAATATGCCAGATCACTGTAAGTGCTTCAGACAGGGCCTTGGCTCAACTAAGCAGACTGGGTAGCTGAGTTGCTAAGCAGACAATTCTACATAGAAGGCAATTTCTGATTTGTTTTAATGTTGACTCTGTAAGACATGCAACACTGCAGAACCTTTTGTTGTTGGAACAGGGACATGGATGTGAAGAGTTTGATGGAATGTCTTGTATGAGTCTCTCTGATTATGCTAATTCGATGCATGCACGAGCTGAGAACCCTGGCTCAGCTTACCCAGCAATAGTAAATGAGCCATATCCTAAGAACAACTAAATGGCTGTCTTCACGGGGCATTACAGGTTGAGTCAAACACTGCTGTTTAAAGTATTGCACTTATGTATCATTGTTAGTTTAATCATCGTAGCTATTAGACTTGCTTATAGTTGTGTGATAAAACAGGTGAACAGAATAACCCACAATGCCTTGCTCGCACAAAGAAAAAGGGGGGAATTATTGCAGAATGACTCTAAGAGCAGAACCATAGAGTTCTGGAGGACTGTGCGAGCAAGGCAGGGGGTGGCCCCCACAGGTAACCGGAGACCGAACATGGGAGGAGAACGTGGAGGAAACTGTGTGGGGCTAACCAATACTGTTGTGCCAAGAAGGAGTGGCTGAATACCACTCCTGCATATATGTGAACTGCGTCACAAATAAAGAAGTTTGCTTATCACCCATATTGGGTTGGCCTGTCTTCTTCTCCTCGCCGCTTACAGTGAGACAGCGTGAAATGCCTTGAACATATCAAGGTAGATGATGTCAGTTGCACCTTGCTTGTCCACCGATTCTGTGGCCCATCATAGAAGGCCATCAAATTTGTCAAGCACAATTTGCCCTTAGTGAAGTCATATTGGCTGTCACCAATCACTCCCTTACTATCTATGTGCCTTAGCATAGATTCCAGCAGGATCTGCCCCATGATCTTGCTGAGCACCAAGGTGAGGCTGACCTGCCTGTAGTTCCCCAGCTCTTCCTTTTTTCCCTTTTTAAAAGTGGGAGTTATATTTCCCCATTTCCAGTCAGCAGGAACTTCACTATACTACCACGACTTCTCAAATATGATGGATAACTGCTTGGCAACTACATCTGCCAGTTCTTTCAGGGCCTGTGGATGTTCCCATGTTTGACTATATTGATGTAGAAATCAGGGAAAATTATTATTATTATTTTTTTTCATCTAAACAATCAAATAAAGGTAGTTTTGCATGTTTCAGTTAAAAATTAAAAAGCATTCTGGTATACATACGTGATGTTACTTCATCTTATTCTTCTGTGGCTTTCTTTTTTGAAAATCAGATTTGTGCCTGGTGCGCAGAAAGGCAATCCCCCATGCCCAGGAAAGACACTGTGTTTAATTCAGGCCTGGGTGCTTCATGGACTTTTCCACAAGTCAGGCACACCAGTGCTGGATTTCTCATTACATTCATATACAAAAGTTATGCAGTAGTACCCTCTCAATTACAGTGATTGGTTGTAATGTACATATAATATTTGCTGTGTTATTCCTTCTAATCACTATGCCTGCTCAGAGGAGGAGTTATAAAAAAGGCCTGGGTCTTTTTGACATGTGGGTGTGATTGTCAGTATTATAATGAAGGTAGTTCACTATAATACTTCTGGACACCTTAAAAGTTAATTTCATTGCCAAGTTAGATAATGGAATGTTTACTTTGCCAAGCTGTCAAATAACTAATCCTTTAATACTGCCAATCCCAAATGTTTTCCTTCAATCTTTCAAACAAGAAATGCCTGTGCACATGGATTCCTTATTGTTTCAAGAGGGTCACTCTGTCCCAGGCCCAACATACAGTAATTATGTAACTATGGCTACCAATTGCAGGTGAACAATGTAGCAAGCAATATATCATATCAGCCTTCTTAACATGCTATCCCTCCCACTTAGGAATTGTTTTCCTGATGCTCCTTTAAGCCCAGATTTCTCATCTTATTCAAATACTTACCGTTCCTGCATTAGAGCTGCAGTAATAAAATTTTTAGTAACCAAGACTTCTTTAGAAAAAAAGAAAAAGAGCAAAACACATAAAAACAGACAAAAAAAAAAAACAAAAAAACTCCACATCATTTTTCCCTGTCATTTTAATTGTTTTTCTTTATTTAAAGGCACAGGAAAGTTGCTGTTCCCAAATATTTAAATTCAAGGCTGATAAACATGCCCAGGCTTCTAAGTAAATACTTAATCCTTTATGTAACAGCATTTCCCATTTTCATTTTTCCAGCTGTATGTATTTCTTTTGCTATTCAATTGCAAAATAAATAAATCTCTGTAGAATGATAACCCACAAGGAGTTTGGCATGTAAAAATGTGACAAAGAGTCACTGAAGTTTAAGGAAAAGCATCTGTGAATGTCAGCAATGTGTAAAGATTTAGATTAAGTGTGCAGAAGTTCATGTCCTTTCTCTGAACTTTGTAAAAATGCCAGTTTCTGGACTTGAACATCAAATACATTTAAAATGATCTTCAAAATTTAAAGGATTGCATTCACTAATTTTGCCTTTTTTTGATCTTCTTAAGAAAAAAGGCAAACAAAATTGAAATGAACTGAATGAACTATTCATTTGGGGTTTATTAATTTCTTTGTAATTTAAGTTGGAATTGATAGATTGCTGAAGTTTCTGGATGACCAGAAATGGGAAAAATATCATACAACCTTGCAACCTGTTTTCCCCATGGGATTTTTTCTGTTGTTTTTTTTTTTTTTTTACTGCCCGTGAAACAGCTAGAAGTAACATCAGTGTTGAGGATGGCTATTCTTTGAAGGAACTGTGAATTTTGTTATGAATTTCATTATTTGATTTGCTCCATAAGAATAAAAATGAGAGCAAAAGTTCATTTAACAAAGCCAAGCAGTCTTTAAACTGTAATGGTCCAGAAATATTTTTAATTGCTTCTCCAATACCAAGAATCATTTGAGTCATGAATAACAAGTAAATCTTCCCCCCACCTTTTTTTTTTTCCCCCACCCCAAAAATGTAGACATTTAGCAGATTACTTAAATCACTCCTTTTTTTTTCATCTTTTATCAAAATAGTTATTTCTCTAAGATGTTTTTCTTTCATGATGAATGAAGTAATACAAAATCTGGTTGTGGGGGAAGGAGAAGTGTGAAAGGCACTTTATCACTCTACTTCCCCATCTTACATTTAACATTTAACTTGAAGCATTAAGGGCTTTTTCTGCTCTTTAGTTCAGTGGGAGTTTGCCAATTGATTTCATAGAAGAGAAATAAGTCACTGAAGTAGGTGCTTTTGGTGTGTTTCAGTAATGCATTTTGTCAGTTTTATCAGCTCCTGAATCTTGTATTGTCACTTTAAATCTGAGTAATCTGTATCATAAGTGACATAAAACTTTGTTATATGAAGTCTGCCATTTTGAATTTATCATCTAAGCTAGTAATTCAGCTGGAACTGCTGCAGGGGCTGAAAGCACATTCTTGTTGCTTTTCACCTTGGCCATTGCCCTGTATGCAAGTCACACATCCCAGTATACTGCCCTGCTAAAGCCGTTTCTCTTCCTTTGGAAGAGGAGCTACCCTCTGGGCATCTCCAGGATTATTACGGTATCTCCATTTTGTTTAAGTGGAGGTGGAATGGCCATAGTCTTCTTCCTTTTTTTTTGTATGGATATTTTTACATTTTTTATTAATAGAAAACTACTCATATAGACACTTCAACCAGATAGAAGAAGTGAATTTTAATTCTTAATATGAATCTGTAATAATAGCTTCCAAAACTTCAACAGGTGCTGAAGAAAAGAGAAAAGGTAACCTGAAAACAAATATCCTTATTTGTATACATGAGAAAGTCCTATCTTTGCTTATTTCTGCTTATCTTTTATTAAAAAAGAAGAAAAATGTATTGTAGTTGTAGACTGGAATGATTTGATCATGCTACAGAATAATCTGGGACCATTCACAAGCAGTCAACTCAACCAAATACTTCAAAGCTTAGACAAATATCTACACATACACAATTTTAATAACATTAATTTTTGGTAGCCTTTATTTTGCAAACTTAGAATCATAGAATAGTTAGGGTTGGAAAGGACCTTAAGATCATCTAGTTCCAACCCCCCTGCCATGGGCAGGGACACCTCACATTAGACCATCTCACCCAAGCCTCTGTCCAACCTGGCCTTGAACACCACCAGGGATGGAGCATTCACAGCTTCCTTGGGCAAACCATTCCAGTGTCTCACCACCCTTACAGTAAAGAACTTCTTCCTTATATCCAATCTAAACTTCCCTTGTTTAAGTTTTAATCTGTTACCACTTGTCCTGTCACTACAGTCCCTAATGAAGAGTCCCTCCCCAGCATCCCTATAGGTCCCTTCAGATACTGGAAGGCTGCCATGAGGTCTCCACACAGCCTTCTCTTCTCCAGGCTGAACACCCCCAACTTTCTTAGCCTGTTTTCATACAGGAGGTGCTCCAGTCCCCTGATCATCCTTGTGGCCCTCCTCTGGACTTGTTCCAACAGTTCCATGTCCTTTTTATGTTGAAGACACCAGAACTGTACACAATGCTCCAAGTGAGGTTTCATGAGAGCAGAGTAGAGGGGCAGGATCACCTCCTTCAACCTGCTGGTCATGCTCCTTTTGATGCAGCCCAGGATGATACGGTTGGCTTTCTGGGCTGCAAGCGCACACTGCTGGCTCATGTTCATTTTTTCGTCGACCAACACCCCCAAGTCCTTCTCCACAGGGTTTCTCTGAATCTTATAAATAGCAGATAGTTACTTTTTGCATATTAAACTTATAACAGCCTTCCATCATAAAATGAAAGCTTATCAAAATAATTTTAAGAATTAAGAGTCTTAATTCCCTTGAAAACGTCTATGTTTCTTGTGGTCTACTACTGTCCTGCTGAGAGAGTGAAGTAAAGGGTTAATCAATCTTAATTTGTTTTGGCCTGAAGGCTTCAGTCAGGGCAGTAGGCTGTACTCAAAATAAAAACATGGATTTTAATTTTTTGAAGTATTTCTGCAGTAATCAGGTGTCAGGAAGCATATTCTGTTATGGACTATGAAGGAAAAGACTGAGATGGGGAGGTAAAGATAAGTTTTTCAGTTTGGAAGCAGAGGACTGGGAAGTAGATGAAGGCAGATTTTCCAGAGGGGAGACACTGAAGCTCAATCTCACTCGCTCCTATTCCCACCTCAAATTTGAGCACTTATCTGTGCAGTGGAATGAAGAGTCAGTTCCACAGTGGATTGAGAGATGTTCCTGTCTGCCCTGGTTCATTATCTGAATGTAGTATTTTTAGTTTGTTATTTGAAGTGAATGGACACTGTTTCATTAATCTTCACTTACAGATTAAATACAAAACTGATACATTCCCACGGGTTAGCAGTATTCATTCTGTCTTTAAGATGATGTTGCACACAAGAAAAATTAAGTCATGCTGAGAAAGAAATGAAAATATTCCCTTAAAGGATTGAAGGCTGCAGAAATAAAACAGGAACCGTGAAGTAAAATAATTCATTTGAAACTAACAGTAATATCAGGAGCGACATGCTCTTTGAATAATCAATGGGTCTTGCATTTTAGGTCCACACTGTGTTCTCTTCTTTCCTCCAGTATAATTTTATTTATATTTAGATATTATTTTTTATGTTGTCCAAAACTAACAGAATGCTTAGGGAAAGATGTATTTTATTCAGAATGCTCACTGTCAGGGAGTTAGTAATTGAGGAAGCCTGCTCTTCTGAGAATATATACACTAGGGGCAAATACACTCACAAAGAAAACTATGTACTATAAACCAAACAAGTTTAACAGAATTGACAAGAATTATCTGCTGCTTTACAGTTGGTTTTCTTTTGCTTTTCTCTGTCTTAAAAAAAGAAAATAAAATGAAAAAAAAATCTTCAAGAAGCAGCAGAAAAAAAAAAAACACAAAACCTCTTACTACTTGTTGTAAAGAAAATTAAGAACATAACTGGTAAAAATGCATTAGCTGTTACTGGTTCCTAATAACCTGAAGTCAGTTCCACAATCTGTATTACACTACAATCTGCATTACACTACAATTTTGGGCTGCTTACTGTTTTCCACTGAGATGTATGCTCATGGGAATTTTACTATTTTACTAAATATTTTTAACAGTTTAGTACTGTGATAGTGATTTAAAAATACACAAAAAAAGTATTCTATTTACTGCATCTATATTGTTGAATAAGGACAGCATGAAGGTTTACATTTTATTGTAACCTGACAGAGATTTCTGATTCCTCATATAAGGGACTGTTATGATCCAATGGATCTTTACTGTCACCAATTACATATCTGTGAGAGTATTTATTAGGCTGGGGAAGGTCAGTTGAATTTTATGTGGTACTGATCTTTTTGTTTGTTTTTATTTGTATTTGATATCTGTGATGACTATAAGTCAGAAATACTGAGGTAAGCTCTGTAGCATACAACACGGAAGAGAAAGCTCATCTCAGGATTACTTGCGAGGTAGAGAAAATATGCCGCCCTTGAACTTTCTGAATTGTGCAATAGACGTTCCCTCTGCACTAGACTAGTTTGTCATTCTCTTCTGAAGCCTGGATCCCCCACCTGGGGTCTTTTCACATTACAGCTGCTTTCTAGCCTGCTTCCTTTTGCAGTCATCAGACATCTGTCTATCTGTTACAACTACTCCTGCAATGGCATGAGGCAGGTACTCTCATTTATCCTCACTACACTTTTAAGCTTTCCCTGGGATAAAAATTGGCATTACTACAATATTAATGAAAGGAAGTGAATAGTTCATTATTGTTTATCACTGTAAGATAAAGGTTCAAGTTTATATTAATCACTTGCTCTTAGGAGATAGAGCATGATGGGACAAACTAGTGATTTGTGTGGCTCTGAATTGCTTGTCTGTCTCTCTGACCTTTTTGAATTGAAGTTTTATAGACCTCAGCTGTTTGCCCTGTAAACTCTCACAGAGATTTATCGGCTTTATGTATTTTCCTCTCTCTTTGGGGATAATTATATTTATATGACACAGTCACAACAAATGCTATTGCCAAAACAAAGGCTTTAATAATCTCGGTGTTAAGCAGTCTTTGAAAGATAGGAACAAGCATTCAAACTCTGAAGTCTTGAATATTTTACCTTCTTCACTGTACCATCTAAATTCCCATTTCAATATGGATTGGCTGGAAAACAAGAATTCTGTTTTCAGAAAGAAAATTATTACATAAAAAATTTTGGTTTTGCAGTACAGCAAAACGACACTTTGAAAAACACTATCATGAGCAGTTAATAGCACGACAGTTAGACACTGAACTCTGTCTGTCTTGCATGATTTGGAAGAGAGATTTGGGACCAGATAAGGGCTTAGCAGGAGTTTAAAGAGCTTTTTGACTTTTATAACCTTAAACCAAGTTTTTATTGACTGAATGTACGTAGCTCCTTTAATCCTAATTTTGCAGCTTCTCTACTTTCTCAAGTTGCTTCTATCCCAGATACACTGGCCAGCCTGCCAAGAAAGTAAATGTTAGATGGCCCCCTAAAGCAAGAGACACATTGAAACAGCCTGTACCTAGCTGCTGGTGCAAACTACTGCATTGGCCCTGTTGATGTGTGATATAACTCAAAGCAGGGAAGCATCACTATAATGATGGCAACAGCACCTGATTCAGTGCATTCCTGCAAAGTCTGGGTGACAGCCTACCCAAAAATTGCCCAAATGATGTGAAGCAAACTCATCTCTGAATCAGAAAAATTTACATTAACTTTTGGGTTCCTTTCTATCCTGAGTGTATTGCAAATATATTTCTCCATTCCAAGTACTAGTTCTGTCTGGGACACATATAAAAATGCGATAGGGAAACAACAGTTTATGTTGAAATCCTGTAACACTTGGCTTTTGTTACTGAACACTGAGCTATATAAAAGAATTAAGGCTTGTGGCTGCATTTCATTGATGATGTGTTTCTCAATTTGCTTAAGCTCTGCAAAATGAGAATACTGCACCTGTGCTAACATTATTTTTGACAGATATCTTTTAGAAAGAGGCTTTTACATTACATGTAACAATTGTAATTTTTTTTTTTTAATTGATTTGTGTTCCTTTGCTTTGGGATGAAAAAGAAATGATTGATGTACAAATGAAATACAAAACCTAGTAAGTATAGTTTCACTAGAGGGCAGAACATGCCTGGTGTTTGCCACCTACAGAACCACATGTGAGTTTATTTGACAAAAAGGTTCTAAACCAGCTGTACCCTGAGCTGTCTAGCCTCTGAATCACCATACACCAAGCAAATCAATAATATTATATGGCAGTTGCTGTTCAAGGAAAGAGCACTGTGATGGAAATTCCTTCACTTAGACTTCCATGTACTGTAGATGTACACCAGTGAATAATAGTGTTTTCCAAAGAATTCATCATGAAAAAAGAAATAATTTCTTTCCTCAATTCTACTGCAAGACAACAAAAGGGGGAGAGAGAAAAAGAAAGAAAGATGAAGGAATCAAAGGCTGGATTTTGATCTCTAACTTTAAAGCTATGTTAAATTGATTACACCTACTAATTCCATAGTTACTTGTGTGAAAAAGCAGTGGTGCAAGGACAGTAATATTTTGCAGGTCCTTCTAATTGTAGCTTTGTCGAGAATGCATGTGATTTCCAGATATGTATTTATTTAGGAAAGCAAATAGATGGCTTGAAAAATGCAATTAAGTAGAAAACCATGATAAGAGCCCATCTAAACTAAACTATGCAGAAAGTCAACTATAGCATTTGCTTCTTGGTACACACAAGCTAAGCATTGTGTCATATTTTTTTCCATTTTTCTTTCTGTATTTTGTCTGATGAGCTAACAGACTTCACTGTATTTCCCAAGCTCTGAATAAATGTTTTATCTCACTTTCTATTATTTGCCCTTTATCAACCAATCTCACCAGTATTCCTTCATTTTATTTCACTCATATGTGATGTCAAGCAGCTCCCACTGAACATGAGTATTTGTTATAGGTCCAACTGAGAGAGCAAATTTTCTTCATAAATAACCCCTATAGGTCTGTGTTCCAGATATGTGACTAAAACAGTGTTGACAACAGACTGGTGTTTTAGTTATTGCTGAACTCTACCCAACATTAAGGACTTCTAATTTTCTCATTCTACCCCACGGCAAGTAGGCTGGGATTGGGCAAGTTGCTGGGAGGGGTAACAACTCAGACAGCTGACCCCAACTGACCAAAGGGATATTCCATACCATAGAACAAAATGGTCAACAATAAAAACTTAGGGGGGAGGAAGGGAGGTGGACAGGAGCCTTTTCAAGTTAGTCTTTGCTCAGTCTGACCAGGCATTGGTCTATGCATGGGAGGTGACAAGTGGTTTTGTATTACTTTTTTTGTGTGTTATTCCCTCCCTCTTCTTCCTCCCTTTCATTTATTAAATTGAATTCATCTTGACCTACAAGATTTTTCTCACTTATGTTCTTCCAGCTTTCTTTGGTATCCTCCTTAGGGGGGGCTGTGTGTGACTGAGCAAGCAGCTGGTGGGTGCTTAATTGCTGGCTAGGGTCAAACTACCACAGCATTTATAGGTATTCGAAACAAAAGGTCAAGAAACTTAAATATCAGCTGAAAGAAAATTGCATGTCTCTCTCTCCTCTCCTCCCCCAGTGTTTTCCATTGTTAATAATTGTCCTAAACAAAGCTATTCAAAAGTTTGTCAACTTTCCTCAACTGCAAATAAGCAAGGTACCAAATATTCACATAAAGTTTATAGATAGGAACAGTTGCTTTATTAATTTTAGTGTCCTAGTTTCAGCATTGCGTAGAAGTCTACTTCAAAATATTCAGTTTCAGAGCTTGTAGCTTTCACTCTATTCAGCAGCAATTTAACCAATTTAGAGATAATAACAAAAAGAAAATAATATTCTGCCTTTTTATTGGTTGCTTTCAAGTTCTCAAAAGTTATACCAGAGAAAAGTCGAACTGGCTCCTCAAAGTGAATCTCGTTACTTTGCTGTTTTAAGGCAGTGCGTCCTTATTCTAATAATTATTTTAAATATACAAGAATGTCCTACATAATTTTTTACTACAATGTTATAACATGTGATACTCAGTAATGATTATTACAAATCGGCATGGACTATTGACTGTAAATCCAATGGATAAAACTGATCTCTATCATGCATTATTTAATGCGTGCATTTGATAGAAGTATTGCTGAATAGTATCTAATAATATGCATGCACTTGTGATGGGATGCTAAGTCTGTCTCAGGTTTGAAATGAATCTGCCTAGATTTAATGAACAGCCCCACAGATTCTGAAAGTCTTAAAACTCAGAATGTGAGGGAGGGAAGTGAATAAAACCTATGACGTCTTTGCCTCTTTAGAATGAGGAAACTGAATGTGACAAGGAAACATAGTAATAACAATAATGATAAATAATAATAATAATAATAATTAGGCATTTATGAGCTAAAAAATAAATTTACTTTACAGTTGTGAATTGGATTAACCCAGACCACTTTAGAACTATGCAAATCCATACGCCCTTGGATAAAACCTTTAGAGAGGATGACTGTATATGTTCTTATATTAGGTGTTGTTTCTTTCTAGATCTGAGATGAAAAAATGGACTTACACAGAGTTTCATGTCAATTCCTTTATGTTTTGCCTGTCTCCAGCAATAGCCACAACACTGTATGAAAACCAAGATGCAATTGGTCAGGAAATTTATGTTTTTAGACTGAGGGACAATCAGTACTTAAATATGTACTTATAAAACAGGCTAAAATAAGACTAGTTCAGCAATTAAGGTTGAAAATTCAACAAAGGTTACCTAATTACCAACTGAAATTCTTTGCCCACTGAATAGACAGAAAGCCCTGAGAAAACTTGGTATTTGTGCTAGTAAAACTCTAATGTCTTTAACTCAGCAAAAGCTACTCTAAACGCAGATAATGAGCAATAAATCTCATTTTTTTTTTACGACTGGAGCAGAGAAATAATAGGATCAGCATTAAAGCTTTTATAGTCAACATACTGAGTAATTTTATAGTTCATTTAACTTATTACTATATTCTTTACTCATTTTCCCTAAGAAGTTTCTTAGTTGAGACACAGAAAAGACCAGGTGTGTATGTAAGAAAATATCACTTTCTCTCTCTCACAGAGTATCACCATGTATATATGCTACTGTCACCAGTCCACTGAGAAGATTTGAGAGACCAATGTCTTTGTTTTGGTTGTATGCGCATTTGCTTAGTTTCATGTGTGTTTGTTTCATGCAGTATGAATAAAACCCATTAATTGCATTTGAGAATGAAGTCATCAGATCCTTGAAAACCCTTTCAATGCACTTCTCAGCAGTGGAGGGTCCTGCAAATACATCAAATATAATACTCTATGTTTAATTAACAGATCAAACACTACCTAGAATAACAACCTAAGCTTCTCAAGAGACAGAGCAGTCAGCATTGCTTCTTGATTCAACAGAAATTTTATCTGGAAGGGTAATTCTTGCCTTTGCAGATGCCAATATTAAGAGCCCCTGTGTAATGAAACAGCTGCCAGGAACCTTAGCAAATATAAAGATCACTCTTTTGGCATTCTTTCATATAGATAACCATTTTACACAGATAGAACATTATACATGTTAAAAAAAACCTAAACTGTAGACCTACACAATTTTTTGCACAGAACGACATGTCATAGTTTTCATATATATGCTACTTGATGTGCAGCTTGAAAGTGTTCAGACAATGCAGTGATGAGACAGATTATAAGAATTTTCTGTTTCTAGGAAAAGAAAATGCCTTGAATATTTTCCTGAACAATTCTAAATTATTAGACAGCATGTCATTCTCTGGATTTATTTAATCAATTTTTGGCCATCTACTTTGCATCAGGAGGTGCTGAGGCTTTATGACACCAGGAAGAAAGAAACTCAGATTTTATAAGGTATCATTTAAAATGTTATTTATTAGAGCTAATGCTATAAAGAAATAGAGAGTAATATAGACAATCACACATTTTAGATAGTGGAAATCCTGAAATGTGCATCATTGAACAAGTCTCCAAGCCACAGGCAGCATACCTTGACTATAGTTGCTAGCATAGCTGTCTTCCAGGCAGTTGAGCTGGGACAAGTCTTGGAAGGCAGGTGCAGGGACTGTGAGACTGAAGACCTTAGGCCGACTGTAGGAGAAGATCTGGCTCGAGACCATCTTAAGAACCTGAACGTACGCAAGTCCATGGGACCTGATGAACTTCATTCGTGGATCCTGAAGGAGCTGGCAAATGAAGTTGCTAAGCCACTGGCCATTATATTTGAAAAATCATGGCAGTCAGGTGAGGTTTCCGATGACTGGAAAAAGGGCAATATAACCTCCATTTTCAAGAACGGGAATTACAGACCAGTCAATCTCACCTCTGTGCCTGGCAAAATCTTGGAGCAGATTCTCCTGGAAGGCATGCTAAGGAGCATAAAAAACAACAAGGTCCTTCGTGACAGCCAGCATGGCTTCATTAAGGGGAATGTTCAACACTGTCCCACACGACATCCTTGTGTCTAAATTGGAGAGACATCAATTTGATAGGTGGACCACTCAGTGGATAAAGAACTGCTGGATGGCCGCACACAAAGAGTTGTGGTCAATGGCTCAATGTCCAGCTGGAGACCAGTAATGAGTGGCGTCCCTCAGGGATCGGTGTTGGGGTCGGTCTTGTTCAACATCTTTGTCGGTAACATAGACAGTGCAACTGAGTGCACCCTCAGCAAGTTTGCCAATGGCACTAAGCTGTGTGGTTTGGTTTATCACGCTGAAGGGAAAGAATGCCATCCAGAGGGACCTTGACATGCTTGTGAGGTGGGCTGATGACAACCTCATGAAGTTTAACCATACCAAGGGCAAGGTCCTACACCTGGGTTGGACAAGGGGTAATGGGTTGAAACTTAAACAGTGGAAGTTTAGATTGGATATAAGGAAGACATTTTTAAGGGTGGTGAGGCACTGGAATGGGTTGTCCAGGAAGGTTGTGGTTTCTCAGACCCTGGCAGTGTTCAAGGCCAGGTTGGATGAAGCCTTGGGTGAGATGGTTTAATGTGAGGTGTCCCTGCCCATGGCAGGGGGTGTTGGAACTAGATGATCTTAAGGTCCTTTCCAACCCTGACTATTGATTCTATGATTCTATGACCCTATCTGTGAAAGTTACCTCATTTTGGTTATTTGAGCTATTACAAGATTTTCTTCCAAGCAAGCAACTCTATTCATTATTTCTTCTCTCGAACAGAAATGATGCTCACATGAGAATTTCTTGCTGCACTTTTAGGTAAAGGCAAGGCCACACAGGTGATGTAATTGCCAGTGCCAAGAGGAATCTGCCTGCAGTTCATCTGAGCTGGCTAATTTTATTCTTCACATAAGGGATATGCTCAGCACAGTAAAGTCCTGAAGTCCAAGCTGTACATCCAGCATAGCACAGCAAAGGAGGTCAGAGGCATGAGCCAGAAAGTTATGTGGATCACTAGCTCTTTGATGTACAGTGGTCTTCTTGAACCCAAGGTTTGTCTTCATCTAATAAAAATAATTCCAGGTGATTTTTATTTTACTTTCTCATAGAGAAAAAAATCATTTTTGAGAATTTCTACTCAGCCTACAATGTCTCCAAATCTCAAGATTTGATAGTGTGTGTTAAACAAATGACATAGAATTTATCTCATATAGCTCTACTAATAAAAATTCTTAAAGCTCTGTCCTTAACTTTCCCCTATGGTCAATAAGAAGGGATAGGCACCCTTACACTATACTCAGATAGCTCATGTACAGTAATCTTTTGAATACTTTTTATTCTCATTGACTTATAAAGAACACTAAAATAATTTAGATTATGCATTGAAGTTTGGGTAGTTACAGTTAGATGAGATGAATGCCACTCAATTCTATGTGCTAATAATGATATACAGATTTCTGCTTTTCATTTGCTCAGAAATGTAAACAGACTTTTTCTACCCTGACTGTGTGAAGACTTTCCATAAATCAAGTTGAGGCTGTAAAAACAAAAAGCAAATAAATACAGCCTTAAAGAATTGAAAGATCTTGGAATTTTAATAGAATTATATAGATATGAATAAAAGAATAGCTGAATGGCAGATTACAATGTGGCTGGTAAGGAGTTTTTGTACTCTATCACCTTTGTATAATTCTGAATGTTGAAGTTAGCTGCAGCAAGGAGTTATTTATCTTGATGTTTTATTGTCCTTTGTATGAAAAATGCTCCTTCTTCCAGGAGACTGAAGCAATGATGAATCCACAGCAATGGGCAGGGGACTAGGAACAGAATAACTGCTAATGCAGGTAGGGTAGTTATTGCAGTTAATGTGTGCCCAATAAGGATATGTACTTTCATGACACACAAACTAGTACATTACTTGACAGTATAAGCACGCTAATATTACTCTTAAAATCACAGAATTAAAATGACCGAGACTATGGAAACGGGTTTGTTTTATTTAAACATTTGTTTAATTTAAACATCATGACAGTATAACTAAATTAAACAGCATTTAAAACCTTTATTTTGAAAACATATATAAATGCTTTATATAAAAATTTATTTTGGTTTACACAATTACAGAAAGAAGTGACTAGCAGCTGTTTGGTGATTTTGACTGTCTAATGTAAGCTTAAACCATGTAATTCTGTAGCTGTTTACTAAATTCCACTGTTCCTCAGACATAGTTTCAAAAAGTTTCTGTTATTTTACAGATATTCAGCTTTACAAAATGATTTGGGAGAGAGATTACAGGTTGGTGGTATAGCTCATTGACTCTGTAACTAACTTGATTTATAGCAGCTAAGAGTGTGACCAAGTAGAAACCTTCTGACTCTGTGACATTAAGATGTTTATATTTTTTTTATGAATCAATAAAAAAGGACACTTTAATATCTTCTCTTCCATACAGAAAGAGTCACTACTGGACTGCAATCATATCAGATAAAAAATAAGAAATACTTTACTAAACAAATATTATAGCAAAGTGTATCTTGGTTATCACTAGAGTGCATTTCCTGAACAAAAAACAAAACTGCATTGTTCCTTTTTTATTTAATAATCCTGCTAAGAGTCTTGAGTTAACTTTCAGTTTGGATTCCAATTCCTTTCCAAACAGACTTCCCTTTCTACAGAATTAAAGCTGGTCTCCTCTACAAAGTTGTAATAACTTCCTCATGTCTATTTGCTGTTGCTTGCCTTAATATACTTTTTTCTTAATAGCAGCTGTTGCATAAGAATTTAAGTCAGCAAGGTTAAGATGGCCAAGCTTCGGCTGTATACAGCTATGGTGCCTGAACGCTGTAAGAATTAGAATCATAGGATCATAGAATTGTTAGGGTTGGAAAGGACCTTAAGATCATCTAGTTCCAACACCCCTGCCATGGGCAGGGACACCTCGCACTAAACCATCTCACCCAAGGCTTCATCTAACCTGGCCCTGAACACTGCCAGGGTCTGAGAAACCACAACCTCCCTGGGCAACCCATTCCAGTGCCTCACCAACCTTAAAATCGCCTTCCTTATATCCAATCTAAACTTCCTCTTTTTAAGTTTCAACCCATAACCATTTGTCCTATCACTACAGCCCCTAATGAACAGCCCCTCTCCAGCATCCCTATAGGTCCCCTTCAGATACTGGAAGGCTGCCATGAGGTCTCCACGCTGCCTTCTCTTCTCCAGGCTGAACAGCCCCAACTTTCTCAGCCTATCTTCATACAGGAGGTGCTCCAGATCCCTGATCATCCTCGTGGCCCTCCTCTGGACTCATTCCAACAATTCCATGTCCTTTTGATGTTGAGGACACCCGAACTGCACACAATACTCCAAGTGAGGTTTCACGAGAACAGAGTAGAGGGGCAGGATCACCTCCTTCGACCTGCTGGTCCCACTCCTTTTGATGCAGCCTAGGATACGGTTGGCTTTCTGGGCTGCGAGCGCACACTGCCTGCTCATATTCATTTTTGCATCAACCAACACCCCCAGGTTCCTCTCTGCAGGACTGCTCTGAATCTCTTCTTTGCCCAACCTATAGCTGTGTGTGGGATTGCTCCAACCCAGGTGTAGGACCTTGCACTTGGTATGGTTAAACTTCATGAAGTTGTCATCAGCCCACCTCACAAGCGTGTCGAGGTCCCTCTGGATGGCATTCCTTCCCTCCAGCATATCAACCGAACCACACAGCTTGGTGTCATTGGCAAACTTGCTGAGGGTGCACTCAATCCCACTGTCCATGTCAGCGACAAAGATGTTGAACAAGACCGGCCCCAACACCGATCCCTGAGGAACACCACTCGTTACTGGTCTTCGGCTACTGGACTACAACTCTTTGTGTGAGGCCGTCCAGCCAGTTCTTTATCCACTGAGTGGTCCACCTATCAAATTGATGTCTCTCCAATTTAGACACAAGGATGTCGTGTGGGACAGTGTCGAATGCTTTACACAAGTCCAGGTAGATGACATCAACTGCTCTAGCCCTGTCCATCAGTTCTGTAGCCCCATCATACCAGGCCACCAAATTGGTCAGGCAGGATTTCCCCTTAGTGAAGCCATGCTGGCTGTCACGAAGGACCTTGTTGTTTTTCATGCTCCTTAGCATGCCTTCCAGGAGAATCTGCTCGAAGAATTGCAACACAGTCTTAGGAAGGAGACACCCAAAAGATATTCACATGATAGAATAAGAAATATATGAAAATCTCATTCAGGATAAATGATAATATGTGTTATATACGGGGTTAAGTAGTTTCAGCAATCTAATCAAAATACAAGAAATCATTACAAACAGTTGCAAATTCCAGTGGCAATAAAACTCAGTAAAATACAAAAACTGAGAGAATACTGACTCAATGAATACAATTAATATGTATTAACTTCTTACTATATATCCCTTTCTTCTGATGTATTGCTTACTCTTCCACTGCCCCACTAGATACTAATGTTAATAGCATTAATCTTTCTTAGTAAGAAGTGGGGAGTTACAATGACCCTTTAGTGTCCTAAGGTTTTTTTTGCCAGAAGTATGTTATTAATGGTGGTGGGTTCTTCTGCCTTGGCATTAGATTTTTCTGTTCTCTAATTTTTTCTCTGAAGTTAGTTTACCTGCCTCACACAGGTGCACACTACAGATCAACTTTTGATCACTGTGATTTGTTTTCACAAACTGGAACCTCTTATATCATTCTGCATTCGCAGTCTTCCACACCACATTTAAATTCAGCATCACTGGCAGTTCCTGTCATGCAGAATGGCTATCTGTTACTGCTATATAATTTGAAACAAATTTAGCCAATAGCTACCTGATTGTTAGACAATTGCTATCACAGGGAAAGTGAGCTAACATCAGCTCAGAGCAAGTGAGTTCTGAGAGACAGCACTACCTGATCAGTTCAAAGCCTGAGGCTTTTTCCAAGTAATGACAAAACATCTTATTTCCTGGGCTACAGAAAGGCTACCTTTTGACAATCCTGCTGTGCTCTGTACTGATCAGTGCATGAAACTGGATTCCAGGGCGACCAGAAAATTTATCCTCTGACCTTTGTTGCCCTTACCTCCTTGTGTAGCTAAAAGAGTTACCAGACTTTGAGGTAGTGTGACCTAATTATATGGTCTAATCCTTCACAGACATTTATGACCAACTGAAAAGCTTTTGTAATATTTTAAAATAAACGGGATATATTCCATAAAAATAATAGTTATTCAAGTACTACATGTGCAGACATACTTAAGTAAAATGGTGACATTTGTCACTTAAAATCTTTACAACTATGCTCCCAAAGCATGTCAAAAAGAACAATTTCTTTTCAATTAATCATCAGTCAGACAAAACGTGAAAATATATTGTTGGTGTTTGTTTACCAACTGCAAAAGAAGATATTTCAGACTGTCTGAAGATTCATTGGACAAACAGAATGAATATAACACTGGTTGGGAGTATTTGCTTTTCTGCTTTTTCAGAAGAGAGTTTACTGAAAAGAAAAGAAAGCTGTTTATGTGTTTTGAAGACTTATGCAGATTTAAAGAAATTGTAATGAACTATTAGATTAATTTTGGTTTTGAATCAATCTGATAGCTGTAACATTTCATTTTAATACCATATACAATATTTTCTTTAGCAAAATCTGGTTATCATAGCTCATTGAACAGTTTATGTCTTTACCTGGATTCCCAGTTTTCTGAAACAAAAATTTACAAATACCTATGTGTAGGTTGTATAATATTCTGGCTGGGCCCAGATAAAAATACTCTTTAGACCTTTGGCCACAGCCTTACAAGGTAAACTTTCATACATGGAAAACACCAAAGAACTGACTAAGGAGGCTTTTCTCCCTTTAAATTGACTCTCTCTATGAAAAGTTTAATTCTTTTGCAGTCTCTTTCAGAAGAGCTGAACTTTTTATGACCAAACATCCCAGACAGCTCCTGACAATACACATGAGTATTTTTCAGATGTTTTTCAGTCGTTTAGAGCTACTGTCTCTGGAAGTAATTGCCAAGAGTCAGCAGTTACCAGCTACTTTGAACTTTATCTTCAGTCATGGTGCTATATTGGCTAAGAGCTTTATTGCTTCAGAAATACAATAAATTTGTTCTCAGCTTTCCCTGCATATTAGCACTGTGAAAACAAAAACTCTAATTAATAAACAGTGACTAATGTTTAGAGAATCTGGATACACATATCCATTAGAAACATACTTGAGATTGCTTTCCTTAAGAATCTGCAATTAATCAACTGACTTCTGAAGCAATATTTTTTACAGATATCTCCAAGCATTTAACTATTAATATTTGCAAAAGGATTTCATTGGCAACAACCTTTGCTGTTTTAAAATAAAATATTCAAGAAATGGATCTGTTAAGGCTTGAAACAGCTGTGTTCTCAAGACCTGGGAAAAAAAAAGAAGAAGATTGAAATAGAAGATTTTGAAAAGTTGGTTCAGAAATGTCATTGTTTCAATAAAATACTTCTAGACAGAATAATTTTTAAATTAAAACCAAACCTGGATAATTTTAATCTTTGTAAAATATCTTATTTTAGAGTTTTTACTGTTTTGAATAGTGTCACATGCTTACTTTCTGAATTAACAAGGGAAGCGTACAAATCTATTCATATAATAGCCAGGATTCCTATAGAGCCAGCAAAAAAGTCACAGGTGAACCAGGCACATAAAATCTATATTCACCAAACATTCTGTGAATTTATTTAAGTCTTAAATTCTTTCCATGCCTTCTTCTGCCGGCTATAGTAACTGTCTTCTCTCATACACTTTAAAATATTTGATATAGAAATAATGTTGCACTATACTTAAAGTACTACAATGGAAAAGTGGTATTAAAACTATAGCAATCCTTTAGTACAGATAATACCAATTACCTTTTTATCCAGCCTCAATAGTTTTTAAATTGAGTAATTTTTGAATTTGAACATTTTCTTTCTAGTAGCTCCAATATTCAACTGAATTTGCTAATAGCTAAGGAAGCAATTGTCAGCATCAGCATAGCCATAATAATTTGCTATGCAAACCAATAGACTATTGAATAAAAAAAAAATAATCTTAATTTTAAAAGTTATATCCAGACTTCTTCTAGAAATAAAGCTATACACTGTGTTTTGTAAGCTATATAGAAAATAATTACAAAGCAGGCCTCATTCCAGCTGAGCAAATACCTGTGCCAGTGTGGATGCATGAGCAGGAATGTGTATCAACTTCTAATACATTAACTACTTTTCTGCAAAATTAATAGAGAGATAGTTTGAAACCAGATGTGAAGACTGATGATATGCATATATTCTGATGTCATATTCCTCTTAGAACTAGGGGTGGAATGAATTATTCAGAACACTCTTACCAGATTTACAAAGATGTTTCCACAAAGCATTTATTTAAGCAGATTAGCTATTTGGGATCCATTTTCCAACAGAAAGAATCATCATAATATTCAACATTTAAGCTACAATTTTACTTAAAGGATTATTGATGTGTATTAAGTGTTCACGTCTTTAGATTCAAAACTGGACGGACTGGTTTAGACATCACCGAAGACTTCAGTATGCATTTTTTGGCATTTAAAAATATATTTAATTAATAGAAATTACCTCAGAATGCATTTGACATACTTTGTGTCATACTTCAGGTTTTAGAAATGTCTCATAGCAATTTGAATATCAGAGAAGTTTGCCATATTTCTTTGCCAACATAATGATGAAATATTTAATTTCTTAAACCACTTCAGTGTCATGAAATGACTTTTGAAAGATAACAGGTAGGTTATCTATCTTTAAATAAGCCCTGAGACTGTAGTGAAGGAGGATGATACCTCTATTCTTTCCCTCCCATTCAAGGGTAAGTTTTGCCTCTGCCTTCCCTTGTACATTTGTACAGTGTTGGAAAGATAACCCCTGCCATTTGGACCACAAGTGAAATCTCTGTGGATTTCACAAGGTATTTTTACTGCAAGATTGGCCCTTATGTGTGAAAGACTTTCAAATTCCAGTTTCTTTTTAAAAGGTACCTCTCACATTGCCATAAATATTAGACTAGTAAATGAATAAAATGAATAAATGTCACAGAGCAAGTCCAGAAGAAATTAACCTGAGGTAAGTACTGTAAGCACTATCATCACTGTGCAACATTCACAACAGGCATAAAGATCAACGTCATAATTTTAAGAACACAGAAGTTAGTGAAGTTGTTTCAAGGATTAGTTTTTTTTTAGTATTATTGATTGTGTGTGCAAAGGCCCTTACTGTTTGTTAACTTTTCTCAAAAAATATATATCTCAAAGCAAGACTGTCAAATGCACTTTCATATTATGGAAAGTCTTCACATAGTTCCTCATTATTTTCCTCTCAGTATTATCTTGTTAGCTTGTATGCTCCTTAAACAATATGTGCAAAAATGAAGCACACAGAAGATGAAAGCAGGGATGGTAGGAATATAGAGGCCTTGCTTGAATGTGTGGGTGGGGAATTAGGAAAGCCAAAACTTGGAGCCAAAATTAGCAAGGAATGCAAAGGGCAAAACACAGGGTTTCTCTAAATATATTTCCAATGAAAAAAAAGGTAAAGAAAAACCTCAACCTGCTACTTGATGGGATAGGGAACACCATAACAAAAGACATGGAGAAGGATGGTGTACTTGGAGCTTTTTTTGCCCTAGTTTCAATGGGATCCATGGGGTCAGAGGAGATGCACATGAAACTGATGAGTGTCAGGACCCTATAGGCACCACTAGCCCTGATTGTTCCTGCCCAGCCACCCTGAATCTCCTCCAACATGCTCATGGCTCATTACCCCATGTCAGTCCCTCTTTGGCAATCAGTCTTTGCAACGGCAACACTGCAGCAGGGCCAGTCTCCAGCTCCCCACAGCCTTGCCATGCCTGACCTCAGCCACCCTTGTCTTCAGGGGGACGCCTGATACCTGGACCTCTATTATACCTAACCTCTACCTCTTTAAAGGTATGTCTCATTTGTTAGTGGTAATTTAAACATTATGTTGTTTTATTCTATATGCCCATTTCCCCTGTGTATTCAAAGTCATGTAGAATCAGTACATTGATAAAACTAAAATTTTGATATTTGAAAGATTTATAAACATACTCAACTGCAATTAGTTCAATTGACTTTACTGTCTGACATCAAAGTGGGGCTATCCGCTTTTGGTAAAGTTAACCATGTGTATCTCTGTGATATCTACAGATTTTTTCCTGTTTTTTTTTTCTTACAATACTTGAACTATATTTGAATCTATTAAAAAAGTACAGATTTAGATTTTTTATATATTTGAAATATATATGTTTGAAAACAATTACAGAATAGTACTCTGTTGCATCTTCATGACTCCACTGAAAAAGGCGAAGTTTCATAGCAATAAATGGTACACCTATTCTGCGAGCACAAAGGAAGAAAAATAGTGATTTTGCAGGTACTAGGTTGAGTTTCCTGGGCCAATATTTTTTTTTAATGTAAACAAATTACAAAAGGCACAGAAATGGCTAAGGATATTAATCACAAAATCTTCCAGATTAAGGTCAAACAGCACTATTAAATCATCAATCCTGGCCATTTTCCAATTACAAAACTTTAAACTTTACCCAGTTATACCACTTGGGAGCTCAATAGTTTTTGAATAGACAATAACTTGTGTTTGGCTCAAGTATATCTCCCAGAAAGGTGACCGTTCTTTATTTAAAGGTTTCTACAGAGAGAGAAATTTACTTCCTCCCTTGGTAGCTTGTTTCAGTGATTAAATTCCCATGCTTTTAAAAAGATGTGCCTAAATTCTAATCGGAATTTATCTGGCTTCAGCGTCCAGACATAGGTCCTTGACAGGCCTTTTTCTGCCAGACTGAAGCTCTTTAGCAATATGCAGTTTGCCCCTGTTGAAGTACTTATGACTGCAATCAAATCACTTAATCTTTTTTATCAACCAAACAGACTGTTCTCTAAATCTTGTACCATAAGACATTTGTTTAGCTCTTGGATATATCTCTTTTCTGTAACTTTTACAATTTTTCATCTTTTAAATAGATGGACGCTAATGTATATTGGTCTTTTTGAGACAAGTAAAGGTAAGCTCTTTTACTACTCTCCCTTTTATGACTCTCAGTATTTTTTTCTGCCAGCATTGTGAGAGGTAGTCATGACAAATTGCAGTAATCTTTAAATCTTATTTTCTTTGGAATTATTGTCTTCCAAATTTGTCTAATTATTCCCATTTAATGTATTTTAATTTAAACACTTCAAGTGTGATCCTTTACTTTGAAAGTACCAAGTGATCCAGACTATTTTTCTGAGTCAACTGTTTTTCTTTATTATTTATTAGTACTATCATCAGCATTATTTATGATTCATAAGTATTTTTAATCTATTTTTAGAACTGGTTGACTCCATTAGTTACTGTGAAATGTCAAATACTGGATATTTCACACTTTTATAGAAAAAGCATCATCAAACAACAGTTTTCCACCACTGGTTACTGTTCCAGATTTGTCACTTGGTCATTTTTTTAAATCTACTGATCTTGTATTGTTCCAGAGTTTTACTGAAGTATTTTATGTTCATCATTTAAAAGCAACTGACACAAATTTAAATCAGAAAATGTAGGTATCTGAAGTAGATAATTTTTACATGCTTTTCATTTATGCCCACAAGAAACAGCAGTTTTCTATGGGTTCTTCTTGATGTTGCTGTTGATGGTTTTATTCTACTCAGAATAAATAACCATAAAGAAAAAAGAAAGGAAAAGAAGAAAGGCACATAAAAATAAAATGGAGAAATTTTTTTCTTTTTTTGTGTAGTGAAGTGTAGAACAGTGTAGTCTATTGTTTAGAGCTAGTATAAAGAGAGAGCATTTTCTTTGTTATAGAGTAACTGATTTGCTACTTGATGGGCAAAATTAGTTAACTTTTTTTTCTTTTAAACCAATTTATTCAAATTTAAATACAAAGTCTTATATTGTTTCCTAATTGTTCTTTATTGTTGTGGTCAATAAGTATTACATACAAATATATTTCTGTAACAAAGATTATTTGTATTTCAAATTGCCATTTGACGCTTTGTGAATAGAAATACAGTTTGTTTACCATGAGGTGATTTTTTTGGGTGTTATACTGTGGAATCACTTTGAATCTTTCTCAGAAATTCATCATTCTCCTGTCTCTGAAAACCTTTTGTTACTTTTTAATCACAGAAGTGCCAGTACCTTGGCAATATATGACATCATATTCCACATTTACAAGGGTAGAAATGAAACGTATGTGTAGGCAGTTCCAAAACTGATTAAGGCACACATGAACGCTTCCAAAGTTAAGAGCTGTAAATAAATAATATGTGGAGATAATGTTAGGACTAGATTTAGTTAACAAAATGTCTTGACATTCACAGCTTCTTAAAATCACCGCCTTGGGCTTAGCTCCAATGTACACTTATAAATTTCTCAGATTCATCCAAAATCTGAAATTTGACCATTAGAGTTTCTTTTCAGCTACATGGCAAAAAGCAGTTAAAAATTGATGCCATTTTAAAGAAACTAAACAGCTGGCATACAAGACAGGTACTCATCGATCTGTGTGCTTAATAAAGCTAAATGTTAGGAAGACTAATGTACCATACTGATGTTTTAGGAATTTCATTAACGTATTTGAAAGACTGTCATAACTCAATCACCTCTGCTGAGTTTATGAGCCATAGGTTTTCTCCAGCTCATAAAATCAGCTTGCTTAACACAATACAGTGACTGACAGCATCACAGGTGACACTTCATGAAGCAAGGTGACTCTTTTTTTTCTTTCTTTTTTTTTGAGTTTTGTAAGACAATGGAGGGATACTGAAAAGAGAACTGGATAAAACAAAGTATTCTGAGTTATTGACAAGTTAATTACAAATATCCTACTTCTGTTGCTCTTTGTAAATGTGGAATGTAAACTGGGACATAATGCTAACCTCTGAAATACTGAGAAATTGTTTTTCTGCTATTTTTAAATGTAGTACAGCTGGCATGAAAATAGTAATGTGCCTTTCTGTCAGCTGTGTTTATACTGAACCTTCATCTAAAAATTTTGAAGTGAGAAACATTTACTATATTCCCTAACATCCAATAAAAGCAAAGAGCATATCTACATGTTTGTACACATTTTGTCATATTAGATATTGACAATTTTTCTGTGTTCCACTTCAGCAAATTCCCTTATGAATGTGGGCCTAATATAAAGATTTTCTGGGATGGAAGAATTATCTCTCAGCCTCAAAGTGATGCCTATGCACAATCAGAACTCACACACAAAATCAAGTCTCCACAGTCAGCCTCATTTGCCTTCAGAAAACAGACCGTATCATCCCTTCCTTTTAAAACATAATGCCAAGTAACTAATATTTTTATGTGTGTACAATTATAAGCCTAGCAATTAGAACATTTGCTCAGTTTGTGATACACTCAGTTTGAAAACAGTTTAAAAAACACAATCCATCTTGAAAACAGTATATAACAAAGCAGACTACAAGTAGCCACTTGTGTGCACTTATGAAGCAATAACTAGCGGATACAGGTTGTGAAGTTATACCTGAACGAAAGAAAGAATTTTTTACTGTGAGGGTGTGCAAGTATTTGGACAGGCTGCCTAAATATCTCTCTCTCAAAAGGTCCCTTCCACTTTAAATAATTCTCTGATTCTGTGAATACATGCCACAGAATAGCAGATTCATTGATATAGGAAATGACCTCTGGAGATAATCTAGTCCAGCTCCTCTGCTCACAGCAGGGTCAACTACATCAGGTTGCTCAGGGCCATGTCCACGAAAGTTTTGAACTCTGGGATGGAGACCACAAAACTACAAAACCTCTTTGACTAACCTATCTAAATACGTCACCACCACCACCACCCTCACAATATTTTTTTGTTTGTTTGTTTAAATAGAATTTTCTGTATTTTAATTTGTACTTATTGTCTTTAGTCCTGTCACTGGATGCCACTGAGAAGAGGCTATGTCTTCCTTACTCCCTCTCATCAGGTATTTATGCACATTGATATTTTCCCCTGAGCCTTCTCTTCCCTAGGCTGAACAGTCCCATCTCTTGCATCCTCGCCTCATACAACAGATGCTCCAAGGGCTTAACCACCTTCATAGCCCTTTACATGGTCCTTCACTGGACTCATTCTAGTATTTCCAAATCTCTCTTGTACTGGGAGCCCAAAGCTGATTACAGTACTCCCAAAGTGGCCTCACTAGGGCTGAGTAGAGAGGAAGCATTACATCCCTTGACTGTCCATCTATATTCTTCCCAATACATTAGTGTACATTGCTGAGTCATAGTCAACTTGGTGTCTACCAGGACATTCAGGTCCTCTTCTGCCAAGCTACTTTCTAGCGAGTTGGCCCACAATATGTAATGCTGCATGAAGGATTCCTTCTTGAGATTCCTGTTGGTCGGATCATTTCTCCAGCTTGTACAGGTTCCTTTGCATGTCCCCAAATCCATGTCCCTTATTAGTCACTACTCCTAGTTTTATATAGTCTGAAAGTTTCCTGAGGAAGTCATCCAGATCATCAACAAAGATGTTTAACAGTATTGTCCCTAGTATCAACCTCTGACACACATTGTTGGTGACTGATGTCAGCCTTACTTGACATAACAGCTTAAAAAAATCTAAGTAATCAGACTGACTTTATGTGGGTACAACGTAAAATGGGCATTTCGAAACACACTCTTGGATTTTAGCACTGCCCTCTTTTAGTAGCAGTCCAGATGCTTAAATTCAGATTTACCTTGTGAATCCGTGCAAAGTAAATAGGTGTGATATCCAGACCATATGTATTTTAAATGAATGTTGTATTATTTCTGCATCCTGACTCTTCTATCCATTTGAAGATCCCCTATGAAGAGATGTTATTCTTTCATAAAATACTAACTAAATGACCTTATTTTCTTTTTTGTTTTTCACTTATACAGTTACCTAACTTAGCTCTTCAAAAATGATCACTTTCTTTAAAAGATAATTTCTGTAATATGTTATCATGGAAGTGTGTTTACATCCTATTCTATTTTCATACATAGTTGGTCTCATAGTGTGTTCTTTGTCACTTGACAAGAACCTAGAAGCAAGCAACCTTAGTTCAATTGTCATTCCTGAAACTAAGCTTATTTATGCACATTTTCTATTGTTTTTAGAATTATATTTTCTCAGCTTATTCTCCCAGTCTTCTCAATATTGAATATGTTCCTGTATTTTGACTAATGTTTCTAATCAAGGCATCTGCGTTTGTGCTATTTTGGGTAAGCCTGCATGTATAGTTATACTTTCAGTTGTAAGATAAATTTAACTTTATTCTCTCTGAGATTAAAAGTAGAAAAGAATTTACTAATATCTGCTAAAAATCTAGATCCAACTTGCCAAATGAAGTACTATGCCTCCTCTGCATATGCATTTCAGTTACTAACACCTTCATCAGACCCAAGCTTTCACAATTTGCAAGAATATTTTAGTTTGTTGAGAGGTGCAAAAGACATAAGACAAAGAAAATGTGATTATTCTGCATCTTTTTTTTTTTCCCAGATTTTACAGATCTCTATATCAGAGATTTTCCTCCTGGATATATCTTAACATTAAAACAAGTTACTTTTAAAAGTGTTCTCTATTAGTCTAGAATGAATGAGGTTTTTCATCACTTACTTAAACTTGCAGAAAATCTAATTTTCCTGGAGGGGTAATTTCATCCTCCTGTAAGTATTATCTAGCTGTAACTAAAAAAGAAGAATGAAGCCTTCTATCTATAGTCCTATACAGATTTTGTGTTACTTTGGTAGAGTTGAATTTGGCCCATTAAATATTGCTGTATATTATCATTGTAAACAGCTGAATTTTCCTGTATTTTCTGTGTCTGTCATAGATGCAAAAGAATCTGAAGGGTATTAAGATTTTCTTTCTGTGCAAAGAGCTGCAGATATAAAGAACATCTGGAACTGACAGCATTGCAAGAATGACTAGTGTTTCAACTAACCCAGTGCTTAGAGAAAACTCAGACAAAATACCCAAGGAATGGGGAAGCCGAAGATCAGTAATTTTAAACTATCACCTGAACGAAGGCTTTTATATAATGCAGAGAAAACTTGGAAGCACTTTAAACAGAGAATTTTTCAAAATCTAGTACCTATGTGTATTAACTGATAGAGAAAAAAAACCAAACAAATAGCTAGGCATACATTGCATATCCCTATGGGAACAGATACTCTAAAGACTACATAACAGCAATAGGACTAGAGGCATTGAAGAGTACAAGAGCAAAATACAATGAACAGTATACAAGTAATGCTATTGTATACAGTGGCCACAGCAAATTCTCTATTCTGCCTTGAGACAGCATGCAGCTTTGTCATGTAATTGAGGTCTGCAGCTGCTGAATTATTCCTTCTGCAGGAAAAATTTCTTGAAAGATTTAGAACAACTTGGGAAATTCAGAGATTTAGAGATAATATTGATTAGAAAACTAAGACCCATTATTGTGGTGTTGCAATGCATAATAGCTACCTGAAATGCACCTGCAAAAAATAGACAACATACTTACAAAAGTATAGTCAAATTTTTATACAAGTTCATGGACAAATTGATTGGTTGTGTAAAAAAAAAAAAAAAAACCAAAGATGAAAAATTGATACAGTTTTGGTCTTGAATAACTGAATATTAAGATTGGAAAGTATCTGTGATGTTTTGGGCCCATAGTGATATTTTATAATTTTATGGGTCGCACAAGACAGTATATAAATTTTAAAAAGACATTATGTATAGCAGAATTTAAACAAGAGTCATAATAAGAAATGTCCATAGCATGTATCAAGACCTTCCTGAAACAAGGGATACAAAGGGAAAAACAGCCTTTCGTGTTAGTGTCATGCCAAGGCAGAAACAAACTGGAACTGTCCAATTGCTGTGAAGCTGATTAAACTTGTAATACCAATATAATTTTATTAATGTAATATCAATATTATAAAAGGAACACTTTTAATCATTTTTCATATTTATTTCCCTCTTCCTCTGTCTCGCTTCTCTTCAACATTCCAACAAATTTAATCCAAAAGAATCACATTTACATCTAAATTAATAACTTCCATTATGAGCAGCTTGCATTGTGAATGGATTCTAATTTCCAAATTATTTCATTCTTTTCCTAAAATTACATTTTTATACACACACACACACACACATATATTTATGCACAAAATTTCCCAGATATGCAATATAAACAGGAAAGGAAAGTTGATGTGTCACTGGAGTTTGGAAAGAATTGGGTGACTGATCTCTTTATTTATTTATTTATTTTTAAATATAAGAATAGTCAATAACTAGTATAAACCATAAATTATTTCTAATTTCTTACATTTTTTTGTTCTTCAGTTGAGTGAGATTTTGAAACAACATTCTGCTAGGCACCATGATAAGCCTTGTAGCTAATCTGATCAGTGAGTTAGTCAGTGAAAAGCTGCAGGAAACACTGGCTGATTCCTCCAGCTTTAAAGAAGACATCTAAAATAAGTCAGAAGTCCATTCTTGCTATGCTGGCTGCTTCGCTGCAGTGACTATAAAGGAAACATAGGCTATGACTCAGATGTGTGTGTCTATAGTAAAAATACCTAATAATGAGACAAACCTCTCCTCAAGTAACTGTTGCTAACTAGGTATGATGTTTTAAACATGAAATGAAAGGTGATACTCTCTCTAGTTTGCAGAATATTTGTGTTTGGGGTTTGTTTATTTTAGCTTGTATTAACAAGCTGCTACAATAACCTATTCCAGGAGAACTCTATTAGGTACTGACTTTCCTCAACCATGTCTTTCTTTGTTAGTTTTCAACCTTTGACTTTTTTTTTTGCATTTTTACATTTTTAAATAAATGGGAGTGCAGATGCTGTGTAGCAAATATAAGTCTCCTGTCAATAAGCTTGTTAGATATCCTTTTGAGGCTCTTTAAAGCTTTTTATGAACTGGCAGGGGTGCTCTAGCAGCAGATTGAAATTTTGGAATTAGAGAAGAAAAGGTTTAGGCCAAGAAGCACGTAATACAAAAAATGGGCAAAAAGATTTTTCTTTTTTTTTAAAGAAGCAATATTTGGAAATGAAATCTAGAAAATATTTGCTTTGAAGAAACTTCAGAAAGCCTATTTGCTCTGTGTATTTTACACTTACTGTGTGAAATGAAACTCATAGGCACAAAACACGCTTGCTCTTCTCCCAGTAAGCCTTGGCAATCTCAAAGGCAGCCACTAGAGGGAGCCATGTTCATACGCAGTTTATTACATACCCCTGCAAAGCTTTTTAAAATAACACAGCTGATGAACAAAATAGATTTTTTTTTAATTATTAGTTTTAACATTCGCTACAGAACCCTCATATAGGAAGAGAATGTAATATGGACACACCAGAGTCTTTCCTAACTGAATACAATAGACAAGCAAAGGACTGCAGTAATAACAACAGTAAAGGTGCTGTCGCAACATTAGGTTTGCTCTATTCTGTGATTTTTGTGAACTAGACCCACCAAAGGATTTAAGCATTTCAAATTAACCTCATGGGTATTTCAGTATGCAGATCCAGAGCCACAAGGAGGGTAAAAAGCTGCCATACTGTTGCTTAACCCTGTCAGTAACTTAGCAGTTGCTTTCATGTTCAGCTTCAGTGTTTCTGGGTACTTGCATATAAAGAGCTGGCCAAATCTAAGTGTTATAGGGATTACCTTCTCAGTAATTAGTGACTGGTGTTTCTCTTACAATATACTAGAGGATCTGTAGGTGTTCTCACAGCTGAAATATTTAAAGCACAGAAAGATTGACTTCCCAGTGAAATGCAGTTGCAGCAATTTTGTTTGAAAACACAGCTGGAACCCTTTCCTTGGGATAATGGAGGTGAGTTCGTCACACTGAGTGGAGCACTGAAATAGGGGTTTGAGATCTAACACAATGGATAAAGAAGGGGGAAGGGAACACTGTAGGAGTAGTACATATAATAATAAATACCATTCTTGCATAAACCCTTCTTCATTTTGACACAGAAGTAAGCCACTGTTCATAAGGTATTACTTATGAAAGGCTTATTCCATTCCTTTGTATGAAAGGAATAAGCCCACCACCAAGAAACCCCATGATGCCACTATGCTTCTTAGAGAGAGGCATACTCTAAGAATTACAGTTTTCACATGTTATAGGCAGACTGAGATGTGAATTAGATGCTGTGTTGCTCTTCAACACTAAGAATAAGGAAATTTTGGGTAAAAAATGTCATGTAATTTTGAGATCTGATGGTGCTTGTCAGTACTGTATGTATATGTGGAAAGTGCAGCAGAATTTAGGAGTTAGCAGAATGAGTGACTTTTCAGCAAAAGTTTTCAGAATCACAACTTTGTAAACAGGGAATTATAGTGAAGATCGATGGAGCTCTATCTTTCCTATGTTAAACCAATATGGGAATAATAAAAAGAAACCCAAAACAAAACAAAACCCAAAACCAAATAGACAAACAAAAAAATCCAGTACAAACTACGAAAATTATAAAGTCAGTAAAAAGGATTGGTTTCATGAGAAGAAATAATATTAAGTTTTAGGAAGATATTTTGCAGCCTAATATTGTAAGTTAAAACAGAAGTTAGAACTATGTGTATGCAAGCTATATATTACAATTTATTTCTACATTTCTTCCAGTATTTTCTCCTTACAGACATCACTGTAAATGTCAAATTGTGTAACTTTACCAGATAAACCTCAGAGTTTATCAAAAGGATCAACCTACCCTATTATTTTCAGATTCTGGAGAATAAAGTTCCTTTTGTTTTTGTGGTTTGTTTCTAGCAGTTATCTTGTTTTGACTGCATCTTATTCAGCATGTTATGTTAGTATTTCTATGTCATAAACATGAAACTATTTGCAGTTCAACAATCAGACACTTTTACAAATTTCAAGTGTTTTTCACATGCTGTTCGTTTGGGAGGGAGCTTACAGATCTAGACAAGTCACTTTCTGAAGCATTTCTCTGCAAGTGAGGGATCAAGAAACATGTTTCTTTTGTAATGAAAAATGGGTCTTGTGTATTGTGTGGATGTAAGCATTGAAGATTCAGGGAAAGCAGCAAATTTCTCATGGCTTATGATGCCACTGTAGGAGCGCCATTGCATCTCTAGCTAAGAACACATGCATTTAATTAGCTATATAAGGTGACTAGTTCTGAGATAAAATATCAAGTTCAAGATAATTAATTCATGCAGAAACAGATTTTTTTTATTTTTTTTAATAATTTGGGGTGCAATTGATGAAAGCTTTTTCAAATTGGAATGTAACCTCTTGCAGGAAATATTCTGCCTGTATATTTTCCAGACTCTATAGCACAGGAACTTTGCAGTAATCTTACATGAGAGTTATTTGCCCATTCTCCAATAGAGTTGTACATTAAATTTTCATTTTAATAAGGCTACTGCTGACATTTGAAAAGTACAACAGTCTTCCTATCTGTGATGCAAACTGTGAAGCATATGACTAATAAGAACATAATGTTTTAGACTAGGCTGGACTGGAATGTTTTGTTTATAGATACATTTTATCTTAGACTCATGTATCATAACTGCAGAATCTTTCCATCATGAATTCTGGGACTGGACCATATGGCAGAGATGTATTTAAGATAGTGGTATGTGACACGTATTTTGTGACATATGTTTTATAACATGTAATTTCTATAAGTAGCTACATACCTGTAAGGTGTTATTTGTAATTTTTCTCTGTTGGAAAGAAACCAGAAATTCTCTGACACTTCATTATAAATGTACTTGAAATTCATCACAAATGGATAAATTTTTGAAATTTTTACCTTAAGGTAAGAAGGCATATATGAAGGCAGATGTTCTTTCATGTTTACTGGATTCCCAAACGTCTTCATGGCAGAGTCACAAAATCAATTCCTAAGGCCTACTGTGCACACATATACAGAAATCCACTCATAGAAAAAAATTATCAAAGATGTATTTTCTTCAGTTTTGTAAAATAGTTATAAAATTTTCCTGACAAGATGCAGGGGATTACTGGAAAAAATAAATGTTTTTCTACACAAGAAGGACTATATATATGATAAAATGTATCACATATCTGACTTAGAGTGAGTTTGTGTGTTAAAATTTGTTGCTTTCAGCTCATTGATGCAGTAATTTAGATACTGAAATGTCAGCTATGAAAGGGAGAGAAGTGTATAGCATACCAAAAATAATGTTTTGCTTTTATGCCACTGGTAGGTGCTCTCTAGAAGAACACTCAAGTTATTGATTCAAGGAGAAGAAAAATGAAAAACAATCTTAGACATCCTAGCAGAACTTATGGTAATATAAAAGAACAACTAATGCTTGAGAGTCTTAAGCCGATTTCCATATGTTGTTTCCTGTTCCAGCCATTGTCAAGTTTTCAATGGAGGTTAATGCAAACAGATCAAAAACCTCAGGAAGTCAGGTGCAACCAACATAAAAATTCTTGCAGAAAAAAGTGAGAATGAACAGACTGTGTGATTTAAATGTTCTTTTAAATTTTTGGCAGCTTGAGATTTACTTTATATCCCATTTGTTCCTTTTTCTTTTAGTTATAGCAGGCAGGTAATGCTTCTTTTGCCATGAAAAATGCTCTTGTTGCCAGCTTTGTCAGGTAAGCTTCATTTTTACAGTTCTGCTAGCAACAGTTTGTCAACATAAAAGCTAAAATATTCTGAACTCAATCAAGCTTTCCCAGGCTTGTCTCTGGAGATGGCATTAAAGGGTTTGGATAGCCTTATCTGTTCAGTACTAAGGATGTTTGTAGCTTCCATTAAGTGCTCTCTAGTGATTTCTTTCAAAACTTTTAACAGACTGCAATATGTCTGCCTGATCATATACATACTCTTTACCACATCATCTTAGAGACTTTTTTTATGAGGGCTTGCTAATATTGCTACCCTTTCAGACAGTTCCACATAGACCAATAACAGTACCATAACAGGGAAAAAAAACAGACATTTGGTACTGTGTTTTATTTTGGTATAGTTCTTGTTAGATATTTTACAAGATAAGGGCAAGTTATGATGTGGACTGCCTACAGCAAAAAAGCAACAAGTTCATCAAGCAGGAATTTTTCAGATTCAGAAAGTTAGTCAAATTTTCTTTAATAAATAAATATGGTGTAGGACAATACTCAAAATGAACATCACTTATTTTGCACAGCTTTGAAGAATACAATTTTATATTTTAATGAAATTGTGTAGATTTGCATTGGGAAGGTTATTTGTGTTAAGAAATGCTATTTCTATTGTTGGCTTCATATTGAATTATTTCTGTGAAGTGGAACAGCTCTGATTATGTTACCAACCTCCCCATCCCCCAACTACTTTTAAATGCGGATTCCAGTTACAAAACAGGTTTTGTAGTTTTGCAGACAATGCTTTTCTTTAGGCATTTAAATCAGCGCACAGAGAGATTTGAGGTTAAACAATGCAATAACTGTTCCATTTTTATGATTTTTAAAGTAAATGATAAGCCTTTTCTGATACCATGGTTGTATTTTCTGTGATTGCACTAGTGGCACTCTCATAGGCACTTAAATTAGAACTCTTTATCATCTGTTTCTTCAGCAAAATCATACTGTCGCATTCTGACATATCACTTTTGAAATCCAAGGGGAAAGAAAAACTAATATTCTATCTCTAGCACTGTCTTTTCCTGCTAATTTAATTTTATAATGGTGCTCTCTGCATGGAACAGAGATTTTTATTTTCAGTCAAAATTATGATTTTTTTACACAGATGACACAGCAATAGGAGAGTTGCCATTCTGGAATACAGCTATAGCTACTCTTAGCTGATACAATGCCTCTGGTGGTGGCCTATGCTCTATTATGGAAAATGAAAATGTCTGTAGTAAAGAAGACAGAAATAAATGTGTATTTGTGACATTAGGGCTTTTGTGAGGTTAAAATGTTGCATGGAAACTTACTCAAGTTAATATAACTACAGAACTTTCTCAGTGGGCAAAAATTAATGATGATGTATCGAATACAGCACTTGAGCATTGCCCATGGGAATGGTAATATTCAGTCCACCCTTTGTCAAGAATGGGTTCCAAGCATACAGCAAATTACTGTTTTTCATTAATATGGTGTTATTTGACAATACTGAACAGCAGCTCTGTGAATAGTCTTTTCTTGTAAGGAAGGAGATTAGTTCTGGGTTGATTTATTTACACAGGGAAAAAAGTGTAATATTTCTGTGCCCAACTGCAGAATTAGGGGTTTTCTTTGTTTTCTGTGGTTGTTAATATTTTTCTCCCAGGCACTGTCACATGCAAAAACGCATAAATAAGACGAGGAGTAGAGACTCTGAATTTCTTCCCACTCACTGACTAGAGGAACAAGAAACACTTTGTCCTTAGTTGAGTCCTTATTAAGTCACGCACACTGGAATTTATTTTCCATTTACTTTTCTACTTAAAAAGACAAGTGACAGGATATTGATGCAAATGTCATCTTAGGGGCACCTTGTAGAGATAAAACCATTTTATGCACTGAAAACTATGAGCACTGTACTAAGACCTTGAACATGTCAATCCTGCCCAAGACTACTCCAAGAACACAAATGCACAAGACCATCTAATATTTTATGACTCAAACTGCCTTTCGAGTAATTCTATGGAAATAATGGAAAGAGTTTATGCTTAGATTATAAGCAAAATGACAAGACTCGTCATGTCTACCATGTCAAGTGCAAGGTCCTACACCTGTGTCAGAGCAATCCCAGACACAGCTACAGCTTGGGCAAAGAAGAGATTCAGAACAGCCCTGTGGAGAAAGACTTGGGGGTGTTGGTTGATGAGAAAATGAATGTGAGCTGGCAGTGTGCACTCGCAGCCCAGAAAGCCAACCATATCCTGGGCTGCATCAAAAGGAGCGTGACCAGCAAGTTAAAGGAGGTGATCCTGCCCCTCTACTCTGTTCTCGTGACACCTCACTTGGAGTATTGTGTGCAGTTCTGGTGTCCTCAACATAAAAAGGACATGGAACTGTTGGAACAAGTTCAGAGGAGGGCCACGAGGATAATCAGGGGACTGGAGCACCTCCGTTATGAAGACAGGCTGAGAAAGTTGGATCTGTTCAGCCTGGAGAAGAGAAGGCTGTGTGGAGACCTCATAGCAGCCTTCCAGTATCTGAAAGGGGGCCTATAGGGATGCTGGGGAGGGGCTGTTCATTAGGCACTGTAGTGACAGGACAAGAGGGGAAGTTTAGATTGGATATAATGAAGAAATTCTTTACTGTAAGGGTGGTGAGGCACTGGAATGGGTTTCCCAAGGAAGCTGCAAATGCTCCATCCCTGGCAGTGTTCAAGGCCAGGTTGGACAGAGCCTTGGGTGAAATGGTTTAGTGTGAGGTGTCTCTGCCCATGGCAGGGGTGTTGGAACTAGATGATCTTAAGGTCCTTTCCAACCCTAACTATTCTATGATTCTATTAGATCAACCGAGTCAAAGTTCTGATACTGATAAGGGGAGAAAAATATCTTAACTAAACTAGAACAGGGACTAAAGATCTTTTAAACAAACAAAAAAAAACACAAAACCAAATGAAAATTAAACTTATTTCTTGAATATGCTCTGAAAAAAAAAGTCCTAACAAAGCAAATAATATCCACCAATTGGTGATAGAATTGTTATTAATCCTAAAGAATAGGAAGGTGACTTAAGATGTCTAGTCCATCTGGTGGAATTGAATAAGTTTAAATAGTAAAATTTGGTTTTGCAGTTGGTTTTCTATTCATTTCCTAAAATATTTCTATTGCTACCTTCATAAAATATAGAACTACTAAAAATCTTCTTTAGTGATTTAATCATATGTCTCATTAAAAAATGTGTTTTGTTTTGTTTTTCTCAACTAGCTACACTAACATTTTTGTACCTTGGTTCAAGCACTTATTTTTGTTGTAAGTAGAGGTGAGAACTTACCCCTTTGTGGCAATCTTTTTTTCTCATAACAATTTTTTTGTCCTATGTCTCACTTTTCTTTTTTTTAGACAAAGCTATATATTCTAAGCTTTTCTTCTTTCAACTACAGATAATTATAATGAGGCACGGGCCTCATGGTGTCACACTGAACTCCTTAGCCTTTAGCTGTTGTGAAAGCTGTTTCAGAGAGAACAGTCCCGGTCTTTCACTGAGTGCTGACCCATTGGCATATCATGTCTTCACATTCACTACATAAAAGAAGTAAGAATAATTTCCTCTTGACTGTACAAATGCTGCCTAGCAAAACTTTTTCCATAATATGAATCTTTTCATCTTTATTGTCTGAATGTTATGCAATGTAGAGTCCAACCAATATTGCTCAGTTATATAAGAACTTACAAAAAACCCCGAAGACCTTTTTTTTTTTTTCCCATAATCCTGACTTTTCCATAGGCAGAAAAATTACTTGTTCCTGGAGTTAAGGATTAATTAAATTGAAGGAGAGTTCAATACAAACACAGATCAATTATTTATCTTGTCCATGTATGTGCAACTACAAATTCTGCCTGTCCGTCAGTTTTCCTTGCTTGAATGACTCCAAAATTTATCTTCGTTTCTGCTTTTAAACAGTAGTGAACACATTGGTGAGTTATCAGCACTGTTCTCAGACTAAAGTCAAAACCACAGCACTGCACCAGCTACCAGGAAAGAAAAAAATAACTGTTACAGCTGAAACCTAAACTGGGGGTCTGAGCATGTTTTCAGGCCACATAGATTTGGCTCAGAGGGAGATCTAATTGCTGTAGGTTGCCACAGGTCTCTTCCACGGGACAAGGGGCTTGGGTAGGGAGAACAAACTAGGAAAGGGACATGATGGAGGGCACTTGGTGCTGGAACTGGTGATGGTGGTATCAGTTTGTCCATGATGCTTACAGGAGGCCAGGTGATCTCACAGGGGTTGGGCAGGGAGTCAGCACTGGACAATGGCAGTGAAACCCAGAGGCCAGTACCAGGCTAGTCCTTCAGGAGGTGTTAGAGGAGCAAGGCTCTAAACAGCTGTAGGTCAGACTCCATAGTGCTCCATGCTCTAGTCTGGACATGGCAGGAGGTGATTGTGAGGGCACATTGTGGTCTGGAGATGCCCTGTGGCTGGGAGGATGAGGAACAGGAGTTCTGGTGAAACAGGCAGGGCAGACCTTGGCAGCCAGGGCCCATCCTATTGACCCAGCCAGCCGTAGAGCAGCCAGGGGTCACTGGAGCAGCCACAGGCATCAAGAATCTTCCTGAGCACAGGTAGGGGCTGTGGCTGCACTGGGACATGGGCCTGCATGTGCGCCTGGCTTGATGGGATCCATGGCTGGGCAGGGCAGGGCTATGGAGAGCTGGAGACCAGCCCTGCTGTGGTATTGCTGGGCCCTGGAGGAGCTGGATAGAGAAACCCAGGCTTCAGGACCCTGTCACACACACACATATATGTATGTGTGTATATATATATATATTGTCGTGGTTTAAACAAAGTCAGACATAAATCACGCAGTTGCTTTCACTTCCCCCCTTTTTGCCCTCTCCCTGCTCCCAGAGGGATGGGAAGGAGTATCGGAAGTATGCAACTCCCATGGGTTGAGATAAGAACAGTTTAGTAACTAAGGTATAACACAAATCACTACTGCTACCACCAATGATAATAATGATAAAGGAAGTAACAAGGGAAGATACTACAACACCTCACCACCCGCCGACCAGTAACTAGCCCCAACCCGCCCAACTGAGCACTGACCAATCCCTCGTCCAACCCCGCAGTGCCCTAGCCCTTCTGAGTAACTCTCAGTTACATCCTGGGCATGACGTACTGTGGTATGGAATGCCTCTTTGGTCAGTTTGGGTCAGGTGTCCTGTCTCTGCTTCCTCACGGCTTCCCCTCCTCCCTGGCAGAGGTGATGCCAATGTTTTTGGTTGTTGCTAAGTGATGTTTACCCTGACCAAGGACTTTGTGAGGCTCATGCTCTGAGGTGTGCAGCCAAGAAAGGTGTCCTGGGTTCAGCAGTAGCAGTCATGTTCAGAGACAGGGAGCCTGACCCAGTCTAGCCAAAGAGGTATTCCATACCACAGCACGTCATGCCTGGGGTGGGGGGTAACTGGGAGTTACCCGGAAGGACACTGGCTTCCAGGTGGGACTCATTTCTTGGCCGGTGGTATCGTATTCTCTTCCCTTGTTATTTTCTCTTATCATTGTTGTAGTTGGTAGTAGGGGTGGTGATTTGTGTTGTACATTGGTTGCTGGACTGTTCTTGTCTCAACCCATGGGAGTTGCACTCTTTCGATCCTCCTCCCCGTTCCCCCGGGAGCAGGGAAGGGGAGAGCCCCTGGGGGAGGGGGGGGGCTCGATTGCTGTCAGCCCGGCACCACTCACTGGGAGTGAGTGAACAAGCTGTCTGGCTAGGGTTTAAACCACAACACTGGACAAATGAAATAAGATCATACTCATGAAAAAGGTTGATGAAACTCTTGTTAACTTGCAGATAACTTATAATTTGCATTTTCACTTTCAGGATTTTTACAAATAAAGAATCTTCTGCTTTCTGATTCACAAAATTTGTATAATTGCATTAGATATATTCATGATCACATACTCTTGGAGAATTAATATAAGGACAGCAGTTACAGACACTAAATATTTTTCCTATAAAATTGGGTTTTCTTCATTTTCTCTTTTCTTATAGACAGGGGAAAATGTTGAAAATTTCAAAAAGAAAATCCCAAACTCATTTTATGACTCTGTTATAGTGAAAAAATGTGTAGCAACCAGGAACAACAGAAAGCAAAACACTCCTCTGGTGTTCAAAGACAACCTGAAGATTCTGTGTGTGCAAGAGACATTTCTCTATGAATTATAAATTTCTGTGTCTTAAAATTGTTCAGTTCAACTTCTTTTTGCTTTACTCAGTCAAGAATATTTACTGACCTTGTGTCTTACAAGAGCACTACCTTTTTTTTTTACATAATTTACACTTTCTGTAATGATGATATTTAACTGAGAAAGTTTTTTTCTCTCCAGTGTTCTGATTTTATGAAATCACTATATGAAGGAGAGAAAGAAAGAAGTTAAAATATTTCTGAGTAAGGTTGAAATAACAGATTTCCAGATGTTACTTGGATAATTTGAGGAGGACAGGGTTAAGTAGTAAAAGTTCAAGGGAAGTGTTTGGGACTGTAAAGATTGGCATTTCTTGATTAAGAGTGATGCTGTCATAAAGGCATTTTTTTGTAGTATTTGTGGTTTTATCTTCAAAACTTCAAGGAAATCCCAACTGTCTTGAAATAACTCCTAGTTGTAGTATATCCACTTTAGGTAGGACTGAAATATCTAATTGTTCACTCATTATTATTGTGCAGTGCTTGAAACCTGACTTACTCAGTTCTGTAATTTTGTTTTTTTACTTTTGGGTGACATCTCAATGTTTTTATCAGTAAAGATGGTTTGCATAACAGTATTGCTGCTACTGTTCTCACTACTTCTGTTTTGATTTGTTTTCCTTTGTTTCTGGTATTTTGTTCTTTGATTATTTCTTTGAAGTACAATTTCTTGTGCAGTATGCAAATTCTCTCACCTGCTTGACATATGTGTGTGTAGCTTTCATTTAGTGCCTTTATATAGTCCAGAAAAGTAATGGTTTAACAGCATTTTTTTGCTGTCATTCATACTTTGGGACATGCTGCAATGTTGATTTTAGTAATAGTTTATGAACATTATTCTAAGTTTGCTAAACTGGATCAAGACCATACACACTGATTATGAAAAATACTGTATTTAACCATATATTTCTTCTTAGTATATGCAGCCTTGAGTGCTATGATTAGGATGTCAATGATTTCACTTTTTAGCTGGATGCAGTTTGCTTTTACTTGGAGAGGTGTCCAGTACACTGGGAATTGACTGCGCAGGGGTGAAAACACAGCCCTACCATCTGCTATGGACTGATCCAGACTGCACTGGAACAGGAGCAAGCTCCAGAACATCTGCAATACATTGATGACATTATTGTGTGGGGTGATACAGCAGAAAAAGTTTTTCAGAAGGAGGGAAATAATCCGGTTTTGCCGGATTATTTTTTTTTAAATATTTCCTATTTTTTTTAAATGAAAATTAAAAATAAAATTTAAAATTAAATTTAATTTTCAAATTAATTAATTTATTTCAATTTAATTAATTTAAAAATTAAAATTTCATGTAAAATTTTTAAAAATGCTAAAAATTTTTAAATATTTGCTAAAAGCCAGTTTTGCCATAAAATAGAATAAGGTCAAGGGATCCGCACAGACGATTCAATTTTGGGGAATAAAATGGTAAGATGGATGTCACCAGATCCCCACAGGTGTAGAATCATAGAATAGCTAGATTTGGAAAGGACCTTAAGATCATCTAGTTCCAACACCCCTGCCATGGGCAGAGACACCTCACACTAAACCATTTCACCCAAGGCTCTGTCCAACCTGGCCTTGAACACTGCCAGGGATGGAGCATTTGCAGCTTCCTTGGGAAACCCATTCCAGTGCCTCACCACCCTTACAGTAAAGAATTTCTTTATTATATCCAATCTAAACTTCCCCTCTTGTCCTGTCACTACAGTGCCTAATGAACAGCCCCTCCCCAGCATCCCTATAGGCCCCCTTTCAGATACTGGAAGGCTGCTATGAGGTCTCCACACAGCCTTCTCTTCTCCAGGCTGAACAGATCCAACTTTCTCAGCCTATCTTCATAACGGAGGTGCTCCAGTCCCCTGATCATCCTCGTGGCCCTCCTCTGAACTTGTTCCAACAGTTCCATGTCCTTTTTATGTTGAGGACACCAGAACTGCACACAATACTCCAAGTGAGGTGTCACGAGAACAGAGTAGAGGGGCAGGATCACCTCCTTTAACTTGCTGGTCACGCTCCTTTTGATGCAGCCCAGGATATGGTTGGCTTTCTGGGCTGCGGGCACACACTGAAGCTGGCTCATGTTCATTTTCTCATCGACCAGCACCTCCAAGTCCTTCTCTGCAGGGCTGTTCTGAATCTCTTCTTTGCCCAAGCTGTAGCTGTGTCTGGGATTGCTCCGACCCAGGTGTAGGACCTTGCACTTAGCATGGTTAAACTTCATGAGGTTGTCATCAGCTCACCTCACAAGTGTGTCGAGGTCCCTCTGGATGGCATTTCTTCCCTCCAGAGTATCAACCGAACCACATAGCTTGGTGTCATTGGCAAACTTGCTGAGGGCACACTCAATCCTGCTCTCGATGTCACTGACAAAGATGTTGAATAAGACTGCCCCCTACACCAATCCCTGAGGGATACCACTCATTACTGGTCTCCAGCCGGGCACTGAGCCATTGACAAGATAACAGCAATGTCTCCACCAACTAATAAGAAAGAAACATAAGCTTTCTTGGGTGTTGTGGGGTTCTGGAGAATGCTCATCCCAAACTACAGTTTGATTGTAAACCCTCTCTATCACCTGACCTGGAAGAAGAGTGATTTCAAGTGGGGCCCTGAGCATCAACAAGACTTTGAACAAATTAAACGAGAGATAGTTCATGCAGTAGCCCTCAGACCAGTACGGACTGGGCAAGATTTGAAAAATGTGCTCTACACCAGAGCCGGGGAGAATGGTCCTACCTGGAGTTCAGTGTATACCTTAAGGGGGTTAAATTTTGTGTGAAAGCAGGCAAAGAATTAAATTGCATGCTGTTGACAGCTACATACTGCTTCTACAGAAGCTGGACACCCATCACCACACTGGGCATCTTGCAACTACCGTCAGTGCTACTCCAGACTTTGGGGCCTGAACCCAACTCCCTTTCAATCATCACATTAATAAAAAAATGAACTTTGGTGAAACCGGATGAGCATACGTTGGCTTTCTGGGCTGCAAGTGTACACTGAAGATGGCTCATGTTCAGTTTCTCATCGGCCAACAGCCCCAAGTCCTTCTCCGCAGGGCTGTTCTGAATCTCTTCTCTGTCCAACCTGTAGCTGTGTCTGGGATTGCTCCAACCCAGGTATAGGACCTTGCACTTGGCCTTGTTGAACTTCATGAGGTTTGTGTTGGCCCACCTCACAAGCGTGTCAAGGTCCCTCTCGGTGGCATCTCATCCCTCCAACATGTCAAGTGCACCACACAGCTGGTGTCATCGGCAAATTTGCTGTGGGTGCACTCAATCCCACTGTCCATGTCACCCACAAAGATGTTGAATAGGATTAGTCCCAACACCAACCCCTGAAGGACACCGCTCATCACTGATCTCCAGTTAGACTTTGAGCCATGAACCACAAAACTTTGAGCATGACCGTTCAGCCAATTCTTTATTCACTGACTGGTCCATCTATCAAATCCATGCCTCTCCAACTTAGAGACAAGGATGTTGTGTGGGACAGTGTCAAATAACTTGCACAAGGCAGATGACATCAGTTGCTCTTCCCTTATTGACCAGCACTGGGGCTCATCACAGAAAGCCACTAAATTTGTCAGGCACAATTTGCTGTTAGTGAAACCATAATGGCTATGACCAACCACCCCCTTATCTGCTGCTGTGGAATGAGCTGGCACTGGTCAGCAGGTGTTGAGCAACTGTACTGTGTGTACCACTTATGCTTTCTGAATTTTCATTTTTCCTTTTTCTATTGTCCTGTATTATTAACAATATTGCTATTGTTGATATTGTTATTATTGTATTTTAATTTATTTCAGTTATTAAACTGTTCTTATCTGAGCCTGTGGGTTTTACCCTCTTCTGGTTCTCCTCCCCATCCCGCCTGGGGTTGGGATCGGGGGTGGGAGTGAATGGCTGTGTGGTACTTAGTTGCTGTCTTGGCTTAAACCACAACAGCACTTCACATACCCCAAATTCTTCCCTTCCCTTTCCCAATTCTATTGCCTTTTCCTGCATTCAGTATACAGCTATTATCTCCAGTGCTGTCGTTTTACAAGAGTAACAGTCTGAAAGACTGTCATGGGTTCTGTGAGTTTTCCTGTGCCTTCATGGGATTAGTTTTATCCATGCTACTGTTCAAACTGTAGTTACATCTGAAATTTTCAAGGCTTTGATTATGTTTGAAGAGATGTGAACTCTGCTTTCTTTTAAATTCATAACTAGCCTTTCCACCAAAGAACTAACAGTGGCACATCTATCTTAAGCATTCAATTGACAGTGGCAGGTCTAAGTTTTCTTCTTGCCTGCTATAAAATAATAATGTAGAAAAGCCATCCAGCCATCCATGAGGATAACTTTTTTTCTTAATTCATTCAAGTGTCCAAACCTATTTTTTTCAGAAGCCCACTGGTCATTGTAATCAAAGGTAATGTCCAAACTACTCCAAGATGTCTTTATATTTCACAGGATAAATTTCTTGTAAAGTCTTGATCCTGAAATCTGAAGTAAATTTTAGGTTTATTTCCATTAAGTAATCTCTTGAATGTCACACTAAGGCATTTTGAGCTATTAGATAAAAATATTGTAATTATATTCTAAAATTCTGTGTTAAATGAAAAGGAAACCTCAACAAAACCTAAAACTTTAGTAATGGTTCCATAGAAGTTAATGTGCTGAACCCATTACTTGTAATTCCATGGCATAACACAATGATAATAAAAGTGAAGATTAAACATAGTGGCTTTTTATTTTTTTGATTGTTGTTGATTTGATTACAAATCCTTTTGCTTTAATGCTTTGCTTGTGAGTTCAAATGATTTTTGTTTTCTGTGATTTTATCCATTTAACTGCCTTACCAGAAGAAATTGAAGACTTCAATTTGTTTAAATAAACTGATCAGCTACCAATAACCCCTTACTTTATCTCACTGAGAAACTCTGAAACTTTCCATAAATTCATATGTACAAATGTTCACTTCAGTAGATTCTTACTGAACTAGGAAAATATGGGAGAAACATTAGTTGTTAAAAATCAGAAAGGAGGAAATATTTTTTCACTCAGGAAAGAAAAGCATAAACAGTATTTAACTTAATAAAATTAGTCATTTTACTAAATTATTAAAATAAATGTAGGCAGTTCTTTAGATCTACCATATTTGTGTTGCATTTTATTTTCGCCATTTTTAATAGCAGCCTTTCAAGACTGAGTAGATTATTACATGCTTTCACATAGCCCCAAGCCCACTGTTGGCTCAACCAGTCACTCTTGAATTCTCATAATCATGTTACCAAAACCTTTAATAGATAAAGGGCAAATGTTCCAAAAAGCAGCTCAGTGAAATACTGTGTAGTTTTTATGATACTGCAGTTTCATCGAGCTCTGTGTGTTCAGCCTGGTTAACTGGGGCAGGAGAAAAGCAAAATAATTTGGTTTTCTTCCATTTTATTTTATTCCATCCCATTCTACTTGAAGAGACAGTTCCACACAAAGGAGCCACTGTCAGACAAAGTATGACTTTATACCTGCCTGGTTTTGTTAGTAGTTGCTTTTCATCTCAAATCCAAGCTCTTCAGAGTATGCATGAAATTCTGTCTCCCTGCAAGTCAGTGAGAAAGTTCCCACTGACTTTACTGAAGTTAAATTCCACTGAAGGATTCAGGCTAGCACTTATCAAACCTACAGAAGACTATAGCCCTAAATGCCTCCTTTGCTTGTGTTAGTACCCCTGAAAATCAGTCTGGCTGCCAGAGGTGAACCAAGAAAGGTGTGTATATTCATTTCAATAGTGATAGTCGATGCTCCCATCCCTAATCCACAACAGCACAGGTATCTCTTGGGAGTTCACCCTTTCTACTTTCTACAAATTTCTTTTTTTGTAGCCGAAGAAACTTAACTTTGCCCCAGTTCCCATCTTTTCAGTAAAAGCTCCTCTATGTTCAACCTAAAAGAACATGTAGGGGCACAAACTTTTTTTGGAGACTAATTAAAATAAATCAGCCTGGTCAAAGAACAAAAAAAAATGCCTGTTTTCACTGGCAGTCTTTGGTGGAGTTCATGTTTGTAAAATGCCTATGCATTTACTGTCAGTAAAAAAGAACTTTTCTTACATTACAGATGTGTTACTTTTTTCCAGAATCAGAATGACATTGATGAGAAACTGCACTTAGAAGTGCTTGTCTCAGTCACAGGGCGCATTTGCCACAGCCTGTATTTTAAATGATTCCTCAGCCTCTAAAAATGACTGAGCTGAACCCCACACCTAAGCACATTTAAATGTCATAACCTACTCATCAGCGGCAGGAACAGAAAGAAAAAAAAAAAAAACAACAAACAGAAAAAAGACTAAGTGAAGATTGATTTTTTATCCACTTGCTCACATATATCTTAGAGTTACAATGCCACAGTCAATAACAGTTACTGAGGATGAAGGAAAAGGACAGAGAAGAGCTGAACTCTGTGAAGTTCAAATGTGCAAATCCTCTCAGCTCCATAAGTGAAGTGACATTCTGTGACTTGTGTAGGAATTTGCATAATGCGGGAAAGCTCGTTTCTTATCTTCACACGGTTGTGCTTGCTCTGGAATAACCAGTTTTCAGGGAGCATTTCAAAATATATGCAAAAAAATGTGCTGCTCTTGAACCTCTGTAATCCTTTATCCATTTGGAACATACATCAGGGGGCTGTTAAAGCTGACTTGCCTATAACACTGCTTACATGGCAACGATCAACTTCTTAAATAGCTGCCACAGACAAATACTTAATAATTATTAGTTTAGAAAAAACAGAAATTATTAGAGAAACCATCTCAGTGTTTGAGGGCAAATCATGTTTAGATATAAGGCCAGTGAATTATGTATTGCCAATGTCATGTTTATAGGAAGAACTTCTATCTCAGAAACAACAGATATGTATCAGGCAAACAAAGCTATTCTAGCACTTTCTATGGGTTTTTCTTGTTTTCTGTGTGTTCATGTTTTGTTGTTTTTTCTTTTTTTTTTTTTTTTGTCCATATGGATTCTTCAAAGAACCAACAAGATTAAGCTGAAGATCAGTAGCTGTAAGCATCTCAGAGACGTGAAAGAGTCTTATACTGTCTCACACTCTATGATGGCAATTTCCCTGTTTCAAATGAAACATTGAATATTCAAAGGGTCTAATTTTCCAAAAGGTGAGTAATCCAGTATCACTCATTCTCTGTAAGCACCACAATAAGAAAAATTAATCTTAGGCCAATTCGATTCTTACACATTAAGAGACTTTCCAGTACTCTGTCCTACAAAGTCTAAGTCATTGTAGGCTTAAGGCTTTGATATTTCTCTAATGTAATTTCCTAGTTGTAAACTTGGGATCATATTTTACTTCTTTCAATGCAGCAGCATTATGAGAATAAACCTCAGAAGAAAGGAAAGTTACTCTTATGCTTCAGTAATGAGAGGAATATAGCGCTGGCACAGGTGAGTCCAAGCCATGAATAATTTTGCTGGAAATAAGCTAAAGGATTCAAAGTTATGTACAAAGTGTCACAAGTCTTCTGTATAATGATGCTTGAGAAAGTATCCTCGTTCTGATTCACTTATTTATACTATGATTCAAAAGACTATAGAATAACATGCAGCTATTTGCTAGCAACTTGAATTGCTGTACACTGTGACTAATGTTGTTAGACAAAACCAGCAGCTTTTATTTTTTAAATATTTCTCACACTTTTACAATTCTTACTACTTCTGTAGTAAAAAAAAATATAATTAAGGGATATTACATTTTATTTTGTTCCCTGAGCATTTTCAGCTGCAGAATTTGTTGAAAACAATTTAACTTTGAAGCAACCTATGAAATGTAATCGACAAGAAAAGGCATAGACTGCTTTTCTTTTCTTCTTGTCTTTGTACAATTGTCCTTGGCAAGATGAAATAAGCCAAATGAATCTTGTGCTGTCACCATTACCGAGCAACTCCTGATGGCTTTAGCTTGAAGATAAGGTTAGAAAATCTCTCTGAATATTAGTTTTCTTTGTCTCTCCATATCTCCAGCTGGAAGACACTAAAAAAAAAAAAAAATTAAAAAAAAATCTTTTTCTCCTTCCCTCCAAATTGATCTAATTATATTTTGCTGAAATAGCAAAATAATATTTTCTTCAGCTTTTGTGTGTTTCTCTGAAAACAAATAAAAACTTCACATTTTCTTGAACTCTTGAGGTAAAATTCCATATTATTTAGCTCATCTTCACATCTGAAAGCAGACTATGCCTAATATTTTCCCTGACTGATTAATATTATTGTACTATCACCATATTATTATTTATTTGTGCACAGAATTTCAGTTTTGCATACATAGAGAAATATTTTGTTAATTGTTTCTTCCAAAGCATGGCTTGAGAAGTCATACTTTGCATTTCACTTCATTTCACACAGCACATTTCAACTGAATGCTGCATTGCACAGAATCACACTCTATATATTTCACAAAAATGATGTTCCAGAGATTCAAGGTAGCTGCAGTGTAACAATATTGGGATCATATATGGTTACCATAGGCAGATCTCAATCCTTTCATTATAAAAAGAGGCTGAAAATAAACTCCTACGCTGGCAATTGCTGTGATAAAATCTCAGGGCAGTTCTTATTCATCAAGTTCAGGACTCTATGTGTACATGTCACACCTCCTACTCAGTTTACTTTGATGGGTTTGCTTTATGTAGAAACCTAACTACAGGGTAGGAAGAGTGATGTGGCTTGGGAACATGATGAGAGACACATCTGGACCAGAGAACCTGTAAGCATCTCTGTGCCTAGTAATACAATAAGCAGCCAGGAGAGATTAAGCAGTAGATCAGCTGGTAGATACATAAACTTTGTTTATGAAGTCAATGGAAAAGGGGCTGAAAAATATCCACAATTTTAAAGGCAAGAAAGGAAAATAATCAATTGTGAGAAATGTGATCTCTGGAAGTCATGTTCTCAAGTGAAGATAAGAATAGAAAATTTTCTACCTTTAATTTTAAATAAGGTTCTTAGTGACCTGCCTTCTGAGGAAGGGAATGGTACAAGAATATGTCAATGAATCATTTGATTATATATCTGTTAATAACTTAGAAGCATACATTAGCTGGAATTTAAGATTAGGCCATTTAACTGTAATGTATATCCACACATGTGAATTCAGATCAGCTGCTTACACACAGGTGTCCAGTGCCATCTTTTTTATATGGGACTATCTCACATATAGTCCATCTGCCCTTTCTGGAAGGGCAGGTCTTTCAGTCTTGGGCCGTGTCTGCCAGACTTGTGCAGACCTCAGATTTCACTAAACATAGATATTATATATGTGGACAAGTTAATTAAGCCTTTAATCAGTATAAGCAATGGAGTTAAGGACTATCCAGCTGACCACATGAAGGTGCCTAACTTAGGGTGACATGAGCAGCTTTCAAGGTAACATTGATCGTACTGACTAAAGGCTTGATTTAGGTGAACATATACAGACACTTTTGTACCATCTGAGACACAGAGAATCTGAGATGCTTAGGGCTGGCAGAAGAGATCTGGAGAGAATCCGTATCTTTTACACAAGACCTAAGGACATTTCAAAATTTATTGGTTTTCCATCTATGGGCAAGTTAGCAGTGACATTTATGGGTCCCATCCAACTTGAGGTATTCTATGATTCCATGAATTCATGAAATGTAAGTGGCTTGAATACATATCTACATAGAGAAATGTAAGTGTGTGTTACTATATGAAAAACTGAATTCCAACTGTTCTGATTAAAGCAAACAGTAGGAGTGTGGCAAATAGTTTACATCCTCCATTATACAAATTTTCAGTTTAGGTTTCTTTCCCCTTAAAAGATCTTAATGTATATTAGAGTACAACTTATTTCCTATTAGTTTGAGTCAGAGCTTCTTTCCTGCTAGTTTTGAGTTAGGGCTTGATTCAGTTGCCTGTACCTGACTTGCTTACAGCATGAAGATGTTTGTGGGTAAATTGGCCTCACCACACAGAAATAATGCTAAGTAACGCACTAACTCCTAAAGACTTCTTTGCACATGTTAGATAGTGCAAACTTTACAGCATTTATTTTATTGTCATTGCTGCTGTCTATTAAGCCATGACAAAGATAACAAGCTTTAGCTCAATAACTAAATTTCCTTTTCCACAAAATTTATGCATTATAAATGCAAGCAATAACCTTAACTGATATTCCAGGAGTATGATGACACAGTGGATTAACAAACCAGTGACCTGATTCTTACTTACACTCAGCTGATACAGAATGCCATTGTATTTGTGTCAGATTCACTTAAAAAGAAATGAAATGAAACTTTTTCAGGGCTAGTTCACACTGTCAAATAATGCCAAAAGAAAAAGCCTTGGATTTTTTTGCCACATTTTCTGTTTTTGCTGAGTCGTGATTACAGTTAGGTTCCCAGAAATTTAGAAGTTACTGAAATTCTACCCAGTGAACTTGAGGGAAGAATGCTACTCACTGTTTCAAAACCTATTTTAAGTTTTCTATTTGTTTCATGCTGTGTAGGTTAAAACACAAGGGATGATGGAGATTGAGTTTTCATTTAGATAGCTGAAAGTTTGAAGTATGCTTAAGAATATTATCTTTTTTTCCCCAGTTTCAAGCCTGAATGGTTTGATTTCTACGTCCTGAAAAGAAAGGCAAAAGGAGCATTGTAGACGTTTCAAAACAGTACCCTCATAAATGGTGCAAATTTGATATCTACAAATCCAGTAAAGTTCTGTTAAGGATCAGGCACTATATCAGTGATGTAAGTGGTCAGAGTGCTGTTTGAAAGTCATCATTCAATCTAATCTTTTAAAAAGTTGGAAGAATTATTTTGAATTGTAAGTTTTATAAAGACATTTTCTAGAATTCTCCCAGTTTTTGCAACAGATTACCATAAATGGAAGGGGAAAATGTTCTTTTATGTAGAGAAGGTATCAAAATAAATTTTAGAACACTTTATTCATAGAGAATGCTTTTAGCAAGATTTAAAAAAACACCCAAAACAACAAAAAATAATAACAAAAAAACCTAAAAAAACCCCGACGCACGAAACCAACCAGCAACACAAAACCAAAATCACTCTATTGTACAGGAACAATCTGAAGTAAATTCTGTCATGCTTCAAGTATGTTACTGGTTTTTAAATCAGTTTGAACCCTTTCATTCTTGTCCATAAAAATGGCACTGAGTTAAAACACAGTTTTTCTGAAAATAAAAGGAAATCATGCAAGAAATGTTTAGTGATTCTCCTGCAGTAGTGAAAGGGGTGGCAAGCTAAGAAAGAGAAAGAGACAGAGAGGTTGCAGGTTTCTTTCTGCCTTTTAATAAGAAAAGGCCAACAACAAAAAAATGGCAGGTTAAAAAAATGAATGAAATAAGACAGAATAATCAGAATAATATAGATAACAAGTAAGTCTTCCTCACCTTCAGATGCTAAGATCCCATTCATACAGCATTTGTGCAGTGTCAGGTGGACAAAAGATGGATTTTCCTACTTCACACAGATCCTTAGATACCTCAATGGAAAGAAATGCCTCCTTTTTGGTCATTTAGGCTATTACATAATTTTCTTACAGAAACCAAATATTCATAAAGGGTGTTTGCATGAGAACTTCTTGCGGCGCTTCTAGATAAAGGCAAGGCAAGGCAATGAAGGTGGTATAATTGCCAGAAGCAAGTGGGAGCTGGAGGCTCCTGGTTCTGAGTTTATCCTGTGGCTGAGATCTGAGCAGAACAATACAGCCTGAAGGCCACCCTGGACACACAGCACAATGCAGAAGATGTTTGCACCTACTCAGGTTAATTGCACTGTGGTTCACTAATTCCTCAACTTATATCAGTTTCCTGGTCATGATGATTACAGAGACTTAAAGTATTTTGGAAAGTAAGAGCATCTGAAAATTTCCAAGATAATTAAATATTTATCTTCCAGGTATATTTAACCTTCAGCAAAAAATATTAAAAAGCTATAAACAGCACCATATTTTAGTCAGAATAACTAAGTCTGAGTATTCCCTGGTGCAATTCCAGCATAAGCAAATAAAACAGACTGACAACATTTCTGAAATCTCCTCTGCATAAATGCAGGTTAATTCACATTCAACATTATTATAGTCTTATGAAGTTAAATATAAAAAGTCTATTTTCTCCACTGCCGTTCACCATAATTGTACTGCTGTCTGAATAGTTTGACTGAATACTGCAAGATCAGAAAAGATGGCAAGATCTCATCCTAAATTTCAGTAAAACTCCTATAAGACAGGAGACATACATGCAAGATTTAGTTTTGTAGTAAAAAAAATCCAGTAACTAATTTATTCCTTCATCTGCAGGATAAAGTGATATGAAAAAGGACAGATTTTTAGCCTGGATAAAAGTGTCAGTATATCAGTATGTATATGAATTTGTACACGACTGTGACTATATTCCTTGTTATTTTACAAAAAAACTCAGTGATACTTTAACTCCACAATAGGGGCAGCTAAGGGACTAGGAACCAACACTTTGACAATAATGGAAGCTTATTTGTAACCACCAGAAAAGAACATTTAACAGTTTAGTAAAGCATAAGAGTAAGTAAGGAAAATTTAAGATCCATTTTTTTTCTTTTTCCTTAGAAAAATGCACTTAGTTTAGATCTCATATTAAACCTGGGCTTTTAAGACAATCTTTGTTTTATTTTCTTTTCATTGCTAAAGACAGTTTTTAATTAAGTGACACCAAACATGGAGAATTCATGTACTTTTATCCATTGAATGCTATTTATTTAAAAGGAGGCTTTTTATCCTGTATATACAGATGGCCACCAAAGAATCTATTTTTAGTAGAAGTGAAGGCTTATTTTGCATTACTGGTCTCTGTATTAAACCCTTTTATTGTTAGGCTTTTTAGAGAGGTTTGTGAGGTACGCATACATTTCTCAAAAAGTAACTAAGTAGCTACTTGAACCAACTCATCCAATCAGAGCAAAGAAAGGTTGTGTTTAGAGTATCAATTTTCTGATATAAACTGGATTTTGGTTATAAAATTAGTGTTAATTCCTAGAATTACTCTAGTTTAATGTTTAATGTTACAATTCAGACATGATTTACTAAGCCATAGTTAAGCTGGAATTACAGGTCTCAGACAGTATGTACTAGTTCTTAAAAGAGTATGTGTTCTGAAGAGGTAGAAATGTTAAATATGTAACAGTTGATGTCATGCATTATTCTTCAATAACTTTTAAAATGGAATTTAATAGGCATAAAATCATTTAGGAACAGTTGAATATACAGTTTTTATAAAATTACTTTGAAAAATCTAGAACTATATTAAGAATTATATCCTTTAAATAATTTTCTGCATTTTATGATATGGAATTTTTCTCTATTTTAGCTATATATTATAGTATTCATTTAACTTTGGGTCTAAGAAATCTATAGAACTATGGAGATAAAAATGGGTTTTGATTAAGGTATCCCAGCACATCTATAGATTTCTCCACATGAAAGAAAAAAACAAAAAAAACTCAAAAAAAAACCCTTTCAAAAAACCCTAGGTTTTAAATTGAACTAGAATATGACAATTACATGTGACTAATAACGCATTGCAGTTTTATTCCTAAAAAAATACATAAGCAAATTTTTTTTTAGAAAAATTTTTTCAGGTTCATGTATTTGCTTATATGTACTTATTGGTTTTTATTCTCTACAGGGATGTATAACATTTCTTTTGTACATACACACAACTATGGCAGTTATGTTTTAAAATATTGATAGGCATATCATCCACATACTTCATTGCAAGATGGAGCCCTAAGAAGCTACTAGGGCTTCAGCCCTAGTATTAGTACTTGTACTTTCAGCCCACTGTGCTGTTTGCTCAATGGGCTGAAATAAAGATATTTGTCTTATTTCCCCCTTTTAGTGTCTTTGTAAACTTCTGGTTGTTAGGTGGAAAAGCCTTTCAAAGGAAAAGAAAAAAAAAAACAAACCAAACCCAAAACCAACAAACATTGAAATGAATGGGGAGTTTTATATTAGGAGTTGTAGAACACTGAATTTTCAACATGTGTAATGAAACTGGAATGGAACTGAATGGTCTTCATAGGAGAGGTGCCTCAGCCCTCGGATCATCTTTGTGGCCCTCCTCTGCACTTGTTCCAACAGGTTCACATTCTTCTTATGCTGGGGGCCCCAAAGCTGAATGCAGTACTCCAGATGGGATCTCATGAGAGCAGAATAGAGTACTTCTCTCAGTTAATAGCTGCTGAAGAACATTTCTGCTTAGCTAAAGTTTGGCATCCAGATCTGGACAGCAGAATAGTTCTTCCTACTCTACTAGCTGCATTAAGTCAAATAAATGAGGTAGTTAATCTCAAATTATATAGCTTCTATACTTAGAAAATTGAAATATAGCTTTCTATTTTCAGCTCAATAAGAATATAAAATCTATATGTTGATTACTTTTTCTAGTGATTAAATTATTTTTTGTCATAAACTAAGAAGGACATGGAGCTGTTGGGCCAAGTCCAGAGGAGGGCCATGAGGATAATAAAGGCTCTGGAGCACCACCCGTACAAAGACAGGCTAAGAAAACTGGAGTTGTTCAAACTGGAGAAGATAAGCCTTCATGGAGACCTCATAGCAGCCCTTCCAGTATCTGAAGGGTGCCTAAAAGGATGCTGGAGAGGTACTCTTCATCACGGACTGTAGCAATAGGACAAGGGGAAATCTTAAGCAGGGGAGATTTAGGTTAGATATCAGGAAGAAGTTCTTTGCTGTGAGGGTGGTGAGGCATTGGAACAGGCTGCCCAAAGAAGTTGTGAAAGCTCCATCCCTGCCAGTGTTCAAGACCAGGTTGGGCAGGGCCTTGAACAGTCTGGTCTAGTGGGAGGTGTCCCTGCTCATGGCAAGGTGGTTGGAACTAGATGATGTTAAGGTCCTTTCCAACCCTAACCATTCTATGATTCTAACTAGAAAGGAGAGAAACAATTTTTCTTAGTTGTTCCAGTAAATACAGCTTTCTGTTTCCAAACTGATAGCATTACACAATTAACAAGTTGGGGGCGGGGGGGGTAAGGTGGTTTTCTTTACCAGTTTAGCAATGTTGCTATTGTAACTGCCCTCTCAATGTTAATTTTCTCTATCTACTTGTCTGAGGAAATTAAAAGCTTTTATTTCCATAGCAGACACGATACTTATATCAGCCTCAGGCCATACTATGGAAACACTTAAATATCTGCTTTGCTGGCAAAAGTGACTATTCTTACTGTAACATCTGGGACAACTCACACATGTAGTATTAGGCATTTTTTAAGTAATGCCACTTAACCAGAAACTCTTGACTATTCAAATTTATTACAATAAAGATGATGGCCTTTTAGCTTAGAAGAGACGTTTTTGGTTTGGTAACTGTCAACTTCTGTAATCCTGATAAAAATTTTCTGTTATTTTCTCACTTTCACAGAGCTCAGTTTATTTCAGCTCATCTGAAGTCATTGACAGGACTATTTGTTGCTTAAAATAGTAGGGGATCATCACTGATGTCTACTAATGCAATTCACATATATCTTCAGAAAGTCACAAGTGTTTATCCTGTGTGTGAGACTTTAAATTGAACCGCGTGTGTTAACGTGGCACAAACACTGTTTTACAAAGAAGTTCTTGACTACCCTTTTTTATAGGTGCCCTTTCTTAATTTCAGATATAGTTGGGCATATCGTTATTTATAACTCAAATTCCATGATCACAAAAATGTTAATAGTGATTAATTAGATAAAAAAACATCAGGGGTGAAATGTATGCTTCACAAAATCAGAAGTACTGAATATTTTAAAGGACAAGAAAAGAGATTTGAGGGTTTAAGGGAGCTTTTTTCTTCCATCGGTTTTATAGGATTATTTTACTTCAGTTTCAAGTGATGACTAAAGTAAACCTTCCTGCCAGCATACAATTTCCTGGCAAATTAATTGTTCTTGTTGCTCATAGGTGAGGTGGGGTAGGTAGGAATGTCTGGTTTTAATTTTCCTGGATTTTTTATTTTTATGATCCTGTTTTTCACTGCTTAGACTTTTCCTGAGTTTAAAACATTTGGGATGAAATAGTCCTTGTATGCTGTCTCCTGCTAAATACCTGAGAAAGTTTCTAATGAACTCAAACACTTTTTTCGGAATGTGCTAGGAAGAGGAAATAGTAGGTTGCTAATATTAAAAAAAAAAGCAAAAACAAAAAAAAAAAACAAAAACAAAAAATCATCTCTTGAAGCAGTAACACTTTTTTGACACCTTCAGAAGCATGAATGTCTTCCTTTTTAATGTCCCAAACTGGTCACCTTGATATCCTAAACATGCTTGTTAATTCTCATTTAATACTGTCAAAGTATAAGAATTAGAAAAAAAACTCTTTATATATATTCAGACTTTTTTTTTTTAGGATTCTACAGCTAAATTCTGAAACTGTTAACTGCATTGGACACCTGCTACTTTTTGATTGACCTGCGCATATACCTTTCCCTGAGAGTAACTGAGCACTTGCTATTCCAGTAATTCAAGCAGTAAGGAAAATTTTCTTTAATGGTCCTTCACTGGACCATTTATATCAGGAAATTTGGTTGTAGATTTTTATTTATTTTTTTTTTAGTGGTCTTTCTATTTCACCTACTAACATCCACAGACAGAAAAGGAGAATGAATAAAAATTCTTAAATAAATCCAAAAAGTAAGGAGGAAGTCAGGTGCTAAGGTGTTAACATCATTCAGAAAGTTGACCGAATGACTGAATTTTATATCATCAAAATTTTTTTTCTACTGCATAGCTCAATTCTTTTACATTTTAACTTTGATACAGAAGAAAATTGAAATCTGTTTTTTAAATCATATATTTCCAGAAGGGTTGCTTAGAACAATTTTTGCTTTACACAAAAAACCAAGCAAACAAACAAACAAAAAACCAAAATTCCTATTCAGCATATTTTAAGATGGGGTCTTTTATTTCCCTTGGAAAACTTAACATGAAGAATTTATTTACTTGCTTTCTTTATTTGTTCCTTTTTTAATATAAAAGAATAGATGTATTTTGATTCAGCATAACATGGGGTTTATACACTGAACACACACAAATACTTATAATTTCTTCACAAAAAGATGCATGATGTGTAAAGCACAAAATATAAGTTGTCCTTTATTTGATGTTTCCAGCAATGTTAAGATTTTTTTGTAGGTAAGTCAAGTAAAGCGATGTGTAGCTTCAACAACCTTCAGCATAATCTGATCAATGTAATATCAGGAACATTAATCAAGAAGAAGTCTTAAAAGAAAAATAATTTTTTTCCTCTTCTGTAGTAAATAATGTATGGACTCATTTCCAGATGGTATCAAGTAAAGCACTCTTGGCACTCTTCCAAATTACATAATTCAAACCTACTATTTTGTGCAGCATAGGAATTCTGTCCTTGACAAACTGTAACTCATTAATTCTTTGCTGTGAAGGAAAACAGAATCCTGATAAGGAAGCCAATATTCAGTTTGCCTAGGTTATCTTCAACGGAACAGACCATTTAATGAAGTTTGAAGTAATTAGGCCTCAATAATGCTTATTATGGGACTCCAAGATTTATAAGGTTAAACAATGATCTCAGCATTGAAGTTTAAAAGGATTGAAACTAAATGAAAGTTCTTTTCTGAGATTATATATTAAAAATGGTAGAATAAAAGCACTATGGAATGTTAGATACTAGTGTAGTGCCTCAAACTTCTGTGTCAGTCAAACAAGAATGATTTTTTTTGCCCTTCTCTATCACATATATCATGAAAATACACTGCATCAGCTACATGTTCTAAAGCGTACAAATGTACAAAGTATCGACAGCTGCTGAAAGGAGCAAGAAGTCCAAATACAAGTATGTCTAACTGCCTTTTTTTTAGAGCCCTAGGGTACTTTTCATTGTGAAAATTGAACAAGGGACACTAAACATTAAATTTTTGATCAACAGACTGAAGGTTTGTGCTTGACCTGCTGTGTTCTGTCTGACCAGTAAAAGCACATATCTTCCAGGTGAGATATGACAGTAAAGATCACTGTGTTCAATAATGGTCAAATTGGTATACATTCAAGAGTATACCAAGTTCCAGAATGAGGGGGGGTCAAAGTTTGCTATGACCCAGTAATACAGATTTGAGTTAATGTCTTTTTGGCATCTTTAAGGCCCTCCTTGGCTTACACTGAAATCAGTAGAAAAATCTCAACTGACATGATGCAGCCTTGAGCTCATAGATTCTTGCTCCATTTTGTAAAGTTAGCAATAGCATTACAGAAAAGATCAATCATATACAGTTTACTCATGCAGCCAATGACTTTACGCTTGAATATAACTATTTGCATAGTAAGGATTTCTCAGGTAAATAATGCTTTGAAGATCAGATCCTACACTGTAAGGATAGAAAGACTAAAAAAAAAAAAAAAATCTATATCAGTGCTTTCTTTTTAAAAAATAATTAATTTATAATTCCTAAGTGTAAAAGATTCTTTTGCAACAGCAACAATGGAGAGTTTGGTGTTACAATTAATTACAAGTGATACTCCTTATTTACAATTTTGATGGGGAAAAGATGACAGATTTACAATCTTTGATTTTTAGTTCTAAAATGCATTTTTTTAAGTAATGAATATTCATTCATTTTAAATTGTAAGTTGACTACTGAGAGACTTAAGTACTGCAATAGTGTATATATTACAGATAAGTTTATAATATTGAGTAAAGATACTGAACACTTGTTTTTCACAACTTTTCCTAACAAAAAATAGGCTGAGAAAATAGGCATTTTATAGAGATAGGTCTTAGATTCCTAAATCTGAACACACCTGACATTCTGGTTTGTAATGCAAGTTATTAAGATATAACTGTGACAAAAATGATATTGGAAAATTAATATGAAGAATAAGGATTTCATATTTGTCCTATCTTTGTAGAAAATCAGAACTCAGAAAAAATAAAATTATAACTGTAATAAAGTATATGGGAAAATAAGCAGTAGTTAATGTTTATTTCTGAAGTACCAAAGAATTAAGAATTTACAAAACAAGAAAAAAAAACAGATATTAAAAAAGCTGTTATTCAAATTCAATTTCTTAAACATCTTAAAATTCCTAAAAATGCAATATGATAATTGTTGATAGGAAATGCCACTGGCAAGACAGGGATGACACAATCTTCTTCGAGAAATTTCTGGTACTGAACTTTCAATGTCAATGGCATTCTTTGGATTTCTCCTCTATAACCTAGGAAAAGAACTTCCTACCAAATCTGTGTCCTGTGCTGCACCAAAAGAAGTGTGACCAGCAGGTTAACAGAGGTGATTTTCCTCTACTCCTCTACACTGCATCTTTAAATTGAGAAGGCTATTAAATGTGTAGTATTCCACACTCAGCTGACAGCAGAAAATAAAAGTCTCCAGAGGGACACTCCATCTAAAATCCAGATTGCTTTCTGGAGATGCTTCTCTGTCTTCATTGATTACATGAAGTGTCTTGACACTTATCAAGTTTTAGCATGTTTGGTACTTAGCGTCTATAACTTCTGTTTCATTCTTCAGAAGCCAAAAATATCTTGTTGTGACATCCCTGCTTACCTGCTTATATATGGTGTATTTTTTAGAGTGGATGGAAGCAGATGTCTCACTGTTTGAGTCATACTTTTACTAAACTTAACAATGGCAAGCATTCTGCAAGACGACTTTATAGTTTTGTTTGTGATTGAAAGAAAATACTGATTCTACTAATTTCCTTGGCTTCTATACCTGGATCTTGGTTTGATTAAGTGCAGGAATTCCACTTGAAATAATAACATCAACAAATTTTAACTGGAATAATTGTGGAATAATTGAATCACAGAATATATCCAGACTTGGATGGGACCTGTGGAGAACATTGGGTCCAACTCCTGACTCCACACAGAACAACCTAGAAATTAAATCACACAGGATCCCCCTCGATCAAAGATCTTGAGAGTCTGGGCAAGACCCTGATGACTGGAAGACAACCTTCTTCCATTTCAATCAGAAAGGCATGAGGGGAGATCCAGAAAATGACAGAACCCCTAGACTAACCTCAGTTTCTGTCATAGTAATGGAGAAGATCACCTGAGTGCTACTGAAAGGCATTTTAAGGACAATGAAATCATGAGGCACAGTTCACAAGGGAAAAGTCCTGTTTAACTAATTTGATATCCTCCTCTGATAACGTCACTTGCCTAGTGGATGTCAGGAAAGTAGAGGATGTGGTTGTTCTGTTTTTTAGCAAAGCTTCTGTTACTGTCCCTCATAGTAGCTTTCTGGACAAGTTGTGTTACTGTGAGAAGAACAAATACTTGGTGTGTTGGGCAAAGAACTGGCTGCATGGCAGTGTTCCAAGGGTTATAGTAGATGGAGCTACATCTGGCTGGCAGCCATTCCCAGTGGTGGTCCTCAGGGATCAATTCAAGGGCCAGTTCTGCTCAATGTTTTAACCAATTATCTAGATTCCAGAGTTGACTGCACCACAAGTAAGTTTGCTAATGATTTTAAGCTGGAAAGAAACCCTGGTCTGCAGAACTTCAGTTTCTGAACGCACTCAGAAACCCCTGGAAGCTGTTCATACATTGGAAAAAATGATGAAAGAGTATTTGTGGCCCTGTTTTCATTATAGTATAGCTATGGTTGATGTTAGTCCAGGTCTGGGCTGTGTAGTATGATAGACATATGGGCATACTGGAGAGAGCCCCGCAGGGCTCCGCCCCATCTGGGCCCCCAGGTTCTAGAATCAAGTCACGATGGTGTTCGTATTAACCAGGTGCTGGCCCAGCAACGGCCCCAGTGCCTGCACGGATGGTGCTGTGTGGCAGCACCAGCAGTACTGGGGGTGCTTCTCTCTTGTGGCAGAGCACTCCCATCCTGAGAGTTAGGAGTTCTTATTTGCAAGTCTTCTCACGCCCCTGTCAGGATGGGGCAGCGGCTCTGCTGCTGCAGGTCCAGGTGGGTTCCCCCACAGCTCGTGGATGCACTGGCACAGCTGGGCCCCGCAGCAGCCACCTTGCTCATGCCCAACGCCGTCTGCCCTGCAGGGATGTCCCTGGTCCCGACTAGCAGTGCAAGCCTGACCCGGTGTTGCCTGAGCCACTGCTCAGGGAGCATGTGCGGGTGACCCAGGGACATGTCCAGAGGAAGAAGAGGGACCTCCTCCTCTTCAAGGACAGTGTGGTCATCGCCAAGACCAAGTAAGACAGCCAGAGCCCAGCTGCCTTTCCTCCCAAGCCCTGCCCCTAGCACCAGGGCACCAGAGCAGGGACAGCCAAGGAGCAGCCCCAGGGCCCCAGCACCCTGGTGCTGGATGCACCCATGGCCTTGCCCATGGCTGGCAGGCACTAGAGGGGAGCCAGTGGGCTCGGCCACCTCCAGCTCACTCCCTGCTGCTCTCTGCAGATGTGGCAGCACCCCGCACCCACTGTTGTGCCCGGCCCTGGGCCTGCTGCAGGTGCTGAGCAGCGGGAAGGGCTCAGCTGGCGATGCTGCTGAAGAGGAGGAGGAAGGGAAGGCCTCCAACTCCCTTGTCTTCCTCTGGCCCTGTGGCTCCTGTGTTGTCACTTTCTGGTGAGTCTCAGTGCAACGTCCCACCAGAGGGGTGGGCAGCACCTCTGCTGTGCCCCATGGAGCATCTTCTGCTGGGGCACAGCAGGCACTGAGGCTGTTTCTCCTCTCCTTTGGCAGCTCCCAGGCAGTGAAGGAACTCTGGGTCAGCGCCCTCCTTGGGTAAGCCCTGCCTGGCACTGAAGCCTGGGCTGTCCATACTCTCATCATGGGGAATGCTTCATGAGTGGCATCCAAACAATCAGAAAATACCTCTTCTGAGCTGGGCACAGGTGCCCCACAGCTGCAGGCAGAGGTGCCCCCACTGCTGAGCAGGCACAGGTGGTGAAGATGTTTCATCCAGCTGTGTCCAGCCAACCCCTGCCCAGCCCCATCCTTGCCACTCTTGCTGCTACCGCTCCACTGCTGGGTGGTACTGGCTGTTCCTGGCAGTGTGGAAGTGCTCCCCAGGCTGGCAGCAAAGGGAAGAGCTGGCTTGGGTCTCACACATCCCCTTCTCTCCCCCTTCCCTGTGCACAGGCCACCGGAAGGAGTTCAGGGAGCCCGGGTGACCCAGCTGCCGTCCATCAGGATGGTGATGAAGGATCTGAATGGCCGCCATGCTGTGAGTGTCCTTCCTGCCTCTGCTCTGTCCCCAGGGGCTGCTCCAGCCTGGCATCAGCTGCATCGCTCCTCACCTTCTGCTCTTTTCCCCTTGCCCAGGAGATGACACTGGATGCCGGGAGCCTGGAGAAGCTGCTACAGCGCCAAGCCCAGGTCAGTGTCACTTGTGGTGCAATCTCACCCATTCCCACCTCTTACACACAGCCAGAGGCTGATGCAGCTTGCCAGGGGCCCTTTCTGCTGTAGGGCTCCTTGGTGAGTGCAGCCCATTTCTTGCAGGTTGGTGCCAGGCAGCTGCCAGTTCCTGTCCTCTCCGGTAGTGAAGGTGGATGTGGCCACGTAGATGGTGAGTGTGGAGAAGACAGTGGCAGGATGGCCCTTCTCTCCTGCTCTTGCAGGTGGGCACATGTGCAGCAATGTGGCTGCTGCTGCCCTTCCTGCAGGGCACGTCCATCCCCATCACTTCAGCAGGAGAGAACTGAGCCCCAGGGCCCATTGGTCCCAGATGATGCCACCTCTCCCGTGCCCTCAGTGATGGGGAGACAGCACTGAGGGAGTCTGCGAGTACTCTCTTGGTGCTTTTCCTCCACAGCTCTTTGCTTTATTTCCCTTGGCAGCAGGTGGGACCCACAGGAGCAGGAGGAGGCTGCCCTGGCCATTGGCACTGCCAGGGACCTCGGCTGCAGTAGGGGCACCAGGGCCATCAGGCTCTGCTGGTGCAGGAGCTCTGTTTGGCCGGCCCCTGGCAGACCTCTGGAGCCAAGATGGCATGCTGCCACAGCCCATCCAGGTAAGCCACCCTGGGCAGGGGTTCCCCATGCCATCCCATCCAGTCCCATCCCATCCCATCCCATCCCATCCAGCTGGCTCCTCCATAGAGTGGCTGTCCCCAGCACCTATCTCGGGGCCTGTCTCCAGCTCAGCAGCTCTCCTCCTCTGTGCCTTCAGGACCTGCTGGCTCTGCTCAATGAGCATGGCCCATCCAGGGAGGGGATCTTCCAGCTGGCAGCCAGCCAGCATGCCTGCCACAAGGTCAGGGAGGCCCTGGACAGCGGGGTGCCAGTGCAGCTGGAAAACCAGCCTGTGCTGCTGCTGGCTGTCCTCTTGAAGGTGAGCCCTGCTGACCCAGAGCCCTGCAGCTCCTGGCTCTCTTGGTGCTGATGGGCACCTGCGGGAGCACAAGCAGAAACCCAGCTACCTGCTCATGAGCCAGAGGGCTGGGGATGCTGCAGATGCGCCAAGGGTGCAGTGGCCAAAGCCTCACGTGGAGCCCTTGGCACTGCAGGACCTCCTTCGTAATATCCCTTCCAAGCTCCTCAACACCCAGCTGTTTGAGGAGTGGATGCACACCATGGAGAAGACCAGAAGACAGGAGAAGCTGGCAGCACTGAAAGAGTAAGTGTTGCAACAGCCAGCAGGGACTGGCACAGGCTGGGACTCAGCTGCAAAGCAGTGGCCTGCCTAAAATAGCCACGGCTCCTGCAAGCCACCTCCTGTTGCTGTGGGGTTTATGTTTGGGGGAGAGGGGCACGAAAAAGCTTTTCTCTCTGGGGATCACTTCCCACAAGCGCTGGGGCTTGTTCCAATAAGAGCCCTTTTCAGAAGGGCAGGGAGAGAGGGAGGTGGCTGTATCTCAGCAGAGGCAGTCCCTCTGCTGTAGAGCAGGCAGTGGCCTTGGGTGAGATCAGCCTGGGAGACCTGTGCTGTCAATGCTAACTTCACTAACGCTGTGCTTCTGTTCCCTCAGGGTGGCCAGCAAGCTACCAGAGGCCAACCTCCTCCTGCTCTGGCACTTGCTGTCGCTGCTTAGCAGCATCAGCAAGAATGTGGCCACAACCAAGATGACCACTGGGAACCTGGCCATCTGCCTGGCACCAAACCTTCTGAGCCCACCCCAGGAGCTGCCCCTGGATGTCCTGGCTCTGGAGACAGGGAAGGTACACTGTGTTCACCACCCAGCTACAGCGTTCCCAGCCCAGCTTTGCTGCTCAGAGGGTCCTGGCTGCCTCCTCCAGTCAGCAAAGCCATGGAGCAGCAGCTGGTAAGAGCAGCCCCATGGCTGCATCTTCTTGCACAGAAGAACAGGTCAGGCTGGGAAAGATTGTTTGAGCCCTCATCAGCCCCCTCAGTGAAACCAGTGGTTTACTGTGTGCAGGTGACGAAGCTCATCCAGTTCCTTATTGAACACCATGAGGAACTCCTTGGAGAGCAGGTGGCTGGGCTGGCCAGCAAGGGGGATGAGGAGACACCAGCAGCACAAGCAGAGCTGGAAACAGCAGAGGTAAGTGAAGTGCACAAGCAGTGTGACAACAAAAGCCTCCCCCCTCAGAAGGTGGGGCTGCTGTCGCTGCAGGGACAAGCATGGTCATCCACCAGCCTGCAGCTCTGCCAAAGCGCAGGTTGGCCATCCCGCTTTGTGAGGTGATCTCAACACAACTGGCTCAGCTGAGCTGACCAAACCCATCCAAGGAATGTGCCTTTTAGATCTAGGGTAGCAATTGTGCATGGAGGTCCTTGCCCCCTGCTAACCTACACATTGCCGTTGCAGGTGCCTCCTGTTGCTCCTGAGAGTGAACAGCAGAGGAGCTTTTCCAGGGAGAAAAGGTAAAATTGCCCGGCTTTGCTTGGTTCAAGGTAATCATGGCTTCACCTGTCTAACAATACTGTTGAATGGAAAGGTTCCCAGGCTCTTCACGCAACACTGGGAAGAGAAGAGCAGCCTGGGAAGAGGGCAGTGATGGGCCACCATGCCAGAAGAAGATCAAAACTGAGCTGTCAGGGATGGGCAACTGAAAAAATTCAAGCAGGGGAATAACAAGGCACCCAGGTATGTAGCAGAGCCTGTGTTCCATCTTTTTGCCAAGCTCTGAGTACAGGAAACACTCCTGAGGTGCACAGGATGGTCCTGGACAGGAAGCATGTACCTGCCCTCAGGGAAACATGTATGTCAGGTGAAACATACTACCCCAGCATTGCCTGCCAACCTGTGATTTTAGTATGGCAGAGCAAGGGATGCTGCTGCTTGGGTTTTGGAAAGGACCATACCCCACCTTCCAAGGGCTCCCTGCTGAGCCCTGCTGCCTGGCAAGGGGGCACTGCATGTCTCTGTCAACTTCCCATGTTCTGAGGGTATCACATGTATTGAGAAGGGACAAAAGCAACACTGTAGTTGCCAGTAAGGAACCAGTAAGGAGCCTCTCTCTTGTGCTAACAATGACCTCTTTTACAGCATATTCCAAAATGCCCAGGAGCCAAGTCCTGCCTGCTCCTGCCCTCATGGCTTCATCAGCGCTTTCTGACTCTGCCCTTGTAGATGCCCATTTACTGCTTTGAATGTGCTCTGCTGCCTGGGCTTGGAGTTCTACCCTGCGGCCCCAGCACCACCTAGGCAACAGCCACCATGTCCCTCTGCTCTGGATAGAAGGTTCCACCACCTCGCCCTGGAACCATAGCAGCGCCCTCAGACCCATCCCAGCCCTCGCAGGAGGCCTTGCTGGCTCACTCCTCAGCCCTGCCAGCAAACGCCCACCTGATGGAGCATCTCCCCAACTGGGGAGCTGGCCTCTGGATTTTGAGATTATCATTGTTACTATGCTTGTTACTATGTTTATTAATACACTTGTTACTGTGTTTATGTTTATTCATCTATTACTATGTCTTTTTAAAACAAATTCTAGGATATACTTTAGGACAGATTTAGGATATAGTTTAGGAAACACATTATAGGATATAGGATATATTTGGAATACAGTTTAGGAAGCACGTCATAGGGTAGTAGTTATTTCACATTGTTTGACTCCACACTTCATAGGATCATAGAATAGTTGGGATTAGAATAGGATAGTTAGGGTTGGAAAGGACTTCCAGTAATTTCATGGTATGTCACAAGACTACTCTTTGAGTGCCTTTTCATTTGTGGTAGTAAAAAAGAAAGTGGTACAAAAGTCATATGCCTCTGCCTTGCCATCTGCATCCTACAGAATGGAAAATAGGAAAGAAAGTATACTGAGAGAGTCTTTGGATTAGGAAAGAAATGACAGAAAGATATTTATGAATGCAGAACTACTGCTACACCTTGAAAAAGATTCAAATTAGCTTCAGAAGAGTACTGCTTGCTGTTGGAATACAGCTGCATATCTTAGACACCTGTTAAGGTCCAGAAGTAAAGAGAAACTTGCTTCTAAAAGAAAATGCACAGGCAGCAGGAAGGAGCACTGAATTGCACCACTGTGTTTTCATTGACAGCTGCTCCTGGTGGGCAGAGAGAAGCAGAAACAGAAACTAAAAAAATAAACAAGAAGAAAACAATAAAGAAAAAAAAACTAACAAAAAAAACCCAACAACAACAAAAACTACACCCCACCAAAACAAAACAAAACAAAACAAAACAAAAAAAAACAAACAAAAAACCCAACCACATCCTATTTTGGGGAAAAACAAAAAAATAAAATCCCTCAGATCTCTCTGAACTTTGATGAGAGAAACATCAGCCCTCAAGATCTTAGTGTGATCTACCAAAGATGTCCAGTGTTTTTTCTGATACTTTATAAACTTATATATTATCTAAATGCCATTGGTAAATGATAGCAGGGGTAGCAGCCATCTTCAAACCAAGCTGTCTCAAATCTGAGTACCAACAGAGCGATTTGCTGGTAATAGGGGTCAGTGACTGATACATGCATATTCCCCTTGCTTTTGCTGCAATACGTTGTGCACACTGCCTGCAGTTCTCAGCATTTCTTCATATGTATTATGCCTTTCTGAATTTTCTTACCATTTCTATACAGAAATAAAGTGTCAAATGCATACCTGGTGAGTTTCTGTATTTGGATGAGTCCCTTCGCTTTTCATTCCTCTCTCCACCTCTGGGTTTCACTTCTCTCCCTCTCTGATACTTACCTGTCCAAGAAGATAAAAAGGTCATGCAATGGTGTCGTGGTTTAAACCCTAGCCAGACAGCTTGTTCACTCACTGCCAGTGAGTGGTGCCGGGCTGACAGCAACCAAGCCCACCCCCCCACCCCCCCATCTGGGGCTCTCCCCTTCCCCGCTCCCAGAGGAACAGGGAGGAGGATCGAAAGAGTGCAACTCCTACGGGTTGAGACAAGAACAGTCCAGCAACCAGTGTTCAACACAAATCACCACCGCCACTACCAAGGACAGCAATGATAAGAGAAAATAACAAGGGAAGAGAATACAATACCACCGGCCAAGAAACGAGTCCCACCCGGAAGCCCATGTCCTTCCGGGTGACTCCCAGTTACCGCCCATCCCAGGCATGACGTGCTGTGGTATGGAATACCTCTTTGGCTAGTCTGGGTCAGGCGCCCCGTCTCTGCTTCCTCACGGCTTCCCCTCCTCCCTGGCAGAGCATGAGCCTCACAAAGTCCTTGGTCAGGGTAAACATCACTTAGCAACAACTGAAAACATCAGTTTCACCAGCACTGTTCCCAGGCTGGAAGTCAAAACACAGCACTGCACCAGCTACCACGAAGGAGAAACATGACTGCTACTGCTGAACCCAGGACAAATGGTTGCACTTGTAGAAGCCTTTTCTTGACACTTGCATCCAGGTAAAGGCCTTGACAAGAAAAGGACTTGAGTATGTTGCTACTTCTAGAAACAAAAGCACTACTGTTGCCTAGAAGGCCACTGGTCAGTATTTCTGTCATCTTGCTAAGCTTTCATTCCATCCTTCTTCACATTCAGCACCAGAAGCCCCAAACCTCTTGGCCATGCTACCATACCACAGACTCTGTTGGGAAAAGAATAATTTGAAGATTGTAGGGAGCTTCTGTTTATAGAAAGGAGAATATTTTTTGTCACCTGGAAAAGATAGAACTGGTAGGTTATAAGGAGACAGCCAATTCAAATCTACCTTATCTAAAAAGTAGCTGATGAATGAAAAGCTATCCTATATTAGCTGTCAATAATACGAAAGACTTCTCATTTTCCCCAGGGAAAAATAAAACCCCCAAACCATACAGGCTGCTGAAAACAAAAGGTTGAATGAAAACTGAAGTTCCCATGGCCTTACTCCAGGAAGGAGCAGCAAGGCAGGGGCAGCAAGGGAGATGAAACATGTTTCCCCATCCCTATGGATCTTTTCTATCTGTTGGAGCAAACTGAAATGATCTGGAGCACCCAAGTTGGCCATGATGCCCTCTAGATAGTCATTGTCAGTTACAGTGTGTGTCGTGGTTTAAACCCAATCAGGTAATTCGTTCGCTCACTTCCCCCCCTTTCTTGCCCTCCCCCTGCTCTCGGAGGGACGGAGAGGAGAATCGAAAAAAGAATGCAACTCCCACGGGTTGAGATAAGAACAGTTTAGTAACTTAAGGTATAACACAAATCACTACTGCTACCACCAATGATAATAATGATAAAGGAAATAACAAGGGAAGAGAATACAACACCTCACCACCAGCCGACCAATAACTTGCCCCCCCTCAGCCCGACCAAGCACCGACCGATACCTCCTCCAACCCTGCAGTCTCCCCGCCCTTCCGGCTCACTCCCAGTTACATCCTGGGCATGACGTGCTGTGGTATGGAGTACCTCTTTGGTCAGTTTGGGTCAGGTGTCCTGTCTCTGCTTCCTCCTGGCTTCCCCTCCTCCCTGGCAGAGCATGAGGCTCACAAAGTCCTTGGCCAAACCAAAACATCCTTGTTATCAGCTCTGTTCCCGAGCTGAAAGTCAAAACACTGCACTCCACCAGCTACCAAGGAGGAGAAAAATGACTGCTACTGCTGAACCCAGGACATTATGCTAGGGTGACTGAATTATGCTAAGAATGCCTTATGTATGCACTCATGCTTTTGAACAGGTTTAAGACAGGCAGACAAAAATGTTTGCTGTAACAAGGCTCAAAGGTGTTCAGGCTACATCAGGAGGATGGAAATACCATTAAGACGTTCTAGGTCACCCATTTTTTTGGCTGACTGGCCAGTGTCACAAAAGTAAGCATGACTGCTTGCCTCCTCAGTCTATAGGGATCTAGTGCACTCAGGCTACTCTGTCCTCCTTTGACAAAAGGTTTTATATAGACAGGGTGAGACATTAATTACAGTAATTTGTTGTCAGCCTTGCCCCCTAAGGAAATAAGGCTCATACATTTGCATTGTCCATTTGGGTGGACATCTGTCCCCCTTAACAACTTCTGGTTTGATGGGTAATTTCAAACACAATTCAAAGAGCTGAAAAAATTTGCAGATCTTACGTTCTTAATAAATTTCATGAATACTGCTGGTGGGGTGAAGGAAAGGGGAAAAGAATCTATAGTTTTCTGAGGGAGAAAGGAAGAACTCGGCCATATCCTTCAGCACAGTAGAAGCTGTCTCTGCTAAAGAACATGCCATCTTTAGCTTAGTAGAAGTAAAATAAAAGGGATGGGGGTGGGGATGGGGGGGTGTGGTAGTATAAAGGAAATGAGACCTAAGCCTACAGAAAAAGCCAACTCAAAGTTTTGTTGCTCATGGAACAGCCTCCTTTCTTACATCATTCCATGATAGCAAAGCCCTCACCAGCTTCAGTTGGTTCCTTTGCATTATAACATGCTAACCAAGAAGGCTCTATTAAATATGCAGGTGCTTCACACACTTAGATTGTAGTAGAAATTCGTTACTAATTTTCTATGAAATTTACCACCAGTTTATTATAAACCATCAGGTTTGTAATAGTCCACTAGAAATCATATACTGCCTAACAAGATCACCCCTCTGTTCATAGAATTCCTAAATGCATTTCTCTTGGATCATCTATTTTCTTAGGTATTAATGTTTCTTTCATCAAATGAGAATTATATCCAATGTTATTATTTTTGGCTTCATAAAAAGCATTTTCATTTTATTTCAACAATTTTGCTATGCTCTTAAAATTAAGCTGTTTAATCGGTATGGTTTCCTGAGGACTGATTTATATTGACCAGTGTTACAGAAATTCTCTGTGACACTTATAAGGAAAGTCTGACCATTATACATTTCTGTTTTTCTTGCCACAGGTGTCACTAGAAATCCATATATATATATATAATATTATTTGCTTAATGTTTCTGCTTTACGTATCAGTTTGGAGTCTCGATGAAATTATGGTACTATGGAAGAGAGCAAAGCGAACATTTTTACCAAGAGTAAAAAGGACAACATAAACCATAAAACTGAGCTAATATTTAAAGAACAAGAATTTCATTTAGTATGCAATGTTTTACCTAAGAGGATCTTTATTTTCAATGCTATACGTGTGAAAATAAGAGTGAATAAGTGGCTCATTATCTACATGCATAAAAATATAAACATCCTAGCAAATATCTGCAAAGACACTCTTCATAATATGCACCACTGGAAAGACCTATGCCTTAACTTCTAATTTAAAGAAACATTGCCTTTGTTTTTTAATAGCACTTGCAAAACTACTGCACTAAATGACAACATGAAATGAGAACAACAGCTACAAAATGTATACAGGACTCCAGCATTGTGCCTTTAGTTTTCTATTCTGCATGCCAACAGGTTAGCAGAGTCATCATGGTTATCCTTTATTTCAGATCTCAGTAGAAGAGACCAGCAAAACTCAGTGACTTTGCTGTGGGCGTTTAACTTTTTTAAAATTTCACTGAAATTACTGAGCAATGTTTAAGGAAAAGCAATGTTTAAGAAAAATATTGTCTTCTGTGACAAATAATGAAATTACTGTTACATTTATGGCAGCATCCTTTTAAGCCTAAGTGTAGTAATTGTCTACTTCATGCCAAAAGTTAAAAATATACAATAGGTGTAGCATACCGTCGATTTAACCAAAATCAGACATACATTTTGAATTAAAGTAAAAAATTCATTAAGTAACCACGATCACTTTAAATAATTTTATTTCTAAAGCAAAAGTGAAATTATCATGCATCTCAGTTTTCAGTCCAATTTCAGATCTGTGTTATCAGATCATTGGCTGTTTCTTTACCTAGGCATTGAATTTGAAAGAACCAAAAGTAGGGGAAAGTTATAAATTATTATACTCAAATAAAAATTTTTATTTTCATTTGGATGTCATTGATGCATAAATGTCTGAGTTTTATTCTTTCCTTGTTATTACATGTAAGTTTTTCATAACAAAATGTAAAAAAAAGCCATCACAACAGTGATCATAAAACCCCTGCTTAGTAATATTCAGTATTTTCATTTACTGCTTTCAAGTCATTGAAATGTGATGGTGAATATTCTATTAAGGCCATATGTAAAAAAAAAATACAAACTAAGCTGTATGCCCACTTACTCACTGGAAGAGCAAATCACATAAAACCAGTGTAAAAATTATTTTTATCTACATTATTAAGGAAGGTCATTAAGACTTACAGGTAAATATATTACAAGGGAAAAATAATGGCCTTTAAAAATAAAAGTAGAATACAAATTCATGATTGAGTTCCACAATAATTTATGTTTTATCAGACCACATATTAGTATGAAATTATCATCAATGATATTTAAACACAGAATCGCTTTTGTTGAAGAAACCAAAGAAAATAATATCAGTGTTGTGTGGGAATGCCATTCCTGATCTGGCATACCATTATGTTGGTGTGAATTGATAGTTATTGATCTGGCATCTAGCAGCTTGCGATGATCCATTTGAACATGTGGTAACAAATCTGAATAATAAACGTGAATGGATACTTGGTTCTGAGTATAATGCTGTGACTGTACAAAACATTTCTGGTCATGTCAAAGAAGAGATTTATTATTTTGTGAAAATTTAACTTCGAAGTTCAAAAACACAGTTAAACATGAGATGGTTAGAATGTTAGAATGGCTCAATGAGGTATAGCCTATGAGACACACATTAATGACAATGTTCCTTGCCACTCCAAAAAAAATATGTTTTCATAGAATCACAGAATAGAATCATAGAATAGTTAGGGTTGCAAAGGACCTTAAGATCATCCAGTTCCAACCCCCCTGACATGGGCAGGGACACCTTAACGCTAAATCGTATCACCCAAGGCCTCATCCAACCTGGTCTTGAACACTGCCAGGGATGGAGCATTCATAACTTCCCTGGGCAACCTATTCCAGTGCCTCACCACCCTACCAGGAAAGAATTTCCTTCTTATATCCAACCTAAACTTCCCCTGTTTAAGTTTTAACCCGTTACCCCTTCTCCTATCACTACAGTCCCTCATGAAGAGTCCCTCTCCAGCATCCCTATAGGTCCCCTTCAGATACTGGAAGGCTGCTATGAGGTCTCCACGCAGCCTTCTCTTCTCCAGGCTGAACAGCCCCAACTTTCTCAGCCTATCTTCATACAGGAGGTGCTCCAGTCCCCTGATCATCCTCGTGGCCCTTCTCTAGACTTGTTCCAACAGTTCCATGTCCTTTTGATTTTGAGGACACCAGAACTGCACACAATACTCCAAGTGAGGTCTCAGGAGAGCAGAGTAGAGGGGCAGGATCACCTCCTTCGACCTGCTGGTCACGCTCCTTTTGATGCAGCCCAGGATACGGTTGGCTTTCTGGGCTGCAAGCGCACACTGCCGGCCCATGTTCATTTTCTCATCAACCAACACCCCCAAGTCCTTCTCAACAGGGCTGCTCAGAATCTCTTCTCTGCCCAACCTGTAGCTGCGGCTGGGATTGCTCTGACTCAGGTGTAGGACCTTGCACTTGGCATGGTTAAACTTCATGAGCTTGTCATCAGCCCACCACACAAGTGTGTCAAGATCCCTCTGGATGGCATTCCTTCCCTCCAGGGTATCAACCGAACCACACAGCTTCTTAAATCTCTTTTGTTGAAGAAAACCGCACTGTACACAAATTCAGATACAGAAGCCTGTTGTATTTCATGAAGTCACCATATCTCATTTTTATCACCTGACATGTACTTATCTTTAGCTAAATCACTCTGGGGGGGGGTGGGGAGGTCTTCGAGGAGTGGAACTTATGCCAAACCCACGCCTTCAGAATAATCTTCTTCTCCACTCCTTTTCATGTCAAAGTGCAAAAGAGAGTTTCAGAAAGCTAAGTTTAAGCTAAGTTTAGCTTAGTTCTTTTCATAACTGGGGGAATTTTAAGATATTTTTTGTTTTGTAGGTAAAGGAGAAGCCTCTGCCCTCCTAAATTAATATCAGACCAAGAATAGAAGTTTCTTGTGACCCCCAAGATAAGCCCACCAATACAGTATAACTCCAGAAGCATTTTTGCACTCAGTGGCCCCATAAAAAATAGGACTACTATTGCTAATGAAAATCACAGGCCTTGTATTGTCTGTGCCTTAGGCTGACCATGCAAGGCTCCAGTCCTGTCCAGCTACTATCAATTTACTATGGGATCTGGCTGTGTGAGCTTGGTACCATGTGTCTCTTGCTATAATGTGCAATTTAAGAGTAAGATAATGGCAAAGTCTTTGAAAATATGGCACAAGTCAAAGGCAGGGGCTCAAGAACCATACACAGCTCAGTGACAGTCAAGTGCTGGTCACTGAAGAAGCTCAGTATAAAAAGATAGGAAAAGACAGCTTTTGCTTCAAGGAAAGGAACAACAGCTAAGTAAGGAAAAAAGGAAAAAAAAAAATCAAGCAAAGGAACAGAATAGGGCACCTGCTGGGACTGGAAAAGCAACCTCCACCTCACAGCTCCAAGCACGATGCCAAAGGCTGGGATTTGCCTAGTATGTTGATGAAAAATGTGTGGCCTTTCATTAATCATGGCAAAATTCAAATGTATTTACCAAAAAAAAGACAGTTTCATCTTCGATTCTTACACTGCATTTGACAAAATATTCTAGATTCAAGAATATGACCAGAGATGCAATAACACCAGACAAACGAGGGAGATATCTTCCTTCTACTTAAATCCAGATGGGTACCTAACCCCATTAAATCTTTTTAAGAGATTATTTTTTTACCATTTTCTGTTGTTTGAAGAAGATTAAAGAAATATTTATTTATACACCTGGAAATTAATATGCATGCAGAAATTAAAACTACAGATATCAAACATTTTTTTATGGTAGAACATATGGCAGGATCAAATAAAAAGCTGCTTGAAGTGAGTATACCCCTAAGTTGATATTTTTTCCCACATTGACGTCTTTCCAAAAATTTTTCCCCATCATCGTTCTCAAGTGTTCTTTTCTTAATTTTATTCTGTGTGTTAACATGATGTGAATTTTTCTTTATGGATAACTTAAGTATTGGTTCCATAATTTCTATTTATATGTATGTAAACATAAGTTCTGAAGTAATTTTCTCCAGCATTTACTTAAATTCTCTAAATATGTTTTCATTTGCTTTTATGTCATCCTCTCAATCATTAACTTGTCAAATTACGCAATGTAGGTGCTTTAACCTTAGCTCGTCAATCTTTCCTTCTATTTCCTTAATATTTTTGTTGGTTGGAAGTCTGAATTTTACTTTTCTGTAACATGGGGTGGGAATCCAGATTGCACAAATCTATATTTAATGATGGGATACAGCTCCAGATTGTAGACAACTAAATTTAGGTATTTACAATCTGGAGCTGAATCCTATTTCAGCTTTGGTTGAGTATGCTGGAGATCAAAATATGATCACACATGATTTCTGAGGCTGTGTTTAGCTTCTAAGATTTGCTTTCTTATAAGGGAAGGAAGCAGGAAGGAATGCATCTAATTTCTTGAACTATTCCCTTCTCACACCAAAATCAGCAGATCCTTCATATATCATTACAATTCATTAATGCCATGTATTAATATATCAAAGAGATAGAGCTAATATCAATTAAAAAAAAAATCAATCTAGTTCTGCATGGATTCATTTACTGGGTTTATGTTGTTATTTTGAGTCAAGTGCAATGACACTGCATATAAATTCACACAGTATTTCTGTTTTCTTCCTTGTGGTGCCTATGACAGCTACATTTGGAGTGCGCTTACAGATAGCGAAGACAATCTGGGGAGGAATTTCCTGTGTAAAACCAGTTCTGATCCATAGACCTGCCTGTATATCTGCCTTTCAGGGGATTTAGCCAGTGGGCTTAATGCAACAGATCTTCAGCACATGTTCAAGTAGCCTTGTGTCAAGCTTGAAGTGGTAAAATCACAGCCATTTTCATTAAAAATCCCAGATATGGGAAATGAATGATCTTATTGATCAGACCTTTTATCTTGAAAGAAGGGGGTCAATTTCAGTGATTTTTTTTTAGCCAAAACAAGTCTTTTCACCTCTAGTGCTATATCTGGCCTTAAAATATTCTGGGTAGAGTCCTTCTTCTCCACTTTCCTGCTGAGTAGCCAGATGAATGGCTGCAGCTAAGTACAAGTGAAAATCAACATTAATCTGTATCTAGTAGATCCATCAGTTGGGAGAATACAGAATAAAGTTCTTTTTCCAGTCTATGTATGTATGTATGTATTTCTTTATTGACACACATAAACATGGTTATGAAAAGGACTTAGACACTTTAATCTTCTTGACCAGGTCCCTTCCAACCAGAACCCCTCTGTGACTCTGTGATTTTCCAGTTCACTTTCATGTTGCTAAGACCTGTAAATATAAACCGTCACAGATTTGGTGGTTCGAGGGTATGTGTTTTGAACCCTTTAATGCAAATCATTACAAAATATAAAGGTAACTATCATAATACATTGAAGGGAATTTATTATATATGCAGAAAGTTTAATTGTGCCATGGAACTAGTTGTGCCCTAGATAAAATGTGTTAAATCCTGTTTGAAATACTTATGATGAGTAATAGGTACAACGACAATTTCAGGGCTACTGTAAGTTTTTGCTTTCTCTGCAACAGTGTTGTTAAATGAAAATAACCTGATGAGTTCCACTGTTGTTATTCCAAGAAAATGTGTAGATCAAATCCCACCCACTTACCTCAAAAGATTAAACTTTAGGGATTCCATACTTCTGCAAATGGTTTCTTTCATAATTTGCTTCTTTAACAAAGACTATAAAAAGCTTATTTATCTCTTTCTAAAGTCTGCTGTGAGGATGCTTATCGGATTAGCCCCATCTAGAAGTTCAGGTAGAGGGATCTTGACTCTCTTACACATTCTCAGCTGTATCAGGTTGCTTTAATTCCCTACATATAGATGTCTAGCAGTTTAAAAATCATGTCTATCTGGTTTCTGGCTGCCAGGCTAGAAAGGCACAACTTTTTTGGTTGTCCTCAGACATTTCTGTTTCCCTTGTGCAGATGTCTCACATTTTACAAAGCCTCTGAAATGGCAGTGGAAACTGAAGTTAAAGCAACAGAATAAATCCCAAAGGTCTGAGAAACAATTCAGCTAAAGCTCTCCAAAACTGAATAGCAACTGGCGGTAGATATGTAGAATTGCATATTTAGATTTAGGTATTTTTATGTTTAAGTTAGCATTGCTTTTCTCTGGCAGGGATTTACTGAAAGCACACAAAAGATGAGCCTTTGATTTCTCTACAGATTTCTCTTCTGTTGGCTGGTTCCAGATTCACCCAGAGTGGCCATTAGAGGAAAAGTCATGAGTTTGCACCTGTAATGCTTGGCCAGATGTCAAGTGGCAGCTTAGACATTTCTAATAGCTGTAAGAGGCTTTAGAGTACTTCTGAAACTTCTGGAGGTTTTAACATTTAACCTCTAGTAAGTCTATACTAAGAATATGCAAACTACAGTGTTTCTTAAGCTTATAAATAGGTCAAAGTCAGATTTTTCACAAAAATGGCAAAAAAAGAAATCCATTATGCAAAAGTCAGTTCTCTGGCAAATTTTAAGTCCCTACCCTACAGCTTGGTGTTATATGAGCATTCCAAAGAACAGATTGCTGGAATTCCTATTAGCATTAAAAAAAAAAAGCACATTTTTTTTTCCTTAGGTTCATGAAGTAGCTGAAGCTTTTTTTTTTTTTTCCCTAAAGGTTAAAAATTCTCCTATCATGTTCAAAATTTCAGCTTGAGGTAATTCTTAATTTAACTAGTTAAAGTCTGTACAAGTTATTGGCATTTGAAATCTGGTCCTAAAATCAAAGCTTCAGGGAACTTTGAATGCACAGGTTAATTGAACTGCCTGTAACAGAGCAGAAAGCAAAAGGCAAGACAGTGCAGCATGTTTCCTTCAAGGCAAGCACTTTTGACTTTATAAACTGTGTAAAAATTTCACATTAAACTCAGCATGGATTTAGAAGCAGAGTTACATTTATGGCAACTAAGTCAATGTGATAACTACTAGGCTAAAATTATTAGGACTTGGCCTGAAAGCTAAAATAGCAGAGAAACCTTTAAGAGAAAATTCAGTCTATTGCCATAATTTTTAGTACCACAAATAAATTTCAAACTGTCTTACCAGTGAACTCTACATATTTTGTTCATTCACACTAGTTTGTTTCTCAACAACTAGAAATTATTTTCAGATTTACACACTACATTTTGATATTACAGTGGTAACTCACAGATAAGAGAAATTAGAGAAAGACTTTCTGTTGGCTTGAGGGAGAATTAGAACTTAGTCATGTACCAGAGCAAGACATGTTTCATCTCTCATTTAGGCTGACGGCTCCTGAAGCATAGCTTCATAGCATTTTTACAGGTAAATATTTCCTACATATGGTGATTCATAAAAATAAGCCCCAAGTTCACAGGCACTTAAGTTACTTCAGTGCACAAATGTTTTCATCTTTTCGACTGAAACTGCAGGTTGGGGTTTTTTATTTGTTTTCCTATTTTTCAGTGGAAAATGTCCCACCTCTTTTTCTTCTATGCATATCTTATTTTTTTAGTATAGGATGAATATTAAAGCATTATGAGATAAAAAATCTGTGGCTTGTTCCAATTTGGATCTAAGACAGATCTAACTCTGGCAGAAATTGTTAACAACTTAAAGCCAACAGATTGGAAGAAGAATGCATTAAAAGATGAAATGATCTTATCAAAGTGAGATTGTAAATCACTTCCATATCCACTTATTTTAACAATAAATGGCCACTGTTTTCTCAGAGACACTGAAGTGAAGAGGAGGTATTTCATGACACCAAACAAAGTTTTATTTAAAAAAAAAATTAAAATAGCTCTATTTATATTTTAATTATCTGATTCCACAACTAATTATCTGATGTTCATTTTTCTGGAGCATGTAGGTAGGGATAAAAAACCAAGTAATCTGGACTAGAGTTTAAAGCTAAGATTGAAGAAATCTAGATTGTTAAAATATATTAAGTATAACGTTGCTTGGTGGAGGAATGAGGAAAAGGTAACCAAATGTATAGCAATGGCCACGTTTTTGCTGATACAACTGGGATAAAGACATTCCCACTTCATCACACTACATAGCATATTTTGTGCTATCCCAGGTGTGATGCCAGGTCTTTAATTTGTGAATAAAAATAGTATTTGCTGCCTGGGTTTAGGTGGTGGTTTTGGCTTTGGATGTCTGTGTTTTGTTCCATTTTCACTTATTTTGTGTCTTTTCATACATGTTTGCATTTGGCTATAGCTGAGCTATAATCAATCACAGGTGTGACAGACTGATGTAAATATTAGTTGACTTCAGGATTACTGTGGAGTTGATCAATGATATTTCATGTAACATCAGCCACCTGCTTTGCACATTCTGTTCTTGGCAGTCTTCTGGCAGTCATTCTTTGTGAGCATTATCCAAACACTGCATTTCATTAGACTGAGGTAAAAGGTGGTGGTAGGGGGCTGTGTTTTTACTTATTTGTTTGTTGTGTTTTGGGTTTGATTTGGGGTTTTTGGGGGGAGGTGGGGTTGTGGGGTGTTGTTAGTATTTCCAGAAAACAGCAATGCATATATGGGACAGAGCAACAAAAGAGAACATCCAGTTCCTGAGAAGCTGTTGAAGTAGAAATTTCTGCAGTAAACTTCATTCACAGTCCTTTCATATTCACGCAAAAAAGTTGAGACAGCCACTTACACCAAAACCATCAAAATATCCAGGAGAAACCTATGTATTTATTTATTCATTCAGTCAGTATTTATAAATGTTAAAAGAGTCTCTTGCAAAATGAAAATCAGTGTGTCATTGTGGAAAAGAAAAAAACCCAGCAACTTTACAAAAAAAAACTACCAACAAAACCACCCCCCCAGCACCCATTCACTTCATTCCAAGCTAACCTCAAAATGTTTTTTCTTCTTTTTCCTTCTTGAGGAGAAGCTGGAGCTGAATTAAATGAATCAATATTTCTGAGTCCTAGATATGCATCTGTGCACAACAGTATCAAGATGTATTAAAACTTAGCCATTTTTGTTCAATACTTCAATCCAAATAGATTGATGTCAATGATATACAGTAAAGCTAATAGAATTTGCCAGTCTGACTGAGAAGAGGCAGTTATATATATTTAATCACAGCACTGAAGAAAAAGAGATTGAAAGCTAGTTTACAGCTTTCTCTTTCAATAAGATCAATGTCAAGGAGGGATCACTTAGAGGACTCAATCTGGAAGTGTAACATCAGTGGTAAAAGGAAAGCTGTCACAAGAGTACTATGCCTAGCAACTATCAAGAGATTAGATTGATCATATGGCATACAGTAGCAGATCAAACTCAATTTTTTTGGCATTTGATGTCAAATGTGGTCATGCTAATGTGCAACTACTATGGAACTGTATATCCAAGAGCAAGAACAGGATTTCTGTGAGTTTACCCTATTTTGCCATAATTTTCTGGAACCTTATTTGATATAAAACATTAGTTGACCAATACAGATACTTGATACTAGACATATCTCCCTGTTTTACAGCAGTCTGAAACAGTTTTTTCATGTTTTTAGTATTCATTGTTCTCAAAGAATAAGCGGCAATGGGCGTTAGTTACACTGGCAGTTTAAATTCCAACATACGAAAGAAAATTTTCGCAGTGAGAACAGTCACTGAACAAGCTCCCCAGAGACATGGTAGAGTCCCCATCACTGGAGGTATTAGAGAAGCAACTGGTGTGTTAATCTAGGTTCTCTTTTCCCAAAAATGTTACAAATGATCTTTGAAGATCCCTTTCAACCTGGGCTGTTCTATGGTTCTGTGCTGTTCATACTACAGTTTTGGGGAAACAAACTTACTGAAAGTGTATGAAATATCCTGTTATGTCCTCCTAAAGCAAATTTCAGAATAGTAGTGTTTGGAGACTTTATTCTCCATTTTCATTTTTCAAATCTTTATTGTTACTTTTCTATTGTGCAGATGTTCATATGATATGACCAATGCTAACCTTCCCAAAGCTGAAGAGCAAAAGATTCAGTGACTGTTGAAAGCTAATTTTTGGAGACCCTCTTTCTACTGCATTGAAATGACAAAAATCAGTACAAGAATATTTTATGTGTACTTGAGTTTGTAGTATCTCTACATAACAGATTGTATTAGTCTTTCAGTTTTTTTTTAATTTTAGTTATTTTTTAGGTCCATTTTCTTTTTATGCCATCATGATCCCCAAGTTTTAGCTTCCAAAAGTTGACAGCTTTACCCCCAAAAAATTGACAGTCATGTAAGACAGCACATTTGTGTTTCATGATGCTTACCACTGGCTGAGAAACCTCACCAGATTTTAACTGATAGGAAATTATCTTTTAAAACAGGAGGATAGTGGAGATATATGAACATAAATCTTTTAATGGTAACTTTTCATATCAATGAAGGGAAAAGAATGTGTCTAAACATGTTAAGTCAGGAGACAGATTTATTCAAGACATGAGTATAGGACCTTAACAAGGTTAAGCAATTATGAGGGCTGGTAGGAAGCAAATACTGAGGTAGAGATAAAAAAAGGAAAAAAAAAAAAAGTAAAATCAATGTATATTGATTTATATTGGACTAGACTTCTAGAGTTGTACTGATTACTTTGACTTAATATGAATTCCTAGGGAGATGAATTGAGAAAACTGAGAAGCTGAAGTTCCTCACTATTGCTTTGTGGAACAGAGAGAATATGATGGGATGTACCTTCATTTCATAGATACAGTCCTATGAGATTCCTGATGACTTCAACTTGCAGTGTTTCATAAACATTTTCACTTCTGCATTCTGTTCACATAAGGTACTGCTCACCACTTTTAATGCTATATTCTGGCTTAAAAGTTAACAAAACTGTTAAATACAATGTGCAAAAAATTAGGCTGCAAGTTAAAGGAATGATACCTTAAAAATAAATCCCAGTGATCTATACTTTCATATCAAGGGAAAGTGCAGGTATTCAGGACCTTTAGAATTTATCCCTGACGTCTGGTTGTCAGTAAGAGATGAGAGAAAGAAAAAATAGAAAAAAGCTTATGTTAATCAAAGTTTCAAGACAGATCAGAATGACCTAGATATTATTAATATGAAGGTTAAAATGTGAAAAATGAGTATGTTTCTAGGTAACCTGATCTTTTTACAATGTTAACAGGAGTATGCACTGTAGCACACAATGGTATTTTCTTACAAGATGATTGTGTCTTTTTGTATTTCCTATATGTTTGATAGAGAAAATAATGACAGGGCCTGCAAGGCACTCTGTCTAGAATTTGGAAAAAGAAGCCATTAGGAAAGGAATAACAAAAATGCAGCAAGTTTGTGTATTGACATATTTTGTTGAAGTCTGGAGGCAAAATCATGTCTGTAACTTACTGAACACAAATGATCTGTAAGGCAGAAAAATAATATGGCATAGGAAGCCATGCCATAAGTGATTGCAAATGTCAGGTAACAGAACATATAGAAATGTAAAACAATGGCAGGACAGACAATACATTCCTACTGTATATGTTTTTAATTTCTTTTTCAGGTAAAATTCACAAATGAAAAAGATTTTATTTTGTTTTATTTTTATCTCTAGGTGGAGTTATCTGTTGAAAGCAATATGTGTCCTAATCTTAGAAAGACAACATCTGGCCTGCAAAATGAAAAGTCACTACAGTACTTTTTAGTAGTCAAATTCCACCAGTTGAAACACTTTTAACAAAATGAAGCAACAATGAATTGGATATTTTAAGTCATACTTTACAAAAACTATTTGCAACCAAGTGAAACAGAATTTCAGGTATGCTTTAGTATAGATGTCTTCCTGAGAAAAAGAATATTTTTGGATGCAAAGTAAATATTATCAGAAATTTTCTGTTAGAATGATTTGCCATTAGACAGATTTTTAAAAAAAAAAAAAAAAAAGAATTTTTTTATTTTCTTTGGGGAAACCAAAAAAAAATAATTCTGAAATATCCTGCATGCCAGAAAACCTGTTTTTCTGATCAGCCTTGGCTGAACAATCAAAAGTTTCTTCCTTGTTATCCAAACTAAAAGCAAGCAATTTTATTTGAACAATTTAGAAGACACAGAAATTCTAAGAAGTTAAAAACAAAAAAATATATTTCATCACTTCCAAACTACACAAAAAAATATAGTGCTATGTGCATATAGTACTACGCATTAAATTGCATTAGAAGTGTTCTGTCTAATGGAAGACTTAATTTTTTGTATGCATGCTTTGTTCTTTACAAGAAGCTGAATATTATATTCTGGGAAGAAAAAAACAAAGCATTAAGTTCTTACTAAGAAATATTTTCCAGCCTACCTAGGTGTTTTTAAGCACACTGGAATATGTTTAGCAAATAAAGAAATCAGAACTGAGAAAGTGTGACAGACATCAATTCAAACTAATAAATTACACTTGAGTTAAAAAATGAGGGAGTGAGCATGGAACATAGAAACCACTAAAAGTACTACGAAAGGAGGGCTGAACTTATGCCCAGCATCACTGGATATTAAAAACCGAAGGTGGCGAGAAAAGTTATAGAAATTCAAGAAGGATCACTCTACTTAATAACATTTCCATAGAGAGAAAGTTTATTCCTGAGCATCTTCAGTCTGTGAAGCCCACTAAAACATATTTCAAGTAGGCATATCTGATATGGATATGGAATATGTAAGCATTGCAAGAAGCAGCACACATTTGTCACACTTGCTAGAAGTCAGGAAATAATTGAAAACTATTAGGAGTGTTCAAATCTTAGCAAAACAATCAGTTGAAGGATACGATACAGAGATTCTTGTAGCAAAGAAATTAAGATATTACTTTCTCTGAGAGATAAAATACTGTTTGAACATTACACCTAAACTGGTGTGCTGTTTTCTATGGTTAGAATGTAATGGTATAATTTTTTTTCTGAAACACCATAGAGCTCTATGGATGGAGGGCCTAGCATACTATTTTCCTGAAAACAAAAGTCAGTTGAGCTCAGCAATTGTTTCAGAAATTTTAGTAGCTAAAATATGTATACTGGGATTTATAGAGTGAGCTTTGCAAAATTATTATTGAATCATGGAAAGAAGTTGTGCTTGAATATTAATACAGAGTAAAATGTTCTGTAAAATTTCTATTTTAAGATAGATGTTCAGTTTCATATTCTTGTTGCATCATGTAAGCTTCTTATCTTGGTGTCAGAGAGCAAGGGAAAAATAAACCAACAACTGCTAGGTTGTGAAAAATTATGACTATTAAAAAAATGTTTTGCAATTCTGCATTTTGTCAGTTGAGTTTTCTCTTTAAAATATACAAGAATCATTAAGAATAATTAGATTAAATTAACATTATTCTTTGTTATGAACAGGTGTGATTAATTTTAAAAGTCATGGCAGAAATTGAAATAATAGCTATGAAGGCACAAAGTAGTTTTGCATTGAAATTGAAATCAAGAGACTTCTGTTATTCCTCATCCTGTCTCTTCTTCCCAGGGCACTTCACACCTCTATAGCTCATTTTCTGTAAAATGGGAGTAACAGTATTGTAGCCTTTTTGTAAATTGCTTTGCAGTCTAATCTGCATGTGAAAAGTGTTATATAAGCGGTTTTATTCTGACTTCTATGTTACCTACATTGCAGTTGTTGTAGCTCTGATATTTATACCTGTTCTACCAGCTAATTAAATGTTACCTCTTCGTTGTCAGTACCATATTTGTGTGTATATATATATAGACCAACTTATCCAAGTTTTGCAGTGTATATGCACATATACAGATATATATATCTGTGCAGATATATATGATTATCTGTATGCATGTACAGATATATACTTACAAAAATATATCATGAATACTCGCATGAAAGCCATACACCATCTTCTAAAGATAATGTGTAAGCACACTACTTTCTTTGCTTATTTTCCATTATAAGGCCATATTACCATATTCATATAGTAATATGGCCTTATATATATATATATATTATTATATAATAGTCATATTACTATATTCATATAGTAATATAAATATATTACTATATTCATATAATAATATAAATATATTACTATTTAGTACTACTTCACAATCAGTTTTATCAAACACCTACATACCACTTTGAAATGTTGTATGCTTTTATCAAGGGTGAAGCCAACTAAGTGACACTTTCAGTTATTAGCAAAATGCTGTGTAAACACATTATTTCTAGTGCTTTCTAGAAATTAAACTGAAGAATAAGAAAATGAGCTCATCACTTAAGAACAGATGAACAATCTTGTGGATTTTTTTTTTTTTTTGTATCTTGTGATTGTGTGGTTCAACTAAAATTAAGGAAAGTGGTAAGCAAGAATCTGCTGGTTGCTTTATATGCCCCCAGAGTTTTCATCAAAGCAAGAGCAAAGTGCTTCATTGCTTCTTTCCAAACAGAATAATAAGAAAAACTTAGAATGGTTCATTGCACTTAACTTCAGAAAATGTCAGATCTTCTGACATGAACCTCACATTAGTACCATTGCAGTGTGTTTAGGCAGCCAAAGAACACCACAGCTATATATCCAGTATTTTTGCCATCCTTGTTTTAATTTTTCAGCATTAAATAGTTTTAGCTAGTGAGAATTGACAGAAATTTGAGTAATCAAATGGGCTATATAAATGATTGTGTTGAGCTTTTTTTTTTTCCTAACAATATTAATAAACAGCTGAGCAAATGAAGCACCTTTTTTTTTTTTTCTTTTTTTTGGTAAATGGTGAAAGAGCACTGAAGTTTCTGGTTTATGTATCTCAAAATATATGGGACCTAAGGTCACAATACCTCCAATTCTACAATGATCTCCTATTTCAATATTAATTATGTTGCTAAATCTCCTTCAACCATTCATTACCACATTTGTACACAGATGTTTCAGAAGCCACAAGCCACATGGTCATGTCTTTGCTTGCTGGGAAATTGATGTAGTACTAACAAAATTGCTGTTGATTTCAGACAGAAATATGTCTGGAGATTTGTGAAAAAGCTCTCCACTGAATTTTGATATTTTCCCTCTATACCCAGCTAAGACTTCTCTATGGACTTTGAAGAGGCATGGATTATGCCACTTTATTTCGTTTCATGAATACTGAAAAAAAGTACCACAATACCATCTAGTTTCACAACATCAAAAATACCATATTTCCATATTATAGTTTTCATCCCTTTTCAACTGCCTTATACTTCCTACTTTGTTTAATTCCTGAGGGGTTAAAATCTGTGCCTCCTCAGCAAAAAATCTATTCTCCACAGAGATACAGGGTGCCCAACATTACAGAGTTCCTTCTTAGGACTCTCACTACCACTCCCCACATAGGAATGCTCCTTTTTTACAGGACTTTATAAAGAAGATTCTTACCCCTGAATGGAGATGTACAGGTTTGATGAATGAACTGTTAAATACATAATGAAATTGGCTGGAAGGCTGCATCCAAAAAAGCCATTGCAATGAGTGGCTAGATGTCCAAAGGGGCACGTCTGGCTGTTTGAACTAGATAGAATCATAGAATCATAGAATGGTTTGGGTTGGAAAGGACCTCAAGATTATCTAGTTCCAACCCCCTTGCTACTGGTGGGAATGTCTTACACTAGACCATGTAGCCCTAGGCTCTGTCCAGCCTGGCATTGAGCACTTACTACTTTTTGGGCAACCCGTTCCAGTGCCTCACCACCCTCACAGTAAAGAACTTCTTCCTTATTTCTGACCTCAAATTCCCCTATTTAAGTTTTAATCCATTTTGCCTTGTCCTATTGCTACAGTCCGTGATGAAGAGTCCCTCTCCAGCATCATTGTAACCCCCATCAGAAATTGGAAAGCTGTTATGATAATCCTTACAGGTTCTTAACTTCCAATCCAAACCATTTTAGAATCATAGAACCATAGAACAGTTAGGTTTGGAAAGGACCTTAAGATAATCTAGTTGCAACACCCCTGCCATGGGCAGGGACACCTCACACTAAAACATGTCACCCAAGGCTCTGTCCAACCTGGCCTTGAAAACCACCAGGAATGGGGCATTCACAACCTCCCTGAGTAACTCATTCCAGTGCCTCACCACCCTTACAGTAAAGAACTTCTTCCTCATATCCAGTCTAAACTTCCCCTGTTTAAGTTTTAACTCGTTACCCCTTGTACTATCACTACAGTCCCTATTGAAGAGTCCCACCTCAGCATCCTCATAGTAACTCCCCCTCCCCATCTGGAGGGCCTGTCTTTCCTAAAGAGCCTGTAACCTTCCATTTCAACACTCCAGTCATAGGAGCCATCCCACCATGTTTCTCTGATACCTATTCTATCATATCCCCATAGACATGCACACATCTCTAATTCCTCCTGTTTGTTCCCTATACTACGGGTGTTTGTATAGAGGTATCTGAGCCGAGCACCAAATGAAGCCGGCTCATTGGCTGGAGCAGCTGGAATATCTCTGCATCACTCTGAGCATTTATTATAGGTGCTGGCAACTGACTGGGTGTGTTGGGATGGAATGATGCCACCACCCCCCACCACACACATCTAATTTAAATCTTTCTTGAGTAGCCTGGCAAGCCTCCTACCAAAACCGCTCAGACGAGCTCCACCAGCCTCCAGTTGACCTGGCCTCCCAAATTCAGTCCCATGTTCTAAATACCCAAACCCATGACTATGGCATCACTGTTCTAACCATTTATTAACTTGGCCAATCCTCCTAGCCTTTTTAAGGTCCTCCCCTTTATCCTGGAGAATTGATGAAAAGACTTTCTGAGCTCCAGAGCCCCTAACCACCTCCACCAGGGCTCTGTACTCCTTCTTAATGTTCTCCATGCTACTGCTGATTTTTATGATCATTTTTATTTTTATGATTCATTCTAAGATTAAAAAAAAATTGTTGCCTTCGTAAGGCATGACAACCTGGTTCAGGAACGGCACGGCGACCAACCCCAGGCCGCTTGGGCCATCAGCTCGCAGACACCAATGTGGTGGATGGCAAATGGCGTTTATTGGTGTGTAACACAGCATTATATACCCTGGGTTTATGACGTCACTTCCGTCTGCTTACATCACAAACTAAACGCTATTGGCTATCAGGAGAGAGGCCCTATCTTTCCGTACAACGCGATATCTTCTGGCCGCCAGACCCTAACTACCTACATTTCCCCTCTCCCTATGCATAATTAAATTGGCTAAATATAACAATGTTTAAAATACATATATTGTAAGCTTGGATAACATGCTAAATGTATCTTAATCTATGCTTTATAACATTTCTTAAAACATACACCATACACTTGAATAAAAAATATAAGGCACGTTAAGCAAGAGATAACTAGGGTGTAACAGAGAATAACAGGATATAACTGGAGATAGGTAAAAATTCTAAGCAAGAACATTCTTAAAGCAATTGTTGGCGTTCTATCAACATGATGTTAACTTTTCCTAGATGGCTTTTGACAAACGACACGAGCTTATTCAATATACAGGGTCCAAAGATCAATACTATTACGATTGTTATAATTGGCCCTATCAGGGTAGATATTAGGGTGGCAAGCCATGGTGAATGGTCAAACCATGATGCAAACCAATTTTGTTGCACCTCTCGTTCCCTTTTTCGTTTTTCTATTCATTCTCGTAATTTGGCCATAGTGTCCCTCATTATTCCAGTGTGGTCAGCATATAGACAACATTCTTCCCTCAGTGCGGTGCATACTCCTCCTTGTTGCAAGAACACTGGGTCTAACCCTCTTCGATTTTGTAGCACTACTTCAGATAATGATCTAAGTGAACTTTCTAATGCACTAATTGATTGTTCAATTCTAGCTAGGTCCTCGTCCACTGCCATTCTCAGGGCACTAAATTCTTTATTTTGTTGCACTAAGGATGCTACTCCTGTACCTACTCCTGCACCTCCTATGATCATTAGAGTAGCTATTGTTAGTGCTGTAAAGGGTTCCCATTTTGACAGATGGTGTTCTGGGGTAATTTGTGAATCATAGACAAAGTTTTCGTAATGGTAAAAGATTTTAGGGACTATAGTTACTTGGACACAATATTCTGAGGATTCATCAAATTTGTCTAACGACAAACAAGGTGTAACTCCCATAATAGAACAAACCCACTTGGCATTGTCGGCCGGTATTAGCCACTGTGCAGGGGTTTTAGCTTGTATTACATTAGTACACAGTTGTTTTTTATGTTTTGGGATTTTACCTATGCACACGCCGCTTCCCACCACATGTGCAAATGTAATCCCTTGCTTTTCTGTGTCCCAAACACATTGGACTGGATTTGTACCATTTGCTCATATAGGTGTGTCACTTACTCCTATAGCCTCATAAAAGGGTGGTTTTATTCCATAGCACAACCAACAATGCTCTGTAAGATTTGGGTTAGTTTTGTTCAGTAGTTGATAGCTAGCTTGCATCATTTTCCAAAGAGAATTTTGATTGGAAATTTTGGTGGTGTGTGCAATAACTTCGGTACTATTTACAATACTATGTGATAATGGTGTAGGTGTCGTTGGGTTAGGCATCGGTGGGACCGGTACTTCTGGGTGAAGAACCGGATTAGGTCCTACGGGTTTAGGATCTTGTGGGATTGGTTCCTTCTTTATTAAAATGAGTCCCCCTCTATCAGTTCCTGGTTCCTTATATTGTACCCCCAAGTTTTCCCCGTTATCCACCCATGGTCGAAAGGGTTCATTATATTAATCATAAGATGCCGACAGTTTCCCAGTTTGATTCTCCCATGGGGAGCCAATATCATTTCTCCTTGCCAATTTGGTTTCGGAGGGGTACATCCATAAGGCCCCCATTGTACCCTTAAAAACTTGTCTGGATTTCCAGGGACCCAATCTGAGGCTATTGTTTCACATCCCCAGTAGGCACAATAATATTCCCCAGAGTGATTACAATATCCTCTTCCTGGATTCGAACTTGGGCAGAAGTAAAATCCCACAAGATCTAAACATGGGCTTATAGGTACTAGTTGACAGAGGCTAGCAGTAAAAGTGGGCCCTCCTGTTGTGACTAGACTTTGGACTACTTGTTGGTCTTCCCACCTATACAAGGTCCACTTAAAAGGCTGATGGGGATGGTGTTCTGATACCGCTTGTCCTATAGCGACGAACTGTAAAATGAAGATCACAGAAAGACACCGCAGCCTCTGTCTATGGGGGTTATGTGGCCGTTGTTCGGATTCTGTCGGTGTGGAACTTCCAGGTGTGGGCAGGATGCTTATTGACTTGTCATCTTCTCTTATTACCGGGGTGTATAGGTTACGAGGACATCCAATAATCTGATTCTGTGGATAAAAACTCACAGTTTTTGTTAGTTCTATTTCTGGAGGTCTGGTTTGATGGACTTAAGCGGACACCACCTAACTTTTCCATCTTTTTTGACCACGGCATACCCTCGCCCTGTAAGGACTAGCCTCCATCCTTGTTCCCATTCCCCTAGCTCATTTATGATTATGACCAACGGGCCTTCTTCTAGCGCTCGAGTGGCCCAATGTTTTTGGGTGGGGCTGTTTACCTCTTCCCCCCTGGGAAATTGGTTTAGTGTTAATAAAGCGGTTGCTAGTAAGCGTGCTTGGTCTCCCGGGGGAATGGTGCTGGTGAAACCTTCTGTTTTTGCCAGCACCTCTATTTTAGATTTTAAAGTTTGATTTGCTCGTTCGACTATGGCTTGTCCTGTGCTATTATACGGAATACCGTGTATTAGGGGAATACCCCATTTCTGTGCAAATGCCCGAACTGATTTAGAGACAAAATTCAGACCGTTGTATTAGGAATGCCAAGCCACGCCATAACCGTTAACCAATGTTGGATGGTTGCTTTGGAGTTGATTCTGAGGTGTTGTGTGGCTACAATCACTCCGCTATATGTGTCTACAGTTACCGCTAGCCATGCTCAGGGTTTTAGCAACTGACAGAGGGTAAAATCTGTTTGCCACACTTTGGACGCTTTAAGACCTCTGGGGTTGACTCCACTGGACCACAGTGGTGTTTTCTGACAGTGGGGACACATGGCTACTATGTGTTTTGCATCAGTGACCGAGACCCCGCATTTCTTCGCTAGTGCTTTAGCTCCGATGTGGAGAGACTCGTGTAACTGACGGGCATCCCTTAGCGTCCACAGCCCTCTCGCTGCGGCGTCTGCTTTGTCATTACCGGTTTGGAAAAGCCCTTTGATTGGGTTGTGGCTGTTAACATGGATGACCGATATGGTGCCTTTTCAAGAAAAAAGTGCTTCTTCCAGCATTAAGGCTGTTGTGGATGTTGACACGCCGGGCCCCGCCATGGCCAAGCAAAGCTTGGCTACGAACATCGAGTCGGTCACTATGTTGAGATGTTCCTCTGGGAACAGTCCACACGCTAGTACTAAGGCCAGCGCTTCCAGCTGCTGGACTGAAAGCGTACAGTCAGTCATTTTAATGCAGTGCCATTTTTCTCTAGATTGCCATACCGCCGCCGCGGTTGAGGTTGTTGAGGATGCATCTGTAAAGACTGTTGGTCCCTGTTGGGGCCGGTCCATGATCTTCTGTGGGAGGTCGATGTCGACAATGGCCAGCATTTGAGTCCAGGGGGGCTTTGTAGCATACTGGACTTCTCCACAAAACCCAACAAGAGCTATAGCTAGATACTCTGAAGTCACCACTGATTGTTTTGGGAGTTGCTTGCAGAAGGGTAGGTATATTCTGGAGGGTTTGATGCCTAGGTGTCTTAGGGCGAGTTTTCTGCCTTTCATGATGAGATCGCCAAGGCACTTGACTCCTGGAGAGAATGCGCGTGATGGTTTTCCCAGGACTATCCATTGTATTGGTTGAGCTTTTTCAGGGGGCCCCTGGGCTAGTGCCCCTACTCCCCCTCCTTCTGTAAAATGTACATACAGATCAAGCGGGACACCTGGGTTCCACCTGGCGAGTGTGCTCGACGATGCCTGTTGCTCAATAAAGTCAAGAGAGTTCATTGCTTCCGCCGTCGTTTTTTTTTTTTCACAGGGCTTTTTTCCTTTGAGAAGGTCGTATGAGGGGGGCCATGATTTCGGGAGGGATCAGGACAACGTTACAGAGCCATTGCAAGGATCCCACTAATTGCTGCATGTCACGGAGTGTTTCGATGTTCCGACGGATTTTTATTTGGGGGGGGGGTTACGTAAGCACTTGTGATCCCCATCCCCAGAAAAGGTACGCATGGTCCTCTTTTAACTTCAGCGTCTGCGATTTCGAACCCGTTTATTTTTAAAGTTTCTGAAACTGCTGATGCTAGCTGGTTCACCTGATTTTCTGACGGCGCGGCGATTAGAATATCATCCATGTACTGAATGATAGTCGCAGTCGGATCATCACGTCAAACCGGTGCTAACGCCCGATCCACAATAATTTGGCAAATAGTAGGCAAGTTAATCATTCCTTGAGGCAGCACTTTCCACTGGAAATGTAGGTTGGGGCGTGAGCTGTTTGGAAAAACTACAGAAAAAGCAAACCGCTCTTTGTCCTCCTAATGCAGTGGTATTGAAAAGAAACAGTCTTTAATATCAAGGACGGCACACAGTTGTCCTTCTGGTATCATAGAGTTCATGGGCAACAGTGTTTGGACGGGACCCATTGGTTGAATTTTCTTATTTACTTCATGCAGGTCATGGAGGAGACGAAACCCTTCGCTGGTTCGTTTGGGTATTACAAAAACTGGGGAGTTCCATGGGCTAGTGGACGGCTGTATATGACCTTGTTGTAATTCGCGGTCAACTAGCTCAAGAAGAGCGTCCATTCGAGGCTTCGACAGGGGCCACTGCTCGACCCACACTGGATTTCCAAGCCAATTTAATAGGTGGAAGTGGGTATGCGGCAGTGGCCCTCATGATAAATTTGTCACCCTGGCTTTCAAAAGGGCTAGAGTGTCCCTTCCTAACAGGGGTGGGATCCCTGACATGACATATGGGAAGAGGGTAATGTTTTTTCCCGGCCCTTTTTCAGTGTGAAGTGTGACTGCTACTAATTGAACACTTTTTCGAGCCACGGTTAATCCCCCGACTCCACCCACCATGGGGGCGTCTTCCAATTTCCAATGTGGGGGCCAGTTTGTCTCAGGAATGACTGTAACATCTGCTCCGGTATCAATCAAAAATGGACACTAATGGTGGTGTCATCTAGGGTATTATAAAGGGAACAGATTCCCCACACCACTGGCGGGCTATCGCATTTTACTGCCAGGGCCACCCTGGGGTCTCGCCCCCAAGAGACGGTTGTTGTTGTCTTTGAGGTAGGGACTGGTTTGAATGGATTGTCGGTTGGACCGTGAAATTGGTCGTTTCTTGAGGGGGCAGCGGGTTCGGGAGTGCTTCGCCCCATCCGGGGTTGGCATAACTGGGCTGCCTCATGTCCAAAGTGGGAGAGAGCTGTGTGCAGCACGGGTGCCCTCTCCCCTTTCCGTTTCCCTGGTTTTTAGATCTGCATTCTTTGGCGAAATGTCCTTTCTTTCCACAGGCCCAACACGGTCCTCTTTGTCGATTTTGGCGCGGGGGGAGCACTGTGGATAGGTCCCCCAACCGAAGGCAGTTTGCCACCACGTGGCCCACCTGACCACATTTAAAACATGCCATCACATTAGCTATTGCAGTGGGAACAGCTACCTGAATTGGGGCTAGATGCTCTTCCTTCGCGACATGCTTGATCATGTCTGTGATACTTGACCCCACTGGCAGTGATTGTAGGATCTCTTTGGTGGCCGAATTACACTGCTGACGTAAGCAATCTGCAACAACAGGGCCTTTCGCTTCTGCGGGCAGGGTTGAAGAGTCAACCACTGCCTGAAGGCGATCCACAAACTGCGTAAAGCTCTCACTCTCATTTTGTTTAATCGTGGACCATGGTGATGGCTTGACAATAACTCTAGAGGCAGTGCAAATAGCTTCTCTAGCCGCGCGAGTAGTTGTCATAACTTCATGGGCCCGCAGGCCCTGGGCCTGTGCCTGGGGGGTAATCATTGTTGGATCTGTACCCATCAGCCACTGCAGGCTGGAGCCATGTAGCGGGTGATCGGCCCCGGTCATTTGGGCTAATTGTCTTGCACAGTTGTCCTCCCATTCTTGTTTAAAAACAATCATCCCTGCCCCATCAAAGATCAATCTACAAGTTTGTTTTATGTCAAACAGGAGCATATTGTCTCCCCCAAAGACACCACCTATGAGGGTGGAAACCATGGCAGAATTAAGCCCTTTATCTGCAATGGACTTAACGATCACTTGTATATCTTTAGGGTTTATTGGCGAGTGGACCCTCTGCCCCCCGTCCATCACTCGGACCAGGAACACTAGCGTGGCTGACGGGACCCAGTCGGCGCACGCAGTCTTTATTTTCCTCCAGTCGGTGAGGGGGATATTTTTTCTTCGTGGTTTCTTTTTATTTTGGATGGGAATGTTTTGGCTTTTGACTGTATCTACTCCCCTTTCCTCCTCCTCTGAGCTTGGATCAGTTACGAGCCACTCATCCCAGCTGGTGTCTGATCCGGAGTTGGAACTTGACTGACTGGTTACTTCCGGTTTTGGTACCTTTTTGTCGGGCTCCAGCCCAGCCCGCTTCTCCTGCAGGCGGGCCATTCCCTCCCTCTTAATTCGTCCCTCCTTTCTAGTTCGCCCCGCCCTCTGCGCGGCGGGGTATTTGCCCTACAAGGGCATTTTTTCAGATGGCCGCTGTGAATGGCTTTCCGCCTTTCGCTCATGCTCCCCTCCTCTTCCCGGCCGCCCCCACCACTTTTCTTCTTCCCGTTCGTGTGTGCTTGTTAATGTTAGCGCTTCTTCCCTGTTCCTGCCATGAGTATCTTCGGCCTGCCCTTCCCCTTTCTGCTCGGCGCCATCTTGGGGCACATATGGCGGTGGCCTAGCCCAGGCTTCTTCAGACTCTAGTTTCTCCGTGATGCCCCTGGCCTCCTCAGCTAACCCACCCCAGAAGGATTTAGCTCGTTCCTGTCCCTCCGTAAGCGGGTCAGGATTCGGGAGTTGAGGGGACATGTCACCCTCTTTCAGATCTTTAGGCTCAGCAGAATCATCAACATCTGGGGGGTGCAAAGTCTGTGTGGCAGCCCTGACTCCCAATTTCGGGGTGGCCAACAAACAGTTCTTTGCCGCTCTCCAGGTCTCCTGTTCTTGTATTGCCTTCTGCAGGGCCTGTACGACTTTTCCCCATGACTTAAGGTTTTTCCCACAACCCAAGGACATTGTCTCCTCGGCTAGTGCTTTAGTGCATTTATCCCACACTTCAGGGTGGAGAATATCCACCGGCTGGTCAATCACCCCAATTTGCAAAAGCCTCACAACTGCGAGAGTAATATCTTTGGGTTTACAATTGATACCCCACTGCTTATGTAATTGTGATACGACCTTCACAAGGGCTTCCATCCTCCTTGTTGGTCCGGGAGCCTCCTCCCCGCCGGGCTGGTCCGATTCCAGGCGAGTTTTTCCCGGGTTTCGGCACCACTTGTTGCCTTTGTAAGGCATGACGACCTGGTTCAGGAACAGCACGGCGACCAACCCCAGGCTGCTCGGGCCATCAGCTCGCAGACACCAATGTGGTGGACAGCAAATGGCGTTTATTGGTATGTAACACAGCATTATATACCCTGGGTTTATGATGTCCCTTCCGTCTGCTTGCATCACAAACTAAACTCTATTGGCTATCAGGAGAGGGGCCCTATCTTTCTGTACAGCGCGATATCTTCTGGCCACCAGACCCTAACTACCTACATGATCTTGGAAATATTTCCATAATACACTTATAACTCTAGATAGTGTCTTTTTTTTATTTATAATGTCAAGCATACAAATTATTATATTGAAGATCCAAGGTGCAAAGTTAATGCAAGGTCAAGTTCAACTAGGGACTGCTTAGGACTCATGTAACAGCAGTGTTCAAAATAAATTATGATCATTATGTATTTTAGATCTCAAATATCTCTCAAAGTAACAACAGCAATTCTCAATAACAACAGTATTCTCAATAACAGCAAAACTCAGTAACAACAGTAATTTTGCAACCTTATAAAACAGCTTGCTTGGGGTTGCTTGAGTTGCAAAATAATTCAGCTGAAGGAAACATGTTTGAAATGCCAGAATACCTGAATAGGTTTCTGAAATGAGTGTCAGCCCTTCAGGTGTTTTAGTTTTGCTTTTTCTGAAAGTAGGTATTCCCACAGTCTGGTGAGCAAAGTTATTTATCTTTTTCATAGAAACATCTCAGAAAAAAGTTTCAAAACACTGACAAACAGAGGTCATCTGTTTATACTGAAGTGTTTTAAAGGTACCCACAAATAAAAAATTTCTAACTTCAACAGGAAAAGTGCAGCTTGACCAATCACAATAGTTTAGATACCTCATTAAAATGCCAGGGTCTCTGCAGTGTCAGGTGGCTGGGACCTATGAAATAGTATCTCTGACACCAGTGAGACAGCAGAGAAGAAGGTAAAAATAGTTGAACATTTGAGGTATAACAGCACTCTAAGTTTTCTGAACTTGAAACATGATCAAGCTAAGACTTTATTTTCTAAAACCGCAGTACGGTGTAGCAGTAGTGAAGACTCTACTACTTCAAGTGTAAAGAATGTATTTAATAGCATAATTACGTGAAAAGAGTCTAAAATAAGACTGAATTTAAAGTTTTACCTGCAAAAGGATTTTACAATTACATAATTTGTTAAATGGTTCACTTTTTTTTTCCCAACATTTTTCTTTTTGCTGGTGATTCTATTTTTCCCATATAAGTTCTTTCAGACTATCGCAGAATAGGTTTATTGGCACAGAGCTAAAATGGGATGTTTGGACAAACTTAGTCTACCTTAAGATGGTGGGTACATCAGGGCCAATTGCCATATGCAAATATTTTTCGTTAATCATCAGATCAAATTTAACAGAATATTTCAGATTCCCTTTGGTTAGTATTGGTATGATATTTCTGAGGGAAGTCAGGTATTAGATTTTTCTTTGATTTCTCAGGCAGAGCTGTAGCCTGAAATTCTGATTGTATTGCAAGTGGCAGGTGTGGATTGTTGATGACTGTCTGTTATGAGGTTATTCAATATATTTGGGTTTAGTTTAGGTGCAGGAAAACTGTATTCTCCTTATCTCATTAATTCTACTGTACTAGTGTAGAATGGAATATTTCTTACATGTTGGAGAACTCTCTGTTTGCAATTTACTTAATGTGGACCTTACCTTAGACTTAACGTAAGCTGCAAGGATTGCTCTCACTATGCTCTCACAGGGCTTAAAAAAATACACCCCACACCAGCAGAATTCTTAACTGTATTTACTTAGTAATTAATTAATTCATCTATGTTTTAACTTATTTTAAGTCAAAGGATAGGGCTACATGTGCATGGAGAGGCAGGTAGGAGAGGTAGGTGTATGTTGAAACTGACATACCAAGAGATCATACCACGTGTTGGTACCAGCTGAACATGACTCATGGTGCTCCAGCTGGTTTTATGTGGAAACCACATTAATGTACATGTGTCTATAATACAATAAACACATGGCTTTCAAAGCTGAAAGTCATGTTTCTGTTTTTTGCTTGTATCTGTGTGATCCAACAGGAAATGCAAACATACAGAGAGACCTTTCTGTCCAATTCTTATGAGACACTTAACAAATGGAGCATCTCAGATCTACATAAGCCATAAGAGACATTCCTCTCCCTGAGGATTCTTTCAGTCTAACTTGCTTAAGCCAATTATTTTTCCAAACTGCTTTCAGTCACCTTTTATGATGGCCACATTTTCCGTGCTTCAGGAACTATACAGACTCACAACATATAGAATATCAACCACATCCCTTGATGGACAAGAAACTACAGGATTGAAAGCTTTATTTGTAAGGAGTATTTTTTTAAAGGATCTTAAATATTTGGAACCAATCCCTCTTGCTTTCCCGGTGTAATTATTTCATAATAGACTCCTAGGCTTAACTCCAAGAATAATTCAAATATTTTAATATGAAAAGCATTAAAATATTCTTCTGTGACTCAATGGGGTGACCTGGGGATGTCTCCTCAATGATATTTTATAAAGTTTGTTAAGTGAGAAGTGAGGCAGTAATTTTGCTACAGAAGTCTGGAGAATATGTAGGATTTAATTCACAAAAGTTTTGTGTCTTCTTTAAAATTATTTTCCTATAACATTTGTGAACTAAAATCCTTCCTCTGAATGTATATGTGTGTGTGTGGGGGCTTTTATGTGACAGTATTTTTTAATAAGAACTTGTATGTAGCATTGTTTTAATTGTATAAGAAAAGCATGTCAAAAGAGCATACATATCTGTGTGCAGTTTCTAAAATGCACCTCTAAAATTAGGGGTTTTTCTTTCCGCCTGCTCTTCAAGTGACTGAAAAAGATCAAGGGGCTATGTGGAGAGTTCACGGAAATGAACTAAAAATTTTCTGAAAAGATCAAACACAAATAGTTCATTTTCTGTTTCTAAAATTAGACAAACATCATAAAATTAAAAAAGGAAAAGAAATTGGAGAAAGATTTAAGCAGATGTGAATGACAAAAGTGCAAATGAAACCTCTGTATTGTCATACCTGTGGATTTAACTTGTTTACTCTCATTATAGAAGTTATGCAAGATGAGCCCCTTTGCAAAATATGGAAAGTAACATTAAGTTTAGAAAGTTTAGAAGCCACAGGCATACGGCATGGGATTCTTAATTATATTGGTATAAACTGAACATAACTCTGTTGATTATAATGGCTTTGTACCTATTGAACAAAGATCTACAATAGATGTTAAAATGTAGCATGTTATAAAATATTAGGGAGTTCATGTCACATTCCTAAATGGCAAGAAGTGATGAGGTTTCACAAGGAGATGATGTTTGTTTCATGGTGTTAAACCAAATTGGGATCAAAGTGCTTTATTGATTTATTAAGGACATGTAATTAACTGGCAATCAGTAAGCTACACATTCGAGATCGGTGTCAGTAGTACAATAAATAAATACATAAACCACATCAGCAGCCCTTCAGAAAATGCTGGCAAACACCCTAAAATCTCTGAGAACCCCTCTGTAACTATTCCCAAGAAGTGCAACGGCAAAAGCTCTCTCTAAAGGCATGATGGTTGACCTTGCCTCTGTACAAGCATATAGAAATTTTACCAGTCAGCCATTTTATGAACTTTCATAGTTTTGATTCTTCTTGAATCAAAAGAATCTTCACCATGGCTCATTTCAAATCACACTAATCCTTTGAGTGACCTTGTTACTCAACAATGTGTTCTGATATTTTCAGATTTCTAATCAGGAAAAAGAAACAACTGTAGGATCTTTTTTTTTTTAATTTTTTGAGTCACACTTTATTACTTTTTTTTTTTTTTAACATATAAAGGAGTCTCGCTTTTAATTTTTTTTTACTTTTTAAGGTATGAGTAATTTGGTCAGCTACATCCTGCTTTCTTCTGGTGTGCAAAAGGGAGCAAAGCAATTAACCTCTTTTACTACATTATCAATGTGTTCGCATTATCCTTCCTTGGGATGTATAAATTAACACTCTAATTAAAATAATTCAATTTAATATAAAAATCCATATAAAAATATGGAGTTTTTATGCTTAGAAAATCATAATGCTGAATTCTTTCTTTCACTGTTTTACTGTCATAAGGATATATCAATGATGAAAGTGACTTTGGGTACAAAGTTAATGTAAGTTTTTAAAAGAAATAAAAATTCTTGTGTTGTTTATGGTAAGATTCAGGTTTGCATGAGAAATATAGCTAAAGAATCACAGATAGTGTAAGAAAATAAAACCCTTTAGGTAACAAGTATTGCTACATGACTTATAAGACTTGTCTGCTTGCATTCCAACAGGATACCACCAAGGAGGAAATGAAAATCACTGAACACTGAGTCACTGAATTTCCCTCAATGTGTCACAATTACAAAACCAGCTTCTTCTGTATGAGTCTGATCTACTGTGAAAATGTACAAATTACACTGTTGCTCTAGAAATGGCTCATTTATTACGTATAGTGAGAAACTCTAATGGGTGAATCATGTGTTTGACTTCACCATTTTCCCCCTAAACCTGATTTAAGTCCCTTTGTGTCATGTTTTCATGTCATTTAAAAAGGCATAAGATAAAGTTCATTTTGAAGTAATTCTAATTCTGCCTGGGTTCCCTCAGTTATGCTAGAAGGAATTCAGGAGGCTGAAAGTATTTTCATCATATGTGGGAGGAAATCTGATCAGCTAGGAGGGAGCCTGTTTTGGATCAATAGCTCACCACAGTGGGGGATGCAGACTGGTCCATGATGCACACCCAGATGGCTGTGCTTAGTACCACAGGATGGGATCATAAATTTGCCATTATTGGCTTTTTTTTCAAATGCGATTGTGTTTATTAGGGGCAAGGAACTTTAACGTTGGGGGGAATTTTTCATACCTGTATCTATGTATACAACAGGCAGAATATTTGCTGCTATAGCTGCTGCTTCTTTGGGTTATTATTACTATTTTAAGACAGAAAAAAACATCAAAAGTGAGACCTTATTTAGTAAGATGTAACATTAAAAAAGAGTATATATGCAAAATAAATGTATAGAAAATTTTAAATTACTGAAAGCTTCTTGATCTGTGGTTTTGGACATTTTAGTCTCTGTACTCCAGCTGATAGTGAGTGTTAAAAATTTTTGTGGAAATGGAAATGTAGAGTTTTCAGCAGCTGTTATCAAGTATTAAACTTTGAGAATGAATGTGTGTGACATAATTACAGCAAAGTACAAACTGAAAAGCAAAACGTGATTGCTGCCATAGTATATTTGAATATCTGTTACTTGAAGCTTACCTACCATTATGAAATAAGCTGTTCTGAAGAGTGAGTGTCAGGATGATGGAGCTAGGTTTTTTTCAGTGATGTCCAGTGATAGGACAAGGGGCAATGGGTGTAAACTGGAGCATAGGAGGTTCCATGTGAACATCAGGAAAAATGTCTTTACTGTGAAAGTGACAGATCACTGGAACAGGTTGCCCAGGGGGGTTGTGGAGTCTCCTACGTTGGAGATATTCGAGGCCTGCCTGGACAAGTTCCTGTGTGATGTACTCTACATTACCCTGCTCTTGCAGGAGGGTTGGACTAGATGATCTTTTGAGGTCCCTTCCCACCCTTAGGATTCTGTGATTCTGTGTGAAATGAGTTAAACTGTAAAGATAAAATCCTCTTTGGCTCAGATCTGTAGGCATTTCCAAAATTGACTTCTCTGCCATCGTCAGCCTACCCAGGACTTAACTCTTTGTTTGCTGGAGAAATCAAAAGTACTGGGGAACTGATGTGAAAGTCACCATTGTTTTGTTAAGAAGCAAAATAATTTGACAGAAAGCTTGTTTTTCTGGTGGACAAGTGAAAAAGAACAAGAGATATAAGCTGATTAGTTGAAGAATTTGAGAAAAAGCCAAGGTGTCATTACTTTTGTTTTCTCTACAGATCAGAGCACAAATTAGATTATCAAGCTCTTCTGTAGAACATGAGATCAAGCAAAAATATTTATTTCCCGAAGCTGAAAATTGAACTGTGTCTGAGCTTGCTTAACCGCCAGGACTCTTTAATGCTGTAAATTCTTTCTTAACAAAGAGATGGATGGGCTGAATCTGAGAACTTGTACATTTTCTGTTACACCTGAGGAGTGAATTTTGTGCACGAGCATGAGGACAGAAATAATTTAAAGTGACGCTTATGGGAAGAATAAGCAGACCTGGGTATAAACAGGATAGTGAGAAAATGCCTGATATGCATATGTGCACCTTCAAATAGGGACAGTATTCCATGCTTTTATTTTTGGCTTTTTGTGGGACAATGGGAGGAATTTAAAGAAAGAAAAAATTATAAGCCTTGGACTGCTTGGAAATATGTGGTTCATATTTTCATCAAATATGAGTTCCCTTCCCCTGCTTTTCTCTCTTGTGAAAGCCCTTAGAGAAGTAAGGATTATAAGAGAAGGAAGATAATGTGATGCCCACTTGTATTTATTGAGAGTATTTGTTTACTGTATTTCATTCCCTTAGACTTTTTGATTAAGCATGACATGAAAGTATCAAATTTCTTCTGCATCTTATCATTGCTATGCTATGAGTTTAGGAAAAGTCTTTTGGACTGAGGATACTTCAGCAGCCTTCTCAGGGAGATTTTTAGATTGTTCATGCTCTTATGTCTCCTGTGTCCCTGCACCACTGACTAGATTTTTATCTCCTGTAATACACTACATGTGACATGCTTGGTCAGACAAGAGATTGTTAGGAATCATGATTAATGTCATTTAGAATGAGAGGCTTGCCACAAACGAAGGTGGAAGCATGTTGTGCATCTTTTAGGTGACTCCTGTGAGACAGTGTAGCATTTCAGGAGAAGGCATACAAACACAAAACTGGCCTGGGGCAAACAGACACATATAGAACCCCATCTCAAAGCTACCAGGCATTGTTAGTGGATCAACTTTCCCCTGAAAGGAAGGAAAGCCTTAGTCTACAGAGCTGTGTAATACAACATTAACATTTATGGGGCTGATCCAAAGTCCTTTAAAGCTGAAGAGGATTCTTCCTCTATGAGATGTAGATTGGGTTTTACGTAACTAAGCAGTGTTTTTTGACTCATGAAAGTTAAATCCCTAATTAAGCCATACCCTTCTTATCCCAATTATTTTTATTGGCCTCTTTCATTCTTGTCCTTTCTTCTATCTTTAACCTTTCTATTTGAGTAGGTACAGTTTTACTTTGGCATTAACACAAAATCTAGAATGATAAAATTCACTGTTGTTAAGACACAGGTTGACAGACAGACCAAGATCTTACCATCTTTTGTAACACTTCAAACTTTTCTTTGATGGTGATTTAGGAAGGCAGTGTCCTATTTGGGCTGAAATGTGCTGATAAGTTAAACAATACTTAGAAATATTCACAAGCTAGATTTCTATATATATTTTTTTCAGCGTTATGATCCTCTTGACTGTTAAAAAATGGTATGTCACAGTATAAAACATACTTCAGCTATTAGATTTTCTTATTGCATCTTATTGAAATGCTGCTGTTTCTGAAATCCTTTGTAACTGATTCTGTAGAACAAGGCTGTCTGCCAGATTATTAACTCAAGACTTTTCAGTAGAAGAGCATCTTGGTGAGTAGAGTTAATATCACATGGTTTATGAATATATCATGGCAAATACAGTATGGGACACTTTGCCAATAAGTGATATTTATGATTGCTCAGATAGGTGGAATAGATTGAAAGAGAATAGAAGGAGTAAAACCCTGGGTATAGGGCAGCTGGATAATATGTCTCATGTATTATTTCTTAGTCAAATATTCTCAGTATCACCTTAAATTTTTCTAAGGTCTGTTACTGAGAGTTGTATATATGTTGGAGAATGAACAAATTCAATTAATCAAATCCAGTTTGTTAATGTCTCCTAAGAGAAATGGCATGTTAGCATGCAGGAGTCTTCTGGCTAATAAAAAAAAAATACAAAGTTATCATCAGATGGCAGTTTGGAGGAAGGTTACAAGAAAGTTGAGTTTGCTAATAGCAGGTAGAAAGAATGCTGCCAAATGACATATTAGGAAGCAAAGACAAAGCATTTAGCAGCGCAGGATGAAGGAGACCTACTAATGAAGGTAATAGAGTCAACCTGTTTCATCATTTCTTTGTTTTACAACTTTTTCTTCTGACAGTGCTTCCCCTGGGTACTCCTGAGAAACCAAATACACAGTTATTTTTTCCCCTTGACTTCTAAGGAAAAACAAAACAAACAATGTACAAGTTTCTTCTATCTTTATTATTTTCTTTGCAACCAGGTGACAGCTGTGGGAGAAATCAGTGTGCTTCTACTTTCCAATATACACAATAATATATCTGTCTCAATGTGATCATATATTTGCTTTTAAAAGTTGTCCTTTGCCCTCATAATTCCTGGATTGCATTTTGCTGTACTGTTCCAAAGACAATAAATTATTGAGAAACGTACACACAAACAGGCATAACATAGTTTCAATAGCAGAGATTCAGCAACCTGACTAATGCCTGGCTCTACTGATGCTACAAGCAGCACTGAAAGAATTTTGTAGTTTATGGTTATAGTGAAACACAAGCTTACGAACCATTATATGTGTTTTCTTCCCACTTATTTTCCTTGGGTTTAATTTACACCATTTGATGTGTTTCTTGGACTGAATTTATTAGGGTACTTTCTTTTGAATTAGGAAGCTAGCAGCTAGGAGCTAGACTAACAGAAAAAGTGTTCGTGAGATGTCATTTAAGCAGGGGTTATCCTATGAATTTCCCTTTCCCCTCAAGGAAAAGCAGTACATCACTATACTTCCTCAGGAGCAACCTGGGGAATTACTAAATCACAGAAGAGATGCATCAAGCTTGTTGGTTTCCCATTTTTTTTCTGACGTGTAAGACAGAGAAAGAGAAAATGCATATGTCTGTCCTTTACTACCTGAAAAATAGCTCCCTAGATCTTCTGCCTTAGTGCCTTTGTGTAACAAGCTGGAGATTGGGTCAAGGTTTGCTAGTACTTGCTTCAACATGCCTGTTATCTGTTTACAAAATCAGGAGCAGCTGCAAAAGTGAGAGCTGGGGAGGATTGTTACTTTTAGTAGAAAACATTGATTTTATGGCTCACTGTCATCGCAGCAACAGGGCTTAATGCTACTGTGATAACTTTGTAGAGTGGATCAAGTGTACTGCCTCGTGGGACTCAGGAACAGTCTGCAGCTATCAATATTTCCTTGAGCCTAAAAGGGTTGTTACCACTCTGTAGATACCCCTTGAACTTATTTATAGCTCCACAGGAATTGCCAAGAGTGTTTTGACTTCTAATACAAGTGTCTTTCAGGGCTGTAAATGATCACCCTGCAGCTTGCAGTCATGCTCTGACACAAGCAATACTGGCTAAGGAAAGATCAGGGACAGGGCTCTCAGCAGTATAATCCAGATTTTCTGCTCCACATTTTACTGGATAGTCATATCAAACAGTGAAAAATTGAAGGAATTTTTATATCTTGCTACTAGCATGCACCCCCCACCTAAGGTACATATGCAGGCAGAAGTGAGAGCAGAAGTTTTCAGTGATGGCTGAATGGGCTCCACAGATCACTCAGCAAAATCAAGGAGAGAAAGCTTTACACTCCTGTGTTCTGAGGTAAGGAGGGGCTCTATAGATGTTTCTGCCCAAGTTAAAGTGACTTCCAGCAGGTTCAGCTTGAATGTTGCCTGCAAGTAAGACTTATTTCCAAGCTCAGGTATCAGAGGTCAAACAGACATGCCCTCCACAAAAGATGCATTTGTATGTTTGATAGTACTGCTACAGGATTGTAATTCTTGTAAAACATTAGGGCATGTGCATTTTGACTTTCAAGCAGTAGTGACATGAGTGTTTTTTTGCTTTTCCACTATGTATCACCAGATATTCTGATCTCTTGCATAGTCCAACACTTTTCCCTGAGGTACTTCATCACTTGACAGAATGTGGTGATCCTGGAAGGAAAGGTAACGGTCTTTTTTTCTGGAGATGACTATAGCCTCACAGCTCTTCAGCACTGCTAATGGCTTGATGTCTCTAGCTCTCCTCTGAGGTGGAACAAAAGCTATTGTGCTTATGTAAACCTGGCTATACCATTAAGCATGATAAGATTAAGGAAAAAACTCCCATCATATGCATACCAAATGCATGCTAACATCATTTAGACACCACAGATAACAGTACTAGTGAGTATAGCTAGAGCACCTACCACTGTAATTCACAGCCTGCCAAGCGTGGTAAAATAGAAATACTCATGCAGCTAATAGTCTTGAAGGGAAGAGTCCTTTCCAGAGGTGACAATTTTTTGGTATTGCTTTCTGCCGTCTTTGCAATCTTGGGACAGAATTATTCTTACTAAGCAGTTGAAATAAAGGATGGCATTAATTTGAAAACAACCTCTCTCAAACCCTAAAAAACTGGTGAATGTAGTAATGGGATTTCTGCTGCATGTTAATAGCAGCAAGATGTTACCTGCCTATTATTTTACTTTAACATCTTGGTTTTGGAGATTTTTTTGGCACATTTCCTGTCAATATATATATATTTGTTTACCATACCATTCGTAAACCCCAAAGCATACAGATGCTACAAAATAACTGGACTAAAAATTAATAGATTCCTATTTGTTTATTTTCTTTAATTCTGCTTTTATTATGAAATCCATTTTGTTTCTGTCTCGAAATAGTTTAGACATCAGAAGAATGCTTAGTAGCTATGAAATGTAGCTTGCAGCCTGAGTGTTAAAGCAAAATAATTTTATATAATTTAATAGACTCCCGATTTCATGAAAATTGGGTACCAGATTGTTTAATCAAAAATTTATCATTGTTTGTGCAATTTGTTTCATATTCGTATATCAATAGTTTCTCTCAGTTTTATTTGTAGAAATCCTAAAGAAAAGCTTCAATAAAGTACAACCAGTGCAGTATCAGGAGTTCATTGCAGAAAAGTGCCAGCACATTCTGCTTAATTTCACAAGGGATGGATTGTTACATTTCAGGTGAAGTTAATGGTGCATGTGGCAGAAGCATTCTGCAGGTATTAAGCATATCTGACAGGAAATACAATGTAGTTTCAGAAAATACAAATGTAATTTGAAGCTCATTGTGAGAGTGTTTGCAGCTGTGAGCTCTTTATAAAGGGTGATCTTTATGTTCCTCAGTAATCTTAGTTATACCACTAAGATGTCCATCAAACTTGTAGAAAAGAAATCCAGCAACTGTTTAAATTACAGGCCTTTGGTGATTTACATTGACCTCCTATGCATCATGTGAATTATGAATAAAGAAATGTAAATTGCTGTATCAACAAAACCTTTGCTAACCAGGCTGGATAATAATGAGTTCTCAGAGAGTCATTTTTCAGTTACATAGAAAATACAACACACAAGGCAACTGAGAGTCCCCATTGTTAAAAAGAATCAACATGGATGAAAAAGCAATGCTGTATTACATGCCGGCTTGTTCACCTTGACAGCTTTTGTGTGGTGGAAAACAGATGCAAACACTCAAATGCAGGCTATCTATGAAGACTAAAAAGCATGAAATTAAGTTTAAATACCATATCCAAAGTTGGAATACCATGAGAAGAGGAGATGCAAAAACTATTATGATCTAAAGACCCAGTTGTCTAAGAACTGGAAAGGAAATGCTCTCATGCTCTTGTGCTTCACATAGAGACTTTAGAAGTTCTCACTGGTGCACAAGAAGTGAAATATATACCCTATTTTTTATTAGCAACTATAAAACACTGCCAACATGGTCCAAAGGGAAATATACACCATTGTCTTTAAGAGCTCTTAAACATTGTTTAATACTTGTCTCAAAATCCAAAGCCTAGAGTTAGACAGCCGTTGACTTCCTAGTAAAGGAAGTATTTGTTAATATTCTAATCTGGGAGATAGCAGTCACCTTTTCTTTAATTTGACTGGGGAATTATAAGCACTGGAAAATATTCCCATATTGAAGAAAGTTCTCAAAGGGATAATTGATGTCCTTATTTGTTAGATTATTGCCTAAAAGGCCTTTTCTCAGTCCTTCAAAATGCTGTCAATAAAAAGGATGTGTCCTTTTTCCAAACCTGATTGTGAATAAGAATATTAATCATGTGTGGAAGCTTTGTGAGCAGTTACTTTTTTTAAGAAACATAAAGCATACTTTCATTACAAGCACTTCTAAAAGAGCTCTTTCCAAACCTTATTTTTAAGAGTTTGGAAACAGCTGTTATATTTAAACCTCATATTTAGATTTAGTGATGTCCTGGGTTCAACAGTAGCAGTCATTTTTCTCCTTCTTGGTAGCTGGTGCGGTGCAGTGTTTTGACTTTCGGCTTGGGAACAGAGCTGATAACAATGATGTTTTGGTTTGGCCAAGGACTTTGTGAGCCTCATGCTCTGCCAGGGAGGAGGGGAAGCCGGGGGGAAGCAGAGACAGGACACCTGACCCAAACTAGCCAAAGAGGTATTCAGTACCACAGCACGTCATGCCCAGGATGTAACTGGGAGTTACCTGGAAGGGCTGGGAGTCTGCAGGGTTGGAGGAGGTATCAGTTAGTGCTTGGTCGGGTTGGGGGGGGGGGAGTTAACGGTTGGCCGGTGGTGAGGTGATGTATTCTCTTCCCTTGTTATTTCCTTTATCATTGTTATTATTGGTGGTAGCAATATGTGTTATACCTAAACTACTCTTATCTCAGCCCGTGGGAGTTGCATTCTTTTTGACTCTCTTCTCTGTCCCTCCGGGACTAGGGGGAGGGCAAGAAGGGGGGGAAGTGAGTGAACGAGTTGTCTGGTTTGGTTTAAACCACAACAAGGGAATATGTTTATTGAATTCTTGAGGGTATGTATATTGCAAAGAGTGAACCAATCCAATAAGTATATCATAAACTATCTCCAGAAGCTTCCTAGGTTCCTGTCTGTATTGTGTATATTTGCAACTGACACTGCCAGTGAGTTTTTAGAATGATAGTTTGGAATAAAGATCAATATGAGAAGCCAAGATATCAGCTGAAATTTAGGTCCCTGCTGCTTATAGTTGAACAAAAAGCAATCACTTATTTGTGGTTAAATACAAAGATTGAATTGCTAGCTCCTGCGGTAGGTTCATCAAATTTTCAAAACATCACACAGTGCAAAGTTATAATTTTTTAGTTTTGATTTCACTGACAATATGAGTATGCATACATACATGCATATACATATATCTGCCAATAGTGTTTGAAAAATACTCTTTTGCTTTACTTGTGCTTCGTATGAGCTACATGACTCCTCTTTTGACTGTTTATGGTCTGATTCTATATATGTTTTCCCTTTCAATTTAAACTATGAGCACATCAAAGCAGAACAATACATACATAATACTGGTATCTTGCATTTTATACATGCATGCTTTCCTGAGCATCATATTTTCCTGCAGGTCTTAAGGTTATCACTGCTTTAACACACACTGAATGATAGGTTTGAGATAAAGTTTGAAAAACTGAAAAGAACAAAGCTGTCACTTTTTTCTCTGTGTGCTGATATTTACTCTCAGGCTGTATCACACTTGGCATAGCCCTTTAAGGAAGGGGTTTGGGAGGAGGGAGAAGATGCTCCTACCTTCCTTTTCTGCTGTCAGGCTGAGGGCTGAGTGCAGTTCAATTACTGTTTAGCCAGCTGAACTTGTACCAGTTATGTTGTTTGCTATTATTCCTTCTCTTGGGACACGGCAGTTAAAGTCCAACACTTCAGGGTTTGTTTTTTTTTTTTTTGGTATCGTTTCCTTTGTAGCTGATTTTGGTTTGCATTAGCTTTCCTGTGACCATCTGAAACTGCAGCCTTGTATGCAAATTGTTGGGCTGAGAGATGAAAACAGTTGTCTGTAACTTGTTCTCCAGACCAACTATCACCTGTTGCAAGTGGTAGTAAAAATACAAGCAACTTGTATTTTTATATTCTTTTTTACTGAGGTACTCTGCTCATGTGTCGCTGTCAAAGCTGTAGGATAGACATAAAATTATAGCTCATATGCTGCCAACCAACTTAGTGGTCGATTCTGTGCTCTCTAGGAGATCTGTGTTGTGTTTTATGACCTGGACAAAGGAAAAGCCTATGCCTACAGGGGCATCAACCAAGAAAACCCAGCAATTCTGCTAACATTTCATCATCACTTGCCTTGGCTGATTTGTCACACAGAGTTAATGAATTGTATGTTAAAGATTCTGGGACTCTTACAAGCTGTATAAGTATACTGGTTTTGGCTTTCCAAGTATGGGACTGCAGGCACAAGAAATTAATGTGAAATTATGTTATGTAGTGCACAATTTCTCTTGTATTTATTCCAGGATCTTCAAAAAGCAACTGCTGTCATGAGTATTCAGTGTTAGAACTAAAATTTGGAAAATATATTAAGGAATAAAAGATACCCTTCCCTTTCTATGGAGGGTTAAGCCAGAGAATCTTTGTGAATAATTTTTGAAATAACTTGCCATTTTTCTACTGATAAAGTTGAAAGGCTTACTTTCAATATCCTTGTATAGCAGTAGATGAGATTTGGGTAATATGATTAATTCTGGGCCCCAAATGCCTAGATGGAAAAGATGAAGGTTAAAAGCCAGTGAGCAGAATGTTATACTTTCTCTCTAAAAATCTACTTCGCAGGTTGTAAAATAATATTAAAAGAGATACACAGAAGATTAAAATGAAGCCTTAGAGCTCCTACTGTTACAGTGTCTTTTAAGTGACAAGCTTCAGTCAGCTGAGCCACGTTTTTCAATGAGCTATTTCTGCTTTTTGGTACTCTGAGATATTTCATGTGTGTGTGTATGTGGCTTCTCTGCATATTGTATATATACACATGTAAGTCCATATATGGGACTGGGTGTTGTTTTCCACCATACATGCTGCTCAGCTTTCACACTGGAGTTTCCCCAAATGTTACTTTATCTTGCATGGAGAACTAAATGATATATCCTTGTGTTTGTATGCAGGTAAACATTAGACTGAAGGAGTATAAGACGTAGTGACAAACAAGTTATTGAATTCCAGAATGCACAACAAAATGCTTTCAATACTATTTATACGTTGCTCATGCCCACGTAAAACACATTTTGTAGACAAAGTATATATTTCTTTTTCCAGAGCATCTAGAACACTCCAAAGCCATGAAGCTGCAATTAATGTTATTATTCTTCCTGATGGTTTTCAGGCATCTGTTTAAGCTAAATTAGAATTTCTGTTCCATAGGGAAATAAAAATAATTCCACATTGTACTCTTATCCTTAGTTACTATAAAAAGTTAAAAACATTTTTCTGAGAATAAAACTTTCAGCAGTATTTTCATTCAGACCTTTGTTTCTAATATAAAATTTAGTTTTAAATGATTAACATAACTGATTTCAAGTTAGTTGCATGTGAAGTACATTTTTGCAAGATGTTGATTTGCTTGACTGAAGTTACAATGGATATAAAGCCAGTTTTTACTCCTGGGTCTTATACATCACAGAGGGTATACTAATCCTGTGATATACAGAATCATAGAACCATAGAATGATTAGGGTTGGAAACGATCTAAAAATCCTCTACTTCCAACCCCCCATGCCATGCCCAGGGATGCCTCCCACTAAACCATGTCACCCAAGGTTCCATCCAACCTGGCCTTGAACACTGCCAGGGATGGAGCGTTCACAACTTCCTTGGGCAACCCATTCCAGTGCCTCACCACCCTCACAGTAAAGAATTTCTTCCTTATATCTAACTAGAATTTCCTCTGTTTATGTTTAAACCCATTACCAGTTGTCCAATAGCTACAGTCCCTAATGAAGAGTCCATCCCAAGCATTGTTTTAGGCCCACTTCGGATACTGGAAGGCTGTTATGAGGTCTCCATATAGCCAAGCAATTCAGCATCTCCACGTAGCCTTCTCTTCTGTTCTGCAACGTAACTGTGTTCACACAAGTTTTCTGTCATTTGAAAAGAGGGCGTTGAGTTTATGGAAAATGTAGACCTAGGTATGTCAAACTGACTTGTAATATTTAGACAAAAAAAGAATGTTACAGGTTAGAGTAAATTAATGCCCTTTCTGTCCTGTCAAGGAATTACACCTTTTGTCAAAGCTAAATGGATTTTGCTGCAGGCACTCTAATTTTACAAAATCAGCATTATCTAGGAAAAAGGCTGCTTTGTAGTAATGTATTATCTAGGATTACTCAATAACTTACCACTAAGTGAATGTGTTGTTAAAGATTTTGAAAGTAAAGTTTCTGATCGCTGATTCCTAGCTGTAATTTCTTTCAACCTGTCAGTAAAAGATTTTGTACTTGAAATGTATTTATCTCAAAGTGATTACACGCACATACTCATGTGTGTGTGTGAGTACACTCATATATTTTAAATCAAATATTAAGCAACATACAGGGCAAAAAATTAAACCCTCTATTCAGATCTTCAGTAGGGTATGAATGGGTCTTGTCAATAAAACGATCTATTTAATGACCTATTTAATTCCTTGTATAGTGACAACACACATTGGGAATTGGTGAATTAGTAAATACGGAAATATTTAAATTGGCTGTTTAATAGATTGCATGCAGCATGCAGAAATGAAACCTTATTTTAAAAAAAATCTGTATTTATAGAGTAAAAGTATTTCTTCCTGATTATTTAAAATTTACACTAGAATAATTGAGTAAACCACTTAGTCCCCCCCAAATCTTTATTATTCTTAGCTTTAAATGTCAATATGAATGTTAGCCATTTTGGAAAACAGATTATACTAAGGAACACTAAAGCTTTCTTTCTCTAACTTTACAACCAGATGGTCACATATCAAAGAATCCTAGCTTATCCTAAGAGTGTATATTTTTTAAAAGCGGTTGAAAATGTTATACTACTGGAAAAATGGCTTTGTTACCAGTAGGAAGCTATTCAACTAGGGTCAGTTGCTATAATGATATAGATGCAAGATTCTTGGTAATAACAGGTCAGGAATCTTGAACAAACTTTAAGTAGATAAAAGGCAGCATATTTCACATAACAATGAGGAAGAGAATCAGTGCTTTTCAGGAAAGTGAAATCAACTTCCTGCTCTCTGAAGGAAGAAATTAGAAATTTTCTATTGACAGTAGAGACATTAAACCAAATAACTGGATCTGGATTCATAACCTGATGAAGCACACACATACCTTTAAGCATATGAATAATATTGCTAAATTAATAAAATGAGTAATACTTCATGGTAAACACTAAAATTGAAGAAATTCTTGTGAATTAACATGTTATTGTCTTGGAAGTAGCTTACAAGGTGAATCCCAGGACATTTACAGGAGGTAATAAAAAAGCCATGCCCAAGTGTTAGAACAGATATCTGTCTAAATACTAAAAACTCATAGTGTAACTCATAATGAAAACAGTGAAATAAAGATGTGTACAGAAATAAAGGTGACTGTGATAGTGGAAATACTTTAGGGGTTTAGAATATCTTTTCAAAATTTAAACTCTTGCAAAGCACACATACATACTTTCAGTATAAATATACAATCAGAAAGGCACAAAGAAGTTATACCTGATACTGGTATCATTTTATATGTGAGCAGAATTGTTATTTTGGTCTAGAGTGACATTGGATGTTACCACAGTACTGAGTTAAAAAAAAAAGAAAGAGGAGGAAGTTGTTACAAAAATGGTGTGTATGTGTTGACAATCAAAGAAATGTGTCTGGCCCGTATCTGCAGTGTAAGAATGCCTGAATAATTAATTAATGGCTTCCCTTCCTTGTCTGATCTTAAGCAGAAGACTAGTATGTAATGAGTGCAAGAGAGATTAACGCTGTTAAGAACAGTCTTGCTGTTTGCTATCCAGTTTGTGTGCTTGGCTCGGTGTCTCATTTTCATGTGCCATAGGTAGTTTGCCTCTGCTGAGTCTCTGTCATTGATGTTGGTGTGACTCTTCCATTCACTTTCAGCAGAATTGGACTGAGTTGCTAAACTCATTTCCTTGCATGAATATCAATGAAAGTGGCATGTAAACGTCAGATTTCATTTTATACTTAATGCATCCTACTGGATAGAGTGCATGTTTTGTTCATTCAGTGGGTATGAAATACCAAGACCTGACAGAGAGATATCAGATGCAATTATAGCTCATTTAGAGTACTATGCTATGAGAAAATGGTTTCAGAATAACTAGCAATTTATTCTATGCAAATTGTTTCAGCTACATAGTACAGAATGTGTAATTGACAGCAATGGATATCACAACAATGGTAGCCAAATTATGTTAAATGAAAGTTAAATCTGGGTCTACTTTATTTCTTTGGAATAAAATTTGACCTTTTTTTTTTTTTTTGTTATAAAAAAGAACTCCTTACATGTAAGATAGAAGGAGTTGTATAGTCTGCGTAAAGAGTTAGGTACAGTTTGTTGTTACGTTCCTCATAATGTGGCTACTTTTATTTTTGGAGTTATTCTGAGGAAGAATTTGAAAATTGTACTTACATTTCTGGTCTTACTATTAGTGGGGATCTATCAGGGAAAAGAAGTGATGACCCAGTTTGGGGTTTACTTCCCTCTATTAAAATATTGCAAGCAAGGCATTGTGTGAAATAATACATGTTAAGCAGTTTCAGGAGAACACAGGTTGCATAACTGATTTTAAATCTTTTTTTTTTTTTCCCTTAATTTATGTCCTCATCATTCACTTGTATAAATAGAAAAGATATAAATTAAAAAAAGAGAAGTGACCTTTTTTGTTCAATACAAATTAGGCATTATCAAAATCAGAATGCCATGTACAAATCATATGCTCACATTTTAAAATTCAACTTAGAGAACTGAGAAAAGTTCAAAATAGACTCAAAGACTGACTCAAGGACCAGGAGTAGTATTTATCAGGGAGATACATAAAGACCTCACACTTTACATGTGAAACAAAAGCCTGAGAACTAACTTAATTACAGTTTATAAGTACTTTCACTGGAAGAAAAACCCAGTTGCTTAAGTGCTTTGTAATTTTCCAGGCAGAGAAAGACGTAACAAAACCCAGAGGCAGAAACTGGAATCTAACAATGAATACATTTTGAACAGTGAAAGTGATTATGCCCTGAAACACTGGAACAAGCAGTAGCAGATCCTTCATCTCTGCATTCTGGAAAGCATTAGCTGAAACTAAGCTACCAAATTACATATTGTATTAGGGTGACATATAAAAAAAGCTGATTTAGGGGATGTTTGACTAGATGATCTTATGACCATAAAAGCAATTAGGAATGGGGAGGGAAAAGGAACAGTTCTATATTATTGTCCTACTACCCAGTAGGAAATAAATTTAGTCAATCTAGATATAACACTTTTCTCCACTGTTTTCTACCTGCTTTTACAGTTAACAGAAAAAGGGTGAGATACTTGAAGGGGTAATTTACATGAAGAGTCAGTGGGGGATTCTATGAATTAGTTTTTGCTAATTGATCAGAGAGGAGTATAGATGAATTAGTGTGATACTTCTCCAAATACTTCATTGCTAAATGAAATTTTAGGACACAACTCTGTTTTATAGGGAGAAGACAACTCATTCTATGACAGTATTTATTTTTACTTAAAGGGAGTAATCTCTGAATTTGCACAGATGAAGGTGTCTTATGGACTTAAAGATACACAATATCAACAGTCATTTTAAGAGGTGTTCTGACAGATCTGGTATAAATCAGGATTCAGTATAGATCAATTGGTTTATGGGTTTTACAGCAGCAATTTTTCAAAAAGGATTTTGGTGTGGCCTTCCTTGTACACTGTATTAGCAAAGACAGCCTCAGAGCACATCTCATTACCCTTCAGCCCCATAATAATCTGTTCTGGTCACTGTGGGCAAAGAATGGATTTTAAAGGAAAGCAAGTCATTTGAAGCCTAAGCAGTTAATAAAAATGCTGAATGGGAAATGAATATGAAAATCTTCAGTGTGTGTTTGCTGGAGTATGTTTGCTGGTTACAAGTTTCAGTGCTGAGTTCAGGTGTGTAATTCAAAGAGATTTACAGACTGGCCTCTCCCACAGAAAAGGAAGTGTAGGGTAATTATTATTGGCCATTGAGCCCAAACAATTAAATATTTCAAAGCTATTAATATAAATCTGTGTCTAAAAATAAGAACTGAGACATGGACCTCTGAATTTGGAGTTAATCGAACCTTGTGTAGATATAATGGATGATTTTACATTAATTTTGCAAGACTTAAAAGCTTTTAGTAACTCCTTAGTGAGTGGGTGCAGGGAGAGTAAGCATCCTTTCTACTGTCTGGATTTAGTCACAGAACCTTATATTATTCTTGTGACTTTTTGTAGTAATTTGAATCTGCGGGAATTGAAATGTATGAAAACTTCTACAGATGAATTAAAAGACTGAATTTAATTACATTACTGAAATAATGTTAAATACCAATACAGACACTCTTACCTTGGAGTAGCGGTGGATGTATTTAATCCCCAACGTAGGTGTCTCAAAAGTTATTATTTTGGACAACATTAGGGTTAGGATTTGGATTCTGGATTTGGAGAAGGCTGAGGTTTTTAATGACTTCTTTGCCTCAGTCTTCACTGACAAAGGCTCTGACCACACCACCCAAGTCTTGGAAGGCAGACGCAGGGACTGTGAGAATGAAGACCTTGGGTTCACTGCAGGAGAAGATCTGGTTCGAGACCATCTTAAGAACCTGAATGTGCACAGGTTCATGCGACCTGATGAAATCCATCAGTGGGTCCTGAAGGAGCTGGCAAATGAAGTTGCTAAGACACTGGCCATCATATTTGAAAAATCATGGCAGTCAGGTGTAGTTCCTGATGACAGGAAAAAGGGTAATATAACCCCCATTTTCAAGAAGGGGAAAATGGATGACCTGGGCAATTACAGACCAGTCAGTCTCACCTCTGTGCCTGCCAAAATCTTGAAACAGATTCTCCTGGAAAGGCATGCTAAGGCACATGAAAATCAACAAGGTGCTTGGTGACAACCAGCATGGCTTCAGTAAGGGGAAATCCTGCCTGACCAATTTGGTGGCCTTCTATGGTGGGGCTACAGAACTGATGGACGGGTAGAGCAGTTGATGTCATCTACTTGGACTTGTGCAAAATGTTCGACACTGTCCCACATGACATCCTTGTCTCTAAATTGGAGAGACATCAGTTTGATAGACAGACCACTTGGTGGATAAAGAACTGACTGAATGACCACATGCAAAGAGTTGTGGTCAATGGCTCAATGTCCAGCTGGAGACCAGTAACGAGTGGCGTCCCTCAGGGATCACTGTTGGGACTGGTCTTGTTCAACACCTTTGTCGGTGGGATTGAGTGTGCCCACAGCAAGTTTGCCGATGACACCAAGCTGTGTGGTTCGGTTGATATTCTGGAGGGAAGGAATGCCATCCAGAGGGACCTTGACATGCTTGTGAGGTGGGCTGATGCCAGCCTCATGAAGTTTAACCATGCCAAGTGCAAGGTCCTACACCTGGGTCAGAGCAATCCCAGGCACAGCTACAGGTTGGGCAGAGAAGAGATTCAGAGCAACCCTGCAGAGAAGGCCTTGGGGGTGTTGGTCGATGAGAAACTGAACATGAGCCAGCAGTGTGCACTTGCAGCCCAGAAAGCCAACTGTATCCTGGGCTGCATCAAAAGGAGCGTGACCAGCAGGTCACCAGCAGCCCCTTTAGTCTGCTCGCGAGACCTCACCTGGAGTATTGTGTGCAGTTCTGGTGTCCTCAACATAAAAAGGACATGGAACTGTTGGAACAAGTCCAGAGGAGGGCCACGAGGATGATCAGGGGACTGGAGCACCTCCCATATGAAGATATGCTGAGAAAGTTGGGGCTGTTCAGCCTGGGGAAGAGAAGGCTGCGTGGAGACCTCATAGCAGCCTTCCAGTATCTGAAGGAGGCCCATAAGGATTCTGGGGAGGGACTCTTCATTAAGGACTGTAGCGATAACACAAGGGGTAATGGGTCCAAACTAAAAAAGGGGAAAATTAGGTTAGCTATAAGGAAGAAGTCCAGTGGTGAGGCACTGGAATGGGTTGCCCAGGGAAGTTGTGAATGCTCCATCCTTGGCGGTGTTCAAGGCCAGGTTGGACGAGGCCTTGGGAGAGATGGTTTAGTGTGAGGTGTCCCTGGTTATGGCAGGGGGGTTGGAAGTAGATGATCTTAAGGTCCTTTCCAACCCTAACCATTCTATGATTCTATGGTTCTAAAATCTGTAAGACTGCTATTGCTGCTGAATTACAAAGCACCCAGGGTAGCTATTGACTTCTGATGCAGAAACTTACTTCAAGATAATCTCTACACTAATGAAATCCTCTCAATGTAATTATTCTTCTTGAGGAATTTTTTAAGCATTTCTACTTTCATTGACTTTTTCAAATAGGCAACTATTTTGTCTTTCTCTCTTCTCCAATAGCAGTATTGATTTAAAAAAAAAAAACCAGTCAATCAGTATTCATTGAATTTGTATGTAAAAATCAGTTACCTCCTTAGAGCAACTTCAGTTTCACTTTTAGTGATGCTGGTTTTACCTGGAATTGGTCATAAATTCACAGTGTGTCTCACACATCACTTTTAGTGATGATGGTTTTACCTGGAATTGGTCATAAATTCACAGTGTGTCTCTATTCACTGTTGACATGCTGTATTTGATTTGTGTGGCAAGGTTTTGGTAGGTGAGGATCTACAGGGATGAATTCTGTGGGAAGCTGTTAAAAATTTTCTCTGTGTCTGATGGAGGCAATGCCATCTGGCACCAAGACAGTTTAACCCATCAGTGACAGTGGTGACACCTCTGGGATACCATAGTTAAGAAAGGGAAAAGCTGTTGCACAGCAACAGCTGCAGACAGAGACAAGAGTGAGAATATGTGAGAGAAAAAGCTTTGCAGACACCAAAATCAGTGAGGAAAGAGGGAGAGCCACAGTAGAGAGTCCCCTGCATCCCATGGGGAAGCCCATGGTGAGGTAGGCTCCCTGAAGCCGGTGGGTGTCCATGGTGGAGCAGATACCTACCTGCAGCCTGTAGGGGTTCTCACACCAGAGCAGGGGGATGCCTTAAGGAGGCTGGGAGCCCATGGGAAGCCTATGCTGGAGCAGGCTCCTGACAGGACCTGTGGCCCCATTCAGAGATGAGCCCACTCTGGAGCAGGTCTGCTGGCAGGCGGGAGCCAGGCTGGAGCAGTCTGCTCCTGAAGAATGTACCCATGGAAGGGACTCACACTGGAGCAGTCTGTTCCTGAAGGACGCACCCCATGGAAGAGACCCATGCTGGAACAGGTTTTGAAGAACTGAAGCCTGTAGGAAGGACCCGTGCTAGAGGAGTTCGTGAAGAGCTGTCTCCCATGGGAAGGATCCAAGCTGGAGCAGGGGAAGAGTGTGAAGAGTCCTTCCCCCGAGGAAGAAGGAGCAGAAAAACAATGTGTTTTTCTGACTGACCACAACCCCCATTCACTCCCCATCCACCTGCACCATGCTGGGGGTAGGACATGAAGAAAATCAGGAATATAACTTAGTCTGAAAATAAGAGAAGGGTGGAGGGAAGGTGTTTTAGGATGTGCTTTTATTTATCCTCAATATCATACTTTGATTTGATAATAAATTAAACTGATTTCCCCATATTAAGTCTGTTTTGCCCATGTAAAGGGTAAATGATTTCTCCCTGTCCTTATCTCGGCTCGTGAGCCTTTAGTTATTTTCCCTCTCCTGTCCAGTTGAGGAGAGAGTGATAGAATGGTTTTTGTCCGCACTTTCCATCCAGCCAGGGTCAACCCACCACACCTGCAAAACAAAACTGGTTATTCATTTGAACTATATTCTCTATAAGGTTTTAATAAACAAATTGGTGTTGTTGCATTGAATCATCTTGCACTGTACAATGCAGTAATAGCCTTGAATTTAAGCTTACTAAATAACCAGCACTGCAAGAGAGCAAAATTTTGAAGCAAACTGGAGAATTATGGCAAGACATAGGATACCTTTAAGGCATTAAATAGTACTATTTCATTAAATAATCACATTTTGTTCTTTCATTAGAATACTTAACAGTGTAATGGGGTACAACATGTATGAAGGTCTGAATGTTTCATATTGTTTAATCATACAAAAATGAATTTATACATTTTATAGGAAAGCAGTTTATTTGGTTGTTATTTGCTTGTAAAGCATATATGTATGTAGCTTTTGCTGCTCATTGCAACATGTCTGTTATCACACAAAAAATGGCGAATGGTTGAGAGTTGCCTGATGTGTCAAATATACCTACATGTCTCTTAAAGAATAACTGTTATGTGATAAATGCAACCCAACAGAGAATATAAAAATATAATCTATGGAGCTGTTTCCCTTCAACAAAAAAGTGGAAACATTTTTGCTTGATGTTGGTGGATGGTATTGTTGTTTGGTTTAAGCCCAGCCGGTAACTCAGTACCAAGCAGCTGCTTGCTCAATCCCCCCACTTCTTCCTCCCCCCCCATTCCTGTAGGGTTGGGGAGGAAAATGGAAATAACGTAACTCCTACAGGTTAAAATAAGATACTGCTGAACCCAGGACAGGTATGCACAGTTGTTTTGTTTTGTTTCAGTTTTTTTTTTTTTTATTTTTTTTATTTTTTTTATTTTTAACTAACTTTTTTTTTAATAGATTCATCTTTAAAGACAGGTTTGCAAAATTTAGGGGATTGTTGATTTCCTACTCAAAATGCTTTGCTCTAATAAACATTTTTTTCTCAGTCCACAAGGAATAGGATTAAATAAGCAGTCTGTTATCTATGTTGCATATACTGGAATGGAAAAAAAAAAAAAGCAAAATCCTGTGAACTGCCCTAAAAGGCATGTGAATCAACATGTGGAATCATATATGAATCAACATATGAATTCAACATATGGAATTCCAGTTAACTTGCTAGAAGGTGGTATTGTGAGTGGAGAATAACAGAATAAAATGGAGAGGATATTTGAATCAGCAATGAATGCAATCCTTTCTTTCTTAAAAGAAGTAAAATGGCTACTTAAAGAGCGTCTATGAGTCCATACAATGTCTCTGCATTGTGGTTTTGTTTTTTGTTTTTGATTCTTCTTTTTCTCCAGGTGAATTTTTCTTAGAAACACACATTAGAAGAACATTTTAATTAAGAATACTGTATAAAATTATTATTGTGATATCTCATGTTCATAATAAATTATATTTGTGTTTAAAATTTATTCACAATATAGGCAAACAATTGTTAATGAGGTTTCATTGTGCTATTAAATGTCGTCATCCATGCTTTTGCTATAAATGGGTTTTCTTTCTCCTTTCTGTTTTTGAGTAAACTTTTTTTTTAATTTAAATTATTTTCTATAATTTCTCAAGGAACATGATCAAGAATATATTATTGTCCTTTAATTTGTTCATTCTTTTAGCTCCCAAATTTGCAGGTATGACTGAGATATATAAGACTGTAATTAGATCTCAGATACTATGCATTAATGGCATTGAGTCATCAAAGGTAAAATGTTAAGTGTATTTACTGTAGATGTGTTTGCATACTTGAAGAGTTTAAAATCTGTTAAAATACCAGATGGCAACCCTTAGGCAGTTATTTCATTAATTTGCTGGGCTCATAACAACATTAAACTTCTAAAGAGAATAAAAAAGTATTAGTAATATAAATGTCAACTATTTATTAATAATTTATTATCAATTTTTAGATTATATTTCATTTGAATTGATTTCTAATGGTGCTGAGACTTTCAGGCTTCTCTATATGTATTGGAAGCCTCAAGAAGTAAAAGTCTTAGGTGAGAAGACTTAGGGAGAATGTCTGAACTTTGGGAAGATTAGCATTTGTTCTGGATACTGGAGTTACCCTGTAGATGGATGGTTGGGCACATCCAGGTTTATTATAGGTGCATCAACAAATGGTAAGATTGATCTTGTAACTGACTAAGTGTTGAGCTGATTTGGATACTCAGTTCTGTATGAAGGTTGTCTGTCCATAATTCATATCTATGTTAAATTTTGTGACACCAAAGGAAGGGTTAATCTTTTCTTGCAAGGATTGTTTGTTCTGTGTCATACCCATCTTTGCTTCTACAAAGTCATTTCTGAAGTACAAATAGATTTGCGCTTCAGTTACAGTTTAATTAGTTTCTATCATTTTATTCTCCATTCACTCACTGAATTTGTGTGAAGATTCCTGCTTTCTTCGAGTGGATTTTGACTGAGACTCATCTAAGAGCTCTTTTTTGTAAGTTTTTCCAAACACAGGTGATTTTAACTTCTTTAGGTGTCACACACACACAAGAGTCTAGCAGCACCAATTTCTCTACTTGACTGCCAGGCAAGTGAATAAAAATTGGCAGAAACCTCAAAGAAATGCACAGCTTCACCAGAGGGAACTCTACTAGTCATATCTCATTACTTCTATGTAGGTGCCTATGTGTTACTTACATGTAGGTGTCCCCAGTACAGCTGAAGTCCTGTAGGGTTGGTGTTAGGTTTCTAGTTGACCCACTTTCTTCCAGAACAGTTAAGTTCAAATAAGTCTTTGATTTTGGCAGTGCGTAGTAAGGTGCCCATTTGTTTACATAACTCCTTTTTCTTGGTTATCTTTCTGTTAATGAAGTTTGTGAATTTTCATCTCAGAGTATCAAAAAGAAGCACACTAATATTTGCTGGTTGCAAATCGTACTGTATTTGGAAGTTTCTATAAAAGACATTTTTACTTTCCTTATTTTAATTCCCCTGCTCCAAATGTTCTGCAAGGATTTAGTGGCCAGCTTAGCAAAACGTAAACGTCATTGGTTTGGGCAAGCCAAAATGCAAGCAGGTGCTTTGTACACAACTCCCACACAGCTCTGCCAATGCACTTCAGTCCTGTTCTGTAATATCAACTGTCTAGTTTATTCCTCTGGTGGTTTTGAGCCAAGATGCTTGCTAGACATGCTAAATTGTACAAAACTGTGGTTTTATGCTACATGTAAATGGAGATTCTGCTGGGATTGACAAACACATTTTCAATTTTCTTAATTTGGTCTACTTTGTGCAAATAGAGCATTGCTAGCTACTCCAGACTTACATGTGAGAGACTGATTTACCTTTTCAATAGGCTTTGAATTTCAATTTTATTTTGCTGTTTCTCCTGGCATTGGGTGCATGCAACTATTGTCTGTCTCTGGAGTTATTTTGTCTTGGTTTTTTTTTTTAATTCCTCTTTCAATCTTTAGTCATTCAAGGCAGCAGACATTGCTAGTGCCGGGCAGCATGCCTGTTAAGAGTTTAAGCTGATTCTAAAATTCATGAGAAAATCCTGAAAGAGAAATTTTTGTCAGTAGCTTTAATGTCCTTTAAATATTCCCTGCTGTGTTGCAGTGCTTGTGCCAGAATAATACTAATGCTATGTTTTAATTATTTCCTGTGCAGTCTTCAAGAAGGCATTGACAAAGATATTCCTTATGAGAGTGGCACTGAACTGATAATGATCAGAAATATCATATCTCTCAGAAATGCGGTAATGTGGTGGAAAGGCCATTTCTATGTCCTGTAATATCTGTAGGACTCACACTCCGTATTAACATTAACGGTGATCAATAAATGCAAAACATTGTGATCAACACATATTAGCTTTGAGCAATGTGTTGAATGTTACACTCTCTAATACTGAGCAAGGAAGAGCAACTGAAAAAAGAAAGTATATGAGAATGTTCTCAGTGTGGTAACTGCTTACTATTTCCATCCAGCAACCATGGAATGAGCATCTTGGAGCATTTGAATGCTTCTTGCTGTGATTTATATTCTTTCCAGTGAATGGTGTTTAAAGCTAATGCAGAAAATAAGATCCACAATAATCTTAAAAGCTCTTGTCTTTCAAGTCAGTCTTTAATTACTATATAATGAAATTAATTAACAAAACAAAAAGTTCCTTCTTAAAATATAGCATAATAGTGACAACTCTTCCTTCTTCAGAATGCTTCATTCTTGACATAAAGTTGGTTTCTTCTGGAGAGAACCTGCAGAGAATGAGAAATCAAATTAATGAAATCAAACAAAGGAATTTAGATGATGCACATCCTCAGGATAAATCTATCTGAATGAATTAAAAAAAATTAAGTGACTAAAGAGATATTTTATTCCTTTATTCTAACAATTTTTGAAATCTCAGCCCACTATCTTACTTTGCAAGATGATGTCTTAGTTTCTCACAGAGCATTCTTCTTTTCATGTCAAGTCTGCAGAGAAATAAATAGAATTGCCAGTTGGGTCTGCCAGACTGTTTTGGTTAAATAAGTAAATTGTATACTGAAAACCAGTTTGCAACACTGTGCTGTTCAGCTGCAGTCATAGAACTCAGGAGTCACAGCTAAAAACAGACGCAAGGCATCAGCTAAGCCAGGATAACAGTATAACTTTCTTGTTACCTTGGCAAACAAGACACTGCAGAATTAATGAATTAGAGAAATAGTCTGAAAGCTGCTTTTCCCATAGATTATATAGCATACTAAGAATCAGAAAACTATATTTATAGGTAAATCTATGTTACTCAAATCTTTAAAGATAATGTAATCAAACTGCTTTTCCTTTAGAATGGCAAATTTATTTTGGAATTGGTAGTTCATATTCTGGATACTGGAACCTCAGTACAGGGCTTTGTTTGAATTGGAAAGATAGCTGGGAATGGGGGGGAGGAAGAATTATAAACATGACATAATAACTTCAGCAAAAATATTGCTATACTTGTAATAACAGTTCTCATTAAATATCGATTTCACATTATAAACCAATTTGTACCATGCTGCCTCATGATAATATAAAAGTAGATGCAATTAATTTCAGCAGCAATTAAAATAATTGTCAACAGAAATAACATGACATTTATAAGCTCAATAGAGGAAATTCTCATTAACGCTCTTTACTGGAACCTCTTTAGAAATAAGACTGCTAAGTCCTTGCTTAAACAACATTAAGACCATTATTACAATTGTTAAAATCCTTCTTTTTGTAAAAACAGCATATCCTTTGAACTTTTCAGCGTTGCCCATATCGTATCATACCAGCTGTCAAAGCACAATTCACATATTTTTCAATTCACATTTTTTTTCTTTTATTTTTGTCCATTTTTTGATTTCAGAGGTTATATAGAAAGATCTCTAGGCAACGTGGATAAAGAGTTCCAGATGGCTACTTTTTATAAAAGTTTTACTGTTACTTACTAGAATTCTTTTAGACCCTCTTGACTTGTGTCTGTCTCCATATCAACCACATATGAGTTTTGTAGGAAAAACTAGTATTATTTCCTATGTGACTTTTATCCTGTTGTTGGTATTCATATTTATATCAGTTTAAATAAAAGGAGGTTTTTCTCCACTAACAATTCATCTTGAGCTGCTTGCATTCATTAATTTGATTCCTCTTGCCAGTAATTGTCTAGTTGTGGTAGGTTAGGATTAAAGGAAAATCAAAAAATGTCTCGGAGTGAGCTGTGGCAGAAAGCACCTTGTTTCCTGGGTGCGAGCCTGGTGATTCTCTCAGGCCTAATATGTGGTTGCAATTGAATTCGATAGAAATTCTAGTTGATGTTCTAATAATAAGTGGCATAAAAAGTCACAGGAGGAAATTAATAGCTTTACTATCTAAACAGCATTTGAATAATATATGATATCTAAGGCCTAGGGCTATCCAATTAATGATGAAGAAAGAACAGCATATCAAAAAGCTGTTCATTAAATGAGAACCATTCATTTTGTACACCAAATGAGGAAAGGCTCTGCTAAGAAGGAAAAATATGACTGTCAATTTAATAGTGTACCATAACATGTACTCACGTTTCTGAATCAAGTTTATATGTCCAACAGCTACTATTATGACAAAGAATCCTTATTAAGCTTTCTTTGAATTTTCATGTAGAACAAGTATATTTGTATTGTTTTAAATGTCTATTGTGAGAATTGTGGTAGCTGAAAATTTGATCGCTCAGTGTTTGAAGTGAAAGTTTCGAGTTTCTTGTTTACACGAGGAAACAGAGGAAAATGGGCAAGAGACTGTGGAAGCTCTTTTTTTTTCAATCTCACCCTCTCTTACAACGTGTTAGCCATATGCCATCAAATTCTATTAGAGCACATCACATTATGCCTGGCCTGATGTGACAAGGAGGTAAGAAGCAATGTAAAGAACAGCAAACCAGTATATTCAAACATTCCAACCCTATCTCCATCTGACCATTTCAAGTCCCTAATAGGTATAATCCTAGCGGACTGTTTGACCTCTTCATTGGAGTAGTTCATGCTGTTTCCTAGGGTTAGTTATTACAGAAATCCACAGTAGTGTACTGTATTTTTGTGATTTTTTTTTTTCTGGGAATTTAATTTCAGAATACAGAAATATATATATCTGGAACATGTAAATACTAGAATTATTACCAAAGCTTAGACCTTGCCAAGTGTTAGCCTTCCTGCATGGTTGGTATGTGGTATTTGGTGCTGTTGAAGAATTTTTCTGTTCTGTATTTGGTAATTTTTTTTTATATACCTGAATTAGATGGAACATAATTGTTGTTCACATTTGGCAGATAAAGCAAGCTTCAAAGCTATAAAACAGTGGGAGAAAAGAGCAACTTCCATTATAGTTCCTATTTCGGATAGGATACGCATTTGGTATGGGTTCAGTTTATCCACAACTGTGGACTCTGAAATGATTTGAAATATTTTGATGAAAGAGAATAAAAAGTGCAAAACACACATAATTTTTTAAAATGAAAGATGAAAATCTAAATTAAAGTTTATGATTGTCATTAAGGACTTCAAGGTCTGATTTTTTATGTTTGTTAAAATTAGTAGGAGTTGCAGATGTTAGTTTATTCTTTAAGAATCAATAATAAGTACTTGTAAAACCTACTGGCTCTTCTGTTGACAGTTTAAATACTTGAGATGACCTAAAGCACTTAAAGGAAATGTGTCTTATAGTTTAGGAAGTCGAAACTACTTAATCTAAGATTTACTGTTGTAAATTATCAACATTGTTTAAATCATGCTACAGTCCTTAAACCCGGATAAACTGTTTCATAACAGATGTTAAGCTTCACTTTTGTCGTCTAGTTATGAAAGTAATCAAATGAAAATCAGCTGGAAGATCACAACTATAGCTTGTATGTAGCTTATACTTCATTTAAAAAACAGAGCTGGCCAACTGCTGGATTTTTCTCCAGCTCTAAGGGACAGGCTACCCACATTATTCTGCAGATATTTTTATTGAAAGGCTGTTTATATTTTTGCCCCATTTTTTGATAGATACCCTCTGAAGCATTTTTAATAATTTCTTCATTTGACACTTGCTGCTGAAGAGAAAAGTATTTCTTTCTCCAGATCAAAACATTTGTCTGTACCCTGTTATCTTCCATGCCATCAAATACCTGTTGTACTTTTTTATAACTGCCTTGTGGTGTGAAGTGTTAAATGTCATTGAAATGGCAGACTCTGAAAGGAGCGCACAAAAAATTAATGTATGATCTGTTTTTCTAGGACTCTGGCAAGTACACCACCAGTGCACACAAATACGAAAAAGTATCTTTCTTCAGATACATCTTCATTACTCAAAATTTAACATTGCTTTATAGGTAAAGTAGTGACAAGATCAGTAAGTACAATTAAATGACCATTATTCTAGACCTTGATGTAATTAACTGAGTTCTATATATTAGAGAAAATTTCTGTGGATTTTTTTCCTTTTGGATTTTTTTTCTTTCTTACATTTCCTTTAATGTACTTTAGTGGCATTTTGTGTTGATTGTTCTGAAATATCAATATAGAATGAAGGTATGGTAAACATGTAAGTATGTTGTAGTTTTTGCTGATTAAGAAAATCTTTGCTATAACATTTGCATTATAGATTCCATAGTGAAATGCAAATTCTGTGCATGATCACGTAGTCTTGATACCTTGAATTATGATGTGCTATGAACATGCCTTTAATTATGATGTTTTTGATGCTCTATCCCTGAAGACCTGCAGATGACTCTGTATGTATTAAACATGTTAAGATATTTTCTATGGCATTGCAACACAGAGTACTATGACTTCACGCAAGTGGCAGGATTTGAAATGCTGTAGTTTCATTAAAACAGACAGGTAACATTATTTTAGGCTATCCAGGGAACCAGCCAATAATTTTTCCATATTTTACTATTAATTTGTAGCTACTTAAATTCCCTATGTTTCTCTGGGAATACACAAACTCAAATTTATCCTCTCAAAATATTAAAAAAAAAAGTATGAACCATCTGTGTCAATAAGACCTTAATGTTGTACAGTCTAAATATATTAACAGTTATTTTATTTCATTTCACTTTTTTCAACTATTTATTTTACTTGGGGTTATGCATGGGGGGTATATACCACGGTAACGGATCAGGGATGTGGCAGAGAGGCTGCCTGCTCTAGTAAGTCCCACGGACTATTACCCACTCCTGGTGATACATGTGGGTGCTAGGGATATAGATAGTAGTAGCCTGGGGAACATAAAGAAGGACCACAGAGCCCTGGGGGAAGTGGTTAGGGTCTCTGGAGCTCAGACAGTCTTTTCATCAATTCTCCAGGATACAGGGGAGGACCTAAAAAAAGCTAGGAGGATTAGCCAGGTTAATAAATGGTTAAAAGGGTGGTGTCATAGTCAGGGGTTTGGGTGTCTTGAACACGGGACCCAAGCCTGTGGGCCAGGTATAGTGGAGGCTGGTGGAGCTGGTCTGATGATAAAGAAGGGAAAGAGCAGTTTTAGCAGAAGGCTTGCCAGACTGGTTAAGGAGGCTTTAAACTAGATGTGCTGGGGGAGGGGGGCATCATTCCATCCCAACACTCCCAGTCAGTTGCCAGAACCTATAATAAATGCTTGGAGCACTGTAGAGATATCCCAGCCGCTCCAGCCAATGAGTTGGCTTCAGTTGGAGCTCGGCTCAGATGCCTCTATACAAATGCCCGTAGCATGGGGAACAAACAAGAGGAATTAGAGATGTGTGCACGTCTATGGGGGTATGATATAATAGGCATCACAGAAACATGGTAGGATGGCTCCTATGACTGGAGTGTTGGAATGGAAGGTTACAGGCTCTTTAGGAAAGACAGGCCTGGCAGGCAGGGAGGAGGAGTTGCCCTTTATGTTAGGGATAGGCTGGAGAGCATGCAACTCTGTCTGGGGACAGGTAAGCAGTCCACAGAGAGTTTGTGGGTCAGGGTTAAAGGGAATATAGCTATGGGAGACATTACTGTGGGGATCTGTTACAGACCGCCTGATCAAGAGGAATCTGTGGATGAAGCATTCTATAGACAGATAGGAAAAGCCTCACGCTCACAGGCCCTTGTTCTCATGGGTGACTTCAACCACCCTGACATCTGTTGGAAGGACGGTACGGCTGGGCACAAGCAATCCAGAAGGTTCCTCGATTGTATAGAAGACAACTTCCTTCTGCAAGTAATAGAGGAGCCGGCAAGGAGAGGTGCTGTGCTTGACCTCGTGCTCACCAACAGGGAAAGGCTCGTTGGAAATGTGACGCTCCAGGGCAGCCTTGGATGCAGCAATCATGAGATGGTCGAATTTTAGATCCTCAGGACAGTAAGAAGAGCGTGCAGCAAGCTCACTGCCCTGGACTTCAAAAGAGCAGACTTTGGCCTCTTCAGGAACCTGCTTAGGAAGGTTCTATGGGATACAGCCCTAGAGGGCAGAGGGGCCCAAGACTGTTGGTTGATATTCAAGGATAACCTGCTACAAGCTCAGGAGTGTTGCATCCCAACCAGAAGGAAGTGCAGCAGGAGGGCCAGGAGACCCCCTTGGATGGATAAGGAGCTCCTGAGGAAAATTCAAATGAAAAAAGGAGGCTTATAATAAGTGGAAGCAAGGACAGGTGGCATAGGAAGAGTACAGGGATGTTCGGGAAGCTAGGGACCAGGTTAGGAAAGCTAAGGCCCAGTTAGAATTAAACTTAGCTAGAGGTATTAAAGATAACAGGAAGGGATTCTACAGGTATATAGCAAAGAAAAGACTAGGGAGAATGTAGGCCCCCTCAGGAAGCTCTCAGGAGAACTGGCTATACAGGGTTTGGAGAAGGCTGAGGTTTTGAATGACTTCTTTGCCTCAGTCTTCACTGGCAAAGGCTCTGACCAAAACACCCAGGTCTTGGAAGGCAGATGCAGGGACTGTGAGGATGAAGACTTTGTGCCCACTGTAGGAGAGAGTCTGGTTCGAGACCATCTTAAGAATCTGAATGTGCACAAGTCCGTGGGTCCTGATGAGATCCATCCGTGGGTCCTGAAGGAGCTGGCAAATGAAGTTGCAAAGCCGCTGGCCATCATATTTGAGAAATCATGGCAGTCAAGTGGTGTTCCCAATGACTGGAGAAAGGGAAATATAACCCCCATTTTCAAGAAGGGGAAAATGGATGACCTGGGCAATTACAGACCAGTCAGTCTCACCTCTGTGCCTGGCAAAATCTTGGAGCAGATTCTCCTGGAAGGCATGCTAAGGCACATGAAAATCAACAAGGCGCTTGGTGACAACCAGCATGGCTTCACTAAGAGGAAATCCTGCCTGGCCAATTTGGTGGCCTTCTATGATGGGGCTACGGAACTGATAGACAGGGATAGAGCAGTTGATGTCACCTACCTGGACTTGTGCAAAGCGTTCGACACTGTCCCACACGACATCCTTGTCTCTTAATTGGAGAGACATCAATTTGATGGATGGAGCACTGGGTGGATAAAGAACTGGCTGGATGGCCGTATGCAAAGAGTTGTGGTCAATGGCTCAATGTCCAGCTGGAGACCAGTAACGAGTGGCGTCCCTGAGGGATCGGTGTTGGGACCGGTCTTGTTTAACATCTTCATCACTGACATGGACAGTGGGATTGAGTGCGCCCACAGCAAGTTTGCCGATGACACCAAGCTGTGTGGTTTGGTTGATAGGCTGGAGGGAAGGAATGCCATCCAGAGGGACCTCAACACACTTGTGAGATGGTTCATGATGCCAGCCTCATGAAGTTTAACCACGCCAAGTGCAAGGTCCTGCACGTGAGTCGGAGCAATCCCAGGCACAGCTACAGGTTGGGCAGAGAAGAGATTCAGAGCAACCCTGCAAAGAAGGACTTGGGGGTGTTGGTCGATGAGAGAATGAACATGGGCCGGCTTCAGTGTGCACTTGCAGCCCAGAAAGCCAACTATATCCTGGGCTGCATCAAAAGGAGTGGGACCAGCAGGTCGAAGGAGGTGATCCTGCCCCTTTACTCTGCTCTTGTGAGACCTCACCTGGACTATTGTGTGCAGTTCTGGTGTCCTGAACATAAAAAGGACATGGAACTGTTGGAACAAACCCAGAGGACGGCCACAAGGATGATCAGGGGACTGGAGCACCTCCCGTATGAAGACAGGCTGAGGAAGGTGGGGCTGTTCAGCCTGGAGAAGAGAAGACTTTGTGGAGACCTCCTAGCAGCCTTCCAGTATCTGAAGGTGGCCTATAGGGAGGCTGGAGAGGGACTCTTCATTAGTGACTGTAGTGATAAGACAAGGGGTAATGGGGTAAAACTTAAACAGGGGAAGTTTAGACTGGACATAAGGCGGAAGTTCTTTCCTGTTAGGGTGGTGAAGCACTGGAATTGGTTGCCCAGGGAGGCTGTGAATGCTCCATCCTTGGCAGTGCTCAAGACCAGGTTAGACGAGGCCTTGGGAGAGATGGTTTAGTGTGAGGTGTCCTTGGCCATGGTAGGGGGGTTGGAAGTAGGTGATCTTAAGGTCCTTTCCAACCCTAACTATTCTATGATTCTATGATTCTATGGTAATATTGGGAATTAGTTGTTTGTAGTCATGTTCTTTTATTTCACCTTTATCATCTTGATACTTGAGTTAATGGAACCTTTGAAATCTAGAAAACAGGTGGATTTGGTTCTGCATGGTAACCATTATTTTGTATTGATTTTTTGGGCTCATAGTTTTGATTCACTGAGAAGAAATCTGGATAATTTATTGAGTAGAATCTCTATTTCAGGTAAATATAAGGGAAAAAACCCAACCTTGGATTTCTCTGATTCTTGCCCATAAACATTCCTTTTTGCAGTCTAAATAACCATGTGCTGGTCTGAGGGTAGGAGGTGAGAGGCAGGAATATGTTCAAGTCAGTGGAAGTCTAGGCTTAGTAAACAATGAAATAAGAAATCCACGATTTGACCTCAGAAGCAGAAAATCTATGTGTGAAATACAGCTTGTTTTATTGTTTTCATTACTGATGCGCACTGAAATTTTGATTATTGGATGATGTTTGTGAGAGAAAACTAGTATTTTTTTCTTATTTTAATTGAGAGCTTTTTCAGACATCGCTTGTGATTTTGTTCTGAGACCATTATTTTGCTTTTATTTAGAATGAGAACAACTCTAGATAAAATGCGTAAGATATATAATGCACGTTTGTCTTGCATTGTCAATTTTGTTTTGTCTATTGTCAGTTGTGTTTTAAGTTAAATTATGTGTTTGATCATATTATTCATTGAAGCATGTTTGGTTTTTAATGTTTGTAGGTTAGCAGTCTGTTAAGATAAAAACTGTTATCTGATTTTTTATATTGCACATTGAATTATGAGTTTTGTTCAGATGAAAAAAATTGCATAAATGCATATAAAAGCCATATAAACTACAGTTACTTATTTATGAGACTTCTGAAGATTAATCCAGAACTAAAGACTTAATTTAAAGAATAATATATAATGGCATAGGAATGTATAAGGAAATAAATGACTCGAGATAGGTAAATACATGACAGAAGAAGGCATAGGCATACATGGTGTTTTGGGATTATTTAGGGACTGTTATCCTATCATCTGTATAAGGAAATAAATGACTCGAGATAGTTAAATACATGACAGAAGAAGGCATAGGCATACATGGTGTTTTGGGACTATTTAGGGACTGTTACCCTATCATCCTTGTTTTGCACAGATGATATCACTGGATGATAGATAAGAAGATAAGAAGATAGAGAAGAATTACCACTGGATGATAGATAAATTTTTCTTGCAATTACTGAAATTCTTATGTTTGGCTAGACTTGTGGTCCTCTGTTCTTATGCCCTTTTTCATATTTTAGGTAAAACAATTTTCAAGAAATTATAGGTGATCATCTGCAAAATCATATATTCTACATTATCTCAAAAGTAGTTGAAACCATTCCATTTAATACATTTTCAATTGTAGTTTCTTATCATTCTCTTCCTCTCCCCTCAGTTTGCTCTGAATTACTTCGAGATTTGACAATATAGGAGACAGGAAACCAAAGGATTTGGACTCACAGTCTAAGATGGAATAGACAGTCTATACCTCACTAGTAGGTCTTTTCAGATGTTCAAGGTCAAATTTATATTAAACCAGACTAACCTGATGTCGTGATTTAAGCCCAATCAGTAAACCACAACCATGCAGCCTCTCTCTCACTCCCACAGGTTGAGATAAGAGCAGTCACAATATCACAGTATCACAGTATGCTAGAGATTGGAAGGGACCTCAAAAGATCATCTAGTCCAATCCCCCTGCTGGAGCAGGAACACCTAGATAATGTTACACAGGCAAGTTTTGAATGTCTCCAGGGAAGGAGACTCCACAACCTCCTTGGGCAGCCTGTTCCAGTGTTCTGTCACCCTCACTGAGAAGAAGTTTCTTCTCAAGTTTAAGTGGAACCTCTTGTGTTCCAGTTTGTACCCATTACCCCTTGTCCTATCATCGTTTGCCACTGAGTAGAGCCTGGCTCCATCCTCGTGACACTCCCCCTTTATATATTTATATACACTAATAAGGTCACCACTCAGTCTCCTCTTTTCCAAACTATAGAGACCCAGCTCCCTCAGTCTTTCCTCATAAGGGAGATGCTCCACTCCCTTAATCATCTTAGTTGCCCTGCGCTGGACTCTCTCCAGCAGGTCCCTGTCCTTCTTGAACCGAGGGGCCCAGAACTGGACACAGTATTCCAGATGTGGTCTCACCAGGGCAGAGTAGAGGGGAAGGAGGACCTCTCTCGACCTACTAACCACCCCCCTTCTAATACACCCCAGGATGCCATTGGACTTCTTGGCCACAAGGGCACAGTGTTGGCTCATGGTCATCCTGTCGTCCACTAGGACCCCCAGGTCCCTCTCCCCTACACTGCTCTCTAACAGGTTGTTCTCCAACCTATACTGGAACCTGGGGTTGTTCCTATCCAGACGCAGGACTCTACACTTTCCCTTGTTATATTTCATCAAGTTATTCCCTGCCCAACTCTCCAGCCTGTCCAGGTCTCGCTGGATGGCAGCACAGCCTTCTGGCGTGTCAGCCACTCCTCCCAGCTTAGTGTCATCAGCAAACTTGCTGATAGTACACTCAATTCCCTCCTCTAAATCATTGATGAATATATTAAATAATACCGGTCCCAGTACCGACCCTTGAGGCACTCCACTGGTTACAGGCCTCCAACTAGACTCTGCCCCATAGACTACAACTCTCTGGCTTCTCTCCTTCAGCCAGTTCGCAGTCCACCTCACTACCTGATCATCCAGACCACACTTCCTCAATTTAGCGGTGAGGATGCTGTGGGAGACTGTGTCAAATGCTTTGCTGAAGTCAAGGTAAACCACATCCACCGCTCTGCCATCATCCATCCACCGTGTTATTTCCTCATAAAAGGCTAAGAGATTGGTCAAACATGATTTCCCCTTGGTGAAGCCATGTTGACTGCCCCTCATAACCCTGTTATCCTTGATACGCCTTAAGATGGCACCAAGGATAAGGTGTTCCGTCACTTTCCCAGGGATGGAGGTGAGGCTGACCGGTCTATAGTTACCTGGGTCCTCCATCTTGCCCTTTTTGAAGACTGGAGTGACATTTGCTTTCCTCCAGTCCTCAGGCACCTCTCCCGTTTCCCAAGACTTGGTAAAGATGATGGAGAGTGGTCTAGCAATGACTTCTGCCAGTTCCCTCAGCACCCGTGGGTGCATCCCATCTGGACCCATGGATTGATGGATGTTCAGATTGCTCAACTGGTCTCTAACCCATTCCTCCTTGACTAAGGCAAACCGCTCCGTTGACCTGACTTCATCTAAGGTCTCAGGGGTGCAGGGCTCTTCAGGACTGCCTGCAGCAGAGTAGACAGAGACAAAGAAGGCATTCAGTAACTGCCATCTCTGTATCTTCTGTCACCAGGGCACCCATCCCATTCATCAGTGGGCTTACATTGCCTCTGGTGTTAGTTTTGTCTGCCACGTATTTGAAAAAGCTCTTTTTGCTGTCCTTGACCCTTCTCTCCAGGTTTAATTCTAAGGAGGCCTTAGTCATCCTAGCTGCCTTCCTACATCCTCTAGCAGCAGCCTTATATTCCTCCCAAGTGGCCAGCCCCTCCCTTCCATGACCTGTAAACTCTCCTCTTCCACTTGAGCATACCCAGCAATTCCCTATTTAGCCACGCAGGTCTCCTGGCCCTCTTCCTTGACTTCCTACGTGTCGGGATGCTCCGATCTTGAGCTCGGAAAAAGCAATCCTTGAATGCCAAACAACTATCTTGAACCCCTTTACCTTCAAACAGCCTTGCCCATGGGATTTCCCCTAGCAATTGCTTGAAAAGGCCAAAGTTTGCCCTGCTAAAATCCAGGGTTGCAATTCTACTTGGTATTCTACTAGTCCTACCACACAAGATCCTGAATTCCACCATCTCGTGGTTGCTGCAACCAAGGCAGCCCTCAACCCTTACTGCTTCCATCAGACCCTCCTTGTCAGTGAGGATGAGATCCAGCAGCACTCCTCTCCTGGTCGGCTCATCCACCATTCGCAGGAGGAAGTTATCATCCATACACTGGAGGAACCTCCTGGACTGCGGCTGGGTTGCTGAGTGGTCCTTCCAGCAAACATCAGGGAAGTTAATATCCCCCACGATGACCACGGCCTGTGACTGTGAGGCCGCTCTCAGCTGCCTGTAGAAGGCCTCGTCAACTTCCTCACCCTGATCTGGTGGTCTGTAACAGACACCCACAACAGTATCCCCCCTGCCAGCCTGCCCCTTAATTCTCACCCACAGAGTCTCAACTCGCTCGTCATCTGCCCCTGGACAGAACTCAGTGCATTGTAGTCCTAAGTAGCTAAGGTATAATACAAAACCACTGCTGTTACCACCAATAAAAATAATGATAAGGGAAATAACAAGGGAAGAGGATACAACCTCTCACCACCTGCCGGCTGATACCCAGCCCGACCCAAGCAGTGATCTCACCCTTCTGGGTAACTGCCCCCAGTTTATATACTGGGCATGACGTGCTGTGGTATGGAATACATCTTTGGTTAGTCTGGGTCAGGTGTCCTGTCTCTGTTTCCTCCCAGCTTCCAGAGAAAAAATGACGCTGCTGCTGAACTCAGGACCCCGGGGTTTTTTAGTCCTTTTGTAGTACAAAATACATACACTAAACCAGATTTTGAAAACAGAAATTCTGATAAAAGCTTATCTTCTGAGGCATGGTTTCATTTTCCCAAACTCATTAGGTCTAACATGGGTGAAGTGGGGTTAAATGTAATGGCCTGTGATATACAGGAGATTAAATAACAAATTTTACAGCACTTTCTGAATTTGACATTTATGAAATGTTATAACTCTGGAGTATGTCTTTTTGAACATTCCATTAGTACCACCTGTGGTACACTGTGAATAAATTTTTTTCATTCACACATTCCAGAACTGAAAATAAAGCTTAAGCAAGCAGCTTTAGTTGATTGAAGTAGAACGTTAATTCTTCAAAATTGTTGAGCCTCTAATATAACTTAATTATCAAAGTATTTGAATATTACAGTATCATTTAAGCCCTCAATTAAACACACATAAAAGGCATTCTAGCCTATTTTCAGTAGGTAGAACTAAACGTGTCCTCATTTTAGAGTTGCTCTGTGAATTTGTTGTTTGCTTTGTTTTGTTTTGTTTTGTTTTGTTTTGGTTTTCCTGAAATACCTGGCATTGTTCTGGAGCTTCTGACATGGCTGAAATGCACAGAGATACAAGGCCGTTTGTTGATGATTAACATCTAGAGCCACTTGCTGATCTCAGCTTACATCTGTGAGGCCCTCTCAGAAATAAATTGTCTATTACTGGGGGACTTGGGATAGCATACTTAGGTATTATTTGTAAGTTTTCTGTTTTGATGGCTAAGCAGACCTCTGGTTAATTTCTGAATATTGGAAATGAATCTGTTACCTCATCTGACAGGTCACTATAACATGAGTAAAAATTTTTAATTACCTATTTTGTGTTTCAGAATTGAAATTTCATCTCCTATTTGATTATTAGAAATAATTTGCTATCATGAAATTTCCACTCATGATCTGAAATTATTATTTTCTGCCTTTGATTTTTTATGCAAATTGACTTTTTCCATTTTAAATGCTGCCTGTTATACAATGGGATTCCCTGATGTGAGTAAGATAAAGGTGTGGCACTGTACATATGGTGTCAAAATGCATACTTAGTGAACTGTTTTCTACATTAATGAGTTGCGTGGGAATCTATGCAACACTTAACTAGTACTTCTGTCATTAATCAGAAACAATAGAAGTGTATGTCTAGTTTAATATGTCATTTATTTGCAGAAAACTTCTGTTGTGCCTGTAGTCTTTAAGTATGAAAACACATGAACAGTTTTAGTGTTTCATATTACTAGCAGCACATTAACCACCAAAATAAATAAATGAATAATTAGAATTACTATTGAATATTTATATCAATATTCATATATTTTAACATTTTAGATTTTTCTAATAAGACTTAGAGATATTATTATAAAATATAAAAACGTTTTCAAATTCTTTCTATTCTCAGAGATTCATACAGTATTCAATAAATCTTAGTTTATCTTTTCATGGTGGCAACTAAGAAATTTGAAGTGATCTAATCTCCCAAGAGATTGACGGCTCTAAACCTCAGAGTCCATGAGCACTTGAAGATGAATGTTTGGTAGTCTTCCCATAAACTCCTACACATGCAATAGTCAAATGTTTAAATCATGACTTTTGCTGAGGAGTCTCTGAAATAATCATATTGACACCTGGTTTACTGTGAGGTGTCCTTGCCCATGGCAGGGCTGGAACTAGATGACCTTAAGGTCCTTTCCAACCCTAACCATGTATAACATTTTACTTGGATATACTTCAGGGCATCTGTAAGCCAAATCTTACAGATCTTCATATTTGCTTGAATATTTTCTGGTTTGCTTGGTGTTGGTTTTGCCCTTTTTTTCTTGGTTTTGTTGGTTTTGTTTCTTTTTTCTTCTTGTTGCTCGGTTTTGTTTGATGGTTTTTGTTTGTTTGTTTGTTTGTTTTCCTTTTTGCTTCTTGTTTTTTTGTTTCCCCATGATTCTTTCTAATGCTTCTTCATATGAAATAGCTTACAACCTAAGGACAAAAAAAAAAAACCCCAAACCAACACCTTAAAAAATGCTTGTGCTCTTAATGGGTTTGTTTGGGGGTTTATTTATTTATTTATTGAATTTATTCACTGGATTCCAAGACTTTTATAGGCAGAAAGAAAAAATTCAGCATGAAGTTGCTAAGCCACTCTCCATCAAATCTGCAAAATCATGGCAGTCAGATGAAGTTCCTTATGACCAGAAAAAGGGAAATATAACCCCCATTTTAAAGAAATGGAATATGGAAGACACAAGTCAATCTCACCTCTGTGCCTGGCAAAATCTTGGAGCAGATTATCCTGGAAACCATGCTAAAACAAGATGGCTGTTGACAGCCAACTTGGCTTCACTAAGGGCAATTTGGTGGTTTTTATATGATGAGGCTACAGAACTGATGAATAGGGGCAAAGTAGCTGACGTCATCTACCTGGAATTGTACAAAGCTGTCCTTCACAACATCCTTGCCTCTAAGCTGGAGAGATACAAATGTGGTGAATGGACCACTCAGTGGATAAAGAATTGGCTGGATGGCTGCATGCAAAGAGTTGTGGTCAATGAGTCAATGTCCAATTGAACACCAATAACAAGTGGGGTCCCTCAGGGTTTGGTGTTGGGACTGATCCTGTTCAACACCTGTGTTGATGATGTGGACAGTGGGATCAAGTGCACTCTCAGCAAGTTTGTTGATGTCACTAAGCTGTCTGGTTCTGCTGATACGCTGAAAGAATGACATCCAGAGGAACCTCGGCACACTTGAGAGTTGGCCAATGACAACCTCATGAAGTTCAACAAAACCAAGTTCAAGGTCCTACACTTGAGTCTGAGCAATCCCAGACGCAGTTACACATTGGGTGGAGAAGTGATTCAGAGCAGCCCTGCAGAGAAGGACTTGGGGGTGTTGGTTGATGAGAAAATGAACATGAGTCAGCAGTGTGCGCTCACAGCCCAGAAACTGTGTGCAGGGCTGCATCAAAAGGAGCATGACCAGCAGGTCGAAGGAGGTGATCCTGCCCCTTTACTCTGCTCTTGTGAGACCTCACCTGGAGTATTGTGTGCAGTTCTGGTGTCCTCAACATAAAAAGGACATGGAACTGTTGGAACAAGTCCAGAGAACGGCCACAAGGATGATCAGGGGACTGGAGCACCTCCTGTATGAAGACAGGCTGGGAAAGTTGGGGCTGTTCAGCCTGGAGAAGAGAAGGCTGCATGGAAACCTCCTAGCAGCCTTCCGGTATCTGAAGGGGGCTTATAAGGATGCCGGAGAGAGACTCTTCATCACGGCCTGTAGCGATAGGACGAGGGGTAATAGGTTTAAACTTAAAAAGGGGAAATTCAGATTAGATATAAAGAAGAAGTTTTTTACTGTGAGTGTGGAGAGGCACTGGAACAGGTTGCCCAAAGAAGTGGTGAACGTTCCACCCTTGGCAGTGTCCAAGGCCAGGTTGGACAGAGCCTTGATTGACATGATGTAGCGTGAAGTATTCATGCCCATGGCAGGGGGATTGGAAGTAGGTGATCCTAAGGTCCTTTCCAATCCTATCATATGATTCTATGATTCCATGTTCAATAGAAACTTCTGGTATGACAAGAGGGTATTTTATATTTAGCTCAGTATTTCAAATATAATGGTTTTCCTGTAGACAGCACCCCCTCACCTACTTATCCACAACCCTCAAAGTTCCAGTAGTATTCCTACAGAAATAAAAGGAACAGTGACATCCTATAAAGGTCCCTCTGATGTCACAGAGGTGGTATAGATTTCCTGCCTTCCAGAAGGTTTGTTCCAAGAATGAAATTTTCTATGTATTTCTGCATGATATGTGCAGCTGTTGATTAACATTATGAGCCTAAGAGAAAATTCTTCTCTCTTCTCCATACTGGAGATTTTAATTGCATATTCTCTTCTTAATTTGCTTTAAACTTCCATTGTCACCAGTGGGAATGTCTTGCATAACAGAAAAAAATAAAACATGTCCAACTAGAAAACCACGAGATGAAAGACCTCCTATAAGTTTTATGTTACATTGCATTTATTTGTCATTCTGAAATACCTGAAATATATGTCTAAACGCTACCTTGTGCAGTTTTGGAAATTTGTTGAACCTCAGTAACATTACAGGAGGCACAAACTGTAGCTTTTCAAAAAGAAAGCAGGAGGTATTGCATATTGACTTACTGGAGTAATCCAGGCAACATGAACAGTGTAGTAAAAATACAGGGCAGTTCTTCAGTATATAAAGGTTTATTTTTTCATATTTTAAAATATAATAACCTTTTTACTGAATCTTTGAGGAAAATGATGGGGAAAAATCTTCATAGAAGTAACTTTTAAAAAAAAAAAAGTTTCTAAAGTCTTAAAAAAAAAAAAGAGGCTTTTCTCTACTCCACATTGATTATTCTACTTCAACAGCATAATTACTGTCAGTTCTGTAAGCGAGTTAGATTTTCATTTAAATCAGGTTATGAGTGAACAAAAAGTATTTTAGGGAGAGTTTCTAAATGAAAGAAATTCTTCAAGGATAAAAGAACAGGTATTGAAAGCTATTAAACAAAAGAAAACAAGTATCATAAAGAAGTGTAAGTAGAATGGGAGAATGCAAATATCTTAAAAGGATTAGTTATATAAGAAATCCTAATCTGATTTAAGGAATGCTTGTATGTGTTGGTAAGAAAGCCTTACTGAAACTAAATTAAATTTTCAGTTGTGAAATCCTTGTAATGAAATTACTATTGACCTCTGGTTTGAAATTGCTTAATATTTTGATCAGAACTGTATGGAACACAGAGGATATACATCACATAAAACCAGTTCACTGACTGATCTCAAAAAGGAGCTGTTTCTAGTAAAACTAACAACAAGTGCTTTCTTTACTGGAGTTCCTTAAATACTCTTTTTTGATGCAATGATATTTAGCAATTACAGGTGCAATTTTGGCTTTTAAGCTTACAGATGACACAAAAGTCCTATTGTAACAAATAATGAGGAAGACTGGGTGCTATCTTGTTGTAAGTTGTTGCAGTGTAATAGTGTGATTCAATATTGTTAAATGGAAGACTCATCTAGGAACAGAGCATGAAGAATGACCAGAAGAAGGTAAAGTATATTGGTGAGCATTGTAGCCAGTATTTGCTTTTTCTGTTCTGGAAGTATGGAGAATTGTAAAACGTTTACAATGAGAAATAAACAAATTATGATGACCTCTGCAAATGAAACATCTTGTGTCAAAAGCTGCAATGTGACAAGTGCAGTAGTTATGCTTTCTGGGCCAGTGACGGAAGATGTGACAACCTAGGATTAACTTCACTAATAATGTTGTGGCTCACCACTGAGTACTTCGAAAATTCAACACTGAATGAGTTTATCAAAGAAAGCCGTGGATTTAACATTACTTAGGGCCTTTAAAGCCCTAATTAGCTAAAAAACATGTTTTGCCAAATTTAAATTGGAGTTCTTTGAATCACGTAACTAACTTCACTCTTCCATTCTTCCACTCTCTACCTCTGATGTTGGTTTCTGCTTGAATAGAAGGAATGGTAGAATCAGCCACAAATCCTTTACATCTCAAAGCCACATACTGGGAAATGTGTGCATGCAGGTTTTCTTTGAGAACCTTTTCATAATCTGTCTCTGAAATCATTATTTCCTAACTTCTCCATGTGGAAGAATTTTTCGCTTTTGTATTTGTCTTCCAATCAGCAGTCCACTTATCAACTGTGATCTACTAAATTTTTGGGACAAGGAAGTACGTTTTTGAGATATATACTTAGTCACAAACGTAATTTGTGTACTGTAGAATATAGAGTAGAAATGAGTAGCTCAATAAACTTTAAACAGCACTTTACACAACTATAATGTGAATAGGAGTCAAGATTTTACTGAAGCTTTTAACAGAGTGGTTGCTTTTATTCTTAATCAACATCAATATCCAAGGTAGATGACCAATATAAAAATATTAGGTTTCAGAGATTTCTCTTTTATTTTGATTTTTTTAATGGCTTTTCTTTTTTTTTGTTCTTTGGTGTTTTTTATGAGTCGTTGAATTAATTTGCTTTTGTTCACATGTGATTCTGGATTAAATGAAAATTATTTTCAGCCTGTTTACTTAAATGCTGGCAATGGTTTTTATTTCTGCTTCACTAGTTTGATTGTATAGACTTGGGCCAGACAACACTTCCAAGACCACTTTAGGAGAGCATCCACAGATGAAAACAGATGTTGAAAATTTCATTCTCTTGCCACATTAGAGGATCCATCCTTCAGAACAATTTTTTCATCATTAATAAATAACCAGTACTGTGCCTTAATCTTCAACAGACAATTGGTGCTTCCTACAACTGAATGAATCCACCAGAAGAGGTTTAAAAAAACCCCATTTTAAAATACTGTTTTGATGAACATGTTTTGGTGTAAAAGAATAGGAATTCAAACAGATTTGAAATCAATATCTGATTTTCAAATATTCAATATCTGAATATTTGATGAAATCAATATCTGATTTCATTATGTTCCTTTTAATTTATTACCATTTATTCTTTTAAAGGAACAAAGTCCTTTTTCACTTGCATAGGAGAACAGATCTGTAGCTTTAGGCTTTATACAGTACTAGGCCAATCCTATTCTTTCAGCAGCAAGTAATTTACAGAGTCATAGAATCATTTAGTTTGGGGACACCTCTGGAAGTTATCTAGTACGACATACTTCAAGCAGGGTTAGCCTGAATCTGGACCAGGTTGCTCAGGGCTTTGTCCAGCCAGGTCTTGAAAAGCTGCAAAACCAGAAATTTCATTGTAACCCTGGACATTGTTTTCTGATACTTAATTACAATCATTATGAAAGATTTTTTTTTTTTTTCCTTACATGCAGCTGTACTCTTCCCTTCATTTAATAAGTGTAGTCATAAAATAAGTTAGCGGGTTACAAGAGGATCCTCATGGATGTACCTTTGGTTGCCATAGGACTGCTGTGTTTTTCTGTGGCTTAAAGCCTCTTCCTAAAGCTAGGCTCAATGAAAAACCTGTGGTGTTGTGTGCTTATATGCACCGCATAGCAACGCAAGATTGAGAGATCCTGTAGATTACTCTAAGCTTGTGTTATCTTTATTCTTACGGTGTGATGCATAAATACCTTGAAAAAGTCACGAGACACCAAGGAAAGAATGCTTCATTTGTATATCTGGGAGATTTTAGATTTTGAGATTCTGTCTACAAACTATTTCACCGTTCTAATGGCAGTGGGAAATCAGGTGTAGGAAAAGTAAGCATCTGACACTTGCATATTACATGTCTTTGACAGCTTCATTTGATTTCAAGTATGCTGAGAGTCATTTTGTTACCATCATCTTGTGCTTATTTTAATGCCTAAAATCTCCAACTGCCTAAATAGCAGGAAGAACCTGTGCCTGGGTTTGTACAAAATATACGGAATAATTCCTTACTTGTAAGTAATTTCTTGTGACCAAATTGGTATTTTTCCAGGTGTAACTATGTACATATCTGGCTTAGGATAGAGAAATCACTTTTCTCTGTGTTATCATTCCTGTATGAAAATTGTGTCTGCTTCTGATTTGAAAGCAGTGAGAAGGGAGGAATGAAAAAGGTAAAGGGTGCTCAAGTGGAAGAGAGGGTAAGGGTGACAGCAATACATTTCTGTGGCTCTTTGGGTAGTCAGCGAGTGAATTCTGAGGGTTCCACAGATTGCTTTTTGGAGTAAAGTTACTTAAGAAGACAGGCAGAATAGCACTACCCCAGTTGGAGAGGCAGCCTTGAGGAAGAAGTAGAGAGAAAAGAGATTTAGTAGGCAGGCTGCTTTAGTTGCACACTATATAAATATACTGTAACTGTCACTGAGAGTAATGGAGGTGTCTGAGCCATCTTGCGTCTGTATGCTTGGGCAGATAAGGCCTTAGTTTAAAGCAAAATAATTTGGTAGCAGCATCTTTAATACTTTCAGAAGAGCTTGTCTTAAGTTCTTTGATCCCATACTTAACTGAAAAAAAAGTTTGATTTGGAAGTTCTGGGGTGTCAATAAATAAGTTATTAAAACTACTTTAAACAATGCAACTATTTGGACATTATCTTCAACTGTTAGGAAACTCTACCCATGACAGTTTTTTCCCTTAATTTTGCAAACGTTTTACTCACTAACTGCAGTGACACTGGTAAAGTTTATTCCCAATTTTGCTTTATACTTACCATTGTATTTATGAATATTAGCATATTCTAAATAAAGAGGAACTTTAATTTATATGTGGAACTATGAATATTTTATGGCTTTTTTGGGGTGTGTAATTTCAGTGTTTGGCATTAAAATCTGATTTCACACTAGTAGAAAGGTGACAGTAACCTATTTAAATTACTTGTTTTTTGAACTCGGGCAAAGAAAAGCAAAAGGTTTCCAAAATACTTTTTACTATTTATTTTTCCTATATATCTTAACAAATAACCAAACGTAAAGCAGTAAAATCACTTGTATAGTCATGCTGAGTGATAACTACAGCAAAAAAATGTAAGTAGGTGAAAGATAGACATCATTGTTTCATCAGTTTTTCACATACATAAGGGTTTCAGACAATAAGCCAGACAACTTATTCTTCTGGGGAGCTGATAGTTGTGAAAACTGATAAAATATTAAAGATAATACAGTATTTTGTTGCATGAATTATGTTCTCTTGATACTGAAATATTTATTTGCTTGTGTTGTGGTCTTCCTTGCAGTAACTTCACTGTTACTTGTGTGCATGTCCTATTTCTATGTTCCTAAGGGTGATTCTGATCTCAAAATAAGTCCACCCTTAAGAGTTTTGACCCAATATTGAATAATGCCATGCAAGCACCTCAATGTGAGGCTTGCAATTAATGTTTTAATTGCTTTGGAAAGCAACAATACTCTGTAAACAAAACAAGTTATTTTTGAAGATGGGAAAGTGAAATTCTTTTACTGATTTATGGTCCTAAAACTACACTAAGGTTTGACCCACATAGAACAGAACATGGCACATAATTAACTCCATTTATTTCTAATTACACAAGTGGTGTTTTTTGATTTTTGGGGTTTTGTTCATTTGGGTTTTTGTGTGTTTCTTTTCTGTTGTTGTTTGTTTTTGTTTTTTTTTTTTGTTTTGTTTTACAATTTGGTGTTATTATATAAATAGGAAATCCTTACAGGAATTAAGGAAACTCAGAGTGCTTTTGAATATTAACCTGTATTGTAATTTTAATGTAGAATGAGTATGTACAATAATAAAAGTATCAAAATAAAAGGACTGAAAGAACGTAACATTTTCTTCAATAAATAACCATTACATTGGAAACTCTGGCACTTGGCTGTATAAGGACATATATGTAACATAAACATCTCTCAGTGGTAGATCAGAACATCTGTCCTGGGTTCAGCAGTAGCAGTCATTTTTCTCCTTCTTGGTAGCTGGTGCAGTGCTGTGTTTTGACTTTCGGCTTGGGAACAGAGCTGATAACACTGATGTTTTGGTTTGGCCAAGGACTTTGTGAACCTCATGCTCTGCCAGGGAGGAGGGGAAGCTGGGAGGAAGCAGAGACAGTACACCTGACCCAAACTGACCAAAGAGGTATTCCATACCACAGCACGTCATGCCCAGGATGTAACTGGGAGTTACCCGGAAGGGCTGGTAGACTGCTGGGTTGGAGGAGGTATCGGTCAGAGCTTGGTTGGGCTGGGGGGGCGAGTTATCGGTTGGCTGGTGGTGAGGTGTTGTATTCTCTTCCCTTGTTATTTCCTTTATCATTGTTTTTATTGGTGATAGCAATAGTGATTTGTGTTATACCTTAGTTACTAAACTGTTCTTATCTCAACCCATGGGAGTTGCATTCTTTTTGGTTCTCCTCTCTTGGAAAATATTGAACCTGACAAATTACAAGAATTGCAAATACTGGCCAAAATATGTGAATTTGCCTTTAAGAAAGGATTTCTAATTTGTTTATTCATTATCACTTTTACATATTAGTTTCATAATACTTGTTATTTTTAGTAATAGTAATGCATGATAGGTCTCTGGGAAGCTGAGGACTTCTGGGAAATGCTACTGGGAACTGGTTGTTCACATAGTCTGAAAATAGGCTAAGATGACGTTTTTATTTATCTGGCAGATAAATTTGAGATAGATCCTAAACACTGTTGAGAAAACATACAGCATGTTCTTCATTATCTCCTCTTTCTTATTAAAAATTTTATATGATAATTAAAAAATTCCACTGTCTGAGGAAATAATCTGATTCAAAACTAATCTAGATTAAGACTGTTTTTCTTTTTTTTTCAATTTTTTTTCTCAAATTAATTTCATTATTAGGGCTTCCCCACCCTATGGACCCCCTAAAATGTAAGTATTAGCTGTTGTTTTAAAGTCAGCCTCAGAAAATTTTTTAAATTGATTTGAAGTCATCAGTAAGTAATTTGAGGATGAAGTTTCTACCTAACATGTGGTAACAAGTGCTGATTTACTCTCTCACCTTCCCAGAGCTTGCCTTCTGAGAAATAGCATAATCTTTCATTTAACTCTTGCTGTTATATCTTCTGAAATACACAGGTAAAGCTTTAATGAATACCACCAAAATTCATTCAAGATTTTGTTCACTGTAAATTAGCCTATATCTTGGTGACTGAATGAAGATTAAGCTTTCCTACCTCAGCTGGGAAAATGAACTCTATTCCCACAGAAATGAAATGTTCTTTTTTACTAAATAATTGTAATATAACTTTATATTAAAGTATCAAAACATGTGCCTGAAATAAATACAGATGATGAAATCTGTATTTGCATTTCAATCCTGGAGCTGTCACTTTATCAACCCAACAATCTTAAGCACCTTTTTCTAATGACAATTTATCATCATGTGCGCATGATCTCTCAGTAAATTTTCCCTGTTTTTGCTTTCTAGTTTTCTGTATCCATTTAAACATTCTGCACTCTTTCAAAACCTTTCTGCATTTTTCATATCAGGTAGAAGCTTTAGAGAAATATAGTTCTTTGTCTTGTTACACCGTCTCCCCCTTTCACAAGCTTTCTTCATTACTTTCTGTTCCTGTTCTCCAGAGCAGTTTTGTTGAGGGTTTTCTGACATAATTCCTGCTGGGTTAGAAAACGGATATGCCCAAGTTGGTCGTTCTTTTGAAGGAACTACGGAATATCCGCCTCTTCTGTGACTGTATGTCTAGGCTTCACACATGCTGTGAAGAATAGAAGTCATTATTTTCTAAATGTGAAAAGATGCAATAATTTTTTGTTTTCAGTTTGAAATTTGCCTGGTGAAACAGAGACTGTAGAATAAAGACTTTATATACTCCAGGTTAGTTTTGGTATGAAATGGCACTGTTATATGAAATTTCACAAACCAAGTACCAAAGGTACATGAGAGGGGCCTGTAAACCTCTTCTTTCATTTATCCTGTTTATCAGTAGCATTTACTAATTTTGCTGCCCATATTTTGTGCATTATTTGCCATCTAGTAACAAGGGCATGCAGTGATTTTGGAAACTTGGCCTTTTAATTTGATATGACTGGTAGAATAATGGGGAGATCCAATGATGTCTATTTTGTAGCTAAATAAGTGTCCTGTTTCATATGGATTTTTTTGGTTGTGTCTGACAGTGCACTGGAAAATGAAAGACATGGTATTATTTATTTTTTCTTTTCTTTTTCTGTAGTGCCTTCCTTTATCTGACATAACATTTTTTCAATTTAAAATTTAGAGAATACTCATTTTTTTTTTTAGAAATGTATTGCTCAAATTACACGTTTTTTTTCATTCATGTGCAGCTAGCAACAGTCATCTTGTATAACTGGTAATTGATATAGATTTGTAATTGGTTTAATTTTTTTTCCTCCTGCAAGATGTATTTTTCCTTTGGTCAGCTTATTCATGTATGAGTATGCTCAACTTCAACTAGGCACAGAATAATCCTGGAAAGAAGTACTTCTATGTAATTGCCATAAAATCAGAACTTACCAAGGATCTATAAAGAAAATTTAACAGGAAAATGGACCCTGAAGCTATTGTAGTGTGCTTACAAAGCTTTTCAAAAACTGCACTGTCACTGAACTATTTCATCAATAATGTTTTCGTTTTTTATAACGCGGCCAACAAATTTACATCTTTTTTCCCCCATTGCTTTGATGTTGCACTTTTCACAAAGATCCAGAGCTTCTAAAACTCAAGTCGCCTAAGTGTGTGATAATACAGCTAAGCACAAAAGCTGTTCTGGGATAAAAATCTTTGCCTTCTGTGCCAATATCTTTCTCTCTTTTCCATTCATGCAGTCAAAGCCTATGTTAATAGAACTAATTGAAAAATCAGCAAATGATCAGAACTCAGCTGAATGACATCATAAAAATATTTCAAAGCACTTTAATTAACCCCTTGTACACCGGGGAAACATGCAAATTAATTTGCTTATTTCCCTGAGCTCTTATTGGTGCTACTTAATGAACAACTGTTTGTAAATTCTGTTTTAATAGTCACCCTAGAGTTAGGGAACACAAGGAACTAGCACTGAATACGGACCAAAACTGCACTGGTTTTTGCTCTTTAATGTTTAAATTTAATCTCAAAATTTGGCAAAATATATCTCCAGCTGATAATTTATTTTATTATGTAACTTTTTTGATACAATGCTTGGTAACATTTATAAATATTTTTTTCACATTTTGATGGAGTTTTCTAGCTTTGTAATTATATCCTTTAAAAAAAAGGTCACCTCTGCCATACTTTCACAGATACTGCTTACGTTTGGTTTGAAATTTAGGTCCAAAGGACCTGTAGTCATCAAAAATTCTGTATGAAACATGGTGTAAAATAAGGCAGTAGTTTGTTTCCCAGATATTGAACACTTTCCAGTTTAGTCATTACAAACAAGCAAGAGATGGAGAATTGGCTGAATACCAAAGAAGTACTTCTATAAATAAATAACTTTACAAATTTTGCTGGTGTCCAATGAATAATTAATGTGACAAATAAGAGATTGCTAGCTATAAAACTTCTTGAATACAAAGAACATCCTTTTAAATTGAATTTTTTAAATGAAAAATTAGTAATATCCACTGACTTTTATATTCAACAAACGTTACTCAGTTTGTAACTCCATCGTCACCCTGCTGATGGAAAGACATGTTGATATTGGAGGAATGTTGACAATTTAACTTTTCTTTTACACTATTTCATTAATGGCCTGTATAACTTTTTTCCTGTTCAGCTCTGGCGTTTGAGTCCTACATAGTGCTTCTTGTTTTGGTATACAAGAGTCATCATGTGAAAGGCTGGATATGAGCCAGTAATACGCTCTTGGAGCCCCGAAGTCCAATTCTCTCTTTCGCTGCATCCAAAAGACCTCCAGGAGGTCAAAGGGGGTGATTCTACCCTTCTATTCTGCTCTGGTGAGACCCCACCTGGAATATTGTGTACAGCTCTGGAGCCCTCAGTACAGGAAAAGCATGGACCTGTTGGAGAGGTTTTTTTTTTAATTATTAAAGTTCCTGATGTCTAATTCCACGCTTAAGAACTGATCCTGGTTATTATAGCAGAAATTTTTAATTGATTCCAGTGAACTTGTAAAAGAACCCAACATGCTGGATTTCTTGCAAACAACTCTTTGGCTGGGTAGGATGTGTTTTCCCTACTTAAAAACTTACATGAAAAAATCACTGGGTTAAGTAAACTAGTTAAATCTGAAAAGATGTTTAAGGAGGGCTTAAACATTAAGCAAATTTGGGGCTTGTCAATGTGTCTAGTGACTGCTAAAATTTGCTGGGATACCTTTAAGTAGAACTCTGTCATGTATGTATTGCTTAGCGATTTAGATCAAAGTGTAACATCTTCTTCACAGTCTGAAAATGAAGACATAATTCGACCACCCAAGGTCTGATGACATGTAAACTGTGTCTCTTTTATTTACTAACATCAGGATGATTTCCAAAATGTTCTTATAGAAAATAGGGCTTTATGGAATAGTTATATGTGTTAGCACTCTTTAGAAACTGAACACTAGGCAGTTTTTTCTATTCAAAAATTTTTAATAAAAATTTGGTTCCACGTGGTTATATGGAGTGTTGTGGCAAAAGAAGACCCAGCCCTATAAAATCTGACCATGACCCTGTGAAGATTTGCACAAATGTTTATTTCCATTTATTGCTAACAGCCTGGCTGCTCAGTGAAATGCATCAAACACATATGCAGATGTGAAATGGATATAGCCTCCTTTTTGCCATGTGAGTGCATGGGGAGTGTTCCACATTAAGCAGGTGATCCTGGAATGTATGGCTGAAAAGGGAGGAGTTGTTGAATGTCACATGTCTTGAAATAAAAGCATGTCTTTATTGTTATTTAAGATATCATTCAAGAGTAGCTATTTTCACTATAGCAGTTGCATTTTGACTATTTGTGGAAGATATAGTATCATTACTATGACTGTGAAAAGGAAGTGTGTGCTGTGTTTCGGGTAAGAGATGATAGATTTAAAAACTGATGTGAATGCTCCATTCATCCAGTCTGACCTTGAAAAGAGCAAATTATTTCTGGTTTTATGGCCAGCAGCACATTGACTTCTTGCAATGAATTCTTGCAATGCTTCTACTATAAAAACCTCCTGTCTTAAGAACTGTAACAGAAAAGAAACTACTATGATCTTTGGTAAATTGTTCTAAGGGCTGGGAATCGGATTTTTTTCTGCATTTTTTAGATATGTGAGGCAGAAAACAGTTACCTCTATCTAGAGCTGCTTTATTTTTAGCATTTTATTTTCAGCATTTTATTTTCAGCTGTAATTATGCTAAAGAAACATAAGCCAAGAACGAACAGAATCAACACTGCAGGAAAGGTTGCTACATGAACTCAGGAATTGTTCGATGGGTTTGTGTAGATGCTTGTGTTTAGGGCATTCTTTAAAAGTGTCATAAATCACTAATATCTTTGTTGAACATTATCTAACATTAGTTTTATTTTTAGCATAGGTTCTTGTAGTATATATAATGAAGGACTTAAAACTTCATCAGGCTCAAAAGGCCAACTATATATATTTTAATTTTTAAAAACCATATTGACTCTGCAGTTTTGAAATCTCAAATATACTGTGCTTGTTCATTGGTTCTGGACTTCCTAACAAATATTTTGCTCCTGAATTGTTCTTTTCAGAGAAATAATCTCATTAACATTCCCAAGATTTAATCAAGACCTTAATGTTAAAAAATGTGCAACTCTGACAAGTACATATTTGTTCAGCTTCAGCTTACATCTGTTGAAGGATGTTGATTTTTTTTTTCTGAAATCTTCTGTTGAATTAACATTATTTCTAACAAAATTAGAAAGATTAACTTAATTAATTAAAAAGAATAAAAAATTAACTTTCTTGTCTGTGCTTGCAAAACTTTTGTACTTGCTTGTTAAACTACATAATGTCAGCTAGATGGTCGTTTTTGCAAGGCTACTTCCCAGACAGTGAATCATTCTTGTGACTCCTCTTCAGAATCTCTACCATTCGTCAAAACTCTTCTTGAACTGTATCTGATTTTGGAATATTTTTCCAGTTCTAGAGAATATATTGGTAGCATGCATTTGCCATATATATCATGAGGTAAAATTCCTGTCCATTGCCTTTTACTTATGCACCAAAGATCATGAAAATTTCTTTGGTGTACAGATTTGCACTGTTGACTTGATCATGTTCAACACTGGTGTTTAGTAAGACCCTTATCTTATGTAGGGTAGCTTATGTTCTATAACATAGCATATGTTCTACATAACTATTTTAAAATGTTTTTGTTCATTAAATGATGTAACTATTCTCTTTTCTACCAAAAATATCTTTCCATTATCTGCTAATTTCTTTATGACTTTTCTTCCTGATCACCAATCCCTGTAGCACTCTCTTGTAACACACTTGTTCCCTGAGAGTTCCCAGTTTTCAAGACATCTTTTAGCCCTACCAATTACCTAGATTTCAGCCAAATTTATTCTGACGACTTTGTATCATTCTTATACCTCAATTTTAATTTTTCATAGTAAATTCAGAAATTCCTGGTGTAAGTTTACATGTGCTGCATCTTGCACCTTTATGTACAGAGTGAAGTTAAGCTAAACATAATGACTGAGTCAAGAATTTATAATTTAAGATTCAAGGTGCTTATATAGCTTCTTTAAAACTACAAAACAGATTAAAAAATGCTCAGTGATTAAAGAGCTGAGCACCTTGCATAGTTAAAAGCATAAGGGGAAAAATTGTTTAAAGGAGGCATTTCTAGTGAGATTCCAAAAGGAATGGGCTAACATTATTGATTTTATTTTTTTTTAACGATTAGATGGATCAGATGTGTAAATTATTCAAAATTTGATTAATTACTTAAAGGTAAATGCAAGTAAACTATATGCAACTTTTTGGGTTTTTTTGAGGATAATATTTTGAAAGGCAGGTACGTGATAGAGGTCTAGTGTTTAGGTTTGGAAACCAATTCAGCTTAACCTGGGATACTAAAATGTTGGCTGTGGCTGCCAGAGGCTAAAGCAATACTTAAACAGGAAAACACCAAGTACAAGTAGGGAGGAGTAATTACACTGAGAAAGAGTTCATTGCAGACCATTTTGCAGATTGAAAGTTGGATGCTGAGCTGCTTACTCTACAGTACTGTATCAGATGTCCTACCCTAGTTGTCTTCTTAATTTTTCACTGTCTTTTGCTACTTTATCTACACTTGATTATGCGTAGCTAAAGCAAGATAGCAAGATAGAAATGAGACATCCACCATAACATACTCCTAATCTTAAGACTGCTGATCACGTAGAAAGAATTGAGAGAGGACTAAGTAAGCCCCCCCCTATCACAGTAGGAAAGCTCAGCCTAATAGTGAGCAACTTCACTACTTTTACAGTGAGAGGTACAATAAGATACAACAACCAATAAGTAAAGCTAGAAAAATGTATGCTGTAAATAAGAAACTCTTTTGGTGAAGGCAAATAACCACTAGAAACAGGGATGTTTGTCAGTCTTTTAGCTTTTACCTAACTCAAAGGCTTATTAAACACTTGCAATGTCATGGAACTATTAGTGTTAGTAAACATACAAATGAAGTAACAGCTCTCTAAAACGTAATGAAATTAAAGGGCTTTAATGGGTTTTTAATTTAAGCTCAATTTTTTCACTTTGTTTCACAATGTGATTATCATCAGTCAAATAGTGAAGCTGGGAAGATATTGATCTCACAAACTCTTCAGAATGTCTTTTAGTTTATATATAGTACTAGCAAATGTTGAGATTCAAACCTTCCTTTAGGAAATAAATTTTAGGCCACACTGTCCTTCAGTGCTTCATCTCACACTTCTATTGCAGTTTTTATCCTTTTCCTTGGTCAAACAGCTTTCCTGGGGTACTACTTTTCAGCTAGCAGAACACTGGATGAAATGGGAGGGAACTAGAGTATTGCTGATCCTCCACTGGCAAGCTGTGTGGCTTGGAAAATTGTGCCTACACCCTCTGGCAACAAAGATTTCACTAAGGTATAACTTAATTTTCTTATTTTTCATGACCTAACAACTTAAAAAGTAATACAATTTTATTAAGCTTCATCCTGTATAATTTCAAAGTTTTGCTTCATAATTTCTCAATAAACTTTACTTCTAAAGGAATATGACAGCTAACGACAAGGGATATGACTATTTTGGAACAAGAAACTTGTAAGTGAATGATAAAATATGCAAGAGTTACATTTTAGTTAACCAGAGCATTCCTTAACTTTGCATGCTAGCTTTTTAATGTGGTTTAGATTTTATGCTCTTCAAAATAAGATCTGAGTGAATAATGGGTAACAACATTCAAGTCACTATAAAGGAAAATGACAAAATGACTTCATAAAGATGCCAACAAATGCAAGTTAAGAGCATTTTCAATTTATCTGCCAAGGTTCTAAGCAATCATCCAAAATAGCTTTGTGATTTTACTTTCAAAGCTATTATCCTGAACTTAAATAAGTATCTGTCAATAACTACCAGCTACTATGCTGACCTTTTTCTGTCTGAGGCAAAATCAGAACAGGTCCATTGAAAGCTATATCTGGCTTCCAGTGTAGCAAACCCCATTAACTGCTGCTTCTTTACTGAGCTCCAAGGTCAGTGTTCTTGTATTTGACTTTATGGCAGTCCTGCAACATTTGAATAGCAATATGCCCAATTGCTAATTTCTGTCTAGACTAGGTATGCTTAGAAGAAGATTTAAAAAAAAAATTATGATAAAGATAACATATTTTTTTACAATATGAATCCCTTATTTTACCTTAAAAAAAAAAACAAATTGATCTTAGATACATTTTATAAGTCCATCTATGAGAACATCATAGTTCTGAAAATGGTTATTGCTGTTAATATTCTGTCAGGTATATAATGAGTCACATTAGGTTATGTCACTCTTACCCCATTGTCATGTTTTATTATGTAATGCAAAAAGACTCACAAAACTTGTTCAACATTCATGAACTGGGAAATAAGATTGACACTATACGAGCAGGCTGGATTTCTCCAGAGAACAATATATGTTAATTTCAAAGCAGTAAGCAGTACTTTGATTACTAAATAAGCACCAATTAGGTATAACGAAATTTCATTAATCTTCACTCATGTTCAGACCCTATCTCTTGCCTTTATGGATTCAACTTTAAGAAAAACTTAAAAATCACATTTCTGAAGTAATCTGCTTCTCATTCAATTGCATGCAACCCCTTCTCTTCCCCCTTCCCCCGCAAAAAAAGCAATTCTCTAATTTAATCTCAAAATCTAAACCTGCTTCATTTTCAATTAAAATGTAAATTCTAATCCTGGAGCCACTATCCTTATATAACTTACGATGATTTACTTACGCTTTCCGGTTAACCTATTGTCAGGCTGCTGCCAGATGTGCAAAGAAAGGATGGGTCTCACAACAATGATGTTTTCGTGGTGGAGAGACTAGGACTTCTCACAATCAACTTTCATGTTATCTTTATTTCTGTGTATTCAGTTCTTACTTTCTCATGCACTTTCATCTGTGATTATTTTTATTCTGTGTTCAACTACAAGGCAGATTCTTGAAGTTTTTGGTCAATTTGGACTACTACCAGGAACAGGTGTTGCAGCACTCCATGTTTCTAAACATCTTCAGCATTTCTGTAAAATCTTCTTTTCTTAGCTCTTTTTTGTCCATTATTCAGGACACATCTTGCCAGTAGTATAATTAATCATCATCATTTTCTTGTACTCTGACTTGTGTGCTTAACAAATTTATTCATGAAGGAAGACTTGCTCGAGGTTATACAAACAAAATGGAAGAAAATACTCGTGAAGAGGACAAGATTATAGAACTACTTTTTTAACAGTTTGATAACTGTCATGAAAGATGAAATTGACATTAAATAGGCACTTTTTTTTTTTCCAAGGATAGAAGAGAAAACTGCATGATCATGGGTGCTTACAATATTTTGATGAAGGTGTGAAAATAGTGAAAGATAATGTAAATGTTTCATTTTTGTTCATTCTAATACAATGTACTTGGGATTTATACAGGTGTTTGCCTTTGCATAGGAGAGCTGTAACAAAGTAATCTTCCAATTTTTTGATAACAGCTGTCATCTTAACATCTATTTAGATTGTCAGAATAAGGTTTTGTTTTCATATAGTAAAAGATACAAGAAGATAAGACTTTTGACTTAAATGCAAGAAGGTTTACAGCTTTGAAAGTATTTTAAAGACATGGTAAATATTAATACATCACTTAGAATTCAGTATTGATGGCAAACACCTTGACAATATTAGCACATCATCTTGCTAGCTAACTTTTCTATATGAAGGAAGATGCAGGTTTCTTTTAACAAAAGCTCTGTTATACAAGCAGTCCTAATACTTTTTCATGGATTTTTTTCTCCTAAATGTTATCCATGAAAGCTGTTAATGACAAAACCTAATTGTGTAAACTATTAATCTTACAAACCACATGTTTTTGAAAGTCAGGAGATAAGCATCTTGGACATTCATGAAAAAGTAAAGAATGTAAGACAAAATAAACAAATAATTTGAATTGTAGTGCTTCATTTGATATTAGGTCAGCCATGGTAAATAAAACAGGAATTTTTACTGCCTTGAAAAACATAATTAGTACATGGGCCCAATGCTACTTTCAGTTTTTCTGCAAATCTTTCCCTGTTACAAACAAAAGACTATGTTAGATATTTGGTAAAAAAATAGTATGAATTCTAACGTTACTCACAGTAGAGAAAATGATGCAACATTGTAGGTTTTTTTATATTGAGGTCTGGGAAAAGTTTGGTAGTGGCCTGTGATAAGCTAGTTTATAATGTATTTTGTACTGTTCTATTTTTACCAGAGAGACTGCATTTAAAAAAAATCAGAAAACATCCATTACATACTTTCCCTGTTATTTTTTCTTTGTAAGCAATTTCTGTAATAATCACAGGGACTATTATTACAATACATTCATGTCATGAATGGCAGAGGAAGTGGTCAGGGAAGCAATCTTGTCTCAGCCTGTGGTCTACAGTATAAAAAATTTTGCAGCTCCCCGTGATAGCCAGATATTTATGATATATTTGTGAAACATAAGCTCTGAAACATGTAGCATACATTTCAGTGCTGTAAAAATAAATAATACTAGTAATCATTAGTAACACAGAATTAATAAGGTGATTTGAAGCATTTTATCAAGCCCCTCTCTTGTCTGACAGCAGCTTTAGGACCAAAATACTAGTTCACAGACGACTCCACTTGCAGTGGAACATCTGTTTTCTTAGTAAATTTCTGCAAGAAGTTATGTTCAAGGCATATGCTGCTGGGAAGGCTACTATCTGATGGATAAGCAGTAAGATGACTTCTCTTTTTCTGGTTTTAAAAAATGTTTTCACCACATTTTCTTCCAGTAGGCAATAGATGTATTATAAATTCAGATGTGTCACGGGTTATTATGGCGACAGGATTCAGGTGTATGCCTAGCTGGATAGGGACTGAAAGAACACTAAATCTCAAACAAGTCTTAATGGGTCATAAGGTTTCAGCAAATGGTCCAGAATAGAAACACGTAACATGAGCCACAGCAGTAATCATCTTATAGAAGAAAAATGTTTATATGTGTATATACATTCATGGTTTGTGAGACAAAGCTTTGTTAATAAAATCCCCACCTGAGCATTCCATTTGAAAGACTGAAGAGGTTTACATATATATATATATATGTCTGATGAAAATGTAAGAGATGACAAAACCTAACAGACGGTCCAAAATTTCTTCTGCCATTTAAGATTGCTCTTTGCAATGTATTTCAATATTTTACGGTATGTAATGCTATATAAAACACTGGATGATGATATGTCAATAGTTTCCAGTGTGTGCTGCTGAAACCCCTGGAAGATTATGCAGTCAGAAAAAAACCAAACCAATACAGTTAATTATTATGTTTGTATTGTTCACAGTGCACGCACAGGCCTGAGCTTTTGTGATTTAAAGGAAATGCATTATATAAAATTTCCATGCATTAATTTGCGTATTTATTTATTCAAGCTGGATAATTGCACAAACTGTAGATAAAAAAAGAAAAAAAAGAGTCAATACTAGTTTCTTTTGCATGGGGGTAGAAATGTTCATACTGGACTTGCATACAATACTTTGAATACTGGTGTTAGAATTATGTTAGTGTGCCAAATAGAATATTTTGAAGAGGCAATAGTCCTCATGTAGATACTGCTGTCCAGTGGTATTGAAGGAAGGTGAACTAAGCTATTGTTATTCTAGTGGGCATCTCTTTTGTAGCTTCAGTCAGAATAACATACATTGTTTTATGAGGTTAGAGCTGAATCTTTCCCACTAATCATGTTTCTGATTCTAGAATTTTACTCATTTATTCATTACCATTCCTCATTACACTTCCACACATATGTAGCTCCACAGCTGTTGCATCCAAAGGTAAGACATGATTTACCACCTTTCATTTAAGACATATGGTAACTCACATTATTATTTATGAATTCAAATGGTGGCCTAAGATTTCTGTTATTGTCTGTGTTTCAGAGTAAGGTTCTTAGTGGAGAGTTTTTAACTTATGCTATATTTTTATCTTCCTGTTATCAGAACTTCTTTTAGGTGGATATTTGAACTAGTGTTGTGAGAATGCAGATTCTTTTGCAAGAAGAGACAGACACAGGGATAATAGAACATTTTGGTACTCAAGGATGAGATGTGTATAGATGTGATGTTTTTATATTATTTCTCTACCTTTCCAATCTATGTTTTGTGCTCCCAGTGAGATATATAAAGGTGTTGCAGAAGCATATTCAATATCGTCATAAAATGAAAAGGAAATTCTAAGTGGTCCTTTAGATTTCATTAGTTCACAAAAGCGGCCACATCAAAAATGTTTAGTGAAAGTTTCTGCTCAGTCATTCTGAGAAGAGACTTTCTACCGCACAAATATTTGCTGCTATCTGAAAATTCAAAACAAGGAAGTAAAAATTGTTTCTGCCTTTTCACTTTTCACTTTAATTGGTTCATTGCAAGATGGATGAATTAGCAAGATAGACCTCACATTCTCTTGCTTGTTGAACATGCTGACTCTTCAAAACTTAAAAAACAAATAATAAGAGTTTTATAGATAATAATTAGAGATAAAATTATAGTGCTATAAAAATTAACAACAGAGCTTTCCTTGACTGCATACTGGCTTTGAAATTATTTAGGACAGCATTTACATTAAAAAATAATCCCTATGTTTTCGCAAATGCAGTGTCTTTGATAGATAACTTGCAGTAGTTTGCCTTTATTACAGCATATCAGTTAATGAAACAAAAAATCTGCACCATACACTATATTCAAGTGTAACAATCTTCAGATGTTTTACCAATGGTTTTGCTACCGGATTTCCATTAGATTCTTTCATGGTTATTAAACTGTGCTATATATCTTCGTTCTCTTCTTCTCAGCTAAATGGGACAAGGAACTGATCTTTGGAAGGGCATAAATAATCAATAAACATTATCAAAAGCGTCATGCTTGTCCTTCCATAAATGGTGGAAATTGACAGCAAAACATAGAACACAGATGAAAAGCTGTCATCTTGATCAGTGGCTTTCCAAGTCTTTGCTGTGTTTACCACACTGCTATGCAGTGCAACGCTTGCCGTTATAACACTGAGAGTGTTGCCATATTCTGTAGGTCTTAGTATCCTTTATAACCTCTATTTTTTGTCGCATAGTGAACACTCTTATCTGAATTCTAGTAAAAGGAAGAATGTTTTCTTCTATCTGAAATGCAATGATTGAGTTAAGCATTAAGATTTAGAAAGAAGTTGACTGTCTTTATATGTTTAAGATGGAAATATTTTTTTCATAAGGGGTTGAACTGGGTTCCTCACTCCTTCAGTATTAAACAATATTTCAGCTGAAGATGTACAGACGATAGTCAGTCTCATCTTACTGTTGATCTAATATAAGTCTGGTTTCCTTCGTTGCTATAACAAAGCAAGATGAACATGATGAAATTCTCTGTTTTCCCATTGTATAAGACAGATGGTCAAGGTAGTCATACAATTTTCAGCAACAAGTCTTTAGAATTTAATTCAACAAATAATCTGCTAGGCATCTGTAAACAGAGGCAAATTTGTTCCCAATGTAGGAAGCATAAATTCACATTATGTACATTATCATAATTAAGAAAAAACCCCAAACTCTTAGTGATTTGGTCACTGCTTGTGTTTAAAATTCTTCTGCAATAAGTCATAATTTCAAGGAGAAGACAAGACTTATGTGAAGAAGTTTTTAATCTGAAATGTTAAAATAAAATAAAAAATAAATAAATAATTGAATCATAGAATGGTTAGGGTTAGAAAGGACTTTAAGGTCATCTACTTCCACTCCAGACCATATCAACCAAGGCTCTAACCAACCTGGTCTTGGACACTGCCAAGGATGGAACGTTCACTACTTCTTTGGGCAATCTATTCCAGTGCCTCACCACTCTCACAATAAAGAATTTCTTTCTTATATCTAACCTAAACTTCCCCTATTTTAGTTTGAACCCATTACTTCCTGTGCTATCGCTACAGTCCCTGATGAAGAGTCCCTCTCCAGCATCCTCGTAGGCCTCCTTCAGATACTGGAAGGCTGCTATGAGGTCTCCACACAGCCTTCTCTTCTCCATGCTGAACAGCCCCAACTTCCTCAGCCTGTCTTCATATGGGAGGTGCTCCAGTCCCCTGATCATCCTTGTGGCCCTCTTCTGGACTTGCTCTAGCAGCTCCATGTCTTTCTTAGGTTGAGGACATGCATACAATATTCCAAGTAGGGTCTCACAAGAGCAGAGTAGAGGGGCAGGATCACCTTCTTTGACCTGCTGGTCACAGTCCTTTTGATGTAGCTCAGCACACAGTTGACTTCTGGGCTGCAAGCACACATATGGACATGCTTCTCATTGATAAACCCCCCCAAGTTCTTTTCTTCAGGGCTGCACTGAGTCCACCCAATGTGTAGCTGTGCCTGGGATTGCCCCGACCCAGATGAAGGATATTGCACTTGGCTTGATTGAACTCCATGAGGTCATTGGCCCACCTCACAAGTGTGTCAAGGACCCTCTGCATGGCATCCCTTCCCTCCAGCATATCAATCGCACCGCACAGCTTGACATCATTGGCAAACTTGTTGAAGGTGCACTCAATCTCACTGTTTATGTTGCTACAGAAGATTTTGAACAGGATTGGTCCCAAGACTGACCCATGAGGGACAGCACTTGTTATTTGTCTCCACCTGGACACTGAAATTGTTCACTGCAACTCTCTGCATGTAGCCATCCAGCCCATTCTTTGTCCACCGGGTAGTCCATTCATAATTGATTCAAAATAAAAACAAAAAATTCTATGAAAACCACAGTGAATAGACACTTTCTTTGTAGACTTGTGCTTCATATTATTTTTTTTGGTACCTGCTGTTATCTAATTGCTGACTAAAATATTTCTTTAAAATGTAGTAACAGAATGCACTGCTTCCAATGCAGGTAATCCTGACACCCAACACATTTGCTTATTTTACAGCCTTTCAGTTGCAGCCTCTGTTCCCTGTCCAATAGCCTGATTTCACAGGCATTTTAAGAAAGTTGTGGACCATCCCCCTTTCCTTTCCCTTGCAAAGTCTGCTGTTTCTGGCCTAAAATCTCAACTATTATTAGAGCTGCAAAAACATATATTTGTGATCACATGAGAATTACTTACTGTTCATCCTGGAGAAGAGAAGGCTGCATGAATACTGCATAGCAGCCTTTCATTATCTGAAGGGGACCTTTAAGGATGCTGGGGAGGGACTCTTCAATTAGGGACTGTAGTGATAGGACAAGGGGTAACAGGTTAAAACAGGTTAGATATAAGGAAGAAGTTCTCTATTGTCAGGCTGGTGGACAGGTTGCCCAAGGAAGTTGTGAATGCTCCATCTGTGGCAGTGTTTAAGGTCGGGCTAGACAGAGCCTTAGTGACATGGTTTAGTGTGAGCTGTCCATGCCCACAGCAGGCAGGTTAGAACTATGTGATCTTAAGGTCCCTTCCCACCCTAACTATTCTATGATTCTATGAAGTTAGGTGATACATATTAAAGAAATTCACCTTGGTTACAACGCATGGGGTTTTTTTGCTTATTGTATGTTTTCATAAATGGAAAAGATATTGTTGTGAGTATAAGCGATATGTTTGTTGGTAATTAGTGAAACACTCGATAACCTTCTCAGTATCATAGAATTTCTAAAGTCCGTTTTTTAATTTTAACAATGTTACAGATAATGCATTGTTTTGGCACTTGCTCCCAGGAGTGTATGCATGTGAGAATGCATATGCTTTTACAGTTTTTTCAGTGGCACATTTCTCTGAAAATAAGTATAAAATAAGCAATTTGCCTAGCCAGCGATTCTCCCTATTTACCAAACTTATAGTTCTGGAAAATGCCTTACACACTTGTATTTTTACCGGGTAGGGGGGAGGAATATTCTTTTTTTTGGATTCAATTTTCTGGAACTGTATTCAGGGTTTTTCTAAGATTTTTATTTATGACCATTTTTTTTTTTCTTTAAAACAAAAAGATAAACTGCTGCCTTCTTTTGTGGTTAGTGCAAATTGCAAACATAAATCAGTGTGCTTTTGTTCATGGTGCGTGTATGCATAAAACAATAGGCACTGGGAAAACAGTGGATATATAGAAAAGTCTTGCTCATGTTTTTAAACTATTTCTAGTCAATATACTTTACATTAAGAAAATCAAAACAAACAGTACCCCAAATATTGGCGGAGATGGTAAATATAAGTAAATACTTAGCATAGGCAAGAAGGCTGTATGTGCGTTCTCAAGCCAGTCACTGATGTCTGCACAGGGAATTGGTACAGTGACAACTGTGTGCTCTACCTTTACTGAACTGAAAGCAGTGAAGGCTGTAGTTACTGGATAGTGGTATGCAAAATAGTAGGGTTTTCCATGCTTGTGTATTTCTTGACCAGATTGACGTGTTTAAACCTCCATTATTTCAGACTGCTGGGATGTAGATCTGAAGTGCTCAAAAATAAAAACTTAGAGGCAGTTGAAGCATTGGATTTGATATGCCTTTCTTAATTATTAAAAAGAGTTATGCTTGCACCAATAAATGAAATTTGCATGTTTTAAGACAGATCTCCTCACATTTTCTCTCATGCAACAGATGCAACAGCAGCAGATGATGGGTTTTATGCAAATTTACACGTGAAGCAGCATGACCAAATGCACAACCTACAGCCCAGCTCTGGCTTTTATGTTTACATCCCACCTTTTTAGGCTGACAGACAGGGTGCATCCCACAACAAGAAAACAGGGTTCAACCATCTCAGGGTCCATGTCATGGGCCCACAGTGCAAGACAAAACTGTGGCCACTGGAGAGACAGGTGCTGCCAGATTCTCTGTATTGGCTACTTGCCTGACAGCAGCCATTTGCAGTTTCCCAAACTGTGCCAGCAGCCTAACAGTTTGGGCCAGGCAGACATACTTTGTCTTCTCCTTCCACACCATGACAGTACAGCAGCCGGCTCTTTGTGGGCAGCAGCAGCCAAGGTCATCAGGGGCTGGAAACGGAGCATACATTCAGCAGCTGACTGAACCTTGGAGGAACTGACAGGGAATTGAGGGAATTGCTTAAAAGCACCTGCAAGAGATGCCTATTGCAAAGCACTCTTTGGAGGATCAGCTCTTCCTCCACTGAATATAGGCACTTCTTAAGGAGTCTAATCTGAAGCACCAAAATGAGAAAACACCTCTCTACTCTCCTTATTCTATTGAAAATTTTCCTATGTGTTTACTTTAAAAGTTCTGTGGGCAGAAAGTCTTCTCCTAATCAGTTTGGTTCTGGGCAATAAATAGCAGTTCTAGCATTCTTCAGTAGGATTTTCCTTTAGGAATTCTTGGGAAATTAATCGCTCAGGTAACCCATATACACCACGTAAATTCCATGATGCCTCAATAGCTGTTACAGAAATTTTTTTATTATATATGCTGCTTATGAGTACAAGCAATAAATATCAGCTTCATAGAAGTATTTTTGCTTTCTCCTGCAAAATCCATACATAGGACCTGTTAGTACTTAATGGCCCAGTTCTATAAATGACACTGGAGGCTTTGTTCTCAAATTGGCTATTTTCCTTTTCTGTGGTTTGTAAGAACAGTTACTTCTCACTGGCTTTCCACTTTTGATGAACTTCAGAAATGTTTGCATCATGCAGCTGCCTACTGTGGAAAAGGGACACACTGCTCTAACATGTTGACCTGATGCTACACCTAGTTATGTTCTCTGTTCCTAGGAAATGCTAAGTGCTGCTTTTGATGCTCTTCCTCACTCATTTTTGTCTTGCTCTTGCTTACTAATTAACGAAATCTACTGGAAAAAAGAAAATAATCCCCAGAGAAAAAGCAGCAAGCAGCATGTCCTTTCCTTCTAAATGAGTCAATGCTCTCAGGCCTTCATGATGGAGTGTGTGATAGAAAGAACACTCCATTCTTCTAACTTTTATAATCCCCCACCTTTTTTTTTTTTTTTTTCCCCTGGGTGCTCTCTGGCATTCTGTATTCTTGCAGAGTCAACATTTATTAATTTTAATGATGGCCAACCTCTTGACATTGCCTTTGGGTAAGCATGTTTTATCAGTGACAGAAGTAGCTGTGTGCTGAAGAGCTCTGCACATTTAAAGAGAGATGTAGTGTGGATCTTAGCTACCAAAATGCACTTTGAACTATAAATGCAGTAAAGAAACCCAACAGTACATTTCACTATTTTAGTGTTTTGGTTTTTTTTGTCACTAAGATATCTGCATAATGATATAAGAATCTGAGACCTAAATGTCGTGAAAACCTATGACTAAACAAACTTTTCTTTATATGAGTTAACAATATCTCTTTTGTTCTCCCAGTTACATTTCCATGTAATGTATTCTCTCTCCTAGTGGAAGGTGTTAGTTACTGTATAACTATATGGAATAATTTCTTAGACAAATGAAATCTTTCTTCTCTGCTAACTTTTCATGTAGACCTAGGGTTGTATATTTTTTGCCTCTGTACTAATTAACGAAGGGATTGTTTACTCTAAAAGTGATAGCATTCCCTTCTGATAGGGACTAATGGATACCATAGAATAGATATATAGATAGATGTATGCTCATAGAATTGCATTAATATTTCATGGGTAATCAGTTCATTCTATTTCTTGAAGTACTAGCAAATGAGTCTATATAATTTACTAGCTTCCTGGCTGTCTCTACCACATACTTTCCTTCAAGGCTGCCAGCCCTGTCTTCCCCCTAAGTTGTCTGCCTTTGAATATCTATAACATATGTTGTAGGTGTCACCTTTGAATTGACAGTTTGCTTTTAATAAGTTCTCTATAATTTAGCTCACTGTAACTCTATTTGATATCATATATGAACCACACACATCATCAGTTGTAGCATGTCACTGCCACAATACATTTTTCTTCAGATGTATGTGCTAGCTACATAACCTGTGGATAGTATTAACACTTTTTTTTTTTTAACAAATGAAAACTAAGCAGCTTTTCCTTGGGTGTGTAAGTTACTATGCATTTCCTGCACTTATTCCCGTTTATTCAGAGTATCATATACTATTGTCAAGAGACGCAGCTGCATAAGAAATGGTCTGGAAACAATTCCCAGACCATAAGTTCTTCAACATCTTCTTTTTCATTTTTCAAATTAATATCACACCCATATGAAAAGTCAACTGCCATAAATATCGCAGACTTTTTGTAAAAACCATTTTCTATTGACATGTCACATTTCAAGTACTAAAGCTAAGCTAAAGACAAATTTTAAGCACCATAATTTCAGAAGTCAGCTTCAACAATGTATCCCCCAAATATTCTTGAGAAGAAAAGCCTTAGACCTCCCCCACTGAAAAATTTGAATTTTTTTTGTGTCCCAATATCTACTCTATCATGAGATTAGAAGTGGTAAAACCAACAGTAATCTAAGGAGCAGGATATTTCAGACTAAATGATGGTTTTGTTCCTTCTTGTCCCTCTTCTTTTCAAAGAGAATACTGTGTGAATTTTAAAAATATATGTTTTGTATGAGATTAATTAGGTTTTGAGTACTCCATGTCATAGAATCATAGAACCATAGAATAGCTAGGGTTGGAAAGGACCTTAAGATAATCTAGTTCCCATAGGCAGGGACACCTCCCACTCAACCATCTCACCCAAGGCTCTGTCCAACCTGGTCTTGAACACTGCCAGGGATGGAGCATTCACAACCTCCCTAGGCAGCCTATTCCAGTGCCTCACCACCCTAACAGGAAAATTAGGGTCATTAATCTGGTTCCTGGATTTAATGATTAAATTATTTATTTATATTATTTCTTCCTTCTCCATTTTCCTTTCAAAATAATACTTAGGTGCAAGATAGAAAAACTAATTATTCTTCTTAGCAAACTTTACGTATATTCCTGAAAGAATGTATCTTTCAAAATGGAAGCTTTTGGGACTTTCTTTAAAAGTACATTAAGTATACCTCACTCTAAGGAAAGTGTCGTTTCTAGAGAAAGATCTGTATACAAATATGGATTTAAAGTTTGCTGAATAATTCATCTAACTATTCTGAATTCATGTCTTATCATTACTTATGAAAACCAGCTCACAGTTCACATTCAATATGTAGATTTTCTGGTGCTTTTTCAAACTCAAAATGTCCAACAGTCACTCTAAATATCAGTAAAATAAAATAAATAGAAAAGAGACATTATATTTTAGGAGAGGATCTGATTTGAAACCATCTTAAGAACCTGAACATACGGAAGTCAATGGGACCTGATGAAATCCCTCCGCGGGTCCTGAAGGAGCTGGCAAATGAAGCTGTTAAGACACTGGCCATCATATTTGAAAAATCATGGCAGTCAGGTGAAGTTCCCAATGACTGGAAAAAGGGTAATATAATCCTCATTTTCAAGAAGGGGAAAATGGATGACCCGGGGAACTACAGATCAGTCAGTCTCACCTCTGTGCCTGACAAAATCTTGGAGCAGATTCTCCTGGAAGGCATGCTAAGGCACATGAAAAACAACAAGGTGCTTGGTGACAGCCAGCATGGCTTCACTAAGGGGAAATCCTGCCTGACCAGTTTGGTGGCCTTCTATGATGGGGCTACCGAACTGATGGACAGGGATAGAGCAGTTGATGTCATCTACCTGGACTTGTGCTAAGTGTTCAACACTGTGTCACATGACATCCTTGTCTCTAAATTGGAGCAACATCAATGTGATGGATGGACCACTCGGGGGATAAAGAACTGGCTGGATGGCTGCATGCTAAGAGTTGTGGTCAATGGCTCAGTGTCTGGCTGGAGATCTGTAACGAGTGGTGCCCATCAGGGATCAGTGCTGGGACCGGTCTTGTTCAACATATTGGTCGCTGACATGGACAGTGGGATTGAGTGTGCCCTCAGCAAGTTTGCCGATGAGACCAAGCTGTGTGGTTTGGTTGATATGCTGGAGGGAAGGAATGCCATCCAGAGAGACCTTGACACGCTTGTGAGGTGGGCTGATGCCAACCTCATGAAGTTTAACCACACCAAGTGCAAGGTCCTACACCTGGGTCAGAGCAATCCCAGGCACCGCTACAGGTTAGGCAGAGAAAATATTCAGAGCAGCCCTGTGGAGAAGGACTTGAGGGTGTTGGTTGATGAGAAACTGAACATGAGCCAGCAGTGTGCGCTTGCAGCCCCGAAAGCCAACCGTATCCTGGGCTGCATCAAAAGGAGAGTGACCAGCAGGTCAAGGGAGGTGATCCTGCCCCTCTACTCTGGTCTCATGAGCCTAACCATTCTATTATTAAATTCTATGAGTCTATATAGTTGATCCAATTAGCTTCTAGCATATTTTCTAATGGTGTTTAAACAATTACCAATAGAAAATAATTATTCTACTCCACGCTAAATCATATTACACACATGTAAAAATAGATTCTTTTATGTAAAGAATTAAGTAGAATAGTTAGAGTTGGAAAGCACCTTAAGATCATCTAGTTCCAACCCCCCTGCCATGACCAGAGACACCTCACACTAAACCATGTCACCTAAGGCTTTGTCCAGCCTCACCTTGAACACCACCAGTGATGGAGCATTCCTTGGGCAAGTCGTTCCAGTGCCTCACCACTCTCACAGTAAAGAATTTCCTCCTTATATCCAATCTAAGATTCCCGTGTCCCCTTACCCCTTGCCCTATCACTACAGTCCCTAATGAAGAGTCCCTCTCCAGCATCCCTATAGGCCCCCTTCAGATACTGGAAGGCTGCTAAGAGGTTTCCACACAGCCTTCTCTTCTCCAGGCTGAACAGCCCCAACTTTCTCAGCCTGTCTTCATATGGGACGTGTTCCAATTCCCTGATCATCCTCGTGGCCCTCCTCTGGACTTGTTCCAACAGTTCCATGTCCTTTTTATGTTGAGGACACCAGAACTGCGCACAATACTCCAGGTGAGGTCTGACAAGAGCAGAGTAGAGGGGCAGGATCACCGCCTTCAACCTGCTGGTCACAATTCTTTTGATGCAGCCCAGGATACAGCTGGCTTTCTGGGCTATGAGCACACATGAAGCCAGCTCATGTTCATTTTCTCATTGACCAACACCCTCAAATCCTTCTCTGCAGGGCTGCTCTGAATCTCTTCTCTGCCCAACCTGTAGCTGTGCATCAGCTTGCTCTGACCCAGGTGTAGGACCTTCCACTTGGCATGGTTAAACTTCATAAGGTTGGCATCAGCCCACTTCACAAGCATGTCAAGGTCCCTCTGGATGGCATTCCTTCCCTCCAGTGTATCAACCAAACCACACAGCTTGGCATCATTGGCAAACTTTCTGAGGGTGCACTCAATCCCACTGTCCATGTCACTGACAAAGATGTTGAACAAGTAGTAAAGTAATATCAAGTTTTTCCTTGCAGTGATGGCTGCCATGTTCAGATGAATGTCATGGCACAGTGTTAGTGGAATATATAAAATAAGTAGCCCTTAAAAAATTTGAATCAACAGAAATATTTTGATTTGCAGATGCAAAAATCCATTGCTATGAGCAAGTTGACTAACTGCAGTTGCCTATATTTTTTATATATGCATATAGGATCATTCCAGTGCACTTAGAAGTTAACAGAAATTCATTATTGCATATTTATCAAGTTTCTATAAAAAACATGTTGACAAATGTATTTATTGAGCTAGGATGGGTTAGGGTTCAGTGTAAAAAATCTATGAGTGTTTTTCCTGATGATGTAATAGGTGACGTAGTTTATCTGTGGAACGTCCCCATTCAAACTGGGGGAATTATGTGTCAGTAAATAAATAAATAAATAGTGCACATGGACATTTATCTGCAGACATGTTCTTTATATGGACTGGCAGGCACCCACTTCCTTTTTATACTCCTTTTCCTAGCTCTGATGTTAATGAACGTAGGAATTGTAAACACTTTTTCAGTATATCCTAGTGCTGAAAATTCCAATGTAGAGTATTTTCATTAATGACAGCACATAAATGAAATCCAATGTTTAAAATTTTTTACTTATAAACAATCCTTCCCCCCCCCCCCCCCAAAATGTAGCCAAATCATCTGCAATTGTTGAATGTGGCAAAAATTTGAAAAGAAACATTCTTTCAACATGATTAGAAAAAGTAAATGCTGTCATTTTAAAAGTCTATTACTTAACCTAAGATAATTTAGGCATACAAAGATCTGGGTTAACTGCAAAGGAACGATGAGGCCTGAGGGTGTATGTTTTTTTACCCGCCTCCTGTCTTTCCTCAAATATTTTCAGGTCACAAAGTACAGTTAATTAACTGATGTATTTGCTGGAAGCACTACTGAATATTTCATTCATTTTAATTGTTTTTATGTCCAAAGCTTGAAGGAAGATATAATAATTACAGACAGTATAGAAATCCAAATACATTGCAATTATCTACCTTAATATCCCATTGTTTCATCTTACATGTGAGCAGTGGACAACAAATTTGACAGTATACAACATCGTTTGCCAAGTGTTATTTTGAGATCATTCTGTGCTACTTTCTTGTGTTTCACAATCTATTTACGTTGCATGAATGATATCTCTCTCATATATAACCAATAAAAACTACAACCTTATATTTTCATACAGTAAGATGGAACATGGTATCACCCTGTGATCTGCTTATTGGCAAGTGAAAATGTTCCTTTCTTGCCAGATTTCAATGTGTCTATCTGCAAGTGTATGCTGGTGTTACTAAAGCCTTATCAGGCTGTATGGACACTACCAAGTGAAGGAAGCTGGACAGAGAAAGGAGGACAGAAATTATTGTAGAATAGAGTAGAATCTGAGAGACTTACCAATAATGCAGTGGATTTTGAAGAAGTAATTTCAGGAAAGTTGATGTGAACTGTAATAGAGGTGGTGAAACTGTTTTAACATTAAGGGTAAAAAGACATGGTGAAACTACTTTCCCCAAATTTTCTAATGGACTTTTCTATAACCTTGGCTCTGAAACCTGGTTTTGTAAAGCACTTAATCATGTATGTAACCACTGCATTTATTTATGTTCTGAAATGAACTGACAGCTCAAGCAAATGTAAAAGTGAGGTCATAAGCATGTATTATGACAATATAAAGATTTTCTAAACAAAAGCAAAGTCTAAGAATGTTCATTAGGCAAAAAACCTTTCAGTGAGTCTATGTTGTATTCGCATGTCTAGTGTCAATGGAGAATTAAGAAGAAAGAATCCTGATTAATATACTATATACCCAGTTTCTACAATTTTAATTTACCAAGCTCCTGTTGTTGCTAAAGCAACACTGAAATTAAAAAAAAAAACAAACCAAACCAAACCAAAAACAACACAAGAAATACTGTTCAGTTAAGGAAAATAATGTTCTTAATGTTGATGGTCATTATAAAAACAGCCTTCTCTTGTTCATTTCAGTAGTTATCATGCACAATTAACAGTCTTGCAGATAGGCCATAATTTGATCAGGCAATGAGCTTCAATTACTCTTCTTCAAGGAATGATTCTGATGCTCTGGGTTTATTTTTAAGATTATTAGTAGAACTTGAACAATGAACGTTTTCCTGTGTACTATAAATTTTCAGTCTCTCTTTTCCCTGCTTCCCCCACTTCTTGACATTTCACAAGAAAGCTGCCTAATGTAGCATAACATAAAACAGACTTTAGTGATGTTAACTTGGTTGGAAAAAGTATTTCAATTATATTCTTCTTGCTGATGCTTACAATTAAAAACAATGAGTATCTTCTGGGAATAACTAGTTTGATGGGTTGGGATTTCGAAAAAGTATTAACACAGTTGAAAATGAATAGGTAAAATAAAAATCGCAGTAAGCAAAATGGCAACTTTTACTTCCACATCTCTGATTGTTATGATGTATATACCTTAATGCTCTGCATTAACAAGGAAAGATTTGCTTTGAAAAGAATCTTTTATGCACACAGCTGTGGATTTCATTGCATGTTTTTTATCTTGGTTTATTGTAAATCCCCAGGAAAGTGACAGTGCTTCAGGATGTCACTCAATTGTACTTACTAGCCCAGAGACTGCTGTGTTGAACTGGAGTAGTTCAGAGGCTGTAGAAGGCTAGGCGAGCAGGGAATGCAGAGCAAGGTTGAGGAAAAAAGTGTGGCTCCTTCTCTGGGATGCCTGAAGGGACTCTTGCTTGGCATCTCATAGAAGGGCAAAATGAAAGCTAAGTATTCACTCTTTTTTTTTTTTTTGTAAATAAAACAATATCCCATTTTTTTTCCAAAAGTACAGCAGGACTTATACACTGGGAAAGATTAGCAAACTGCCTAAGGATTTCATTTTGACCACAATCAATACTGGATGTCTAAGGAGAACTATTTGAAACTGAACACTCCTTAGTCCCCTTCACATTTGTGTATAAGTTCCTATTGAAAACAATTAAAACCTTTGCTGTCTTGAAAATAGAGTTCTCATTACTGTACTCAACATAGTGGTTTATAATGTTCCATGTTAGATGGCAAAACAGGCAGAATCCTTCAACAAGGCAGTACTCTGGGAGGTTCTTGAAAGAAAAACAAATGCCTGGTTGCTAGGGAAGGATGCTGCTCCTGAGAAGTAGGAGAAGCCTGCACAGAGTTTGTTTAGGCAGGGAAACCTTAAAACTGCTAAAACAGAAGGCAAAACTTGAGGAAAGGGACCATTCTGTGAAGACAGCATGGACAGAGGAAGATTTTTTTAAATGGGTTATCTTGTTCATAAAGTTTTGTGTTTTAATGATATAGATTAGTAGAGATTGGAAGCATTTTGGTGCTCTTTCGAGAGCTCTCTTCAGAAAGATGAGGCAGTTTCACCAAAAGAGTCTGCCTCCTCTGCAGCCTTTTGACACAATCCTCACCCATACTTCATTCCATTAGTAAAAAACCATTTTTTTCATTTAGCCTCTAAGTCAAAGCAGCACCTGTTACAAAAGGCCAGTTAAAAAAGTAAATTTCCCAGAAGACAAAAAGCCTACAGTTAGAACTCTGGCTTCCAGCTGCCTCTCAAAGACAGAATGGAAGAACACAAAAGAAAATGCCAAGGTAGAAAGTTTTCTGTGTCTCACAGATATGCGTCCTATTAGTCAGCTTACCAACAAAAAGATTGTCTTTCAAACTATTTAGCAAATCTAGTTCCACAAATTTATTTTAGTTGTTATTGACAGTTATATAGTTAACACAACATTATGCGCAGCATGAAATATCTCAAGTCAGTCAATTTACTTGATGGTTAGTTCCCTGGCTTGTACAAACATGTATCACTTGAAGCTCTGTTTCAATGTATCATTCACTATCCATCTAGCATATTTTCTTCTGAAGACAAGTGGAAATGCTCTGGCCAGATGAATGATGCTTCTTGTCAAGCTTTTTCCTTAGTCAATACAATCAGAAATAATTTATTGTGCAGGAGCTGAAGCCCTTGTTCCCTCTTCCAAGACTGTGCTAACCAGAAAGATCAAGCTGTGTTCTGTACATCCTGCTTGTAAATCTTTTGTCTCCTGAAGAGTGGTGCAGTTTCAACAGAGAAGGTGAATGCTGAGAAGAGAAAGCTCCCATTTGGCCTACCAAATGTCTATGCTTTATTTCACTTGCTGGCCTTGAATGTCCTCAGGCAAAGAAGGTTACTGAATCCAAATCTTCCACCTCTGACTCAGTCCTCTACCAGCTGTTATGTGTACTGCCCTTTTCTTCATAGAATCATAGAATAGTTAGGGTTGGAAAGCACCTTAAGATCATCTAGTTCCAACCCCCCTGCCATGGGCAGGGACACCTCACACTAAACCATGTCACCCAACTCTCTGTCCAACCTGGCCTTGAACACCACTGGGGATGGAGCATTCACAACTTCCCTGGGCAGCCCATTTCAGTGCCTCACCACCTTCACAGTAAAGAACTTTCTTCTTATATCCAGTCTAAACTTCCCCTGTTTTTTAACTCATTACCCCTTGTCCTATCACTACAGTCCCTAATGAAGAGTCCCTCCTCAGCATCCTTATAGGCCCCCTTCAGATACTGGAAGGCTGCTATGAGGTCTCCACACAGCCTTCTCTTCTCCAGGCTGAACAGCCCCAACTTCCTCAGCCTGTCTTCATACAGGAGGTGCTCCAGTCCCATGATCATCCTTGTGGCCCTCCTCTGGACTTGTTCCAACAGTTCCATGTCCTTTATATGCTGAGGACACCAGACCTGCACAGAATACTCCAAGTAAGGTCTCACGAGAGCAGAATGGAGGGGCAGAATCACCTCCTTCGACCTGCTGGTCACAATTCTTTTTGATGCTCTTTTTGATGCTCTCTCTGCTTTAAAATAGAGCAACTGTGACTGAATTTAAAAAATAACTAATTAATGCAGAAGTCTGATCCAGAGGGAAATTATTCAGTATAACTAAAGAGCACTGGCAAATTTTTAGTTTTGGTTTGCATCTGTGCAGGAACTATGAGCTGATCTAGTTTGTAATGGATGGCCTGAGAAGCACAAACAAAAATGTTTCAAGTAAAACATGCTAAAATTATATATATTTGATGTAGTATTAAATGCTTGCATATCCATTAAATGTTGGCACCACCAATGTGATATAAGTGCACAGACCATTTTGGGGGTGACTTGGATTTAGATGCAAGTACTTCAGTTTTGCTTAAGGACAGCTTAAAGTACCTCAGTCACTTAAAGGGTTGTACCATAAACTCTGTGAAGAAATCTTTATTTTGCTCTGAATTCAGAAAGCTCTGGTGATAACTTTTCATTTTCCAGCAAAAGCAAATCTGAGGATTCTGTGTTGCTTTTGATACATGGTTTTCTAGAGCTTAAATCTGAAGTACTTTTATAATACTGAATTTCAAACTGGGCCATATCTGATTTCTCAGAAAACGGGAAAATTTTACAGGCTGTTTTTTTTTAAATGTATCTCTTTCTTCTGGAATAAAATCAGATTATTGCAATTTGCAACTTCTTCTAGGTAGCAAGGCATGCGTACCATCCACATATTCCTAAAATCCACGGCTAACATTTCAAAGTATGACTATTGTCATCACTGTTATTTTCCTTATGTTTTGTAAGCACCTACAAAATAGGACTTTGTACGCATTCAAGGTAAGACTCTAGTATTTCCTTCTATCAGGTACATGACTGTGATGTTTAAAGAGAATAAGGAAGAAGAGAGAATTTGATGAACTGCTACACCATATTAAATAGTCTTAAAGTCAGATCATTTGAAGGCTTTCTAGAGGTTTTCAAATTGCTTCATTGAATTACTGTTGATACACCTGTGCAATGAGCTCACTAAACAGAATTCTCATCATACTAACAATGTTGTTAGAAAGGAGACGTTTGACTAAAAGGTAATGTAATTGCCAGTTTTTTTAATGTGCACTCTTAAAGAATTTTATCAGAACACTGATTCACATAAAACATGCACAGTTAGATTTGCCCCCATATAATACACCGCAATTGCCACATTAACCTTCCTTTCTTCGATTGGAAGTGCTTTTTTTTAAACTGCATTGTGCAGTAAGGTAACGCCCTAAGCATTACATACTGCTAAAAGTTCACTTTTTAATTGCTCATGTTCATCAAATTATGATAAACATACAGGATAGGTATACAAAACAAAAATGTGCATAATCAGTTGATAAAGAGAAGAATCAAGTCTCTTGTATCTTGGGTTGAAGTAAAACTCATAAAGATGTAATTTGCCACAGAATCACAGAGTGGCTGAGGCTGAAAGGGACCTCTGGAGGTCATCTGGTCTCACACCTGCTCAAGCAAGAGCCACTTTTGCTGAGGATCAGTGATCTGATTTAATGGTGGTCTTGGTAGTCCTAGGGTAAAGGTTGGACTTGATGATCTTAAAGGTCTTTTCCAACTCAGCTGATTCTATGATTCTATATCCAGACAGCTTTTGAAGATCTCCAGGAATTGAGACTCCATCTCTGGGCAACCTGTGCCAGTGCTCAGTAAAAAAGTGGTTTCTAATGTTCAGGGGGGAAATACTGTGTTTTAGCTTATGCAACTGCCTTTTGTCCTGTCACTGTGCACCACTAAGAGTGTGGATCGTCTACACACCCTGCCTTCTAGTATTTATCTATACTGATGAGATATCCCCCACAAACCATCTCTTCTCTAGTTTGAACAGTTGCAGCTCTCAGCCTTTCCTCCCAGCACCGATGAAACTAAAGCTAAGACATTCTGCAAAAATAGCAAAAACTGAGACAAGCTTCTACTCTAAAGACCAGAATCAGACCATAAATAAATATACTTATAAAAGCATATTTTAAAAGGGACGCAGACTTCCAATATTTAGCTTTATGTAGGCATAATATCCCAAATAACTTTAATAACTGAATCAGACCGTAAGTAAATATAAAAGCATGTTTTAAAAGGGATAGAAACCCCCAGTATTTAGCTTTATGTAGGCATAATACCCCAAAGAACTTTAATAACTGAATTGAAATAGAATAAGGAAACTGGTTTGCAGAAAAAGAAGAAAGCGCTTGGAATTTGTCAAGTATGATATACAGGCGCTCATTGCAGGCTGGATGAATTGTGACACTACAAGCAAAAAATTATATGTCGGAATATTCATTTTAAACAAATGTTTTTAAAAGAACATGAATCTATTAAAGGGCATGTGGCAGATTGAGCTAAAAGCCAGTCTTGAAACACTGTAAATATCCTCCTGAACTCTGAGGACAGGCTGCATGAAAGACAGGCTGCATAACAAAATGACCTCCTCTTGTCCTCTTCTACCTCACAAAAACCCACCAAGCAGCCTGAAAAGAGACAAAGACTTGCGTATGAATTTAGGGCCTTTCAGTCATCTCTTACAAGCGTAGTCAGAATTTGCCAAGTAAAAAATTAATATCGTTCAAAGCTTAAGTTTTTACTTAATTAGCAGCATTTTGACATAGTGTGCAATAGATCAAAAACTGCGTATGATAAAAAGAAGTCCATGTGAAATGGAAGTTATTTACAGGTCATCAAAAGAAATTATGCTTATTTTCTTAAAATAATTTACATGTCCTTCCTTATGGAGTGACGCTGACGCCAGAAACTGGCTGTGAAAGGTTAACAATGCTAACATAGCTGACTTTCTTCTCCACTTTACTACTCTGAGAATTGTAAAAACTGAGAGCTGCAGGTGCATTTTCTGGAATATTTTTCACTAGATCTAAAGGTGTAAATGGATCTCATGTTATGCAAATATAAACATAAAAGGCCCTAAAGAAATTAACTAAAATTATAATAGAAATTATTGAAGAAAATGATTGTGTCTGAAGGGACTGAAAAATCAGAAAGATATTTTTTATACAAGTGGCCTGATATGAAGAATAACCATGAGGAAGCTGTTATGCATATGCATAACATATATACAAAAATAGAAAACGAATGCAAACCCCATAAGAAAAGACCTCCAAGAAGCACACCTGCTTTCATCAGATGACTTTACTAAAAAAACACAACAGTGTAACAAGCAATTGTGGATTCTCATCTAGTTTAGCTTTGTGTGATGACTGTCTTAGTAACAGCTGATACTGGCCTGTAATTTAGGTGGATATCAACATAAAAGTTTTACAGTGAAGTATAGGTTCAATGTGTAAAGTATGTAGCTTGTTTCCATTTCTCCTCAATTTAATAAGCCTCAAAATAATGGAACATTAATGAAAAGGGCAGCAAAGTCACACTTTAATCTGTATTTTGTGGAGACAAATTACAAAATGGTACTTGTAAAACATGTGTCCCAGGTCACTGATATGTTCTTCAAGAGAGATCTAAGTGCTTTAGCTGTTTGAAACTATTGTCTTACTGTCAAGCTGTGGATGTACAGAGATGCAGGCAAGGCTGAGTAAAATATCACTGTATTGGAGGCTTTGAGCTAGCTCTTGATCAAAATGTCGATACTTGAAACTAAGGTTGAAAACAATGTCTCCCAGTCATAGTGTAGGCACATGCGTTGCGTTTAGTGTCATGTCCTGTGAGAAAATGGTTATCTTATCTGTTCCAACCTTAAATAAAAAAAAAAAGGAAAAGAGTGGAACAATTCTTATCAGTTTGCTGAGAAGATCTTGAACAGATGGTAAATTAAATTACTATAAATGTACTGAGTACTTGAAAACAGTCTTTGATACTTTAATGTATCAAAAAGGGGATTAACATGATGTATTGAGCATTTTTAAGGGTATGTTTATTTAATCTGCTACTATTTTTAAAACAAGCATTTACCATTTCACTTGCTTTTGCTAATAAATCAATATATATTTATTTTCCCTTTGTTGAACAAGCAAAATACCCTAAATAGTGCAGCTTCATAATGGAAAGCCCTGAACAAGCTAGTGCCTAGAATCATAACTGTGTTTGCCTGTGTTACACCACAGTCTTCACAGTCCTAAAACATCTTCTAGTTAAAAATTCGTCTCTGCATAGAAGCTTTTAAAGTTGTACACCTAATAGCTTCCTGTTTATAGGATGGGAACATTCACTGGATCAATACTGAATTTGTTTCACTGAGTTCAAATTTTTATGCAGAATTATTATTGCTTATGTGATCTATTTTGTTAACAGCCTGAAACATCTATGAAGACCAGTGGAAGTCATACATATGCTGCTTTCAGGAGTGATATAAAAATTAAGAAAGGGCTGCCAAAATTTAGTGATTGTTTACATTGTTGAATTTTTCCAGGGCAAGCTATAACTCAATGAGAAGATTAGGGGAGAAAAAAAAGAGGCTGAGGGAGATTTGGGGTTCTATATTTTTGGGTGGTTCTTTGTCTGTCAGCTGGCTTCACTAGTGAATGACGGCCTTTGCTGGAATAAGTGATAAGGAAGATTTATTTTTTAATCATTGTGTCAGATGACAAATGCACAAAGGATGCATACGGTCTTAACTGCAAAGTTTGATAGAAAACCCAGTCTTCTTTACTAAACTGTGTGTGCACTGCAATATATAGAGAGTTTTCACAACCTTGTCTATGAAAACATTTGCCAAGAAGTATGTATATTCGACATGTAGTATATCTCAGAAGTTATCTGTATCTAATTATTTATTTATTGTATGTGATCAAGTGAGAAACTGGAATCGCTGAAGTGGCTGTGGAAGGGAGATACAGACAAAATACAATAACAGCCAAAGGAGCTTTATTTTTTAAATTTCAGAGAAATATGATATTCATTTTCCCTTAAAGGTTTATACTATTGAGAAAATAAGAAAGCATGAATCTGCTACAGCAAATAACGTCTTGAAAGCTGTATTTAGTCATATTTAAAATTTATGATGAAGAATCATTCCTTAATAGAATTTACTGATTTATTTTTTTTCATTGGGTGTCAGCCAACTTATTATCCAGAATGGCAGTTTAAATAAATGCTGAACAAAATCTTTCCACTACAGTAATTTAGAGATAAAATGTGTCGTGCTTTAAGCCCAACCAGCAACTCAGAACCACCCAGCGTCTCGCTCACCCCCCTGCCTTCCTCCCCCCAGATCCTGGAGGGATGGGGAGGAGAATCGAAAGAATGTAACTCCCACAGGTTGAGATAGGAACAATCCAGTAACTAAGGTGTAACAAAAAAACACTACTGCTACCACCAGTAATAATCGTGATAAGAGAAAGAACGAGGGAAGAGAATACTACCACTCACCACCCTCAGACTGATACGCAGCCTGACCGAGCAGTGATGTAACCCTTCCGGGTTAACTGCCCCCAGTTTATATAGTGGGCATGACGTGCTGGTATGGAATACCTCTTTGGTTACTTTGGGTCAGGTGTCCTGTCTCTGCTTCCTCCCGGCTTCCCCTCCTCCCTGGCAGAGCATGAGCCTCACAAAGTCCTTGGTCAGAGTAAACATTACCGAGCAGCAACTAAAAACATCGGTGTTAACAGCACTGTTCCCAGCCCGAAAGTCAGAAACACAACACTGCACCAACTACTAAGACTGAGAAAAAAATGACTGCTACTGCTGAACCCAGGACAAATGTCATCCAGCAGACTCGAAAAAAGCTAAATGCACAGCTTGCTGTATCTCTCTCTCTATATATATATGATATATACGTATGGTATATATAATATGATCACGACCGTCTAAGCCCAGTTCACGTTCCCTATTAGTGGGTGAACAATCCATCCTCAGACAGGTTAGTTTTACCCTACTGGCGATGTGTTGTTGCAATAGTAATTCTGCTCAGTAAGAGAGGAACTGCAGGTTCAAACCCCAGGTGCGTGCTTTTGGCTGAGGAGCCACTGGCGCGAGGCTACCATTTGTGGCTTATGACTGAAAGCCTCTAAGTCAGAACCACGCCTAGACGCTTGATATTGTGCTGTTACATCATCGGCTGCTCAAGATTGTCCCAGGAGATGACAGGCTTTTTCAGAATGTGTGTGTTAAAGCCCTTCCTGAATCTTCACTAGCAAAGACAGGCCTTCCTCATAGGAGAAAGAAAACTCCTATCTTCAGACCGGGGTTTATGGAGCTTGTCTAGCCTTGTAAGAGAAGAACACTCTGACAAAACCTATGACCTGAGGACTTTGCTGTCACAGTCCTAGCTAACTAGGCCGTGGCAGTTGTAAAGGGTGGGGTCAGTTCTGCGCATGCTGCGCCTCACCTAAAAAATCCACTGTGCAGGCTGGAAGGGCTCACTCTCACTTGTCTGTATGGACAGGAGAGGGTCAAAATGGCAGGTGACAAGGTGCATGAGAAGCTGCAGATCCCACCTTGCATGCGGGTGGACCATGGCATGGGTTGCTCGAGATTGCCCCAGGAGAAGAAAGTCCTGGTCGAACACTTCCTGATTGCCTAAGCAGCCTTTTTTCAACCACATTTGCATATCTGAGATGCCTTGGTCACCGTGCTTGTAGGAAGCATGGGTAAAGCCCTTCCCAAATCTTCGCTCGTGAAGCCAAGCCATCATAATACCATAGCTGAATGAAGTGAACAGAAGTCTTAATTTCTATCACTGTTGATTTTTTCCATATTTCCTACTTTGGACTATAAACATCTGTTAAAAAATGATGCAGTTAGGGTGTGTGGGAAGAGAGATCATTATCTGTATACTGCAGTTAGTTCTGTTTATGGACAAATTTGCCAGTCATCTATGAAACCATTCTGCACTATGCAGTTTTCTTAGAGGTACACCTTTGATTTGTGTTTTGTTATTTGGTTTCTTGTGTCTTATCAGCTACCAGGATACTTCTTTTGTACTATACTTCAAAATTTTCAGTGTCTTACAGAAACTCAGAAACCCTCAAAGATAAGAGGCTCTTTGATACTTACAATAAGCAATGCTAAAATTAAGTTCTTTTGATACACTGATAGATTTTTTTTCCCCTGTTGATAATGAAAAATGAGAGTCTATTAACACTGATTATTTCCATGACACCAGTTCATTACTTTTCTTGGATAATCAAATCAAAACTCATCATATAAAATGACTATTCTTTTTCATGTGGCAATGATCCATTTTTCTTTCTAATTACTGCCTTAATTTTCTCCAAGCTGTGCACAAAACTATTTCAAAATCCTTTTTTTCACCCTTTCTGATAAAAATTCTTAGGATAGAAAAATTATCTCATGAAGACAAGATTTGTATGCAACTTTGGCAGAGTAGGGAAACTATGTCATTTAAAGGAATTTTATCAGGTCCTACTACATGGGAAATAATCTATAAACATTTTTTGACTACTCTAAGTTAAATTATGTACATATTAAATCAAGACAAAATAAGTGATTCTTGAATAAATAATACTGGAAGAATTAGAAAATCCGTATTTCTTGAGACTCATATGACAGCTTAAAAAAGTAGTTTAATTGTTTTTTCTATACAAGATGATGACTTTTTTTTTTTTCTGTATAGTTAGGTACCACAAAGGAAAATGTGACCATATAAGGAAAGTCATTACATTAAAGGAAACACAAGAGCTCTGATAATTTTAGAAATTTATGTTCTTCTTTTAGAACCTAAATTCCTGATTCTTCATGGGGAAAAACTCCATCCAGTGCTTACTTAAATTACGCTTGTTATGTTAAAAAAGTAAATAAAAATTAAAAAAGTAAAAAAAAAATCATGTTTTTGCGGATGATCTTCCTTTCTACTTGCTGAAGTAAAGCCAATAGCTATGTTGCTTAAGTACTTAAGTACTGAAGTATTCTTCTATTTCTACCTCTTATCAGATTGTGTTTCATTATAAATTCTAGAGTTGTACCTGGCCAACCCTCACAGCTTGCTTTTATTCTGGAATTCTCATAGCTGACTTCAGTAGTGATAGACATTGTTTAGACAGAAATACAAGAGACACAGCACTAAAAGAGGTGTTCCTTTTACTGTCAAAATGAGTAAAAAGAAAGCCTCTGTCTTCTTCATGAGTTTACTTATTTTTTCTTCATAAGGTTAATTTGATACTCTCCAAGTTGTCTTCAGTTTTAGGCTCTCTTGCGAATATTTAGAAAGCTGGGAGAGGATTTGAAAACTGTTTTCTTATGGAGCAACAATATAAATACACTATGCCTCCGTGATTTTTAAAAAAAGACAATGGGCAGGACACAATGCACAATGATGGCTATTATATCATTCATTGGTGTGAAAACAATTACAAACGCATGGCTTCCCTCTGGATGGTCTATGCAGTTAGAGTCTGCAACTCCAGTTGTCCTTGAGAACAGCAAAATGCAAGACTAATTTGACAGCTTTGGAACATCAACATTTTTAATTTTTAATTCTTTTGATGAGACATTTTTTCCTAACTGTGTTCTGGGATGGAGTTAATCCTCAAATAACCCTGTCAAAGGGAAGTTAAACTCAATATTCCTACAACCAGGGGAAGAAAACTAAAACTAGTCAAACATTAGATAATTGGAAATTTTTACGTTTACATTCAGTAGAATGCACACACATTTATGCTTCCATGTGTAACTGTACATATTTTGTTTCCTTTGCTAATGCATTTGTGGTTATTAGTCTTAAAGTTTAACAACAGCTCTGCCAATGTGTCAGTCTATACAGCAACTGACTTATTTTGTAACAAAAGGTACATACTTTAAAAAACTGTTTGAGGCAATTCAAATGAGTGATGTGTCTGCAGGAAAAAAAGCAATTAAACCCATCTTTGAATTATCAGAAAAAGGTTGAGAAAGATCAAAAATCATAGGGGAGTGGTAGTGTGGTGGTAGGAAGGGGTGAATTTTCAGAAGAAATGAAATCAAGGGGAAATGAGATTAGGGTTCATTTATGAAGTTACAGTTGCTGTGGATAAATGTCAAGAATGTGTGTGACAAAAATTGCACAGAGAAGACAAACCAGAAAATTCTGATCCTCAGAGTGGCTTGCAACAGCTAGAGTTGTCTAAATAAGTGTCAATTCTGCATTCTTTCTAATTTTACCTTTTATTTCTCACTTATAAAACTCTTTAAAATTACTCAGGTATTGACATGCAAAGTAGCTGAAGGGATGTGTTTGTTTTTACTAAAGTAACTAAGAAAATACAAAGTGAGATTGCACTGCTGCAGGTGTTTTTTATTAGATGGTCTTCCATTTGTACAGTGCAGCACAACCTTTTAGGTCTAAATAAAAATAATAAAAATAATAAAATAATATATCATATAATTTATTTGTTGCACAACTGAACAACTGTCAACCCATATGTAAATTGCTTTGTCTCTATTGATGAAAAGTGCTTAAAAATAATGATGAAAAAATAAAAATAATACACTGTTAACTGATGTATACTGCAGACACAGAACTGCCAAGCAGCAGCTCAGGGCTATGAAGAAAAATTGTAGAATCACCATAGAATCATAGAATAGTTAAGAGTTGGACCTTAAGATCATCTAGTTCCAACCCTCATGCCATGGGCTCACCCTAGACCATGTCGCCAAAGGCTCTACCCAACCTGGCCTTGAACACCGCCAGGGATGGAGCTTTTACCAGTCATTTGGGCAATCCATTTCAGTACCTCACCACCCTCACAGCAAAGGACTTTTTCCTTATATCTAACCTAAATTTCCCCTTTTTTAGTTCAAACCCATTACCCCTTGTGCTATCGCTACAGTCCCTGATGAAGAGTCCCTCTCCAGCATCCTTGTAGGCCCCCTTCAGATACTGGAAGGCTACTAGGAGGTCTCCACGCAGCCTTCTCTTCTCCGTGCTGAACAGCCCCAGCTTTCTTAGCCTGTCTTCATACGGGAGGTGCTCCAGCGTCCTGATCATCCTTGTGGCCCTCCTCTGAACTTGATCCAGCAGCTCTATGTCCTTCTGTTGAGGACACCAGGACTGCACACAATAGTCCAAGTGGGATCTCACGAGAGCAGAGTAGAGGGGCAGGATCACCTCCTTCAACCTGTTTGTTACGGTCCTTTTGATGCAACCCAGGGTACAGTTGGCTTTCTAGTCTGTGAAAGCGCACTGCTGGCTTGTGTTGAGCTTCTTATCTACCAACACTCCAAGTCCTCCACATGGCTGCTCTGAATCTCTTCTCTACTCAGTGTGTAGCTGTGCCTGAGATTGCTCTGACCTAGATGTAGGACCTTGTACTTGGCATGGTTAAACTTCATAAGGTTGGCGTCAGCCCACCTCACAAGCGTGTCAAGGTCCCTCTGGATGGCATTCCTTCCCTCCAGCTTGTCAACCGAACCACACAGCTTGGTGTCATCGGCAAACTTCTGAGGGCGCACTCAATCCCACTGTCCATGTTGCTGACAAAGATGTTGAACAGATTCAGTCCCAACACTGACTGCTGAGGCACACCACTTTTTACGCACCTAAAGCTAGACATTGAGTGGTTGATAGCAATTTTCTGTGTATGGCCATCCAGAATATTCTTTTTCCACTGAGTGGGACATCCAGGAGTTTTCAAACCTGGTTTCTGCAGAGGTTCTTAGCTAACATAGAATTTTGTTATTCCACCTAGAAAAATTATCATGTTTACAGATTCTTAAATATGTTTTATGTACACACTAGACATGCTAACTTTAATTCAAATTTTATCATAAAACTGTCAGTTATTTTATTGGCATATCATTTTCCTTGTACTCTGGTTGAAGCCACTAGAGATTTCTATGTTAGTTCTCAAAAGTGGTGTATCTCTTGGACAAACATCAACACTACAATAGTAGTATGCAGTTAAAAGCAAGTGGTGCATGTTCACAATGCTCTTCAGTGCTGGCTCTGCAACTGAATCCTTTGTTCTCCTGTGGTTGCATCCTTTTTTTGTCTCTAATTCACCCACAGAACTGTGCCAATGACCTGTCTACGTTCTGATCACAGAATCATAGAATCAACGAGGTTGGAAAAGACCTACAAGTCCAGCCTTTATCCCAGGACTGCCAAGTCCACCACTAAACCATGTCAATGAGGGCATTTGCACATTTTTTGAACACTTCTAGGGCTGGTGATTCCATCACTTTCCTGGGAAGCCTGTTCCAACACGTGATTACCTTTTTGGTGAAGAAATTTTTCCTTACAGTCAATCTAAACCTCCCCTGGCCCAGCTTATTACTTGGGAAAAGAGACTGACCCGTACTTCACTATAACCTCCTTTCAGGTAGTTTTAGAGAGCAAAAAGGTCCCCCAGGAGCCTTCTTTTCTTCAGACCAAACCACCACAGATCCATCAACTTTTCGTCACCAGACTTGTGCTCCAGACCCTTCACCAGCTCTGTTGCCCTTCTCTGGATCTGCTCCAGCATCTCAATGTCTCTCTTGTACTGAGGGGGCCAGAAATGAGTACAGTATTTGGGTGTGGTCTCACCGGTGCCAAGTACAGGGGGAAAACCACTTCCCTGGTCCTGCTAGCTACTCTGTTTCTGATACAGGCCAGGATGCTGTTGGGTTTCTTGGCTGCCTGGGCACAAGCTGGCTCATGTTCAGCTGCCACCAATCAGTGCCTCCAGGTCCTTTTCCACCGAGCAGCTTTTCAGCCACTCTTCTCCAAGCCTCTAGTGTTGCAAGGGTTATTGTGGCCTATGTGCAGGACCCAGCACTTTGACTTGAACCTCGTACCCCAGGCCACAGTTCTTTGACCCAGCCTGTCCAGGTCCCACTGCATTCTCCCTGTCCTCCAGCAGATCAACACTCCCACCCAAGTTGCTGTTGTCTGCAATATGTCATCTGATGATGTTGAGTTCCTCAATAAATCCTATTGCTTTGATATAATGCGTTTCCTGGGATCAACAGGGTCCTGAACATCAACTCAGAGTCACTGCATATAACGATACTTTCAAATATAGCCAGATTTTGAAGTAGCTGTTTTCTATTTCAAGCTCTACTGAAGACTATGAATGCTCACTCTGTATTACACCTTTGAGGTGAACTTCATTAGAAGAAGAGGAAAAATTATCCCAAAGCACACACAGTACACAGTACTGTAAGTGAAAAATTTTTAAAATTTTGTTTGACAGTTTAATTTACTAAAGCATGGGATCTAACTAACCTTGCTTAATCTAACAAAATTGGGCTAGTAGACATTAAAGATGGCTCTTTAATGTTGGCCATATATACCTCACTATTTTATATAAATTTAAAAATACACGGCATAAAGCAGAATCCAGATGCTTTAATTCTTTCTGTTCTTTGAAATACGTATTTTTTTTCTCTTTCCCAATTTATCCTTTTATGGGAATTTTGAGATTCATTGAAAATTAGGCTGGAAAGGAAACTAGACAGGAAACCAGGAAAACTCCTGATTCTTCCTACACTGATGTATATCTTAGGTTGAAGAGTAGATGAGAAGTCTTAACTTGTTGCATGATTTAAATAGTATATAAAGCCCAAAGGAACTTAAAGAAGAATTTCAGTATGACTTCACACTTGCATTGACTTCTTTCATATCCTAATGATTAGTCTATATAAGTAGCAAATTATTCTAGTCTGAGAGTTAACTTCTGTTTGATGTGATATCATTGTGGGATTTTGTTTCTATTTTAGCACAAACTTTCATTAGATTTTTTTATCCTTTTTTTCATACTTTTTATCTTTTAAACCCTCAGGTTCCTTTCATGATTGATGATATTGTATTTCAGCAGTATACCTAAGAAATGAACAGTTTTAAAAATTTTAATTTGTTTCAAAATATAAAATAACATAAAGTTGCTGTGCATGCTTGGAAATATTTGAGGCAGAAACGGAATATAAATGCAAGATTGGGCAGTATAAAACTTTGTTGTAACTTGTTGAGGATATTATGGAGAAGGAAGATCTAGTTGTTAACTTCCCGGTAAACATGAAGCACCAGTGAAAGAAATAAATATGAATAACCAATGCAACAATTGAGGCAAGAGAAGACTTAATCTATAGATTCTGTGTGCAACCGTATATGGATGATCCAAAGATAAGACACTTAAGACAAATATGTAGAAAGGTGTTAGGGTAAACAGGAAAATTGAAGAGCTTTTAAGAATAAACTTGTAAATGTGTGTAGGTATTTTCTTTGTCATGAGGTCATGCTGTTAAATCAGAAGTCTAGAGGCAACATTACTTCTGTCTATAAACATGTGGGGATACATGCTGAAATGTGGAAATTTCTTCTAGAAAAGAATTTTACATGAAGGAAGGATGTAAAGTGTAATGAATACATGTTAATAATGGAAATTAAAAGTTCCTTTAGTCACTAGACTCAGTATATTCTGGAACAACTTTTGTATAGAAATAGTAGAGTCAAAACATAGTTCCACTTTTAAGCTGGGATTTCTTTGCTTTATTAAAATGAAGATGTAGTGTTCATTAGACTGGTCCTACTTGGCATTTTAGGAAGCTTTTTTTTGTCCTGTGTTTGCTCCTATTCAACAGTAGCAACACTCTGTTTTACTATGGACTGATAGCATTGGTTCGAAACAGTGGCCTTGAAATGAATCCTTTTTTTGATTTGGAATCTTTTAGAATCAGAGTGAGATTTGATCTTGAATGCATCAGTAGTAGTGTATCCCTGATGTTATCAAAGCAACACTGGTAAAAAAGAATAATCCAAAAGTGGGTTATAGTGATCATGCCACTGGCACAAAAACAATATAATGCCATGCAGCTTCACCACTGTCATCTGGATCAGCTTTCACAAGCAGCAGGATTTTAACACATGTGGAAAAGAGAACAGTCCCTCTGAAGTAAAGAACAGAAAAGCACTTGCAATAAATATATCTGCATCTGCATTTTAAATTATTACTATTAAGAGCCCCACCAGTAAAAGTTTTAAAATTAATTAATTATAACATATGAGTATGGTACAAAAAGATGGGTTAAAACACCTTAAAAGCTAAGGACTTCATGCAGATCTTTGCCCTGTCCTTAAGGGAGAGGAAGCTTTTAATCTTGTCATATAGTATTATTGCTTGTACTTCTGAGCCAATAAAAACTTCCACAGGCAGATACAGTGTCAGAAGCCATAGTTTAACTTTTCCAGGAAAAGAGAAGGAAAATCAGCATAATCTTATAAACCCACCAGCTTCCACTGTCACCCTTGCTTCCTCAGTCAAATGAGTAGTGTATATATATAAAGGAACTAATAATTCAAGTAAGTTTGAGCATAATTCCATTAAAGTGCTCCTTAGAAATATGTGATTTCATGTGCATATATCTCATTTGGGGCACTCAACTAAAAAATAAAAAGCAAACATAAATAGCTAAGCCAACCTAGAGAATGCCTTGAGGAAAACAGTTTCTAGCTGAAACTTTCAGGGAAGTTTTCTCAAGGCTGACAAGTCTGAAGACCTCCATTGTAAGACACGCATCTAGTTCACAAAAAGCATGCAGTAAAGGTCTGTTACCTTCTATCTGAAGCACTAGTATCATACTGTGCAGATGTTTCAAGAACACATTTCTCCTCCCACTGCTATCTCTTTACACAAAAGTGTAAGTGGAGTACGGCAGCATATTTTCTGTAGGAAAAGCATCCTGTAGGAAAGGCATTAAATGCTGGTTTTTTCTGGCTTTATTTTTTTTTCTTTTTTTTTTTTTCCAACACAAAAGTATTTCCAATGCTTTATCTCCTTGCTATGTTTATGGCCTGTAGAAAACAACTTGCATGTATAGGGTTAGACAGAACATATGTGAAAATCATAGAATCATAGAATAGTTAGGGTTGGAAAGGACCTTAAGATCATCTAGTTTCAATCCCCCTGCCATGGCCAGGGGCACCTCACACTAAACCATGTCACCCAAGGCTCTGTCCAACCTGGCCTTGAGCGCTGCCAGGGATGGAGCATTCACAACTTCCCTGGGCAACCTGTTCCAGTGCCTCTCCAACCTCACGGTAAAGAACTTTTTCCTTATATCCAATCTAAACTTCCCCTGTTTAACTTTGAACCTGTTACCCCTTGTCCTACCACTACGGTCCCTAATGAATCGCCCATCCCCAGCATCCTGGAGTTATAGTCCTGCCTTCACATACTAGAAGGCTGCTAGGAGGTCTCCACGCAGCCTTCTCTTCTCCAGGCTGAACAGCCCCAACTTTCTCAGCCTATCTTCACACAGGAGATGCTCCACCCCTGATCATCCTCATGGCCCTCCTCTGGACTTGTTCCAGGAGTTCCATGTCCTTTTTATGTTGAGGACACAGGAACTGCATACAGTACTCCAAGTGAGGTCTCACAACAGCAGAGTAGAGGGGCAGGATCACCTAAAATCATAGAATGGTTTGTGTTGGAAGGGACCTTAAAGATCATCTAGTTCCAATGCTCCTGCTATGGACAGGGATATCTACTAGACCACCTTCCTCAAAACCCCATCCTACTTGGTCTTGAGCACTTGATGGGGCAGAAACAACTTCTCTGGGCAACATGTGCCATTGTCTCAGCAGCCTCACAGTAAATCAAGTAAAAGCAGCACAACTATTAATAAGAAAAAAAATACCAACAGACGTGCAGAAGATCATGTGCAGAGAGAGTACATTTTGGGGAGAGACCTTATTATTTCTGGGCTATAATATGCTCAGAAAAAACTGCATGGTATTATAGAGCATCTATATTTCGGGACTGAGAATGCTAACCCATATCTCATGTTTGCATGAGTATATCTTATTATGTACTTTCATATTTGCTCACTACTACTGTTTGATAAGAAAATCATAAACACTCTAGCTTAAAAAAAATTTGTGAGATGCATGCAGCTTGCTTCCCTTACATGTGTCCCATTGCACTGGGGAGTAATTTACAGCTGTTCAAACTACATGTCATAATTAATCAATGACACTGTAGAGCAAACATTCTCTAGGAAAGGTAGCTTTCAATAGTAAATAGTTTCAATGTGCTTTTTAATACTCTGTGTTGAAGGGCTTGATGAAGTTAGCTAAAAACCTTCAATACTGTTAAACGGACTCTAGCTAATAACCTTCAGTACTGTTAAATGGACTCTCTGGAGAGAGTATCTTTTCTGATAAACATTTGTATTTGTAGAGTGATGACTCTATTGGGGATAATTTAGACTACAGAATGCTTTAGATTATTACGTATCTTTAATTAGGTATGCCTTAAAGGAAGAATAAGTTTTTTAATTACAGAATGTTAGAGTAACCACCTGCTAATTAAAATATGTCTTTTTAAAAGATTAAGAAGAAAATACTGCATGAAATCCTATTGACAGTAAAAAAGTCTGCCCCATGCAGTCCTGTAAGACTAAAATTTCAGCGTCTGACTTTTGCTAGAAATCAAATCAAGCAACAGTTATTGCTATGATGCAGGTGAGTCAGGTCAATAGCTAGTATTGAACAGATATTGGCTGATGCTGTCTGCCCTTGTTTTGCAAGTCCCTACCAACTGTGGCATTCTTAACCCTATAGAAAATTTGGTCAACTATCAGTTAGCTTAGGAGTTGTTTGATGTTGAAGCTGTGACAACCTGGCCATGCTTCCTTTTCTACACTTGCTGTGGGGGAAATAAAAAAAAAAAAGCTGCAGGACTAGAGGACTAGATTTGCTTCTTCAAAAGAGAAGTGTTACCCCAAATGTAAGTTTATGAGGATCAGAAGTGTTTTTTTCTGTTTGAAGAATGCAGATGGCTCAGAGTATTGACACATTAGAGTGACATTGCTCGAGCATAAAGTGTAAGGAGAAGAATAAACATTCTGTACATTTAAATAGCTATTACACAGAAATAGCTAACAGAAAGGAAGCAGCAACCTCAATGTGCATTTTACTTAATTTCATTCTACTTGCAAGTAAAGAGGAAAACTACAGCTGAACAAATCTGTTACAGTTGTCCAGGAGATCCATTAAGAAAAAGTCCTGTTGTGGTAGAGCATAGTTTTAAGAGAGGATAATCCTAATTAACCAATTTTATTTATACAAAAGTAAAAGCATGTTAGAAAGTGGGACCTTCCTTTGCACAGAACTTGACCTCTGTTTTTTGTAAGCTTTTCTCAAGTTTTTCTTGCTGCCTCTCAGGAACAGCAGTCTCCTATAAGCTGCATGTGGTGCTCTCTTTTTTGTCTATGAAATGCTGCAAAAAGGAAAGAGTTAATACTTTGACGACAATGGAAGAACAGGAGACAGATTTGGAATCACTGAAAGACAAAAAAGATTGAATGCATGACAGCCTGCAATAGAACTAATAACAGAGATACAAACAACTGATTGAAAATGGAAATAAAGGAGCACAGTTTGAAGTTACAAGAATTTTAGCAGCCGTAGTGAAAATTAAGGAAAATAATTTCTCATTTCTATTATAGAAGAGTGGATGTATAAAAACTGCCTTTGGAAATGCAGAGTATTAAGTATTCTACTCTTTCAACACTTCTATGATGAAGAAGAAAAATAATAACACTACTCAGAGAAAGAAAGAAAGATGAGGAATTAAAAATTTCAGTGGGAGAAAATACTACAAAAAATGTCTGATGCATTCATTACTGATTAATGACCAGCAAAAGGATTCCCTTGTATTTTAGCTTGAAAGCAGATATTGTACTAACCAGGATCAAAAAAAAAAAAATTAGAAGATTAAAGAAAACAACATTATAGTGCAAGACAGTGAAAATATAATTAACTGGAAGGTTGGAACATCTTTTTGGTCCTGACTGCTGTGTTTTAACAGAGTCTCCTGAAAAAGTAGGAAGTCATAGCCAGGTTTAATCTTGCAAAGCAGCATGCTTTTATTTTGCATTTGCTTTTACTTTACTGAATGAGTTGCACCCACTGACAAAGAGTGAATTCGATATTCTGTGTTCAAGGTGTCTTTGTCAAAATGTTGTTAATTCACAACTTTTTTTCTTCAGTACATTTCAATATCATATATACCTAGGCTAAATGTTGATATGCAATCAGAATCAAACTGCCAGAAGGACCAGAATGTGGGATGAATATAGAGTTTTTATTAATATGGCTATTTTTATCTTTAAATTGTAATTTTTGTAATTAAAAATGTGTGAGAAAAAACTTTATGAATGTACATTTTTTAATTTCTTTAATATCAACATTAAAATGAGATTATTTTCTGGTAGTGAGGTAATTCTTTAGACAATAAGGACTAAAACTGTCACTGAAAGAAGTGTGTCTAATTATGAGATTCAAGGACAGTGTAACAACATCATATAATTACTCTCATCAGTAAATCCATAGCAAAACTATAGCTTCTACAAAAATTTATTAGTTATCGAACAGCAACAGCTGAAAATTGTTAAAGAATTTTTAAGAAAGGGCTCCAATTGTTATTCTTTTTAAATATATAAATATACATATATATATATATAGTTTGTGATTCAAGTAATGACTTCCACTGCAGGTATTCTTTCAGCTTTATTAAGCATTCCCTTAAATGCAAGTCTTACAGTAGATTGTATTAATTCTCTTTAACAGGAAGCCAAATGTTAAATGCGTTCTAACACTTCAAAAAAGGCAATGTTAAGAAGGCCTTTTCTCTTATATATGTACACATATTTTATCCTCTGCTTTATTTAAAGTATTTGAAGAACCTGAGTATTGAGGATTAACTCATTTTCTCAGAGCTAGAAATGAAACAGACAAGGGTAGTTTCTGGATGCCATCCCGTGCTGAAGACCACAGTTATGTGAAAGCATGTGAGTCAGAAATGGAAAGCAGAATTGGATGAAACACGTTAACCTTCTATTGCTACAGAAAACTTTAGTTAAAGGTGGTGCTGCTCCATCTTCTCCTCCATTCTCTTGGATTACTGGGGAAAAAAATTGTTTCAGTTATAATATAATGGAGTAACTAGCAAAAAGGAGAAATATCAAAAATACTGAATAAGTGTGGGAAAGCCCTCAATTGTACCAAGTGAAAAAGAAGAAAATTACTTGGGCTCCAAAACCCTTGGTCAGATTAACGAATGTTCTATATGAAAGACTCAGCAAACATGGAGGTCTGTGTTTATAAACTAAAGGCAGTTTAAAAGACTAGTGTATGGTCACAGAAAGATCTGTGTCTTCTGTGTAGTTTTGAGCTCATCAGAAATTACTGTTCCCTGTACAGTAACAGTGCCAATGATCAGCTCTGGACTGATGGCCTTTGTGAGAAAACTACTGTTCAGCTGATTCTGCCTGCTTGATTTTCAATTTCAGAAAAAAAGTAGTGTTTGCCATTAGAGCTGAAAGGTCGCTGCTTCCGGGGTTAGCAAGAAAGAGAGGAAATAGGGAAGCATATGGTCTCCTTGAAGTATTGGAACACAAAGAGAAGTGAAACTTTATTGCCAGGTTTGGAATGATAATTAACTAGTTGAGGACAGCTGTTCTTAATTAATAAAAAGATTTATTTCATACAGTATATTAGACGACATTAAATGTATCAAGTATTTTTCTCACTTTTAATATGGAAATCAAAAATGCTGTTTCCTGAGTCTGATAAAAGGATTGCATTGTACATATTTAAAAAAAGGTTGTAGCAGGACATAATCAATGTTCCCACAGCATGGCTGGACAGATGGGTGTGACTGCAGTGTCAATTTGTATTCAAATGAAAGACTGCTCTTGACCAGTGTTTACCTAATTTGTTATCAATACCACCCTCATCTGAATGAAACTGCACATTAAATAAAATACCATATTTAGGCCTATAATTTTTACCTTATTAGTTATGTTCATGATTATTATATGCAATTTCAGAAAAAAAAAGGCAACAGGCCTTATAATAACATATGAAAACTAAATGAAGTTTGACATAATGCTGTATAAATGCCAAAAAGAGATACCGAATCCCTGAACTGGGGAAACATCACTGTGTTATTTAGAGTTTCAAGGCCTCTGGTGTCAGATGAATGTCCAGAGTTGCCAAACCAAAACCTGTGTTCTGTAGGGGCTTCTTGTCTCTATTTTTTTTTTTGTTTGTTTTTTTTTTTTTTTTTTACAGTAAGTTCTAGAACATGCTATGTTTTTAGATAGAATCATAGGATTATGGAATGGTTAGGGTTAGAAGGGACACTAAAGATTATGTAGTTCCAACCCCCTACTACAAGCAGGGATGTTTCCAAGACCAGCTTGCTCAAAGCCCCATCCAACACTACCAGAGATCAAACAGCCACAACTTCTCTGGACAGCCTGTGCCAGTGTCTCACCACTCTCACAGTAAAGAACTTCTTCCTAACATCTAAATCTCCCCTCTTTCTGTTTAAAGCCATTGTTTTTTGTCCTATCACTACTTGCTCTTATAAAAAATCCATCTTCAGATTTCTTGTAGGCCACCTTTAGGTACTGGAAGCTTGCTATAATGTCTTCCTGGAGTCTTCTTCAGGCTGAACAAGCCTACCTGCCTTCACCTATTTTCACAGGAGAGGTGCTCCAGCCCTCTGATCATCTTTGTGGCCCAACTCTAGACTCACTCCTACACTCTTAAGCTGTGGGCCCCAGAGCTGAACACAGTATTCTAGGTGAGTCTCATAAGAGCAGAGGGGAAGGATCACCTCTTTTGACCTGCTGGTCATGCTCCTTTTAATGCAGTCAGCATATGACTTGCTGGTTTCCTGGGCTGCAAACACATATTGCTGGGTCATGTTGAGTTTTTCATCAACCAATAACACCATGTTCTTCTCCTTAGAGTTGCTGTCCATCCATTCTCTGCTCAGCCTGCATTTGTGCTTGCGATTGCCACAACCCAGGCACACAACCTTGCACTTGGCCTTTTTAGACTTCATGAGAATATATTTAGACAACTTATAATTACATTTTTGGTGAAAAGAAAGCACTAGCTCTTTCAGAAATGTGATTTAGAGGACCCCCCCCAATACTGTTGTCGTGGTTTAAGGCCAGCTGTAACTCAGAACCACGCAGCCACTCTCTCTCACTCCCACCCGCCTTCCTTCCCCTGGCTCCCAGAGGGATGGGGAGGAGAATCGAAAGAATGTGAATCCCATGGGCTGGGATAAGAACAGTACAGTAACTAAGGTGTAACAAAAACCACTAGTGCTACCACCAATAATAATCATGATAAGGGAAAGAACAAGGGAAGAGAATACAACTGCTCACCACCCTCAAACTGATATCCAGCCAGACTGAGCAATGATCTAACACTTCTGGGTAACTGCCCCCAGTTTATATAGTGGGCATGAAATGCTGTGGTATGGAATACCTCTTTGGTTAGTTTGGGTCAGGTGTCCTGTCTCTGCTTCCTCCCGGCTTCCCCTCCTCTCTGGCAGATCATGAGACTCACAAAGTCCTTGGTCAGAGTAAACATTACTGAGCAGCAGCTAAAAACATCGGTGTTATCAGCACTGTTCCCAGGCTGAAAGTCAGAAACACAGCACTGCACCAACTACTAAGACTGAGAAAAAATGACTGCTACTGCTGAACCCAGGACAATTGTATAGCTGTTGTATGGATTTAGTTAGCATGAGTAGGGCTTCTCAGTTAGCATAAGTAGAGCTTCTCCGTAAGTGGAAAAATACTAGGCCAGAGGGGAGGTTAGCCAGGGATAGCAGTGGGGTGAAATGAAATTGCAACATTAGTGATGTTAAGAACAAAAAAGAGGATGTAAAACTGCAGTGTAAGAATGTTGAGGTTAGTGCTAAACATAAGTAGCTGTTGTATTAAGCAACTTTGTGTAAAGCCCAGTCAGAAGCTTGTTGGCGAGGCATGTTAACCAATCAGTGTATAATCAACGTGTGCATTTGTGTATAAAAGATCATGTCTGATGCTCAATAAACGGCAATCGCTTGATCACATTGATTGTCTCTGCGTTGTCCATGACTCCCGCGTCAACATATAGGTCTTTGAAAAGGCTTCCCTTCAGATCAAGAACCTTTCATATCAGAACTTGTGGGAGGATTAATTGTTCTCCTTCAATTCTCTTCTTTCATGTTTGCTAACCTACCTGCTAAAATATTAAAGGCTCATTAAGGAGATAAAAAGTGCTAAATATTATGTAAGAAATAGCTAAATAATTCTCTTTACAGATATCTAACCTGCTACAAAAGCTGAAGCAAAGAATTATGTCTATGACTTGTCTTTCACTTCAACATAAAATTCCATTTTTTTAAGGGGTTAGATTTTCTTCTGGGTGATTAAACCAACATTGCTTAGAATTTTCAGATTTTGTTGTGACTGGATTCTGTTTAATAGTGCAAGTTTATTGCTCATCTGGGACCTACCAAATAACCATTGCATTACCGCAACATATAAGAAATTTTGTATTGCCTTCTTACACCTATTCTCCAGTTGTTGCAATGTCTAGGAATGTACTTGTCAAAAACACAGCTTTTATAATGATAATTTATTCTGAAATCAGGAAGCATGTATTTACATTCTGGAGGTGACCTGCAGTGATCCTGCCCCTCTACTCTGTTCTTGTGAGACCCCACTTGGAGTATTGTGTGCAGTTCTGGTGTCCTCAACATAAAAAGGACATGGAAATCCTGGAAGGCATGCTAAGGCACATGAAAATCAACAAGGTGCTTGGTGACAGCCAGCATGGCTTCACTAAGGGGAAATCCTGCCTGACCAATTTGGTGGCCTTCTATGATGGGGCTACAGAACTGATGGATAGGGGTAGAGCAGTTGATGTCGTCTACCTGGACTTGTGCAAAGCATTCGACACTGTCCCACATGACATCCTTGTCTCTAAATTGGAGAGACATCAGTTTCATGGATGGACCACTTGGTGGATAAAGAACTGACTGAATGACCACATGCAAAGAGTTGTGGTCAATGGCTCAATGTCCAGCTGGAGATCTGTAACCAGTGGTGTCCCTCAGGGATCGGTGTTGGAACTGGTCTTGTTCAACATATTTGTTGGTGACGTGGACAGTGGGATTGAGTGCACCTTCAGCAAGTTTGCCGATGACACCAAGCTATGTGGTTCAATTGATAAGCTGGAGGGAAGGAATGCCATCCAGAGGGACCTCGACACGCTTGTGAGGTGGGTCAATGCCAACCTCATGAAGTTTACCCATGCCAAGTGCAAGGTCCTACACCTGGGTCAGAGCAATTCCAGGCACAGCCACAGGTTGGGCAGAGAAGAGATTCAGAGCAGCCCTGTGGAGAAAGACTTGGGGGTGTTGGTTGATGAGAAAATGAACATGAGCAGGCAGTGTGCGCTTGCAGCCTAGAAAGCCAACTGTACCCTGGGCTGCATCAAAGGGAGCATGACCAGTGGGTCGAAGGAGGTGATCCTGCCCTTCTACTCTTCTCTCATGAGACCCACTTGGAGCACTGTGTGCGGTTCTGGTGTCCTCAGCATAAAAAGGACATGGAGTTGTTGGAACAAGTCCAGAGGAGGGCCAGAAGGATGATCAGGGGGCTGGAGCACCTCCTGTATGAAGACAGGCTGAGAAAGTTGGGGCTGTTTAGCCTGGAGAAGAGAAGGCTGTGTGGAGACCTCATAGCAGCCTTCCAGTATCTGAAGGGGGCCTATAGGGATGCTGTGGAGGGACTCTACATTAGGGACTGTAGTGATGGGACAAGGGGTAATGGGTTAAAACTTAAACAGGGGAAGTTTAGATTGGATATAAGTAGGAAATTCTTTCCTGTTAGGGTGGTGAGGCACTGGAATGGGTTGCCCAGGGAGGTTGTGAATGCTCCTTCCCTGGCAGTGCTCAAGACAAGTTTGAACGAGTCCTTGGGAGAGATGGTTTAGTGTGAGGTGACCCTGGCCATGACAGGCGGTTGCAAGTAGATGATCTTAAGGTCCTTTCCAACCCTAACTATTCTATGATTCTATGATTCCATGAACTGTTGGAACAAGTCCAGAGGAGGACCACAAGGATGATCAGGGGACTGGAGCACCTCCCGTATGAAGACAGGCTGAGAAAGTTGGGGCTGTTCAGCCTGGAAAAGAGAAGGCTGTGTGGAGACCTCATAGCAGCCTTCTAGTATCTGAAGGAGGCCTACAAGGATGCTGGGGAAGGACTCTGCATTAGGGACTGTAGTGATAGGACAAGGGGTAATGGGTTCAAATTTAAACAGGGGAAGTTTAGATTGGATATAAGGAAGAAGTTCTTTACTGTGAGGGTGGTGAGGCACTGGAATGGAAGCTGTGAATCCTCCATATCTGGCAGTGCTCAAGGCGAGGTTGGACAGAGTGTTGGGTGACATGGTTTAGTGTGAGGTGTCCCTGGCCATGGCAGCAGGGTTGGAACTAGATGATCTTAAGGTCCTTTCTGACCCTAACTATTCTATGATTCTATGATTTTTTCATTGAGAGGTTTGGACAAAGTTCTCAATAAGCCTGTTCTCTCAACTTTGTGTAATTCTAAGTGAAAACCAATAGAAAAAAAAATATTATTAAAAAAAAAAAAATCCACTCTGAATACATTCTTTTATATTTTACAGCAGCGGTTACATTTTTAATCAAGACTGGTCATGTTATATCATGTCAGTGAGTTTCCCATGGGCTTCCTTTCCTTTTTCCTCACTTCTTAGTCTGTCACTGGTGGCTTATTTTCTGTTTCAAAATGTTGAAAAATGTCTTCACAAAAAAAGATGTTTCAGTATTATACCTCAAGGATTTCACCCCTTCTTTACTGATGATAATTAGCTGTGCTGTTGAGATGGGTTTATTATTTTCAGTAACAGTGTTTGTTTGGAATTTTGTATATATTTTTTCCATCAAGAAATTGATCAATTCCAATTGAACAAATGCAGATTATGAGTTCCCAGTAAGGATACTTTATGGAGAAGTCCACGCATACATAAAAAAATCACAATTTTTTTTTTCTTGTTTTAAATATTGATTGAAAGCAAAATGGATACATAATTCAAACTTGCTGCCCTTACTGCAATAGAAGAAAAAATAAAACCTTTTCTTGTCTTGTTTAAAGGGAATTGTTAGTAGAATGAAAAAGCTATCACTCTCAGAGCAATATAATCTTTATGAGAAGTAATATCGAGCAAGCAGTTCTAAGACATGTTACAAAATCTCTGTTATTGATAAAGCATAGTAAATCTGAAAGGCATTTGGCAATATAAAACAACAAAAAACAGGAAAAATAGGAACATATGTTTGTAGACTCTGAAAGTGTATTTTGAAGTAACTATTACTAAAAAGTGCTGTACATGGATAAGTCATCTAAAATAAAACTGTGTTCATGAATAATGAAAATATGCATAATAAGTTATGGGCTTTTGTACAATAATTTGGGTTTGTTTAGAAATGCATGTAGGCCAGATGACACATAAACATGAATCAAGGATGAATATTTTTTGGCAGTATTGACCAAACGATATATAAGGCTTATTATATGTGAAATTGGAATGCTGTTGCTCTTCAAAGGAAACATAAACCTAAAACCACAAGGAAAGCCTGTACTCTGAGATTCATCTAAAGAAAATTCACATCTAAGTTGAAAGTGTGCCTATTTTAATCTGCAACCATGCAGTCTGGTGAAAACACTGTGGCATTATCTCTGTATTTTTGAACATTTAGAAATGTAATGCTTTTAGGGAAATATGTTTTTCCTTTTTCTCCCCCATTTTCTATGTATCTTTATCCCAAAATCTAGGTTTGAAATTCAACAAAAGTGTTTTGTTTTCTTTCAAGGCAAGTGTCTGTCCTGATCATATTCTTCACTTCAGCTTGCCTGAGTGCCCTTTGTGATTGGCAATACTTGATCAGAGACGACAAACAAGTTTGAACCAAAACCTTACATTTGGAATCTCTGGCCACCTTAGTGGTAAGAGTAGTGCAAAATCCTTCTTATCTGTTTAAAATATCTTTGTTTCTTTGTTCTGTATTGGGAACTAACCAGCAACACGAACTGACAATTTGTGTTACTACATAAATTGAAAAATTTGCGAAGATGCGTTCTTTAGAATATGGAAAATAAAGGCAGTTTTAAATGCTATTACATTACCACTATCTTGAAATACATTAATATACACATTGAACAGGTTTGTGCATTCAGAATGGAAATTTCTTATTTAGTCAAATTTATAAATAACTCATAGATTACACATCTAAACCCTAAGTTGTTACACTAAATAAGAATTATTTTCATTGTTGACCAGTATTTATTGACAGTGTTTCCAAGCCTGCCTAGGACTATCTGAGCAAAATAAAGTTGAGACAAGTTGATCAGCCTGAAGTGATGGTGAGTTCCTCAGCGCAGTAGCTGTTTTGGTGGCTTGCGAAAATTGTGTAATTTTTATGTTCCATCTTAAAATAAAAATATTTACATTACAAAAACACAAAACCATACTCAAAGAGTGACATTTTTTTTGGCTTGATCTTTTTTATGGGAAACTGGAGGATTTCTCTTACTCAACTGTGGGGAGTCCTAAAACTGCTCTTATGTTGCTGCAGAAGATCAAACAAGAGAGAGTATGAAAGCTGATGTGCTCTTTGACTCCATCATTCATGTTACTGGATAGGCAGTGGTAGGAGATGTGTATGAACAAAATCCTACAGGACAAAGCCCTTCACAAACTTCCCCAATGTGGGTCCTTCCCACATGTTTCAGTTCTTCAAGAATTGCTCTGTCATGGGTCTTTTTTTCACAGGAATGGGCTGATCCAGCACTGATGCCCTGCAGAAAGCAGCTCCCACCAGAAAACTTGCTCTTGCATTGGCTTTCCTCCATGGGCTAGAATTCCTGGCAAAAGCCTGCTCAAGTGTGGGCTCTCCGTGAGCCTCAGCTTCCTTCAGGACATGTCCACCTGCTCCAGTATGGGGTCTTCTGCAGGTGGGTATCTGCTCCACTGTAGACCTCCATGGGCTGCCTCATAGGCTGCAGAGGTATCTCTGCTCTGGCGCCTGGAACATGTCCTGCCCTCCTTCCTCATTGACTTTGGAGTCTGCAGGGCTGTTTCTGTCACATTTTTGTCACTTTCCTCTCTCACAGCTGCTACACAGTGTTTGTACCTTTTCTTTAAGATCTTATTACAGAAGTGACACCAGAGTTGCTGATAGGCTCAACTTTGTTCAGTGGTGGGTCTATTTTGGGGTCATCTGGAAATGGCTGTGTCCAGCTCAGGGGCTGCTCTTGGTATCTTCTTGCAGAGGCCATCACTGTAGCATGCCTGCTACCAAAACCTTGCCATGTAACTCAATACTTGCAGACACACGCTAGAGGTAGCGCAAAGATAGTAGTTTAGGCTGACTATTTTCTCTCACTTCTTTTGGATTCTGAATGTAAGGCTGAGAATACTGAAGATGGCTTAAGGCTGGCACTGGAGCATCAATTCAGATGTAAGAAATATGAGTATTGGACAACACTGTTCATCTTGTCAAATGCCATATCGACATATCCAGCTACTAATTCATAGTAGTATTTGCCTAACTTTATATCTGAGAAGTACAGCACTGAATTAAAAATGGGGATTTCAGGAGAGTTTCTGTACTTCAGCCTTTTTTTCCACCTTTCAGAATTACTTTTAAATGAAAACAGTCCAATCTTGTTTTTAACTGAAAATCTATTGAAGTTGTAAGGCACCTCTTGATATCTTGCTAACCCCCTGCTCAAGCAGGGACAGCTAAAACAGTTGGCTAAGGGCTATGTCCAGATAGGCTTTGAATATCTCCAAGGATGGAAAGTTCACAGTCTTTCCTGGCAAGATGTGTCAGTGTTTGACCACCCTCAGTAAATGTTTTTTTTCTTTTCAGATGGAATGTCATGTTTTTTTTTTAATTTGTGCCCATTACCTTTTGTCTTTATCATGTATCATACCCTATAGTTAACACCTGAAAACTTCAAATAATGAAGAAGACATCTTAAGTAATTTAGGAGTTATTGTCACATGTATAAACAGGTTTTAAGTCACAAAAGGGCTCTGTCTCTCAAATTGATAAAAGCTCCTTCATGTAATATTTTTACATACAACACCACAGAAAAATACAAGGACATTTGCAAAATTAATCCAGATTCTCGTTGTTTGTCTTCATTCCTTTAAGTCTGAGGGATACATTTTTCCTCCAAAAGTTCTGAGTCAGCTATAAACAGAGGAAGGAGGCGTATTAAAAATGCTTACCTTGGCCTATGCCCAAAGAGGCTGTTATGGCTAGATTATAGTCCTATTAAGCAAACTGCCTGTAAAATCATTTGACTGGGCTAATGTATCTAATTTCAAGGTCTAAGAATGTCTAAACTAATTTCTAAATATTGTAAAAGTTAATTAACTTTATAGGCTGAATTGCATGTCTGTTACAATGAATAAGGATGGACTACTGTTTGAATATAAAATAATGTAAGGAATATGGTTGAAAGGTAGATTGTAAATTGGCTTGGTGAAATCCTGAGAAAATACAATATCATATGAGTTCCTTAATAAATATTTCAGTAGTTGTAGAAGAAAATACTGTGGCAAAAAGGTGCTCATCTTGTAAGCTCCTTTTTCCCTTTTACTCACCATTAATTTGCTACAGATGGTTTATAAAAAAGTGAAAAATCCTTATATAGGCTAAATAGGCTCTGAAATGAATCATAATTATGATATGTTACATTGCTAATAAAAATATATGTATTTTATAATATTATATATTATATAGTATACAGTATTCCAGGGACCATGCTGGAATTTAAAATAGCTCATGAACTTCAACATTCGAGGATACCTTGATGTGATAACAGTGCCAGAATATTGCAAACCACAACACCGCCTCTCAGATGAGAAGTTAATACCAGAGTTTTTGCACTGAAGAGCTTCCCAGGTGCTGGGCTATTCATTTTATGCTCAGTTTGCACTTACAGTTTCCAACTTTTTCACTATTTATATCAGCTCTATAATGGATATCTCAAAGCCAAATCTCTCAAGGATAAGAACAAACTGGAAGATATTTTGAGGTGATTCCCTGTTCTACATAAAATCCAGACTGTTCTGCTAACTTGTTTTTGTTTAAAAACAATCCCAAAATCTGCAAAGATATGTCAATTTTAACATACAGTGAACTCACTGAACTTTGGTGGAAGTGCTAGTTTGGTTTTGACCTTGAGTATTGATCTGCTGCATCAGAGAATCACCCAGTGTACAAACATAGATTTTGCAATACATAGAATATAAAGGCTGCCCAGAATCAGCCAGAGAGGATAATATCCTGTCGTGGTTTAAACCCAGTCAGGTAACTTGTTCACCCACACCCCCCCCCCCCCCCTTTCTTGCCTTCCCCCTGCTCCTGGAGGGACGGAGAGGAGAATTGAAAAGAATGCAACTCCCATGGGTTGAGATAAGAACAGTTTAGTAACTAAGGTATAACACAGATCACTACTGCTACCACCAATGATAATAATGATAAAGGAAATAACAAGGGAAGAGAATACAACACCTCAGCACCAGCCGACCGATAACTCGCCCCCCAAGCCCGACCAAGCTCTGACCGATACCTCCTCCAGCCCAGCAGTCCCCCAGCCCTTCCGGGTAACTCCCAGTTACATCCTGGGCATGACGTGCTGTGGTATGGAATACCTCTTTGGACAGTTTGGGTCAGGTGTCCTGTCTCTGCTTCCTCCTGGCCTCCCCTCCTCCCTGGCAGAGCATGAGGTTCACAAAGTCCTTGGCCAAACCAAAACATCGCTATCAGTTCTGTTCCCAGGCCGAAAGTCAAAACACTGCACTGCACCAGCTGCTAAGAAGGAGAAACATGACTGCTACTGCTGAACCCAGGACATATCCTTTTCAGGCTTAAAGGATCTGCTTCTTAAAAATGATGAGAAGAAATAATCATCTGATTTTTCCTTTCAGGGTAATAAACAAAAATTGAATATAACACTTGAAGGAGGCAGTGGCCTAGGTAGGAATTTAGTTGCATATATTTTGTTATGGATAAGGCTGGTATCCTACATGTACTTAATATTTCTTAAATGTTTTTGTATTTTTGAGCCTTTTTTTTTGAGCCTTTTTTTGGAAGCTTAATACTTTTCTAAAGCCTTGTTTTTTTGAGCCTTTTTTGGAAGCTTAATACTTTTCTAAAGCCTGGTTCACACTGATATAATTAGGTTGAAGAGATATATGTTCAGGGCAGATGGGCTAGTAAATCCAGAAATAATATTGATGCAGCCTCTACATACATGTCTCATCACTCAGCTCATACTTTCATCTTACCTGTGAATCCACTTCTAAAGATTTGTTTCTATTACTTGTAGTTAAAGATTTTAATTTCCTAGCATATCGTCTTGTGACAGAAATTTACATTTGTTAGAAAGCTTAAAAAATACACTTTAGCATGGTGATAGCTTTATGTAATCCCCTCTTCCTGGATATCTTAACCATATTGTCCTGACTTAACCAAATAACCCATGTGCATATTGTTGCAATGACTGTTGAGGTAACAAAGTATATGCAAAAATCTGCCTTCTAATTTCTTTCATGACATTTGCTTTTTACAGTGCTAATTGGTATCACCTAATTTTTCAATATGTTTCTTTTCATTAATAAATCATCTTGTCATACTTTCTTCTTAAATAGCAATTAGTAGTATGAGACAAAACATGCAATGGATGTTTAAAATCAATCTCCCCTTCCTCCCATCATGAATTAGAAAATTCATTAGAAGTAATCATACTTTTAGATACTTGCACTGATACTGCAGAGGGTAGATAATATGATTAAACAAAGATCTTCTAGTTAAGCGAAAGTTAAGCAAATCTTACATACTGGTAATGCAGATTGAATTTACAAGCGCATATGACTCCCCAAGAGTAAAACATTAGGGTTTGACTAATTACCTATGTTCTTTATTTCAAGAACAAAAGTGTCTTGTAATGTACTAAAAATGCAGTACAGTCAGCTTTTCAGAGGCTATTTTTTTTTTTTTTATTTCTCTTATACGAGAGTGAAGCTGACTAACATCTGAAGGAATCACATTAGACATTTGCTGACTACCAAATGAGTCCTACTAATGCAGGTTAATTGAAAGTTTGTAAGATAAAACCCATAAAATATACAAATGCTTTGCCCTTGCAACATCCACTAAGTTAACCCTCAACATTGTTGAGGCGCTGCGGCACTGTAGCAAACATTATGATACTGCTGTTGATAGCAATTCAAGGTAAAAATGTTCATCAACATCTTCCTTATTTGTTTGGTTTAGACCCTAAGTTGCATATCTGAAAGAAGAGGGTAAAAGGAAAGGATTTATGCATAAAATCTACACTGATAACTCAGAAATCAATGTTTTCATCACCTGGTAAATCAGAGCTGTAACAGGAACTTAGAGTTGAGGTGCTCACTCCTGATTATCAAACTGGTGCTCCTCAGTGTGTAGGAAAACAAATTTCTTGAGCTCAAAGACCGTTAGGGTAGTAAATGTGTTATTTCAAGTATGTTTGTAATTTTTTTTTTTTTTTTGGTGTTTGATTTATTTATGCAAGTGAAATAAGTGGAGAGGGTGATATTGTAGGACATCACAAGATGAAAGGGCAGTGCTTCATTGGTGGAGTCATGTGCTCATGTGCTTCTTTCTGTTTTGATTTCTTCCATTTCATGTAGTTCTTTCCACCTTGAAGATGTGCCTCAGTTTGATAGAGTACTGTCTGTGTGCCCTTGTAAAGTAAATGAAAGCATAAAGTAATGTAAATGTAAAATGTAAAATTTAAAATGCAAAGTAATGAAAGTGTTATGTTAATCTATTCTACATTCTGAGTTTGTTTATTTTTTTTTTCCCAGCATCAGCCAAGTGCAATGAGTATGAAGCAAGGCAGTAGACTGTCGAGCATATGTCACCGTATGTAACCGTTCACACCAAAGTTTCTGGAAGGAAGGCCACTGCATCATACCTCCCAGTAACAGTCTGTAGCTGTCACCCTCTCTCAGTGCCTGAAGTAGCTGTCAAACTCCAATGCTCTACAGCAGATGAACATCTGGCTTGTTCCTTCTTTTATGGTTCTTCTGAGTAATAAGATTTAATCCCTTTCACTTTTCATGTGCAAAAAACCCAGTTTATTTCTTCAACTAAAAAGGGAACAGGAAACTGCTTGTGTAGTTGGACAGCCTTGAGGGTTGCAATAAAATTAGTGCTGTAATTTGCAATAACCTCAAAGGAATGTATGCCACCAAAGACTGATGATGTGCAATACACTTTAATCAGAACCCTCTAGCTTTCAGGACACTTTCTTAATCATAGGTGTTAAGAACAAGTGCATAGAACAGAACGGGTTATGGCCCAAAGTATCATAAAGTGATCTGGCAGTCTTCCTAACTACCATCTACATGGAATCATTATGATTGCAATGAATAATTCACATCATTTCTACTCTGGTCTGATAATCTTATAATATGTTGCGGAGGTAGCTCTTGGGACTCCTCTGGAATAAAATATCACCAAAAGCCATACTTCATAGCTCAGTTTTGTTCAGTGTACAGAGGCTCACAATTTGCTTGCAAACAAAAGGGTGTATCTGGGTATTTGCTGAAGTTGTGATAACTAATCATAGATACCCCATGTCTAAAATATTTGTGATGTCATAAAGTGGTACAAGTTTGCCAGTTCTTAAAAAGCACTGGTCAGGATAAAGAAAATACTGAAAGTTCAAAAAAGGGACAAGGAAAAAATTGTTCTCTGAGTGTTCTTTAGTAGCCTTCTGAATTTTCAGCCTCAAATAACACTTTTAAACTTTCATCTACCTCCTAAGGATTTAAGACACTATCTTAAATATACTCTTACTAACTTCTGGAGTTGAAGTGCTATGAAAAGCTCTAGATATTTCAAGACTTATGGAGGAGATTATGTGAATTTCCCAGAGCCAATTGTATCTTCTGTCCAACTGAGATAGAAATGTGTCTCCCAATATGTGAAAAAGACATTTAAAACAATTAAAAAAATAAGAATAATATTTTGACAGATTACAACATGTTTCTAAAAACTGAATGCCAGTGTCATAGAATATAAGTGAAATACCCCTTTAGATAGAGGTCCAACATAAAGTGTTAACCAAAAACCATTTGTTTTTAGATCTAATGTAGAGGTAAAGTATGCCATGCTTTGAACTGATCTGTGCTAGGTCATAGGACCTAGCTTACGTACCAGCCATGGATTGGGTCTATGAACTTAGAGCGAAACAAAGTCCCAGCTTTCAAAGAAATATTATTCTCAAGGCATATTTTCCTGAAAACTGCCTGCTTACCATGTCTTATGTTGTGGGTGTTAATATGAGCATATTGTATATCACAGAGGACTACAGAAAGCACAAGGGTAACATGTTCTATTTGTTTCTACTTTTTATATAGCAACTCACAGAAACACAAGTTAAATTTTTAGAGAGCTATCCCAAAGCAATTCTCTTATCCTTTCTCTGTAAGAATTCTTATTAGTAAAGGGCAAGTGAGAAAGCAAACTGTTTGAGAAATAGGTCGTCTTGATGTACATCATAACAAAGTTCATGGAAGCAGAAACTCAGTCAACGTCAATGTCAATCTAGTTTTTGTAGGATATTATCATGTCAGAAGTCATCCTTTATCACTGGCTGAGACAGAGCTGGGACAGGTAACAGTGCTTCTGAAAATCTTAGGTTATGTCCAGAACTCTTATTGGCTAAAATGTTACTTTCACATGAAAGAAGTTTGAAGGATGGAACCCCCAGAGCACTGTGGCTGGTGCTTTGATTTTGGCAGAGGACACGGTGCAATCTATGGATCAAAATAGATTAGATAAATCCAGTTCAAGAGTAAATAAAAAAAAAAAAAAAATAAAGCCTCCTGAGGTCTTTAATTGACATTTTGAGGTTTGGAAATGAATACTTCTCAACAAGATAGGTGGATTTTATCCCATCTTTCAAAATGCTAGGAGAAATGATTGTCTGCATGGTGGGAGAAGAGCTGAGTAAGACTAATGATAATGTCAGTATATATGTTGGTGTAAAACTGCCATGAACAAGTGTGGGGTACAGTTTAAGAGTCAGTTTCTGATGTTAATCACATGGAGTCAGACTAGCCTCCAAGAAGAAAAGAGCAAGAGGCAGATCTTTAGATAGAGCTTGGTAAATTTATGAAAAATATATTATTATTAAATGGAGAAAACAACAGCATGGATTTTATACCCTGAAAACAAAAACAAGGAGTATTTTTTCACAGATGTTTTCCATTTCCACATGTACTCTACATGCATCCTCTCTCTTTTCTCCGTTTTCATTCTCTCTTAAGTACGTATTAGAAATACTCTCTCATGGTCATGACAGCTTCAGGTTTATTTCCTCTGCTCCTGTGAGTTCTTTGTAAGTATCCTCTTCGTAAAATTGTGTTAAGGTGTATACTATATCATACTGTTGTGGTTTAAGACCAGCTGGTAGCTCAGAAACATGCAGCCACTTGCTCACACCCCAACCCCCCAACCCTCCTCCTCTTGCTCCTGGAGGGATGCGGAGGAGAATCAAAAGAATGTAACTCCCATGGGTTGAGATAAGAACAGTCCAGTAACTAAGGTATAACACAAAACCACTACTGCTGCCACAAATAATAATAATAAGGAAAATAAGAAGGGAAGAGAATACAACCACTCATCACCTGCCTTCCAATACCCAGCCTGACCTGAGCAGTTATCTAATCCTTTTGGATAACTCCCCCCAGTTTATATAGTGGGCATGATGTGCTGTGGTATGGAATACCTCTTTGGTTAGTTTGGATCAGGTGTCCTGTCTCTGCTTCCTCCCGGCTTCCCCTCCTCCCTGGCAGAGGATGAGACTCAGAAAGTCCTTGGTCAGAGTAAACATTACTGAGCAGTAACTTAAAAACATTGGTGTTATAAGTGTTGTTCCCAGGCTGAAAGTCAAAACCACAGCACTGCACCAGCTACTAAAAGGGAGAAAAATGGCTGCTACTGCTGAACCCAGGGCAGTATCAACCCCTTCTTCCATACCATTCATGTCATGCACTGATCCCACATTTTTCAATATGCCACCACTCTTATCTCATATATATATATATATATATATATATACACACACACATATACATACATACACAAAGAGAGAGATATCATTCCTTAGTGCATGGACCAATCCCTATAAAGGTGCTGAGTTCATCTGGTCCATGATGTCAGGCTCCATCTCTTGTAACAGTCTTTCAGAGCAGGAGAGAGTGTGAAGTGTTGGATTATTGCCTGCTTATGACACCACGAAACTCATCTGGTCACTGCTGAGCTCGTCTGGTTTCGTCAAAGTTAATTTTTTGTTGGGATGGTGGTCGAAGGGAAGTCAGGGTGAGTTGCTGGAGACCTGAAGACGTCTAGTTGGTGGGCTATAAAAGTGCTATGTAGCAGGCAACAGCATATAACTGAGTTCATGGGCTGTTTTCTTCTAACATCAAATCCCCTTAAGGTATACATCACACGTCCCCATTTTCCCGCATTATCCACCAAGTATATCCAGGTCCCTGAGCAAAAGCAATCCCACGAGTGGGTTTGCCTTTACCTGAAGCAGGAACAACCCAGACTGTCTTCCCCAGCAAATTCTTCATATGCACCACGGGAACTTTGTCCCCCTCTACAGTATGTAAAAGTTCTGACTGGGCTGGGCCAGCCCTGTTGGCAGATCCTCTGGTGTTGACCAACCAGGTGGCCTTTGGTGTGTATCCCAATATTTGGAAGTCCCACCACCCGTTGCTCTCAGTGTAGTTTTTAACAGCCTATTGTACCGTTCGATTTTCCCAGAGGCTGATACATGGTAGGGGATGTGATATACCCACTCAATGCATGCTCTTCAGCCCAAGTGTCTATAAGGCTGTTCTGGAAACGCGTCCCATTTCCCATTGTCTGACTCAGATCTCTCTGGGGTGCCATGTCACCACAAAATCTGTTTCTCAAGGCCCAGGCTACTGTTCTGTGCAGTGGCGTGGGGCACAGCCTATGTTTCCAGCCATCTGGTGTTTGCTTCCACCATGGTAAGCACACAGCGCTTGCCTTGGTGGGTTGGTGGGAGTGTGATATAATCAATCTGCCAGGCCTCCCCATATTTATACTTTAGCCATCATCCTCCATACCAAAGAGGCTTTAACCGTTTGGCTTGCTTAATTGCAGCATGTTTCACATTCATGAATATCCTGGGCAACAGCGTCTATTGTTAAGTCCATTCCTTGATCATGAGCCCATCTGTATGTTGCACCTCTGCCCTGATGGCCTGAAGTGTCATGGGCCCACCAGGCCAAAAATGATCCACCCTTATGTTGCCAATCTAAGTCCATCTGAGCCACTTCAATCTTAGCAGCTTTATCCACTTGTTGGCTGTTCTGGTGTTCATCGGTGGCCCAACTCTTGGGTACATGAGCATCTACATGGCGTACCTTCACCACCAGGTTCTGCACCTGGGCAGCGATATCTTGCCACAGTGCAGCAGCCCAGATGGGTTTACCTCTGCATTGCCAGTTGCTCTGCTTCCTTTGCTGCAACCACTCCCACAGGGCATTTGCCACCATCCATGAGTCAGTATAAAGGACTGGCCACTTTTCTCATTCAGCAATGTCCAGGGCCAGCTGGATGGCTTTCACCTCAGCAAACTGACTCGATTCACCCTCTCCGTCAGCAGTTTCTGCAACTTATTGTCGGGGACTCCATACAGCTGCCTTCCATCTCCGATGCTTTCCCACAATACGGCAAGAGCCATCAGTAAACAAGGCATACTGCTTTTCACTTTCTGACAGTTTATTATATGGTGGGGCCTCTTCAGCGCGCATCACCTCCTCCTCTGGTGACATTCCGAAATCTTTGCCCTCTGGGCAGTCCATGATGACTTCTAGAATGCCTGGATGACTGGGATTTCCTGTTCGAGCTTGTTGTGTAATTAGAGCAGCCCACTTACTCCATGTAGCATTGGTTGCATGATGTGTAAAGGAAACCCTGCCTTTGAACATCCAGCCCAGCACGGGCAACCGGGGTGCCAGGAGGAGCTGTGCTTCAGTGCCAATCACTTCTGAAGCAGCTCGAACCCCTTCATAGGCTGCCAGTATCTCTTTCTCAGTTGGGGTATAGCTGACCTCAGTTCCTCTGTAACCCTGACTCCAAAAGTTAAGAGATTGACCTCAAGTCTCCCCTGCAGCTTTCTGCCAGAGGCTCCAGGTAGGATCGTTCTGTCCAGCTGCGGTGTAGAGTACATTTTTTACATCTGGCCTAGTCCAGACTGGTCCAAAGGCTACTGCATGAACTAGCTCTCATTTAATTTGCTCAAAAGCTTGTTGTTGTTCAGGGCCCCATTTAAAATCATTCTTCTTCCAGATCACGTGATAGAGAGGGCTTACAATTGAACACTGTAATTTGGGTTGTGCATTCTCCAGAACCCCACTGCACCCACGAAAGCTTGTGTTTCTTTCTTATTAGTTGGTGGAGACATTGCTGTTATCATGTTGATCACATCTGTGGGGATCTGACCACATCCATCTTGCCATTTTATTCCAAAAAAATTGAATCTCCTGTGCAGGTCCCTTGACCTTACTCCGTTTTATGGCAAAACCAGCTTTCAGCAGGATTTGGATTATTTTCCTCCCTTTCTCAGAGACTTCTTCCGCTGTATCGCCCCACACAATAACGTCATCAATGTACTGTAAGTGTTCTGGAGCTTGCCCCTGTTCCAGTGCAGTCTGGATTAGTCTATGGCAGATAGTAGGGTTGTGTTTCCACCCCTGGGGCAGTCAGTTCCAAGTGAACTGGACACCCCTCCAAGTAAAAGCAAACTGTGTGTAATACTATATATATAGATATATATAGTATTACAAGTATAAGCAAACTGTAAAGTAAAAGCAAAGTAAAGTAAAAGCAAACTGTGGCCTGCACTTTATTGCCAAAGGAATTGAGAAAAATGCATTGGCAGTTTTAATCGTGGCATACCACTTGGCTGCATTTGACTCCAGTTCATACTGAAGTTCTAGCATGCCCGGTATGGCAGCACTCAATGGTGGTTGAGTTCAGGCCATGATAGCCTCCTGTTAGTCTCCACTCTCTGTTAGACTTTTGCACTGGCCATATGAGACTATTAAAGCGTGAGTGGGTCCTACTGATCACTCCTTGTCTCTCCAGTGTATGGATCAGCCTATGGATGGGAATCAGGGAGTTGGTATGTTATTGCTGCCAGTGCAGTGTTGTGGAGGAGATTGGCATTTGTTCTTCAACCTTCAGCAATCCCACAACAGAAGGATCTTCTGAGAGACCAGGCAAAGGGAACAGCTGCTCAATTTCCTCTGGCTTCAAAGCAGCAATACCAAAAGCCCATCAGAACTCTTCTGAGGCTTTGAAGTACCCTCTCTTGAGGTAGTCTATGCCGAGCACGGAGCCTCTGGACCAGTCAAAATGGGGTGCTTTTGCCACTTCCTCCTGGTCAGGCTGATTTCAGCCTCCAGTACAGTCAACTCCTCCTGTCACGCCAGAAATATAGATGGATTCCACCCCTTGACAGCCTCATGGCATCAGGGTACACTGTGCCCTGGTGTCTGCTAGAGCTTTATACTGCTGTGGGACTAATGTGCTAGGCCATCTGATCCACACAGTCCCCTACCTCCACCTGGTTGGAGTAGGGGCCCCTCTAATAGTGATTACAATATTGGTTACTAACATCTTGTAGACAAGGATTAGTCTTCTCTATCACAGGAGCTGGAGTAAAACCAGCTCTTCCAATCCATTTAGCAACCTACTCTCCAGAGACTGAAGCTGCAGTTTTCATGGGATGATCATCCTTGACCTTTGTTCTCCTCTTCAATTCATGCACCCGTTCCTCCAGAGCTGAGGTAGGTTTTCCATCCCACTTTCTCATGTCTTTTCTGTGATCCTGCAGACAAAACCATAGGGTGGCCTATGGTGTGTACCTCATACATCTTCTCCCTCGAGCAGTAGGACACCTTTTGTTAATAGCTGAGATGTGGTTTGGTACATGGGGGGAGCTGGATAGATCAGATACACCATCTCTCAACTGTTTGAACTCCTGGGACAGTTTTTCCACAGCTGAAATGATGGAAGGAGTGAGATTGTCTTTGAACTCTCGGAGTTTATGAATCATTTCATCCACTGTTGGTGGTACTATGTCATTCAAGATTATTGCTGCCAGTGAGTGGGCATATGATAATGGTGCACTCCGCATAAATTTCCATCACATGAGTTGTGTACATTCGACTTCATCTGGATCTATGGGTGCATTCCTAGCATCCTGCTTGCAATAGATCATCTATACAATGGCTGATTCCCTCAGAGACTAGATGCCTTTCTCTAGTGTAGTCCAGTTGGCTGAATGACTCATAACATCTTACTTGTATGGAAACCTTTCTTTCACAGCTGTCAAGAGCAGCCTCCAAAGGCTGAGAGATCGTTTCTCTTTTGCAATTGCTTTGTCAATTCCCCCTTCCCTAGCAAGTGATCCTAGCTACTTAGTTTCCCTACCTTCTCATTCATGACTGTCGGCCCCATTGTCCCAGCATTGGAGCAATCAGGTGATGATGTGCTCCTCTGATTGATGGGTAAAATCTTTTTTCATATTCCATAGCTTGGTTGAGGTTTGGGGTCAAGAAGTAACCTCTTACTCTTCCTCTTCCTCTGATTCATGTAATAATGACTCTTGTTCAGATGCTGTCCAGTGTAGTAAGTGCATTGATTCTTCATCTTGCTTCACTGTATGGGTTGCTTTTTTTGTGCCTCTTTTTTTCTTTTCCCATTGTATACAGGGGCAACTCATATAGGCCCAGATTGCTCCTTTGGTTTAGATGAAGTGATTATCACTGTGGTTGGAATGGCTGCAGTATCTGTTGTCAGGGTTGGTGCAGTTTCTGTGCTTGGGGTTTGAGTAGCACCAGCAGCTGTGCTGTCTGTTGCTGCTGCGGTCTGAGTAGCTGCTGTACTTGCCGCTGGAGTTGGTGTAGCTGCTGTGCTTGGAGTTGGAGTAGTTGCACTGTCTGTTGATGTTGGAGTCTGAGTCGCTGCTGTGTTTGTCACTGGGGCTGGTATAGCTGCTGTACTTGGAGTTGGAGTAGCTGCGCTGTCTGTTGCTTTGCCATCAGATACAGAGACAGCTTTTTCCGTTTGAAGGTATTGGATAGTGTTGAACAGGGCCCTGTAAGCATAGGCCAAGCCCCAGCATGTTGCCATGATTTGTCCCTGTCTGGTATGACCAGGATGACAACGTACCTCATTTAAGTGTTTTACTAGTTTTTACAGATTTTGCACTTGTTCAGCGGTGAAGTTCCAAAGCACTGGAGGTGCCCACTGACCTAGATACTTGCCCATACTATCCCACACACCCTGCCACTCATGACTGTTCAGCCTTGGGGAAAATCTCTTGGTCCTCCTATATCATTGTCTAACCCTAGACAAGGCCCAAACCTGACTCCTTAATTTTCAAGACATTATCCCCAGCACAAGGAGCAGGCCATTCAAAACCTCCAGAACTCTCAAATGATGCTGTAAATAGTCTTGGGGGGGGGGGGGGGGGGGGGCTGGGAATGTAAGGGAATGTCTCCTTCATAGGGTGACTACCCCAGGAGGGAAAAATAGGTGTGTAATTGCTAAACACTTCCATTATATACCTCCCAAAGTATAGAGGTGGTGACCACACTGGGAACACAAGCTAGATCAGTTTTATGATCAATGAATCTATTGCATTACAAGTCATTACCATAAAGTACAATGAAACAAGAACCTTAGCCCAAGGCCTCCAGCTGATAAAAGCTAGCACAGCAATTACCGGCTGTAAGTAAGGTACAATATGCTGAAACTGTGAGATCAAGAGCAACAACTTTGAAAGCCAATAAATCAACATTGTGAAAAATGACTATTAATTCAGAACAATGAATGCTTATCCCAAACACACTCTGGTCAGATCCTCCACCCATCTTCGTCCCCCTGCTCTCTGAGGAATGGGGAGGAGAATCGAAACAACGTACTGCTGAGGTGAGTAGCTTGAGAGAGGATGCCTTCAACACCTGAGCAGGGCGGAAGCTCAGTATCCAGGAGGCTCAACTCAGAGCGGGAAGAACCATTGAGGGAGCCTCAAGTCCTCGACAGGACTTGCCCAGGAGCCGGCAGCTCAGCTGATGCAAGCAGCTGACTCACAGGGAGAGGAGCCAGGAGGGATGGCACCAGCCCTGGCTGGTTAAAAGTCCGCCCCAGGGAGTGTGTCGAGGTGAAGGGGAGGGTGAGCACTTGCCTTATAACCAGGGCTGGATCTGGGAGCAATGCTTGGGCTGCCCTGGCTGTGGTCAGTGTAGGCACTAGGCACCCAGACAGAGCCGATGGGAGGGGAGGCTGCAGTGCAGAGATCGGGGTGTAGAGAGTGCCTGCACTGGTCTGGTGAAGAGAGGCTGCACAACGGGCAGGGCTGCCCTCGGTGCTCCCTGGTTGAGGCCTTCCTGCAGCAGGGGCTGAGCTGCGGGACACTGTCAATAGGCTACGAGATGTCAGAGAAGCTGAGAGGAAGCAGGAATGCTTGCTCCAGGCCCAAACTGTGCAGGGGCCACAATTGTCCATTGTAGCTCATGGAGGGGAGGAAAGAAGGAGGCCACTAACCCAGGAAGCTGCGAAATAGTAACAAAAAAAAAACACAACATAAAAAGGAAGAAGAGGACAATTAAAAGCAAGGAGCTTCCTCCTAAATCTGATGTCCTCACCCAGAACCTATTGGTGCTGCTAGAAAAAAGCGGTGGGTCATAGGGGTAGGGGACTCTGAAAGGCACAGAGGCACCCATCTGTCAGCCTGACCCAGTCTCAAGTGAGGTGTGTTACCTACCAGGGGCACGGATCAGGGTTGTTAAAGAGAGGCTGCCTACTCTAGTAAGTCCCACTGACTATTACCCCCTTCTAGTTGCCTGTGTGGGTGCTAGTGATATACATAGGAGTAACCCAGAGAACATAAAGAAGGACTACAGAGCTCAGGGAGAGGTGATTAGGGGCTCTGCAGCTCGGATAGTCTTTTCATCAACTCTCCAGGATAAAGGGGAGGACCTTAAAAAGGCTAGGAGGATTGGCCAGGTTAATAAATGGTTAGAACAGTGGTGCCATAGTCAGGCGTTTTGGTATTTAGAACATGGGACCCAGTTTAGGAGGCCAGGTCTACTGTGGGTTGGTGGAGCTGGGCTGGCAAGCTAAGAGTAGTTTTGGTAGGAGGATTGCCAGGCTGGTCAAGAAAGCTTTAAACTAGATGTATTAGGGGAGGTGGGCACAAGCAATCCAGGAGGTTCCTCGATTGTATGGAAGACAACTTACTTCTGCAAGTAAAGTAAAGGGCTGGTTGGAAATGTGATGCTCCAGGGCAGCCTTGGTTGTAGCAATCATGAGAGGGTCAAGTTCATAATCCTCAGGACAGTGAGACGAGTGTACAGCAAGCTCACTGCCCTGGACTTCAAGAGAGCAGACTTTGGTCTCTTCAGGAAGCTACTCAGTAAGGTTCCATGGGTGTCGTGGTTTAAACCCTAGCCAGACAGCTTGTTCACTCACTCCCAGTGAGAGGTGCCGGGCTGAGAGCAATCGAGGCCCCCGCCACCAGAGCTCTCCCCTTGCCCACTCCCAGAGGGATGGGGAGGAGGATCGAAAGAGTGCAACTCCCACGGGTTGAGACAAGAACAGTCCAGCAACCAATGTACAACACAAATCACCACTGCTACCACCAATGACAACAATGATAAGAGAAAATAACAAGGGAAGAGAATGCAATACCACTTGCCAAGAAACAAGTCCGACCCAGAAACTCATGTCCTTCTGGGTAACTCCCAGTTATCCCCCACCCCGGGCATGACGTGCTGTGGTATGGAATACCTCCTTGGCTAGCCTGGGTCAGGCGCCCCGTCTCTGCTTCTTCATGGCTTCCCCTCCTCCCTGGCAGAGTATGAGCCTCACAAAGTCCTTGGTCAGGGTAAACATCACTTAGCAACAACTGAAAACATCGGTATCACCAGCACTGTTCCTAGGCTGGAAGTCAAATCACAGCACTGCACCAGCTACCAAGAAGGAGAAAAATGACTGCTACTGCTGAACCCAGGAAAATGGGATATAACCTTGGAGGGCAGGGTAGCCCAAGACTGTTGGTTGCTACTCAAGGATCACCTACAAGCTCAGGAGTGTTGCATCCCAACTAGAAGGAAGTGCAGCTGGAGGCCAAAGGGACCTCCTTGGATGGGTTAAGAAGCTGCTGAGTAAAATTTGAAGGAAAAAAGAGGCCTATAAAAAGTGCAAGTAAGGACAGGAGGCCTGGGAAGAATACAGGGATGTTGCCCGGGAAGCTAGGGACAAGGTTAGGAAAGCTAAGGCCCAGTTAGAATTCAACTTAGCTGGGGATGTGAAAGTTAACAGGACAGGATTCTATAGTTACATTGCGAAATCGGTATAACCAGCACTGCTCTCAGGCTGGAAGTCAAAACACAGCGTTGCACCAGCTACCAAGAGGGAGAAAAATGACTGCTACTGCTGAACCCAGGACACTGTCTCTCAGATCTTCCCTTTTACAGCATAACACTGGCTACACAGTCATTTTGTGCTCTTTCAAGGTCTTTTAGAAACAAAGTGGTTTTGTGCTAAGTATGACTATTGTCTGTCCTCTTGGCATATAACATAGAAATATTATTCTTAGAGTTGTCAAAATAGGTGAGAAATAGCACAAGGAGAATTATGATCTGCACTTTTGCCTAAATATACCTAATTGGAGTATTTATTGAATGCCAGTTCTTGAACATGAAAAACATTAGCAGTTCTGAGAGTCAAATGAATATTTTATGGTCAGCTTTGTAGGATACTGAACCTAATAGAAAATTGTTTTTTTTTTTAGCATGACATAGTTATACAGTCCTACATCCTAGTTTCAATGGCCTCCTTTCACAGATGAGCTTTCCATTTTTGAAGAGGCTGAAAAACACCAATGAAATAAAGAAACAATATTAGATTCTTTCAAATAGTTAGTTTCACACATTTAATTACATTCTTTTAGATTACTCTAAAAATCTAGAATAAATGTTAAATTCTCATGCATTCTGTTATATGTTGCAAAAGAATGAAATACTTTAAAAACTGCAAGTTAGGACTTCAGAATTTATCTTACCTTAATGACTTCTTTGCCTCAGCCTTCACTGGCAAATGCTCTGACCACACCACCCAAGTCTTGCAAGGCAGATGCAGGGGCTGTGAGAATGAAGACCTTGGGTCCACTGTAGGAGAGGATCTGGTCTGAGACCATCTTAAGAACCTGAACGTGCACAAGTCCATGGGACCTGATGAAATCCATCAGTGAGTCCTGAAGGAGCTGGCAAATGAAGTTGCTAAGCCACTCTCCACCATATTTGAAAAAACATGGCAGTCAGATGAAGTTCCCGACGACTGGAAAAAGGGAAATATAACCCCCATTTTCAAGAAGGGGAAAATGGATGACCCAGGGAATTACAGACCAGTCAGTCTCACCTCTGTGTCTGGCAAAATCTTGGAGCAGATTCTCCTGGATGGCATGCTAAGGCACATGAAAATCAAGAAGGTGCTTGGTGACAGCCAGCATGGCTTCACTAAGGGGAAATCCTGCCTGACCAATTTGGTGGCCTTCTATGATGGGGCTACGGAACTGATAGACAGGGATAGAGCAGTTGATGTCACCTACCTGGACTTGTGCAAAGCGTTCGACACTGTCCCACATGACAACCTTGTCTCAAAACTGGAGAGGCATGAATTTGATAGGTGGACCACTCAGTGGATAAAGAACTGGCTGGATGGCCGCATGCAAAGAGTTTTGGTCAGTGGCTCAACATCCAGCTGGAGACCAGTAAGGAGTGGTGTCCTTCAGGGATCGGTGTTGGGACTGATCTGATTCAACATATTTGTTGGTGACGTGGACAGTGGGATTGAGTGCTCCCTCAGCAAGCTTACTGATGACACCAAGCTATGTGGTTTGGTTGACACCCTGGAGGGAAGGAATGCCATCCAGAGGGACCTCGACATGCTTGTGAGGTGTGCCAATGCCAACCCCATGAATTTGAACCAAGCCAAGTTCAAGGTCCTACACCTGGGTCAGAGCAATCCCAGGCACAGCTACAGGTTGGGCAGAGAAGAGATTCAGAGCAACCCTGTGGAGAAAGACTTAGGGGTGTTGATGAGAATATGAACATGAGCCGGCAGTGTGTGCTCGCATCCCAGAATGTCAACCATGTTGTGGGCTGCATCAAAAGGAGCATGACCAGCAGGTCAAAGGAGGTGATCCTGCCCCTCTACTCTGCTCTCGTGAGACCTCACTTGAAGTACTGTGTGCAGTTCCGGTGTCCTCAGCATAAAAAGGACATGGAACTGTTGGAGCAGTCCAGAGGAAGGCCACAAGGATGATCAGGGGACTGGAGCACCTCCTGTATGAAGACGGGGTGAGAAAGTTGGGGCTGTTCATCCTGGAGAAGAGAAGGCTCCATGGACACCTCCTAGCAGCCTTCCGGTATCTGAAGGGGGGATATAATGATGCTGGGGAGGGACTATTCATTAGGGTAGGATAAGGGGTAATGGGTTAAAACTTAAACAGGGGAAAATTAGATTGGAAGGAAGAAGTTTAGGTTGGATAGAAGGAAGAAGTTCTTTACTGTGAGGGTGGTGAGGCCCTGGAGTGGTTGCCCAGGGAAGCTGTGAATCCTCCATATCTGGCAGTGCTCAAGGCGAGGTTGGACAGAGTGTTGTTGGGTGACATGGTTTAGTGTGAGGTGTCCCTGGCCATGGCAGCGGGGTTGGAACTAGATGATCTTAAGGTCCTTTCCGACCCTAACTCTTGTATGATTCTAGGTAATTCCCACAGGTTAAGAGCAGTCCAGTAACTAACGTATAGCACAAAACCACTACTGACGCTGCCAATAATAATAATGATAAGGGAAATAAGAAGGGAAGAGAATACAACCACTGATCACCCACCTTCCGATACCCAGCCTGACCCGAGCAGTTATCTAGTCCTTTTGGATAACTCCCCCCAGTTTATATAGTGGGCATGATGTGCTGTGGTATGGAATACCTCTTTGGTTAGTTTGGATCAGGTGTCCTGTCTCTGCTTCCTCCCGGCTTCCCTTCTTCCCTGGCAGAGCATAAGACTCAGAAAGTCCTTGGTCAGAGTATACATTACTGAGCAGTAACCAAAACCATCGGTGTTTCTCTCAGCATTGTTCCTAGGCTGAAAGTCAAAACCACAACACTGCATCAGGTACTAAGACTGAGAATGACTGCTACTGCTGAACCCAGGATACATACAACAGAAGAATTAAGAAATACTTCACTGTTTAAAAAAGGACTGTAGGATACAGGACAGTTCATTGGAAGTGATGAGGCTAAAATTAAAATTACAGATGTATGACTGAATACAGATATCACCTGCTTTGAAATTATGCTCATTTTTTGTATATGTTCTGGCACTGTTTCCAAAATATTAATTTTCTTTACACATTTAAAAATGTTTACTCTGTTGATTCACTTTACCAACCATTCCAAATAAGTTCTGTGACAGATTACATTTTGAAAGAAAATAAAATGGCCTTTATTATTTTAAATTTCATCTCATTACAGTCATACGCTTACAAGAATTCACAAGTGGTTTTTTTTTGGTTTTATTTCCAAGAAATCATAGAAAAAATCTTTTTTCTCCTGTAACATCCTTGTTGTTCTTCCTTTGACCAAAAAGAAAAATAAGATACTGTTTACAAAAGATACTGATTAAAACTAAGACATTATAATAAAAATATTATTTTTGTTATAACACTTTAATGTTATAATAAAAATCTATACTTTCTGACTGGTCTGTAATCTTATAAGATTTGAATTTGGGCTTCTGAAACATAATGTAGGTAATGACAAGAAAAGAATTGTAGTTTACAGTACATCGTGCATTGCTTTATATTGGCTTTATATTTTTCTAATATCAACTGGAACCTAGGCACTGTATGATGTGTGAGGGAATTTGCTCTACTGCATCATTCTCACCCAGGAAGCTTCATTTAGTTAATCAAAATTGCCATCTAAACCCAAGAGGGTATATATCACATGATGAATTGGCTCAATGCTTAGTAAAAAATGTATTACAATAATGCAAATGAATACAACTTTACTGTTAGTCAAAGAACTGATTGTGCCATACTTCTGATAGAATTGTCCTGTGAATGAATGTCAGAACATCAGTTTTCACCAGGGAAAGAGATTAGATAGAGTCCAAGTAGGCAGCATGATAAACTAATTTGAATGATGTATACTGAAGACTGCTGAAGACATTGGGATTATAATGGGTTGATATCCAAATATTACAAGTCTATCTGCGGAATGCATATTATTGGTTGTCTCTCACCTGATATGCAACAAGAAAATATAAACCAATAGTACCTTAATATAGCCTATTTGCTGATCTTAGTGTCTGCTGACCAAGTTCTCCAGTATAATATTGTACACATACAAAAAAAATCCAGTGTGTACCTTATGACAGAAACATTACTCTTTGAGCAATCCTTACAGGCTTCTAACTCCTATCTATAAACCTGAAAGGCTTGACAGCCTTGCCTGATGGAGCATCTAAACCCCACAATTCTTGAAATCCAACTTAAATTTCTCATCAAAACCCACTAAAGTTTTCTTCTATGTTCAAACATTTTCTTGAACCGCTTCTGTTGTAGAAGTCTATTCTGTTTTCAGCACTGGTGTTTTGTAGTGATTGCACACCTTCTTTAGGATGTAGATGAGATTTAGAAGATGATAGAAGGTACAGAGGTAGCATGAGAGAGACTTTGAAGTATTAGAATAATTTTATGTCTGGAACCATTCTTTGCAACTTCCAAGGAATAATTCAGAGAGCACCACTTGTTGAAAGCTACTTTCCTTTCTTCTAAAAGGATGAAATTACTGCAAATACACATTTTTCTGTCTCAAAAGTTTTTGCTTCTTGTAGGCTGATATTTTTTTCTGAAGCCCAGTATGGAATTCTGAAATGTTTTGATTTAGATTGTATTACTTTTAAGTAGAGGTAAATATTTTGCTCAGAGGTACTATGTGATATCAACTTAAATCCTATAGTACTTAAAAGTACTGTTGTCTTTTCCAATGTTCCATAATATTTTTCTCCTAACTTCTTTAACGTAATCTGTGATCTGGAAAAAAAACCCGTATTTCCTCAAAGGTTACTGCAAAGACTATCTCTTTTCCTCCCCTATGATATTAACAACTCCTTTTAATACACCAAATCTACTCTGTCTATTCAGTCATGATAATGTGCTAAAGCACACAAAGATACACTCATATATATATGAGTATTCAATCTGTGGGAATCCATAATGTGAGAATAGGCACATTCTCACTCTTCTTAATGAACCAGTTCTCAAAATGACACTGGGCCAGCCAAGGTCGATGTATAAGCATTTGAATTTCTAAGCAGAAATACAACAGAGATGAGATGAGATGCAGAAAGAAATAAAAAATGTATTTTAAAAGAGCAGCTTGTTTGAGTTCCAGAAAATCTGGTAATTTGAGCCAGGACCTGCTTCACTGAAAGAGGGTGTCCAGCTTTAGTGGCTACCTCTATGATACATTTTTCTGTTTTCAAATATGTTAAATTCACAGACAATAGCTCTCTGATTTGTGCATATGTGCATGTGTGCATATATAAGGGATGGTTGGAGCATGTAAACAATAGATTTTTGCATAATGCATAAATAAGTATTGCATGATACATACACACCTATATGTAATACATATTTCTGTGTAGGATTATTTTTGTGTCTGGAGCCTTCTGTTCAAGTCTGTGCTAGATTTCTTTAATAAGTTCTCAGTAGACTGGCACTGAAGAAAACATTCATACAATGATGGACTACCATATTCCACAGACTTCCCTAAAAATCTAAGTAAGAATTACATGGAAATGTATATTGAGAGTACAACCTCAGTTGTACTACTGACAAGATAAAATGTTTAAGACATCAGGGAATACTCTCCACAAAATTCTGTAAGGTACCAAAATTATAATAATTTTTGGATGATTTAATATTATTTTTTAGATTCATTTGATTATGGTTTTATTTTTTATATGTGTACAATTATGAATTTCCTGTATTATCTGATATGGCAAGCATTGAGACTCTCAAGTACATGTTGATTTTGCATTCTGCTATTCCTTCAAATCAAGGTATAATAGTGGTTGTAAGAAGCAAAGGTAGATGGCAAAAATCACTTTATTTTGACTAAAAAGTTTATGAGCAAATTTTATGCAAATATCCTTTTTTTAGTTGATCTACTTTGTCTTTAAAAATATGCATTGTTTGTTGCAATTTTATCTGTGGGTCCCTTTTTGCACATGCACCTCATAGTCTTTCAGTGTTTGTTCATATAAAGATGAACTAAACCAGGAACACTTATTTTTATCCTTTTTTTTCAATTTCAGCAACAGATGAAAGAATAATTCCTCCCACACTGCCTCTAATATTCTTGTCATTTCTAGCCTTCTGCCTCAGCTATGGTGATTTCTTAATTTTCTGTGAACTCCGTAATGCCTTCCCTATATTTCACAGTTACTCTGCTAATGTATTTTCATTCTTTTATGGTATCAATTGTCCTTGTGATTAAGACCTCTCTAGTCAATTAAGCAGTGAAACCAGAATAATGGTCTATTTGAAGACAATTTTTTTTTACTCATTTACAGAGATGGCACTGCCTTTCTTACCTTGAAATATTAAAATGCGTGTCCAAACTCAATTGAGATCAATCACTGAATTCCAACTTATTTGAACTGCTCCAGAATTTTCCTGTAAAATACATGAAAAAGTAGTTAGCATTTACCAGTCAGAGCATAAACTACTTTGGAAGAAGTCCATTAAAAGCAACTTGCAATTTCACTTAGACAAGTAAAGTTCTGTGCATTACTTTCTACAGTGAATTTTAAAACCTCTGGCCCATTCACAGATGTGTTGTTGTTGTTAACAAAACCTACTGAATTACTCATGAAGTGATTTCCTGTTTTCTGTCTTCATCTCATTTTACTTTGCCCCACAAAGTGCAATAATAAGAGGATAAAACTGTTACTGTCTGTCCTGGGTTCAGCAGTAGCAGTCATTTTTCTCCTTCGTAGCTGGTGCAGTGCTGTGATTTGACTTCCAGCCTGGGAACAGTGTTGGTGAAGTCGATGTTTTCGGTTGCTGCTAAGTGATGTTTACCCTGACCAAGGACTTTGTGAGGCTCATGCTCTGCCAGGGAGGAGGGGAAGCCATGAGGAAGCAGAGACGGCGCGCCTGACCCAGGCTAGCCAAAGAGGTATTCCATACCACAGCACGTCATGCCCTGGCGGGTGGGTAACTGCAAGTTAGGACTTCAGAATTTATTTTAACCTTATTTTATTACTATTTATCAGTTATTATTTTATAATTTACAGTATTTTCTATGGTATATTGCATACAGCTATACATATTTATAAATTATTTTTATCATTATTTTATTTATTCTTCTCCTTAATTACAAAATGGTGGAACTTTATACAATAGTTAAGAGCCATGAAGTACATTCATCTTTAGTTTAAATTCATATAGATGCATATGTGTATGTGTTTATCTACATAAATATTTGTGTATCTACATAAATATCTCACTCTTGTTTTAAAGAATTTCCATGGAAAAGTGTAAATTACGCTGGGATCTCATGATAGTTGGAGCTGGACACATGCTGTGAGGTAGCCAAGTCTGTGAAGGGCTGATGATTTCTCCACTGAAATGCTATTAACTACAAATATAATTTGAAAGGGCAACTAGTTCTCATCAGTACAGCTGGATCTTCACTTTGCTAGTGAATCATATTTTCGCACCTCTCAATCAGGTTGACCATGTCGTTTTTTAACACAAATGAAGATGTTTGCAGGTTTTCTGTCCCAGCAGTCAGAAAATTTTTGCCTTTAAATTAGCTGTAAGTACTGACTATCTCTGTAGAAAACCTGGAACTTATTGTGGAATAAGACTACGTTGATAAATTACATACAATCTTGTGTAACTAATGTTTATGTCCTATGTTATGTTTTATCTCTAAGCAGTAGAAAGCTTTTGCATATCTGGGCTCCTTCTAAGCAAAAGCTCAGATCGTAAAGAAGAGATTCTGCCAGAACAGCAAGTGAAAAGTAATTTGTTACATAAGAAATATCAAACAATTAAATTTTAAGGTCCACCTTACATATCCCTCTATGATTTATACCAAGATACCATGTCCTGTATTCCTTGGCAAAAGTCTTGTCATCCATGTGCCACTGCTGTCACAGAGGTGGACAAATCTCTCCTATTTTTACTCAGTGCCAAGAGGCAGAACATAAGAGCAGATAAACGCCAAGAAAGAAAGAGTAAATCAGATTCTTTTTGATCAAGGTCTTGGGTCAAATAAAGTTTTTTAATCTTATTGACATTCTTGAGATAAAGCAAAAAAAAATCCAAGTTAGTTCTCTTTGCAGAAAAAGCAGTTAATTATTCTTGCCCGGGTATGGACTGCTGCTCAAGGAAAGAATTTTGTTTTGGTCATTATGCTTCTTTCCCATGTTTTACTATGAAGTTTCTTTTATTTTTCTACAATGACTCAAAACACCAGAAAGTGACTTTTAAAAAAGTGGCCTTTTCTTGTTAAAATTTTTTGTTGTCAACTTTGGCAAGACTAAATGTAGGTGAAAAAAATGTGATTTACATTTTCAGTTTATTTTTTAAGAGAAGATTAAAATGCTTATGTGAGAAATGAATATTTTCACTTCAGTCAGATTGTGCTTTAAAAAGTAGAAAGACACATAAGACTTGATACCCTCTACTTGTTTTCCTTCTTCTACATTTATTACATTGTTCTTAACTAGAAAGGACTAAAGAATGTAACACCACCATATTTTGGTATTATTATCTACTTTGATCTTACAGAAAAAATCACAGCTATTGAAAGAAAAAAAATATTTATTATAGAAATAGACTGCAAAAATTTTAGTAAGTTTCATTATCTGATCATACCTTTTATAAGGAAGGCAGTAGGATTCCATCACTTCAATGGATGCTGATCCCTATGTCCTGAGGTTGAAGAGAGCAGTGACTCATGATCAGGTTTCATCAACAAAGTCAAGGAAAATGTATGAGCCTTTTTCCAGGACAGCAGCCATAAGTGCATAAGAAACTTCTTGGGGATACATGCTCCTATTTGGTGGTCTCTACATCTTATGAAGCCCCAAAATTTACACCTCCTTTCCCCTACAAGCTTTGCAGGGCACAGGGTAAGCTTCATGGACACTGCAATAGTCTATACACGCAGGCGTCATGATAGCAGACTTTGAGTTCTCCACTGTACATGGTCAAGTCCAGGAAAGCATCTATGATTCTCAATCTGTCACTGCCTCATGGCAGATGCTGATTACCCATTTCAGGCATGGGCTACCCTGACATTTTACAACAGTCATGCACCACATGTACCTTCCAATGAAGTCCTGCAGGTTTTCATGGGTCACACACTCAGCCAGCCTACTGCAAGGTGTCTCACTTCACCAACCGCAACAGGCTAGAGTGGCAGTGGCACGGGTGTTGATTGTGGTTGGATAATATGCTTTGTACAGTGGGTGTGAAGGTGTGGACACACTGCTCTAGACAGAGTGGCCACAAGAGGGGCAGACTGTCCAGCTTCTGCCCTCACTGTCATCCCAGCATGCAGTGAAGTGTGTGAAGTCATCTGTGCCAGTTTGGCTCAGCACTAGCTCCACCATAGTGCACAGAAACACTGTATCAGCAATCCACCATGTCTTCCTTCTCCAGTAGCCAAAAAACAATTCGACTTCTTTCCACCTGAACTCCTGGAGCGATTGCCAGCCCTCTCCACCCATTCCTTGTGTTGCTTTCTTCAGAGATACACACTCTGCAAACATCCTCTTCTCTTCCTGTGTCTGCAGCACCAGCTTGATTTTTTTACACAGATTATGAGAACATCCTTTATTTGCATTTATTGCCTACAGTCACTGTCCTTAAAAGCAGAAGAGCCTCGCCCCACCAGGAGACATGGTTCTCTAATGTTACTGTTTCTCTGTGCCCTCTGTTCCTTATTCTGCCTCAGTGCTTTACACAGGCAAGGCCACAAAATGCTTTATCTTCTTTCCTCTGTCATAATGATCTTGCCCTAAGAGCACAGTTATCCCAAAGGTTTTAGTCTTCTTCCCTGCTACTGAGCTTTGACTTCTCTAGCTCAAATCATGTCCCTCCAAACAAAACTTTGAGGCTGGTGACTGTTTTTTATAAAAAAGCACCAGACAAGTCTGCTGCTGAAAAATTGTCTGAGAGAGAAGCAAAGATCTCCCTAAAAAAGCTTCTTGACCTTCTTGCCTTTCAACCACTCCATTTTCTACATTTAATTGCTATTCCCTTAAATTCTGAACTGTACTTACACATTATGTTGAGAGCAATCCTTAAAGATTTATTGAGTTACTTACATATTACTCTGCTCTCACTGTCACTTGAAAGGCAGCTCAAATTCCTCACATCTAGCATGACTTTGTCTAAGAATTTATTAAACCTTAGATTTTAGTTTTTCTCTTCTTGCAAAGTTGCTTAAACTGTACATTTAGATCTACAATTATGAAACTATATTTATCTAAAAGTGATTTATATGACTAGCTGCAAGTATCTGAGATTTTTTTTGAGGCAAAAAAAAATGTCATTTTTCTTGAGAAGAGTAATACATAACAAAAACCACGCAGAATGCTTTCACAGCTCTCCAGAAACTCTTTTTCTTTCTCTGGAAAGAAGTAATTTCCTTTCCAATTAATGCAAGGTTCAGGCCTAAGGGGACAATGGACCGTATAATAGTCAAGATCCACGACATCAGATCAGAGATGGAAGAATGCAACTCGGAAGGAAAGTTGCTTTGAGATGACTTTCTTAGGAAAAAAAAAACTAATAGGGAACCATTAACATCTTAGACTACATATTAATTGTGGGTCCCTGCTGTGTCTCTGCTTCTTAGTGTAGAAAATGCCCTCTTCCCCATTATTTGGTTTGGCATCTGAGGGAAGAAACAATAGACCAAGCATATGGACCATGTTACACAGTTTAGCCCCTTTCTGCTATAGTGATGATTTCTTAGACCTGGTAAATTGGACAAACCCTGTTTCCAAAACTGGAGGCTTTTTTTTTCATTCTTGCTATATTGAAAGTGCTGCTCCAGAGCTCCGTTATTCTTTTAAAATCTGAATTCCCCATTAACTTAGGTAGACATTCACATTAATATGATTCTTTCATAAACAGATTTCTAAACTTTCTCTTTGCCAGGAATTTCCTGTTAAAGAACAAAAAAAAAAGTCATAAATCATGTGATATAGGTATTCTGTAATATATATGTGCAGAAAAATCAGTTTACTCTGTTATGATCTGCTTCCTATATCTTTGTGTTCAGTTTCCCATTAAGGGTTAAATGTTTTGCAATATTTAATCCCTTAGCTTACTTTTCTTTCAACATGTGCCAGCCTAAGAAATTGTTCCTGTAAAGCATTTCCCCTCTTCTTTCACCACCATAGGAGTGTGCTGTTATACCTTTCTGTCACTGGTGATTGATAATAATGTTGAGATGTCCATTGCCCCTGCTTGGTTGTACACCTACATGATACAAAATTGATGCATATTTTTTGTTTAGACAGTTAGCCTTTCCTCAATGAAAAAAAAAATAAATTGAGCAGAACATTTTGTTCTAAGGCAAGAAAATGATGGATTGGATGGATATAGAACAATTGGAGAGATGTGTGTCCTCATGTGTGTAATAGGTTGTGCCAACAGCTGGGCTTGGGTGGGGAGGTGCAAGACAGGATGAAAATATGTTCTATTATATGGGGTTGTTCTGCAACACCAACATGAATATAAAGGTCTCCTAGGAAGCTGTACTATCAATTCAGCAGGTACGTGTGATTCAAAACACACTGTGCTCTACCTCTTCTACCTCCTATTCAAACGAAACAAAAGATGATTCAGCACCAAAAGTTTTATTATGTTACAAGTAACGATGAGAAGAAGCTGTTATGTGATAATGGTTGTAAAGCCTGTCTACTGAACATTTTTCAGAACCCATGAATATTTGTGGTGAAAGAATTACTTTCTTCTCTTTAAGATCCTTTCTATACATTACAGCAACACAGACGATAACTCAATTTTCAACATGATAACTCAATTTTTAACAATCTCCTCTCCCAGGTATTTTGCTATATTCTTTGGCTTGTTTTCCTTGTCATAGAGAAATATATATTGTTACTATTGCATATGTAGATTTATGAAGTATATTTAGGTATTTTTTGGACAGAAATTACAAAATTAATGTCATTTTGCTTACATATATAAGCTTGGCTTTATATAGGCAGAAACATTCAAATATTCTACCATTAATCAAAGAGAGTTTAAGGTTTATAAACCAAAACACAGTAATAAGCAGCCTCAAAAAAAACCCCAGTCTCAATGATAATGCATGAAATGTCAGATATAAATTAAATAACAAGTTAAATAACACATCTGGGAGGTGAGGGATGAGGAAGCTGATCCTTGGCTGCATAAAAAGCAACATGACCTTTGGGCTGAGGGAGATGATTCACCCCCTGCAGTCTTCTCATGAGACCCCACCTGCAGTACTGCATTCAGTTCCAGGACCCACAACACAAGAAGACTGAGTACCTGTTAGAGAAGTCAACAACAGGGTCACGAAGATGATCAGAGATCTGGAGAATCTCTCCTATAAAAACAGACTGAGAGAGTTGGACTTGTTCATCCTCTTGTGAGACCCCACCTGATCAGAGGGTTGGAGCACCTCTCCTATGAAGACAGGCTGAGAGAGTTCTTCATCTTGTTGAAGAGAAGGCTCCAGGGAGACCTTATGGCAGCTTTCTAGTACCTAAAGGGGCACTATAAGAAATCTGGAGATGGACTTTTTATAAGAGAAAGTAGTGGCAGGATAAGGGGTAATTGCTTTGAACTGAAAGAGGAGAGGTTTAGATTAGTTACAAAGAAGTTGTGACTGCCCCATTCCTGGCAGTGTTCAAGGCCAAATCGGTTGCAGCTTTGAGCAACCTGGTCTAGCAGAAGGTTGTCCCTGCCTGTGGTAGGGGGTTAGAACTAGATGACCTTTAATATCCCTTTAATAAACTCAAACCATTCTATGATTTGCTAATTGTATGATTCTATGTTTGCATGGCAAGGTTTTGATAGTGGAGGGTAGGTTTGTTTTTGTTTCTCACTATCCTTCTTTATATTTTATTTAGCAATATACTAAATGAATCTTTCCCAAGTCAAGTCTACTGTGCCTGTGATGGTTTGATGAGTCATCTTTTGTAATTATCTCAACTCATGAGCTTTTTCATCTTATTTTCTCCACTTCTCCCATTGAAGATGAGGAGTAAGAGTGATGGCTATCTGGCAGCCAGCCAACATCAGTCTACCATAGTGTTACTTGGGTGGATGTTAGCCTTTTATAAAATGTAGAGTTTGTCAGAAAACACCCAATGAACAATATTTCCAATTCTGAATATAAATATTAGCTAAGTTATATGTTTATTGCTGAAGGAATACAAGCAAAAAATCTCACATATCATCTTTTAAGTAATTCAAAAAATGTGGAGATAGGCAAAATTCTACATCATGCTTAATACTATTTTCAGTAATTTTGCACTCAATCTGACAACATATATGTATGTGTATATGCAGGTGCACAAATATAGGTTTATATGTAACATTTGACACATACAACCTAGTCAAAACCTCAAAAAAGTAGAGTGTGATATGAGTGAACTGTCGCAGTGATGCCAAGACATGAGATATCAGTGAAAACCTGTCCTAAACTGAGGGTGGCACCATTTCCTCTGCAGTCATTCCAGGAGACATCAGAGTGTGACAGGATCATGGCATAAAGCCTTATGGAGAAGTTTGCTAGGTAAGCCACATTCTCGGAAATTTTGGAGGTTTCTTTACCTGTTCTGTTTTCAGAGTTGGAAGGAACTGACGTCTCTTGAATCTTCTGAAGTTCACATTTCTTTGCTTTTGTAAGAGATTAGGGAAGACATCAAGTGTTTCCTTGAGTTAGGCAGGAGTTGATAGCCAGAACACCTGCTACAGCCAAAGGAGGATCTTGCATTAGGTGCAAAATCTGCACAATAACCAGTCTTGGTGTTTTCTCCATGTTTTTTTTTGGTTTCTGCATGCTTGGGTGTTTTTGCCTGTATTTCACCAAGCTTCTTTCAGCATTAAAACCAGAGAAGAGGTAATTTGAGTTTCTCCTAGCTTATTTTGCTCTCTTCCACTCTTTATTTCATTTGAATCTGATATTAGAGGGATCATTAGAGGGATCATTCTCAATTCCAGAAGCTTCCAATCCCCTTACTCTGGTGATTTTTTTTTCTTTCTTTCCTCTGCTGCCCTGAATGTCCAAAGGCCATCAGATATCACACAATTTCCAACCCTCTCTCACAGAACCCATTTTTGAGCAATCTGTTGTCCTTAATTATCTTGTCATGCTTTCACCCTTTTTCTCTAGGGCTGGAAAGGATTCTCCTGAAATCCCATCTGGTCTTCCTGTCTCTGGGTATCTTTCTCAGGCCAACGGTGCTGTCTTTTCTGCATTGCAGCAGGAGTATGTCCATGTTGTTTGTACTCACAAAAAGGTAATGTTTTCCTAATTCTGCTAAAACCCACACTTTCCTCATATTTACAGTTCATACCCTGAAAATTTATAGTTTTTTGTTCATTTTACTGAGAATATTTAATGCAAGTTTTTGTATATATTACTCTGAGTACTTATGATATTAAAGTATATTTTTAAGACAAAAGTGCTTCCAAGCAAAAAAAGTACATAGAGAATTCAGAAACTTAGAAAACACTGATATTAGATTCAGGGAATGGATTTTCTTCCAAAGCAAACAATTAGAAATTCATGCAGCTTCATAAAATATGTCGATGATGTTGTATATGTATTTTTTTTTTTTTTACAAAGAAAACAGAACATAAGTCTAATATCTGCTTAAAGCACAGGTATATTTTTTATGTGCATTCCTGAGATATGTATTTTGATATTTTCTAATGTTATTTCTATCCTATCTTTTGTATAAAATCTTGCTGATGCATTTTAATTGGGACAGTTTGTATTCTGACTACATTTCATCTGCACGACAAAAAAGTGATGAACTATCCATATAGTAGTCCTTCTCATTTTGATCATCTTCATTATAATTTCTTGTTAAACTTCACCTTTTTGAGGGGAATATAAAATTATATATTGTCCCTTTGTTGTACTGTTCAAAGCTAAAAATGAAAAAGAAATAAAAAGAGCCAAACCCACACTATATAGCAATTTATTCTACAATTTCTTGTCTGAGCATCAGATTCTCGGTATTACAAGAATATTTATATTTTTCTGTGTGCTAAGGTAGCTGTTTCAGACCATTTTCCAGATGACCATTTAATATTTCCATTATTATATTTTTTCTGGCTTTCTTTGTATACTCTAAACTTGCACTGAGTTTTAGGAGCATAGGAATAAAGGACAAAACCATATGCAAAGCTCCTGTTGTTTTAACTTATGATCCAAGGTAATTTTTACCTTCAGATCGCTCATAGCTGTTTCTTATTCTCATGATACAGAAGGTGATTATGGCTCCAATTTAGTTGGTCTGTGATTAAACTTGCACAGATTACTTGGGGTAATATGGAATTTTTCTCCACACTTCCCAGGCTGTTGGAATGCCAGGTTCAATATATGTCTTCTGAAATTTCTACTAATTGTTGCACTTTCACCCACTTTTAAATTTTCACCTTCTTTATTTCAAGTATTTCTCTTGCAAGTGTACTAATACTGACTTCCTAGCCTTTCTGTTTATTTTTAACTGATTTCATGATCTGCTAAATTTTTTTTTGCCACATCTGTAAAATATTGTTTGCATAGATCAGTACTCAGCCATTTAATAACTTGCTCAATTAACTAGCATTATTAAAATTTCAGAAATCCTTAAGTAATTATTAAAAATAAGCTTTACTTGTTTGTTTTATCTAAACTAACTCTACAAGCTGCTAGCACAACAGCTGCTAACACAAGCTTTGCCATTAAGGTGCTGCTTCTGAGCCCTTGAAAAAGAGTTAGGCCACTACAAATAAAAATCCCCAAAACAGCATGCCATGTCATGTCATGTCACTGTAAACTCAAGCAGCTTTTGAAATGGATCATTAAGCATTAAATTTTGTGAAAGTGATTAACAAGGGATGCAAAGAGAAATGAGCATTAAGTTTGGTAGGAGAAAGCTCTTTTATATGTGTGATTTTAGACTAAAGAGAAAGTTACTGCTAAAGCAAAAAATGAATCATGTTACTTTTTGCTAAGTGGCTCATTATTTCTTATTTTAGTCCCCCACTTCATGGTCTTTGTACACTTTCCAAGGTATAACAACACTATCCTTTCTAGCTACCTGGTACCTAAGGCAGTGGAACTCAAAGAGAAATGAATTTTCAAGAATGAATATGAGTTTTTGAACTGCTGTTATAGTAAATCATTTACTTGCTCTCTGGGTTCTTCCTCATATGACAGTGTATAATATTACTTTCGGTAGGATGACATAGGGCCTCAGAGTTGTTTCACCATGGAAAACTGCAATGACCTGTTTCTACTTTGTAATGAATAACATTAAGCACAGCTTTTATTCTTTCACCTCTGCCACCTTCAGTTCCCTGTCTTTTTCTCTTCAGATGTTTTTGTAATACATTCTTTGTCCTAAAAACACTGAGAGTTTCCTGAGGAAGAACAAACCTCATATTACTAAACTGGTTGGTAGCAGCAGAAGGTTACTGAATTAATGCTGCACTGAAAAGATTCAAGTTTTTTCCTGGGTATTAAATCTTCTTCAATTAAAATTTGTTTTCTAAAGTAGAAACAGGTATTTTATAAGCTGTAAACTAGACAAGTTGTAGGAGAAATCATAGAATCATAGAATAGTTAGGGTTACAAAAGACCTTAAGATCATCTAGTTTCAACCTCCCTGCCATGGCCAGGGACACCTCACACTAAACCATGTCATCCAACGCTCTGTCCAACCCGGCCTTGAAAACAGCCAGGGATGCAGCATTCCTTGGGCAACCCATTCCAGTGCCTCACCACCCTAACAGGAAAGAATTTCCTTCTTATATCCAACCTAAACTTCCCCTGTTTAAGTTTTACCCCATTACCCCTTGTCCTATCACTACAGTCTCTAATGAAGAGTCCCTCTTCAGCATCCTTGTAGGCCACCTTCAGATACTGGAAGGCTGCTAGGAGGTCTCCACACAGCCTTCTCTTCTCCAGGCTGAACAGCCCCAACTTCCTCAGCCTGTCTTCATATGGGAGGTGCTCCAGTCCCCTGATCATCCTCGTGGCCCTCCTCTGGACTTGTTCTAACAACTCCATGTCCTTTCTATGAAGAGGACACCAGAACTGTGCACAATACTCCAAGTGAGGTCTCATGAGAGCAACGTAGAGGGGCAGGATCACCTCCTTCAACCTGCTGGTCACGCTCTTTTTGATGCAGCACAGGATACGGTTGGTTTTCTGGGCTGCGAGCGCACACTGCTGGCTCGTTCATTTTCTCATCAACCAGAATCCCCAAGTTCTTCTCTGCAGGGCTGCTCTGAATCTCTTCTCTGCCCAACCTGTAGCTGAGCCTGGGATTGCTCTGACCCACGTGTAGGACCTTGCACTTGGCATGGTTAAACTTCATGAGGTTGGCACCAGCCCACCTGACAAGTATGTCAAGGTCCCTCTGGATGGCATCCCTGACCTCCAGCATTATCAACCGAACCACACAGCTTGGTGTCATTGGCAAACTTGCTGAGGGTGCACTCAATCCCACTGTCCATGTCATCAAAATGTGAGGCTAAATTAAATTTTCGTATAAAATTTTCAGTGGGGGTCTAATTTCTAGACAAATTTCTGTAATTTACTGTAAGCTAGTAGAAATTAAACTGGTAGCCCACTTCTGAGAATTCATATCTGGAAGCTTGTAGTAATAAAAAGTCTAACCTCTTCACCCAGTCCCTGCTAATTATACTAAGTCATTCATTCATTCAGACGAGTGCATGCTTTGAAAGTTTATGCTCTCCTTTAACACAAGTGCATAAAGGATGAAAAGGTCAGTGACATACAACAGTAAGTGTTTGAAAGTAATTTAATGAGGTAATCTGCATAAAAATGATTTTTTTTCCTTTGAAACAGGCAACATCTAAAGTTTAGAGGATATGTGCCAAAATAGCTTTTCATAACACAGTTTCTTGGTATAATTCATTTAAAATGCTAGATTGCCTGTCTTATGAAACAGAAAGTCGTACTTCAGAGTGAAAACTTTTCTCAGATACCTTTGTGAAAAAGATGGACATCTTGCTTAAGGCTAGTCTCAAAATGTAATAACAATTTAATTGTTTCTCACATATAATTTCCCAATTTTATTCTACAAGGAATATGGGATTAGGAATTTTATACATTATGCTTCTGACTTTTTCAATTTATAGTAGCTTGGGCCATATTTAGCTTTTTCCTTAAGACACTACCTCACAGTATTAGGTCAGAATCTGGGCCTTTGAGAACCTTGACTAAGGACTAAGACTCTTGGGAATATCTGAGATAAAAATTTTTAAATATCACTCCTCAATATTTAAATGCATAATAAAAATAACAGGATATATCACCCTCATTTATCTGAGGATAAAGGAGTTCTGATTTCATTCATAAACTGTGTTCCTCAGATGATCTCTTTAGGATTGCATGTACACAAATTGGTGTGGAACTTAAATGTGTCTGTAAACAAATCTAAGCCTTTCTGGAAAAGTACATCAGGACATTGTCGTTGGCACGGAACTTAAGACTCATTAAACCTGATGAATTTACAGGTATAACAGAGAACAATTATGTACATTAGCAGCTGTTTTGAGAACACACAGTAAGGAGATTATAATATAAATGATCACATACAGGGCAAAAATGAGGTTATATTAGCACTGAAATTATTCTATAACTATTAATGTAGATGATAATGTTGATTAGAGTGGATTGTAAATATTCATGGTAGACATATATGTTTTTAGAAAAAAATAATTTCTTGATGTAACTAAAGGATGTTTCATATTGTTTTAAAATATGTTTTCCATAGGAAAGCTAAAATAATTTTTAAGTTAAACTCGTGAAGGTTTATTCGAAGATAAGAAACCTAAACCCAACAGACATAAAATTGATAGGTACTGCAAACATATCAAATTTATTTGAAAGCTACTTATTCATAGAAAAAAGAAGACATTTTAACATGTATTTGTGAATTATTTTTCCTCTTTTTTTTTACCCCAAATCCTTCAAGCAACTCATAACTTTAAGGCATATAATCTTTTGGAATTTATGTTGCAAAATGTCTCCGACCCTTATGATTTTCTGTATTTGTGGATAGACCAGCAACTCTGCTTTCTAAACCAGCAGGTTATTGCATATTTCTTGCGGTGAATATTATAGCTGAAATACTAAACATAGCCTGCTAATAAGTTATTGGGATCCTATGAGATTCTGAGTGAGACAACAGCAGATGGAAGATAAACATGTGCCATTGGCTACAGTTGAAAATGTCAAAAATAAGCTGTGAAGCTGAACGACTAGTTGCACAGAACAAAGATGCTTCATCTCAGAGGAAAATAACAGCTGAATGAAATTATTTTTGATAGCTATTTTCTGTAAAGGCAGAATCATCTTTATATAGGATGCATACTTAAGTAGAATGTTGAGTTTGCATTGGCTTTCTGCATACAAGTGATTTTTATCTTGTACTCCTGAAAGTGTTACCCAGTTACACTTGATTTAATGTAAAGATATTTAACGTTTCTCTGTTCCACTCTTTTCTATTCCAGATGATCCTGGCAAAGCGCCTTCTACAAGTACCACAGGAATCATAAGTAACAGCTGTCACACATGATTTATTTTTTCTTTACATGTTCTTCAGAGTAAGAGTTGTCTAGATTGACACATGGTGGTGGGCAAATTCTGGATGCTTCCACTGTATTTTTTCAATTCTATGATTCTACTGCATCACATTTTCAGGTATGACTGAAGGTAAGTAGGCTTATGCATTAGAAGTTTAATACTTTTTATTCATGTCAATAAATGGTTAGAAGGGTGGTGCCATAGTCAGGAGTTTGGGTATCTAGAACATGGGACGCAATTTAGAAGGCCAGGTCTACTGGGGGCTGTTGGAGCTAGTCTACAACGAAGGCTAAGAGTGGTTTCGGTAGGAGGATTGCCAAGCTGGTAAAGGATGCTTTAAACTAGATGTGTTGGGTGACGGGGGCATTATTCCATCCCAACACTCCCAGTCAGTTGCCAGCATCTATAATGAATGCCTGGGGCAACGTAGACATATTCCAGCCTCCCCAGCCAATAAGTTGGTTTCATTTGTAGCTCGGCTCAGATGCCTCTATACAAATGCCTGTAGCATGGGGAACAAACAAGAGGAATTAGAGGTGTGTGCACATCTATGGGGGTATGATATAATAAGCATCACAGAAACATGGTGGGATGGCTCCTATGACTGGAGTAGTTATAGGCTCTTTAGAAAAGACAGGCCCGGCCGGCAGGGTGGGGGAGTTGCTGTTTATGTTAGGGATACGCTGGAGAGTATGGAACTCTGTCTGCGGACAGGTGAGCAGTCAATAGAGAGTTTGTGGGTCAGCATTAAAGGGAGAAGAGTGATGGAAGACATTACTGTGGGGATCTGTTACAGACTGTCAAATCAAGAGGAATCTGTGGATGAAGCACTCTATGGACAGATAGGAGCAGCCTCATGCTTGCAGGCCCTTGTTCTCATGGGGGACTTTAACAGCCCTGATATCTGTTGAGGGGTGGTATGGTCCGGCACAAGCAATCCAGGAGGTTCCTCGATCGTGTGGAAGGCAACTTACTTCTGCATGTAATAGAGGAGCCGACAAGGAGAGGTGCCATGTTTGACCTCGTGCTCTCTAACAGGAAAGGACTCATTGGAAATGTGATGCTCCAGGACAGCCTTGGTTGCAGCAATCATGAGATGGTCGAGTTCAAGATCCTCAGGACAGTAAGAAGAGCGTGCAGCAAGCTCACTACCCTCGACTTCAAGAGAGCAGACTTCGGCCTCTTCAGGAAACTGCTTTGTAAGGTTCAATGGCATATAACATTGGAGGGCAGGGGAGGCCATGACTGTTGGCTAGTATGCAAGGATCACCTATGACAAGCTCAGGTGTGTTGCATCCCAACTAGAAGGAAGTGCAGCAGGAGGAGCAGGAGACCTCCATGGATGGATAAGGAGCTGCTGAGGAAACTTTGAAGGAAAAAAGAGACATATAAAAGGTGGAAGTAAGGACAGGAGGCTTGGGAAGAATACAGGGATGTTGCGCGGGTAGCTAGAGACAAGGTTAGGAAAGCTAAGGCCCAGTTAGAATTCAACTTGGCTAGAGATGTGAAAGATAACAGGACAGGATTCTATAGTTACATTGCGAATAAAGGACAGACAAGTGACAATGTGGGACCTCTCTGGAAGCTATCAGGAGAACTGTCTACCCTCGACGTGGAGAAGGCTGAGGTTCTTAATGACTTCTTTGCCTCAGTCTTCACTGGCAAATGCTCTGACCACACCACCCAAGTCTTGCAAGGCAGACACAGGGGCTGTGAGAATGAAGACCTTGAGTCCACTGTAGGAGAGGATCTGGTCTGAGACCATCTTAAGAACCTGAACGTGCACAAGTCCATGGGACCTGATGAAATCCATCAGTGAGTCCTGAAGGAGCTGGCAAATGAAGTTGCTAAGCCACTCTCCACCATATTTGAAAAAACATGGCAGTCAGATGAAGTTCCCGACGACTGGAAAAAGGGAAATATAACCCCCATTTTCAAGAAGGGGAAAATGGATGACCCAGGGAATTACAGACCAGTCAGTCTCACCTCTGTGTCTGGCAAAATCTTGGAGCAGATTCTCCTGGATGGCATGCTAAGGCACATGAAAATCAAGAAGGTGCTTGGTGACAGCCAGCATGGCTTCACTAAGGGGAAATCCTGCCTGACCAATTTGGTGGCCTTCTATGATGGGGCTACGGAACTGATAGACAGGGATAGAGCAGTTGATGTCACCTACCTGGACTTGTGCAAAGCGTTCGACACTGTCCCACATGACAACCTTGTCTCAAAACTGGAGAGGCATGAATTTGATAGGTGGACCACTCAGTGGATAAAGAACTGGCTGGATGGCCGCATGCAAAGAGCTGTGGTCAGTGGCTCAATGTCCTGCTGGAGACCTGTAATGAGCACTGTCTTTCGGATTGCTGTTGGGTCCAGTCTTGTTCAACATCTTTGTCATTGACATGGACAGTGGGATTGAGTGCTCCCTCAGCAAGTTTGCTGATGACACCAAGCTATGTGGTCTGGTTGATAACGCTGGAGGGAAGGAATGCCATCCAGAGGGACCTCGACACGCTTGTGAGGTGTGCCAATGCCAACCCCATGAATTTGAACCATGCCAAGTGCAAGATCCTACACGTGGGTCAGAGCAATTCCAGGCACAGCTACAGGTTAGGCAGAGAAGAGATTCAGAGCAGCCCTGCAGAGAAGGACTTGGGGATGCTGGTCGATGAGAAAATGAACATGAGCCAGCAGTGTCCACTCACAGCCCAGAAAGCCAACCGTATCCTGGGCTGCATCAAAAGGAGCATGACCAGCAGGTCAAGGGAGGTGATCCTCCCCCTCTACTCTGCTCTCTTGAGACCTCACTTGGAGTATTGCTCACAGTTCTGGTGTCCTCTTCATAAAAAGGACATGGAATTGTTGGAACAAGTCCAGAGTAGGGCCACAAGGATGATCAGGGGACTGGAGCACCTCCCGTATGAAGACAGGCTGAGAAAGTTGGGGCTGTTCAGCCTGGAGAAGAGAAGGCTGCGTGGAGACCTCCTAGCAGCCTTCCAGTATCTGAAGGTGGCCTACAAGGATGCTGGAGAGGGACTCTTCATTAGAGACTGTAGTGATAGGACAAGGGGTAATGGGGTAAAACTTAAACAGGGGAAGTTTAGACTGGACATAAGGCGGAAGTTCTTTCCTGTTAGGGTGGTGAGGCACTGGAATGGGTTGCCCAAGAAAGTTGTGATTGTCTCACCCCTGGCGGTGTTCAAGGCCGGGTTGGACAGAGTGTTGTTGGGTGACATGGTTTAGTGTGAGGTGTCCCTTGCCCTGGCATCATGATTCTATGATTCTTTGTCATCTTGGGATTCTGGATGTTTATATCAAGTAGGTCAAGAAAGAACTGATTCACTGGCTGCTGAATAACTGGCACTATTCACCTTTCATTCATTCTTCTGTTAGAAAGAACAGGGCTTGGAGTCCCAGGCCTTGGGCAGAAGTTATTTTTTGGATATCCAGTACATCCTGAAGAAAAAGATTACTGGGTTTCAGCCAAGTGGGAAAACATATATGCAAGGATAAGATTCATGAAGTCTATGAGAAATTTGGAAACAAATGTGAGCTTTTTAGCACTGAATGAATATGAACATCCATCTCTTACTTTATAATTTGAAAACTGAGAGCCATTTAAGTAGTCTTAGGTCAGCAGAGAAATAAGGCAAGGAAACCCCAAGATATCTGTCCAGGAGAGTGATTGTCATTATTCTGTTTTTGAAGTATGAGAAAGTATGAATGATATAAAATTGATTGCCTTATTTTTTTCATTAGTATTATAAATATGTATATATTTTCAAGCAATAATATCTAGAAGATAGAAGATAGTCCAGCTCCATTCTTTATAAATATACAGAAGTAAACAATCTGTGTACAAGAGAGCTTTGCCATAGAAAATGCATTCTTTCCATAAGATAATAAATGTTGTTCTACTGTGACAGGTGGAGGCCAGATACAACAGAACAGACATTTTACTGGGTGAGATTTTGGCAAGGCTTCAAATGCATAAGGATTTAAATTAGATTGGAACAAAGAGGAATAATGGATAAAATGATAGATTATAAATTATTGTTGACACATTTAGTGCTTATTTAATCAATATAAGTTAATTTGAGTTCACTATTTCATGAAACAAGTGGTTAAATTTGTATATAAATTATATTTTTGAGTCAGATAAGACAAGTGTGGTATGAGAAACTATTTGGGTTTATTATAAAAATATTTATTTATGCTTCAACATGCTGAGTGATCCTGTGTTTTTAAGGATCTGAAATCCAAGTGTAAAATGTTAAATTTGTAAACAACCATGTAAACCAGCGCAAGGTATTTGCATTCTAGGCATATAAGCAAATATTTACTCAAAGATGACACATAAATCCACTGTAAGTTGGAGAGAATAGGAACGTTTATCTAAGTACACATCCACGATTTTTTGAATAGGCTAGTGACGTACTGGGTAAGAGAAATACCTGTCCTAAATACCTGTCCCAGAACACCTCTAGGGGAAATCAGACTGAAAATGAGTTCAACAAACCATCCAGGAATGGAGTTTACTATTTTGGTAATTAGGAAAAAAAAAGAAAAATTCTTCTCAGACTTGCTTTGTGAAGGGGTTGGAAATAAAAGTAATTTCTCATATGGAAAAAAATAATATTAACTTAATCCACATAGTTCTTTGATTTTGCTTTATAAATACTTTGAATTCCTTAGAGAAAAAACACTATGTGTGTATAAAATTTTATCACTGGCTAGCACCCAGAAGTCAGTTGTGGGGAATAACTAGCATGCTAGTGTGGAAAGTCTTACAAGTCTTGTTTTGCTGCTTTTATAAATGTTTTACAGTTAAGACTCCTGTTTCCACAAATAGAAGAAGATTATTTTGGAGTGAATTTTATGGGAACATATGGAAATTGTACTGATTCCTTTTTGGCAATTTTGAGCAATTTTTCATAAAAGTTTTATTTTTGTAGTTTGTATGCTTCTGTATATCTCTGACATCCTGACTTAGAAGCTGCTACTGACTACAGTACCAACCCTGACTGGATTACACACTGAAAGATGAAAAAATAAAGAAAAAGCAAGAAAGTGAACAAAACTCTTCTTTATCAAGCAAAGTTATAAAGAGGACTGTGAGAAGAGGGAAGCTGGAAAATGTGGAGAACACAGAGGAGAGAGAGAATTATCTCCTCCAACAGTGAGGTTTTCTGAAAAATTAGCAGTAGGACAAGAATAAAGCAGTTCATCAAGAAATCCCAACTGCCCACAGCAACAAGAAATCAGATATATTCTATACAAGAAGGGTAACGAAAAAAGAAAAAAAGGTGAAAAACACCCAAAATGACAACCAAACTATATGGAGGATGAAAAAGCGCTTTGATAGAAAGAACAGGAAATTCTCAAAGACAAAGGAGATCATATAAAAGCAAGGAAAATTGTTTTTGGGTTAGTTTGTTTTTTTTTTCCCCCTGAACATAAAAGGATAGGAAATCTTAGTAACCTCCTAATCACATTGGGTATTGTTGCTAGTAATAATGAAGTCTGAGAATATCCACAGTAGAAAGGGAAGTAGACACATTGACAACAGAAGACCTAACTGTGAATCACAGGAATATTTACAAACCTAGAAAAGCATCTGGTGTGTATGTCCATAGGAATCTTGAGCACAGCTTCACCATGGACTCCGAACACACAAATTTCAAAGTAATGAAAAAAGGTCAAAAAGAAACACTGAACTGCAAATCTGAGCACATGACAGAAATCGTTGCAGGCAGGTAACAAAGCGTAGTCCAATGTTTGTCAGGTAAGCTGAAATTCCTGGCAGTGATTTTTGGCTAGTCTGAGTTTAAAGCTTCCAGGCTACTGTCAGGAGAAATGACATTTGTCTGAAGAGACAGAAGATGGCCTCCCGAAAATCAGTGACATGTTTCCCACTTACATTTCCGTGTAAACCAGCACTGAATAGCAACCAGATCACAACACTAAAATAGGAAGAGAGATGCCTGTGCTATTAAAACATATCCTACTTCCATTCCTTACCTTTTACTACTAGAATACAGATTCCTTATTTAATCACCATAGCAACCATGATGAGCCCATGTAGTCATTGATCCCATCTGCACAGCAATGCATCAGGGGAAGGATGTGTCCCCTCTTCTTTCAGGGCTGCTCAAAATCCGGCAGCTTCTCTGTTAAGTGCTCCTGTCTCTTTTGTATTCAGTACTGTCCTCCAAAACCCTCCTGTTGGCAGTGTCTTTCTTTTCTTTTTTATTTCACACTCTAGGGGGAAATGCTGAAAAAAAATTATCCTCTGTTTCAGCAAACCTTTTATTTGAGTCATCTGTTGAATAATGTTGCAATCTCAGGAAAAAGTAAAATAGCTCAGTCAGAGGTAGCATCCAGTTGTCACTTTCTGGATAGCTAAAATCTGAGCTTCACAATCTTAGAATCTTACAATCATTTAGGTCGGTAACACCTTTAAGATCAAGTTTGACACTACCAAGTCCACCACTAAACCATGTCCCTAAATGCAACCTCTACACATCTTTCAAATAACCTGCAGGGATGGAGACTCAATCATTTCCCTGGGCAGCCTATTCCAGCACCCGATAAAACTTTGACTGAAGACAGGATGGGCGACAGGATGACCATGAGCCAACACTGTGCCCTTGTGGCCAAGAAGGCCAATGGCATCCTGGGGTGTATTAGAAGGGGGGTGGTTAGTAGGTCGAGAGAGGTTCTCCTTCCCCTCTACTCTGCTCTGGTGAGACCGCATCTGGAATATTGTGTCCAGTTCTGGGCCCCTCAGTTCAAGAAGGACAGGGAGCTGCTGGAGAGAGTTCAGCGCAGGGCAACTAAGATGATTAAGGGAGTGGAGCATCTCCCTTATGAGGAAAGACTGAGGGAGCTGGGTCTCTATAGTTTGGAGGAGACTGAGGGGTGACCTTATTAGTGTATATAAATATATAAAGGGGGAGTGTCACGAGGATGGAACCAGGCTCTACTCAGTGGCAAACGATGATAGGACAAGGGGTAATGGGTACAAACTGGAACACAAGAGGTTCCACTTAAACTTGAGAAGAAACTTCTTCTCGGTGTGGGTGACGGAACACTGGAACAGGCTGCCCAGGGACGTTGTGGAGTCTCCTTCCCTGGAGACATTCAAAACTCGCCTGGACACATTCCTGTGTAACATTATCTAGGTGTTCCTGCTCTGGCAGGGGGATTGGACTAGATGATCTTTCGAGGTCCCTTCCAATCTCTAGCATACTGTGATACTGTGAAATATTTTTTTCAATTTAAACCTCCCATGGTGAAATCTGATTCCATTTACCCATTTCCTTTTGTCTTATCGCTTGTTACTTGGAAGAAAAGACTGACAAGTACCCTGCACAAGCCCCTGTCAGGTATTTGTAGAGAGCAATAAGGTCTTCTCTGAACCTTCTTTTCTCCATGCTAAACAACCTCAGTTCCTTCAGCTGTTCCCCATAAGACATGTGCTCTAGACACTTCAGCGCCTCTGTCACCCTTCTCTGGACTCACTCGAGCACCTCAGTATTTTTCTTTTAGTAAGTGGCCTGAAAGCAAGCACAGTATTTGAGGTGTGGTCTCACCAGTGCTGAGAACAGGGTCCTGATGGCCATGCTATACCTGTTACAAGCCAGGAAGCTATTGGCCATCTTGGCCCTTTGGGCATACTGCTGGCTCGTGTTCAGCCAGCTGTCAACCAACACTCCCAGGTCCTTTTCTGCTGGGCAGCTTATCAAGCACCAGACAAGGTCAGAATATACATTTATTCTGATGTGAATTTCAGCAGAAAGAAAAAGGTTCATCCTGTACGTTCGAGGTTGCTTATCAACCTGACAACCTCACTGCTTCTTATACATAGCTTTGCACAGAATCAGAGTGTAATATGCAGCTATCCAACCATACAACAATTGAAGCATCCTTTTAAATGTACTGAAAAGCTAAATCAGAAATGTAACAATGTGAGAATCACCAATGTGCAAGTGTTACATGTTTTCTTCAATGGAAGATCTGCAATATGTTTCTTAATGAAAGTAAACACCTTTTATTCCTGTAAGAGTTGCAAAAATGAGACAAGCAAAATCCTATCAGCAGGTGCGCTGAATGTAAATTGTTCAAAAATGGAAAGGGGGGGGTACATATGAGTACTGGCTATTTGAAACTGGATAAAAATCATTTCTGCCAATCTATCAGGAAGTTTACTAGTTTAAGAACCAAATATATTTGCCAATCCTCAGCTCTAATGATAATGATAATGGAACATCTAATGATGTTTTAGTCTTCCATCAAGACAATTATTTTCTCTGGTGCAGTACATGAGTACAACTTCTGATACTAATGTAGACAGTAATTCAGAAGGGTGAAGATCTTTAGTGGTGGCAGTTAAAATAAGATTACTATATCCACAATAAGCTAACTGAAGAAGTATTCCAAATTATTATTTTTTTTATTTTTTTTTCAGTATTTTTAACTGTTGAGTCCTAAAGTTTCCAACTGATTCAATAGAATCTCTCATGAGCTAATCACTCTTGGAATAGCTGCATTCATTAGCTAACTACTTTGTAAAGCTTTTACTTATGATAGTCATTCTCTGTGGTGTAGATGAAACACTATGTGTGTTAGAAATATTTTCTTGGAAGTCACTCAGGGTCAATCTACTTATATTTATTTTAACAATGAGTCTTGTGCTTTCTAATTAGTCTTCTGCCCCAAAATGTGAGCATAATAAAGGGGAAAATAGTTTCTATACTTTAATTTCCTATGCCGTGTTTTCTGCTTCCAAGTTAGTAATAGTAAAAATACCCATAACATTTCAATATCACTTTAATAGGTTACAAAAAAAAAAAACTACAATTGAACACTATACCTGTTATCTATAAAATTCACTGACTGATGCTGAAACTTCAAGAATTCTTTCAGTCATTTCATTCACTTCCAAGTGTGTTCACAATTAGATTTTATTACATACCAGAATCTACCTCTATTAGAACCGTGTCTTTATTTTTGTAACCTTTGTGTCCACCATCAACTTTTATTACACATCAAAGTCTATTTCAAACAAACTATATTGTTGCCAGAAAGCAGTTCTTCTCTTGACTTGTTTTAAAACACTGATCCAGTTTTGACACAGGTTTTCTTGCTACCTTTTCCTTCACTATGCTCCAGTAGTATTGTCTGGAAGCACTAGACAGACACCTAAATATTTTTGTTCAATATGGTGGTTTTCAGTCCTATTTGAAGTTCCTTTTGTGTTTCACTGTGATCTTAGTTTTAGCCTCTTTACTATGTCTGACTTTGATTTTAATGTTGCTGTACTGTTGCATTATTTGGGGTTGTAAAACATGAGTTTTACACACTGAATGTGTAACAAACTGAGTGTACTGCTGTGTGATGTGAAGTATGTTATAGTCTTTCTGCCTTGATTTTAGGGATCTATCTGATTTATCCAGCATACTATTTTACCTAAGATTTTCCATCATCACTTGCACAGTGCTAAATTTGGTAGCCACTACTTTGAGGACAGATGTTGCAGAATGACTCTAAGAGCAGGACCATAGAGCCCTGGAGGACTGTGCGAGCAAGGCAGGGGGTGGCCCCCACAGGTAACCGGATACTGGACATGGGAGGAGAATGTGGAGGAAGCTGTGTGGGGCTAACCAATACTGTTGTGCCAAGGAGGAGCAGCTGAATACCACTCCTATATATATGTGAACTGCGTCACAAATAAAGTAGAAGTTTGCTTATCACCCATATTGGGTTGGCCTGTCTGCTTCTCCTCGCCGCCTACAGACAGAGGTACTACTGTAAATTCAGAATAAAAGATTAGGAGTCAAACAGTTCTCTGTAGGAGTATTTTGAGAGTGTACAGTCTTAAAAATGGATCTAATTACCTCTAATACCAGACATTATGGAAATCTATAAAACCTGTACATAAACTGGAAAATTTTTGTACAGAGGCTAAGTATATGATTTGCAGAATAAGGATCTTGCTGAAGTTGATTTTGTGTTTTCTTAAACTTTCCTCACTTCTGGCTTAGAACTCTATAATTTCCCCTTAACTACAATAATCACAATAAAAAATTCTATTCCACTTACCCTTTTAAGTATTTTGCCTGTCTTGATTTACCTGTGTTAATGGATACATTTCTTTACTTCAGGGAACAGCTAAAAGTTATTGAGATACACTGTGATTCCAGATTTCTTTCTTTATACTAATCTATACATTGGGTAATATATATGAGTTGACTAGATCGAATAATTTCTTTGAAATTATTTCAGTTGAAATAACCAATTTATTTTACGGAGTATTAACATGTCACTCCTTAATCTATGTAAATAACCTGATTTGGAATCAAAATATGTCATGTATGCCTGGAATATGTAGTTTATCAATCTGTGAGGCTAGTTCAGGTTTACATCAATCTAACATACAAAATTACAACCAACTCCCTGATGTTCTCAAAAAATGGTATAGTTGTTTATTAAATTAGCCTCATAGCTTTAAAGTTTTGATAACAACATATACCAAATATTAATTCTTATTTCTCTTAAAGTAAACGAAGTAAATCATCTAAGCCCCCTATGAAGACATAAAATTAATAGTGTGTAATTATAGCTTTAATGATAACAAAAACAAACTAGTTGCTGCAGGTGGAACAATAATAATAAGCTCAAAGATTGTTATTAACCTCTTTAACATTTCTAAAAAAAACCCAACATTTAACCAGCAGTTTGACATTTTTTCTCACAAAGACCATGTTAACAAGGTAGGTGAGAATGTATCAACTCTATCAGCAGTGAAAAAGGAAGGTGTAAAGAGGTCAGATATTGCCAGTTCATTGCTTAAATACCTAATTTTAAAAAGACTCTTTTATCCCTTTTAAACCTGTGGCTTCTTTGTCTTTACCTGATTATGTAGCCTGGAGAGTTATTTATGTGTTCTGATTGGTTTGAACACAAGTAAGATTGAAAATGAAAACTGCTAAACAGAGACAATGCACAGTGACTGTGAGTGTCAGTGGAGCTAAACCAGGTCTTCCTGGGATCCAGTGATAGGACATGTGGGAATGTTTCGAAGCTGCATAAGGAGAGGTTCAGACTATCAGGAAATACTGCAATGGCTTCCTAAAGAGGTGGTCAATAACCTGTGCCTGTCAGAGTTCAAAAGGATTTTGCACAGTGCCCTTAAAATATATGCTTTAGTTTTTGGTCAGCCCCAAAGTGGTCAGGCAGTTAGACTAGATGATGACTGCAGGACACCTCAGCTGAAATTTATTCTGTTCTGTTCTATTCTGTTGAGTTTCATTCTAAACCAGTGCAGTTCTTTGAGTACCTAGAGAACTACAATCCCTACATTTTTTGCACACCACATTCTTACTGTGCTTATCTTTCCTGTATTCTTCCACAATGACAAATGACTGCATGTAACAGCCAGATTCATTCTTATCTTCATGTCACTTTTATGCAGCTGACATTCATAAAAGATGAGAACATTGAGTTTTTTTTCCCATGGAAATTTTCTATCAAATAAAGTGAACAGTAAGGGGTCTGAATGTTATAGATATTAAGGAGCTACCCACAGCCAGGATACGTATAATTGTACAGAACCTTTTCTGGTATGATTCCTTCTCCCCAGACAAATCATCAGTTGTATAAAGAACTTTAAACACCCTGAAATATAAGAGAGGTGAAGGTTCCCACTAATTTTGATTGGATCTTCAGCACACCAAAGTTCATAACGGGCAGAACTTAATATTCTGTAGTCATAACAAGCAGATATTAATGTCACCAACTTTGGCTGTGTATACACATGTACAATTTGTGTATATGCATTTGACATTCTTCGGCAGATGCACTGATTTCATGGTGTCTGAATGTGGCATGGCAAGACTGATTTACCTTGCTGTTTACACAGTCTGAGCGTGCTCTAAAGGGGCAATGCTTAGAAGAGAGTTATAGTTAGCTCTAAAAAATCATGCAGAATTTTAGTAAAACCATTAGGACAGGTTTTAATAGATTATGGATGGAAAAGTCTAATGTGCAATCCCAGAAAGAATAAACAGCAATACTGTAAGACTCTCATGGGTTCGCAGCACCTAGATTAGCAGATCATTGTAGTCTAAGAACTTCCACATGCAATTTCTCAGGGCACCCAGCTCAGGAGAGAAAGGACTGTGAGCAAGTCCCAAAAACTCACAAATAAGGGACAGCATGGAGGGAAAAAAAATCAGTCAGCTCCTAGAAGGCACCAAAAAACTTAAAAAATGAAGACATAGTCACCAACCTGAGAAGAACACAGGATACGTGGGAAGAGTCAGCAGATGACATACCTTGTCCTTTGTGTCTTGGGAGGAAACTTGTGCAGACCTGGAAAGCTGGGTACAAGTGTTTTGATACCCAAATACTTGTGTATATCCACTTGGATATATGTCTGGTACTCTTGCATACCTGGGCAAGAAAATAGTGATGGTGTCAGTTTTGTTTAAAAATAATTAGCATCACCTCCTATAAAATTGTTGCTACAGTAGAACCCTTATGTTGCAACATTATTACCAGTGAGGGCATGAAGATTATTTCAATATCCTAACTGAATTCCTTATTTTTCTCTGTGTGTGCACATGGCTTTTACTTTACCTATTACACTGTCTGTACTTCAACCCACTTGTTTTCTCAGTTTTACCCTTCCAATTCTCTCCACCATTCCACCAGGAGAGAAAGAGTGAGCAGATGTGTGGTACTTAGTTGCCAGCTGGGGTTAAACCACAATACAAAGTTTGCTGTCTGTATTAATCTGAATCACTTCCTAGAATCATAGGAAGATTTCGGTTGGAATGGACCTTAGGGATCATCTAGATCCAACTGCCCTACCATAGTCAGGGACACATTCCACTAGACCAGGTTGTCCATGCCTCATGCAACCTGGCTTTGAACACTTACAGGAATGGGGCAGCCACAGCCTCTCTGAGTAACCTGTGCCAGTGTCTCACCACCTCTTGCCATATCACTGCATGCTCTTATAAAAAGGCCCTCTCCAGGCTTCCTGTAGGCCCCTTTTAGGTACTGAAAGGCTGGTATAAGGTCTCCCTGGAATCTTCTCTTCTGCAATCTGAGGAATTCTCTCAGCTTGTCTTCATAGCTCTCTGATCAAGTGGGGTCTCACCAGAGCAGAGTAGAGGGTCAGGATCACCTCCTTCGATCTGCTGGTCTTGCTCCTTTTGATGCAGTCCAGCATATGGCTTTCTGGTTTACTGGGCTGCAAGCACACATTGCTGGATCGAGTTTTTCATCAGCAAATACCACCATGTCTTTTTCCTCAGGGCTGCTCTCAATTCACTCTCTGCCCAGCCTATATTTGTGATTAGGATTACCCCAAGCCAGGTGCAGGACCTTCATAAATTTCAACACAGACACATAGGCCCATCTGTCAAGTGTGTCAAGATCCCTCTAGATGGCATCCCTTCACTCCAGCATGTTCCACACCTCACAGCTTGATGCTGTCAACAAACTTGCTGAGGGTGCACTCAATCCCACTGTCTATGTCACTAACAAAGATGTTGAACAGCACTGGTCCCAATACCTACCCCTGACAAACACCACTCATCCAACATTTAAATTTTCCATTACATCATTATTGGTTGGTGACATTATTGAGCAGATTGTTTTTCTTCATTTTTACTTAACTTAATTAAAGAGAAATTCCTCACAAATTTTGTTCTTCCAGATCTACCTATTACAAGCTGAAAAATAAGTTTGCCAAGAAAGCTTGTTTTCTTTTTATTTTTAGTATAGTACTTTTCTCCTCTATAGGTCGTAAAGACGTTTTATTTAACTAAAGATAGCTCAGAACATGAACAAAAGAATAATTTTCTCCTACCTGAACATGGGCCTCATTATTTTTCTGAAACAGAAGTCTTTAAGTTTGTATTTTGAATTCCTGATATTTGAGTAGGTGCAAAATTATTACGATTAGTTCACCAACCCCCTGAAAATACAATAGACAATAACTCTGCCAGTTGGTTGCCAAGAAAGTATAAAGTTGGGAATCAGTTGAACAGGATGTTGACATGAATGTTTAAGATATTTTTATTTGTGTGGTTTTTTCATGTACTTCTTCTACAAGGTACTGTTATTAACCCTGTATAAACACTTAGCCCTGAGTGTTTCATGAGGTGTACCTACATCTGATTTGTCCTTGCTTGGCCTTTCCTAAAATTTTCTTCCTCTTGCAAGTAATAGAGGAGCCAACAAGGAGAGGTGCCATGCTTGACCTTGTGCTCACCAATAGGCAGGGGCTGGTGGCGAATGTAATTCTTCAGGGCAGCCTTGGCTGCAGTGATCATGAGATAGTGGATTTTGAGATCCTCAGGACGGTGAGAAGAGGGTGCAGCAAGCTCACTGCCATGGACTTCAAGAGAGGAGACTTTGGCCTCTTGAGGAACCTGCTCAGTAAGCTTTCATGGGATATAGCCCTAGAAGGCAAGGGGGCCCAAGAATGCTTGTTGATATTCAAGGATTATCTGCTCCAAGCTCAGGAGAGTTGCATCCCAGCAAGAAGGAAATGGGGCAAAAAGCCCAGGAAGCCTCCATGGATGGATAAGGAATTGCCGATTTTTCATAAAAGAAGCTCATAGAAGGTGAAAGTGAGAACAGTAGGCCTGGGAAGAATGCAAGAACATTGTCTGGGAAGCACTGATCAGGTCAGGAAAACTAAGACCCAGTTAGAACTGAGTCTGGCCAGGGTTGTCAAGGATAACAGGAAGGGCTTCTGTAGTGGTTTAAGCCCAGCTGGCAATCCAGAAAAACAGTGCAGCAGTTCGCTCACCTCCCTACCCCTTCCTCACCCCCCTCCCAGAGGGATGGGTAAAGGAATCGAAAGAATGCAACTCCCATGGGTTGAGATAAGAGCAGTCCAGTAACAGGTATAACACAAACCACTACTGCTACCAATAATAATAATAATGTTAAGGGAAATAACAAGGGAAGAGAATACAACCGCTCACCACTCGCCAACTGATACCCAGATCGACCAAGCAGTGATCTAACCCTTCCGGGTAACTCCTCCAGTTTATATAGTGTGCATGACATGCTGTGGTACAGAATACCTCTTTGGTTAGTTTGTATCAGGTGTCCTGTCTCTGCTTCCTCCCAGTTTCCCCTCCTCCCTGGCACAGCATGAGACTCAAAATGTCCTTGGTCAGAGTAAACATTACTGAGCAGCAACTAAAAGCATTGGTGTTATCAGTGCTGTTCCCAGACGGAAAGTCAAAAACACAGCACTGCACCAGCTACTAAGAAGGAGACAAATGACTGCTACTGCTGAACCCAGGACAGCTTCTATAGGTATGTTGCCACCAAAAGAAAATCTAAGGATACTGTGGGCCCTTTCTGGAAGGAAATGGGAGAACTGGCTACCCTGAATTTGGAGCAGGCTGAAGTTGTCAATGACTCAGTCTTCACTGGCAAGTGCTTTAGCCATGCCACTCAAGACTTGGGAGGCAGATGTAGGGACTGTGAGAATGAAGACCTTAAGCCCACTGCAGGATAGGATCGCGTTCAAGATCATCTTAGGAACCTGAATATGCACAAGCGCATGGGACCTGATGAAATCCATTTGTGGGTCCTGAAGAAGCTGGTGAATGGAGTTGCTAAGCCACTGTCCATCATTTTTTAAAAACAATGGCAGGCAGGTGAAGTTCCTGATGACTGGAAAAAGGGAAGTATAACCCCCAGGAAGGGGAAAAATGGAAGGTGAGGGAAACTACAGACCAGCCAGCCTTACCTCTGTGCCTGTCAGGGTTATGGAGCAGATTCTGCTGGAAAGCATGCTAAGGCACATAAAAGGCAATGAGGTGGTTGATGACTGCCAACATAGCTTCACTAAGGGGAATTCCTGCCTGACCAATTTGGTGGCCTCCTATGATGGGGCTACAGAACTGATGGAAAGGGGCAGAGAAGTTGATGTCCTGCAACTGACTATCTGGACTTGTGCAAAGTGTTCAACATTGTCCCGCATGACATCCTTTTCTCTAAACTGGAGAGGCATCAATTTGATAGGTGGACCACTCAGTGGATAAGGAATTGGCTGGATTTGATTACCAAATTGAGAGTTGTGGTCCACAGCTCAATGTCCAGCTGGGGACTGGCATCAAGTGATGTCCCTCAGAGGTCAGTGTTGGGACCGATCCTGTTCAACATATTCGTCAGCCACATGGACAGTAGGATTGAGTGCTCCCTCAGCAAGTTTGCTGATGACACCAAGCTATGTGTTTTGGTTGATACACTGAAAAGAAGGGATGCCACGCAGAAGGACCGTGACACGCTTGAGAGGTGGGCCAATGCCAACCCCATGAAGTTCAACCAAGCCACGTGCAAGGTCCTACACTTGGGTCACAGCAATCCCAAACACAGCTGCAGGTTGGGTGGGGACGTGATTCAGAGCAGCCTTGTGGAGAAGGACTTAGGATGTTGGTAGATAAGAAGCTCAACATGAGCCAACAGTGTGGACTCACAGCCTAGAAAGTTAACCGTATATTGGGCTGCATCAAAAGATCAAAGGAGGTGATCTTGCCCCTCTACTCTGCTCTCGTGAGACCTCACCTGGAGTAACACGTGACGTTCTGGTGTCTTCAACAGAAAAACTATATGGAGCTGTTGGATCAAGTCCAGAGGAGGGCCAATAGGATGACAAGGGGGATGGAGCACCTCTTTTATGAAGACAGGCTGAGCAAGTTGGGGCTGTTCAGCCTGGAGAAGGCTGTGTGGAGACCTCATAGAAGCCTTCCAGTCTCTAAAGGGGGCCTACAAGGATTCTGAAGAGGTAATTTTCATCAGGAGTTTAGCTATAGGACAAGGAGGAATTAAACTTCAACAGGGGAATATCAGGTTAGATATAAGGAGGAAATTCTTTACTGTGAGGGTGGTGAGGCACTGGAACAAGTTGCCCAAATAAGTGATAAATTCTCCATCTTTGGCAGTGTTCAAGGCCAGGTTATAGTCTTGGGAGATACGGTCTAGTATGAGGTGTCCCTGCCCATAGCAGGGAGGTTGGAAGTAGATGGTTTTAAGGTCCTTTCTAACCATAACAGTTCTATGATTCTATGATTCACCCCTATCACACCTCCTTTTTTTTAAGCCACTCTTTTAAACCCCACACTTGTGGAGACAAAAGGTTATTGTCTGCTTGATACAGCCTTATTAAAACCATTCTCTTATTTTGTAAGTAAATAGTTTTTTATATGTGCTTTGAAATACTGTGTTTAATTTGCACAGTAAGTGCATGTAAATTCATATTTAATAAATCCATGCTGACACTCCTTTTTCTGTGCAGTGAGTGCATTTTTGGAGGCTTTGTGTGAATACAGTCTTCTATTAAATTGTTATAAAATGGATGATGTGAAAGGCATATGAAGGAATGGAAAAATGGATTACTCATCAAAAAAGGTAATTTGTAATTATGTATGTGTAGAATTACCAGCTATTTTTTTAATTTCTCTTTGTTGGTAGAATATCAGTTTTATACAAATAGTAAACATGAAATTGCAGCAGACACTGTGTGAAGAAACAAGTTCTTAGCATACAAATCCATAGCGTAAAGGATGCGGACATAAAGAACAGATGGTCTGCCAATGAAAGAAAACTAAAACAAAAAGAGAAAACAACATTAAACTAAAATTTTGTCCTGCAGCCTCAGAGGAAAATTTAACAGTCTATTTGGAACTTAAAATAAACCTACTCCTATAGCTCTGTTCACATCTCTGGTGTCAAACAATCCTTTCTTCATTTTTTTTTTTCTTTTCAAGGTCTGCAAAAAGGGTTTTCCAAACCTCCTTGTCTCAAAGTTAACACAAAATAAATCTTTGTATTTTTACTTTCCTTAGGGTCAAAGAGAACCAAGGCCAAGCTCTCTCTCCTGAAGGTTAAAGAAAAAAAAATCTTAAGACACAGCTGTCTCCAGGCAGCTTTCTTTCCCTAAGAAACTCCTTTACTGTTTACCAGCAGACAACTACTTTATTTTCTTCCTTTTTTTCACCTTTCTGTAGGCTCACAGCTGCTCAGAAGTCAGTAGTCTCCAGAGTCTTGTTTCCAAATTATAATTCCTATTTAATACCATATCAATGTACCTCTGCTTCCTAATCTACTATCTTTACTGAGTATTCTGGACTTATATGGATAACAGACTGGTTAAGATGTCTTTTTTCTTGAAAAAAATCAGAGCATTTCAACACCACATACAAAATGATCTCATCAATCCTAAAATAGAATCAGTTCAGCCTGAATTAAACACTGAAATGCTTGTTTTATTATCTAAGCTATGACAATCTGTCCTCCTGTATTTTTCAGAGAAATTATTTTTCTTTTTCCTTTGATGCCCTAATATTTCTCAAAGTTTAATTGAATCTATACAATACATACTTTCAGATATAAAAATTAAAGAGTGCTTGGACATAATTTTGATTTAGAAGCACATGCTGATGGCAGGTTAAATTTCCAGTAGTTGCCCAAATATAGGTAGACAAAAACTTATCAATTTGATCAGGCTCTTTCCCAGATATAAATGATTCATTAACCTAAGCATGCAAATTACTAGCTAATTCTTTAGTTAATAGATATAGAATACATTTACTCCATTTAATGCAGTGGCTGCTAGGGAAAACAAAAACTTAAACTCTCCTATATGGATATGGATCTAACCCAAAATCCCAGTCCTGGTCTTATCAGCTTTCTGAAACTTACACATAGATTTTGCAGCTCAACATTGTCTTCAGAAAAGCTTTTAACCACAGCAGGTGCAAAATGTCATGATGATTTAGGATGCTGCCATCTTCTTGTAGCAAGGAAGTGAAAAAGATGAGTATTCCCTAATCTTTTTTCATACAAAATAAGGTGGTTTCATTTACCTGTCTGATGAAGACAGCTAAAATGTGCCAAAATTTCCTGTTTTCACCTGAGTAGAGAACATTCATCCATGTCTTGCCTTTTTTTACCCATTGCAATTTTTTTTTTCACATTCCAAACAAATAAAATTAATTGTTGGCTTGGATTACTACCTAGTGCAGGTACTTTTTAGACCAAACATGAACTGTTTTCTTAATCAATGTAGGTCAAGTTAGCCTTAATTTCTAATTTGTGCATTTAATTTTGTATGTTGCCTGAAGCAGTAGCAAATAAGAGTTAATTAGAAGATACATAAATTATGGTCATCACCATAACATTTCCTTTAATACCAGGAAAGTCAATCCTCTTTTTAACTCTGTATTTTGTTTGGGTTTCTTTCTTTTTCTTTTTGTTTTCATACTATTGTCTCGTACAGTTATAGTTAAAAGGCTAATGAAAAGTTGTAAAACACTGAAGAAGTAATATAAATTTTCTTTCCCTAAAGCAAATGTTTTGATTATTTAGCTCTGTAGGTAATCCTTAGGCTTGTTAACATTTTCTAGATGAAGAATTATAACCATGTGTCTCTCAGCTCTTTTCAAGAAATGTGCTTCAACTTTGAGCTATTATAGCTTTCTTGTCCTCAATGGGAAGAGAGAGCTCTGGCCTCCATTTGGCAATGGGTGAAGGCATTTCTGGCGTTTTGTTTATAGACAATCTACACTCTGTCACAAAAATAAAACTAAGATTTATACGATAATGCTGAACTGACCTAAACATTGTATCTTCATTAATGAAAAGTAACACAGAGAAACCAGTATAGCTGCATTCTTCTGAAAAAAAAAGCAGCAACAACAAAAATTGGAAAAGTTAGCAAACAGATACATGAACAAAGGAGAAAATAGTATGCAAGCACTTTGACTTTTCTTAAGTATAACTGGGGTGTGGAATAAAAACAAACTTTTTTTTTAACCCCAATTCCTGGGTGTAGATCAAAGGAATTTTTACTACCTTGATGTAAGCTTAGAATTCCTACATTTATCCATATGCTATTTTCATGGTTCTATTTCAAATCCTTGTTGGTCAGAGTAGGAGTGAGAAAAAAAAGAAATCACAATAAAAGGATTTTAAACTATGCTTTAAGCAGATCACTGAATTTTCCTCTGGTGTATATTTCTTTGCTGACAGCATTTTTGTAATTTCAGATTTACTTTAAATCCTCTTAGAATGCTAAAGTAAATAAAGAACATTTGCCAAATTTCCCGCTCAAAACTATTAATAGAAATTGCACAGTTAACCAGTAATAGCTGGAGGATTGTCTTATAATGCTTGAATATTACTTCAAAATGTACTTTGTTCTCTGTGTAAAGTGTTCTCTGAAATAGATCCAACTGCACTGTTTGTATACTGATGAGTGTTATCCTGCTGAAATTCACTTTTATGCTATAGCAGCAGAAATCTACAGGACACACACAAAACTCCAGTTCTTAACCCTATATATCATTCAACGTATTTAATCTCCACCTCTTCTCCTAGCCTCTTAAGCTAAGAAAAAGGAAAAAGAAAAAAAAAATAGATAGAACTATTACAGAAGAATTTTTGGATTTTTTCAATTTGTGAAGCACTATGTGCTGTAAGAAATTTTTTTTTTTTTTTTAAGAGTGTGAGAAACTATATTTAAGACTTAACGCTTGACTCCCAGACTGGGAGGTTATAATACCTGCAGCATAATGGTCAGCCTGGCCAAGCTTCGTAGATGCTAGATGCTTTGTAGATGTAGAAGCACAATAAAGTACAAGTCTTTAATGCATGATGAGTCCCTCTGCATCTTTTATACCAAAGGAAAAAGGAAAACAGGTACACAGACAGCCTTTATTATACTCTTGCAGACTGTGGTTTTGCAGTCAATAAAGTAGAATTTGTCTATATTACCAGTTACAGGATTAGAGCTTTACATATCCTGCAGTTCACAGAATTAACCCTCTTTAACACACAGTGTCTCATGTCTCAGCTCAGAAAGACTTCAGTTCTGTACTGCACATTTCCAAATTCCAGAAACACTTTAGCTCTTCCACGTATGATTTTGTGGGTTGGAAAGATTTGTGTAAATTCCATCCTTGATTGTTCAATGTGCTATCATCATCTCTACTTCTGTCATTTCTGCTATTCTACCTACTTACAATGTGATCATCATTACAGTATCTATTGCCTTGTAAGTTCTCAAGGATAAAGCTTCTCCATTTCTTGTAAGATATATGTTCATATGTCTGTATGAGAGAACCATGAAGTAGTTTTGGTTAAAAAGCACCTCTGAAGATCATTGGGTCACCCTAACTGCTCAGAGATGGACCAATTATTCATCATGATTGTTAAGGGACCATGCCCATACAATTCTTTATACATAAAGGGCCATATGTTCCAAGGGTTAGGTGTGTTCCAAATACCCAATGCAATCCGTGCAGCTCATGATTAGATGCATAAACTCCCCATAGAAAACAGAGCACCTGCTCTTCACTATAACATAGTATTGCAAGCTCTTTCCAAAGAACATCAGACTCAGAAAAAAATAGCATTTTTTTTGTCAATAAGTTGCACTTTCCTCCATGCATAAGAAGAAAAACTGCAGCCATTTACAGAGGCTCATTCCATCATCAATGAATAGGTCTCCACCTGCTCTCCAATGAAAAAGAGATCTAGCATACTAGCAGATCATCAGACTTATCATGGTTTGCAAGAGTATGCTGGATATACTTCAGTGCTTGTAGATATTAATGCTTGACTTTATGTAGAGCTAAATAAACATTTTTAAAGTGGCAAAAGAGAAGCAGTTGTAAAGTCTTTAAAATATGGTGGTTTCAATATTTTATTTAAATTAACAAGCAGTACTGGTTTCTAGTGAGGACAGTCCACCTGAAAGTTCTTACTCATTCGCTCTTTCCCAGAGGCAAACAGGTCTTCACAGCTCTGCTCCAGAAGCGGGTCTCATATGACATATACCTGTTGCCTTTCTTGGCCAGATTCAGTTATTTTCTCATCGCTCTCCTTGCAGGTCTGAAGTCTTTCCTACACTTGATTCTTTAGGTACATCTTGTTTTGATTTCAGGTCACTTCTAGCTCAGACAGGTCAAGGTTGCACATCATTCCATTTTGCACTTATTGGTTAGCTTTTTTTTTTTTTCAGCTTTCATGCCCTGTTGGCTAGAGGGAGTAAAAGAGCCATGTTTATCAGAGTTTAGTGAGAAAACAGTTGGTGGAAGTATAGGTAGTTTATCAAACAACAGAACAAAATTTACAAATGAAATCAGAAATATGCCATTGTAGGCACAGTAGTTGAAGAACTATAAGAGAGACCTGCATTAAAAAATAGTTTATTTTTTACCATAATATGCTTAAATTCTGGAGTTAGCTGGAAGACTGGACACTGAGCAAATTGAATTGTTACAGAGCTCAGCCAGTTCATTCCTGTTGATGACCTGTATTTATGTCAGCTTAATGAAAAAAAAAACAAACCCTAAAAATTTTGGTTATTTAAGTGACAGTGAAGAAGAAAGTATTCAAAACAACTCCATGCTAAGCAGAGGCTGTGTTTTATTGCCAAAACAGCTTTTAAGCATTCCATCTTTGGTCAGTCTCCCATTTTTCAAAATTGTGCTTGTGTCAGAGATGGAAAAAGAGTGTGAAATAGAACAAATCAATGTGAAACTGGTAAGGTAACAGACTTGTGTTTTGATTTTCCTAATCAGTGGTAGCCGCTTCTCATCATTCTTGTTTGTTTGTTGGTTGGTTTTTCATTTTTCAGTTACCAATTACCAAAAAACTTGATAAGCTCTTAGTTTAAGTAAAAGGAGCATTTTAAAGTGCCCAAAAAGTTTTCCTGCTTGATATAGTTTCATGATTACACTTCACTGTTTAAAGCAGTAGTGACTTTGGCACAATCATCAGAGCTTTCGCAAAATGAACTGGTTTATATTATCTTTCTTAATTAATTGGCCAGTATTTCTTATATAGCTTTTTTACACTCAGCTGAGAAGTGTTCATTCCTCTCAATTTGCTTATGTTGTACTAACAAATCTGTGCTTCTGTAGAATTAGTATCAGAGGATTCTTCTCCTCTTCCTCTAGGCTGAGCACTTGACAAGGACGGATTAGCATATTTGTATTTCTGTTTGCAGATAAGGCCTGTAATACAACAGCAAGAATCTTATTCTGCCATTATTCTAATACCCAAGCATGGCAAATTTTCCACAGCATTGACCAGCTAAGAAGAACAGTAAGGTTTTTCAATTATTTCTCTATTTTAAAACTTCAGGCTTATCTGACATATATTGACTTGACTCAGGAACATGGTTATCTTTTCTCCTAGAAACCAAAAGCAAAGGCCTTCTAATAAGACTAGACTCATAGAATAAGTTAGGCTGAAAAAGACTTAAACTCATCAAGTACGAATGTAAACCTCCCAAGTCCACCTCTAAGCCATGTCCCTAAGTGCTACATTAATGTGTCTTTCAAATACCATCAAGAACAATGACTCTACCTCTTCCCTGGGTAGTCTGTTCCAAAGCTTGACAACTGGTTTGGTGGAGAAATTTTTCCTTATAGCTAATCTAAACCTCCCCTGGCACAATTTGAGGCCATTACTTGTTGTCCTATCACTTGTAAACTGGGAGAAGTGACCAACACCGACCTCACTACAGCCTCCTTTCAGGTAGTTGCAGAGAGCAATAAGGTCTCCCCTCAGCCTCCCTTTCTCCAGACTAAACAGTTCCCTTAACATGTACGTTCCCTTACCTGCTCCTCATGAGACTTGTTCTCTAAACCCTTCCACAGCTCCATTCCCCTTCTCTGGACCTACTCCAGCACTTCACTATCTCTCTTATAGTGAAGAGCCCAAAACTGACCACAGGATTTGAAGTGAAGCCTCATCAGTGTTGTGTATAGGCAGATGATCCCTGCCCTAGAGCTGCTGGCTACACCTAGGGTTATGTGTACACACAGAAGTGTTTTAGAAATTTTTTAAAAATGTAAATAAGGTAGGTTTCAAGCGGGCAGATATTACCTGCAAAGTTCAGCAGCTGGGTACTTGCATCCCCACAGACTTAAATTGTTATGGCCCTGAGGGCACTGACTGGTGTCCCTCTCCCTGCCAGCATCCCAGTGACTCTCACACTCACCTGCAGCTCAGGACTTCATTTCAGTTCCCATGACCTCCCCCTGCTCCTCAGCTGCCCCGCTTCTGGCTGGGGCAGTGGGAAAGGCCTGTCTGTAAGCCCTGTAGGTTTCAGGAAGGCCTCCACCCTTGCTGAGCCCTGGCACTATGATAACAGGAGGTGACATTTCTTTCTCCACACCTATGCAGCATGCCTGTGATTTAAGTTTATGTCTCATTCACTAACTCAGTATGATTTTCACAAACTACAATGAAAAGAACTGTTTTCAGAGAAAGAAAGGTAAAATACAGTGACAGTAATGTCTGTTGCGTTCCTGATTGAGCCAGGATGTACGCACGGATGCAATGGCAGCAGGGGTGAGGGGGTGCCAATACCTGTGACATCAAAGTCCCTGATCAGCAAAGGACTTCCAACATTGTAAAGTACAGAGATACATGTATTTTGAGTACACCTGTACAGGAGAAAATGAAATTTCACAGGTAAGAATATTTTTAAAAATATTGATAGAATTGCATTCACAAATGTGTATGCACACTGATGATCAACATATGACAGGAACTGAAGCAGGCTACAATCCAATCTCCAATTTCTTCTTTTTTTTTTTTTTTTTGTTAAAAAAGTTAGCACTTTCAAATATCCTCTCTGTCATTCCAAGCGCTCTACCTCTACAGATCGAGCATTTCTGTCAGCATGAGTGACCAGTTGCATGGCTACGTACTGCAGCATTCAGAAAACATTCCCAGCTCCAGCACTTCAGAAAAGTGAACTCTCTGATTTGGCTCCTCCTCTGTCTGCTACTAGTAGGATTCCTACTGCATCTACCATTATAAAATTTTGGTGATTTTTGTTTGCAGCTGACTCAACAACATCCTACAAACCATGTAAACTCCAATTCATATGTGTCAAAGAAAAAAAAGAAAGAAATGCATTTTGAACGCTACTGGCATCTTACATAAGACAACTCACAAATTCCAAAACTGTAACAGAATTATTGTGAGAAATTCTTAGGGCAGAATTAGAGTTGTTTTGTTTTCCTTACTTCTGCATGTCCATTCCTCAAAAACTAATCGAATTTTGCTTCAGAATAGCCTTAACTTTCTAATTTGATATAATAACTATACATTTCAGAATACATTGCTATTTTCTATGATGTTTTTAAGGTAATTTAGGTATTCTTAATCTTATACCCACTTTAAATAAATATGTGCATTTTTATTTTTACAATTTACCTATCTCCATATGTACATATGCATATAATGTACATATGCACTTGTGCAAGAGAAATAATGTCAGTATCTTTGATTTTACACATCTGAGTTGTTAGTTTAGTGTTGAGCTTTTTTTTTTGAGATTAAGCATCCCAACAGACCTTTTCAAATCAGGTGACTAATTCTCAGATCAGGTAAGAATTCTCAGATCCTAGACTCACATGTAAAGAGGACCTTTTCAGAATGAAGTGTATATACATATTTATATATAGTATTTGCTTTATTAATTACTATAAAGTTGACTTGAATGCTGCTTCCGATGAGCTTTGTAACAAATATCTATATAATTACTTAACAACGGTAGAGGCTGAATAGAAGAAAGAATATTCATTCATGATGTAGTAACTAGGATTTTTGTAAGGATTGCATTCTATAAAAGAAATAACCAGGAATAACTGCTTCTTCTAAGGTGAGGCTGTCCTCCAAAAAACCCAATTTTTTCTCTTGGTAACCCTCTATTGTTTCTTTGTCTTCAGGTTTTCTATGACTCTTAGCTGTTTTGCCCAGTTGTAACTTACGACCTCGCAAAGCAGTGAGTAATTTATTAACTTGAAAGTCTTCATCATTAATATCGTTATTGCTTTGTGTCACCTTAATTTGTGATTGTTAATGTCAGATGAGTTTATGCTCACTAGCATACCACTTGAACAACTGAGAATTTGAATCTCAAGTATATTTCTCAATATTGATACCTAGTCTATAATTCAAAAAAGTTGTAAGATACAACTATTTCGATATTTGGCTAATCATTGTTAATAGGTATTTTTAATGCTTTCTTTTTTTTTTGCATTTAAAGAATATCGTTGGCTTGTTGGTATAATGAAATAACTCAGGTAATGAAGAAAATTTTTTTTTTCAGAATCTCAACAAGTCAGGTATAAACTAAGAAGGCAGTAAGATTGTCATTTAAAATCAGTTAATATTTTATGCAGATTTCTTGTAGTCTTAGTGGAACTTCACAGTATGGCTCTCTTGTTGTACAGGAATGGGTTCAAGGAATACAGCGCTATGAGGGCGTGTGGTTTTTTTAAACACACATTGCAGGAATGAGAAAATTAACTACATACACATTGCAATGGAAGGAAGTCTTGTGTATTAGGAGACTACAGAAAGGCTAAAGTTGTTATAATGTCCTTTGGAACAAGGCCCAGGAATCTTTACTTGTAATGCAGTGAATTTTAAGAATTAAAAAATTCCAGTCCAGCTTTGCAATTAAATGCTGGAGATGGTACCAGAAGGATAAAATCTTGACTGAGTCTGGCAAACAGGAAGACAACTAAATAAGAGTGTAGGTAAGGTAGTATGGGCAAAAATGCTCTAGGGTAGACAGAAAGTTAACTTGAAAATTTACTAAAAAACTACACATCGCATCCTGAGACTCAGTACAGTATGGAAACCCAGTTTCCAGAGTTTATAGAAGTCAGATTTTGGAGGAGGGAGGTCTGACCAAAATATAAAATTTTAGAACATTTTTTTCTTTCTCCATCTCTGAGAAAAGCAAGTGGGGGTTGTAGCCATAGTTTACTGATTATTGTCAAAACACACTTGTAGAATTTTGTTTGCATTTTCAGAGTATTTTTCAGTTTTATTGTTAGTATTAAATGCCAAACACATTTTTAACTGAAGTCAGTAAAATTTGGTAATTCTGTCAATATATTATCCTGCTTTCTCAGTCTAGCTGATTTATGTTAGAAGAGAATCTGCTTTCTACTTGGCATTTTCCTTACCTGGTACTTTTGCTGGAAAAGGCAGTTTACATCCCTGTGAAGCTGCACAGTGCTTCAGACTTCAGCTCTTCCCCAGGCAGGTTGCTTTTAATCCAGTATGATATTTTGTTGCTGGTGGGATTTTTTTTGATGCTGGTGGGGGGTTTACAATGTGAAAGATGCCATGACTTGTAGACAGAGAGTTATCTGCCAAGATTTCTTCCAATAAAAAAAAACAATGAGTCTCTTCCATGATGCAATTAGGAAGCTGTCTGGTTAGAAAGAGATTAAAAGTAGAAAATGAAGCCTACAAATGAAAAAGGAACTAAACCAAAAAAAAAAAAAAAAAAAGCATGAATAAAGCTTGGCATCACTTGTCTCCTGTAATAATGATCCTTTTCTCTGTTTGGTTTAATAACTGACAATGTCCTGGAAGAGAAATCTCTCTTCCTGCTAATTAATCAATGATAGCTCTACTGTTCTACTAATGTTCTCTTCCTTCCTTCTTTCATTCCTTTCTGACACCATTCTGCGGCTTCAAATATCCTATGCTCTTGACCAGTACTTAACACTAGGTTTGCTGTGGTTGGGTAAAAACAGATCTCACTTGTTCTTGCTCTTCATGTCTTTGCCCCGTATTTTCTGTCTTAATCTTTCAGGTAGCTGAGAGATGGGTTTTAAATGTGTCTTTTGGTTCTGGAGTGAAAAGAGATATAGCATGTCTTCTGTTCTATTGCTGTTAACAGTGATGACCATCATACTGGGAAATAAAACAAAGGCTGTGATCCTCAAGAGAATGCAAATTATTAATTTTTTATTTTTTACCCTGCTGTCCTGTGACTACTTTTTTATTTTTTACTTCTGGCAGCAGGAGTAGCATGAATAGGATTGTATTTAGCCAGTTGTTTACTTTCCAGCTATAAAACATCTGCTGGACTCGAGCTTTAACAATATTTGTGTAAGCTTGGTGCACTCAGAATCAGATGCCCTTAAAATAAGAGTAACATTAAATAAACCCAGGATATATTTATTAATATGTGTGGGTAGAAATCCCCCACATTTTAAAATGAAATTCAGTCACACATAGACAACTGCAATTTCTACAACGGTGCCCTGAAAACTTGTAGTATGTTATAACATCCCAAGGCAAAAAGGTTACCATGCAATGAAGGATGATACTTTTTAATAGTAATATTTTGAATTATTATATACTCTATTGTGCTTGGTGGATTAAAACAGCAGGCAATGTATATGCAATATTTTTAAGATCATTTACAAACACCTTGAAAGTGTGCTTAAAGCTTACTTCTAAATTGATTGAAAGATGCATTTCAGAATTTTTCCACAGTTCATCAAAGATGTGCAAAAGGCTAGTAAGATTACAGTAACAGAAAATCAATACTTGTAAAAGGGATTCCTTCTGTTGCATTTATTTTTCACAGTGCGTATAATCTGCAGAATCACAGATCATTGTATGAGGGTGATAATCTGGATTAACTGTATCACATTGATTTTACTGCTGCTTAAAGTAGCATCTGCTTTAGCAAAGCTTTAAATCACTGTGTATGTGAATAGTGTTGATAAAAACATTTATTTCTGTAATCCCAATCCCATTGCAGAGTAGGCAGCTAACCACAGTTTCACACAACTCCTGTTTGACTGGCAAGAAACCATATTCTTTAGAAAGTGCAGGAGCATATTTAAATAATGGATGTGAAAGAGATCTTAAAAAAAAAAATAAAAAAGATACTATGACTTTTACCTTAGTTGGGCACTTAACCTTTTGTTTAGGCTACTCTCTTAAGTGCCAGGTGAGACATTGGGTATTGACAATTGGTACTGTATATCATGATGACATTAATGTCCTGTGGAGGAAGAGATGGGAAAAGACAGCAACTTGGAGGTTTTTAATCACTTATATGTTGACAGGGATCATTCTAATTTCCTGCAGACATGGTACCACTCTTTGCAACAGACATTGCTAGCCAACTTTCAGCAAATATTTAGAGCCTTTCTCAATAGTTTATTCTTTCCTTAATACATATGTCTTACACAAAACTAATGCCCATTGACTTAGTATAGCACTAGTCGCTTAGAAGTAATTTTTAATTAGTATATCAGTTCACATAGATTTTTGATTGATGCCAGTGAGAAGGATCAAATCCTTTCTGTATTCACTATGTTTATTTTAAACAGCTAAAATGAATAGTAACATATTTCTCACTACTAAAATATTGTGTAATGAGTGAGTCTAGTAAAAGGTTCTATGAACATACATTGATATAAATCCAGAAGGGAGTCTGATTCAACCTCACCTGTTTATCGGGAAAGGATACATTTATATCACGTAAATTCTCTACTGACAAGGTAGTTGATAACTGTCTGTGGCATGCCCAGCATGAGGGAATGTCTAAGAAATATTACTGTGTGCTAAAAAAAAATGTTGTCTCAGGCAGGTTTGATTGGTGGGAGGCTTACAATATTCTGGTTGTGTTAATTACCAAGACTCTGGATTATAGTAAATTTCTAGAGGTTCATTTTTATTTTGATTAAATTTCTAATGACTAGAAACATTCATATGGAAGGACGTTTCTCTGAGTTTCTGTTTAGAGTGACAAAGCCAGGAGCGCAGCGATAACCTGAGGAATGGGACTCAGCACTAAAAAGCTGCAAATTTGTTTTGTCAGCTCTGACCTGAAAGAAATGCAAATGCCATGCAGAAATGAAACCATCTAATAAGCCAAGTTTCTGCTTTGGGCTTTTTTTTTTTTTTTTTTTCATATCTGCTTTCCTACTAACTAGGGTTCTAACTTACACGTGAAGCTTTTTATTTCTTTTCTTCTTTTTCTTATTTTTCCCGTCTTTTGTCAGGTGTAAATAGATATTTCAGGATTATCAGCCAAAACCTTCATTCTTTAGAGAATAAAAGTATAAAAAACCCCAGTGGCTTGTTCTTGAAGTGGTTTGTGTTCCTTGTAATGTAGGGAACTTGAGGTTTGGTAGAGTTTCATTTGTAACTTCAGGCTGCGTTAGTAGTAACTTTCTGGTTTGAAGCTAATATCAAGTCACAGAGAGAAGATATCCATGTGAAAGTATTAGAAAAGATATATTGCATAGAACACGCGAGTGGGTTATGAATCTGAGCCTTAGGGTTCATTTTGATGACAAGATTTTAATAAAGCTTCCCTCTCTGTTAGTCTTGGCAATCATTTGCACCTAGCAGGCCTGCAGCCTTGTAAATAGGATGGGAATGATTTCTCCAGGATCCACTATCTTGATCTCCTTGTACCTCAAACAAGATGATGTGTATTACTAACAAATAATCACACTTTAATATTGGTGTTTCAACTTCTATCTGTAATTCAAACCTTATTTCATCTAGGTGTGCATATGTATTTACATATATTACATATTTACATATACATGCACATAAAGTCCCTTGAGTACAGTGAAGGGTATTGCAGAGGCTATTATTTACATTACTCCAAAATTTCTTCTCCATATATCGATTATTACACTGCACTCCAGTTTTTTTATTTTTAATATTTCCTTTATAAAGAAAATCTAGCAGTTCAAAGTAGCATTGATGTACTTCAGCTATTATGCCTGGGAAGAAATGTCCAGATAATTGTTCAAGCTTGTCTTGCTTTCGTTATGGTAAGATTACAGAGCAATTAACACTGATGGAGACAGGAAAGAGGGAAATGTTTGGGAGATGTGAATAATTTCACTGAGAATTTGAAAAAGTTGCTGCCTTTCATGCTGCTGTAAGAATCTTGGGAAGGAAATTTGAGTTAGGCATTTAATTAGAAAATACTTTCTGAAATTTGGTCATGCTGAGCCCAAGTAAGGAGTATGATAGATTCACAGATGTGATTGATCAGAAAATACAGCTGCAATAAGTTCTCTGCCACATACTTCATGACAATAGAAGGCACTAGGAATTAAGTAAGTTCTCAAGAGAATATAGATGAACATTAGGAAAGAAGCTGTAATTTGTACTTAAGGAGCATCAGCTGGCAAAATTAAGAAGAAAGATTTTCCTGAAGAGGAAGAGAACAAGGAAATGGGGGGCGGGGGGTTGGGGGTTTAGGAGTGTGAAAAGATACATTGTTGTACAAGGACAGTGAAGTGATGATTTCATGTCTGTCTGAGGGATCAACAAAAGAAGTTATCATGGCCTTTTGTAAGGACAGTTAGAATAAAACAGAGATGTGGAATAAAGACATGGAACTGAGCAAACGGATATAGATTAGTACTCATTTTCAAGAGACTATCAATAGGAGTTATGAGGAGGGATAGAAAGAGAATTACAGTCAAGTGATAATGCCTTTATAATGGTAGGGAGAAAGACCAATGAATGCAGAAGAAGAAGCTAGGGAGGGGTACAGATTAGTGATAAAAAGAAAGTGAGGAAAGGAGCAGTGCAGGTCAGGAAGCATCAGTAGATAAGGTCAAGATGAATTAGATCTGAAGTAGGTCACTGAATTAAACTTCATTTACATATACTTGTTTTGGTCATCTTTAAAGGAACCTATAATTCAGTATGACAAAGCAGGCGTGCACAGCAAAAAATCCTATCTCAGTTCCTTCAGAAAAAGTCTTTCAAGTATGAAATAAGGGACCAAAGGTTGCCACACTGCTATAACTATTGTGAATAGTATCTGTCTAGATAATTGAAGCAAAATCAAAAGAAATGCTTGTAGCGAAGTAGTGAATATATTGAAACTGATTTTGCAAAATTCAGCTGAAAGAAGAGAATCATACTGTATAGAAATGTTCTCAGAATCTCTCAAGCTTCTGCTGTATGGTAGTCCTCAAAAAGGCCAAATCATTTTCCATTTAACTACTAAAGACCTCTGGGTCTTATCTAAATGTTTGTGAGATCAGATAGACACAACTTCTTAAAGAACCTGTCAAATTTGCTTAAGAATTTCCATGAGACATTTTGTCTGGATGATGTAGGTATGTCTTTCTAGGTACTGACCCAGGCTAAAACTTGTTTGGTTTGGTTTGGTTTCATTTTATTCATGAATAATGATCTCAGGTAATGAAAGAAACTTCCTGATGACAGGATTAGTTTAGATTAGTTAGCCCATAGTTCATATTGAGGAATCTACATAATAAATAATTTTCCTAAATTTAAAATAGAAGATGTTGAATATGAGCTGTTTCCAGTTCCTTCCTCCCCTCTCCTTTCTGATGTTTTGTAAAAGAGAGACAGGTTTTGTGATTAGTACGCTCTGTTTCAAAGACGTTGTGGCAATCAGACAGTGTTATCTGACAGATACTGGTAGGATATGAGGCACAGCCTTTTTCCAAGACTAAATCCACACAAAACAATCTTACTGTGATGCCACATGTGAAGTGGAACTCTTCATAATGATATGTAAGTCATTCAACACCTGGGAAGTTACAATAAAAGAAAATAAAAAAGATAGCAAGTGAAAATTGGGCATATCTTGTCAAAAGAGGTGAAAAATATCCTTCAAAGATTTTGAAAATGCTTCATTACTGTATCATATATCATACTAATATTAAGATCAATTGTCCTCACAATAAATTTTAACAACAGCTTCTGTGAAACACAGAAGTTTGAAAATTCTGGATCATCCATGAAGCCAAAGAATTTTAATTTTATTTATTTTCAATGTTATAGTAAATCCTTTTTAACAACATGGTGTTAAGTAAACTGACAAAGTTACAATTTACATTTGTTGAAACTGATCAGATTTTTTATTTGACTAATTAGCAGTAAGATTTAGTTATTAAGCCTGTTGTTGACTGAAAGCAAATAGCCTGTCTAAACAAAAATAAATTTTTGAATCAATGCAAACCTTAAATTCTAAAACTAGAGCATGTTCAGAATCTTTTTCCTTTTCACATACTGCCTGCTTAAATTTATGAACTGTTTCAAATCCCAACTATCTGTTCAGTCATTGGTCTCCAGTGAAATCATCATCTCTAGCTTATTCTTGAACATAATGTATTTTGCAACAAAGAAATAATCAGGGTTTCTCATGGTTAAAACTCAGTTAGCCTTAGCACTCTATCCGAATCTGCATCTTCCTTAAGATACATGACATTCTCAGTATTCTCAGCTCATCCTGAACAGGTGCAATTCAGTTGAATGTACTTAAATTTAAAATAGGCATGTATTTGAAACTGAATTGATCAGACTAATGATAGCATTCCTTCCATAATGTTTATATGAAAATTTCCATAGTACCACCAGCCTTTACAAATTGTAAACTCTATTACATAGGGGTTCAGTAAAGTGCTGAAAAGCTTTGAATAGGGGCACAAAATATCACTTCACACATGTCCCTGTATCCATTATTTTCTAAATGACCCAGTGTAGCTAGACAGAACTTGTCTGATGGCAGGCTCAGGTTAAAGCTGAAGAAAGAGACCAAACTCCAAAAGGCAATGAGGATGAACACAAAACTAGAAGTACTGACACTGCGGTAGTAAAACTCTGCAGTATCTTCAGTATGGATAACATTTATCATCAAATTATATTGGGTTATTCCTCTAAATCACTAATTCAGCTTTTGCTACCATGCTTTCTTCTTATTCCCTCTCCCCACTTACATATAAAATATTTTGAATTATTTTATAGAGTTACTACATGAGATGCTTTTAACCTAATAGGATAATGAAACCGATAAATTAAATAACGCTAAAAGTGTTACATAATTAATTGTACAAACACAGTATATCTAATAATCATGACAAAAACATGGAACAGATGCTGAAGATGTTGATGGTAAAATTGACATCAGAATGTTGGGGATTGGATTTTGATAGCGTTTGTCCCGAAATATTCTCTGGTTTATGCTGTCTTTTGGAAATGCAAAAAAGAAGGACTCAGTGAGTAACTGAATGATCTCTCTTTCTTGGAATATGTATCTTGGAACGTGGATAGGAGAACCATTACTCTTCTCAGCTTGCTTTCTCTCCCTCTCTAGCCACAGTGGTTTAGATCAGGCAAATTGAACCCATCTTTGTGAGGTACAATCTAATTAATTTTCCCTGTTTTTAAATCAGATGGGGAAGAACAGGCCCTTAAGTTATAAAGCAGTCATCATATGACCTGGTTTACCTCTAATGGATTGGGTTTTCTTTTACTTTTAACTTTATACAAGAGCCCCTATGATAAAAATTTTCACCCTATAATAATTCAAAACAGTTATTTGGAGTGTAAGTATACCTGTTGTTAGTATATTTGTTTCCTAAACCAATAGGAGCATGATTTTAATGAGGGACTTATTCTACCATTAACCTTGTGTCTCATTTCTAATTGGTTCAACCCATCTAGTGCTGTGATCTACACCTTTAAAATTCTATAAAATATTTAGTATAGAAGAATGTAGGAGGGGTGAGTGCCTGAAAGGACCCTTTAAGCTGATAATTAGTACGAATTTGCAGACAGAGATATTTATCATTTTAAAAACTAAACTACATTCTTGTATTGGCTAAGGTTACACAGTGATAATGCATTAGCTTGTCACCTCTGGAAATGGCCACTTTCCAATATGACTTATTATATATTACCTGTGAAATGAATTAGGTCTCTAATCAGTTGCTGGCTGGCTCACCATGTTACAAACACAACACACTCTTCAGATAACCTTAAAGATTCTCAGGAACAGAATGAATGGGTTTGTTGCAAGTTAATATTAAGATGCATTGAAAAATGAATAAGCAGACTTGTGTCAAACAGGATGCACTTTGTTATACTGGTAATAAATCCAAATTAAATTCATCTTAAGGTAAGGTTTCTTAATTTTTTTCTGTTAAACAGAGTACAGTTCAAAATGAGAGTTAGTTTACACAACTAATAGTGTGGTAGGACTCTGTTATTTTGTCTGATTTATTTTATACTCAAATTGAATGTACAATAGTTGTTAAATATGCTGTAAAAACAACTCTCTCTTATTGCCAATATTAGAATTGGTTGGAGTGTAGGACTAATGCAGAGGGATTAAAATTTACTTTCATTCATCAAAAAACTAGAATAAGAGCTTCAAGTTTTACCATCACTTTTATTATTTTCTCCAAAAGAGAGACTATTACAGCTCTTTAATTAGTTTTTGTTGGGTTATTTTTTTTTTGTTTTTTTTAAGAGCAGATTCATGAATCCTTTTTCCAATGGCATTTGTATTCAATAACACTGTAGTTAAATTGTTTATCACAGTTTCCAGGAGTTTTGTAATTGCAACATAATTTATATTCCTGTAGCATATTCATTTAGGGATCATTCTGCTGCTATGCATGACTTTCAAACTTTTACTTCAATCTTTTCGTTTCTTTTGACATCCAATGATATAATCTTTCACTATTTGGGAAATTGATTTCTTTCTTCATCATTCCATTTTCCTATCAACTGGCAAGTTTTGAAGAATCTTCTTATATTCTTTTTCTTAATGAGCTAGATTTGTCTGCAAAGGTAGAGACATAGAAGTAATATAGGAAAAGGTTATTACTGGACAGGTCCAAGCTTATTAGAGCATAGGATTAAGCACTTTCTGTGTAAATTCATGCTAAATTTATTAATAGTTTCAGCAGAAAAATTGTCTTTGTGTAATATTTCTTCCACTTTTTTAAAGAATGGATTTATTCCAAGTTTCCCCAAAACATTATTCTTGAAAAAGTATACCATCTATCAAAAAAGTTTCATACATCTTTAATCTGTAATTTTATTATACTGAAATCAGAACAGTCCTATTAGGGATTAATTCATAAATAAATCTAATTGGAAAAAAAAATAAATCTAAGTTAAGAGTTAACTTCCTGCAATTGAACAAAACTTGGTCCATCTGTGCTGTGCTGCTGTACCTTTCATCCATCTGTGCTATTGCATCTTGTTTTAGTTGAATGTTTGCCATGTTTTGCTTTCTGGTTTTGGGGTTCATTTTGACTTTTTTTCCATCAATGTATTCTGAGCAGAGTTTTCAGTCTGAATGCGCTTGAAACTTGATGGGAATCAAAACCCAGCTCCAAATTTTGTGTCTCAGATCCTTAATATAAATTTATCAATAACATTGTTAAATTGGACTTAATTATCTTTTGCTTTTGAAATGACTTGTATTAGCCCCAGAACTAAAACAATAGAATAATCTACTTGTGTCTCTTGAGCCCATTTGGTTTCTGTTGGCTGTTTCTAGTTGCTGTAGTTTTGCTTTTACAGGACAAAGTGCTTACAAGAATAACAGCATTATGAAACTCAATGAGGAAGAAATGTCAGAGAGGCCTGCTCATCACATAAAATCTCACCTTTTGGGATTATGTTGATGACTGATATAATTGTCTTGGTTTTTTATTGTAACTAGGCTTCAGCTGAAGAAAAAAAGTCTCTTTTTTCCATTAATATAGGTTTTGGTAAAGTAGGTCAATTAAATGTTTTAGTAATTCTCAAATGTTCAGAGATTTTCAGCATATAAAATTCATTTGAAAATAAAGTAGGTATAAAGTAATCAGTATATCCTTTAATATCACTGATGCTTCTTAACTAAGAAGGATGAAATAACTTTAGAAGTGGTATTTTCAGTATTCCAACTGGTGTGGTCATTATTGATCCTTGAAAATAAAAGGTATGTCTTTTAGAAGCCCCTTCCTGTGCCTTTGTGTAATACTTCTGAAAATGTAATAGTATCTTAATAAAATCACAGACTGTAGCGAAGATTGCAGTGCATGAGTGCCTACTGCAGTATTTTCTGTCCTTTACAGCATACCTGCCATGCCTGTGGAATGAGTTGTGAGGCATGAGTATTCAAGACAACTGTCTTAGAATTTGGGGACCTAGTTTACACAGTGCAACCCAAGAAATACTGTGCTTCTGTCAGCACCAGGCAGCTTGTCAAGCTGCAGTGCTGACATTTAATGATGGTAGAAAAGGTCAGAATAACAAAACCAATAAGCAACCCAGAAAAGGTTTACCTCTGATTTCTTCAGTCCTAAGTGATCAATAGAGAACAGATAATTTTTGAATTACCTGTGAGGCTCAGCTCAGTACAAAGTTCAAGTTGGAGAAAGCGCAAATGATTTTTCTCTCTGAGAAAGGCTTGATATTTTCGTATCGTGGTTCATTAATGAGGTGCTCAAAGAACAGTTTACAGTGTAGCAGCCTATACTTAGTTTGTCTGACAGAATAACATATGTAGAAAGCATTTTTTTCTTTAAGGGAGTTTTGCCTTGGTAAATGTAATTATATTTAGGAGTTTGCATATTAACTATGAAGCTGGTCAGAGATAAGCTGTAATTAAATAAATTGAAGGCAGATCATATTCTAAACATGATGATTTTAAAGATGATTATTTGATAGCAGCCTTAAAAATAATGTTAAGTATTGTCTGAATTTTTAATTTGTTTTATATTTCATAGTTTTTCATCTAAGACTGTCTCTGAAAGATTTTAGCATTAAGCAGTATTGCAAAAGAAAGAATGTGGTTAAATTTTCATAAATAAATGCTTTTGAGTATTCCACTGAAAATCTCTTGTAATTCAGTGGAATTCTAAACTTTTGAAAAGGAAATTCTGTCCATTCAAATTTATTCAACAGGGTAGTATGATAGCATTTCCTGTCACAAAGGATCATTGCAATTATTTGCAACATTATTTGCTGTGTTTTGAATCACATTAAGCATGATTGGTCTGGAGCAGAAGGATAATTTCAGCACAGCTAAAACCCTTCATGCTCCTAACAAAGGTGGAACAGAGGGCCTTTCTCTTCCGGAAACTAAATATTTTATTCCACTTCCTGGTGTTAATAATATGTGAGAGAAGCCCTTGAATGCAGAGGGAATAAATCACTGACCTGAAACACCAAAGGGGTAAAGGAGTAGTAAATAGCTCATTGCTATACTCAGAAAAGTCAGAGTGGGTCTGGTTCTCCTGGGATGTGCAAAATCAAATCTGAAGGACCTGGAGAAGAAGTTGGGAGAAGATAGCAAGGAGCAAGTGGACAGCCTTACGTGGGTCTGTGGTGGGGGGGGGGGGGGGGGGGGGGTGGAATGCAGGAGTAACACAATCTCTTTTAATTCTTTGGAGCTTTGGGAAATATTTTTGCCATTCCTATGTCCTAGAAATTGGACTTTTTTTTTTAACCTACATCTGTTTTCTGTTTTTTTTTTTAATTTCTTCCTCCCCATACGCTAAGTCACTACTCATTGTGAAGAAAAAATAAACCTTCAGAAATCTGTACTCTAGCGAAAATAAGTTTTGAAAGCCTAGTTATTGCAATATGCTTTACCTATTTTGAAAATAAATATCCTTTTTTACCTTTTTCCTTTATCAGTGAGACTGGTAAGTAACCCTTTTGCTATTTCTTCCATCAGAGAAGACAGCACGTTCTACATAAATTACTGTACTTTAAATATTGAAAACACCTTTCACAAACATTAATATATGTAAGCACAGTAATATGGCCTTTGACAAAGTCCCCCAAAACATCCTTCCCCCTAAATTAGAGATAAGGATTTGATAGATGGACTGTTGGTGGTTGATAAATTGGTTGGCTAGTCACATCCAGAGGGTAGTGATCAATGGTTCAATTCCCAGAGGAAGATCAATGATGAGAGGTGTCACTCAAGGGTCCACCTTGGGATACGTACTGTTTAACATGTTCACCAATGACATGGACAGTGGGATTGAGTGCACCCTCAGGAAGTTTACAGGTAACACCAAGTTGAGTGGTGGGGTTGACGTGCCTGAGGGACGGGACATCATTCAGAGGAACATGGAAAAACTTGAGAAACAGACTCATCAGAAACTCATGAGGTTCAATAAGACCCAGTGCAGGGCCCTGCACCTGCGTCAGGGCAACCTCCAGTATCAATGCGAGTTGAGGATACAGTGATTGGGTCAGCCCTGTGGAGGACTTGGGGGCACTTAAGAACTAGCCATGAACAAGCAACATGCATTCACAGCCCAGAAAGAAAACTCAATCCTGGGCTGCATCAGAAGAAGCATGGCCAGCAGGTCAAAGGAGGAGATTGTATCCCTATACTCTTCTGTGGTGGGACCCCACCAGCAGTGCTGCATTCAGCTCTGGAATCCTCAGCACAGGAAAGACATGGAACTCTAGGAGCAGATCCAAAGGAGGGCACAAAAATGATCAGATGGATGGGACACTTCTCCTGTGAGGAAAGGCTAAGAGAACTGGGGCTGTTCAGCCTGGAGAAGAGAAGGCTCTGGAGAGACATTATATAGCCTTTCAGTACTTGGGACAGACTTTTTAATCGGGCCTGTTGCAATAGGACAAGAAGTAAGGAATGGTTTTAAACTAAAAGGGGCTAAATTTAGACTAGGTGTAAGGAATGTGTTGTTTTTTTTTTTTTTATGAAGGTGGTGAAACACCAGAATTTCCCAAAGTGGCAGTAGACCTTCCATCCCTGGAAACATTTTATGTCTGAGTAGCCTGATCTAGCTGAAGATGCCCCCTCTCATTGCTAGGCAGGGGTGGATTCAGATGACCTTTAAAGGACCATTCTCACTTGAACTATTCTGTGATTCTGTGATTTTCGTAACAATTAAAGATGCATAACTGGGAAAGAGGGAAACTGAGGAGTATGACTTGTTCCTGTTTGGCTGGTAAGTAGGTGTTATACTTCACGGACTAAAGAACTGGAATCTCATGTGATGGGCAAATCTTGTGAACTGTCATCCTGGTAGCTGTGGATTGCGTACATTAATGTTTTTTATTGACTCGTAACTCAGTAGTTGTGACTGCATAGAGGACACTGGAGGGTACGGCTTCAAAAATTCCTCTTTAGCTTTTCCCTTCTTTTTCTTCCTTTTCACATCTTTAATAGAAGTGAAGATTCTTGGACAGGATATGTTTCTCATGCTATCAAAGAAAATGAGAATGAGAGAAATGCTATGCATACAAAACTGTTTTCTGGATGACAGTAGTGATTTAAATAGTATCCATAACACTGTATACTTGGATGCCAGATTTGTAGGTCATTAGCAGAAATGAACTTCCAACTTGCTGACACCTAATTCATCAGGATCCTTCCTGATGAAATGCACACTTCCAGGTGGAGAGTGAAATATTTTCTGCTTATGAAATTAAACAAGCAATATCAAGACTCCTGGTACTGTAGAACACATTACACTTAAATTATGTTCATGACTTTATAATTTATGCAGCAGACCTGTTACAGAATATGGCAAAGTAAATTGCTTCCAAAATAATTCAGTAGCCTTTATTTATTGAAATAATTTTGAAAATGTAACAGTAAAATTTACATGCATACTGTTATTTGCATAATAGCAGACATAGAAAACGTTAGGACTGAAGGGAGGACAATCTTTTGAAGCAAATTGCTAGCTCTCAATATTAGATATGGTGGTAGCAAGATAACATGAGATGAAGCAAGCAGTTTGATATTAGTCGAATGACACTAAGTGTCTAGGAGATTACCTAGAGGGGGCAGGAGTCTCCTGCGCCTGACTCCTTGTGTTACAACAAGCACTCTAACCCACACAGTAGTTCTTCTGTGTGAATGGCTTCAGCATGCTGCCAGTTCTCCTCCCACAAGTGAGCAAGATACACTTAAAAATGCAGGAATGGAGGGAGTACAGCAGGGAAGTTTTCACTATAGATAGAAGAAAAAAAGTTTTATAGTTTTATCATGTAATTAGTCTTTCATACCTTACTAGAAAAAAATTAATTAGGTCACTGCAAATAGCCTCAGAATCACATTATATATATAACACTCAACTAAAATTAACATCTTAGCTAAGAGATTCATTCAATGCTTCAGTAATAAAAATTTGAATCTAAGCTGTATTTAATGTTTCATGGCAGGATTCTGGGATAAAAATATTTTTTTTTAATTTTATTTAGCCATGACCTCTGAAACTCATACTGTATTTAGAAATCTCTGACATCAAATCTATTTAAGACCATAGTTACAGCTTTCCTACAATTAAAGAAACTGTAAAATAACCTTGCTAGAATATTATTTTCAAAAACTACGACAAATAAATTTGATATCATGTTAGTGGAAACAATGCTGTCAGTAAACATTCATAATAAATGTAAGATTTACATTTTTTTTTAAGTGTAAAATAAAAACTAGAGTTTGGATATTTTAATTCTGTGTCAAGCCTTTTCAGATTATTTTTTTCTTATTTCTCAACCCGTCCTAGGAAATATACTCACAATAAATACTCATACAGACTGGATTTCACTGACACAATTACCAAATTTAATTAGAAATGCAGGATAATTCTGATTTAAACTGAAATTGCCTCAAAGCACAGTACAAGATATATTTACCAAGAGATAGCTAAAGGAAAAAGAATAAAAAATCAAATAAACTTCTAAAATGGATACCACAATTAAATAAATTAGTGAATAGAATCTTTAAGCAGATAATGGATAGCATGAGAAAAGTTACAGTTGTTAGATCATCCTAGTGACAATGCTGCCTCCTTAGCCACACAAATAAAACATTGGAAAGATGTTTGTTTCCTTCACCATTTCCAAAAAATCTCAGTTAAACCTACACTGCTTAACTCCACTTTAAAATATATTTAGACTAGCCTTCCTTTTATACAAGAAAGTCTAAGGCCTTCTATAAATAAAACAAGCGTCTGAAAATCTGCTCATGCAACATGGTTCCAGTAGATACTTTTACATACATCATTATTAAGTGGAAAGAAAATGTTATTGAGGTGATGAAATATTGGTTTGCTTTATATAAGAAACTGGCACAACATTTAGCTCTGGCAGATTTTCAGCTTGCACTGGCAGAGGCTTGATACACTTGCAGAAGTCTACACCACACCTAAGCACAGTGGGGCAGTTCCCCTCCACTTTCCCATATGACACCCACTGTTTGAACACTGAGCTTGAATTCAAGGGAGTGAGAGTCAGGACCCTTAGCACACAGTGGCAGAAGTAAGAACACTGAGAAATCCAAAATTTGTGTGAAATGCAAAAGGTTTAAATAAAACGTGCAATTAATTCTAAATCTAGAAAATTGATATCCCCTTCCCACTTCAGTAAAGTCTTGGTAAACGAAACAGTAATATGTTTCCTTCACTCGTATTGTGTCAGAGTAATCCTAAACTTAAGAGAGAAGAGGCTAAATATTGATTAGAATTGTTCATTATAATTAACAGCTGTTACCATTCTCAACAAAACAGAATAGCTGTATTTATAACAGTGTCAGCATTCACTGAAGCACAGTGAAGTGGTAAACTGATTCAAATAACCCATTTTTCAGAAAGGGGGGCAAATAATCCTATAAATATGCAAATTAAATTTGTCTAGTTTATATTTGTTTTCACAACACTTATAAATGCCATATTGTTCATATATGTCAATTTGCAGTGTTTTTACTTACAGTGGCAGGCTGAACAAATAAACAGTATTTCCAACTGACTACATTCCAAAGGATAGATGACTAGAATAACTTCTAACAACACAACATGCAATAGTCATACAGTTTCCAAGATCCAGGTGCTTGTATTTAGAAAAGAAGATAGTGTGCTTTCAAATATAAGCAGGCAATGCCTTCCTTAATTTATTTTTTTTGTGTGTGAAAACAATGTTATAATGAGGTCTCCATATTTCACTTAGCCTACTATATATTATGGTATCCATAAATATTTTATCTTTATTAGTACCCAATGGAAGAACAGAAAATGCCAATAAAAGGCATTCACTAGGGAAATACGTCTAATAGCAGATTGTAGGCAATTCAAGCTTCTGTGTGATACGGCAGTTACAGTAATCCCTTTTGGAAAAGAAGCTTAACTTACAAACCTGACAAGTCTGCAGCAAATTCCTCACTGGTGAGGAGGGATAGGGTTAGGGATAGGGTAAAGAATCTGCAACTTCCTATTGATGTGTCAGTGGCCAATGACATCTTCTTCCAAACAAAATGATATCATGTGTATCCCTTGTGAGCAAGTTAGTGAAAATGTCGGCACTGTTTTCTTGTGGATCTCGCAATCTTCAGTTGACCCTGCTTTCCACTCTGTCTGCAAGTCTGATTAAAGTCAAGAAATTACAGTATTAAAAATGTGTTTCAACAGCATATGACTGTATAGCTCTTCACTGAACTCTGCTAGTAAAGCCTCTTTCCCAGTTCATTATTTAACAATAATGGTGACAGCTGTTTGCAGCCATCATCTCTGGTGATTTATTTCAGCTTACCTTGATTTTGAGAGATACTCAGACTTTTTTTCACATACACTTGACAGAGTTCCTACTGATTGTTAGTAAGATTCTTAAAAATCTGAAAGGCCGAAAGGTGATTACCTTTCTTCCTTGGAAGGCATGTTACATCCAACTGGAGCTTCTGGGGATAACCTTGCAGGGAAGGTGTTGTACACACTGAGTACACATTAGTGTTGGGCATTGGAAGTTCTGAGCCACATTGTCCTGGAAACGTCAAAATATCAGAAATATCTTGGGTATCATTATAACCTTTAAGGCAACATTAAAATCTTTTGCGTCTTACAGCTGAATGAAAGTTAGAGCCACATGCTTTTTTACCCTACCCCAAGAGATAGCAGAACAAATAATGGTTCTGGAGACTCAAGAGTATGATTGCAGATATTATACCAGGTGGAAGAAGAGTTGTTGTGGTTTAAACCCAATCAGGTAACTTGTTCACTCACTCCCAGTGAGTGGCGCCGAGCTGACAGCAATCGAGGTCCGTGTCCGTTCCCCCCCCCCCCCCCCGGGGTTCTCCCCCACTCCCGGAGGAACGGGGAGGAGGATCGAAAAAAAAAAAGTGCGACTCCCACGGGTTGAGACAAGAACAGTCCAGCAACCAATGTACAACACAAATCACCACCGCTACTATCAACTACAGCAATGATAAGGGAAAAATAACAAGGGAAGAGAATATGATACCACCGGCCAAGAGAACGAGTTCCATCCGGAAGCCCGTGTCCTTCCGGGTAGCTCCCAGTCACCCCCCACCCCAGCCATGATGTGCTGTGGTATGGAATACCTCCCTGGCTAGCCTGGGTCAGGCGCCCCGTCTCTGCTTCCTCCCGGCTTCCCCTCCTCCCTGGCAGAGCATGAGCCTCACAAAGTCCTTGGTCAGGGTAAACATCACTTAGCAACAACTGAAAACATCGACTTCACCAACACTGTTCTCAGGCTGGAAGTCAAAACACAGCACTGTACCAGCTACCACAAAGGAAAAACATGACTGCTACTGCTGAACCCAGGACAAGAGTCATATTTTACTTTTATGACCTGTATGGGGCTAGCCTGCATTTTGTGTAGGACACAGCAAGTCAGATATGCTTGTAGTCTATAATGGATTAAAGCTTATGTACCTGTGCTGTTTTAACCCTTTGCTGATGCATCAGGTATGATTATTGTTACTTAAAAAGTCAGAATCATTAAAGAACACAACTAACATTCTAAGCTGATGGGGAGGCTTTCTTCTCAAGACCCAATCTCATTGTGGATACTTCGACTTGAGTATTAAACACATCATAGATTGTGGAGTTTCTGTCTACAGTAAATTAATACATATTTTACAGCAGTATATAAATTAATACATAATCACTGATTTAATCAAGGAAGTTTTAGTTTGTAGTTTACGTTAAAAGAAAAAACAAAGAAAAAGCAATGTCCTGTTTCCCTTAACAATAAAATATTTACTAATGTAACACCATACCAAGGAAAAGAGATAAGCAAGAAGGCTGGTAGTATGAGCTAGACCTGGAGCTGTTTAACAGGACACCAAAATGAAGCAGGAGAAGGAGATCTAAGAAAATGATTCAATTTCATCAAAGTAAATGCCTTTTTAAACTAAAGAGAGAGTTAATTAGCAGAAGGATTAGAGGTCATCACATACAGCTAATTAGAACTGAAATAGAAGGTAGTATAATTCAACAGCTGCAAAATTTAAGTATTCTTTGGCTTTGAAAGCTTAGTATTTACTCTTTATGTATTCAACTAAATTGCCACATAAGTTGAAAGCTGAAGGGTAAGGCACAAAGCTCTCTGTGATCCATGGCAGTGAACATTATTCCTAGATTTTACAAATTGACTTAGTGTATGCACCACCCTGCAAAGGAGAGGGACAGCTCTAAAAGTTGGATGAGAACTGCTACACATAATCCAAATTTGAAAGAGATAATTTAAATGCTTTTCTGTGGAATCATAGCTACATTTCAGTCACGCAGTTATGTTCCATTTGGTGAAGTCTGATAAAGCCTGGGCCTTTGGCTGTGTAGATGAAAAATACATAAACCTTGAGCCTTCTCAGTGGAAACAAATGAAAATTGAACACAACCTAGAATTATTATTATTAAAAAAAAAAACCACCACAAAACAAAAACAAAACCAAAAAAAAGCACAAAAAGCCAAACAAAACTTCCCCTGTTTTTTAGAGTAGCAGAGTATACCAGGGTTCCTAGGGAACTTCCTCTGTGTTTTTTTTCAGCTCAATGTCTCAGAAGAGGTAATACCTCTCTTGAAAATTGTGCTTTATGATTTTACCATCTGTGTCTTTCTCTTTGGTGTGCCATCACATACAGGAACATAAGGAAAAATGTTTGAAATGGAAACATAAAAAAATTATTTTATGATTTACTATTTTATGTAAGGAAATTACCATTGCCTCAGGAATTAAAAGATTAAATTCTTCAATATTAAAACTTTCAATAAGGGCATATTTTTTTATTTTCTGATCTGCACTATCAATCTTTAGGAATGAAAATATGAGATACTTCAATATTAAAACTTTTAATAAGGGCACATTTTTATGATCTGCACTATGAATCTGATATGCAGAAAAGTCAAAATTGATCCAAATCTGAATCAATAAAAGAATTGTTAATATTTCATTAGGTATTGTCCAATTCTTTTGAGTTTTTCTGAGACAGTAGCTGTAGGAATTTGCTCATAATACTAGTTATGAACAGCCATTTGTCAGGAGTTCTTTGATTTAGACAAATATTGATGGCAAAGTCTGCTGAATTTTGGGGGAGAGGATAGGTAGATATTTGGATTTTTTTTCTTCTTAATAGCTTCAAATTGAAAGGTTTTGATTAACTAAATGCTTTGAGCTATTAAGAAAGAGGTTCTACTAATCTAATCCAAATACCATCTGCTTTTTTTTTTTTTTGCTTTGCTGATTCATCAACAATTCTGGCAGCCTAGGGTCTTTCACGGAAGATAATGTTTTTTAAATTTCTAAATTTTTTTAGATTTTTTTTCTGAGGTTACACTTGGTTAAATCTTACCCATTTATGTTGATCATGTTAGAATCACACATGCTTATGTCTACATACACTAGACATATTTCACTAGTAGTAGAAAAAAAATGTTGTAAAGTAGTTGCTTGGCTGGGTTGTTTAATGGTAGCTGAAAATAGTCAGGTTCCAAGGATCTGAAAGCTGTTAAACTACCTAAATAGCTAAATGACTTCATAATAAAGAGAAGATCTTGAAAGTTACCTTCATTAGTTCCAATAGTGAAATGATCATCAATGTGATGGAAAGTACCTGAAGAAATGCCTGCCTGGAGGCAAATTCTGTCTAGGGCAGTCTGCGGACTCAGAAGTATTCTTATGAACACCTTCAAAGGCTCCCAGGAGACCAGGGTTAGATGTTATTTAAATTGTCTAGAAATTACTTTTACTTTCCTTTCTTATGTTTCTTGTAAACCTATTACATTTTAGCTAGTGCCAAGGAAAAGGAAAACAAGCACACCCAAGTTTCCTTTATTTCCTCACTGTATGGAAGGGTTAAGTATACACATCATCAGTTTATTTAGGTGTACATGGCTTCTCAGTCCAAATAGTCTGCATGAACGGAACAGGCTTATAGGTCACTTGTAGTCTGAATAATCAGAAAACATTCTGTGTTGAAACATATTGCTGAATAAATTAATCTAAGTTCCCTTCCATTTTTTGATTGTAAGCTCTCTACAAAAATGTGATTGATTAATTTGCATATTAACATACAGGTATGGATAGATGCTGTCCTCCGCTTCATTGCGATTATCAGGCTTTGGGGTGCACACGACAACATTTTGTAAAAATAAATGAATTAATGCCTTGAAGTCTCTTTCTAAATCTGCATATAAAAATACTCAGGAGTAATTCATTCCCACTGTTTTTTTGTGGTTGTTTATAATGTGTATAGAAAATCCAGTGAGAAATAAGACTCTTTGGAAAAATAAGTGAATAATTATGTAAATTATTTCTTTAAGGACCAGAAATACAAAGTTATCAGAGTCACCTCTTGAGAGGTAACAGATTTTGAACATATTTTAAAATTTCTTTGTTCCAGCATTCTGCAATAAATTTAGTCATTATGTTAATCTCATAAATTTAACAAGATCAATAGATCCATCAGCTCTAATTGGTATGTCTAGAAATTTTTCTGTTGGCAATAAAGCACAGTTTGATGAGTAGCTTCTGTAATTTCCATTCAGCTGTCAGATGAATCAAGTGGAATATACTGTAAATTGTCCTTTGTTAAGTCAAGTCATTGACATTTTTGCTTTAGTAAAGCTAGTTTGATCTGATCTGACTGAGCAGATGTTTCCACCCCTGCAGATTCTGTAGGAGTCAATGGAGCTTTACACAGTTTTACAGCAATTTCATACAACACTGCATTAAGTATGTGCTGCCGTGATTCTTATATTTTTTGACAGATTAAAACAATTGTGTAAAAATGCCAGAACAGGACTGGCAATGAGGAAGAAATTCTCACTTTTCTTTCCTCAATAGCAATTTGTTGCCAACCTAAAATTGTAAATCTTTTCTGGTTTCTTAAAGAAAATAATTCTCATTTTTCATGGCTTTTAATTTCTGTGCCAAAAGTGAGCATAATGTAGATGAAAGTGAAAAACAAAAGCATATTTCACTTTTTCTATTTATTTATTCTCTTGCCAAAATTATTGAATGCATTCATCATCAAGACGTTAAATCTTTGGAAAATCTGACTGAATAAAGGAAGAGCCTTCAAGTGTTCTCCATTTCTGGGATGAGAGACAGATTGTGAGGACTGAAGAGGAAGGAAGGAGAAATTACCCTAGGCAAGATTATAAGTTACAAACTTGTTTTTGAGATAAGGCTGATAAATGCTATAGTGATTACATGTTTTCTTGTCCACATTTTGCAAAATTATATAATGAAAAAGCAGATGAAAATGTCATCAATGCTACTAATTAACAGATACAAAAAAAAAAAGCTTTTATCTGGAGAATCAACAAATAACATAGAAGAAGAGTTCTCACCATAAAAATAAAACACACAAGAAATTTTGTTGCTAGAGAAATCTTGGAAAGTTAATGCATCCATTTACATACTAATGTAGCTAATGCCTCCTGCTATCAAGAATTTGGATCCAAATGTATATCCCGTCAGAGTGCAATAATTTTCTGCAGACCATGTGTCGTGGTTTAAACCCAGTCAGGTAGCTTGTTCACTCACTCCCAGTGAGTGGTGCCGAGCTGACAACAATCAAGGTCCGTGTCCGTCTCCCCCCCCCGCCTCCCCGCACCGGGGCTCTCCCCTTCCCCGCTCCCGGAGGAACGGGGAGGAGGATCGAGAGAGTGCAACTCCTACGGGTTGAGACAAAAACAGTCCAGCAACAAATCACCACCGCTACTATCAGCTAAAACAATGATAAGGGAAAATAACAAGGGAAGAGAATACGATACCACCGGCCAAGAAAACGAGTTCCACCCGGAAGCCCCTGTCCTTCCGGGTAACTCCCAGTTACCCCTCACCCCGGGCATGACGTGCTGTGGTATGGAATACCTCCCCGGCTAGCCCGGGTCAGGCGCCCCGTCTCTGCTTCCTCACAGCCTCCCCTCCTCCCTGGCAGAGCATGAGCCTCACAAAGTCCTTGGCCAAACCAAAATATCCTTGTTATCAGCTCTGTTCCCGAGCTGAAAGTCAAAACACTGCACTGCACCAGTTAACACAAAGGAAAAACATGACTGCTACTGTGGAACCCAGGACATTATCCACCCCTTATTCCATACCATTCACGTCATGCTCAGATCCCACATTTTCAATACACCATCGCTCTCCCACATATATACATCCATATACATACAGACCAATTGGAAAAAAATCATTTTCTTAGTGCATGGACCAATCACTATAATGCTGCCGAGTCCATTCGGTCCATGATGTTCAAAGTTCATTCTCTGTTGGGATGATGGCTGGAGGGAAGTCAGGGCCAGCCGCTGGTGACCTGGAGACATCTAGTTGATGGGCTATAAAAGCATTACACAGCAGGCAACAGCATACAATTGAGTTCACTGGCTGTTTTCCCCTAAAATCAAATCCCCTTGAGGTATACATCGGACTTCCCCATCTTCCCGCATTACCCACCAAGTATATCCAGGTCCCTGAGCAAAAGCAATCCCACGAGTGGGTTTGCCTTTACCTGAAGCAGGAATTACCCAGACTGTCTTCCCCAGCAAATTCTTCATATGCACCACGGGAACTTTGTCCCCCTCTACAATATGTAAAAGTTCTGACTGGGCTGGGCCAGCCCTGTTGGCAGATCCTCTGGTGTTGACCAACCAGGTGGCCTTTGGTAAGTGTGTATCCCAATGCTTGAAAGTTCCCCCACCCATTGCTCTCAGTGTAGTTTTTAACAGCCCATTGTACCGTTCGATTTTCCCAGAGGCTGGTGCATGGTAGGGGATGTGATATACCCACTCAATGCCATGCTCTTTGGCCCAAATATCTATAAGGTTATTCCGGAAATGAGTCCCATTGTCTGACTCAATTCTCTCTGGGGTGCCGTGTCATCACAAAATCTGTTTCTCAAGGCCCAGGATGGTGTTTCGGGCAGTGGCATGGGGCACGGCGTATGTTTCCAGCCACCCGGTGGTTGCTTCCGCCATGGTAAGCACATGGCGCTTGCCTTGGCGGGTTGGTGGCAGTGTGATATAGTCAATCTGCCAGGCCTCCCCATATTTATACTTCAACCATCGTCCTCCATACCAAAGAGGCTTTAACCGCTTGGCTTGTTTAATTGCAGCACATGTTTCACACTCATGAATAACCTGGGCAATAGCGTCCATTGTTAAGTCCACCCCTCGATCACGGGCCCATCTATATGTTGCATCTCTGCCCTGATGGCCTGAAGTGTCATGGGCCCACCGGGCCAAAAATAATTCACCTTTATGTTGCCAATCTAAGTCCATCTGAGCCACTTCAATCTTAGCCGCTTTATCCACTTGTTGGTTGTTCTGGTGTTCCTCAGTGGCCCGACTCTTGGGTACATGGGCATCTACATGACGTACCTTCACCACCAGGTTCTGCACCCTGGCAGCAATATCTTTCCACAGTGCAGCAGCCCAGATGGGTTTACCTCTGCGTTGCCAGTTGCTCTGCTTCCATTGCTTCAACCACCCCCACAGGGCATTTGCCACCATCCATGAGTCAGTATAGAGATAAAGTACTGGCCACTTTTCTCGTTCAGCAATGTCCAGGGCCAGCTGGATGGCTTTCACCTCGGCAAACTGACTCGATTCACCCTCTCCTTCAGCAGTTTCTGCAACTTGTCGTCCAGGACTCCATACAGCTGCCTTCCATCTCCGATGCTTTCCCACAATACGGCAAGAGCCATCAGTAAACCAGGCATACTGCTTTTCGCTTTCTGACAGTTTATTATATGGTGGGGCCTCTTCAGCGCGCATCACCTCCTCCTCTGGTGACATTCCGAAATCTTTGCCCTCTGGCCAGTCCATGATGACTTCTAGAATGCCTGGACGACTGAGATTTCCTATTCGAGTTCGTTGTGTAATTAGTGCAGCCCATTTACTCCATGTAGCATCGGTTGCATGATGTGTAGAGGAGACCCTGCCTTTGAACATCCAGCCCAGCACGGGCAGCCGGGGTGCCAGAAGGAGCTGTGCTTCAGTGCCAATCACTTCCGAAGCAGCTCGAACCCCTTCATAGGCTGCCAGTATCTCTTTCTCAGTTGGGGTATAGCTGGCCTCAGATCCTTTATATCCCCGACTCCAAAAGCCGAGGGGTTGACCTCGAGTCTCCCCTGGAGCTTTCTGCCAGAGGCTCCAGGTAGGACCGTTCTCCCCCAGCTGCAGTGTACAGTACATTTTTTACATCTGGCCCTGTCCGGACTGGTCCAAGGGCTACTGCATGAACTATCTCGCGTTTAATTTGCTCAAAGGCTTGTTGCTGCTCAGGGCCCCATTTAAAATCATTCTTCTTCCGGGTCACATGATAGAGAGGGCTTACAATCGAACTGTAATTCGGGATGTGCATTCTCCAGAACCCCACTACACCCAAGAAAGCTTGCGTTTCTTTCTTATTAGTTGGTGGAGACATTGCTGTTATCATGTTGATCACATCTGTGGGGATCTGTCTACATCCATCTTGCCATTTTATTCCCAAAAATTGAATCTCCTGTGCAGGTCCCTTGACCTTACTCCGTTTTATGGCAAAACCGGCTTTCAGCAGGATTTGGATTATTTTCCTCCCTTTCTCAAAGACTTCTTCCGCTGTATCGCCCCACACAATAATGTCATCAATGTATTGCAGGTGTTCTGGAGCTTGCCCCTGTTCCAGTGCATTCTGGATCAGTCCATGGCAAATAGTAGGGCTGTGTTTCCACCCCTGGGGCAGTAGGTTCCAAGTGAACTGGACACCCCTCCAAGTAAAAGCAAACTGTGGCCTGCACTCTGCTGCCAAAGGAATTGAGAAAAATGCATTGGCAATATCAATCGTGGCATACCACTTGGCTGCCTTTGACTCTAGTTCATACTGAAGTTCTAGCATGTCCGGTACGGCAGCACTCAATGGTGGTGTGACTTCATTCATGCAACGATAGTCTACTGTTAGTCTCCATTCTCCATTAGACTTTCGCACTGGCCATATGGGGCTATTGAAGGGTGAGCGGGTCCTGCTGATCACCCCCTGACTCTCCAGTCTACGGATCAGCTGATGGATGGGAATCAGGGAGTCTCGGTTGGTGCGATATTGCCGCCGGTGCACTGTTGTGGTCGCAATTGGCACTTGTTGTTCTTCAACTTTCAGCAACCCCACAGCAGAGGGATCTTCTGAGAGACCAGGCAAGGTGGACAGCTGCTCAATTTCCTCAGTCTCCAAAGCAGCAATACCAAAAGCCCACCGGTACCCTTTTGGGTCTTTGAAGTACCCTCTCTTGAGGTAGTCTATGCCGAGAATGCATGGAGCCTCTGGACCAGTCACAATAGGGTGCTTTTGCCATTCCCTCCCAGTCAGGCTGATTTCAGCCTCCAGCACAGTCAACTCTTGGGATCCTCCTGTTACTCCAGAAATATAGATGGGTTCCACCCCTTGACAGCTTGATGGCATCAGGGTACACTGTGCACCGGTATCTACTAGAGCCTTATACTTCTGTGGGACTGATGTGCCAGGCCATCTGATCCACACAGTCCAGTAAATCCGATTGTCCCCTACCTCCACCTGGCTGGAGGCAGGGCCCCTCTAATGGTCGTCACAGCACTGGACACTTAAGTCGTGTTGAAAGGGATTATTCTTCGTTATCACAGGAGCTGGAGTAAAATCAGCTCTTCCACTCCATCTGGGAAACTGATCACCAGAGACTGAAGCCGTAGCTCTCATGGGACGATCAGTCTTGGCCCTTGCTCCCCTCTTCAGTTCACTCACCCGTTCCTCCAAAGCTGAAGTAGGTTTTCCATCCCACTTTGTCATGTCTTCTCCGTGATCCAGCAGGTAAAACCATAGGGTACCCCGTGGCGTATACCTCCTGTATCTCCTCTCTTGAACAATAGGACGCCTTTTGTTAATAGCTGAGACGTGTGTTGGTACACGTGAGGAGCTGGATAAATCAGATAGATTGTCCTTCAATTGTTCGATGTCCTGGGACAGTTTTTCCACAGCTGAGATGATGGAAGGGGTGAGATTGTCTTCGAACTCTCGGAGTTTATGAACCATTTCATCCACTGTTAGTGGTACTATGTCATTCCAGGTTACTGTTGCCAATGAATGGGCATATGATGACGGTGTATTCCGTGTAAGTTTTCGCCACATGGGTCGTGTACATTCAACTTCATCTGGATCTATAGGTGTATCCCCGTTATTCGGCTTGATGTGATAGATCATCTCTATGATGGCCGATTCCCTCAGAGACTGGATGCCTTTGTCTATAGTAGTCCACTTGGCCGAACGACTCGTAACATCGTCCTTGTACGGAAACCTTTCTTTCACAGCTGCCAAGAGCCTCCTCCAAAGGCTGAGGGACGTTTTCTCTCTTGCAATTGCTTTGTCAATTCCCCCTTCTCTAGCAAGTGATCCCAGCTGCTTGGCTTCTGTACCTTCTAGTTCGTGACCATCGGCCCCATTGTCCCAGCATCGGAGTAACCAGGTGATGATGTGCTCGCCTGGTTGACGGGTAAAATCTTTTCGCATATTCCGCAGCTCGGTTGAGGTCCGAGGTCGAGAAGTTACCTCTTCTTCTTCTTCTTCGTCATGTGATGATGACTCCTGATCAGATTCTGGACCGGGTGGTGAATTCATTGGTTCTTCATCTCGCTTCACCCTTTTTGCCTCCTTTTTGCTTGTTCTCTTGCGTACAGGGGCAACCGATATTGGTACAAATTGGTCCTCTGGTTTGGCTGCAGTGATTATCACTGTGGTTTGAGTAGCAACTGTACTTGTTGCTGGGGGTGGTGTAGCTGCTGTGCTTGGAGCTGGGGTAACCACGCTGTCTGTTGCAGTTGAAGTTTGAGCAGCTGCTGTACTTGCCGCTGGGGTAGCTGCACAGTTCACTGCAGCCAAAGTTTGAGTAGCGACTGTCGCTTTGCCTTCAGATCCGCCGACATTCTTTTCCTTTTGAAGGTGCTGGATAGTGTTGAACAAGGCCCTGTAAGCATAGGCCAAGCCCCAGCACGTTGCCATGATTTGTCCATCTCTGGTATGGCCAGAATGACCACACACCTCATTTAAGTGTTTTACTAATTCTTCTGGATTTTGCAGTTGTTCAGTAGTGAAATTCCAAAGTACTGGAGGGGCCCACTGACCTAGATACTTGCCCATACCATCCCACACACCCTGCCACTCATGGCTGTCCAGCCTCAGGGAAAATTTCTGGGTCCTCCTACATCGTCGTTTGACCCCAGACAAGACCCAAACCTGACTCTGCTTAACTCTTGAAATCAGTAGTGGGCAAAACACACTCTGTATGCATGTTAGCATGGTGATTCCCATCACCATCAGCAAACAAGTCTCAAAAGCATTAAAATGCCATTCAAAAAATTCAAAACTCTTAAATGTAAATGGTCTGGGGGGACGACCGGGAGGGTAAAAGGATGTCTCCTTCACAGGTTGAGCACCTGAGAAGGAGAAAAAAGATGTGTAATTGCTAAGCACCTCCATCATATACCTCCCAAAGTATAAAGGTGGTGACCACACTGGGAACATAAGCCAGATCAGTTTCATGATCAATGATTCTATTGTATTACAAGTCATTACCATAAAGTACAATGGGACAAAAACCTTAGCCCAAGCCCCACACTTGAAAAACACTAATATAGCAAATACCGGATGGGAGTAAGATACGATATACTGAAACTGTGAGATCAAGAGGAACAACCTTGAGAGCCAATAAATCAGCATTGTGACGAGTGACTATCAATCCAGTCAGATCTGTTCTTATCTCAACCCTTTGTGCCCCACGTTGGGTGCCAAAAATAACTGTCATGGTTTAAACCCAGTCAGGTAGCTTGTTCACTCACTCCCAGTGAGTGGTGCCGAGCTGACAACAATCGAGGTCCGTGTCCGTCTCCCCCCCCCGCCTCCCCGCACCGGGGCTCTCCCCTTCCCTGCTCCCGGAGAAACGGGGAGGAGGATCCAGAGAGTGCAACTCCTACGGGTTGAGACAAAAACAGTCCAGCAACAAATCACCACCGCTACTATCAGCTAAAACAATGATAAGGGAAAATAACAAGGGAAGAGAATACGATACCACTGGCCAAGAAAACGAGTTCCACCCGGAAGCCCCTGTCCTTCCGGGTAACTCCCAGTTACCCCTCACCCCGGGCATGACGTGCTGTGGTATGGAATACCTCCCCGGCTAGCCCGGGTCAGGCGCCCCGTCTCTGCTTCCTCACAGCCTCCCCTCCTCCCTGGCAGAGCATGAGCCTCACAAAGTCCTTGGCCAAACCAAAATATCCTTGTTATCAGCTCTGTTCCCGAGCTGAAAGTCAAAACACTACACTGCACCAGTTAACACAAAGGAAAAACATGACTGCTACTGCGGAACCCAGGACACCATGGTACAAACATACAAGTTAAATTCTGTACTGTGTATAAGCCTTATAATGCTATGCACAAATTTTAGGAATGTTAAACACCCTGTTAGAATAAGGTATCTTAAATTTTACAGATTACAAAGATAGTTTTGAAATACTTTTTACAACTCTCCTTATGTAATTTGAAACATATGTATATATATATCTCCCTCATTACTCTTACTAAGAGAAATATTTTACATAAATATTGTTAATTTTCCGTAAAATTCTAAGATATGGAAAATCAGCAAGGAACAGCTCAAGCATTTTGTCTTAGTTTCTATGAGAAACCCTTAAAATTATGTCTGGTAGAGAAGATGTCTAGTAAGCTTTTGTTTTGTAGTCAAATTTCCTTACTGGAAATTAAAGTTTAGATGATAATTCATATTGTAAGTACCACTGATGACTGTCTCTCACACAACCACAAAAACATTAGCTTCATTGCCATATTTCTTTCCATGTTGTATTACCTTCATTTAGAGGGACTTGAGAGTCCCAGAAACATGGGAAGATGCTATCAGGTAATTATAGCATCCTGCCTTTTCAGGAGAAAACTACCACTTTGGCATTCTGTTTGCCCTATTAGCTTTCAGATCCGTAATAGATCCTTGACATAGAGTATTGACACTGGCTGCTTCAGAGATTCCTTGTATGTATTCTCATGACTTTATAAATCTGCTTTGCAGGAGCTAGGACAATTCTGAGGGCACCATTGCAGAATACTTAATATGAGTCCTATGCTTAATCTGCTTTGAGACTCTAGTACAAGCTGTGTATTCTCAGTAATTCGTAACAGTAATGGTAGAAAGATATTAGAAGATAGAAAATCAGTAAATTTTTGGTATAGTAATATTTCATCAGTGCCTCCTGCTAGTCAGGTTAGTGAATGCCTTAAAAATACAGTTTTAAAACTTATGAAAGTTTGGATTTGACAAGGACTTAACTTTTGAGACTTCTGTACAGATCTGCCTAAGGCACCTTGCAAAGTATTCTTCTTGATGTCTGCAGGCTCCAGCAGAATCTGTTGTTTACAGCAATTTAGAACACCTAGAAAAACGTGCCTTGTGACATATGTGATTACAAACTATCTTCTGGAAAGTCTAGCAGCCACCTAACTGTTTCAAATTTTCTAGAAATAGATGTGTGGAAAGGAGTACTGCAGGAATCTAGGTGTTAATCCAGACCCAGACCGTAATATCCTGCACCCCAAGATGGCAGAGCATGAGCACTGTGTCTGCTCACATGTGTGATGTTCTTTGGTTCCAATTTGCCTTTGCAGCCTGCAGTCGGTTCTTTTTTTATATATTGCCTTATGCTGGTAGCTGTGAGTCTCAGGCAGGAGAAATATGCTGACTGTGCTGTTAGTAAGTGCTCCAAAGTAGAGATAGCATGCCATGAACCTTTTTTTTTTTTCACTGTCCTAATCACATGCTCTGGTTCCTCTGTACAGAAAGTAATATTCTTTTCGTTTTTTTTTTATGATCTGCCTGTAAAAGCAACCTTTTAGCACTTCAGAGGTCTCAAGGATTTTGATGATTGATTTAATAGAACATTTTTATAAGGAAGTTTTGTCCTCTTACGCTGTTTTACCGTAGAAAGGCTACCCTAAAATTTCTCTTGTCACTGGAGCAAAACCACCATCTTAAGTCAGATAACTTTTAAAATGTATTTTATGCTTACAGGCTTCACCTTGGAAGTGAAAGCATTGCTAAAATGAATGAATTTAATGTGTTGTGGGTTGGGTTTCTCCTACTTCTTTTAAAATTTTTATTGTTTTGTTCCACTTTCGTAAATAGTCCTTATTATTTGAAAGGCTTCTAGAAAAGAAAACCAGATCTTTTACATATTATGATAAATGTGCCTTTTATACACTTAAAGTTATGTTACCCAAAAAAATTTCAGTAAAACTTCACTGACTAAAAAGATTTTGTCTAGGACTGTTCAGCAACTGCTGTTATCAATGTTGTCCACATTTACTATTAGAATTTACAGTTAGAAGTATTTAAAGTTAAATCTAGCCTTAGAATTATTTAAAGCTAAATCTAGCCTTAAGCACTACCAGATACAGGATTAAAATATTACTAGCTATGGCTTAAAGTGAGAAGAAGAAAAAAAACCCAAACATTCCCCTTTCCTTAAAAATGTCAAGCAACCTTCTCTTGAACATGCACCATGATTCCCCAAAATACATTTCTTTTTTTTTTTTCCAGTATTGTGGAGAAAAGTATGCTAGGGGACAGTATTCCAGAAAATACTCTTTAAAAATTGCATTTCATTAAACAATTCTATTTGAAAGTTATTTTTGCTTTCTTCAGTTGTTGCATGCTAGTCAGTCTGGTTGCAGTCCAAGCCCATTTCAATCTCTTCCTTTTTCCATTATATGTGTCTTAAAAACAGTGAATTGTGTCTAATTTCTCCTTCATTCTCCCAAGAATCAAATTCTAAGGTGTTTTTATTTTTCCTCCATTTTCTCTGTGGAATTGTGGCTCCTTTTCAATGAAAGTAGAACTAATCTATGAGCTTCCTTCAGTCTCTGCAGCACAGATCATGTTTTTCTAAACCTATAGATCTAGCAGGCCTAGAAAGCATGTTATAAGCCACATTTTCTCCCTGTGGAATTAGGAACTTAGTAAAAACAGAATTGCTGCTCAGAACAAAATTAGTACAATAGCTTGATGGTGAGAAAACTTAATCCTGTCAAATTAAGCTTCATGAATAATTCACTATGTCTAATTTCATGTTTATCCCATTATTAATGATAGAAAGTGTCTGTACACCATCCATGCTTTTTAATAACAATTTTCTAGTACTTGTAGAAAAAAATATAATGCTGATTTCTCTACAGTGTAATTCTGTTTTCTTCTTATTTGAACTTCGATACTGAAGCTTAAGCTGTTGTAGATATCCATATTATTATTGTAGACATCTTATTTTTATTTTTTTTTCTGGAATATCTTTGATGTTTATTTAAATATATGAAAAATATTACAAATCCAAGAGAACTGATAAGACTTTTGTAACCTTATTACATGAGAATATTTCAGAAAGTAACACAATATTAAATAAGGTGACTTACAGAAGATTTGGAACATTCACAACTCACAGATTTAAGTTTTTAAATTGGTGCAAATAATTAGAATTGTCCAGACATAATGTTGCAGATGCTAAGCAATACTGTGTCCTAAACAGACTCTTAGCAGAACAAGAACAATAGCCCTACTGGCTACTAGCTTTCCAATGCTCAAACTTAAAGGTATGTCTTAGTCATCAAATTTATGAAATCTAGAATATTGTCCAGGTAATTTTAAAATTGTCTTTGCTTAAACTTTGAAAGGCAGTCTTAACAAGTGGTTTATGTTGGTAGTAGTAAGGTATTGTGTAAAAATGATGAAAAATAATTTCAATTAAATCACAAACAATTTTGAAGAAACAAAATCCAATAGTAAAGACAATATTCACCACTGAAAATAAAATAAACTAAACTTATAAAAGCATGCCGAATCATCTTACAGGGAAAAAATATGATAGATTTCATCTGAAACCAAACTTTTCTTGTTTCCTTGTTTCCTAATAGTGTGTTATATTTATCCATCCAAATGTCGTGTTACTGATTCTCTTTAGATTCCCATGTCACAAAGATGCTCTATTGCTATTGTGTTTCTAATTACAGAATTCTAGCACAATTCAGTATGTTGAATGAAGAAGTAAACAGATAGTGTTTGGCTGTGTAGATACATCTGCCCTATAGCTTTAGAGTACTTTGGACTGGTAGAGATCTGTTTTCTTAAGCATCTCTCAATTAACGTTGTGGTTATCACTGAATAATCTTTCGCAAACCCTGAATAACATGTTACAAAATCCATGTTAAAACAGATTAAAACTAGGGACAAAATATATCATTTGAGAGACTTCACTAATGAATTCATAACCTGACCACATCTAGGAAAATGTTGAAAATATTCCTCTGTTTATGGGGGAAATATGTGCCCTCAATTCTCTTCAGATTATGTTAATCCTACATAGGCATACCTATTTTAAAACTCTCCTCATCAAACTGGCAAGGCCTTTTGCAAAGACCTTCTTGCCTGGCTTGGTCCAATATATCCTCTACCTGGTCAGTAGTCTTCATTCTTCAAAGAATGTCTTTAGGTCACTGAAGCGTAAATCCTCCCTTTTACACAAGCCATACATGCAGGTAGTGGCCTGCTGGATAAGCTGATTTTTGCTTGGACCTTTCTGCTTTACTGGCAGAACTGACAGGACAACCACCTGGCCCAGGTGTCTGACTCTCATCCCCAAAGCCCTGTAGTCCCCCTGATATGCTTTGGGTAACCCCTATCAGTATTGCTGGTGTTCATGTGGAAAAGCAGTAAGGGGTAACAATCCAAGGAGCCGATAAAGTCTGGCAGAACCCCTACTATACCATAAATCCTGACCCTGGTCAGCCACAAACTTCCTGAGACAGGCTGGTTTGATAGGTTGATGCCTGAGCCTCTTGCAAGTTTTTTGAAAGCTGTGGTACAATATTAATTATCAGAAATCCAGACTGGTAGAGATTGTTAACAGTTTAAATGGTTTCTAAATGCAGCTTCAAACAAGACAGTAGTTAACAGTGAAAATATTAAGGTTACAATAACAATGGCTTATATTCTGTAGAAAAAATGTAGGAAGAGTGCCCTTAAGACAATGTAGGCTCTGGAGGTGTTTTGCCTTATTTTGTACTACCTAAAATCTCTCAATTGTTTTCACAGTTGATTAGATTGGGTGTCACTGCACATTTCTTGACAAAGGAAGAAGAGCTAAAAAGGCCTGAGAGAAAGAGGTGATAAGAAGACAGTTTACTCTCCAGTTGTAAATAGGAGTTGTAGTTCATTTTAAATCTGTAGGCCCTTACACCTTGTTTCAATAGATCATGTGTACTTTCAAAGAGGTGGGTAGATTGAAAGATATTTCCAAACCTATCTCTTCAAAGCACTTCTGGTCAGAAGGAGTTGTTGATTATTTCTTTTGGACTGGGGATTTTTTGTTCTTTTTTGGCACAGAGAGGGGTGCTTGGGGGGGTTCTGAGTTGAAACTGAATCAGCTGTTTAGAAGTTAATTTTCTGCAAAGTTTATTTCATGTTCTGAGAGGACATATAGTGTAAATTGAAAGTTGGATGCATGGTTGGGTAATACTGGTATATTGTTTCTGTTGAAGCCAAATGATGAGTGTGCCTGTTTTTCTATGTGGGCTTGCATAGATGCTGAAGATAACGACTAGGTGCAGTATATACTACAACTGCTATCCTTTTGATCAAAGGAGAGATTACAAATAGTGCTAGGCCACCTACTATTGCAGTAGATTGTCTGCTGTGTTAAAGAAAACTGCTCTGCTCTGAAAACCAAGTGAAAATATTTCAGAATACTCTTTGAGTTTTGTAGGTGATGTTATTGCTCTTAGTAGTAGTATTTAAGTTGTGGCCATGGTAGCATGATCCAGAACTGTTTGTAGAGTCATAATGATTTTAAAATATTAGAAACAAAGATATATGGTGGTCTCTAAAAAGTTGTGGTTTTTAGTCTTAAATGTTTGGAGGGCACATTTATAAATAGCAGCAGCCTAGGTAGGAAGCTATTTTATGGAAGTTATTTCTTAGAGATGTTGAAAAATAATTCAGAGGAATAAAATAGTCACCTTTTGTTTTGTCATTGCCTTTTGACCAGTTTTCAATCAGGAAGTTCTAAATGTCCTAAAATAGCTAAGTTTACTACTTCAGTTTTTTATTAAAAACTTGGTAAGATATTTTTCCAGGTCAAAAACATTATTTCAAAAATATACTTAAAACCAACTTGTTGATGTCCGGGGTCCAGGTATACACATTGAAATAGAGAATCCAGTTTAGTTATGCAGCTTTAGGAAGTTAAGACCTCTTAAGTTTTCACTAATTACTTAGCTTTCACTTGTTGTAAATTGTCTTGGTTTAAGCCCAGTGAGTAACTCAGAACCGTACAGCCACCCACTCACTTCTCTCATCCCTCCCCCCACTCCCAGAGGGATGGGGAGGAGAATCAAAAGAATGTAACTCCCACAGGTTGAAATAAGAGCAGTCCAGTAACTAAGGTATAACACAAAAACACTACTGCTAATAATAAGAGAAAGAACAAGGGAAGAGAATACAACTGCTCACCACCCACTGACAAATACACAGCCAGACCTGAGCAGTGTTTTAACCCTTCCAGGTAACTCCCCCCAGTTTATATACTGGGCATGACGTGCTGTGTTATGGAATACCCTGCTGACGGTGAGGAGAAGCAAGACACACCAACTCAATATGGGTGACAAGCAAGCTTCTACTTTATTCGTGTCGCACATCACTTATATCCTTGTGGTGTTAGCTATGCCTACTAGTCACAACAGCATTGGTTAGTTCTAAACGGTTTCCTTTACATTCTCCTCCTACATCCGGTTTCCGGTTACATGTGAGGCCGACACTTTGCTTTGCTCGCACAAGGCCTCTAAGGATCTATGGCCTTGCTCTTGGAGCCATTCTGCAACAATACCCCTTTGGCTTGTTTGGGTCAGGTATCCTGTCTCTGCTTCCTTCCAACTTCCCCTCCTCCCTGGCAGAGCATGAGACTCACAAAGTCCATGGTCAGAGTAATCATTACTGAGCAGCAACTAAAAACATCGGCTTTATCAGCGTTGTTCCCAGGCTGAAAGTCAAAAACAGAGCAGTGCACCAGCTACTAAGAAAGAGAAAAAATGACTGCTGCTGCTGAACCCAGGACACAAATAAGTGTGAGTTTGTTTTGTATCACTAGCATTATTTTTTTTTTTTTTAAATGGAGATAACAGAGGATGAACTTAGCTTGTTCTTCACTGGTATTGTTTCTTCTTTATTACTTTCATATGGAGCATAGAACCACGTGGTGGTTCTAACTGCCCATGCTCAGGAATGTAGTTTAAATTATTTCCTGACTCTACTTTTGCCAATCTCTTTTACATTAATTATTTTAATCTGTTTGGCATTTCTATAATAAGAAGCCAGATCAATCCCTATAACATGTAATATCTCTTCTGATTGATTTCTCTAGATTAGCTGTGCTATCCAACAACCAAACTTGTAACTGAACTTATCAATGTCTTTTACATTTCAATATAAATATATTAGTTTCATTAGTGACATCTTGCATCATAGAAATGCTACTTGCTGGCACTTTGAATTACATGTTAATAAAGTAATTTCATAATTTAGGAAATGTGTTGTGGAGATGCAGTAATATGCACAAAGAATATTCAAGTAGTGTTGTTTTCTTTTTGTAACATATTTTCTTCTATTCATTTCTGACCCTTGTTTATTTAGATTGCAATTTACTTGATGTAGGAACTTTTGTGCCTAATCCAATATGTATGCATAATTCAGTCCAGTCTTTATTTATAACACCTGATGACTATGATAGTTCAATTACTAACAGTAAGTAATTTGAAGAAATAATATCACTGTAAAAACTGCATGACTTCTTAAATACTGGCATTTAATCCAGCATAAGAAGACACTGCTATTTGTGCTGTTAGACATAAAATATAAAGTATTTAAAAGAACAATCTTCAAATAGAGAAATTGGTCACATAATTCCCATTCATTTTTTTAACTGTTAAAGTTGAAAAATGATTAGAACAGTTCACTAATAGATAGTTGACTATTGGTACCCATACTTGATAAGTAGGTTTGTTCAGGTCTGAATCACTAGCATTCTGAGACATTTTTACATGGTGCATCTCATGCTGTGTATTTTAAATACAAAATTTTAGATTGTGTCTTAGTTATTTTCGTAGACTATGTTTGAGGAACCCTTATTTTCTTTGACATACTTTTGAAGGAGGAAAAGGTGGAAAAAATTTCCAGTCATACTGCGAGAAAACTAGTTCTAAGGAACTGGAAAATGTTGTGAGTAGGAAACTGTGCTTTGTGTACATTGTAACTCCTATTAGGTAGGTACTGCATGGAAAATAAAAAAGAAATAACCCATATATTTGCTGTCTCAATATGAACTCTGCAGTGCTGACAGAGCTGTAGAATGAGCTCCCAAATGCCTGCTAACTTCCCCTCTCTTCAGTAAGAAGATTTCAAGTAAAAAAGAAGTTCCTCCTATAATCCTTCATTCAAAGAAGTGCAACTTATGGAATATGTTCACATGAAATAAGATTTGAAAAGATTCTCCTTTTATTTAAGCTCAGAAAAGATACACTGCCTAGTGCATCAATAATTCGTTCTTTAAACATAGGCCATCATCTAAGATAAAAGTCTTGGCATTTTGGAAAGATATATAAGTGGATCAAAATCCTCAGATGGATCACCAGTCACAGGAATGTCAATCTGGCAGTTGTTATTCATGCATTGCTTGCAGTCAGTCATTTTCTGAATGAAAGGTCCTTCCATGCTTGACCTGCATGTCCCTTTCCCCTTAATAACACAGAGACACAATTTATTTTCCACTGAACTTTCTAATTTCCTTTTTGGAAACTTAGGCTTTATGAAAACGGCAGCCTTTGACAAATTATTTAATCCTGTGTTCTCCTCTCAAGTTCTTGATTTTTTTTTTTTCTGTGAATAAAATTCCCTTAGAAAGGGGGTATTCTTAACACTTTTTATAAGATACTGTTATCAGGGGCTGCATCATCACTTTGGACCTTTACTGGTTTCTCCTCTCTGAAGAAAAGGATACTAAGCCACCTTAAAATCTTTTAATTCCTTAAATATGTGTTAGAAGAGAGATTTTATAGAAGTAAAAGTAACAAGGAAAACTCATTTAACATAAATATAGTGTCTGATGCATGAAATAAATTTAGTCAAAAATAAAAGTATGAATACCTCCTTCTATTGCCAAAAGCCAGAGGGTCAGTATATGACTCTCTAACATTTGCAGTGAGCATAAATTTACGTAGACTTATTGATCAAAAAAATCTGAAGATTTGTATTAGCTGTGGACAGAATCCTTAATGCTGACTATGCTGCCAATACTTGTGAGACCAAATAAAATCCTATCTCATATAATTCTGTTCCTTTTGCCTTAATTAAACACCAGAAGCTAGAGGTTTTCCGGTTTGTGTCTTTATATATTAGGTTTTGTATCCTTATATATTGACATCTTGCTCTGCTTACTATTCTTGAGACGACACTTCAGGTTTTATTTTTGGTTTTGGTAAGATCACCAAACATTTTCCACTCACTAAATTCCCATCTCAGATTAAACAGTTGATGGTGACTAATAAAGTTGCAGAATGTTCCTCAAAGCATGCTAATACAACAAGTCAGCACTTTGTCCAAAATTGCTTTAAAACCACTAAAACTTGGAATTTGTTTGTTGCTGTATGCTCACATTTCATTGGCATGAAGGCTGGAAAAGTGGTTCACTAATCATAGACTTTAGTTTAATTCTTGTGGAGTTTTCTGGGCTAGAGTTGTTTTGTCACTAGGATAAAATCACTAAAAGATTCAGACCTGCAAATGCATTTGCCAGCTAAAAATTATCTACTTTGCCTAATCTCTCTATCAAACTCTTTCCCTGTCCTCAGGAAGAAGTTAATTTATGAAGTTAGAATCATAGAATCAAAGATTAGTTTAGGTTGATCATCTAAGCCCACACCCCTCTGCAATAAGCAGGAACATTGTCAACTAGAAAAGGTTGCAGAGTCCCATCCAGCCTGACCTTGAATATTTCCATGGATGGAGCTTTCACCACCTCTCTAGGAAACCTGTTCCAGCTGCCAGGGTAACAGTTCAAAAGATTTGCCTGTTACATGGGATTCCAGTTCTTTATTAAGTGAGATATAGCACCTACTTACCAGCCAAGCAGGAGCAAGTCATACTCCTCAGTTTCCCTCTTTCCCAGTTGTGCAGCTTTAATTGTTACAATAATCACAGAATCATAGAATAGTTCAGGTGGGAAGAGTCGTTTAAAGGTCATCTGAATCCACCCCTGCCTAGCAATGAGAGGGGGCACCTTCAGCTAGATAACGTTACTCAGACACGCATCCAATCTTGAATGTATCCAGGGATGGAAAGTCTACTGCCACTTGGGAAACCTGGTGTTTCACCAACCTCATAATAAAAAATTGCATTCCTTACATTTAATCTAAATTTAGCTTCTTTTAGTTTAAAACCATTTCTTACTTCTTGTCCTATTGCAACAGGCCCTATTAAAAAGTCTGTCCCAATCTTTCTTATAAGCACCCTTTAAGTACTGAAAGGCTACATAATGTCTCTCCAGAGCCTTCTCTTCTCCAGGCTGAACAGCCCCAGTTCTCTTAGCCTTTCCTCACAGGAGAAGTGTCCCATTCATCTGATCATTTTTGTGCCCTCCTTTGGACCTGCTCCTAGAGGTCCATGTCTTTCCTGTGCTGAGGAATCCAGAGCTGAATGCAGTAGCAATCGAGGAGTCAAAAAGAAGCTTATTTTTGACTCGCATCACTCTTTGCATAAACAGTGAAAATAATTTGCCACAGAAAAAGGGTGTGGATAAGAGAGATGAACTTCAGATAAAACACTGATTTTTTTGAGGAGTACAAATTAAATGCAGGAGCTACAGAAGAGGTAAGTTCTTTCAAGTATAAAGAATAACAGGTGAAAAAGAAGAACACAAACAGAAACTGAAGATTGGTTTATTAGGATCATTTGCATTTTGAATCATTGTTTGATTCAGACATGAAACCTCAGGAGCAAGACAATTAAAACAGTCTGAACAGCAATTACTGTAAACCTTTGTGAGAATCTGGAATAGGACCAGTAAGACCTAATAAGATGGCAGCATTCTACAAGGATGGCAGCATCACAAGTTTTTTTGTGATAAAGCACCAAAAAAACCCTCCTATAATTTAAAAATAATGAAATTACTGAAAGAAGAATAGAGTCATTTAATGAATAAGTTAACGGTAGGATGATAAAAGCAAATAGCTATATTCTGGACAGATGCTAAAAACGTGCATTTAGAAGCAACTTGGAACCAGAATAAATCAAGTGTTGCCAGTGCTCCCACCAAGTTCTGAAATTTTAATCTAAGTCTTTTATAAAGTAGCCTAATTGATTAACACTGTTAAAAAAATCCAAATTAATAATATAGAAAACCCAATACCGAAAAAGAAAGTTCTATTCTAATGCAGGAATGATTCTCCTAGCAACCTCTTTCTCTTATACGTCCTACAGAATTCTGGGTTTGACTTTCACTGTAACATCCAAACAGCCTATATCCTGACCAAGTACTAAGTTTTCCATTGTCATCCAAAAGTGTCTCTTCCTCAATTGTTCTTCAAACTTTTTCAATCTGTCTGTTCAGAGAATTTACAAAATTCAAGATTTCTCTCTGTGGCTATAACAAGAGAAGAGAATGATAGGTAAAGTTTCTTGCTTTTATTGAACTGTATAGTAGTGAGAGTTCAACCTTAGGAAAACTGCTAATCCTCTCTGACCCTCTATTCATCTACATGTAAAAGAACCTTAATAAATAATCCACAAGTAACAAGTATGAAATTTAAGCTAGATAAATAATCCACAAGTAACAAGTAGGAAATTTAAGCTGGACAGGTAGCTTATGGCAGTAGCAGAGTAAAAATGGCATAACTAATTGAACTGCAGTGAAACTAATCCTACTGGCTGCAGTAAAATTATCCAGTCACATAAGTTTTATTTGGTTGCTAGTCATGCAAATGCTCTAACTGAAATAAATATAATGTCCCTATCTTTCTCTTTAGGGCAGTAGCACCAGCGGTAAGTATATTTTTTGCTGCTGTTGCTAGTTCTGGAGCACTTAAGGAAAGGGAGGGTAAAATTTACAAAGTCTTGTGAACTTGAAAAAATGTTCTTTAGGAGGCTACTGCATTACCACTGAAAGAGACGTTATAATCTTCATTTCAGCCTGCTGAAAAGACACACAGGTGTGAACAGTGAAAACAGTTTTATGAAAATGATTGGAAAATATAAACATGATAGCACATAGAATGGTGTTTAGAGAAAATAAAGAGGTAATGTGTTTCCAAAAAACCCAAATGCATGGCTTAGTTTTTTATTTAACTAATCAGTTCCATATATATTTCTCTACTCTTATAAACTCAAAGTTCCCTGGAATTTTATGCTTCTTACAGGAAAAGAGGAAAACCATAAATATAAGGACATTTATAAGCATTTAGCAAAACTAATACAGAGGTGAAACAGGAAACAAACTAAAACTTTCACATCAGTCGATATGATTCTGCTTATTTTTCAAAAAGTAACAATTCAACAATTAAGAGCTTAGTTCTGCTAATTGAGAGCCCACTGGTAAACTATAAAGCAATTAAATATCTTTGTTAACAGTATCTTATTTAGATAAATTTTAGATTAAAGAAAGGTACTAAACAGAACAAACTGATGGAATTGCATCCATGAGGAAAATTACTGGGTGTGGCTTTTAAGAGTCCTTGCATATTTGTGATATATTGGTCTACATTCTGCAAATTCTAAACTATTTTTATAGACTTCTATAGATGTCTTCATCTTTTTCTGTTGCCAAGACACAGCTGTTGAATTATGATACAGGTGTGCTACTGTTGACACACCTATGGAGAAAAACAAGAGATCTTAAGATTTTAAGATTGCCCCAGGCACTCATACCAAAATGAAAATGATAAATACATAGATGATTAACACAGCTGTGGAAGTCCCTGACAGTAATACAGTCATTAAGCCATGCTGTCACTGAGCCAGACAATCGCAGAAATATAGCCTTATTAAAAGAGCCCTAACAAAAGTCTCATGCAGTTTTTCTATCTATGTCATACAACAAATAAGTTCCCAAGGATCATTCGAACCATTTTAATTCTGGAACCAAAACACTCCCAGGTTTGAGAAGTTTGAATTCTGATTTGGAATTTTTCTCTTATGACACATTTAGTGTGACAAAGAACTGTATTTCACACTGAAATGTCCCAGTGAGATATCCTGAGAAATTAAGAAACGGGATGGATTTTGTAAGGTATATTTAAGATTGTTCAACATTGTAGGGCTTAATGTTTCCAGGTAACTAGATATTATAAAGTTTTAAGTAATTATAAACATTTCTAGGTAATTCTAAAAAATTAACTGGTTCTTTAGCCTAGTGCTCAGAGCAATCACATACGATATAGGAATTTCCCCATTAACATCCCTTACTGTAACTGAGCACTGTAGGCACATGATCTTAATCTTCTCCAACTATTCCTGACCATGCGCAGTTACAGATTAATGACTACGTGAAGTCAAATAGGCCTGAAACGATTACAGTGTTTTTTGCTCTGTGTAAAAGGCCCTGTTAGCTTATCTCTGGTAACAAGTATAAGCCTGAAAAAAAATATCACTAATGCTTCAAAGAGTAGTGATAGCTTTGCTGAGACTACCTTCAAAAATCGCTTATATTCAGAAAGGTTATATTTTTTCCTTCTTGTTGCTACCTACCATGTCCATGCACCAGGACAAATTTCAGAGAGCTGTTACCCATGTCCTTGCAAAATGGTCTTATTTTGTGTTTTAATGATTTTCCTTAATCTGGACCAAATGAGACATATATACGACTTTACTCAGTTGACACCAGGGAAGAGAATCTTTTATCAATGAGCATTTCCATGGCCTCCTATATACATATAAAACACAAGACTTTGGATCTGGTGGTCAAAAGGAGGAGAATGCTTTTTTAGAAAAGACATTAAAAAACCCCAAAACCAAACAGGTGGTAATTTGTTATTCAAGCAAAATTTATGTAGCTGTACAGTCACAGAAATAGTTATGAATGCTGGAAGTTTTACAGACTTCAATACTAATTAATGCTCATCCAAAAATTTGTGGTTTTGAATTGCTCCATGTCTCCTAGGATATTTTTTTAAAATTCTTTTATTTGAATTGTTGTAATTAGAGATATTAAGAGGAAAAATGAGTAAATAGATAAACTTAATATTTGTAGCTAATTCTCAAGTAACTATTATTCAACTGTCTAGGATTATTTGGTGTATGGGATGCATATAAATACAAAAATAATTAAAACCATTTCAAAAGAACAAACAGGATTTAAATTATCATAAATATTAATATCATTCTATGGTTTACCATCATTAGAACTTTAAAAATTCTTATTAATATGAAAACTTTATTCTGTTTCACACAGATTTTTCTTACACTAAATAACATATATGTATCCAAACGTACAGAAATACTTTTTACTCTGACCACTATACTTACAGGTATTTGATAGTGCTTTGATATCTCCAAAGGAAAGGTGGCAGTGAAGTATAAAGTATTTCCATTATTTATTTGTTTTATTTATGCAATAAATTAGCCTTGTTAAGAACTTCTAAGTTGTGCAAATATAGAAAGCCACTGAGTAATACAGCATGCATCATACATGACTGTTGTGTAATGTGACAAAATATTTTTTTTTTCATTTAATCCCTAGAGCATCTTTTTAGATATAAGCAATCCCAATCATGGAGTTCTAATCCACATGACTAAAATGAACAGATTGTAATTTTGTTATACATATCCCATTTGATTTTTTTGCTGTAGGTAAGAGAGGAAACAGAATGCATAAATAATGATTTTTATTTAAAATTCTGTATAGATTTTTTTTTTTAATAATGCAAAATTGAAAAGTGTAGAGAATAAAATGTTTAATTTTCAGTTCTTGTTAGATGTCTTCATTGCTTTGGTAGATGTAGATCTTAACAAGAGAAAAGAAGAAATTAAATAAGAAATTTATTGAAGAGGTATGTTTAGGAAACAAATCAAACAGTTCTTGTTTTAACTCATCCAAGTATAATGTCTCATCAAATATCATTAAGCAGCTCTCACCTGGGCTATAATGTCCCTCTTCTTTCCATACTTAAATTCATTGAATGTGCTGAAAAACTTTAGGTTGTCATTCTTTCAATTTCTTCCTAAACCATTCCTAAATGAGGTGAAACTACTCACACCAGCATCTACTATAATCTATAATAAATTTGAAGTTGAAAGCTTCAGAATTCTTTTTTTGCTTGACCTGTCAACTACCATCCTAACCTACAGATCTATGGAGCAGATTATATGTTCACCTCACTTACTTTTCTTGACTTTAAATTACTCCTAGTTTTCTTCCAAGACAATGTCATTTCTAACCTTGTGGGTGTGCAGTAGACTACTTATCTTCCATGCACTTTTGTGTGTTTTAATGATCTCTGTCCTTATTTTATCTCCTGTTATTATTTTAGCTACATACTCTTTATCAGTAACTACTAAACTCCTACACCTGGGTGTGAGAAATCCAGGCACAGCTACTGGTTGGGCAGAGAAGAGATTCAGAGAAACCCTGCAGAGAACGACTTGGGGGTGTTGGTCAATGAATAATTGAACACGAGCTGGCAGTGTGAGCTCGCAGCCCAGAAAGCCAACCATATTCTGGGCTGCATAAAAAGGATGAGCGGCAGATCAAAGAAGGTGATCCTACTCCTCTACTCTGCTCTCATGAGACCCTACTTGGAGTATTGTGTGCAGTTCTGGTGTCCTCAACATAAGAAGGACATGGAGCTGTTGGAGCAAGTCCAGAGGAGGGCCACAAGGATGATCAGGGAATTGGAACACGTCTCATATGAAGACAGGCTGAGAAAGTTGGGGCTGTTCAGCCTGGAGAAGAGAAGGCTGCATGGAGACTTCAAAGTAGCCTTCCAGTATCTGAAGAGGGCCTACAGGGATGCTGGAGAAGGACTCTTCATTAGGGACTGCAGCGACAGGACAAGAGTGAGTTAAACTTCAACAGGGGAAGTTCAGGTTAGATATAAGGAAGTTCTTTACTGTGTGGACAGTGAGGCTCTGGAACAAGTTGCCCGAAGGAGTGGTAGATGCTCCATCCCTGGCAGTGTTCAAGGCCAGGTTGGACAGAGCCTTGGGTGACACAGTCTAGGGTGAGGCATCCCTGCCCATGGCAGGGGGGTGGAACTAGATGATCTTAAGGTCCTTTCCAACCCTAACCTTTCTGTGATTCTATGATTCTATTGTCCACTACTGTGCGGACTACCCTATTCAATACCAATGTACTGTAAAACTTCCTGTTTAAGAGAAAATACATCTTGCAGATTTTGAGATGTCTTGCTGTTAAACTGATGAAAATTATGGCTAAAATAGTGTTCTCAAAAAATCACATTTTCTGCATTACAAAATACTTAGGAGCAGGGAGAGGTTTTTTTTCAGAGCTTTCAACTGGATCTACAAAAATACTCCTTTTCTAGATTTTGTCAAAAGCAGAACTGGGCTGAAATAGATGAGATATAGTATGGTTGGAAATACCTCATGAGATACAACAATAAATAAAGAATACCCCAACACTAAAAAAATACCTTTGAATCTATTTATAAAAAAAGCAGAATAACAATGCTTCTGATAAGGGAAAGACTTCCAGGAAGCCACTGAGACAGATTCCATCAAAGTGCCAGGTCCATCAGATATTCTAGAAGAGGAAGAAACATACCCAAGAGTACAAGGCAGTTAAGAAATGCTGTTTAGTATCATTAAACTTTATTCTGGTGGATAACAGCACTCTGCTGTGGAAAGGATTTTCCATAACACCCTCACCATTGCTGTCAGTATGATAGCAGCATTTTTTTATACATACACAGTGGAAAATTCAAGCATATGTAATATGGAATTCACAGTATTGACTCTAAATGTTGTCAAATAAAAAATGTTGCATATTAAAACCTATTTACAGCTATTCAAAATGATCACTGGAGATATAAATTGGCTAATTGTGCTACCAGTGAAAGACTTAACTCATGTAAGACAGACTAGAATGAAAGAATTTACTAGGGAACAATATAAACAGAAAGACAAAAGCCCTAATTTTTGTTTATGATCAAATAGAGAAATTTATCATATATCTGTCCAGTTTCTAGATTGTTATTTTACCAAAATTAATTTCATGCTTAAGCTAAGGTTGAAAACGAACAACAGATGTTCAGGTATTTCTGAGTGTACCAGCTTCACATGCAAGGCATGATATCAAAGTATGAATTGTGATAAGACCACAACACACTCAACCTTGAAAATTGAATCAAGGTTAAAAAAGAATAAAAATCACTTTAGTCAAAATCTAGGTCTCAGGAGAGCAGAGTAGAGGAGCAGGATTACCTCCTTTGACCTGCTGGTTACGGTCGTTTTGATGCAGTCCAGGATATGTTTTGCTTTCTGGGCTGCGAGCGCATACTGCTGGCTCATATAAGTGCTCTAGATTTAAGAAATTAACATTAGCTTCACAGTAGCATTACACTGTCAACAATCCTCATACACATCCTACCTGACACAAGATACTGGCATAGTAGAAGAGAAATATATGGAAAGGTATAGCATCACAACAATTAAAGTTCTATTTTGTCTCCATTTTTATGTCACAGTGTGAGAAGCTATTGGGTTACCTGTGAGAGTGTTATGATTTAAGCCCAGCTGGTAACATAGAACCATGCAGTCACTCTCTCACTCCTCCCCTTCCTTCTCCCCCAGCTCACAGAAGGATCAGAAGGAGAATCAAAAGAGTGTAACTCCCATGGGTTGAGGCAAGAACAGTCCAGTAACTAAGTTATAACACAAAACCAATACTGCTACCACCAATAATAATAATGATAAGGGAAATAACAAGGGAAGAGAATACAACTGCTCACCACCTGCTGACCAATATCCAGACTGACCCAAGCAGTGATCTAGCCCTTCCAGGTAACTCTTCCCAGTTTATGTACTGGGCATGACGTGCTGTGGTATGGAATACCCCTTTGGCTTGTTTGGGTCAGGTGTCCTGTCTCTGCTTCCTCCCGGCTTCCCCGCCTCCCTGGCAGAGCATGAGCCTCACAAAGTCCTTGATCAGAGTAATCATTACTTAGCAATAACTAAAAATGTCGGTGCTATCAGCATTGTTCCCAGGCTGAAAGTCAAAAACACAGCACTGCACCAGCTACTAAGACTGAAAAAAATGACTGCTACTGCTGAACCCAGGAAGGAGAGCATTAACCAGAAGAATAAACTATATTGCTGTATAGCGCCAATGGGTAATAGTGTTAGAGAAGCTGATAAATCTTTTGCTTTAGTCTAGAAAGACAATGTGCTGTGCTTGGATCAAAGGATTGCATGCTAGGATTCTTACACGCAATAATCTTATTTGCACTTATGTCTCATCAAGTCAAGATGCCCTGGATATCTGCAGATATCTGCAGGACAGTATGTTAACTCTCCTATAATGCAGAACTACTGATGCTGTTAAGCAGTCTGTAAAACATGCAGACAGTAGAGATTCTCAACAGACCTTTTGATTTTTAACCAGCAGAGGAGGACTGTGATGAAACCCTTGCAATATGTTGCAAAACATGTTCAGAACTGTCAAAATCCATACCATGTGGAGTGTTTTGGCTGCTATTGTTAAATGTTTCACTAAGTGTGAGTCCATATTTACATTCTTGTTCAGATTAGGAGTAAAATGCTGAAGTGAGTCTCCACATACTCTTCTCCAGTTCACACTGCAGAGATGGCTTGGGGTGCATAAACCATTTCTTTTGGGTGAAACTGGACTGGGAGATGTGCTCCAGAAGACCACCTAATGCGATACAGCCAACAAGAGATGAATGGACTATGACAGCAGGCTGGGATATATTTGATATAAATCCCTTCAAAAGATATCTGTGATTAGCCCTACATTCTCAGCACCAACTATTTTGCTTTGAAAATCTTTTCTTACTAGGTGCTGTGGTTTAAACCCAGTCAGGCAACTTGTTCACTCACTCCCAGTGAGTGGTGCTGGGCTGACAGCACCCCCACCCGGGGCTCTCCCCAAAAGAACTGTCATGGTTTAAACCCAGTCAGGCAGCTTGTTCACTCACTCCCAGTGAGTGGTGCCGGGTGACAGCACCCCTCCCGGGGCTCTCCCCTTCCCCACTCCCAGAGGGATGGGGAGGAGGATCGAAAGAGTGCAACTCCTATGGGTTGAGACAAGAACAGTCCAGCAACCAATGTACAACACAAATCACCACAGCTAGTAACAACGACAACAATGATAAGAGAAAATAACAAGGGAAGAGAATATGATACCACTGGCCAAGAAACGAGTCCCACCCGGAAGCCCCTGTCCTTCTGGGTAACTCCCAGTTACACCCCACCCCGGCCATGACTTGCTGTGGTATGGAATACCTCCTTGGCTAGCCTGGGTCAGGTGCCCCGTCTCTGCTTCCTCCCGGCTTCCCCTCCTCCCTGGCAGAGCATGAGACTCACAAAGTCCTTGGTCAGGGCAAACATCACTTAGCAACAACCGAAAACATCGGTTTCACCAACACTGTTCCCAAGCTGGAAGTCAAAACACAGCACTGCACCAGCTACCATGAAGGAGAAAGATGACTGCTACTGCTGAACCCAGGACACTAGGTCTCACTAACTGCAGGTATAGAAATAGCCTGAAAAGCTGTTTGACAGAATGTGAGATCTTAGAACAGACTTCTAGTCCTGAAACAGTGGAGGGATCTCATGTCTAGATTTAAGCTATACAAAGTTTAGAGGAGTAATTTATTAGATTAGAAAGAATTCCTGCTATGTCCAAATGATAACTAATTACGTTCATGATATTTTGTTACTTAGGACAGGAATCTGAGTGTGCTAGCGATGGCTGCAATGTATCAACTCCATTTGAAACAATTCTTCCTAGCTACTCATATTAATGAATTAAATGTCTAGATTAGATAAAGTGTATCACAAATACTTAAGGTAGAATTTATTTTGAAATTCATGCAATGTAGTGAAAGTTATAAACTATGAATATAGGAATGATGGATAAGCTTTGAGATTTCAGCTGATTTTTTGGAAATTGCAAAAAATTCATGCACCAAATATATTTTATATTTATATTTATATATATTTATATTTATACTTTTTGTATTTGTATCTATACCAAATAGATATATATATATGCACCAAATATATATATAAAAAAAATGAGTGCCAAAAAAGTATGAAATCGATTTGTCATTTGTCCTGGGTTCAGCAGTAGCAGTCATTTTTCGCAGTCTTAGTAGCTGGTGCAGTGCTGTGATTTTGACTTTCAGCCTGGGAACAGCACTGATAACACCAATGTTTTTAGTTGCTGCTCAGTAATGTTTATTCTGACCAAGGACTTTCTCAGTCTCATGCTCTACTAGTGAGGAGGGGAAGCCGGGAGGAAGCAGAGACAGGACACCTGACCCAAACAAGCCAAAGGGGTATTCCATACCACAGCACATCATGACCCATAAACTGGGGGAAGTTACCAGGAAGGGCTAGATCACTGCTTGGGTCAGCTGCATATTCGTCAGTGGGTGGTGAGCAGGTGTATTCTCTTCCCTTGTTGTTTCCTTTATCATTATTATTATTGGTGGTAGCAGTATTGGTTTTGTGTTATACCTTAGTTACTGGACTGTTCTTGCCTCAACCCATGGGAGTTACACTCTTTTGATTCTCCTCCCCGTCCTGGGAGCAGGAGGAGGAAGAGTGGGGAGTGAGTGAGCAGCTGCATGGTTCTGGGTTGCCGACTGGATTTAAACCATGACACGTTTCCTCCTGGTATGATCATCTGTACGTACTTATATCCATATTCTACAGTTTACCTGCAGTGCAAACCTGTCATGATATATAAATAAAGACAAATAGATAATGGATGTTGTAATGATAAGTGGATCATTAGTGCTAAGAATAATCTAAGAATAATCCTGGTATTTTTGAAGTTCAATTCTTTCACATTTGCCAAAATATGAAAAGGATATATGCTAGCAAAAAAGTACACAGAACTGTGTCAGTTGGATTTGTCTTCTATAACTCTGAAAGTCTACAGCGAAGGCATCAAATCTGATCTAGTCACTTGAGATTTCTGTTGCAATTGATTGAGAAAAGTATGCATTAGAAGAGTGCAGTTCATCTCACCCTAAAGCAGATGTCTGAAATCATTTAGTCTAATTGTGGATGTACTGATTAGGATAAGATTGATCACATCAATTAAGTGCCTATTGGTTGAAAAGGGAAGCTTAAGTTACTAGGCCAGATAAGAATGTAGACTTTCAAAGTAAGTTAAATCTTGTCCATAGTGTTTTACAAGTGCCTTCCAGTACTTTAATGCATCTTCATAGTTACCATTGCTACACTATTAGCAGTTCCTATCTAAGGATGCTCTAGCTAACCATGACCTGTACTATATACAGCCCGAGAAAGCATGCTAACATTTTTTTAATTTTGAGTTGATGATGAAAGAAGGGATTTTATTCTTCATATATTTCATCCTACTCATTGCATTGCTGGTGGTCATCAGCATGTTCTTAGCTCCATAATACGGCATGTATATCTGACACAGAGGGAGTCGTAACTGATACAATGAAAGTGGAAATCTGAGGAACAAGATGAACAAAGGAAAGTATTATTTTTTGCTCTGGAAATTATCTCTGAGAAGCTGGGGATCTTGAAGTATTTTTATATGAATCATGCTCAATCAAGTGCTATCTAAATATAAAAACCAGATTACAAACACTGTAATCTGGTTCCAAGAATTATTTTTCAATTTCATAGTTATTTCTGTATGCTTTGACTTACAAAATTACTCTTTTTCTAGTGTATCTTTGACCTCAAATGTCATTTTTGTAAAAAAATTACTACAGTTATTGAATTTTACAGCTTATTTTTAACTTAACTTTTTAACTGGTATAGGGTTATTTCCAGAGGCCTAAGTATATTTCCCACTGAAGTATTCATAAGTATTTTAGTAAATGCCATGTTATTAAAATGAGCTCCCAGAGACTCAAATAGTTTTATTTCCAGAGAAAAAGAAATGTATTGCATCTTCTGTGTTTCCCTGACTCTATTTGGCTTCAGAAATTAGTCAGTTATGGAGCATTTTAATAAATTTGTGAAAATCTCATGAGTCGGAGTATATTTCTTCGCAACTTTAATGCCTTGAATCAAGATACCTATCAATTCACTGAATAATTAAAATCTGGAAGTGAAGAAATGTACCAAAATTAGTACATTTTTGGCTGGTGAAGGTACAACTGGCTGGTCAAGGGCCTAGAGCACAAGTCTTATGGGGAATGGCTAAGGGAACTGAGGTTGTTTAATCTGGAGTAGAGAAGCCTCAGGGGTGGAACCTTATCGCTCTCTACAATTGCCTGAAAACAGGATAAATACAAGAGATGGCTGATCCCTTTTCCCAAGTAACAAGTGATAAGACAAGGGGTAACAGCCTTAAGCTGAACCAAGGGAAATTTAAACTGGATATTAGTAAAAATGTCTTCACTGAAATGGTAGTCAGGCTTTGGAACAGGCTGCCCAGGGAACTGGTGGAATCACTGCCCATGGAAGTGTTCAAAATCATGTAGATGAGCCCGTTAGAGGCATGGTTTATTGGTGGACTTTGCAGTCCTGAGCTAGAGGGTGACTTGATGATCTTAAAGGTCTTTTCCAACCTAGTTAATTCTATTCTAAGATTCTTTGAACATATCTGCCACTTTGAACAGAATTTCACAATGGAAAACTGACTCCACTTCGGAGACATCTTAGCTGAAACTGTTAAATTTACATTGGTAATAGAATTGCGCTTGTAGTTCTGTGCAGATATACATGAAAGGCTTCAGTTCAATGTGTAATTTGTTAAATAGAGGGAGAATATAAAGTAGGTACACTTGCTTTTCAAAGTTCACTCAATAAACCTCTATAAAAATGTAATACTTTCTTGACTTATTTATGTATCAGATTTCTTATTAGTTATGAAAGCCATCATTATTATACTTGAAGGGAGAAAAGGCTGTTGAATAAGAAGAATTCAATTTTCATTAGTTTAGGATACTCTTTTTTTCTTGCCTTAGAATGAACTATTAAACCAGTTTCTACCTTGTTTAAATTTCTACTAGTTTCTACTAGTACTGTTTAAGTTTTACTAGTTTCTACTCCTTGCTTAAGGAGATGTTTGAACATGTGAAAAAATGTGTCTGTTTGAAATTAGCCATTGTTCAAGGTGTATTTTGTACCTCTTTAGAATTAAATTTATAATTAATAATCACTGATTACAGAATTAAAATCATTGTTGCTTTGTGGACTTTAGATGAAAACCTAATATGAATACAATGTACATGACAGCTCTGAAATATATTTGCATGACTTTTTAAATTAAATTTTAGAAATATAGTGAAGGAAAGGAGGAACAGACATTTTAAATTTGGCCAAACCTCAAGGGGCAAGAGTAATTGAAGACAAAGAGTCAGTATGTCTTGGGATCCTCACATATCTTATTGTTACTTTAGCAGCTATTAGTAACTGTCAGCTTAAATTTCATTATTTTATGTAATGAGTCTATATTAAGAAGACTCACATCATTCATTTTGTTGGGCATGCTGAAGCCTTATCTTTCTTGGTTCAGATTGTAAAAAATGTAATAAAGACACCTTCTTATAAAGGCACAATTTATTCATCAACTGTATTATGGCAGTGCCACTGCATTTGCATTACCATTTTTCTTTCATTCAGGAGGCTATTTCATGTGGGAGGAATAGGATTTAACAGTAATAATAATTGCATTGTATATTTGTAGATCATGCTATCCATAGATTTCAGAACATACTATAACTAACATTCTTGTTAAGAGACTGTCGCCCAAGACATAAAAATCTCTGTTCCAACATACTTCATAGAGATATGTAGTTTTTTAAAACCTGAAAATATTTTTATTTATTTATTTTCAAATAGAAGTTGCATTTAACAAAAACTGCCCAATCTGTAATGAAGACACTGGCCTCATTATCATTTTCCTTAGTTAAAGATTTGGACCTCAGTAATTTCCTTTAATTAGTTAGTTGTTCTCCTTTTGAAGATATCAGATGGGTCACTATCAAACTCAGATTATGTTACAAATTTATTGCCCTGCTGTTATTTCGTTGCCAGATAACTTCTGTTAAATCTGTTGAAATACCATAATTTGGTCCTCTACAAGATTAATATATGACCTTTTCCAGGGACTTTTATTTAATAAATTCCCCTCTTTCGTGTAAGTTCATAAAGAAATGGAGCTTGCATTCTTCTGATTTTGCAACTGCTATTTAGAATAATAGAATGCAATTCCAGAAAATGTAAATCCTTCTTTTTTCAAGATGAATTCTGTATCTTTTACAGAAAGTATTTTTACAAAAGTAAAAAATGGACTTGAAGGTGGGAAACACTCAAATAATTTCCAGCCATCGTAGTAAACCGTTTGCAACCACAGGACAAAATCATTTTAGAGCATGGCAAAGGTCTTTGGTTCAGATATTCCCTGTGCACTGCTTCAGTTTATGCACCTGCTAGCCTGTGCTCACATGCAAGAAACACCATTTTCACATATTTCCGAAATACCATTTTCACATATTTCCTATGAACCTGTTTGCATCTGATGCAGGCTTGCAAAACACCAGAAAGGGGACAAAAGACCAATATTCCAAAACTTATTTTAAGTTTTCTTAATTATCGTAAACTATTATTAATAACATTCATGTTTGACTATATATATGCATGCATCTAAAAAATATTGCTTAAAAATCACTATTTCTGGTACTGAAGGTGTATAAGACTAATATGCAATTTGTACTTTTTATATTTTCTCATTTATTTGTTTTCCAGCTGGCCTAGACATGATATACTTTCCATTTAACAAAGTGAGACTGCTAAGCAAAATATTTGTCTGAGGTATTACTCTTTAATCAGAGCTTGTTTGTTAAAAAGCTATAAATTCAAGGATTACTTTCTTATGAAAATTTAAAATGAATTTTCAAAAATGTAAAGAAGGGATATTTTGATCATGAGTTTCAATTTGCCTTATATTTTAGCTGTGGCTTGTATTAAGTCATCTCCAATACAATATTAGGACACAAGATATAGACAATTATTTGTGCAAACAACTTATCTAATTTTGGTATGATTCAGGGTACCCTTAGGAACCTAACAGCTAATCAAAAGAGCAAGCAAGTGTATGAAAAGTGATGTTGACAGCACTTAATTCTGAAGTCAAATAGTGTAAATATGTCTATTTGTGGTTTTCTTATAGACTGGGGTTAAGTCTGTAGAGTAAGAGGAGGGCATCTGTAGCCTCTTTGTGGTGATACATATCTATTTCTTTTGTTTAGCTTGGGTTTGAAACACAGTTTGGGCTGCCATTTTTTTCTGCTGAAGATTTTAATGGTTTGTTCCATTTCAACACCGTAAATAAAACCTACCAGTTATCATTTATTTCTTTGCAGGATCTGAAATTTCATTGCAATTGCTAAGTAAACATTTTGCTGTAAAGATTAGGGTTCTGTTCTGAGCAGGTGGTTAGCCTCCAACTCTTAAGTGGAATTGGTGGAACCTAGCAACTTTCACGACAAGGTTAACAGTTACTTAATGTCAGGCAATGACTGAAACACTTTTCATCATTTCAGCGTGTCTATGATCTATGTCCTGAATAGTACCTTGCTTAAAACAGCAAGTTTTCTTTTTTTTTTCTTGATAAAAAATGTTTGGAGATTTTTTTCTGAAGGGTGTTACAAATAATTAACTTGTTAAGGAGCTGGTAAGAAGATCTGAAATATAAAAGTTCTGTAAAGGTCAGATGACTGTAACAGGCTCCTGTTATCTTCACATTGCGATCTTCAAGTTCCCCTTAAATTTCTCTAGAAGAGTATTGTCTTTCAGAGAGCTGAATAATTTTCCCTGCAGATGTCAGAGAAAGTGTCCTTTTTGGACTTTTTAAAAAACAGTACTTATGTTGACCATTTCAGAAAATAACCAGTGTTATACTGAAGGCTGGCTATTTGCTGTTAAATTCAAAGACAATTTCAGAAAATTCTATATGCATATTGAATATCCATACCTGATATTTTAGGAAGTTTAAAATGAGGTTACTGTCTGGATCTTGACGATAACAAAGAAGTGAAAAAATTTTGCCTGAAACTCTTAGAAGTTAATAATCTTCTGTACTACACTGAACAAAACCTAAGTTAATTGGCAGTGATGCAGCAATACCCAGTCATCAAACACATTTTTTACTCTATTCCTTTCACACTCTTTATAGAATCATAGAATCATTTAGGTTGGAAAAGACCTTTCAGAACCTCACGTCCAACCTTAAACTTAACTGCCAAGTCTACCACCTAAACATGTCCATAAGTGCCATCTGCATGTGTTTTAAAAACCTCCAGGGATGATGACTAAGTCACTTCTCTGGGCAGCCAGTTCTAATTCTTGAAAACATTTTGGTGACAAAAATTTTTTCTAACATTCAACCTAAAGCTCCACTGAGGCCATATCCTCTTGCCCTATCATTTGTTACTTGGAGATGAGACCAGCTCCAACCTCATTACAACCTTTATTCACATACTTTCACAGACTGGCAAGGCCTTTTCTGAGCATCCTTTTCTCCAAACAACCCTGCTTCCCTCAGCCACTCCATGTGAGATTTGTGCCCTAGACCTGTCACCAGCTTTGTTGCCCTTATTTGGACACGCTCCAGTAGTGAGTGGCCTAAAACTGAGCACGGTGTTTGATGTGTGACCCTGGGCACACTTCTGTCTCTTACTCAGGCAGCTATTGAGCAACACTCCTAGGTCTTTTTGTGCCAGGCAGCTTTCCAGCTAATCTTGACGAAGCCTCTAGTGTTTGCACGGGGTTGTTTTGACCCAAGTGTGTGACCCAGCACTGAGCCTTGTTGAATTTTATACTATTGGCCGCAGCCCATTGAACCAGCTTGTCTAGATTCCTCTGTAGATTATTCCTTGCCCTCAAGGAGATCAGGACCTTGCTGGTCCTAACTTGATGTCACCTGAAAACTTACTGAGGATGCCCTGGATCCCCTCATTCATATAATCGATAAAGGTGTGAAACAACTGGCCCCAGTATTGAGCCCTGGGAAATACCACTTGTGACCAGTTACCTTTTCCTCATCCTTGGTCTCTATGTTTTCCCCACATCCAACAAACACAGGACCCCACTTTCAAATTACCGACTGGGGGAAAGCCTCCCTAAGTTAATTACGCAGGAATAATTCCAGTAACTCAAAGCTGAAAAGTCCTTATTCTAGTTTAATATAAATGCATATGTCAGTATTAGATATGTATCAATTCCTGCTTGATTGACTAGATTTCTATACTACAGTCTGTGAGAGACCCAGACAGAAGACAGGTGATAAAAAATGTGATGTCTTCTAAATCATCTTCTTCATAGCCATTAAAGATTCTGTTTATTGAAGCTGCGGTAGTATAAATTATTTTACATGCAGTAGGACAGTTTATAGCATCTTGCACTCTAAGTCAGATGAAAGTCTGCCAGTAACAGAAAATGCTCTGCTATAGCTGATTTATTTTGTCTCTGTTTCCAGGTTGTGATGAAGTTCAGTATTCAGACGTTTTATGCTTGCAGCAGTTATGAAGCTTTCATTATAAAAACCAGCAGTGAAAAAAGAACTAAGTTAATAAAGTCTGTATTTTCTTTAAAGGGAAATAGTTTTCAGTGCTGACTAAGATTTCAGAAATAAAAGTCTTTTTCAAAAATGTGATCCTTCAATAACTGTGTGGTGTGGTTTCCTTCATTTTGAGACAGAGATTATGAAAGAAAACTTCTCAGATTATTCTCTCTTTAAATTTCCCCACCAGCTAATAATATGTGTTGTCTTCTTATCCTCGGTAAAATCGGTTCAGTTTTACATTAGGCAAGAAATTATTTCTGAAGTCATATCTCACGATGACTACAATAATCTCAGCAAACATTGCTTTTCTGTGCCATTCACCCATAATATGAATGGTAGGGGACAGAAAAACATTATTTATAATCACAAATATTATATTTTTGTGGAAAATACATAATGGGTGGGTAAAGCTGTACTTTGGAGTCACTCATTTTCCCACTTGTCATGGTTTAAGCCAAGTTGGCCACTCAGCCACACAGCCGCTTGCTCACTCCCCTGCCCCCCTTTCTCTCCCCTGCTCCCAGCGGGATGGGGAAGAGAATCAATAGAATGTGACTCCCATGGGTTGAGGCAAGAGCAGCCCAGTAACTAAGGTATAACAAAAAAAAACCTACTGCTACCACCACCATCACCACCAATGATAAGGGAAACAAGGGAAGAGAATACAACTGTTCACCACCTGCCGACCGATACCCAGCCCAACCCAAGCAGTGATCTAACCCTTGCAGGTAACTGCCCCCAGTTCATATACTGAGCATGACGTGCTGTGGTATGGAATACCTCTTAGGCTAGTTTGGGTCAGGTGTCCTGTCTCTGCTTCCTCCCAGCTTTCCCTCCTCCTTGGCAGAGCACCAGACTCAGAAAGTCTTTGTTCCCAGGCTGAAAGTCAAAAACACTGCACTGCACCAGCTACTAAGAAATAGAAAAAATGACTGCTACTGCTGAACCCAGGACAGTATCTACCCCTTATTCCATACCATTCATGTCATGGTCAGATCCCACATTTTCAATATACCATCACTCTTACCTCACATATATACATATATATACATCCACAGAGAGAGAGAGAGATCATTCTTTAGTGCATGGACCAATCCCTATAAAGCTGCTGCGTCCATCTGGTCCATGATGTCAGGCTCCATCTCTTCTAACAGTCTTTCAGAGCAGGAGAGGCTGTGTGCTGTGTTGGATCGTTGCCTGCTGATGATACCACAGAACTCATCTGTTGTGGTCAAAGTTTGAGTAGCTACTGTACTTGTTGCTAGGGCTGGTGTAGCTGCTGTGCTTGGAGCTGGAGTAGCTGCGCTGTCTGTTGCTTTGCCATCAAATCCAAGGACATTGTTTTCCCTTTGAAGGTGCTGGATATTGTTGAACAGGGCTCTGTAAGCATAGGCCAGCCCCCAGCACAATGCCATGATTTGTCTCTCTCTGGTATGACCAGAATGACAACACACCTCATTTCAGTGTTTTACTAATTTTTCTGGATTTTGCACTTGTTCAGCGGTGACGTTACAAAACATTGGAGGGGCCCACTGACCTATTTACCCATACTATCCCACACACCCTGCCACTCATGACTGTCTAGCCTTGGGGAAAATCTCTTGGTTCTCCTATATCATCATCTAACCCTAGACAAGACCCAAACCTGACTCTGCTTAACTCTCAAGATCAGATGAAATGGTTGTGGGTAAAACACACTCTGTATGCGTGCCAACAAGGTGATCCAGCACAAGCAGCAGGCAGGTCTCAAGGGTACCTAAATGCCATTCAAAACCTCCAGAACTCCCAAATGATGTTGTAAACGGTCTGGTGGGGGGGGGGGCTGGGAATGTAAGGGAATGTCTCCTTCATAGGCTGACCACCCAAGGAGGGGAAAAAAGATGTGTAACTGCTAAACACTTCTATTATATACCTCCCAAAGTATAGAGGTGGTGACCACAGCAGAAATGCAAGACCAATCAGTTTCATGATCAATGAGTCTATTGTATTACAAGTCATTATCATAAAGTACAATGAAACAAGAACCTTAGCCCAAGGCTTCCAGCTGATAAAAGCTAGCACAGCAAATACCAGCTGTAAGTAAGGTATGACATGCTGAAACTGTGAGATCAAGAGCAACAACTTTGAGAGCCAATAAATCAGCATTGTGACAAATGACTATTAATGCAAAACAATGAATGCTTATCACAAATACAATGAGACACACTCTGGTGAGGTCTGTCGTTATCTCAACCCTTCATGACCCACGTTGGACGCCAAAAAGAACTGTCTTGGTTTAAGCTCAGTTGGCAACTCAGCCACGCAGCCGCTCACTCACTCCCCCTAACACCCCACCCTGCGCCTCTCCTACTCCCGGAGGGATGGGGAGGAGAATCGAAAGAATGTAACTCTCACAGGTTGAGACAAGAACAGTTCAGCAACCAAGGCACAACACAAAACCACTGCTGCTGCCACTAATAATAATAATGATAAGCAAAATACCAAGGGAAGAGAATGCAACCACTCATCACCTGCCGACCGATACCCAGCCCAGCCCAAGCAGTGATCTAACCTTTCTGGGTAACTGCCCCCAGTTTATACACTGGGCATGACGTGCTGTGGTATGGAATACCCCTTTGGTTAGTTTGCATCAGGTGTCCTGTCTCTGCTTCCTCCTGGCTTCCCCTCCTCCTTGGCAGAGCGTAAGACTTACAAAGTCCTTGGTCAGAGTAAATGTTACTGAGCAGCAACTAAAAACATTGGTGTTATCAGCATTGTTCTAAGGCTGAAAGGCAAAAAAAACGCCCTGCACCAGCTACTAAGAAAGAGGAAAATGACTGCTACTGCTGAACCCAGGACACCACTAAGCTAATAATTGTTAGTAGAATTACAGGATGTCACATCATTAATTAGAGCTGTGTGTTATTTTCAAGTCTGTTTTTTACTTACAAGGAGATAGATGTTGTTAAGCCTCCAGGCTGCTGCTGCTTGAATAGTCATAGTGTTCAGAAGACTAATGGGATAAAGTGCTACTCATCTGAAACTGCAAATAGAACTGAGACCAGTTCCCAGACTCTGCTTAATGTCTGGGGAAACTTTTTAGAAGCTTTATGGAATATTTTTTACTTCTTTGACTGTATCTGTTCTTCACTAATAATAATGATTCTCAGTACTCATTACAAATTAAAAAGAGGCCATCAGTTTTGTGTCAATACTGCTATAAAATGGAATTTCTTGTAGTGATTTAAAAATATATGTGTATTTATAAATATATAAAGAAGCAGAAAGCCTCATATTCTGTATAGCATTATAATTCTTATCCATCTGATGTTGCTTTCATGATCTCATCTTTTGTTCACTCAGTTCTGAAGTCCTGTTAATTATCTACCCATAGTAAAATAGGATTCCAGAAATGATTTTCTGTTTCATGAAAATTGCAGCAACAGTGTAATAAGCTGTAAGTTCAAGATGATACTTTAACAAATACTCCTTCATATTCCCATTTATCAGTGTTTCTTGTCTTAAAAATCATTACATACTACAGGTTATTCTTCTTCCCATCATGATGAGAGGTGCCTGTAGGCTGAGGGAAATGCTTTATTATGACAAAAAGAGACATGAGCACCACTACTAAGATGCACAACTGTATGACATTGATTTTTTCTTTATATAAACTTACAATTTAAAACTACAGTAGGCTCTTAAAGTAGCTCATAAAAAATCTACTCAAAGAGTTGAGAGTATAAACATGCTTGCACTGCAGAAAAACAGAAATCCTCAATACATCTTGCAACTTTGTATGAAGAGGTATGAAAAGTTTAAATGAAGACTATTTATGCTTATACTTTGGCACGTATCAAATTATATTTCCTGCTTTTATACTCTTCAATCTTCTGAATCATCAGATTGGTAACTTCAGCTATCTCATTCAGAATGATCATTCACATGATAGAAAGGTCTATATAACTAATTGTTGTTCCAGGAAATAAGACTATTAAAAAGCCTGTGCTAGCCCATGCTCCCACAGATGGGGAGCAGTCTTTCTATCTGCCACCTGGTCATATGCTGATTATTAATTTTAAGTGATGTCAGTAATATGGAGACAGACTAAGAAAAAAATAAAAGGCTGAGAAATAGGAATTTCTACACAGAAGAGTTAGGATGGGTTTATGACTGTGACCACCAGAAATGCAGAATATAACACCACAAAATAAAATTAGAAACATACTATGGGCTAGTTCCTCTACACTTGTGAAGACTTTTTTTTTCCTTCTTTGTCCTTTGTCGTTATAAATCAGGTGTTTGTAAGCACCAGGATAACAGATAAGAATTCACCCCAAGACTTCATGCTGGCAGACAGTTTCTAGTGGTATTCCCCAGGGCTCAGTTTTAGCTCCAGTTCTCTTCGATGCTTTTATAGATGACCTGGAGTTGAGTGCACACTAAGTACTTCTTTTGCTGACAAATGTTGATACACAAGCCACAGAAAGAAAAATGTTGTTTCCACTGGATGTTCATCTAGATTCATTAGTGCTCATGAAACACATGAGATTTTTATTCTGCAAAATTAATTTAACATTGGTAAAAGGTGCTGAATCTATACAACAGCTACAGCATAAGCAGAACATCAGATCACCGCCACTGCCCTTCTCATCTATTTAAGTTCTGACCCACAGTTAAATACCACTGTGGAGGGTTGATGTTGGCTGGCCACCAGATGCTCACCAAACTACTTTATCGACTCCTCAGCAGGACAGGGAGGTAGAAAATAAGATGGAAAAAAAAATCATGGGTCAAGATAAAGATAGTTTAATAAAGCAAAAACAAAGGCTGTCCAGAGAAGCAAAGGAAAACAAAGAAATTATTCTCTACTTCCTATCAGAAGGTGATGTCCAACCACATCCGAGAAAGAGGGCTTCAGTACATGTAGTGGTTGCTTTGGAAGACAAGGCTTATCATAATGAATATTCTTCTCCACTCCCCCTGCCCCTTTTCTTAACTTTTATTGCTGAGCAGATGTCATATAGTATGGAATACCCCTTTGGTCAGCTTAAGTCAGCTGTCCTGGCTATGTCCCCTCCCAGAATATTGCCCACCACCAGCCTGCTGGTCAGGGTGAGAATGCTGGAGAAGCAGACAGCCTGGATGTTGAGTGCACTGCTCAGCAGTAGGCAAAACACTGGTGTGTTATCCCCACCTTTCCACCTACCAATACAAAGCACAGCACTATGAATGCTGATGTGGGGAAAATTAACTCTGTCTCAGCCAGACTAAATGCAATGAAAAGAACAATTCAAATTCAACTGGCTTATAATGTCAATTTGTGTGTACTATCTATATCTATATCTATATCTATATCTATATCTATATCTATATCTATATCTATATCTATATCTATATCTATATCTATATCTATATCCATATCTATATCTATATCTATCTATATCTATATCTATATATCTATATATATATCTGTCTGTGTGTGTAGATGTGTGTATGGATTTTAAATAGATAGTTTTAAATATGACCTGTCTGTGAGATTATGTCGCAGAAGATCATTTGTAGCCTCCTGTCTTCAAAGCAGTGAAAATGAACTTGTCAGCATAAAGAACAGTCAAATGAAGTGAATAGTCAACATAAATTGCTGAATGTCCTCAGCTTGCTTTTTTTTAAGACTGCCAATCTGTTTTTGTATATGGGTTTATTTAAGCTAAGTGATAGAATCGACTATATTCATTTGACATGCAGTGGTATGCAGTAAACAAATCCAGTAACTTCAGGTAAATAATTAAGATTCTACTGTTCATAGCTTTATATGTGAATATATTGTATATGATTATTTTAATTTTCAGATTCTCCTATTCATCAATTTTGCAGCAGACAGTGAAAAAGCCTCGTGTTCTCCTAAACAAGACTTACTGAATGAAGCAGTCTCAGTGGCATATGCATTAAATTTCTAATGATAGTACATAGCTAGAAAAAAAGAATGGAACATCTAAGGGTTGTAATTCACATAAATTAATTTTTTATGCTAACTCAAGAGAAAACTTTCACCCTTCTTTAATTCATGGAGCCATAAAGAAATACAAGATTTTTCTTTGTTTTTTTTTTTTTTTTTTGTTGTGTTGTAAGAATGCATCTGTTTTTCCTTGCAAATCAGGTAGTGTAGTATGATTTTTTTGCAAAGAAAAAAATGTATTTTTTATGTTTAATAGGCATATATTTTAGAAGTAAATTGCTGTAAAAGTATGTGATGGTTTTTGGGCAACTTTTTCAAATTTTTTAAACTTAATGTAAATAAGCTCATTTATATGCACATATATTTATACATTTAAGATTTCAGAAAACACCATTTTAAGCCTGTAAAAACAAACAGAACAGAAAAGTAAAAAAATGGAAGATAACAACGCAATGTACGCTAAAGGTAGCAATTCTAAGTGATCCTGACAGCCAAAAAGCTTAATATGTTTTTCAGTGATCCTTAGTTGTTGGTCCCTTCTATTTTAAGTGCTTACCTGGTGACACTAAAATCTAAGATGCATACACTACATTTGCTTTACCTTGACTATTAAGCTGTATTAAGAATTTTGCATATGTATACATATCTACATATGTGGTACAGAAACACTTTCTCTACGTATTATTTGATAGTGTGTAGTAATGACTATTTTGTTCTGGCTACTTGGGCTACCTCCTTGCATGAAGATATTGGCTTTTCATATATAATAGAAGTATAGAGAAATTAGATTGCCATTGAAGGTATTAATGGTGCTCAGGGAGGTTTTTGTGGCTGCATATGGTGATAGGCAGGTAGTGAATTAAGCACACCTGTACCAGCAGGGAAATGAAAAGTATCACATTGCTGGAATAGTCAAAGGAAAAGACAAAACAAGCATTGAGCCTAATGTAGCAAACAGATAGTCTCAGGAAAGGAATGTGCTGGACTGGTATCCTGAAAGAAAAGACTTCAAGTCAGTAAAAGCTCGAGTTCAGGTAATGTTGGAGCTAATTTCAATTTGTACATTTTATTCAGATGTTGCTGAAAGAGTTTAGAGAAGCACCTGCTGTATGCTAAAAGCAAAGTAGAATGGAAGAGGCTGTTAAGGAGGAGGTACGTTCTAACTTATGCTAGAACAGAGCTACAGAAAAGATTGTCCAGTTTCTTGGCTAGGATAATTGCTGACAGACTGAGCTAGAGGTGCAGTGGTATTGTGAATCTCCTTGTAGAAGGCACTGCAGACTAAATAATAGCTATTCTGCTTTATTGGTTCATGAAGGGGATTTTTTTTCTTTTCATTCTAAAAATGAAAAAAAAAAATGAAAATTTTTATCTTGAAAGTGCTGAAAGATGTATCACTAAACTTCAGCGTAAGATAAGCTATAGGATTTACAAACACAGTTAAACCACAGAGAATGCTGTGCATGTGCCTTTTGTAATTTCCACATAGCACTACTTGGGTATTAAGGTAGAAAGTGCTTAAGGAATGCTGTCCCTCTTTGTTTTGTGCTTGTGCTCATGTTACGGTTATGTTATTGATACTGAACTGTTGCAGTTTAATAAAATGTTTGTCTGTGAAAGGAGTTCTTATAGTACTTCTACACAAGGAAGGGTTTGGAGGTAAAACTTTGAGAATGCAACTGGGTCACCGTGGGTATATGTACGGAAGTTTCTACTCTTTATCAGAACAATGCAAGTGCAAGGTAAGAATAATATATATTCCTTGTGCTTGTTTTAGCAAGGTCTTTAGCTTTTTGCCAAGTACCTCATCTTGATCTAATGCATATTTTTCTGGTACAGGAGGCTAAAAGGAGACTGCTTTAAAACAAACACTTTTGGTTAATGATGTTCTGCTGCTGTTCTGATGTGGCAGTTTAAAACAAAGTCTGAATCCTGTTTACAATTGAAGGATTTCTTTGAGAAATACTACAGTTGATCTATAATATTTCCAGGTTGTTTTGATGACAAAATACAGTGCAGCTCTCGGATTTGGTATCATGACTGCAAATGATCAGTTACACAGTAACTGACTATCCAGTAATGCAGTCTATGTTATTGCAATGCAGATATAATCAGATAGGTGGAAGGTTTGCGATCTGTCATTTCTCTTTGTTTCTAAAGGAATACAAGCTCTAAGTTCATATTATTCATGAATATTAAACTCAATATCTGTCTAGTGAGTATTGTCATTCTTGCGTATAACAGCTGATAGCCTTGCAATGCTAATACTATAAATGAGCTGCATGGAAAATTCACCAAACTGACAAAAGATACTTTCAGAAATGGATGCTCAATAATAATGTAATATTGTTTGTTATCTGAGTTTTTAAAACTAATTATCCTTACTTGCTCAAATGAATGGCTGCTTTCAGTAGTACGTAGATATCCAAACAATAGCAAATTAGAAAAAAATACATGTGTTCTTCATCTACATGCAGATTTTAGAACTTTCCAATAAACACCATGAGTACAATATATCCTTGCCTTAACTATATGGAGTAAAGTATAATATAAACTTTATTTCACTGTTGTTATAAGAACAGATGGTAGTTCACACTGACTGCCAAAAGACTTTCTCATTTGTGAGTATTTTTCATATGTTCACTGTCATGTGCTTGCTTCATTATAAAGAATATCAATTGTGGTTCACATTTGGTGTGAAAAGTGGCTGGAAGGTATTCCTAGCAGAGGATGAACTTCGGGAAAATTGCTTTGTTCACCGAACTAGTCCTATAGTGTTAGATGATAATACTACTGAAAAGAATCCTGCAGTTAAGGCATTAAATATACACATAGAAAAATGTGTCTTCATACATTAATAAACCATTTAAAAGATAAGAATTATCTACATTGAGAAAATTTTTGTTCTAAACTTTCTCAAGAGTCTGTAGCTTTCTCTTAGGCCTTGTGATCTCTCACTGCTATAGCAAGCAAGTTGGAGTCAGTGACTTAAAGAGGCCATTTCAAAGCCTGATGCTTGGAACACTGTTGTACCACAACCTGTAGGACTGTAGGATGACCTACATGATAACTGTAGGCTTTAAGCTGTTGTTCCTAGACAGTGAAGGTTGGTGGTGTAGGCTTACAGCATATTGCTCAGGTTTGTGTAAGAACTTGTCTTGGAGACCATAAACTTGACAATTTTTCCATTCTCAATTGTTGTTACATTTCATCCTCACAGTTATGCCCGGGAAATGTTTCCTCAGCTGTATATAATGAATCAACTGATGAGTATCTTCAGCCAGAAGCTTAAGTAGCCAGTTATCTGCTCAAAGAAATATTTAAGTAAAACAAGTTAATTTTAGCCCTGAACAAGCCAGGAGAGATAAGATTATTTTGCTTTTTAAAGTTGTAAAGAGGTAAATACAGAATTCTACCTGGCTGTTACAAAACACAACTCAGGCATTTTGTAAATTTTCTTGAAAGGATTCTGGTGCAAGAGCACTTCTCATGCAGTTCTGTCCCCTAAAAGCTGCCAGTACTCTTTCTGAACTCCCCTTACACATCTGTGAAATCCACCCCCTCCTCAAGGCACTCTCTGTAAGCCTTATGTCAGCTTTATTTTTACATTCAGTAACTTCTCATCTCATGTCTGGTAGTTCTTCATGTGCTGTGCAGTTATCTAAATCTCAGGCATAGCTGTCTGTCTGCTTGCTGTAGCACTTGCCTTCATTACTGAATCTGAAACTTAATGGATGGATGGAAATGCTGCTGAACAGATTGCAGCTGAAGCTGTTTCCACCTACAGACAGTATCTACTTTATGATTTTTGGACATTCAGCTTTATTTGAAGTGGAGCTATTAGATTAGATATGTAGAAATACTTCAGTTCTTGAAAATCTGTACCTCCTACAGGAATAACAAGAGAGCTTTATAAAGCTATTGTAGCTAAAGCTTGCCAAAGTATTAAGCCATGACGTGCTAAACCACAGCAAGCAGAAAGATGCTTTTCTAGTGGCTACACTAAGATTGAAGGAGTAAGCGTATTTCTAACGACAACCTTAGTCCTGCTACTATTTAGTCTCCCTGCTGATCTAGGCACTAGTACTTAGGAGTGAATTAATTGCCAGCTTGTCATGTTGCTCTGTGACTGTGAAGCAAATACCTCTTTCACGTTTGCATTTTTCTCTTTTTTGCTTACCTGCTTATTAACTCGTTCTGCATTCTATTCTTTTTTTTTTCTTCGCTATTGGCAAAGGTGGGAAGACACCTGATACAGGGGATCTGCTTTCTCTAGTCTGGAGTCCCTGAGTTCTGTGGAGACTGGTGATTTATACAGCTCCCCAGTCAAGCTTGTCATGGTCCAAAGCCATCTTCCACATAATTACAGAATAGGTATCTGCGGATCAATTTCAGTTCTTTTGTGTGTGCTCTCATAGCAACAGTCATTTTCCCATTACATAAAACATTTATATTCTTATAATAATCATTGCTTGAAATTAACGGTATAGTTTCTATGATGTTTTATTTCATATGTTGTCATACATTCTGTGGAAGAAGACAGCATGAATATCTTGTCAGATAACTAATAGTATTAAGAGTTTATCCAATTTGCACAATTTCTTTACGCTTTAGTAACATCTTAATAAGTAATGCGGTCTGGCCAACTTGTGGTATTATGGAAAAAAACAGTGCTGCACTCATCATGGAAGGTATCTTCAAGTAATATGTGGGGAAACCTCAGAATGAAAATGCAAATATCTAGTTAATTTTGATTAACTGCATCACTTGGTTTATTCCTGAAGTAAACTGCGTCTCTAAAAAGTTCTTCTTAAATTGTCAATTGGCGAATTCATTGTGTGAATTAGAACCATTTAATGTCATGGTTGGACAACTATTATCTCATTTGCTAAAGTTTTTCTACAGGTAATTAATTATAGCATGACTCTGAAATCTCAAACCTCAAAAACATTTATGTGACATTCTATGGAAAGATTCAACCCAACTGCACCTTATTTTACACATATTTTTCAGACTAAAAATGTATGTGTGTACATATATATATATATATTTCTTTTTTTTTTTTTTTTTTCCCAAATTAAAGTTCCCTAGACTTTGGGTGAATATTGTGAAAAATTCAGTGCTATACTTCTTGGCAGACTCTTCTCTCTCTGTAGTCTTGTCTGCTTGAGAAACACTTAGGTACCATCATTTCCTTCTGTGGAGAGCTCTCAGTGAAAAAGAGCAGTTAATTAGCATGCAATAATTAGATACAGAAACTGCAATTAATATAAATAGCAGTGGTTACGTATCTAGGTCATTCTCCCATGCTTGGCAGTGTCTAACAGTGGACGCAAAGGAAAGACAATGAAAACAGTGGAAAGTTGCCTATAACAGCACTTTTATAAAGTCTCCAGTGACTTATGCCATAGGGACTCCTAAGGTAAGGGCGGTTACTGTTGTGTTTAACGGTTTTTAATTCCTTGAATCTGTCAAGCTGCTTTTTGAACCTACTAGCACTTGTGGCAAGCGTCTAAAACTCCATCTTGTTTTACCTTGTGCTTCCTGTATAAAAAGGCAACTCTGCAGAAAACACCAGTAAAGCTCTGGGAGTCTTTGTCATAAAATTCAGTGGACACAAGAAGCTTGGCTAAGCTAAAGTAACTGGACGGATTGATAGTAAAAAAGTTGCAGAGCTGTTAAACTTCACTTCTGACCTAAGAAGTCCTTGTGGAAGGACTGCAAATCACTTCAAGATAAGAGTCCCCGAAAATATTACGCTTATCTTCTACTTAATTTTCTGAAGATAACTGGTTGTTGTTTGGGATACCAGGTTAGATGTACCTCTGATCTGACTTAGAATACTCACAGGGACTATAATCCTCCCAAGAGACTATGAAAGCAGTTGTTCAATATTTTGATTTTATAGGGCCCTCTCATTCACTCTGACCTTCTTTGATCACTTTCTTTCCCAGACTGGCTATACGAATTTAATAGAATCCTATTTCTGCAGAAGACATTCCTCATTTATGATTTTGTCTTACCCTCTATCTTTTATTTTTGTTCTAAGTTATTTTTTCGAAAGGTATGGAAAAATCAAAACTACATGACTTATTAGACATGCAGTTAGTGGAAAAGTGAAACCTGAAGTGGAAACTAGGGAAGAAATAGCCTTGAATAAACTCTAGATTGCTTTTGGGTCAATATGTAGATATCAGCAACTGTTAAAAGTACTGGGAGAAGCATACATTAAAAATCTAATATTAGATGTGCCAATGCCATGCTCATTCATTAAACCAGCAGCAATTCACAAAGCAATATGATGTGGAATTTAGCCTTTTTACCTCTGTTAACTAAATTATGTGAACTGGGAATTGGCCTTCAAACTTCCAGATATACTGTGTATTGAGAAAATTCTTTCAGAGAAGCACTTGTATCTAGTGCTACATTTGCTATTAAAACTACTAAAAGCAATGGAGACTCTGTATGAAATAGTTTTAAATCCTGACTGGTTTATCTGACTTCTACTTGGCAAAAGTGAAACTGAAGATCATACTGCAGTCTGTCTGCTGATTTATAATGATTAGGTAACTAATGAATGCTTGAGTTAATACTCACTTAAAAAGCAGATAAAGTGATGTGTTGAAAAAATATTAAGGACTTATAATACGTTCTTGTCTTCCTGCTTCCAAAAGAAAATGATAACATATGCTGTCTGTCAAAGGATGAAATATGAAGACCGATAGACTGATTTCTGCCCTGGTACAGAAATCTAAGTAAAAATCTAAGTAGAATCTCTGAAGCTTTAGGCAACTCTGGTGTGCCAGGAGAAATTTAAAACTGGTTTGCTTAAAAAAAAAATAATTCATAAAGTATAAGGAATTATCATCTCTACAGTGTTTCAATACAAGGACAGCTTTGCCTTCTGTCCTGTGCTGGTTTTGACTGGGCTATTTACTTCATATTAGCTAATATGGGGCTAATATGTTTCGGATTTGTTCTGGAAACAGTGTTAATAATTCAGGGATGTTTTTGTTATTGTTGAGAAGTAATAACAACCTTGACTCTTACATAAAGTAAAAATTTTTTCTGCTCCTCATACTGCCCCACCAGTGGGTAGGCTGTGGGTGCACAAAAATCTGGGAGAATATACAGCCAGGACAGCTGATCCCACCTGATACTCAGGCTTTTAGAGAGTAATATTATGAAAAGATTTCCTAGAAGAAGTCTTGGTCAAGTTCAATATTACCTGAGAAATATAGGTGTCAGTGGCCATGATGATGGAACAAATTTCTTAAGTTTGGCATTGCTCACTGCCTCAGGTAAGAGATGTTGTTCTTCCTTTCTGTTTCCAAGACATCTCCCAGTCATGAAGTTAGTGTCACTACAAAGAACCACAATTTGCCCTCCTAGTGGAAGTTTCATTATGCTATGTTGCCTCACGCTTTCTTACTTTCTGCATAACAGCAGGATATAACTGATTATCTAGCTTGTAATTTTCCAGACCTCACTAATCAACAAGGGCAACTGCCATGAACCATGCTAAAATAATATTACTCTTCACAGAAAACAGAAAAGAACTAGAAAATCTCTTCTTTTTTTTGGGGGGGGGACATTTGATCTTTACTAGGGCAAGGTTGGTGGGAAGCTTAGACTTGGAAAAATTTTTAGCTGAGGTTATGACAGTTATTTTCTCATTTCTTGTCCCTGATTATTCTTTTGTTCTGTATACAAAATAAAGAACATACTGTGAAAATACATAGTGCTTCACTGTATTCTCTTTCTAAAAGAGTCCCTCTATGGCTTCCAATACACGATATTTGAATACTGGAGGTCTGTGTTTGTAAAACTTAAATTTATCGTATCCATTTCAAATTTAGTAACTTTTAATTCCAATCTAGGATACAGTCTGGCACCTGGTCATAAGCTTTTTCTTCTTTACTCTTTAGTGTCCTCACTAACAAACATTAACCCAACTATGTGCCTCAGCATGCTAAGCTAGTTATGTTTAACCTTATGTAGGAATAACATGGATATTATATTGAGACATAAGTTGAATTATCAGTTTCCTTCTTAACAGCCTATTGCTCTATCAATTGAAGGAGGGAAGAAATTGAACTACAATTTGTACTTTTTACCTTTGAAGACTATATTTTTATTTCCATATGCAATTCTCTGGAAGGTATTAGGTAAGAAAAAAAGAAGTTTGCATTAAACACAGTGTAGCTAATGTTTTTTGTGATTAGATATTCAAGATCTATGCTATTAAAGAAATTTCTGAAGGTAGTGTGATAGAATGTTACTTGAAAGTTTTAACTTTACTCTCACCACACACACCAGGATAAAACCTTTTTTTTTTTTTTCACAGTTTAATTTAAGCAAGTGGAAATGTTTCAAAAGGGGGTAAAAGAGTAGGTTGTAAACAGAAATTTCTTTAACTAATGCCATAGACCTTATTCAGCAAAAACCTCTCTTGCTGAACTGCTGAACTCCGTATGCAGCAATCATGTACTGCTGCTTGATTCAGGGTTGCTGCCATAGAATGGTAGCGATGCTACTTAGAAGCCTGAGAGCACATTTTTCTGGAAAGGTTGTCACACCTGATACACATTTAGCTGTTATTCAACAGACAAATTAACAATGATTTTAACAAAAAAACAAAAAAAAAGCTCAAGGTTCTTCTGACATTTACGTGGTATAGAGACAAATTTAGCACTTAAAGAAGACGCACTATGATGTGTGGGGACATGTCTTTACCCTTTAAGCAGAATCAAAAGAGGCTGAGAAACCACTTCAGAATGTGAGGTGGGATTTAGTGGAAGAAATTAACAAATTATTTCTTTTTAAACTAATTTTCCATGTGTTGCTCCCCCATCAGAATTTGAGCCCTAACTAAAGCAAATCATAAAAATACATCAAATAAATATGTATTCAATATATTAAATATAAGAGAATAATTCAGTATTTTGTTTTCCCTTTAGAACTGGTCAGCTGTGTTTGCATGGATGTAGGCATATGTGTCTTTGATTCCATATGACATATTTGCTGCCATATTTCTCATTGTTATTAGCTAAGTAAAGTTACCTGGATAAGTGTAACTTATAGAAAAACTTCACTTAATAGGAGTATGAGCATACATTTTTTTCTTCCTATATACTTTACATTGATCAACTTATTTGACTACTGGAATGTGTGAGATGATTACGATATTTTTAAAATTATTGTAAAAATATAAAAATGTTTTAAATAAAATGCTGCATTTTTTTCAGAATGTTATAAAAATGTTACTGTATGAAATGACAGCTATATGTAATCCTTTGAATTACTCTGAGGTGTGACTTGGGAATTTTTTTTCATCTTCCTAAGCCTTTTTTTAATTATACGTCCCATAAATGAGAGTAGGCTTTCATTCTAGACATTCAATGTTCAAACAATTTCTATAAAATACTTCTACAAATAGTTTTTATGGCTTTTTATGGTTTACAAATTAATGAAAAGGTATTATAATGATTCCTTTCTTTAGTATTTATATATTAATTCTTTGTCTATCACTTTTAAGTGTTGCCAAATCTTGAAAGAGTCTTTAAATATTCTGTCTGAATAACTAAGTATCAAGATAGCTATGTAGTTTTGTTGACTTTTCTTAGAATGTCTATAGAACACTTGTTAAGCTTTGGTAACTTGATGGATTTCAGAGTCCTTTGCTACTAATTCTTGAAATAATTCTTCAGCTCTTTGATTTTTATATGGTTTCCTAAGCTAGAATAATTGTGATTGAAGTTTGACTTTATCTAAAATTATCTTTTGGAATTACTTATATTTAGATTGTTAAATTTAAGTACTTTTTACCAAATCATTCCTTTTTTTATTAAGTAGTTCCTAAAGTTGGGGTGGATGTATTTAAGTAGCTAATTGTATTTTTTTTATCCTTACTTTAAGGTTTTATTTTCCTAGCTTTTATTTCTTGCTTTTTGATCTTAGATATATCCAGACAACAACACTTCATAAAGTTACTTCAGATACTCCGCATGAACAAGCTAGAACATGGGATTAATGCACAGATGTACTTCAGAAAAACAAAACTAATATATTGCTCTTTTCTGCTTCACTTAGAAGCCAGATTAAACAGGTTCTGGTTTTGGCATAGATGGTGGATGTTTATAAAATTAAATGTTTATAAAATTTAAAGATAGCACTATAGGGAGGGAGAGTCAGAACAGTAGAACACAAGATGGTGCTGACAAAATGAAAAGTGTAGGAGAGAGTGATGTCCTCTCTCAGAAAGTGGAGCACTGCAGCAGAGATAAAACATCCAAAGAGAGGTTGCAGAGCAACTACTTAGGTTTGTAGATAACATCTTTAGGCTTTCTTGAGTCATAAACTGAATAAGAAGAATTCAATGCTGCAGCAAAATGCAAGAATCCAAGAATATATTAGAGTCCTTATGAAAGGGAATTTGCTCTACAGATTTCATGAAGTAATCTTTGACCCTCCTCCAGAAAATATTTGGGATATTGCGCATAATAAAGTCTGTGCATACATTGAAAATAATAACGTATGCACATGTATTCCAGATAATTAGCAGGGACAGTTAACATTCTAAAATTCATGACTTATAAGGAAATGGGACTGATTTGATTTGATTTAGTTTGATTTTATTTGCTTTGGTTTGTTTTGCTTTGGTTTGTTTTGCTTTGCTTTGAAACAAAGATTAAGATTGTTCTCACACTAAAAAAAAGGCTGAGCTTAATAAAGGAACAATGTATTATGTGACTGAGATAAGAAGTGGTGACTTGAGATACTGGGAAATATTTTAACAACTTAAGCAAAAATAATGTTAGTAACGTGCCTGGGGAACTCATTTATTAAATTCTTTGATTAAGTTCTGTTTTCAGTACTTGCTTGACCACAGTACTACAAAGAATATTTTCATATTTGTTATGCTTTGTGACTGTTCTGAATTTCCTTCATTAAAAAAAATAATGTATGAAAGAAAGAGGAGCTTAATTACAGGGCAACAGTGTAAAAAGTATGGGTAGTATAACCTGCAAATATCTTTTCTTGAGATACACATGAGATACATCTATCTATATTTCAGGAAAACTTATCTTCAGCTGACTACTTTTAAGCTTTTTCTTCAGAGTTTGTCAACCATTTTGTCCATGGATTGTTTTTTTCATTTTAATTCTGTTGGATCAGAGTTTGGTACCATGTGAATAGAGAGAGATTCAGATCTGTCACCTGTGCTACTTCATTATTGCAGTCACTATGTCTTCAGTATATGCAGTATATGCAGTCACTATAGTGTCTTTGGTAAAGAAAGTTTTGTATAGTGCAATGCCAAGTTACAGTCCCTGGAGAAAATAATTAAATTACTGGGTTATTTTAATGTGCACTTGCATTTTTCAGACTCATGAACTACCTGTTTTGGTCTTTGTAATGTAATAACTATATATACCACTCAGAGTAAGTCAAATGCTTTATAGAAATGCAGCATAGAAACCTGTTACATTAATTCTCTTATCGGTTAAGTTTATATTCTCATCAGACAAAAAAAAAATCTACTTAATTTATTAAGGTCTGTTTTACCCCAAACCTGTGTTGATTGGCATTATTTATATTACAGCTGTCTAAGTCTAAATCTCACTACCCATCCTGCTATTTTGAGATTTATGTCGTCCTCTAATTACCTTGTTTGTCCGATTTGCCCTTTCAAATATTGACACCTTAGTAAGGCTTTTTCCCTCCTTTATTCAGAATAAAGTAATTGACTGCGAGAGGCAAAAGCTAGAATCAAACAAGTAACCACATACAGCTGAAAGTCGAAGACATTTTTATTGAGGGGTGGAAATCACAATCCTACATATGTGAAAGAAAAAGAGAGGTAAACTAAGTGCGGAGTCCATGATAACTGTGTACTGACAGTTCAAAGGTCTTACATGTAGTGGCTTCTCCAGAAGATGGTATGAGCATTCCTCATAATCATTCTCAGAACAGAGTTTTGTGTGCAGCTCTGAAGCAGAAATACATTAACTAGATACAAGCTCCAGATACGATATAGACTAGACTAGGTACGATATAGACTTTCCTGAAGTCTATATCACTTCTTGTCTTGTATGTCCTTCCTTGTCTTACAACCAAGCAGCATGTGAGATCCAGTTGCCTCAGCCTAACGCTGCATGGCTGTATTGGGGGTTCAGCAGTTGTTTTGTACACTTGTGCTTTGCTCTTCCTGTCTTTCAATGGATAGGAGATTCTTACTTATAAATATTGCTAAGATCCTGTTAAAAGAATATTGTTCATAACAGTTCAAATAGAATTTTAAGCCAGCATCTATGTATGTATAGAAAAAGATTTTTTTTCATCTTTTTTTGTAGAAGAGACTACTAACTCCTCAAATTTTTATGGCTCTACATGGACATGGATACTGGTTTGTGTATGGAAACATAAAGTTAAATAAAGAAATACATATTACGTTAACAGAAGCAGACTGATAAGTTTTTATAACATCTATGAACAATTTCTTCATATGCATATCGTGCCTTTGGTTGTACATATCACAGGCACACATACACATGCCACTGTCATATGGATCAAACACCAATAAAGTAATTCTTTCTCTTCTTTCATAAATCTTAGGCCAGTCTCAATATTTACTTCTCGGAGAATAATATAGGTCACAGAACATCTTAAGAATTTATTCAGAATCCAAGACAGAAAGCAACCCTCCAGCTTATTTTGGAGTAATATCTGCTTGAAAGATACATGGCAAAACTAACAACAATGTGCAGAATGTGTCCCTAAACCATCATATTTATTTGAATAATTTAAAAGAAAAAAAGGAATACGCCATGAAACAACTGAATTACACAAGATGTTACAAATGTCTTTATTTTTTAATCAGATCTTCTAGCTAAATTTGTAAATTAACGTGCTTCTCATAAATACATGTTCTGGGGATAAAAACCCAAAAAATTAAAGTTGCGGTATTGTCTCATTGAAATATCAGTCTATGATCCACTGAATGAGGAAATGTGTTCAGTCAGTAAATCACAAATAACATGTATGCTACTATGTTAAAGTGAACTCCAAATTTTACTAGGGTCCCAGGTATTCTGTATTGCCTGTCTGGCATATAGATTAATTCATGCAGTTTTCATCATGTGAAATGGAGGAGTTACATTGATGAGGTAACTAACTCAGTCTGATGGACAGAGCGTCTTAGACCTCTTCATGGACATGCAGTTTTCTGATCCAGACCTGGTTCCCAGGGACAACAACACAGCATACACTTTTTCTAGACTTGACTAGCTGCTGGCACACATTCCCTTCTAACCTTAACAGATACACAGTGTGGATTGGCTAAGGAACCACGGACACTTCATGACCAACCCAGACGTCTTAGCCTTAGGAGATGGCAGCTATGAAGAATACAGTTGAATAATGGACATATGAACTATTCCAGCTGTGTGGTCTTAGCCAAACTCTGAGTTAAGTTGTTAAGGCCTGAACTCAAGTTACCCAGGCTGCAAGGCCTAACCCTAGGTTACTAAAGGACAGCTACGTGCAGTAGAACAAGGAACTTGGCGTTTGCTCAAAGTTAACAAGATGTAGAAGTGGGATGGGAAAACTGTAAGACGTATGCAATAAGTAACAAATGAACAATTTTTCAGCTAGCCTGATATCTGCTTCGCTGCTTCAAAAATATGTGTGAACAGCACTTTTGGGCCAATCAGAATCTATATTGGTTACGTCAGCTAAATCTGTAAACTATAAAAGCTATTGATGTGTGTGAATAAATTTGGCAATTGCTTGATCACATTGATTGTCTCTGTGTTGCCCGTAACTCCCACGTCAACTCAGGGCAGGGGAGGGAGTGGGACTCAGCATCATTCTAGTCTGAGAAAGTTGGGGCTGTTCAGCCTGGAGAAGAGAAGGCTGCATGGAGACCTCATAAGAGCCTTCCAGTATCTGAAGGGGGGCTATAGGGATGCTGATGATGGACTATGCATTAGGGACTGTAGTGATAGGACAAGGGGTAATGGGTTAAAACTTAAATGGCAAAGTTTAGATTGGATACAAGGAATAAGTTCTTTACTGTGAGGGTGGTGAGGCACTGGAATGAGTTTCCCAGGGAAGTTGTGAATGCTCCATCCCTGGCAGTGTTGAAGTCCAGGTTGGACAGAGCCTTGGGTGGCATGGTTACGTGTGAGGAGTCCCTGGCCATGGCAGGGGGGTTGGAACTAGGTGATCTTAAGGTCCTTTCCAACCCTAACTGTTCTATGAATCTATTCTATGATTTTTGTGTTTTACGAACATCTGAAGGCTTGCTGAGAATATATTCACAAATAACTGAGAAAAAAAGATGGATAACAGCTGAAAAACTTTTTGCATAGTATGTTTTTCAGAATATTTTCTTTACAATTTTAACTTATTCCTAATATGTTCCTGTCGTGGTTTAAACCCAGTCAGGTAACTCGTTCACTCACTCCCCCTACTCCCGGAGGGACAATCGAAAAGAATGCAACTCTCACGGGTTGAGATAAGAACAGTTTAGTAACTAAGGTATAACACAAATCACTACTGCTACCACCAATAATAATAATGATAAAGGAAATAACAAGGGAAGAGAATACAACATCTCACCACCAGCCGACTGATAACTCGCCCCCAAGGCCCGACCAAGCACCGACCCATACCTCCTCCAGCCCTGCAGTCTCCCAGCCCTTCCGGCTAACTCCCAGTTGCATCCTGGGCATGACGTGCTGTGGTATGGAATACCTCTTTGGTCAGTTTGGGTCAGGTGTCCTGTCTCTGCTTCCTCCCGGCTTCCCCTCCACCCTGGCAGAGCATGAGGCTCACAAAGTCCTTGGCCAAACCAAAACATCATTGTTATCAGCTCTGTTCCTGAGCCGAAAATCAAAGCACTGCACCGCACCAGCTACCAAGAAGGAGAAAAATGACTGCTACTGCTGAGCTCAGGACATTTCCTCAATTCTATAAGGCGGAAAACAATTCATTATAGTATGCAAATATGACTGAAAATGCAAAATACATCTGTTTAGATTTGATTTGTTGTACATAAAGTGCCCAATACCAGTTATGGGATATAGGAAGCGAGAAAAAATATGTTCCAAAACTACACCTATTAATTCTACTTCATTTCTAAGCAAGGATGAGACTTTTAGTCAGTATAGACTTCATTGTCTCTTGTAGTCTCATGGGTACTCTAAAATATTTAAAAGTTTGCAGTGATTAATCACTCTGCATTTCATCCCGTTTCAGGTTTCTCATTGAACTCAAGCTATTTAACAGGACTATATTTTCCAAGCTTGAAACAATGAATATCAATGGTTACAGTGGTTAAGACTGGTTGAAGTTTGGACAGGACAGGCAAAACATGTCATTGTCTGGCTTTCTAATGTACATATTACCTTATTTTCTTTATTGTGTGAAGCCTTCACATAGACTGGGTGGTGCTTCTCTTCCAGCAGGGCTCCTTGCAAAATCTCCCATCAGGAAAGAACCTTCAGATTTCTTTCTTTTTCACATTCACTTCCACAGAAACACAGGTATGTTTACATGGGGCCTGTGTGGGATAATAAGTAAGAAACATGATCATCAAAGTCAGGAGGAAATGTGTTTAGTTGTCTTCAGATCTATAATCTCAACATCCCTTCAGGCTGGAAACTATTTAGTTAGTCATGCATAACAGGGGGGTTGGAAATAGATTATTTTAAGGTCCTTTCCAACCCTAACTATTCTATGATTTTATGATTTGTGGTTTGCTAAAAGGTTGCAACTTGTAATTTGTTTCTTACATATTACAGAAGAATAGTTGTTACAGAGGTTTTATATCAGAAGTGTGTTCTGCTGAAACTTCTTGCACACTACAAACTACATTTCTTTCATCAACTGTGTTTTTATTTATGAAATTCTGAACTTTTCTGTTCACTTTCTAAGATTGTTGGTGCAACTTAATCTGTTTATAGGCCAAGATGCTAGAGTCACAAGATGAATAGAGTCTTACTTTATTACTTCATAATAATTTTTTGTTTGGTTCAGTAGAACTAATCATATGAACAAAGCAACAAATAAACAGTCTGTGTAACTAAATTCGCTGGTATGCTTTTGATTCTGAAGTGGTACAATAGGCAGTCATGCTTGTAAAAGGGCAATAAAATAAACTAGCATAAAATATTCCTTTGTATTTATATCCCAATCTAATTTTAAATTTATTACTGAAAAAAAAAGAAAACTGGTGATATATTTCGTGCTTGACAGGCAAAAAAACTATGTTTAGCTAAATGTGCTCAGAATATTATAAGTGTCTACTTATGAATAAATAGGACATGCAGGAATAGAAAATCTATTTATTTTTATAACGTGGGAATGGCAAAAGCATCAAGTAACTAGGAGTATCTTGTAGCTTGGATGTAATTTATCACCAAAAATTAATAATGAAGAAAAATTGAGTCGTACTTGATCACCATAAACTGATTCCAAGATTACATCAATTCAAACTAGAGAAGGAAATCTAATGTGACCAGTAGATTTTCTGTCATAGCTCAAATTCTGAATAGCATAAAAGTTACTGAAAATTATGTGCTCAGCTCTTTGGTGAAAAAGAGCAAGAATGAGCAACTGTCCTGGTTTCATCAGTAGCAGTCATTTTTCTCAGCCTTAGTAGCTGGTGCAGTGCAGGGCTGTGGCTTTGACTTTCAGCCTTGGAACAACACTGATAACACCAATATTTTTAATTGTTGCTAAGCAATATTTACTCTGACCAAGGCCTTTGTGAGTCTCATTCTCTACGAGGGAGGAGGGGAAGTTGGCAGGAAGCAAAGACAGGACACATGACCCAAACTAGCCAAATGGGTATTCCATATCACAGCACGTCATGCCCAGTATATAAACTGGGAGCAGTCAAATCACTGCTGGGTTTGAGCTGGGTATCTGTCGGTGGGTCGTGAGCAGTTGTATTATCTTCCCTTATCATTATTATTATTGGTGGTAGCAATATTGGTTTTGTGTTATACCTTAGTTACTGGACTGTTCTTTCCTCAACCCATGGGAGTTACATTCTTTCGATTCTCCTCCCCATCCTTCTGGGAGCAGGGGGAGGAAAGGTGGGGAGTGAGTGAGCAGCTGCACAGTTCTGGGTTGCCAGCTGGGCTTAAACCACAACAGCAAGGCAAATGGAGACTTGCCAGGTGATTTGGGCAGCTCAAAATTAAGTTGATACCTTAAAAGATAAAATCCTGTAAAAAATATAAGGTAGAGTATTATTTGCATATATACAATTCCAGCTCTGGTGACTGAAATAGCTGTAGTCATGGACAGCTCATAATACTTAAACATGTGCTTTAAATCAAGCATATTCATATTAAACTGAAAAGAAATACTGACTAATGCTCATGCAATAAAAATCACAGATAAAACATGTTTTGGGATAGAGTATTAAGGGAGAGGAAACCGAAATATGACACTGAAGAACTACCCAAGAACACTATTCAGGTAATCATGTGAAACCTCATTAAATTGTCACATAATCTATTTTTTTCTCATTAAGAAAGATGTCTATTTTCTGCTTGCATATCACAATTATTTCACAGATACTTTGATTTAATAAATTATAAGTGATTACATTTTTATAATTATCATAGGGGGCCTCTAGGGATGTTGGAGAGGGACTCTTCATTAGAGACTGTAGTGACAGAACAAGGGGTAACGGGTTAAAACTTAAACAGGGGAAGTTTAGGTTGGATATAAGAAGCAAATTCTTTCCTGTTAGGGTGGTGAGGCACTGGAATGGGTTGCCCAGGGAAGTTGTGACTACTCCATCCCTGGGAGTGTTCAAGGCCAGGTTGGACGAGGCCTTGGGTGATATGATTTAGCGTAAGGTGTCCCTGCCCACAGCAGGGGGTTGGAACTAGATGATCTTAAGGTCCTTTCCAACCCTAACAATTCTATGATTCTATGATTCTATGAATGACTGCTTTGGAAGATAATATAGTTATGATGCTGCTGAATTCTAATTCAGCTACAGTTTATGAGGGATCTTGTTCTTTTTCCATAATGGCACAAAACTACTGTAATGCTATGAAAGAAAGTTTAAATCTTCATGTTTGGTTAAGGAACTTACAGTTGTTCATCTGTAATATCCTGAGTCCCCTATATATATATATATATATATATATATATATATATATATATATATATATATTTCTTTTTCTGAATTTGGGTAATTTGGGATAGTTGTTGCAAATACAAGCATAAGATTTCATGGAATGATAGAATTATAGAATGGTTTGGGTTCAAAGGGATCCTAAAGATCACCTACTTCCAACCCACTTGGCATGGGCAGAGACAACTTCCACTAGACCAAGGAGCTCAAAGCACAATACATTTGTGTAGGTATATTGTAATACTAGTGGAATTCTGACCTAGTGAAGTGGCATTTCTGTTAACCAAGTTTTTATGAAATTTAGTGTGGAACCGCACTTTTAACAAATTATCATTTCTGCTATGCAGCTAATAAGTCTGATACCAAGACTGTTCGTTATTTCTGAAACATGGAAAAGAGTGAGTTACAGCTGTTGGTCCTTTGCCTTTTCTTAACAATACAGAAGGGTCTTCCAGTAATTGTATGCTGTCTTTTTCCTCATTCAAAACCCGTATGATTTACTTTTTGAAAAAGAATCATGTTTCAATGGCAGCAACAACTACAGGAAGAGAACATTTTTTTTTAAGATTTTCAAAAGTGACCAGCAATTGCCTATATAAATAGACATACACCCTTCTTGTCCCTAAAAACTGTAGTTCTTACTATAATGTGTTACATGTCATGTCAGCTGAAAATTGGTCAGGATACCAGTCACAGGACCAATATTCATCTGCCAATAAAAGATTACAGTTATAACCTTTTCTGTAGCTTCACGCGGATTTGAGCTCACCATAAAACTTGAGAAGGGTAGGATTACTCTTGACTTAGAGCTGTCAGGAAGATTGCAGACTGATAATACATCACAGTGGCTTAAGTAACGCATTTGAAGTAGTAGTCAATTATGAGAACTTTTACTACTCATGCTGTATCTTGTCTGTTGGATGTGCCCAGGATGAAACTGGTGAAATACTTCTTTCAAGTTGAGTTAATCAAGAACTGAAGAATGAAAAAATGAAAATATGAAAAATATAGATCAAAAATAAAGAATAAAAAGCCCATTATGATGGGCTAGCCAATTAAGATGCCTAGAATTAAATCCAATCTGTTTATTAGAGGATGATGGACCAAGCAACTTAGCAAAAATGTGCAATAAATAGAAGCTACAATATTTTCTTAATCATATACTAGAAACAGCCAAGAAGCTTTCACATTATTCTCAGGTTAAGAATCAGGAGTGTATCTGATAGAAGCAGAGAACAGTCATATCAGATAGTGACTGAAGTGCAAATTTGGAAGGAATAGCAGAAGATAATAATTTGACAATACCCCGGTATGAACTGTGCAAATGCCAGCTACTTACTGTCTACTGACAGGAGAACATGCTGCCCTTTATCTGTCTTTCATAAACTGTCATTTGAGATGCAGGCGACTTCAGGATAAGTTGAAAAAAGGTGTTTAAGAAATATAACGTTGCTTAATGTGCTCTGGATGTCTCAGCTTTTTGCATCTACATGGGTAGCTCCTTCCTGATTATTTTAACAATTTTCAGTTGATGATGGCCTCTGTTGGATTATATTTCACATGATCTGTAAAAAAGGATAAACTGAAATTTATTATGAAAGAAAGTTTAAGGACAAGATGGGCCTCCTCCAGAAGCTATCAGGAGAACAGGCTACCCGGGATTTGGAGAAGGCTGAGATTCATAATGGCTTCTTTGCCTCAGTCTCCACTGGCAAATGATCTGACCACACAACCCAAGTCTTGGAAGGCAGACACAGGGACTGTGAGAATGAAGACCTTGGGCCCACTGTAGGAGAGGATCTGCTTTGAAACCATCTTAAGAACCTGAACATATAGAAGTCCATGGGACCTGATGAAATCCATCCATGGGTCCTGAAGGAGCTGGCAAATGAAGCTGCTAAGGCACTGGCCATCGTATTTGAAAAATCATGGCAGTCAGGTGAAATTCCCAATGACTGGAAAAAGGGTAATATAATCCTCATTTTCAAGAAGGGAAAAATGGATGACACGAGGAACTACAGATCAGTCAGTCTCACCTCTGTTCCTGGCAAAATCTTGGAGCAGATTGTCCTGGAAGGCATGTTAAGGCACATGAAAATCAACAAGGTGCTTGGTGACAGCCAGCATGGCTTCACTAAGGGGAAATCCTGCCTGACCAATTTGGTGGCCTTCTATGATGGGTCTACAGAACTGATGGACAGGGGTAGAGCAGCTGATGTCATCTACTTGGACTTGTGCAAAGCATTCAACACTGTCCCACATGACATCCTTGTCTCTAAATTGGAGAGGCATCAATTTGTTAGGTGGACCACTCAGTGGATAAAGAACTGGCTGGATCGCTACATGTAAAGAGTTGTGGTCAATGGCTGAATGTCCAGCTGGAGACCAGGTATGAGTGGTTTCCCTCAGGGATCGGTGTTGGGACTGATCTTGTTCAACATCTTTGTCATTGACATGGACAGTGGGATTGAGTGCGCCCTCAGCAAGTTTGCCAATGACACCAAGCTGTGTGATTCGGTTGATAGGCTGGAGGGAAGGAATGCCATCCAGAGGGACCTTGACACACTTGTGAGATGGGCTGATGCCAACCTTACGAAGTATAACCATGCCAAGTGCAAGGTCCTACACCTGGGTCGGAGCCATCTCAGGCACAGCTACAGGTTGGGCAGAGAAGAGATTCAGAGCAGCCCTGTGGAGAAGGACCTGTGGGTGTTGGTCGATGAGAAAATGAACATGAGCTGGCAGTGTGCGTTTGCAGCCCAGAAAGCCAACTGTATCCTGGGCTGCATCAAAAGGAGCATGACTAGCAGCAGATTGAAGGAGGTGATCCTGCCCCTCTACTCTGCTCTCATGAGACCCTACTTGGAGTATTGTGTGTAGTTCTGGTGTCCTCAACATAAGAAGGACATGGAACCACTGGAACAAGTCCAGAGGAAGGCCACGAGGATGATCAGGGGACAAGAGCACCTCCCATATGAAGACAGGCTGAGAAAGTTGGGGCTGTTCAGCCTGGAGAAGAGAAGGCTGCGTGGAGACCTCCTAGCAGCCTTCCAGTGTCTGAAGGTGGCCTACAAGGATTCTGGAGAGGGACTCTTCATTAGAGACTGTAGTGATAGGACAAGGGGTAATGGGGTAAAACTTAAAAAGGGGAAGTTTAGACTGGACATAAGGCGGAAGTTCTTTCCTGTTAGGGTGGTGAGGCACTGGAATGGGTTGCCCAAGAAAGTTGTGATTGTCTCACCCCTGGCGGTGTTCAAGGCCGGGTTGGACAAAGCCTTGGGTGTCATAGTTTAGTGTGAGGTGTCCCTGGCCATGGCAGGGGGCTTGGAACTAGGTGATCTTAAGGTCCTTTCCAACCCTAACTATTCTATGATTCTAAGATTCGATTGTACACATGGTCGTTCAGAGATGAAGAAGGAACCAGTTGTTGGAATGTTCTGCCTCAGTGACAGCAGATCAGCTGTCAGAAAGGTTAACTACTCCGTTAACTGCAGTTGGTAGGGACATGTAGTAATTTCTTTTTCACCCAGCAGACGGTGAACCAAAACTCCCAAACTCCTCTTTTCTTTTTGTGTTTGTTTTTTTTGTTTGTTTTAGTTTGTTTTTTGTTTTGTTTTTTTTTTGTTTGTTTGTAGCTGTCTCTAATTGTAATGTATTGTGAAATCTTGGTATGTATAAAAGGCTGTTGTTCTAATTTGCCACTCTGCAATCATTTTGCACATTTCAGAGTGCCATGCATGTTTAGTAGAATAAACTTGGTTGGCTAAAAATTAGAACAAAAACATGTTTGATAAATTATTGTGTTTACATGACATGGAATCTGTGCTTACTCAGGTGGGAAGAATTATGGCTTCTAGTACATCACTGTCCAGGTGTCCCTTGACTATCAATGTTTGCAACAAATCTGAAGCTGTATGGAATCATTGTTTTAGCATCTTTTAACTTTTTTTATGGTTATGATTAGGTGAATTCAGTTCACCTAGGGTTATTTTTCCTCTGCAGTCAGCTATGTGGAATGCATTTTAGGACCATGGCATCGCAGTCCAGCTGACCCCTACCTCTGGGTCCATCCAGAAGTGAGTCTGGGTGCATATTGCTGGCAGGCACACACACCCCCTGCAGTTCATTCAGTTTGACCATGAATACATGAAGACAGAATAATGATTTTGCAGGCATGACATATGCATGAATGCCACTCACATAAATGTGAAATAAAGCAAAAGAGCTGATCCTGTTTTGCTCACCATTGGTCTTGTTAGTAGATCTGTACTGAAATGTACCAATCCACAGACACAGACCTCTTGTTCTACTCACTGGCTAGTCCAGCTTGAAGGTTGAACATGTCTTGCATGCAAACCTTCATGGGTCTCTTTGACAGCTGGCCTAAGCCTAAGCCTATTGTCTGGTTTGCAGGCTATAGGCCACTTAAAATTTCACCAAAATCTTGCCCATTTGCATGCAGAATTGAAACCACAGTCAGGAAAATCATTACAAATTGTATGAAGCCAATGGTATGAGGCTCAAAAAGGTGAAATGCTAGGTCCTGCACTTGGGTCACAACAACCCATTGCAACACTACAGGCCTAGGCATGAGTATCTGGAAAGCTGCTCAATGGAAAAGGACCTGGGGGTGCTGACTGATGGCTGTCTGAACATGAGCCATCAGTGTGCAGGTAGGCAAAAGGTCAATGGCATCTTTGCTTGTGTCAGAAGTAGTGTGGCCAGCAGGACTAGAGAGTCAATCATCCCCCTGTACTCAGCACTGGTAAGGCTGCACCTCGAATACAGTTTTGGGCCCCTTACTAAAAGAAAGGCACTGATGTGTGGGCCCAAAGAGGGGCAACGAAGCTGTGAAGTCTTATCACTCTTATGAGGAGCATTTGAAGGAAGTGGAGTTGTTTGGAGAAAAGAAGGCTCAGAAAAGACCTTGCTAGTCTCTACAAGTACGTGAAAAAAGGTTGTTGTGAGGTTGGGATTGGTCTCATCCTTAAGTAACAAATGATAGGATGAGATAAGCCATTTCTTATGGCCTCAAGTTGCACCAGGGGAGTTTTAGGTTGAATATTAGGAAAAAAATTTCTTCACCAAAGTGCTTTCAAGCACTGGAACTGACTGCTCAAGAAGTGATTGAGCCACCGTTCTTGCAGGTATTTAAAAGACAAATAGATGTGGCACTTGTGGGCATGGTTTGGTGGTGGACTTTGCAGTTTTATTTTAATAGTTCGACTCAATGGTCTCAAGGGTGTTCTCCAATGTAAATGATTCTGATTCTATGATTCTATGAAATAGAGCCTAATAAAGAGTATAGAACAGGATTGGTTGGCTGGGCATGGATATCAGTCAGATAAGCAATACTGACCAGTATCTTGATTATGGCACCTTTTAAGACCCTTTATCTCCATTTTCCTGTGCTTACTCTTCCGCTATCCATTTTGACTTTTTCCCAAAAAGGAAACAAAACACAACACTACCACTAATGACATTTTCCTCATTGGTCCCAGTTTTACTGCATTTGTAAATCTAGTATGACTGATGTGGTTACAGGAATACTGTTGACCTAGCAAGTCTCTTCTCCTTAGAAGGCTTCCAACACTCTTCCAATTTACCTGTGAAATCTGGCCATTTCTCCTTTAGCCTAATGTTACATGAAATCTGGGAGTTCATCCTAGCACTCTCATGGCTTTTGTCAGCTTCTTCCTATAGCACTTTTTAAGACTCATCAGTAGTTTCCCATGTTCTGTTCAGTTAGCTAATCGCCAGTCCAGAGAATAGTTTTCTGCCTGCATACTTCAACGAGTACTGCAGTTCTAAAGGCAGACTTGTTGCCTTGCTACATATTGCAACAGGTGATACAGTTTACTGACGTATATAATGTACAAGTTCTTGCATACTTATCTGTATAGAGAATTAGCTCTTTCAGAAATTTCAATCAGAAAATCCCTTCCAGAGGAAAAACTGAATTTTGCTGGTTTTACAATTGTTTTTTCTCTTTCTTCTCTCTCCTTTTCTCAAGTGTACTTAAATACTCTCTGGGCAGTAGTCAGAGTTGTCATGGTTCATGCTAGTAGCATGTAAATCGTGGTTTACCATGCTTAGAATGCTTGACAAATGCAAAGAGAGGAAACAATTTTACTTTTATTATCTGTTTTGGAATGCTGCTGTTCCCACACTCAGAAATACCAAGATGATTCAGTAGACTTATTTGGGAAATTAATACTCTGAAACCATAGTTGCAACACTTAAAAAGACTCCTAGCTGTAACCCTATATTTAATTTATTTTTTTTTCTTCATCCTGACTTGCAAGGAGGATTGTGCAATTTGGGACTTCAGGAAGTTCTGTTGGGCTCATTGTAACATTATAACTGTGTATGCCACTGAGTCTTTCCTAGCTGTGCACTTTGCAGTGAGAGGGACAAATGCTGGCCTTCTTTTGTTCCTTAGAATGGGATAGTCTTTCATCTGGCAGTAGCAGTTTTCCAGGTATTGCTTGCCTGATCCCTGGTATTCTAATCTTGAGTTAATATTGCTGACTTAACAATTTCATTTTTGCCTCTTGTTTCTACTTTCTTACTGGCATAGTTTTAATTTTCATTGTCTGTGTAAGTGATACTGTGTAGTTTACAAACTAATGGTGTTCAACAATTTTTTTTTTTTTATTGATGAAACTGGACTGACTTCACACTGGTTCATGAAGCTGGGTCACATTGTGAAGGTGAGATCCAGCACTAGGTGGAGTTTGTTGGTTAATGTCTCTGTTTTATTAAAGTACATAGGCTTTTCTGAAGAAATATAGCAGTATTTATGGTCTTGATTAATTAACTCAAAATAGTTTGAATTTCTCTTCTGTAGAGGTAAGAAAAGTGTAACGTGTACTGCATGCAAAAAAATTCACTCACTCCTTGCTTACAATTATTTTGTTTAAATTAAAATGTCAGCTCTTTGTGATTCAAAAGCTGCCTACAGGGAGTGCGTGAAATAAAACCCTTCCTTCCTTGCTTTACTCATTTTGATGTCTAGCTTTTGTTTTAAACTTTAGGGTAAAACAATTAACCTCAGAACAAAAAGTAGTGCTGAAAAGATGATACACATTCACTAGCTTGTGTTTTCTCCACTAAATTAGGTTTGTACACTGACACTAGCATAACTCTTCTGTATTCTCACTGTAGAGGTCTTAAGGGTAGAAGTCTTCAGAGGAGGCAAGGAGAGATCATCTCTGCTCTTGCACAGAAGTGTAAAAGTCATTAGTCATGTCTTAGCAGGTCATAGTAAAACACTTGCAGCATGTGTCTAGTATTGCATGATATTTATTTATATCGTGTAACATGTTTTATGATATATTACACTACACTACACTATGTTATACTATACTACACTATACACTGTACTGTACTATATATTGTAATGTACTATACTACATTATACTACACTACACTGCACTATACCGTACTGTACTTCTTTTGAAAGGACAGCTAATCCAGGTAGGCACCTACAAAATTAAGTGGATAGTAATACGCATCCATTCAAAAGCAGTTTTATTTGATTCTTGACAAGGATAGTTTTGGCTTTGCAATTGCTGGGTGTTAATTTACCTGATTAGAACAAAGAATTATGTACAAAGTAGTTCTCGCTTTTTTCGTCATGATAGAGACTAACAGAAAATCTCTCCATTTATGAGTATTTCTTTTAATATATATTTGAAGTTTTCCACACTTATGTATCCTGACTACTCAGAAGTGTACTATCATGATCAAATGAAAAATAATGCTATCTCAAATCCTGTTTGTTCCAAAGACAAGTCTAAAGAAAAACCTTTGGAAATTTAGTCCTTCACCTGTACAGTGTCATCAAATCTATCACCAATTTGTTGAAGTCATGAACCTTAGGTGTAAGATGAAGCCAACAGGGCTAAACTATAATTTATTTTTTTTTGTTCAGTGTCCTTTTTATGTCGTATTTGTCATTCTTGAAAAAAAGGAAAGGATAGCTGGAAAATGATGGTATTTTTTATAGTTAATTAATTTACAGAGGGTAATTCTAGGGTGTCCTGGGTTCAGCAGTAGCAGTCATGTTTTTTCCTTTGTGGTAGCTGGTGCAGTGCTGTGTTTTGACTTGCAGCCTGAGAACAGTGTTGGTGAAGCCGATGTTTTCAGTTGTTGCTAAGTGATGTTTACCCTGACCAAGGACTTTGTGAGGCTCATGCTCTGCCAGGGAGGAGGGGAAGCTGTGAGGAAGCAGAGATGGGGCGCCTGACCCGGGCTAGCCAGGGAGGTATTCCATACCACAGCATGTCATGGCCGGGGTGGGGGGTAACTGGGAGTTACCCGGAAGGAAACGGGCTTCCGGGTGGAACTCATTTTCTTGGCCGGTGGTATCGTATTCTCTTCCCTTGTTATTTTCCCTTATCATTGTTGTAGTTGATAGTAGCGGTGGTGATTTGTGTTGTACATTGGTTGCTGGACTGTTGGAGCTGCACTCTTTCGATCCTCCTCCCCGTTTCTCCGGGAGCGGGGAAGAGAAGAGCCCCGGTGGGGGGGGAACACGGACCTCGATTGTTGTCAGCTCGGCACCACTCACTGGGAGTGAGTGAACAAGTTGCCTGACTGGGTTTAAACCACGACATAGGGAAAGGTCACAGAGAAAATATTACGAAAATATTCAGTCAAATCAATAATATGTATAATCTTTCAGCTGTAAATCTCTTCTGCAGCCTAATACCAGCTCTGCGTTACACTATTTATTGTTTGTACATTTGCAAGAGCTTTAAATTCCTTTGCTCACTAAATTTGTTTACCTAGACGATTTCTTTCAGTGGAGGAAATCTAGTGAGCTGGAACTAGTAACATGCTTTGTTTCCTATTGGGCTTTTTAATTTTTAGTTCTTGCAGTCTTTTCTGCTCCATATTGTTGGCTTTTATCTCTCCATGGAGGTCAAGGTAAACTTTTCCTCCTGTGCAAAGGTATTCAGATCATTAACAAAGGTGACACCAGCTATCCCAGAGGCTGAAAGAGCCATCCAAGCTTTCTAAGCCTTTATGAAAATCTCTCTAAATTATAGGTATCCATCTCTCTTTCTGCTTGCCCTGTAGCTAAGCTGATCAAAATGAGGGCAAATTTTTCTAGCTGTGCGTGAAAAGCAGCTGAAGAAGTTGAGCTCAACAGGCTTGAGCAGAGAGAAACAGAGATGAATTGTGTTACAGGATGGTAGACTACCATCCTTCCCATCCACCTGCAAGTTATCTGTTTGAAAAATCCTGCTGTTTCAGCTTTCAAGGGAGTGACATTATAGGAGCAGACAACAGAAATCACTGTTCTTCAGTAAAAGTCAATAATTCCATAAGGCTTTAGATAAATAAATTAGGTCATACAAGGCACTAAATTACTTTAAAACACTTATTAAGTATCTTTAATGGTATTAGTTCAGCAGTCACTTTGTGATTTAAGAAAGTAATTCTGAAGAAAATGCAAGTATTAGAGACTTATGTTGCCCATAGGAACAGGTAATGAATTTACCAACATCCTTATTGTTCACAAACATCTGTTACTTGGCTCTAGTCAAAACAAAATTCTTGCAGAAGCAAAGGAAACAGCTGTTACATCAAATACAGTGTTGGTGTTATAATGGATTTAATTGGTTCCCATCTCTCATGCTAGATATAACTCTTCAAGAACCTACAGTATTCAGTCTCTTTTTCAGTAATTTACTTATTAGACTTTCTTGTCTATGTAAACATATTGTAAATGCAGAAAAATCAATATATTGACTGGAAGGAATTTACACTATATGCTTCTACAATGTCTTTGAAGGAAAACTGCCGTAAGAAGAAATTGAAAACTTATTCTGATTTTGGGAAGTAGAAATGTTTTTCTATATAAGTGATCAAGGCAAATACTTTTAAATACATACACTGTTAGGTTCTTGAAAATTTCCTGAATTGAGATTTTTGATCTGGAAAAAAAAAAACAAACCAAAAAACAAAACCAAAAAAGAATTAGAGTAAGGCCAAAATGTGTGAAATATCTGGTTCATGGAGATATTTTTCTTTTTTTTTTTTCCAAAAGATGAGATGTGTCATTTGTGTATGAAATTGCCAAAAAGACACAGATAGGGAAATAGGTTATTGAGCTGTTTTAAATTATCAGTCCTTTTGAGTATCTGTAACATCTATAAAATATAACACATTTCCATGTTCCCTGTGAAGAGAACTTTTGGTGGGAAGTCAAAAATCACTGAATCATTCAAGCTGGTGAGCACAGCATTACATTGAATTTAGACCCTATTGCTTAGTGATTTGTCTAGTTCATACATTTGTCTGATCATACATACTTCTTTTTTACATTGTGTGGGCCAAGGGAAATAGTAGGTGATTACAAAACCCTGTCACTTACTACACTTATTTATTGAGGAAAGTCACCACCTCAGTACATATTCTATTTTAAGTGTGGAAGGAGGAATATTCCTATCTGAACTTATTTTTCTTATCTTATTCATAGTGGGAATCATTCATTAGTCTCATTAAAAAGGAAACGAATCCTAACTGATCCCTTCAAGACAGACAAGAATCAGTAAAATTAGCTGTGGTCAGAGAAGAGAAGAATTTGTTTTGTTGTAGCTTTCTTCTAGATATTTCCTAAGAAGTTAGGGGGAAACCCTAATTTTAAAGATCTTAGCAAGTTGTAAAATTTAATGCTCAGGAACTATGCACAAAAATCTATGAAGAAGAGATATTTGAGTTGGTCATGAGCTTTGAGTCTGGAACAGATCTTTTTTACCTGGAAGAAAACATTTTTATTTTTCAAATTATCCGCTCTCCAGAGTATAGAATCATAGCAACAAGAACTGAAGGGAAACTGTTTAATCACCTTGCCTCTCTTCAGAGGATAAGTTTCTTGAATGCTCCTCAATCCACCTGTCTTCCCCCACCCCCCAACCTCCTTATTTGAAATTCCATTTTAATTGGCTAAGGCCTACAAGGCAGATATCAAGAGAAGTAATAGAACTTCTGTGACATCTTAATATTGTCTCATGAGTCCTAGTTAAAACAAACCCTGTACTCACAAAATTGCAGCTTACTACAAAGAGAGATAGAACTGCAGGCGTCATTTTTCTCATGTTTCTCAGTTCAGTTACTTTCTATTGTAATGCTGAACAATCACTGCCAGCCCAAAGCTCATGTGTTTGCTGTAAAAATTCCCACCTGGTAAAGGTCAGCTTCACTTGATCCCAGTTGGCTTCTCTGTGATCTAGCTGTTATTCAGCTTCCAGAACTTCAAAGCTCCAGATATACATAAAGGCTCAACTTCACTTGTTTAAAGAAGTTCACTGCAAGCAGATAAGATGGCTTTACAGTTTTGATCCTGTATATCAATTTCAGGTTTGGGTTTCAGCATCTAATAATATCCTGTATATTGTACAAGGGGATATAAGATAGATTGTCCTTGTCCACATCTGGGGCTAGCTGATGATGTGAAAACGAGGAAAAAGAGGGCATAACAGAACAGTGAATGCATCACTTACATCCTGCTGGACCACAATTAGGGAGCACTTGGGAAATAGGGGTGTGGCGGGATACTTGGTTGTTCTGTCAGGGAAAGCTGAAATGTGGTATATAATGTCCTTCTTGTGAACAGTGCAAAGTCTGGATGTTTCCAGTTCCTGAAAAGATAAAATAAGGACTTTGTTAATGTGATGGGATTTGGATCTGCTTGTCCCCTTTTATGTCATAGAACAAAAAAATCTTCAAAAGGCTAGGGAAGCAGAAGAGGTTTGTCTCTATGCACTGAGCTGTTGAAAGTCTGGGTATTCATCGACTATATGAGTTTTCTCTATCAGTCATGAAGAAATTTGGATGGAATTGAAATTTACAGAGTACGATGTATAAGTTATTCCTACAGCAGGAAAACCTAACTTTCTCAAAACAATTTTATTTAAATTACTTTAAAAACATTTAGCTGCTATTAAAAACAAACTTTGCAAAAGTTCAAATCATTAAGTGGAAAATGAACAAACAAAATTATCCACATTCCATGTATATTAAAGGAAGTATTTAGAATGATCCTATATGATACAGCATGAAACAGCAATTTCAAATCCTTTTAGTGACTTTCCTGCAGTGCAGCATTCTGACCTGCCATTTTAATTTATTTCTCATTTACTCTTTCCTCTCTGAATTGTCTTTGAATACTGCCAGTAAATGCAGTTATCAAAAATTGACCTTAACAAGGTCAGTGCAATTTTATATGAAGCCAATTTACAGAACAAAATAACCTTTTTGTCTTCAGATTTCACTGATGTTTATACATCTCTCATTCTTAAATAAAAAAAAGATCAGAACAAAACTGCAAAAATTTTACTCTCTTAAGTCTAAAAATACTTTTGGCTTGGGCATACATTGATCTAAATCTGTTCCAAAATAACAAGGCAAGATCACTCTTTCTATCTCTGTATCTGTCCCTTGAATCAGGAACAAAATTTTAACAAAAACTGTCAGTTTTCTAATCACAAAAAAGTGAGAGTTCAAGGTTCAAGCTGCTGGTTGGAAAAGACAGTAAATCAGGATCTTCTTGCTGTCTTTCACAACCTCAAACACTCTTTCAGGTTGCTTAATTTCTTTTAATAAAAGTAATAATTACTTTACCTTTTACTAAACTCAGTGGTATCCATCTTAATTGTCTCAGATGTACTCAGACATGCCATGTATACTTTAAATATCACGCAATCTGACACTATGGGGAGTTTGAGACAGATTATGACCAAGCCCCAAAAGAAAATTCTGATCTTTATTCTAGGGTTTTACAGAAACTTGGGCAGGAGAGGTGGAATTATTTTAAAAATACTAATTTTTAACTTAGATCAGGAAGAGAGTGTTTTATTTTTAAAAAATGTCTCTGAATAGTGCAGATTGGAACTCCATTATAGTCTGTTTCATAGAATCATAGAATTGTTAGGGTTGGAAAGGACCTTAAGATCATCTAGTTCCAACCCCCTTGCCGTGGGCAGGGACACCTCACACTAAATCATATAACCCAAGGCCTCGTCCAACCTGGCCTTGAACACTGCCAGGGTTGGAGCATTCACAACCTCCCTGGGCAACCTATTCCAGTGCCTCACCACCCTCACAGGAAAGAATTTCCTTCTTATATCCAACCTAAACTTCCCCTGTTTAAGTTTTAACCTGTTACCCCTTGTCCTGTCACTACAGTCTCTAATGAAGAGTCCCCCTCCAGCCTCGCTATAGGCCCCCTTCAGATACTGGAAGGCTGCTATGAGGTCTCCATGCAGCCTTCTCTTCTCCAGGCTGAACAGCCCCAACTTTCTCAGCCTGTCTTCATACGGGAGGTGCTCCAGTCCCCTGATCATCCTCGTGGCCCTTCTCTGGACTTGTTCCAACAGTTCCATGTCCTTTTTATGTGAAGGACACCAGAACTGCACACAATACTCCAGGTGAGGTCTCACAAGAGCAGAGTAGAGGGGCAGGATCACCCCCTTTGACCTGCTGGTCACGCTTCTTTTGATGCAGCCCAGGATACGGTTGGCTTTCTGGGCTGGAAACGCACACTGCTGGCTCACGTTCATTTTCTCATCCTACTTGTTATCAGGAACTTCCCAAAGATATTGGCCTAAATATGCTGTATAATGTATAAACATATAGAATCATAAAATCATAGAAACAAGTAGGTTGGAAAAGACCTTTAAGATCATTGAGTCCAACTGTTACCCTAGGACTGCCATGTCCACCACTAAACCATCACCAAGGACCTCATTTGCACAGTTTTTGAACACTTCCATTGATACTGATTACACCTTAGGAAGCCTGTTCTAATGCCTGACTATCTTTTGGTGAAGAAATTTTTCTTAATATCTAGTCTAAACCTTGCCTAGACCAGCTTAAGGCAGTTGCCTCTTGTCCTATCACTTGTTACTTGGGAAAAGAGGTCAGCCACCTCCTCTCTCCATCCTCCTCTCAGCTAGCTGTAGAGAGCAATTAGGTCCCCCCTGAGCCTTCTCTACTCCATAATAAACAACCCCAGTTCCCTCAGCTGTTCCTCATAAAACTTGTGCTCTGGGCCCTTCACCAGCTTCTTTGCCTTCATTGACGTGGACCCATACCAGCCACTCAATATTTCTCTTCTAGTGAGGCACCCAGAATTTAACTCAGTATTCGAGATGCAACCTCACCAGCACAGGGGGATGATTACTTCCCTAGTCCTGCTTCCCACAGTATTTCTGACTCAGGCCAGGATGCCGCTGTCTTTCTTAGCTGCCTGGGCACAAGCTGGCTTGTGTTTCATTGACTATATGATGTAACATACAACGTACAATACACAATATGTAATATATTGTGGGAGACTGAACTGAAATCAGACTCCACTGTCTGTTGCCTCAAACGTTAGTATGAGAAGCTGAGATGGGATTTTACCATTCATACTCTGAGACCATTGTCTCAGAGGTGGGTAGGAGGAGTTGAGATAAGACTCCAATGTCCATTGCCTGGAAAAAGCCTGTGAAGAACTGAAATGGCACTTCACAGTCCATTGTCTGAGAAGGGGGTGTGAGGAACTGAGAAGACTCTTCTGTCCATTATCGCAAGGACTGGATTTAAGGAATTGCTGCCCATTATCCCAAGAATTGCTGAAGGCACGTTCAGTTGAAGATCTGGCTGCAAGGCCAGCAAAACTGGCCCACCAGTAACATGTAGTATGTGACATTAAGAACAAAAATATTCCCTCGAGTTTATAACAAATGGGGTAAAGGTAATAGCCAGGAAGGACACCTCTGTGAGGACACCTCCATGAGGACAACTCGAAGGACCCTTCCATCAGGACAGCTCCAGGAAGACATCTCCATAAGACACCCACCTCCAATGACTACTATGGACTCTTGGGGACACTATGCTTGGATACTAACTACAGACCCTGGAGGACTCCCACCACCTCCAATTATGACTACAGACCCCCGGGACACCGCTGGATCCACGGTGGTGATGATCTATCTCTCTCTGCTCTCCGAATTCTTGCTTTATATCTATCCTTTTTTTTTCTGATCTGTCCTTTCGTTATCCCTTTTTTATGATAGCTTCCTTTTTTTAATAGTTGTCTTTTTGTAATAAATCAACTGATAAATTATGGCACTTGACCTCATTTCCATCTTAATTTCATTCTTGGGATGACGAACAAAATAGGTCTGGTACTGAGGTTTTCTCCAGTCAGAACCTGACATATACAATACATAATATGTAATCTATAATCTAAAACATGTAACATATAATAGATAATGCAAAATACATAATGTATATAATCTAAAATATACAATCTATAATATATAATAAATCTATTATATAATATAATATATATAATGTATAGAATATAACATATATAATTAATATATAATATGACATATAATACAGCATATAATACATAGCATATTCTTGAATATATTCAAAGAGTTGCGATGTACAACTCTGCACAACATATATATATGCTGTATGCTATAATTTATATGATCTGACACATGATATATGATGTAACATATAATATATTATGCATAATTCTGTATCTGGACACATTGTTCTTATTCAATTTGTAAATGCTTCCATGTTCTTCTGTTATATAGTTATACAGCTTCTGAATTCTTCTGTTACATAGTTGTGCATCACAACTCTTTGAATATACTGACACATATTACCGGAACTTACATGACAGGGTTGAATTTACATTCTTGTAAGGCCAAAATCACAAAGTAGCTGTGAGACTATGTCCTGGGTTCAGCAGTAGCAGTCATTTTTCCCCTTCTTGGTAGCTGGTGCAGTGCAATGTTTTGACTTTCAGCTTGGGAACAGAGCTGATAACAAGCGATGTTTTGGTTTGGCCAAGGACTTTGTGAGCCTCATGCTCTGCCAGGGAGGAGGGGAAGCCAGGAGGAAGCAGGGACAGGACACCTGACCCAAACTGACCAAAGAGGTATTCCATACCACAGCACGTCATGCCCAGGAGGTAACTGGGAGTTAGCCGGAAGGGCTGGGAGACTGCAGGGTTGGAGGAGGTATCGGTCAGAGCTTGGTCGGGCTGGGGGGGGCGAGTTATCGGTCGGCTGGTGGTGAGATGATGTATTCTCTTCCCTTGTTATTTCCTTTATCATTATTATCATTGGTGGTAGCAGTAGTGATTTGTGTTATACCTTAGTTACTAAACTGTTCTTATCTCAACCCGTGGGAGTTGCATTCTTTTCGATTCTCCTCTCCGTCCCTCCGAGAGCAGGGGGAGGGCAAGAAAAAGGGGGGGAAGTGAGCGAACGAGTTGCCTGACTGGGTTTGAACCACGACTCTATAGCATTATGAACAGAGCCAGCACAAAAAAAAACTGTCAGAACGTAGATTCCGGATTAGAAACCAAGAAAATGTCAGAATACTTGAGCATTTTGTACGTTTGTACTGTATTTGTACAGGCTTTGGTAACATTTCAGATGATCTTGACCAAAATACAAATTTCATAATAGTTTAAATCAGCTCTTTTAAAAGTGCTCCTTGCAAATGCTTTGGATACATGACAATGTGAATTAGAAATATAACTAATCTGGAAACTCTCCAGAAATCCCATTCAAAGAATTCTAACTTGATTATGACCACCAAAAACATCTATCTGTACCTCAGCAATATTTGTGATATTCTATAGTGCTTAAACACTGCCAGGTAATACAATTAGTTGGCTTAAATTCCTGATTTTTGAGAAAAAACAAAATCTCACAAAAAACAGGACCTGAGTGGTTAAGCCTAACATAGTCATACACTATGCTCTATTTTGAATTATGCAGGATGTGAAGAAACCTTTTTTTCTACATTGATATCTACTATATATGACTTTAAAACCCACACTGCACACCTGAACACTGTAGAAGCCATCTTTTGTTACAGGGTGGGTAGTTAAAATGCTAAATTTGTTGAGTTCTTGAGTTTATTAATGTTAATGTTGCCAACAGAAATTACCATACCTGGCATGACTAAGTACTCAATGCAATTATAAGTAACCCAGCTATAAAACCAGGAAGTAACGATACTGACAATGTGAGGTGTAGCAGAGTTGGTGTGTGCTGGGTTACTTTGTTAATTCACCACTTCATACTCCAGAGTAGTTTCCATTTCTGTTTTATTTTCTTTTTGTGCTTTTGAATGGCCTGTTTGAATTTCTCTGTCTGCACCTCCTTCACATTCCAATGCTTAATGAACAAAACTTTCTGTGAAAAGGGAACAAAAAGTAAAGCTACATTTAAATGCTTATTTGAAAACAACATTTCTTCAGGGAAATCAATTATAATGAGCAATTCTTACTAAAAGCTCTTAATGTAAGGGGTTACACATAATAAAGAAGATGGGAAAATTCCTAGCTGCAGCTCAGTTCCTACATAATAGCTTTTAAACAGTAGGGGTTGTAATAAAAGATCAGGCAAATAACTACCACTGGCTTGTAAGTCACATTAGATGTAGCATACAATATCTGTTCTGAAGCAAGAAACTTGCTTTTCATGAGTGAACACTGTGTGTTCCCTTTCTATCAAACAGTTTTGGTAAAGCAGTATGCATCACATCATAGCAGAGTGCCCAGTTGCATACGTACAGTTAGTATCTCACCCTTTTTCAGTGTCAAGTTACTCAATGTTCAGCTATTTGTAACTGGAAACGCACATCATCAGTAATTAGCAAAAATGGTGTGTCCCTGTGTGTCAGTGGATGGCTAGCGTTGCTTGCCAACTACAGTATTTTGAGTGGAAATTGTAATTTATACTAAGAGACAACATGAAAGCAAGATTTATGTCACTGCTGTGTTACAATAGTGTATTGGTAAGGAAGCACATGTATATATTACAAATAAATATTTATATATATCTTTGTATGTATGCATATATGTGTGTTTGTACACAAACAATACCTTAAGATCATTTATTTGGACAGCATGTAACCATATGATTTTGTTGTTTAAATTGTTCTTTCAGCTAAGTGCATATATAAATGCTGACAAAGAAAAAGTCTCTAGTTGAACTTAATTAAATCACAAAATCCTTTAAATATAACAGTCAACTCAGAAAAAAAAAAAAAATCTATTAACGACTAAGATCAAACACTTATAAATCTGAAACATTTAACTCTGGGGTTTATATCTACTCTTCAGGATTCACTTCCTCTTTCCTTCCCTGCTCTTTGAACATCATAATATGCTACTGAGCAGAACTTTCTTTAGGGCCAGTGGAAGGTATCATCATGAGAATGCAGAACTGTCACACTATCCATTACATTTTTGTTTGCTGGAGAGTGATTAGGCAGTAATGTTTTGTCTCTACTTACAGAATGAGGCTACTTGTATCTCAGGGATTTGCATGGTCTTTTAGGATTGATTGTACTGAGCCTATTGAATGGTTCCTCTAAGATAAATTTTCATTTAGAACTGTACTGCCAATACAAATTCAATAGCAGAATTAGCAAGCATTTTAATCATGTGAGTTCTCTATCTTTTTAAACCATGTACAAATTTGTCTGTCCGCCATAAACTGTTGAGGGAGTAAGTACATTAAAGCTATGTACATGTCAGTCAATATTCAGGTAGTAAATTAGCATTAATCACGTAAGAAAGCAACTGTCTGAGCCCTTTCAGCATGCCCAGAACTTCAGTTTTACACTTTATGAACCAGGGCTGTAATGGCTGAACTTCAGCACAGTCTATTGACACTCTTGTGGATGTCCCCAGCTACTTAGCAAATGAGACAAATCATGTGAGAGAACCTCAAGTGATAGATGATCACTGAATAAAAAAGGTCAATTCTGGTTTACACTTTTGTTTAGTATTTGAAGATAGAATTTTCATTCATGTATCTCATTGTTTTAGGCAGGTTAAATACAGTATAGTGCTTCTTACGTTTTTATCTGTCTTGCTCTGAAGTAGTGACTTTTCTTGGATGCTGCTGTATCCCCCATGCTCCTAATCAGAAGTGTCATATGATCTCTCTGCATCTGTAAGTGTTTATGTTTCCTACATAACTCTTTGTAAAGTCCCTTTTTATACAAAATGAATTCTACATAAATATAGGAACATATTTTCTAGCATAGAAGCAAAATAAAGCAATTTTCTGAAGTGGCAGAGGGAATTTCATTGGGATATTATTGTAAATGAGACCAATGAGACCTTTAATATAAATGAAATCAAAATTTGGACCTAGTCTTCATATGACAAGCTAAACTAGGAAACTGTTCCTCTAGTATATTCTGAGCCCTATAGGCGGAAAATTTCTTGATTTTTTTCTGAAATCTAATCTCCAAGTTCTGTGTAATTGCCCATTCTTAATTATACCATATAAAAGCACCATATTTGTACCATTAAGTTCCCAATTAAAAAAAAAATAAAAAAAAAAAAACAACCAAAAGGCAAAAAAAAACCACCAACCTTCCGCGCCCCCCAAAAAAAACAAAACATAAAAAGCCTTGTGCCTCTAAGCAGCAATTCTTGCCGTTAGGTTTGTATTCTTGTTTTGGGTAGTGAACATCTCATAGAATGTTTGAAAGTGCTTTGTTAAGAACAAAAGCAAAAAAAAAATATCCCATTTTTTACTTAAAGCTGATTAATTAGCTTCTAGAATTCACCTAGGATCAGAAATATTTGGTATCATTCGGTAGTTTCCCCTTATTAATATGAAAGCTGCCAGAGTGAGTTTTTTTCTGATAAGAATGGATAAAGATATTGTTAGCAAGTTATTGCTCCTTAGGAAAGTTGGTTGCTCATTCTTAAACACCTCCCTGTGTGTGACAGCATAGGTTTTTGTGTGATCATGTGAAGAGTCAGACAGGATAAATTGATCTGAGTTAGAAATAAGTGGGGGAAAAATTGAGGTTGCGTAGTGTTTTTCAGGCCTATTGTTTTGTAATCTGGCTCGTTACATTGCTGGGAAAGTACCTGTGTTGCCTAACAGAGGACGGTGTTGGATCATATTAAGAGGTGTATGTGAGATTCAGGTGGAAAAAGTCTGATACATAGCTAAATTCTAATGAGCTGACTACTGAAGCCCGCATGGAAGCCTTCGGAAATAAAAGCTATCATGCTGTACGTATTGAAAAATTTCTTGTTACATTTGAAGATTCTAAATTTAAGAACAGTAACTGAAAGTGTATCATCACTATCTGCAAAGGTAATAGTGCACAAGAAGACACTGTCTACAGGGATATAGACACCAATTTCTTGTATTAACATATTCTCACATTTTAAGTGTTATTTTGTTTGTCAAGTTTTCCATTTTACACACATTTTTTTTTCCTGGTGTTCTCTATCTGTCACTACTTTTTGGCAAGCTTGTCACTACAGGTAGAAATGTATGCATAAGAGCAGAGTCCTTTCAAGTACCACTGTTTTGTATGACTTCCAGAAGTAAGCATTATAGATTTATTAATTTTTTTTTTTGGGGGGGTGTAAATTCTCTCAGGGAATTACCTTTACAAACATACAATATTCTTTCTTTTATAAACATCTGCATTTCTTTCTTGTTATCCGTTCATCAGTCAGTGGAGTAATCTTCTCAGCTTCAGTGAACTGTTTCCAAGCTTAGATAGGAAAGTAAACACTGCTGAAGCATGAAGCCTGACAGGGTTTCATGTAGTAATAAGACAGTGCTGTTCAGAATTTTGAAGGTTGTCCATGCAAGTTTAAGTATGTATTGATCAGCACACACAACGATGAAACTCTAGCATGAGAACAGAATGCAATGGTAAAACTTCAGGTTATTTTTAGGGTGAACAGGGAAGGATATGTTAGTATAAAAAAATTCCAGTTGAATCAAGTGTGAATTTACTTGACTGCAAGCTCAATGATATATCTGGTGGTTGTCTCCATTAAAAGAGAGTTGGGAATCTACTTGATCTTGCCTTTTTGGAAAATGGAAACAGCTGAAAATCTTGGATAAAAAATAGACAGCAGAAACTAACTATGAAAATAGCTTAGTACCCAGTATGGAAGCACTGGCTTAATAACAAGCTTTTTTTTTTCCATACTAATCTTATGTTTCAAAGACTGAATGGCAAATATGGAAAACTCAACAGAACAAGATACTGAAATTCTTTCCAACTGTCATTTTCTCTGATCTCCAGACTGGGATGTCTCCCATTTTTGTGTATATGGCATGCCTGGAAGATACTGAAACTTGAAGTTTATTTCACATGACGCACTTAAAGAAGTGTGGCACAGCTACAGGTTGGGCAGAGAAAAGATTCAGAGCAGCCCTGCGGAGAAGGACTTGGGGGTGCTGGTTGATGAGAAAATGAACATGAGCCAGTAGTGTGTGCTTGCAGCTCAGAAAGCCAACCGTATCCTGGGCTGCATCAAAAGAAGCGTGACCAGCAGGTCAAAGGAGGTGATCCTGCCCCTCTACTCTGCTCTTGTGAGACCTCATCTGGAGTATTGTGTGCAGTTCTGGTGTCCTCCACATAAAAAGGACATGGAACTGTTGGAACAAGTCCAGAGAAGGGCCACGAGGATGATCAGGGGACTGGAAATCCTCCTGTATGAAGACAGGCTGAGAAAGTTGGGGCTGTTCAGCCTGGAGAAGAGAAGGCTGCGTGGAGACCTCATAGCAGCCTTCCAGTATCTGAAGGGGGCCTATAGCGAGGCTGGAGGGGGACTCTTCACTAGAGACTGTAGTGACAGGACAAGGGGTAACAGGTTAAAACTTAAACAGGGGAAGTTTAGGTTGGATATAAGAAGGAAATTCTTTCCTGTGAGGGTGGTGAGGCACTGGAATAGGCTGCCCAGGGAGGTTGTGAATGCTCCAACCCTGGCAGTGCTCAAGGCCAGGTTGGACAAGGCCTTGGGTGATATGATTTAGCGTAAGGTGTCCCTGCCCACGGCAGGGGGGTTGGAACTAGATGATCTTAAGGTCCTTTCCAATCCTAACGATTCTATGATTCTATGATTCTAAGAAATGTAGAACTTGCAAGAAAAAAAAATCTGTGGAAAGTGAAGGGTGCATCAAATACATTACTACAGTCCATGAACTCCTGGGCATGAGTAGCTTTTATTCTTAATAGGAAGAGCTCTTAGTCTCAAGTTTTGCATCCAATTTCATCTTCGAATTTGTGTGTTAATCTATAACTTCTTAACAAAAAGGAGAAACAAAAGTGATCTCGAAATACTCAAACATTGGGGGGCAATGGATAGAAGGGCAACAGATTCTGATCTTTTATTTTTATTTCTCTTAGAATTAAACTTTTACTATGCAATTCCCAGGCTGTATCTCATGTATACTCCTGGTGCCTGAAAAAGCCAAAGGAATCCTCTTGATTTAAATCAGTGATGGATGCTGAAACCTGGCTTTCTAACAGTATGCTACTATGTCTTTGACAGATCACATCAGATTACCTCATATTTATGGTTTCTCCATTAAGCTTAATTCTTACGTTGACTGTATACTGTCAATGGCATTGGCTTCACATAGTTTCCCTGTCTGCCAATCATACGGGTGTTGAAATCTCTCAGGTAAGAGTAAGGAGTAATTTTTACAAGTGATCATATTTTGTCTGAGTTGTAGGTGATCATATTTTACAGGTGCCTAAGTTGTAGGCAGAGCTCTGAAGAAGGCTGACGATTCTCACTAGCTTTTAATTTTCCTGCTGGAATTCTAGAGTTGAGGGAAAAGCTCTAAATTGTGCCAACGTCAAAGACATTATGAACTTGTTTAGAAACTGGGAAGATTTAGGTCCCCGTAATTCCTGCAAGGGAAATTTAGGTAAAGAATAAAAGAGAAATGTATAGAAATAAAAAAATTGATAGGAAAAGACTAGAGGGATTTTCTGAAAGGTATTGTCTGCATAGTGAGAATTTGTTAAGATTTAGATTAGATATAAGGAAGAAATTCTTTACTGTGAAAGAAGTGAGACACTGGAACAGGTTGCCCAGAGAAGCTGTGGCTGCCCCACCCCTGGAAGTATTGAAGGTCAGGCTGAACAGGACCTTAAGCAACCTGACCTACGGGGAGAGTAGTCCGTGCTCATGGCAGGAACTACATGATCTTAAGGTCCTTTCCAACCCAAACCTTTCTATGATTTTATGATTCAATGAAAGCAGGGCAGATCTGAGGGGGAAGTCTAAGGGATGCAGTTTCAGAATGACCTTTTTATTTTTTGTGTATTGTACTCATCTAGCACAGCAGATTTGTCTTCACATTTTTTGTTTTTGTGGAGTTCAAATTTTGTGCATTCTCTCATCTAATAAATTCTGAGAAAGCACTTAAGTAGGTACTAGGTCACTGAACAAAGTGCAGCGAATTTTCAGTTGGCTGCCCATCACTGCTGTGCAACTCTCCGGCCCCCTCTTCCCTTCCCCATCTAGAAAATTTGACTTGTTTTTAGCTAATGCACAAATGGTTTGCTATTGCATTTTTTCTTTTTTTTGGCAAATGAACTATTGCTATGAAACTGCCTGGTCTTGATTTAAAGATCTCTAATTTGAACTTTGGTTGTATTTCACAGTTTTGACCATAATGCACATACTTTTTTAAATTGATGTATGGTCTTGTGGGGTTAAAATCCACAGGATATTTTATACAACAACATACTGGTTGAGAATACCCAGAAATGAGGGAAATTACACTGGTTATAAATTAATTAAAGAAAGTAACACCATTGGAATATGAACAGTCTCTCTGCAGTACTTGTTAGTAAAATTAAAGCTTTTCTTTTTCTGGCATGTGAGTTCTGATTATCCTAGCCAGAAAGAAAGTCCATATGTCTTGAAATTCATTATCTTCATGATTTTACCCAATGATCTCTTTCAATCCAAGATCATGATTTCTTTACACTAAATTCATAATCAATTGTAGTAATTCCACAAGCTGGCCCCCTCCACCTTCCCCTGACCTCCCTACTGGATGCAAGCCTATGTTTTTTCAGTCATGATATAGGAGATGACAAAGTGTACGTGTGGGTCTGTATTTGTTTATATAAGCATATTCTAAAAAATGCATGTAAGATGGTGGTAATCATTTTTGGTTTGTACCTCTTATTGTGAGGTTGGCAAAATCATCTGCTACCAGGTGTTTCTCTAGGTGTCCAAATAAAATAAACTTAGAGTTGTCAAAATTACCTCAGATTTTAGATTTTAATGTTAGTGTCTGTGTTACTTTTCTTAAAATATTCGTAAATTAATTTGTGGTTGGAAAGAGAATGAGTGGAACTGTTTGTTATTTTAAAAAATCTTTCTTAACGTATGTCATGGTTTAAACAAAGTCAGCCATAAATCACGGAGTCACTCTCTCACTCCCCCCCTTTTTGCCTGCTCCCGGAGGGATAGGAAGGAGAATCAAAAAAAAAAATAAAAATGCAGTTCCCATGGGTTGAGATAAGAACAGTTTAGTAACTAAGGTATAACACAAATCACTACTACTACCACCAATGATAATAATGATAAAGGAAATAACAAGGGAAGAGAATACAACATCTCACCACCAGCCGACTGATAACTCGCCCCCAAGGCCCGACCAAGCACCGACCCATACCTCCTCCAGGCCTGCAGTCTCCCAGCCCTTCCAGGGAAGAGAATACAACAGTTCACCACCCACTGACTGATAACTTGCCCCCCAGACAGACCAAGCACTGACTGATACGTAGTCCAGCGCCACAGTCCCTAGCCCTTCTGGGTAACTCTCAATTACATCCTGGGCATGATGCGCAGCGATATGGAATACCTCTTTGGCTAGTTTGGGTCAGGTGTCCTGTCTCTGCTTCCTCCCAGCTTCCCTTCCTCCCTGGCAGAGCATGAGGCTCAGAAAGTCCTTGGCCAGACCAAACATTTGAGCAGTAACTAAAAACATTGGTGCTATCAGCACCGTTCCCAGGCTGAAAGTCAAAACACAACGTTGCACCAGCTACCAAGGAGAAAAATGACTGCTATTGCTGAACCCAGGACAATGTACTAATAAAATAAAACAGGCTATACAAATAAAACATAGAGGCTTTCAGAATAGTAAAGAAAAATGGTTTTGCCTCAGCCTAGTAAAAGAACAGCTTCTGAAACTACTTGTGACACAATGACTAGAAGAAGGAAGTGAAGGCAAATGGGAAATTAACACACACGTGTCATTTAATGAACAGTGTTGTTCAGATAACATTATTTCTTTAGCTATGTCCTTAATACTAGACACACCCACCCACCCACCCCTCTTTATCCTAGACTGATTTATTGTCAGAGCAACCCTAAGTATAGTCTCATGTGGAATTCTGGCCAAATTATAGTCTATTCAGACCCCTGAATGAACTTGAGAGCTACCTGGAATCCTGACATGGCATTATGCTGTAGCTCACTTGGCGCATAGCTTGAGCTAGATTAGTGCACTGATTTTCAGGAGGAAATCTAAAAGCTGACATCCAGCTGTATCTTTGGTTTAGAACACTTTCACTACAGTGTGTCTGAGCAACCTCTAATCTCCTCAGCTTTCCCAAACAATTTTTGGTCAGAAGCTGAGCCCTGGAAACTTTCTCAGTGTAACTCATCCTTGGCTGAAAATCTAAAAAATTTGTCATCTTCAGCCCCCACACCCCACTGCAAATATTACTTTAACATTACATTATATCATTTTGTTCTTGTTGAACTGAAACATGGGCCTAATCAGTGGCTGGTCAGGGTTGTGGGTGAAGTCACATTTTTGACCTCTGTTGAAGAGTTGCATCTTCACTTATTTTGGGGATGCTCACAGATTAAAACTGGGTTTAAACAATCTCTTCAAGAAGAGCTAGGTAGAATAGTGAGAGAAATTCACAAGGAAGTCAAAAGTAAAAGAGAACTGGACACTGACTTCCAAAGACATTTAAGAAGTTGATACTTACTAAAATATATGAGTTTTAGCCTGGATTTTAGATTGGGGTCCTCAGGAACAGCTACAGTACTGTAAATAGGAAAGGAGAAGTGTCATTATGATGTAGTTTTAAGGCCCCCAGAAGGAGGATCAAGTTGTAGTTAAGGATTGGCTTGGGAGACAGATATTTATCCCCAGCTCTGCCTCAAATTTATGTAATCTAAAATTTCCTGTGTGACAGGTTTTTGTCAGTGAATACTCAACATTTCAGACACCCAAAAGATTAATTTAAATGCTGGCCTTTGCCTGTCAATTTCCCTATGTGTTAAAAGGAGTTGATGGATGCCACAGAAATGAAACGTGCTATTTATTCTGTTTGACTGAATCTCAGATTTAATCAGAATGTTGGTATTTGAACTCTGAAAATAGGGCTAGCCAAGGTTTATTTTTCTTTCAAGATTTATTTTTTCATCTTCTTCATCAATCAGTGGGTTACCACACCTCTGTTTTCTTCAGACCTGACTTCTTGTAAGGCAGTGGATTTCAGATGCTCAGGCCATAGTTTCAGATAGCAGGGGCTCTCAACAGTCTAATAAACACTTAAGCTTGTTCACTCTGCATGCACAACCATAAAATGGCCCTGAAAAATTTAAAATTTTATTGCTTCACCTGTACAGAAGTTTTGCCTTTGAGGAGTAAACTATATTTTTTCTGGATGAATAAGACTTATTGCACAGATATAGCTGAATGCACAGCATATAAAACTATGCCTGGCATTTGCCACAAATGGGAGATGCAAATCTCATACTGTTTATGAACTCACTGTGACACCTACTGCAACTGACGGTCTCTCATCTTCAGTCCTGAGTCTTTATACAGAGCATATAAAGAAACTACGCACATTCCAGTGCAGTCAAGATTAGGCAGGCAGAATGAGATGGAAGCCTGGTGTAAAGCAAGGGTAGTGAGTTGTAATCCACCTGCGTCTTCACAGAATCACAGAATCCTAAGGGTTGGAAGGGACCTCAAAAGATCATCTAGTCCAACCCTCCTGCAAGAGCAGGGTAACCTAGAGTACCTCACACAGGAACTTGTCCAGGCAGGCCTTGAATATCTCCAATGTAGGAGACTCCACAACCCCCATGGGCAACCTGTTCCAGTGATCTGTCACTTTCACAGTAAAGAAGTTTTTCCTGATGTTCACATGGAACCTCCTATGCTCCAGTTTACACCCATTGCCCCTTGTCCTATCACTGGACACCACTGAAAAAAACCTAGCTCCATCATCCTGACACTCACCCTTTACATATTTGTAAACATTGATGAGGTCACCCCTCAGTCTCCTCTTCTCCAAGCTAAAGAGTCCCAGCTCCCTCAGCCTCTCCTCATAAGAGAGATGTTCCATTCCCTTAATCATCTTTGTAGCTCTACACTGGACTCTTTCAAGCAATTCCCTATCCTTCTTGAACTGAGGGCCCCAGAACTGGACACAGTATTCCAGATGCGGCCTCACCAAGGCAGAGTAGAGGGGGAGGAGAACCTCTCTTGACCTACTAACCACACCCTTTCTAATGCACCCTAGGATGCCATTGGCCTTCTTGGTCACAAGGGCACATTGCTGGCTCATGGTCATCCTCCTACCCACCAAGACCCCCAGGTCCCTTTCCCTTTCACTACTGTCCAGCAGGTCAGCCCCCAACCTGTACTGGTACATGGGGTTGTTCTTTCCCAGATGCAAGACTCTACACTTGCCCTTGTTGAATTTCATCAAGTTCCTCTCCGCCCAACTCTCCAGCCTGTCCAGGTCTCGCTGAATGGCAACACAGCCCTCTGGTGTGTCAGCCACTCCTCCCAGTTTAGTATCATCAGCAAACTTGCTGAGGGTACATTCAGTTCCGTCATCCAGGTCGTTGATGAAAATATTAAACAGCACTGGTCCCAGCACCGACCCCTGAGGGACTCCACTAGTCACAGACCTCCAGCTAGATTCTGCCCCATTAACCACAACTCTCTGCCTTCTTCCTTCCAACCAGTTCTTGATCCACCTCACTACCTGATCATCAAGCCCACACTTCCTTAGCTTATCTATGAGGATGCTGTGGGAGACAGTATCAAATGCCTTGCTGAAATCAAGAAAAACCACATCTACCGCTCTACCATCATCCAGCCACCTAGTTACTTGCTCATAGAAGGCTATAAGGTTGGTCAAACATGACTTCCCCTTGGTAAAGCCATGTTGGCTACGCTTAATGACCCCCTCATCCTTGATATGTCTAGAGATGGTGTCAAGAGTAAGTTGTTCAATCACCTTTCCAGGGATGGAGGTAAGGCTGACCGGTCTATAATTATCCAGTCTTGCCTCAGTTGTTTGCATAGACAAATTTTACTATGAAGAAAAAAAAAAAACAAACCAAACCCTGGGCTTTGTAAAGAATGTGACTATATCTCCTGTTAGGTTCTGCTTTCCAGGCTATAACCCCTTGAAATCAGAGTTTTTGCCACTGTTTTATCTGTCTGTTAGAGTACTAAACAGGCCTGTACAGCCAAAAAGAATATATAGATGTAGAAAAAATAAACCAGGGGAAAAAAAAAAAGAAAAAAAAAGGCATTTCTCCTTTCTTCCTGCTTTAAAGTTTATTGTGTAAGCAAGCACTGCAGTACCTTTTTGTCAGTGAAAAATCAAGTAATTGATTGTCATCAGAAATTCCCTGACATGTCTGTAAATAGCAGGCATGATACCACCAATGTCTTTGTCAACAGATGTATTCTCCTCAAAATCCCTTCCCTGGAACACAATACAGTTTGTTCTAATCCTCAGCTGAGAAATTCAGGCTTTGAAGTGGGAGAGCACCTCTTTGGAGTCTGTGCTGGTGTCTTGATGTTACTTTGTAGTCTGCAGCTCTGAAAACAAAATCTGCATTACTTCTCATTAATTTTCATTTCCACCAGTTCTTACTAGTAGAATTAATGACAAGTCTTGGAGACAGCAAGATTTGTTCTCTTACTTTGGTTGAACAGGTATTTTTGTATATTGAAGCAGTCAGAAAGAGTATCTTTGAAACTGAGTCTATTCTGTGTTGTGTTTGTTCCCCCACCCCAAGTACCCCACCCAGGCTTATTAGCCAGCTGGTAGAGACACACAGTTCTGGTTTCCACTGAGGAAGTCTCCTGAGACAGACCCTGAGATGTCTTCTGTGATGGGAAACCATGTGAAAAATAACTTCTTTGTAAATCATAGATTAACCTTCTGAAGATTGCCTTACACAGCTGGTTAGTTAGCTCATCTTGCACAGCTGGTAATTGTGAAGTAGATGTACTTACTTATAAATATGATTATTTCATATAAACAAAATATGGATGAGAATGTTAAATAGGAATACATTACGATTTTCTTACATCTGTAGGCTGTTATAATTTTTGCAGTCCTTATTTAAATACTATCCATAATACTGTCCATAGAACCAAAATAACAAGAGAGCAAAAAAGTTCTTTCTGCAGGTGTCAAGAAATTCACTACATTTTTGTCATCATATCTTGTAATTTTGATGATTAACTTTCTACACTTTTCTGAAGGAAGTGAAATAAAGGTGTGGGCAATAAAATCTCCTGCAGTTTGCTAAATTTCTATTTTGTATATTAGTTGGAATTTATTTTCCAATTACATTGAAAAATTACTTGTCTTCTGTTGTTATGACTAACATGGAAAAAGAAAAGAAACTTAATTAGAAAGAAAACTGAGCTTTAATATCATGATATATACTGTGGAATATTTAATTTCTCAAGTAATTCAAGTTGGGAACATGTAACTTAGATCTTTATTTTTCTTCAAAATTTAGTCTAAATAAGCAATCATTAGGTTGTCTGAAATATTCATGATTCTTGTTTCAAGACAAATAATTATCATATGTAAATCTGTTTCCTTTTATGTGAAATGTGTATGCTTAACCAGGAGTGCTTTAGGACATTTTCAAGATGAATACAAACTTTTCATGCTTACATTTGTCACTGATTAGGGAGTTATGGAGGCTTATGCTGTGAATGAGAAAATTAGGCATGTTTATATAGGATCAGATTGTATTGATATTTGTAACTAATGGTAAAATAGCCTGGCAACAATTATTCATGCAGTACAATATCCATAATGCTTGATACATTCAAGAATACTTAACTAGAAATTCTTGACAGGAATTGTCCTAATGGAAAAAAAAAAAAAAAGGAAAACAAATCTTCCAAATAATTCCTTCTTAATAATATGCAGGTTTCGAATGGTGCTTGAGGGAAACAGAGAAAATGATAAAGCTACAGATTTCCTTATCAAAAGACTGTTTTCAACTTAAAACAGACAAAAAAAAACAAACAAACAAGAATATATGAGTTGAGATCTATTGCCTCAGCTCCTGAACCTCTCACTGACAGATGTGACAACTGAGGTTATGCAAAGCTATCAATCATTAAGGTATATGTGAAAGCAGAGATAAGAAAATAGCTCCATGTAATACAGGAGCTGACCATCTTTCAGTCTATTCTGTAGTTTTCAGAGGGTATAATTTGCCACTTACTTCAGTTCTAAGCTGGTGTAATTTAAATGGATAGAATCATACTGATAAAAATAGTGATGATTGTATTGTCAATTGTATGCGTCTTCTTAAAACTTCTTCAACTGTGAAAGTGATCTTTGAGAAAATTGTCTCTATGTTGTTTTTTTAATTTGAAAAAATGCTTGCCAAAAAAAAAAAGAAAACACCTAAACACCTAGTGAAATTATAAAAGGATTTCTGTCTTCAGAGTTCATTTAAAAAATGAGGGTAGACTTTTCATTGTTTTTTTTTTACGCAAAAATATGCCAAGTATGTTAGCTAGTGCTAGCAATTTGGCAGGTGTGCTGTTTGATACCCACTATACCTGAATGTTGGGACTGATGTTTGAAATTCAAATTAAAGTTTTAATTTGAATGAAAGTTAATGCATGTCATTAATACAGATCTTATAAACCTTGGGTACGTCTTTTAAAAATACTCAAGACGTAAAATAGCAGAAAAATTACACTGATGCATTTTTTAGAAGCATGCATTTTCATCCTGAAATAGAAGACAAAACATACAATTAGTTGGTATTCAAGAGTAAGATGCACACAGTGGGTTGCCTTGTTTTGATAATGTTTTGCATTTATTCCTGTTTCCGTTATTGTGTACCTTTTCATGTTCATAACCAAAATTAAACAACTAAAGAGAGTAAAATTAAACAATTACAGCAAAAGTGGTTGAATAAGACACTTTAAAATTTCTTTGTATCTGTAATAGTGAAGTCTCTGCACCCACGTCACAGCTGAAACTCAGTGAGTGGATATTTGATCAGATGATGGTGGTAGTCTCTGTTGTGAGAAAAATATTATATTAAGATACATAGATATACAGAATATTACACCAAATCCTACATCCCGGATTCTGAAGTAAGGATGTCTGTGATTTTCATTGCAGACTTGAATACACCGTCTATTGTCAGCTATACCCATATTGCCAGTCATAAAGCAACTAAGTTATGTGACCGCACTACACCTGGCTGCTTTTCAAAGACAAGATTCCTATTTTCCTTTAACAGCCTTTTAAACTATGCTTTTCTGACAGATAATATTGTCCAGATGTTCGTTTGTGACAACCTCAGCATATTATAATTTATTCTTGTTCTGGGATCATTGAATAATGATCACTGAAAATGAAGTTATGAAACTGCACAGCAGAAGTTCATTAAGAGAATATATGCGTGTGTAATGCTTTTACACATATGTGTTGTAATTTTAGCAGTCTTGTGTTGCAGAATGGCTCCAAGAGCAAGGCCATGGATCCTTAGAGGCCTTGTGTGAGCAAAGCAAGGTGTAGGCCTCACAGGTAACCGGATACTGGATGTGGGAGAAGAATGTGAAGGAAGCTGTGTAGAACTAACCAATACTGTTCTGACTAGTAGGTGTGGCTGAACATCACGCCTCTTACAGTCTTGCTGATATGTTGTAAGATATTTTTTCTTAAATTTGTTTGATTCCCCAGATTACAGCCATGTATGCCATTTAACCTGCATTGAAAGCCAGCACAATGATGGGAGGATGACAAAAACTGAATTTTAATGGTGCATACAATTTTAAATGTTTGGAGGTGTTTATATTCTAATGACAGATGTTTTATTTGATAAGAGATAGTGTTAATTAACCACAGGATTAGCATAAGTATGAACTAAACTATATGTCATCTAAAAGAAGTATGACTCATTATCCCTGGGTTTAAATTTCCTTTATGATATTATTAGTAGATAAGAAAGAAAATACTGAGCCTTTTGTGTCAGTTCAGGGATAGGATATTTGTTTTCATTGTTGGTTGTTTAATTGCTGTTCCTGGAAGTGTGGAAGTTGAAAGTTAGAGAAAGAATAGAAAAGTTTATGTGTAAACCAATAGTGATTGCTAGGTATTAATGACTGTACAGCACAATTTAAAATTGCATATTGCAGAAGTATGCTGAAATCTAGGTTAATAACACATATTTTATAAAATGTCACATATTTCACTATTAAAGACATACAGCTAATTTTCATGCTCTTTGCACTTTCTCTGCCAGATTCTCTACAGAATAACATACTGCTGTCTGGAAGAGGATGCCTGAGTGTCCTGCAAATTTATTTCTATATATATTTTTAAAGTATGGTTAGTATTAGTCAACATAAAGACAAAGAAAATTGATATATGCCTATGTAAACTTCATGAGATTTCCTGACTTTTCTGACCTAATTTACTTCCATTAGAGAAAGAAGCCACATTGTCTCATTAAACTAAATCAAAACTACAGTCTTCAAACCCACAGCCTTTTCCTTCTGGTAAAAGACTAGTGAGCTACTTTAAGCTATTTCTCTTCTCCTAGAATCTCACAGTGCACTGATAATCTGCAATGAAATGATCATTATGTTTTTCCTCTTTATAATGAAACAAATATAGTGTTACCTCCCATTTCTGTAGGGACAAGTCAGCACAATCTCTGTTTTGCCAAAAAAAAAACACCAACAGAGTCATAATAAATAGATAGAAGGAATGTTTTCAGAAGGTACCTACTGAGACAGAAGACTTTATATTGCTAGCTATATGCACTTGAAGTTGTCACAGGAAGAGGAGAATTCCCCTAGTGATATATCACAAAAACATGGTGGGATGGCTTCTGTGACTGGAGTGTTGGAATGGAGGGTTACAGGCTCTTTAGAAAAGACAGGCCTGGCAGATGGGGAGGGGAGTTGCTATTTATGTTAGGGATAGGCTGGAGAGCATGGAATTCTGTCTTTGGACAGGTGATCAGTTAACAGAGTTTGTGGGTCAGGGTTAAAGGGAGAACAGCTGTGGGGGACATTACTGTGAGGATCTGTTATAGACCGCCTGATCAAGAAGACTCTCTGGATGAAGCCTTTAGAGGCAGACAGGAACAGCCTTATGCTTGCAAGCCCTTGTTCTCATGGGAGACTTCAACCACCCTGATATCAGTTGGAGGGACAGTACAGCCTGACACAAGCAATCCAGGAGGTTCCTGAACTGTGTGGAAAACAAATTCCTTCTGCAAGTAAAAGAGGAGCCAACAAAGACAGGTGCCATGCTTGACCTCGTGCTCACCAATGGGGAAGGGCTCGTTATAAATGTAATGCTGCAGGGCAGCCTTTGTTGTAGCAATCATGAGATGGTCGAGCTTGAGTTCCTCAGGACAGTGAGAAGAGTGTGTAGCAAGCTCACTGCCCTTGACTTCAAGAGAGCAGACTTTGGCCTCTTCAGGAAGCTACTCAGTAAGGTTCCATGGGATATAGCCCTAGAGGGCAGGGGGACCCAAGGCTGCTGGATGATATTCAAGGATCATCTACTGCAAGCTCAGGAATGTTGTGTCCTGACTAGAAGGAAGTCCAGCAGGGAGGCCAGAAGACCTCCATGGATGGATAAGGAGCTGTTGAGGAAAATTAGAGTGTAAAAAGAGGCTTCTAAAAGGGGGAAGCAAGGACAGGTGGCCTGGGAAGAATGCAGGGATGTTGCCTGGGAGGCTAGGGACAAGGTTAGGAAAGCTAAGGCCCAGTTAGAATTAAACTTGGCTAGGGATGCAAAAATTAACAGGAAGGGATTCTATAGTTACACTGCGAATAAAGACAGACTAGGGACAGCATGGGTCCTCTCTGGAAGCTATCAGGAGAACTGGCTACCCGGGATTTGGAGAAGGCTGAGATTCATAATGACTTCTTTGCCTCAGCCTTCATTGGCAAATGCTCTGACCACACCGCCCAAGTCTTGGAAGGTAGACACAGGGACTGTGAGAATGAAGAAATCGGGCTCACTGTAGGAGAGGATGTGGTTCGAGACCATCTTAAGAACCTGAACATGCACAAGTTCATGGGACCTGATGAAATCCCTTTGCAGGTCCTGAAGGAGTGGCAAATGAAGTTGCTAAGCCACTGGCCATCACATTTGACAAATCATGGCAGTCAGGTGAAATTCCCAATGACTGGAAACACTGTCCCATGCAACATCCTTGTCTCTAAATTGGACAGACATCAGTTTGATAGATGGACCATTCCGTGGATAAAGAACTGGCTGGATGGCTGCACACAAAGCGTTGCAGTCAATGGCTTAGTGTCCAGCTGCAGATGTGTAACGAGCGGTGTTTCTCAGGAATCAGTGTAGACTGGTCTTGTTCAACATCTTTGTGAGTGACACGGACAATGGGATTGAATGCACCCTCAGCAAGTTTGCCGATGACACCAAGCTGTGTGATTCAGTTGATACGCTGGAGGGAAGGAATGCCATTGACGGTTATGAGGTGGCCTGATGTCAGCCTTATGAAATTTAACCATGCCAAGTGCAAGGTCCTACACCTGAATTGGAGCAATTCCTGGCACAGCTACTGGTTGGGCAGAGAAGAGATTCAGAGCAGCCCTGCAGAAAAGGACTTGGGGGTGTTGGTCGATGAGAAAATGAACATGAGCCAGCAGGATGTGCTCACAGCCCAGAAAGCCCACCATATCCTGGGCTGCATCAACAGGAGAGTGACCAGCAGGTTGAAGGAGGTGATCCTGCCCCTCTGCTCTGCTCTCATGAAACCTCACCTGGGGTATTGTGTGCAGTTCTGATGTCCTCAACATAAAAAGGACATGGAACTTTTGGAACAAGTCCAGAGGAGGGCCACGAGGATGATCAGGGGACTGGAGCACCTCCCGTATGAAGATAGGCTGAGAAAGTTGGGTATGTTCAGCCTGGAGAAGAGAAGACTTTGTGGAGACCTCATAGCAGCCTTCCAGTATCTGACGGGGAGCTGTAGAGATGCTGGGGAGGGACTATTTACTAGACCCTGTAGTGATAGGGCAAGGGGTAATGGGTTAAAACTTAAACAGGGGAAGTTTAGATTGGATATAAGGAAGAAATTCTTTACTGTGAGGGTGGTGAGGCACCGGAATGGGTTGCCCAGGGAAGTTGTGAATGCTCCATCCCTTCCATCCCTGGCAGTGTTCAAGGCCAGGTTGGAGAGAGCCTTGGGTGGCATGGTTACGTGTGAGGTGTCCCTGGCCATGGCAGAAGGGTTGGAATTAGGTGATCTTAAGGTCCTTTCCAACCCTAACTATTCTATGATTCTATGTTTCTACAATTCTATGAACCTCAGCGATACACTTTTCTGGTATTAATTTTATATATGATGCTTGGAAAATGAATTAAACGAAGGGCATGCATATCTCTTTATGTTATTGTTTCTAAGTTTTTGAAATCAGCTTCCTGTGGCTGAAAATTAGTTGGCAGTGAAATCAACCGAAATATGCTTATAGTCACATATATATATATAAACATACAGTTGATTTTAGTTGATCCTGTGCCTAGAGTTTAGAAGCACTGCTGAATATACAGAATAAAGCCTGAAGGTAGTGTATGCTATACTTCATCATGTTTACACTGCAAAACATAAGACAGGTAGATCTATTGTACTGGAAGTGAATGATCATCCAGTATAGAGCAGTGGCAGTTGTGCTGCAGAGCATTTCAATAAATTTAAGAAGTAATTTCAAGATAATAAGTTGCAGGAACATTTCAGTTCATGCAATAGTTTAAGAATTATATGATGCTTAAAATAATTTTTAAAGAAGATATAAAAAAACTTGCAAATGCTATAAACTATTATTGAGGCATGCAAAGAGCTCAGTGAAAAAAGAAACCTAAATAACTGTCTTCCTAAAACATCTGCTTATAATCTGTTGTAGCTTTTCTTGACTTTGAATGCATCACACACATTATTTTAATATAAACTTAGTCCTGATGATTTCCTCTTTCTGATCCACTCAAGGTACATTTAGCTGTGTTTGCTAGGTGAATACACGAAGATTCTTAGCCATGCTCTTTTAGTCATATTTTGGCACATGTGAAAGAAATCACTCCAGCCACCACTGAATTTGCATCCCTCTCTTTCGCTTTCCAATTCTTAAAATGAAGAGACATTCTAAAACAGGTGAGAAATTTAAGATTTGTTGGTATGTCTCCTACCATTAAAGAATATATTTTTGAACTCTAAAAAGATCAGAGACAAGTACAGCCTCCTATGGTAGAAATACTAATTTGTTTATGAGTTACTTAAGGTCAGAGCTCTATAGGATTTATATATGGCTTTCCATGGTCATATATGTACATATATGTAAAATCACCTTGGAAAACATGGAGAGAGGAGAGAAAATGAGTCCATTAGACTCTCAAATTCCTGTCAATGTCTTTGGAGTAGGACCTGAGGAAGATGGAGTGGGCAATTTGTTACCTTAATTTTGAATGATGGTGAAGAGGTATTTGTTGTCCCTTCACTATTCTGATAAGGAGAGGGTTAGTAAAAAAACACTCCCGTTCTTGCAGAGGCTTCTGTATGACAGAAATTATTTTTAAATGAGGAGCTCTTAGCACAGTCACAATAAAAATGTCATTAAAGTTTCAGTAAAGCCAGGAATGTGTTCAGATGCAGTGCTGAAGAACCATAAAAATTTATTTGCAGATTACACAGTCTCTGACCAGTCACCTTCTTGAGAGTTATATTCACTCTGTGGGATTGAATTTGCAGCCTACATACTGTCTCTGCATACTGTCACTGAGGCTGCTTGCAAGTAAACCAGACATTTCTTTGATTGGAGATTTCTTGTAACCCAGCTAAAACTTTTTCTTCCATATCATATGGATGATGTTTTAAAAACCTGTATTTTAAAAACTGTTACAAATGGAGCTAACTCTAAACAAACAAAAATCCAGTATGCCAAGAAGTAACAAAATTGCTGATTCATCGCTGTAGGCATATGTTCCTCTTTATTTGTATTATCCATTTTGCATAAAAAAGTGGATCTGGGGTTAACTTTCATGTTATTCCATTGTATCAAAACAGTTTTGCAATTATGTTGTCCTAAGGATTAATATGATTCTGCATGAAGATTCCACATTAGTTTTTGCTGGAAATAAAAGATTTGTTTGGAACCAACTAAAAAAATATGTCCTCGTCACCTCTATCTTCCATCAAAAATATATAATAGATTTTTTTTAGTGATTTCAACATTCATTCTTTTAATTAGGAGGCAATAAATATAGAATAACAATAGCTGAGGAGGGCCTACAAGGATGAGGGAGAGGGACTCTTCATCAGCAACAGGACAAGGGGTACGGGTTTAAACTTCAACACGGGAAGTTCAGGTTAGATATAAGGAAGAAACTCTTTACTGTGAAGGTGGTGAGGCACTGGAATGGGTTGCTCAAAGAAGTGGCAAATGCTCCATCCCTGGCAGTGTTCAAGACCAGGTTGGACAGAGCCTTGGGTGACATAGGGTAATGTCCCCTGCCCATGGCAGGGGGTTTGGAACTGAATGATCTTAAGGTCCTGTCCAACCCTAACTATTCTATGATTCCATGATAATAAACATGCTACAAGTACATTTGAAAGAAGCCTAAGTTTTCTGTAGTTGGAAATTCTGAAGATTGGCAGGAGATAAAATTGTGACTAAATATCCTCTTACAACCTGACACTTTTATCATTATAAAGGGAAATTATGTTAAAGTTTGTCAGTTGTAAAGATAATTTCCACACAAACTGCTTAGTTTCTGGTTTTATCTGAAAACCTTCAAGACACTTATTTTGTTCCAGAATTTCTTATAGGTTTAGTTTGCCTCTCCTTCTTCCTCTCTATCACCCCAAATATGAGAATGCTATCTCTGCAAACTTGTAAAGTTCTGCTTGGTTTAGGTTCTTGGATGAAGATTGCAGAATGGAATAAAGATATAAAGACTTACATGAGAACTTTTACTTAGATTATTAAAATTCTGCAGGAACAGGAATGAAAAAAAAGATAGTTAATTTCTCTGAAGAGATGAAATTAATCTTCCTTTTTTTTTTCTTTTTGCTTACCTAATGGCTGAAAATATTTCTACTCTTTTAAGAATCTGTTTATTCTATCTTGAAGTAAAGCAAAACTTAGCAAGATGTGCATGTGTCTAATTAAATAAGGCTATGCATGGTAAGAACTGCAGGGTTTTGTTTAATAAAAAAGAAAAAGGGGGTAGGAAATGTCACCTTTATTTTATGCATTATTAAAACAAAGCACAATTACACAGTCTTACTTATTCTGATTCAGGACTCTTTGTTAATGGTACATGTCAGGAATTTCATGGTAGTCTGCTCAAAGAAAAGGTATCTAAGAACTCTAAGGGAGATTAAAAGTTGTGGCATGTTATAGTGCTTTGTTTCCTTCTGCAAGTAAGATGATCTACTTTAACTGAAATCATAAACATTCATTGCAGATGGTGTTGAAGGACTTCATTAGAATCAAATTATTATTAAAAGGGTACTGACTAAGCAAGATGGAACTTCAGATGTAAGTAACATAAGGAAAATTTTCACTATTGTTAGATACATTTCTTAGTTCATTCAAAATCTCCAGAAAGTACTACCCAGTGGCCTCCAGGACTTGAAGCATTTGTTCCGTTTTTCAGGAAGCAAGAGTTTTCCTTGAACAGATGAGCTACTGATTTATGATTACAAAGTGAAGCTGCATGGTCCTCATTGATCTGGTCTTTGCCTGGTTTATGTCTTTATGTCATGTTCAGTGCTAGAGCAACAAATCTACCTGCTCTGTTTCACTGATGATAAGTTTCTACTCCATTGGGTGTCATAACCAGTTAATATTCTGTTTTGTGTCCTTTAAGTCTGGAAAACCAATTAAAAAGTCTCTTCATGGTGAGCAAGATATAAATATTAGGACTGTAAATCAGGGAATCCAGCTTGCACTGTTGGCTGGATATAAACCGGTTAGCCAAAGGGAATATGTTTATAATATTTCCATAGATATTAGTCACCTGAGATGAAATTATTCTTTAGTGTTTTCACAACAGCAGGATAGCTTGCTCTTGCATAAGGCCTAGATCCTAACCGCGGGTTATGAGTAAGAGTAATGTTTAAGGTCACAAATTGCCCAAGGAATCTTTGAGTGCTCCATCCCTGGCAGTGTTCAAGGCCAGCTTGGACAGAGACAAGTGCTTAGTGTGAGGTGTTCCTGCCCATGTCAGGGGGGTTAGAACATGATGATTTTAACGTCCTTTCCAACCCTAACTATTCTATGATTTTATAAAATTGAAATATTCATTAATTTTCCTCTTCTTCCTACCCCTCCCCAGTCAGGTACCAGTTTTAGTGTAAGTTATGCTTCCCTTCTTTGTATCAGTTGCATCAGTTTGGTGAACACAGAGTACATGAATTGGTTTCAGACAGCACCTACTGCTGTTCCCTTGCCATTCGCAGACGGAGCCAGATAACTGGCACAGCCCTACTGTAATCTAGGGAAAAGTAGCATCTGTTGTGTTAACCTTTGTTTTCTTGTGGTTTAGACATTCTGAAAAGTGCTTTTTTTAAGCAAACATCAGGAGATCATTTACCACAATGGTTACTTTAAAAAATAGGACATGCTGTAACTGAGTGAGTTCTATGAACAATCTGACTGAATATACTGTCCACCAGGATCTGTCTCTAATAATGACTTTCTAAACAGCTGAAGTCTATGCCAACATTAATTTATAGTTTTGACACACACTAAATTATTGATTATTAGTTCTCTGTTTCTTCTATAAAAAAAAGTGTTTGTATATTTTCATACCCTCTTGGTTTTGGGGCAGTTTTGAATTACCTTGAATATCTTAGACTAGATGCATATTACATGTCCTTTTTCTCCAAACAGTTTTAGGCAGGTTTAAAAGCAACCTTCTGACTTTGAAGCTTTATCAGATTCTTGGAAAAAAATATATTTTTTACAGTGTAAATTCTGGGTCCTCATTAGGACTGTGAGTTTGCTGTGGTCATTATCCCCACGACATAAGCTGAGACTTAGTTTCGGATGATTTTGTGTAAAAAGCCACATTACCTACCTTTTTAGACTGTCTTCTACTGAACATGACTCTTGTGTTTACATATTTGACCCAGTTTTAGTGTTGTTTTTTGTTTATTTTGTGTCTTTAAATAGCAGTTATTTAGTGTTAAACTGAAGAACAAATCTAGCCAACAGCACAAAATACAGTCCTCTTTCCCTTTTATTTTTTTTTGTAATAAAAATTTATTATTGTTTAGTGTATCTGAGCATTTTGACTAGGACTTCTTTCCGTCCCCACCCTGCCCCAGCCAGTGACTTATTTCATATCACTTTATTGTCAACGCAGTTATTTCATACTTGAATATTTATATGAGTGTTTAAGGATGAAGTGTGCTTTTTGATTTTGAAGAAATGAAACACAATAAATAACATTTTTCAAGGTGTTCACTTAGATTATCACAAGTAATCTTGTGATGCAGCCTGGGACTTATTCATTCCTTTTCAATTGGCCTTCATTATTTTTGTGGTTGCTGTCTTCTCTAAATCTCTTCCGTCTGTGCTCAGGCTGCTGCAAACTTTCTGCTTTGATCTAAACATATTGCTGTCATACCATAAGAACATCTTTTGAACTATAAGTTAAAGAAATGAAGAAATGTGTTGTTTGACAAATGTTTATTCTTAGCATTATATGATGAGTTTTCAAGGAGTGTCTTTATCATTCCTACTTTCAGGAGAAGCTAAAAAACCATCCTGACATTTTTACATATATTCTGGTTAAAAAAACTCCAAACCAACCAACCAAACAAACAAAAAAAAAAACAAACAAACAAACAAAAAAACAAAACAACAACAAACCCAACAAAAAAAAAAAAAACCTGAAATGCACTGTGCTAAGGAAAATTAAATATATTAAGAGTCATTTCTGTATAACTGTACTATACTGAACTAATAAGAGTGGCTCCATTTCATGACTGTAATGCCACAACTCAGTTGTATTATTCCCCCTTTACTATTTTACACTTTTGCTTTCCTACAACTGAATCAACATTTTGACCCAGGCAGCCACAGAAGACTGAGCTGAACTCTCCCAGGCTGTCACTCATAATCTCTGTAGAAGATCATCTCAGAAGAGAGAAATACAAATTTAACCCAGTGAGAAAGGTCATCCCTTACTACCTACTAGTACAGTTTACAGTCACTAATAACTCATATGAAACTTTGAAATGATAGAGATTTATGGATTTGGTTGATATTCAAGGATCAACTGCTACAAGCTCAGGAGTGTTGCATCCCAACCAGAAGGAAGTGCAGCAGGAGGGCCAGGAGACCTCCTTGGATGAATAAGGAGCTGCTGAGGAAAATTCAGATGAAAAAAGAGGCTTATAATAAGTGGAAGCAAGGACAGGAGGCCTGGGAAGAGTACAGGGATGTTCTCCGGGAAGCTAGGGACCAGGTTAGGAAAGCTAAGACCCAGTTAGAATTAAACTTGGCTAGGGGTATTAAGGATAACAGGAAGGGATTCTACAGGTACATAGCAAATAAAAAACAGACTAGGGAGAATGTAGGCCCCCTCAGGAAGCTCTCGGGAGACTGGCTACACAGGATTTGGAGAAGGCTGAGGTTCTGAATGACTTCTTTGCTTCGGTCTTCACTGCCAAAGGCTCCGACCAAACCACCCCAGTCTTGGAAGGCAGATACAGGGACTGTGAGAATGAAGACCTTGTGCCCACTGTAGAAGAGGATCTGGTTCGAGACCATCTTAAAAATCAGAACGTGCACAAGTCCATGGGTCCTGATGAGATCCATCCGCGGGTCCTGAAGGAGGTGGAAAATGAAGTTGCTAAGCCACTGGCCATCACATTTGAGAAATAATGGCAGTAAGGTGAAGTTCCCAACGACTGGAAAAAGAGAAATATAACCCCCATTTTCAAGAACGGGAAAATGAATGACCTGGGGAATTACAGACCAGTCAGTCTCACTTCTGTTCCTGGCAAAATCTTGGAGCAGATTGTCCTGGAAGGCATGTTAAGGCACATGAAAATCAACAAGGTGCTTGGTGACAGCCAGCATGGCTTCACTAAGGGGAAATCCTGCCTGACCAATTTGGTGGCCTTCTATGATGGGTCTACAGAACTGATGGACAGGGGCAGAGCAGTTGATGTCATCTACTTGGACTTGTGCAAAGCATTCAACACTGTCCCACACGACATCCTTGTCTCTAAACTGGAGAGACATCAATTTGTCAGGTGGACCACTCAGTGGATAAAGAACTGGTTGGATGGCCGCACACAAAGAGTTGTGGTCAATGGCTCAATGTCCAGCTGGAGACCAGTAACTAGTGGTGTCCCTCAGGGATCAGTGTTGGGACCGGTCTTGTTTAACATCTTTGTCGGTGACATGGACAGTGGGATTGAGTGCGAACTCAGCAAGTTTGCCAATGACGCCAAGTTGTGTGATTCAGTTGATACCCTGGAGGGAAGGAATGCCACCCAGAGGGACCTTGACACGCTTGTGAGGTGGGCTGATGCCAACCTCATGAAGTTTAATCATGCCAAGTGCAAGGTCCTACACCTGGGTTGGAGCAATCCCAGGTACAGCTACAGGTTGGGCAGTGAAGAGATTCAGAGCAGCACTGCGAAGAAAGACTTGAGGTTGTTGGTCGATGAGAAAATGAACATGAGCAGGCAGTGTGCATTTGCAGCCCAGAAAGCCAACTGCATCCTGGGCTGCATCAAAGGGAGCATGACCAGCAGGTCAAAGGAGGTGATCCTGCCCCTCTACTCTGCTCTTGTGAGACCTCACCTGGAGTATTGTGTGCAGTTCTGGTGTCCTCAACATAAAAAGGACATGGAATTATCAGAACATGTCCAGAAGAGGGCCATGAGGATGATCAGGAAACAAGAGCACCTCCCGTATGAAGATAGGCTGAGAAAATTAGGGCTGTTCAGCCTGGAGAAGAGAAGGCTGCGTGGAGACCTCATAGCAGCCTTCCAGTATCTGAAGGGGACCTATAGGGATGCTGGGGAGGGACTATTTACTAGACCCTGTAGTGATAGCACAAGGGGTAATGGGTTAAAATTTAAACAGGGGAAGTTTAGATTGGATATAAGGAAGAAGTTCTTTACTGTAAGGGTGGTGAGGCACTAGAATGGGTTGCCCAGTGAAGCTGTGAATGTTCCATCCCTGGTGGTGTTCAAGGCCAGGTTGGACAGAGCCTTGGGTGCCATGGTTAAGTGTGAGGTGTCCCTGCCCTTAGCAGGGGAGTTGGAACTAGATAATGTTAAGGTTCTTTCCAACCGTAACTGTTCTATGATTCCATGATTCTACTTAAGGATTGTAATGTATCAGACAATACATGGTTTTAGAGGGTTATTACCCTGTATAAAAAAGTGAAGTTTTTCTAGTTTATATTCAGTATGGAAATTAGTGATTTCTGTTTATTTTATCATGATGTGTGTCTAATTTGTTGATCAGTAAACCCTACATAAATGTCTGCATTCCAATAGTTTAAATCGTTATAAACATATATAACAGTTTGGTACTTCATCTGGCTTATTAATACTCAAGATGACAGAAATACCACAATGATTACTTTTAACTCACATTACTCACTTAGTGAAGACTCACCATTGCACCGATCAATCTTACCTTTGTTGATTCTAAAGCATATGGGATGAATTCAACCCATTATACTGTACAGTTTTAAGCAATGATTAACACTACTACGTTAATGAAAAATTGTAGGTAAGTTCTGTAGTGATCACACTTGTCCATATGTGTTTTGCTCTATGCAAAAGCTTCAGAATAGATTTTTCCTCTAATTAATGAACTTGGGAGATAGGGTCCAAAACTGTAACACCTGCATATTCATATGTAAGATGGTGGGTAAGCATGCCTACCAGAGTAATGAAGAATGATTCCCAACCTTTTCCAAAGGCAAGAGCCCTGAGTCCAGGCACCTAGGTGCATGTAGACCAATGAACATGGTATGGGCAACAAACAGAAAGAACTGGAGCTTTGTGTCACACCCATCTACAAGACGGACCCAAAAGAGGACTCAGGAAGCTATAGGTCCTTTACCCTTACGTCAATGCCTGAGAAAGTAATGGAACAAGTTCTCCTATATACTATTGCAAACCAAATGAAACAGTGATTGGGAAAAGCCAGTATAGGTTTTCCAAAGGCAAATAAGGACTGACTAACCAGATCATCTTCTACAATAAAACATCTTTTGTTAACATTGGGAGAACAGTGGATGTCATTTGCCTTGACTTCAGCAGAGTGTTTGACACTGTTTCCCACAGACCTTCTCCTGGACAAACTGGCAAGATACAGATTGAATAGGTACTCTGTGTTATGGATAGGAGATTGGTTCACAGGCTGCTCTTAGAGGGTGGTGATCAAATGACCTAGATAACAGTATTGAAAGTACCCTCACCAAGTTTTTTGGCATTAAACTGTGTGGTTAGGTGGACACATCAGAAAGGAGAGGTATTTTACACAGGTACACGAACAAGCTGTAAGATCAGGATAGGAAGAACAGTATGAAGTTTAACAAAGACAAGTGCAAAGTCCTCCAGCTGGGACAACATAACCAAAGAGCCAAGTACTAGCTAAGGATCTATGTGGCTAAGAAGCAGCTTGCTGAAAAAGCCCTGGTGGTCTTGGTGAACAGCCTGCAGAACATGGTGCACCACTGCAGCAATGAAGGCAAATAAGATCCTGGGTTGCATCTGCAGAAGTGTTATTAACACAGGGAGAAAGTTATCATCCTGATCTATTCAGTGCTTGTCATGATGCTTCCAGAATATGGTGTCCAGTTCTGGTCCCCGCAGTTCTGCAGACAGACTGGAGAGGGACAAAAGGAGAGCCACAAAGATGATCGCAGACTGGAGTGAATCCCTACAAAGAAAGACTAAAGGAGTTAGGTCTTTTTTCCCTGCAGAATAGAAGTCTCAGGGCTGACCACAGTATTCTAGTACTCGAAGGGCATCTACAGAAAGGATGAAGGCTCTCTTTTCACAAGGACCCATGTGGAAAAGACAAGGAGAAAAGGGTACAAACTGCACTGAGAGAAAATTAGTCTTGGTATAAGAAACAATCTGAGTGAGAACCATCAGTCACTGGAACAACATCCCCAGGGACATGATTGAGTTGCCACCACTGAAGATATTCAATATGCAATTGGACAAGGCGCTAGATAATCTCGTTTAGGCTCCCTTTCCCATGAAAGGTTGAACAAGATTATCATTCAAGATCCTTTACAACCTGGACTGTTCTCTGATTCTGTGGTTCCATGACTTTGTCCTGTTTTCTTTCCATTAGCAAGATCTTTTACTTTTGTTCTGCAGGTCAACGCCTGCCTCCCCCCCCAAGCAAGAAAAAAAAAAATACACAAAACCCCAACTTTAATAAAAGTCAGAACCTACAGTGAGAAACTGTATTAAGTCAGAAAGATCTCTGCATGAACAAGATCAACTGATCTCCTTAACCAGTCTATTTTTGACATGGGATATTTCATCCTTAATATGGATATACTGCCATAAGTAAGACGTAAGATGCAGGGCTCAGAGAGCTGGATTTCACCACAGTCAGACCATTGCCTCATTCATAAATCAGTAAGGAAAACTGATTGTTCTTATCTGCTGGTCAGAGATGCATTTGCTGTATTTGCTGTTTTGATAACATGAATAGTCTCCTGAATAACCCCATAATACAAAGATATGAGCACAAGGAGAAAAGTGAGGTAAGTATTTTTTAGACAGAGTAAGGATTTAGACAGAATAGGCATAATGTTTTAAGATGAATACACGGTTTTTATGAACAAGATAATCCAGCGGCAGCAACAGACAGGAAGCAGGTTTTCAACAGGGAAGTAGCAAAGTTATCAGTGAAGGAAATATTGTCTTTCAGAAAAGATTCTATTCCTACTAATTGAATAATGGAATATTGCTTAGATTCTCTGATAATGTCACATACAGACCACTCAAGTTACGAGTGATACAGAAAGAGCTCCTGGATAAAGCTCCACAGAAGGATATTGTGATAAAGAAACACATGAACATTTTCAGTTGAGAACTTGCTAACAGAAGTTTTAATGGTATGTGAAGAGATGGGGGAACCACCAACAGCAGGCAGTAGCTCAACAGGGATTTTAAAGCTCAGTTATTTGGAATTTGTGTACCACAGATGGGACAGTGAAATGCCTAGGTTCCATCTTGGTTTCAAAGAAGCCATTTTTGATTGTACTTTCTTACTCTGATTTACTCAAGTATGACTAATGCACACATTTGTGTTGATGAGTTTCTTCTATAATATAAAATTTCTGTACGTACCATGATAGTAAAAGGACTCCTACTCAACCTAGGAGTACTGTAGACAGCATGAAAATCTGTCAAGGCTCCTCTTCAGTAATTTGGTATACACCCAGTCAATAACTGTTGTATCCACTTTGGCCATTTATAAAATCTCATAATCAAAACAATGAAAAAAATTCATGTTTCCTCACACTCATTTGAACAACATGTTAAAATTCTAGTTCCAAATAGCAGGAATAATAAACAATTCTCATCTCAGAAAGACCCTCTTCAATTTGAAGGCAGTTGTGGTAAGCAGGCAAATCAGCACACACAGATAGCTCACCACCTACTTGCCACTCAAATCTAAAAGACTGTTTAATCAATGAGGAGAGAGATATTTTTCATTCCCCAAATAAAACCTCAACAGTGAAATATCTGTACAGACACAAGCCATGCCTAAACATGTTTCTTTTTAACAGAACAAATCATCATGATTGTATTTAAGTGTTTCGCATCCCAGTGTCTCTCTTGTGAAATAGATGGGATATAAGTAGTCAATGAATTGCTGTACTTATTAAATACAGATTGATAACCTGATGCCTATATATATATATATGTATATATATGGTGTTTGGTTTTGAAAGAACATTAGTATTGCTTAATTCTGAAAAAAATGTTTTAGCATTACAGCCTGTGTAAAAGCTACAAATACATGACTGATACATAGACCATAATGCTGAGCATTTTGCATAAGAATTCAGGGCCTAAAGAGATCCCTCTGTTATTGGGTTTAAAAGCAGTAACAAAACCCTTCATCCAACCAAAAAAAATCTACAGAATTCAATGTTTTATTTGGAAGAAAAATTCACATTGGAATGAGGAAACCTGGATTTTTTTCCTTCTAGGAGATTTTACCAGACATATTTCAAGGTCAAGTCAAGAGGAAAGGAAGGCAAAAATTTTGGACTCTACCCCCCAGTATCTGAAAGCACAAATTTATAAGGGCGAGTACATTAACCAAAAAAGGTCAGTTGTCATCTGCATTCCTTCCCAGTCTTGCTAGCAGATGTTCCAAAGAAACAGTAATGGGAAAGATTTTCACAGAGGACCCAATTCTTATGTGTTTATATGGTCATTTGTGGATGCATTCACATACATGAACAGATGAGAATGCAATATTTTAGTTTTTTTTGTAAGAGTATGCATAGCATGGAATGACTCCCTTAAGAAATTAATTCTATCAAAATTAAATTCTAGGCTGATTCCAGATGCCAAATACTTAGGTTGCCTTCACAAACACTTTTATTCTTCATCCCCAATTGAGGTTCATGAATTTCACAAGAGGATTTCAACTCCATACCTAAAAACGAAGAAATAAATTGGTGAGGCTAGGGTGGATTAGCTGACTTATTCCAGCAGCTCACAGCTGCTGTATGATGAAGCAGACTATGTAACAACCAAGAAAGTGACGTTGTATAAAATATTTTCCAAATTATTATTACCTAATCATCCACTGAAAATATTAAAAAGAAAAACCAAATCAGTAATGCCGTTATATACTTGTTTCATCTGTTTTATTTGGTTATAATTTCATAAATAACTAAAATGAAATATAATTTAAAATTACATATGGATCTCAAGTAGACATTCAATGAGCCTTGGTCAACATCAATAATTAGTTCTGATTTATTAATTTTTTGAAATGTTTTATTAATAAAAAACTAATGGACAAAGTGGACTTCAAGATAAGCTTTCCAGTCCCAAAGCCTAGGCAACAGCACTTAAATATCTACTCTATAAAACAGATCCAAGGCTGAACTATTCAACCATATGGCTGGATATGACAGTCAATCAGCTAGAGACTGCCGTGATTAGCACTGAATATGCTGAAGATGAAAACAGTTTCCTGACTGCCTTTTTACTCTTTCTTCAAAAAAGATCAGTAGGGTGCAACAAATGTGCTTGTAAGACAATATCCCAACATTTGCCAAGATACTGGTATTAGCTGCCTGGCTTTATGGCAGTAGGAGGCTAAAACCATTTTTGATTCTGTAAGCCAAGAGTACAACTTCTTATTACTGTTACTACTACTACTACTATTATTATTATTAGCATTGCATTATTATTAGAATTGCAATTGTTTCAGAGTACAAGAAACTCAAAATCATCCTGTGTCTGAATAATGGTTAAGGAGATTCCTCCAAACTTTTCCATTGGCATGGTAGGTCTTATCCTCCTCGTAAAATGCATGGCTGCACTTGCTGGGTTGTATCAGAATAGATTGTGAAAGACTATTTGAATACCTAGAACAGTGTCATAGACATGCTTGACATAACTTCCAGTTTTGCAGTCTAATGTTGAGCCCCAGAATTTCCCCACTGGATTTGGTTAGATTAATGATACAAAAAAATGTCACATTGTCACATTTAGAATCATAGACTCATAGAATAGTTAGGGTTGGAAAGGACCTTAAGATCATCTAGTTCCAACCCGCCTGCCATGGCCAGGGACACCTCACACGTAACCGTGCCACCGAAGGCTCTCTCCAACCTGGCCTTGAGCACTGCCAGGGATGGAGCATTCACAACTTCCTTGGGCAACCCATTCCAGTGCCTCACCACCCTCACAGTAAAGAACTTCTTCCTTATATCCTATCTAAACGTCCTCTGTTTAAGTTTTAACCCATTACCCCTTGTCCTATCACTACAGTCCCTCGTGAAGTGTCCCTCCCCAGCATCCTTACAGCCCCCCCTTCAGATACTGGAAGGCTTCTATGAGGTCTCCACGCAGCCTTCTCTTCTCCAGGCTGAACAGCCCCAACTTTCTCAGCCTGTCTTCATATGGGAAGTGTTCCAATTCCCTGATCATCCTCGTGGCCCTCCTCTGGACTTGTTCCAACAGTTCCATGTCCTTCTTATGTTGAGGACACCAGAACTGCACACAATACTCCAAGTGGGGTCTCACAAGAGCAGAGTAGAGGGGCAGGATCACCTCCTTCGACCTGCTGGTCACGCTCCTCTCGATGCAGCCCAGGATACAGTTGGCTTTCTGGGCTGCGAGCGCACCCTGCTGGCCAATGTTCATTTTCTCATCGACCAACACTCCCAAGTCCTTTTCTGCAGGGCTGCTCTGAATCTCTTCTCTGCCCAACCTGTAGCTGTGCCTGGGATTGCTCCAACCCAGAAGTGGTTAATATCAGGTATAGATTATTGAAGGGGTAGTCTTTGCAGCATTGAAGTATGAGCCTTTCCATATATATATATGAAGTGTTTGTTATGGTTTTAATTAACATCTAAGAAAATGCTGATGGTCTATAAATTACTTGCTCCTCCTTTCCACATCTTTCCTTGCCCCACTGATGCATATTTTTATTTGTAGCATTCATTTCAGCAAGATGCTTTGAAGAAGATTTTGCTTTTGCTTCCTGCTTTGAAAAGTTAAAATGTAAATGTCTTTCCTGACAAGGCCACAATTTTTAATATGATGTGTTTCACAGGTCATAACAATGATAAATAGAAGATTACAGTGCAGTATATATTATAAACTTTTAAGGCTCAAATTCAGGTGAACACTTGAGAAACAACTAAAATAATATAGGCTTGATTTTAACATCAGTATTTCTTCTGCTTTGCGTACTCTGTTTACATGTTTAAGAACAATTCAAAATAATTCAAGACACCTGATTCTTGTCATGAGTTATAGTAGTATGTATTTTATTTTAAAGACTGAGTTCTCAACAGGGACCTGAAACCAAATCAATTGTCTGAAGAGTTTCATGGTAGGATTCATATAAGTAATGCGGGCACAAGCAGATTGCACTGCATATAAGTATACTCACACATTTTTTAGTCTTGGCTCTTTTTTTTTTTTCTTCATTTTTGTATATTGGTTGTTCATGACTATTCATCTTTTGGGATAACTTTAAGATGCACTGATTTTTATTAGATAAGCTGTAGCCTTTTGGATGACATTCTGGTAACATTTTTCTGCGTCTCAGCTGATCCTTTTCATTCATTTTTAAGTATCATCAAATACTTGAATGCTATGTTGGTGTCGTGGTTTAAACCCTAGCCAGTCAGCTTGTTTGCTCACTCCCAGTGAGTGCTGCCGGGCTGAGAGCAATTGAGGCCCCCCCACGCCCTGGACCTCTCCCCATCCCCGCTCCTGGAGGAACGGGGAGGAGGATCGAAAGAGTGCAACTCCCACAGGTTGAGACAAGAACAGCGCAGCAACAAATGTACAACACAAATCACCACCGCTACCACCAATGACAACAATGATAAGAGAAAATAACAAGGGAAGAGAATACAATACCACCAGCCAAGAAACGAGTCCCACCCGGAAGCCTGTGTCCTTCTGGGTAACTCCCATTTACCCCCCCCCCCCCCCCCCCCCCCCCCCCCCCCCCAGGCATGACGTGCTGTGGTATGGAATACCTCTTTGGCTAGCCCGGGTCAGGCATCCCGTCTCTGCTTCCTCCTGGCTTCTCCTCCTCCCTGGCAGGGGGTCAGGGGAGGGGTCAAGTCCTTGGTCAGGGTAAACATCACTTAGCAACAACTGAAAACATCGGTATCACCAGCACTGTTCCCAGGCTGGAAGTCAAAACACAGCACTGCACCAGATACCACAAAGGAGGAAAATGACTGCTACTGCTGAACCCAGGACAGTTGGCCTGTGTTGTAGCTTAATCTTTATTTATCTTTTTTTTTTTTTTATGCATACATAACAGTAACAGCTCAAAAAAAGGATTCAGGCTCAAAATGCGGTCTTGATACAAGTGTAGATGATTCATATGTGACAACAGGGTGCACAATGGGTAGGGCTGCTCTCCGTGTGCCCTGGTGGAGGTCCTCCTGCAGCACGGGCTGAGCTGCTGGACACTGTCAGTGGGCCAAAAGACATCAGTGAAGCTGAGAGGAAGCAGGACTGCTTGCTCCAGGTCGAAACTGTGCAAGAGCCTTAAGCGTCCATCACAGCTCATGCAGGAAAGAAGAAGGGCATTAACCCAGGAAGCTGGGAAATAGTAACAAAGAAGAACCACAAGATAAAAATGAGGAAAAGTACAATTAAAAGCAAGGGGCTTCCTCCTAAATTTGATGTCCCCACCCAGAACCACTTTGAAGTTCTGTAGGAGGCTAAAGAGGAAACACACACCTTGCCACATAAACAACCGGCTGATGCACCAGTAAAGATCACTACTGGTGGTGCCAGAAAAAAGCAAAGGGTCATAGTAGTAGGGGACTCTACTTTGAAAGGAACAGAGGCACCCATCTGTCAACCTGACCCAGTCTCAAGGGAGGTGTGTTACCTACCAGGGGCAAGGATCAGGGTTGTTGAAGAGAGGCTGCCTGCTCTAGTAAGTCCCACTATTACCCACTTCTAGTCGTCCATGTGGGTGCTAGTGATATAGATAGCAGTAGTCTGGAGAACATTAAGAAGGACTACAGAACCCTGGGAGAGGTGGTTAGGGCTTCTGGAGCTCAGATAGTCTTTTCATCAATTCTCCAGGATAAAGGGGAGGACCTTAAAAGGCAAGGCAGGTTAATAAATGGTTAGAACAGTGGCGCCATAATCAGGTTTGGGTATTTAGAACATGGGACTCTATATGGCAGGGAAGGTCTCCTGCAGGCTGGTGGAACTGATCTGACAATGAAGGAGAAAAGTTGTTTTGTAGGAGGCTTGCCAGGCTGTTTAAGAAAGCTTTAAACTATATGTGTTGGGGGAAGGAGGTATCATTCCATCCCAACACTCCCAGTCAGTTGCCAGCTCCTACAATAAATGTTCGGAGAGATGTAGAGATATTTCAACTGCTCCAGCCAATGAGCCGGCTTCATTTGGAGCTCGGCTCAGATGCCGCTATACAAAAACCCATAGTATGGGGAACAAACAAGAGGAATTAGAGATGGGGCACATATACAGGGGTATGTTATAATAGGTATCACAGAAACATGTTGGGATGGCTCCTGTGACTGGACTGTTGGAATGGAAGGCTACAGGTTCTTTAGAAAAGACAGGCCTGGCAGATGGGGAGGGGAGTTGCTATTTATGTTAGGGATAGGCTAGAGAGTATGGAACTCTGTCTGGGGATAGGTGATCAGTTATGGAACTCTGTCTGGGGACAGGTGATCAGTTAACAGAGAGTTTGTGGGTCAGGGTTAAAGGGAGAACAGTGATGGGAGACATTACTGTGGGGATCTGTTACAGACTGCCTGATCAAGAGGACTCTGTGGGTGAAGCTTCTAGAGGGAGATAGGAACAGCCTCATGCTCACAGGCCCTTGTCCTTACAGAGGACTTCAAACACCCTGATAACTGTTGGAGGGATGGTACAGCCCGGCACAAGCAATACAGGAGGTTCCTTGATTGTGTGGAAAACAAATTCCTTCTGCAAGAAACAGAGTTGACAAGGAGAGGTGCCATGCTTCACCGCATGCTCAGCAACAGGGAAGGGCTCTTTGGAAATGTAATGCTGCAGGGCAGCCTTGGTTGTAGCAATCATGAGATGGTCGAGCTTGAGTTCCTCAGGACAGTGAGAAGAGCGTGCAGCAAGCCCACTGCCCTGGACTTCAAAAGAGCAGACTTTGGCTTCTTCAGAAACCTGCTTAGTAAGGTTCCATGGGATATAGGCCTAGAGGGCAGGGGGACCCAAGACTGTTGGTTGATATTCAAGGATCACCTACAACAAACTCAGGAATGTTGTGTCCTGGCTAGAAGGAATTGTAGCAGGAGGGGCAGGAGACTTACTTGGATGGATAAGGAGCTGCTGAGGAAACTTAGAGGGGAAATAAGAGGCTTATAAAAGGTGGAAGCAAGGACAGGAGGCCTGGGAAGAATACAGGAAAGTAGTCCAGGAAGCTAGGGACAAGGTTAGGAAAGCTAAGACCCAGTTAGAATTAAACTTGGCTAGGGATGTGAAAGATAACAGGAAGGGATTCTACAGTTACATTGTGAATAAAAGACAGACAAAGGACAACCTGGGCGCCCTCCGAAAGCTATTGGGGACTTTCCCATTGACATCAAGCTGTGTGGTTCGTTAATACGCTGGAGGAAAGGAATGCCATCCAGAGGGACCCTGGCATGCTTGTGAGGTGGGCTGACACCAACCTTATAAAGTTTAACCATGTCAACAGCAAGGTCCTACACCTGATTTGGAGCAATGCAGGCACAGCTACAGGCTGGGCAGAGAAGATATTTAGAGCAGTCCTGTGGAGGACTGAGGGTGTTGGTTGATGAGAAACTTAACATGAGCCAGCTTCAGTGTACACTGTCAGCCCAGAAAGCCAACTGTATCCTGGGCTGCATTAAAAGGAGCTTGACCAGCAGGTTGAAGGAGGTGATCCTGCCCCTCCACTCTGCTCTCTTGAGATCTCCCTTAGAGTACTGTGTTACAGTTCTGGTGTCCTCAACATAACAAAGACATGGAACTGTTGGAACAAGTCCAGAGAAGGGCCACAAGGATGATCAGGGGACTGAAGCACTTCCCGTATGAGGATAGGCTGAGAAAGTTGGAGCTGTTCAGCCTGGAGAAAAGAAGGCTGCATTGAGACCTCATAGCAGCCTTCCAATATCTGAAGGGGACCTATAAAGGTGCTGGGGAGGTACTCTTCATTAGAGACTGTAGTGGTAGGACAAGGGATAATGGGTTAAAACTTAGGGAAAGTTTAGATTGGATATAAGAAGGAAGTTCTTTACTGTGAGGGTGATGAGGCACTGGAATGGGTTGCCCAGGGAGATTGTGAATGCTCCATCTCTGGCACGATGTTCAAGCCTGGGTTGGACAGAGAGTTGGGTAACATGGTTTAGTGTGAGGTGTCCCTGCTCGTGTCAAGGGTTTGGAAGTAGGTGATCTTTAGGTCCTTTTCAATCTTAACTGTTCTATGATTCTATAATACAGATGTCAGTTTCCCTCAATTATTGTAGGCACCAGGATGTTTTTTCAATTGAAGTTGAATCCTTGTAGAATTCATGTTTTGAAGTAACATTAAAAGTAAAAAAACAAAAGTCAGCAGGAGAAAAAAAAAAGCAGCCCTGCCTTGGACTGACTATGAATGGTTATTGATTATCCAAGTGGTTTCTTCTTATTGAAACCTCAGTTGCTAATTCATTTTAAACTATCTTTTTATGGCAGACTGGCTTCCTAACCAAAGGAAATATTGTGAGGCCACTTGAACTTGAAATGAATTTCAACTGAATTACAACTTTTATTTCCTACCATTTAAGACAATTACAATAAAAAAACAAATACCAAAGAAAAAGGCATTTGGAGAAATTAAGAATAGTGTTTCTAAAGGAGAAATGTTAATGCATGTACTGCATCTGGGCATTTGAATTCTGTTCATTGATTATGTTTAAAATGTCTTTGTTAACTGAAGAAAGCTATATGTGACCAGTAAACAAGCTTTCTTTCCAAGCTTATCAATACATTGTATAAAATAATGTATATCACCCTAAGATATTTACTTTTTGTACCCATAATATTTTATCTCATAGAAGATGTTTAGGATTAGGTGAACTTTGTGTGCAAAAGACTGCTCAGAAACATACAAGCACCTATCTTAGGGAAATCACCCTGATCTCTGATTATTAGCATACGGGGGTTGGGTAAGTGTGTCCCAATATTAAAGGATCTGGATGTAGCAGGAAGAAATGTATGTGCTTGCTACTCTAAACCTTTCTAAAATGTAAATTGGTACAGTCAAACTAATTAATCTAGATGATAACTGATGTTAACAATAGCTGCATTAGAGATCTGCATGCCTGGAAGGTAATCTTAAAGGCATAACATGCTAGTTATTTGTGCCTCTATCACTTTTTAAAAAATTTATTTTTCTTATTTTCCTTTCCATGAGACCAGTGAGGTAATGCAGTGGCTCATTAGTGGAAAGATGATGACATTGTTTAAACTCCTATCTATATTCTTCTTCTGATATATCATACAGCTGAATCGGGTTGTTGATTTTTAAACTAACAAACAATTAGCTTTTTTGCTTTTCCCTTACCTGGATTAGCTGTCTGCCAGATCAGTGAATCCACTAGTTTCTTCTATTCAGACAAGCAGTGATGCTAGTTAAAGGAATTTGCATAAGAACACAGCCTGAAGGAGAGAATCCAGTAGAAAGGCACCTGTTCTTTAGGAGCAGCAAATCACTAAATCTCTCACTTCTTTTCCTGAGAATGGTTGTTACTTCGCCAACATCAGTGATCTGTTCTGCAATTCAGCCACAAAGAGACAAATAGACAAAACTAAAGGAAAATGTGTTACAGAAATAAGTGGTTTGGTTTAAAGCTCTCCTAAGACAGCTTTGTTAATGGGAAAAGGTGTATGAAACTTACAATTAGGCTAGATATTACAACTAAAAAGAAAGTGTTTGGTTTAAAATACTACATTTAATTTTCTTAAATTTTTTAGAAGTATATTTTGTAGATTTTACTTTTTGTTCTTCTATAATAATACATTTCTACTATAATTACATGGAAAAACTCTTATCAGTTAGGAAAATAATTTACAACATGTCCCTGTTTATGCATTCAGTTTCTTCATTCAGTTTTGCTACCTAAACTGCAGGGCAGGAAAGGTGCAAGTTATTTGAAGCATTTCATTCCTTTTTTGTTGTAACTGTCACCTATAGATATTCAATATTTCTGAATCTTGTGTTAAAGCATAATGTTGTAATACAAACCTTGAAACTTTTTTACTAGGTAATCCTGCCTCACAGATAATAATAATGTTTCATTCTTAGCACTGAGCTTATAAAGAAAAAAGCATTTTTTGATAAGCAAACTGACAACCTCTCAAGTACATTATTCACAAAAGCACTGTTTTCAGTCTCTTAAAATTCAGTGTTTAGCATGTTTTGATCATAAGCTATAATTATAAGGAACTCTTACCTTTGCTCAATCTTTCTGTTTTGCAAGACTAACCCCTTCTTCTTCCTGCTTGTCTGTTTTTTGAATTTCTGGTTTGAGCACTCATGAATAAAGCAGTTGTAAGGATTTTCACCTAGGGCAAGATAACTGTAAAACGTTCTGGTCTTTAATCTCTAATGCTCCTATCTGTGTTATGTGAGAGAATCTGAAAGAAAAGGTAGGACATTTTGTGTCAGTAGCAAAATCAGCAAAACACAACCTTAGTCTGTGTTCCAGGAGAACTAGGAAAGAAGGAGAAAATAAGATAAATCACATTATTTCCAGATTCTTAGAGAGAGATAATGCTGTATATTTTATGCTGGTAAATACAATCTCAGGAAAAGCATAGATCTGGTCTGTGGTGCAGAGTTGAGTTACATAGTATTACTTGGTTGACATTGAGTGTATATGTTCCTCTGTTTTTAAAATGAGATTTAGTATCTTAATTATGCAATTGAAGCAAAATAAAAAAGAAAAAAAAAACCTCCAGAGATCAATGTGATGTGAACAATCTATCTTTCCCCTGAGAAACATATTTCAAGGAGAAAGTTCTTTTTGTAAGCATGCTGCTAGCAGAAGGATCCTGTCCTTATCACTTTTGCCTCTTTCTGGAGATGATTTCTCCTTCACAGTAATGAAACTTGTAAGAAGGCATCGGTGTTTTGTTTGCATGACTTAAGTTCCATACAGAAGTACAGCAGAGATGTGTATTCCTAAATGAGAAGGAATCAAAGAATCATAGAATAGTTTGGGTTGGAAGTCATCTTTAAAAGCCATGTAGTACAACCCCCCACAGTCAGCAGGAACATCTTCAACTAGATCAAACGGCTCACAGCCCCATTCAAACTTATCCTGAGTATTTCCAGGGATGGGGCATCTGCCACCTCTCTAGGCAATCTGATTCTGTGTTTAGCACCATCATCACATAAAAAATCATATAGTTTAATTAAAGCCAACATCCCTTGTGATCTCATAACAGGCTCTGCTAAAAAGTCTGTCTCCATCTTTCTCATAACTTTCCTCTAAGTACTGAAAGGTCACACAAGGTCTCACTGGAGCCTTCCCTTCTAGAGACCCCAACTCTCTCAGCCTTTCCTCACCTGAGACGTGTTCTAGCCCTCTGCTCATTTTTGTGGCCTTCCTGTGGTTCCACTCTTACAGGTCCATGTCTTTCTTATACTGAGTACTCCAGAGCAGGATGCAGTACTGCAGGTGGATTCTCATAAGAGCAGAGTAGAGGGGGAGAATCACTTCTCTTGACCTGCTCTCCAGGTTTCTTTTGATCCAGCCCAGGATAAAATTAGCTATACTCCAGGCTTCACATCTTCTCTGAGACATGCCATTAATGTATGAATAGGCTTCAAAATCAGATTCTTCTCTTCAACATGCCTGTTGATTTTTAAAAGTAAAATACATAATCAGACTGTGTTAGATCAATAATTTATTTAGCTCAATATCCAGTCTGTGTCATTGACCTGTAAGATACGTACCTACATTTTTATACTAGTCAACTGGAGATGGCCAGACTTCTAGTCTGAGCACTTATTCTAATGATTAAACAGAATGGATACTAATAAGTATGATTTTATTTGTATTAGTGAGTACTCTCCTAGAACATATACGGGAATTGTTTGGGGTTACAATACAAGGTATTGACTGTTTCCAGAAGGTGTTCCCCTTTGAAGAGGAAACGAATTTTATTGTTTGGATACAAACCATTACAACTTACTAGCTTCAGGGCTTAACATTGTTTTTTACTAGTTACAGCCTTTGTGTTCATAGCCCATAGTGCATTTTTATTCTACAAATTGGTTTAATTATTTACAGACCATATGAAAACTCTTGATGTAAAAAAAACTCTGGGAGAATGAGCTGTTCTACTGCTTACCTGAGTATTATGACTCTCAACTGTACAACCGAGAACAGTATTTAAGAGTTGGTTAGGCTGAAGCTTTCTCTGGTAGTCCAGAGAAATACAGCTGCCTGTATGTTCTGATCCTGATTATTTTGTTGTTTTTTAGGGGGGGGGTGTGTTGTTTTTTTTTTTAATGCTACAGGATATCAAGTTTACATGCTCATAAGCTGTCTAGAATAACTCAGATAGCAGTGTGTTATATTCATCAATGTGTACCTACAAATAAGGATTGTTCTCATGCATCACTTTGTGTATTTATCTTGATTGAATTTTGTATGTTTTCTTGACTAATTTTTAATGAATAGAAAGACTGTTTTGTAATTCTTTGCAGTTGGTTTTAGCTTTTACTCTGATAGGTAACTTTGAATTATCACATTACACTATATGCCCTTTTTGAAAACATTTGAGAATAAGATGAATAGCACAACCAGAAGTATTCCTGTTATGGCTACTCTGATGTCTCTCCTCTGTGCAAGAAGCAAACAACTTCTTGGTTTCTGCTTTGTATTTTTTAACTTCTTATTAATATGTGAGAGAACATTTCCTCTTAACTCCTAGCAGCTTAGTTTTTTAAAAAAATTGAAGAGGTTAGCAATTTTTTTTTAAAAGATCCAAGTATGAAGTTGAGTTGGCTTTGAACTTTGAGTCCTCTGTGTAATGAGCTTTGCGAAGCACAGTATCCAACCTACCAAGTTTGGCTGGCTGATGGAAAGTGTAGGTAGGAAAGAGTAAGTTCTGTGCATGTTCCATTGGTGTAAGAGCTGAGAAATGTTGCATTATAGGATGAATAATATAGTTGGGGGAGATGGAAAGAGGGTTAAGTTCTTGAGGTTTCTTATGGAGAGTAATTTCAGGTTTTCTCCCATGATGTAAAGAAGAACCTTATAAACACTGGTTTTCATTAATTTCAAACTAAAATAACTTACGGCCACATATAATTTTTTTTCTATAAAGATGTTTCATTGAAATTCAAGGGCTGCCTAAACATGATTTTTTATTCTAATAGGTAGCTCTACCTGCTCAGTCTTACTGCAAACATGAAAATACATTCTACTTCATAGTCCAGTATAATCTGTTCAGCAACGTCAATAATTTCTCTAATGACATTAGAAGTTGATTAAAAGTAGTGAACAAACCAAAGCAAAACAAAATAAAATTCCTTTCTATTTATGTATTTAATGAAAAAAAAAAAACCAAACACCAAAACAAATAAACAATAAAACCCAAAACAATTATTAAGGAATAAATAAATTACACTATACATGTGCATAAGAGACCTCTTACCCTGTGCACAGCAGGAGGAGACAAAATACCAGTGGTCAAAAGGGGTTGAGATGATTGAGTCATGGTTCTCTTGAGAACTCAAGCTAATAGGACCAGAAAATACACATTTGGGGGAGTGGGGCACTGAGGGTGGTAGCTGATACAATTTTGATATAATTTTGTGGCCAACACACCAGCTACATATATGCAAGAGATATCATATGTGTTGTCCTGGGTTCAGCAGTAACAATCATTTTTCTCCTTCTTAGTAGCTGGTACAGATCTGTGTTTTTGACTTTCAGCCTGGGAACAGCGCTGATAACACCGATGTTTTCAATTGTTACTAAGTGATGTTTACTCTAACCAAGGTCTTTCTGAGTCTCATGCTCTGCCAGGGAGGAGGGGAAGCCGAGCAGGACACCTGACCCAAACTAGCCAAAGAGGTATTCCATACCACAGCACGTCATGCCCAGTATATAAACTGGGGGCAGTTACCCAGAAGGGCTAGATCGCTGCTCGTGTTGGGCTGGGTATCATTCAGCGGGTGGTGAGCAGTTGTATTCTCATCCCTTGTTATTTCCCTTATCATTATTATTATTGGTGGTAGCAGCAATGGTTTCTGTTATACCTTAGTTACAGGACTGGTCTTGCCTCAACCAATGGGAGTTACATTCTTTCAATTCTCCTCCCCATTCCCCCAGGAGTGGGTGGAGGAAGTGTGTGTGTAGGGAGAGTGAGCAGCTGTGTGGTTCTGGGTTGCCAGCTGGGCTTAAACCATGACCTATGTACAAAGTGTAGAACATATTTGGACAATCTAACTGACTTCTTTGATGAAATTATTAGATTAGTGGAGAGCACTCAGTATAATTTATCATGACTTTATCAAGGCTCTCCACACCATCTCTCACAGCATTTTTATATTCAAGAAGAGATATCATCCCAGTGGAATGATCTGTTGTGAAGCGAAAATCTTGATGAATTATAAGGCTCAAGTGCAGCTATTAAGTAATTGTACCGTAGCTGGAGGGTGGTTAAAATTGGAGGTTGCCCTGCGTCTCTCTGGGGGTCCTATCTTTATTGGTATGTTTGTGACTAACCTGGAGGAGGAGGTAGAAATAAACACCCTTTCAAGTCTGCAAATGACACCAAACAGAGATTCAACAGACGTGCCAATACAGGTCATCAAGAACCTCATGAAATTCAACAAGGACAAATGCAGTCTTGTATGTGGGACAGATTAATCCCAGGCTGGGGACTGGCTGGCTAGAAAACAGCTGTACTGAAAAGGCCCTGATTGATCTGAGGAATACAATTATTGTTAGTTACTTAACAGTCAATAGCTTTATGTGGAATACCGTGTGTAGTTTCTTTTCACCCGCTCCACATGCAAGAAAGGTCTGGGTAAATTAGAGCAAGTCTAGTGAAGGGCAACAAGGATTGTCCAACATGTGCCCTCTGAAGAGAAACTGAGGGATCTGGACTTGTTTATCCCCTAGAAGGTAAGGCTTACACCTAAGAGCTGTCTTGCTGTACATAATGACAAGGTTACTGAGAAGATGGAGACTGACTTTTTGCTAAGATACAGAATGGCAGGATGAGATTGTGTGGTCATAAATAGAAACAGGAGAGTTTCACCTAGTAATTAGGCTAAAATCACTGTAAAGGTAATCAAACATTGGAAGAGATTGCCTGGAGATAAACCCTGTTCAAACACATATTTTATGCATAAAAGTCATATTTAGAAGTCTTTGGCTGACTGAGTATTGGTGTGCATTCAGCTTTATTGATAGTAAATTCTACTTTGCATTTAATTAAGTCCCATTTTAGTGGAAGTTTTTATTGGCTTAAATAAGAGCTGATTTCAGAATTGTACCTTCACCCACATAAATTGGTATCTAGTCCAGAACTGTACATGTATTCCTGATTTGACTGGGGAAAGAGATAAGCCAGGTAGCTGCTACTATGTCATATTAAGTGCAAGCACCTATTTAGAAAGGAGGAATAACTAGCACAGGGAGAATTAAACATCAATTCCCTAAATACTTGGTGTGGAATTGTTACAACATGAGTAACTTATGAACCTACCCTGCTTTCATAGTGCTTGGCTTCTGGAGTCTTCTGTACTAACCTGAGATAATAGCTGCACTCTGGAGATCTAGCTTTCAAGTGCAAGAGGTATGAAAAACTAATTCTGAAAGGCAGCATGATTTTTGTCCTGAAAGGGTTGTGGTTGACAGTGCCTTAAACAAAATTCTGCTGATGGTTTCAAGCTCTTAATATTTCATAAATTGTAGAAGAGAAATCATTTAGCTACTCATTCCATTTTTGCTTTGATTTGGAAACTGTAGTGGTTTGTCCTCTTACATCTTCTATCTGCTTTCTTTCTGAAGAAGTATTAGCCCTAAATGTCTTCAGTTCCAGTGTGTGATTTCAGCCTTTTGATTATATTATGAGAATACATGGAATCAATTATTGTACTTATAAACATAGAGAGAAAGGGTAAATAAGTGCATTTGAGGACTAGTTAAGTTGGAAATTAGTTCAAAATCTGTTTTACATCACCTCTGGAAATTGTCTCCTGAATAAAGACAACTGGAATGGCATCTATCTGTGTACAGAATTTTTCAGGCTATACTTTGTAGCAGATGGCATTTCTCTGAGACACTTTGAAGGGACTCAAGGAGAGCAAGGAAAGGAATGAAATTTATTGACACTTGGCATAACGCTTACTATAAACATGTCATCATCTGTGTAGGAAAATCCCTGATACTGAAAAATAAATTTGCATTAATACTTCTAAAATATATTAGATATAATTTTTTTTTCAGAAAATCTCCGTAATACAGATTTTCTGATAAAGGGTAACAGCTTTTTGCCTTATCCTCTCATCCTGTTTCCAGGATTGAGCTTATGCCCAGCACTGTAATACAGTACTTGTTTTGAGCTTGTAGTACCTGTATTGAGTGTGAATATGTGAGAAAAACGATTCTACTGGCATCAAGATCACTGAAGAAGGAGGGAGAGGTAGTTCTCCAGGTGTTGAACAGAAATGCCTCTGCATTTCTTGGTGCAGGCCACGATGATGCAGATTTTTCCCCTGCAGCCCATGGAGGTTCACAGTGCAGCAGATATCCACCTGCAGCCTCTGAAGAGCCCCACTCTGGAGCAGGTGGACATTCCCTGAAAGAGGCTGTGACCCCATAAGCTCCGGGCAAGACCTGTGGCCCTGTGGATTGAAGCTCAGGACCTGTTGTACCAGGGGGATACCAACCTGGAGCAGTCTGTTCCTGAAAGGACTGCACCTTGTGGAAGGGACCCATGCTGGAGCAGCTCTTGTAGAACTACAGCTCATGGGAAGGACCCATGTTGGAGAAATTCACAAAGAACTGTCTACCAATGGGTGGGACCAGCATGAGCTGGAACATAGAATCATAGAATCATAGAATGGTTAGGGTTAGAAAGAATCTTAAGATCATCTAGTTCCAACCCGCCTGCCATGGCCAGGGACTCCTCACACGTAACCATGCCATCCAAGGCTCTCTCCAACCTGGCCTTGAACACTGCCAGGGATGGAAGGGATGGAGCATTCACAACTTCCCTGGGCAACCCATTCCAGTGCCCCACCACTCTCACAGTAAAGAATGTCTTCCTTATATCCAACCTAAACTTCCCCTGTGTAAGTTTTAACCCCTTAACCCTTGTCCTATCACTACAGTCTCTAGTGAAGAGTCCCTCCCCAGCATCCCTATAGGCCCCCTTCAGATACTGGAAGGCTGCTAGGAGGTCTCCACGCAGCCTTCTCTTCTCCAGGCTGAACATACCCAACTTTCTCAGCCTATCTTCATACGGGAGGTGCTCCAGTCCCCTCATCATCCTCGTGGCCCTTCTCTGGACTTGTTCCAACAGTTCCATGTCCTTCTTATGTTGAGGACACCAGAACTCACACAATACTCCAAGTGGGGTCTCACAAGAGCAGAGTAGAGGGGCAGGATCACCTCCTTCGACCTGCTGGTCACGCTCCTTTTGATGCAGCCCAGGATGCAGTTGGCTTTCTGGGTTGCGAGCGCACACTGAAGCTGGCTCATGTTCATTTTCTCATCGACCAACACCCCCAAGTCCTTTTCTGCAGGGCTGCTCTGAATCTCTTCTCTGCCCAGCCTGTAGCTGTGCCTGGGATTGTTCCGACCCAGGTGTAGGACCCTGCACTTGGCATGGTTGAACTTTGTAAGGCTGACATCAGCCCACCTCACAAGCGTGTCAAGGTCCCTCTGGATGGCATTCCTTCCCTCCAGCGTATCAACTGAACTGCACAGCTTGGTGTCCTTGGCAAACTTGCTGAGGATGCACTCAATCCCACTGTCCATGTCACCGGCAGAGATGTTGTTGAACAAGAGAGGTTGCAACACTGATCCCTGAGGAGAAAGGAGAAACAGCGACAGTATGTTATGAGCTTACTACAACCCCAATTGCCCATGCCTCTGCACCACTTTGGGGGAGGAGGTAGAAAAGCTGGGAGTGAAATTGAGTCTGGGAAGAAGAGAGGGGTGGGGAAAAGGTTTTTTTTAAGATTTGTTCTTATTTCTCATTATCTTACTCTGATTTGATCAGCAATAAATTAGACTAAATTTCCCAAAACAAGTCTTTTTTTGCCCATGACAGTAATTGCTGAGTGATCTCTCACTGTCCTTATTTTGACCCATGAGGCTTTTGTTATATTTTCTCTCCTCTGTCCAGATGAGAAAGGAGAGTGATAGAGTGGCTAAGTGGGTACCTAGCTTCCAGCCAGTGTCAACTCATCACGGTACTCCACGTATCTTTAATGCTGTAGGGCTTTTCCTGCAGCTTACAGAGAGGATGGTATTCTATAAAATGTATTTCTACCTCACACTTGTTTATCTGTGTGATGAAAATGGCTTCACTTCTATTTAATTTCTAACTACTTTACTCAGAGTCTTGTGAAGTAGTCCTGAAAAACACATACATATTTTTGTAATTACTTGTTCTATGGAAAACAGACATAAATGAATTTTGACATCCCGTGTTTACTGAGAAGTTAGATAATCCAAATGCAGTGACTCATAGTGTAAAAAATTTACGAGATACTCTGCTCAATTATTTAGAGCACTTATCTTTAATTCCATTTTTCCACTTGTGTCTTAAAGGAAAGAACAGAGTGTTGGAGTGGACTGCAGAAATTGCTGTGGCACATCCCATTCCTATTTATACTTGTGTTAAATTTAAGGAAACAAAAAACTTGGCATAGGATTTTACCCTGTGGGAATGGTGATTCTTCTTGAAGATGTCAGTTGTTGCTTTTGACCAGTCAAAAGAGGTGATTATGCCACTGTATTTAGCATTGGTGCAGCATTACCTTGAGTAATGTGTGCAGTTCTGAGCCTCACAAGTTAAGAGGGAAGTTGAGGTCCTTATATGTGTCCAGAGGAGGGTAACAAAGTTGGTTATCTAAGGACTCTGGATTCATCTACTTTGGAGAAAAAGACACTAAGGGATGACCTTATTCCACTCCACATTCTATTCCATTCCATTCCAGTCCCATCCCATCCCATCGGGCCTAAAGGCTTACAGAGAAGATGTAGGATTGTGCAGATGAAAAATACCTCTCTATGGGAAATGATTTATAAGGAAGAAAGTAAAAGAACTATTTTCACTAGCAATTAATAAAACATGGGGTTTATTTTGCTTAAAAAACAGTAACTTTTGAGGTTCAGTTTCCTTTGAATAATTTATTCACTAAAAGCTTACATAGAATGCCACCTTCTTCGTTGCAAGTTTTCTATTTTGGCCTTTCAGATCAGCCTGCACCTCCTGTCAGGTTTTAAAATAAAGTGCATTGATACAGAAATCTCTCAAAAAATATCCAGTACCCATACCATATGGATATACCATACCAGGTATGCACTGAACTACTACCTTATGAGAATAAAACCAGAATGCATGTGATAATTTTTTTTTGAGCTTTATCAGTTTCTCTAGTTCATAATGCCTTGTTCATCACAGGGACAACTGAGTGAAAGAAGCCTCAAACATAGGCAGAAATTACATCCATTTTGATGAAATGCAGGAAAATTTAAAAAAAAAAATAGGTGTGAAAAGAAAAAAAAGAACGCCTCATACTTTTTATGCTTTCTCCAGCTGATTTGCCTTTTCAGTAGTTTTGAAAAATCTGAACTTAAAAAATTGTAATTTTAATGACAGACAAGAGTCAACATCTTCTTGTATTGCCAAAGGAAGTTTAATCTTCATAAGATATGTTAAAGTCTTATGCCTGCATTTTATACCCATTCTATCTTTGATTTCTGACACAGTTATAGCAGTGTTAAATATTTTCTTGGTAAGAATGAGTGTTATTCACAAAAAGAGAGATCTACTGACTTCCATGAACTAAATTCAACTTAAACTCTAAGTTCTAAATGTTTGCATACAAAGCGATTTCAAATTTGTCTATGCTAAATATCTAATTTCCTATATTAAGTACAGATTGAGTACTAATTTGCTAAATAGTGTTATTCTGACAGAGCAAATACTTTCTAGCTATGTATTTGTATTTATGTTTATTTTTCAGAAACATTTCTGTAAATGCCTGTTAGATTTCTTTCTTTTCCTATTAATGGAAGTTGTGCCCCTAATCCGTAAGAAGCACGCAGAAGAATGAAGAGCTATATTAGTCATTGACTCACTGAGTCAAAATGGTGAAGTACAGTTCCAGTGTGACTTGCAGAACAAGAATACTGCAACTATGATATTTATTTGGATATTAGATTTCTGTAGGAAAAACATATTTTTGTATTATATTTTAATAGTTTTAATTGTTTGCGAGTATCCTCTTGTGTCCACCAAAATTATGAACAGCGGTAGTTCACATGCATGGAAAAAAGAACATGTACATACCTGCATGCATTTCTTCATATCAAATTTAATATAGTATCTATCTACTAATACCTACTCTGGATATTTTAGTCATGACACTAGCTATTACCTTTTTTAATGATCTTTTAGTCATCAATACTACAGTTGTCAAGTATTTAAGTAACATATGAAATATTCTATTTATGAATAGGTATTCAGATGATACATTTTAAAAACTACTTTCTCATGTCCTCCAAGCTTAACAGGAATTAAGAAGAAAAATGTATACATGTTTTTAGGAGACATGCTCAATCTGTTCCCTTTAGTTTGCTGTGTTTGGAATTAGAATTTTCTCATTTAGTAGCTACATCAGAAAGTGTGAGAAATCTTATGGGAAGTCAAGGTTTCAGGTTGCAGAGGGACAGATCTAAAGGAAGTGTTGCAAAAATTACCTCGGCTTCTGTCAGACAGCGGCTTTTTCAGGCTTTGCATAATCTGGTGCTCATAGGATCTTGTAGGACCAGGGGCTTCTCCAATTCATAGAATTTATTTTTTTTTTATTCTATCAGCCTTTATGTCCTTGAAAGTGCAATAACAAATATTAAGATTTCCCCTTTGTGATGAAAGCATAGCCTTTGACTGGTTACTTTTCTGTCCATATTCTGTTTATACTAGAATTAAGTTTTCACTTAAAATATTCATTGGCTTATTTTTCAAGATCTTCACAACAGACATATATGTAATACATGTTTATCATATATAGTACATATATATGTAATACATATGCATAAAAGGTTATTTCCTAAGAACTCTTCGCAGACACCTCTCTTAAGCTATAATTTTTTTTTGTGCTGTAAATAACACATATTTTGTATAACACTTATATGATAAATTCATGGAGACTGTGGACGTAAAAATATAAGTAATTCATATTACATTATTTAGCAACCAACATCTGTTTTTCTTAATAAAGAAACTAAACAATTACCAAGAAAGGCTAGCAAACACTACTAAGCTATCAGTGCACTTCTCTTACTCTGTAACACTAGAGATTTTTGTGACATGAATGATTTTAACTGATTAATGCAACAACTCTGAGGACACTGCTTTTCTTGTTTAAGTATAATGAAAAATATCCGTGTCTGATTTGGGTTGAAAAGGTTCACAGCTTATTTCAGGTCCCGCAAACTGTTGTAAAAGTTAATTTACTTGTATTTGTTTATGTGTTTAAGTTAACTTCTAGAAATTACTGAGATTTTCTGTATGAAACATTTGCCATGTAATGTAGAATAATATCCTTGACACCCACCACCTTTGTAAAAGTTGAACATAAATTTAGTAAAATATCACCTCTAAATAGCAATATGTTCTCTACATTACAAACTAGTAATTACAGCTATTCACCTAGATTAGTGATCCTCCTAATAAGTTTTGGAGTGGCTGATTTTCTTTTACAAGCTCTATTGTTTTTTTGGAGGAGGGACAAGGAAGGGCTAACAGAACTTACACTTTCTATTAATTAGCACAAAGGCGTAGTGTTGTTTTCTGTCTTGTTTTTCCTAGCTTTTCTAAGAATTTCACCTGAGTATTTCACCTGTTTGACCATCACAGAACATGTGGTCATCAGTTTCATAGATCTATCCATTGTAACTCAATTATCTTTTTTTTTTTTTTTTTTTGTGAGCATGAGAATAGCTATCAATATGTGTAGAAAGTAAGGATTTATTTCAACTTTGCCAATTGAATTGACTTTTATCAAAATTGAATTTCTTCTGCCATTTTCTCTCTCAGTCACTAAGTCTCATTCAGTTCTCTGCATTTTTTCACAATTAACTTCCATCTTTATTACTCTGAATGGCTTAATTCAATCAGCAATCTCACACAGCCACAGATGGAAAAAAGATAAAAGCATGATGCTAAGTGGCCTCTGAACTGGGAATGTGTGCTAGGAGACAGTTTTGCTCTATTTTTCACCTAAAAGGAAATTGATTTCTGCTCGAACAGATCACAAGAAGTGTCTCTGTTCATACACAGAGTTCTCATTCCACCAAACCCACAATATATTATACATCTCTAATTAATGTCTACTGTCATCTTGTATAGTCAGTCCTGTTTTAAGTAAAGGAAGCACCTGTGCAGCAGAAATCATGGCATGTTGTGCTCATTGGTAATGGTGAGAGACTGAAAGAGTTAATTATACAAGGTGCTTGCTTTGACTACTTACAGCAGGTGAAGTTAAAGAACCTCCATTTTAAGTGCTGTCTTCCAGTAGTCATATGAGATGTGCCCCTCACTTGAATGGTAAGCTTGGAATGTTCCATTTTCTTTTAAGAAGTCATATTTAGGATGTACATATTTGTACCTATTGCTAAGAAAAACCTTTGTATTTTAGAGATTAAGAAATTTTAGACCAAAATGTATCCAATTGAAGGTAAAAAGGAGAGCATACTCTGCATTGAAACATTATTTGCAATGAGAAAATCTTCTAATTTCCAATGAGAAATGTCTTTGAGAAGGGAACCGTAAATGAAAGTCCTAGACACTTTTTTTTTTCCCACAACTGTGTTTTAATTATTTCTCTCAAGTGTTTTTTTGTTTGTTTTTTTTTTTAAATACTGTGAATTGCAGTTTGCAAATAAAGATATCTCTCTCAAAAAAAGAATCTACTAACAAAACACCACTTGGGATTTTTTTGCTATTCTTTAATCATATGTAAAGAAAATTAAAGCGGAAAGGCTATCATCAAGTGTTATATGAAATTCACATGTCTTTCTTAGGTAAAGTAGTTCTATAACAGAATTATTTTGACTGGCACTCAGTAATTAATGAATGACATCTATCCTGGTTTAGAGTATATTATGAAGCCAGCCACCAACTATAAATGAAAACAAAATTATAACCTTTTTATTATATGTAAATAGAAAAAAAATAAGCAAACCAAAATTGCTTGTTGCCTTTCTATTCCCTTTCCTTCCTCTGAGATTAGACTTATTATTTCAGTGTTGCCTTACCTTCTTCTATTGCTGGGCTATTTAAGAGGCTTTTTAACAGATTTGATTGTTGGCAGATGCTTGGCATTCAATTATTCTGGCAGAAGCTAAAATCATCTGGAGTCCTTAATTTATAACTGTAAATATTCATACTGAATTAAACAGTGAATTATATCCTTATAATGGAGTACCCAAAGACTATTTTACTTATCAACTTAGTTACTTCCAATTATCAAAATACTTAGGTATGCGTTCTGTTGATATCAGATAGCCTAATTTTCTTTTACTAACAGTAATGAGAATTATATGCAGTCAGCATCTGATTATCTGCAAATAAATCTGTTTTGGATGCAGATACCTAAGGCATCACACACTGGAACACAGGAAGGTATATTGGGCAGCTATGTGCTGTGATCCAGGGGCTTGCCAGTTCTTGTTCATACTAGATTTGGTAAAGCAGCAAACATATCAACCACAATCATATCTTCAGTTTAAATTTTTCTAGATTAATTTATCTGTCTGGCCTAACCCATGCTTGGGTGGGGATTTTTTTGTTATTGTTGGGTTTTGGTGGTGTTTTTTTTTTTGTTGTTGTTGGTTTGGTTTGGGTTCAGTTTTTTTGTTCGTTTGGTTTGGTTTTTTTTTGTTTGTTTGGTTTTGGTTTTTGTTTTGGGTTTTTTTGGTGTTTTTTTTTTTTCAATTTTGTGGATTTGTTTGTTTGTTTGTTTGTTTGTTTTCCAGGGTTATCTTTCTTATGTTCTGGTTAAATAGGAATTGAATGGCTTTTTGTCAAGTTGAGTAAATATGCATGCATATAAATAAACAAGTAAACCACAAAATATACATCAAAAAGCCTACTTTATTTAAAAAAAATTAATATATGATAAGGTTTTGTAGTTCTGTATAAAACACAATCTCATTTTGCTAATACCACCAGCTCTTCAGGAAAAATGTGAATACTTTTATTTAGAACCAGCATGTTAAAAAGCAGTGATACCATTTTGAATACTGTTGCAGCTTCAGTAACAGAAATGCTTCAAAGACTAAATAGAAAATTGGGACTCATAGTTTTCAGTTGTGTTTTCATCTTTAGATGGGTATCAAAGATCTTTTCTTATTAGAGCTTCTTTTGTTTTCTTTTTCTGGCCTCCCATCTAGAGGGAACCTCTTCAGGCTAAAAGTAGCAAAGAAATGACACTAATAAAGTACATGGCTTGCATTTCTGTCCCAGATTGGAGGTTCTTTCTAGAGCTTGTTTCTTTTTCTTCTAATTCAGCTAATGAAGTGCTATTTTGTGGTAGATTTTGACTTATGCACAAGGGGAAGGCATTGAATAAACGCATTTTGAAGGACACAAGGCAAAAGCAATAAAAGATGGCCTGAACAATATAAAAAAGAGTGATAAAATCTTCCAGCTCACTGTTGAAACTTTAATAATTTTATAAAAATATCAATTCTTTAGAGGAAAAAAAGTTCTAGATAAATCTTCTTCTAAAATAATAAACTTACATTTTGATACAGTAAGGTTTATATGTATCTACCATACTTTTTTTGTAATAGTGAAACTCTTAGTGCACTGACATCAGGAATAGGGTTATGACAATCCTGCAGCAAGACCAAGCTTTAGAGGGGAATTCCCAGAGAACCATTTAATTTAAAAAAAAGAATTGGTTTTTCTTATAAAAAAAAAAACGAAATCAGTAGTTTTCTATTGGAGCTAACAGACGGTGAGATCCAATAACTGTACTTTCATAGAGGCTAGATCATTCTTTCAGGTGGCAAATTAGACTAAAGTAAATGGAGAAAGAGGACAACTAAATTTCTAAACAGTTCTCTACGTTTTGTCTGTATATTCCTCTGTGACTGCTGGGAGCAATATACAGTCCTCCATGTTTCTGCCTCTTCCCCTTTTCCAGACCTGTCTCTCAAAGCTCTGACAAGCACTATTTCTTTCAGAAATTCAGTTCTCCTCTGTAGTTTATTTTTCTTTTTAGCAGCATGAAGCTGATATCATTTTCATCCTATTTGGTAAATCTTTCTGTATTTGTCCCTTTCTCCCATAATTCTTTTAGATATATTTATACAGATAAGTCAAACAGTGTAAATAGAATAGTGCAAATATAATTCCATTTAAATCATTAATTTAATAATAATTTAACTGTTAGCTTAGAGTATAATATTTTCTAAGATAAAATAATTATTACAAATAATTTTCAATAAATTAATGTTTTAATTTACATAATCAAAAAAATAATTTAAATAACCCAGACAAATATTGTTTATGTCAAAGATGGGATACTTTTGAGTGACTGTATAGAACTCAAAGGGGAAGAAATCAAGCTTGGCAGGGTTTTGTCCAAATTGCTTCTGGTACTCATTTCTGGGCTGCTTTTCCTCCTCAAAATGTCCAGCTCAGGAGCTAGCCAGGGCATTTTTCAATGGCGATTTTGGCATGTAGCTGAATGTGGGCCTTCTTCCACTTCTGCTTTCAAACAGTTTTATTAATCAATGAAAACTCTGTAAGTTGTCCAAACAACTGTGAAAGCCATTTCTGTGGACAGACAGTTCTTCTCAACAAACTCTTTTCCGTCTCTTGTGTCTCAGGTAGGGCTAGATGATTACATTTTTTGTTCCTCTTATATTGTCTGCAGGCTGAGTAAAGCTATCCACCGTACAGTTCCCAAAGAAGAGGGTTTAGAAAAAGAAGCTGAACAGCCTTGTACAGACAGAGTTAATTAATTCAGCTTCTCAGATATGAAGTTATCATGCAATTGGTAGTGTGTAATACAGGCATTCCAGCTGTCACAGGACGTCCTTGGGGGTCTCTGCACAGTGCTGCACTGGAGAAAATGCAGAAACTAAAAACTCAAAAGCAGTTACGTACTTGAGTGCATATTTACCCATAGGCAAATGGCATCCTTGAGAGCTGTCTATATCATCTGATAGAGGCTTGCAAGTCAGTGGCAGTGTGCAAGAGATGACATCAAAGTATGTTATAACCACTTATCCTTGTCATTTTTTTTTATGAAGACAATGAAAACATTTTGTAGGGATAGATTATTGGCATTGATAGACTGTAAGCAACCTTTTCAGGTCATTGCATTTAATATTTGACATATGAAATCATGCTGTGGGAGACAGAATAGGTCATATAGGAGATACATGATCAATATGATGATTACTGCCCTTTCTTATAAATAATTATCCTTCAGCACTTCGGTGACTGTAATTCTGGAGATCAGTGCCTGAAGACAAAAGACCTTTATTTGCACATCTCGCACCTCTTAAGCTGGAACACGTAGCCAGTGTTGCTAGTTTGCAATTCAATATAATGTAGTGTTTTACAGTGCTGTACTCACAGGTAATTTGATGAAAAGTTGTCCTTGACATACTAAGATTTTTCTGATTGTGTTTAAATAGCTTTGTGTTCAAAGTCACTATTCTATATATGAAAAAAAATGGACATTTCTCTAGTTGGCCTTGGACAACATGCTCAGAATAAATACTAGTTCTGTATATTCTTGCTGCTTAGAGCATACATACTTTATTGAGAGTAACACAGAATCACATGATGGATGAGGTTGGCAAGAAACTCTAGAGGTCATCTAGTCCAGCCTCCCTCGTTAATGTAGGATCAGCTATGTGAGCACACTCAGAGCTTTGTTCAGTTGGGTTTTGAACATCTCCAAGGGTGATGCTCCAATTGTGACTCCACAATTTCTCTGGGAAGCCCATGCCAGTGTTTTACCACCTCACAGTAAAGTGGACAGAGGATACACTGAGAAGTGTCTGGCTCCATCTTCTTTTGCTATCTGATATTAATCAGATGTCTAAAGTTCCTGCTGGAGCCTTTCCTTCTCCAGGCTAAATAGCCTTCTCAACTTCTCCTCACATGAGCAACCACATCGGTCTTTTTGTCATCTTCGTGTCCCTTTATTGGACTCTTTCCGCTATATTCTTCTGCTCTGGCAGGGGGATTGGACTAGATGATCTTTTGAGGTCCCTTCCAATCTCCAGCATACTGTGATACTGTGATACTGGACTCTTCCTATCTCAACACATGGGGTTTATATTCATTTGATTCTGCTCCCCATCCCTCTGGGAGAGGAAGTGGAAGAAGGGGGAGGAGTGAGTGGCTGTGTGGTTCTGAGTTACCAGCTGCACTCTTCTCAGCATCATGTGCGCATGAAGACATAGTCTTGTTCAGAGCTTGAAATCTCCCATCTCCCCTAGCCGTATTTTGAAAATGAGTATCTCCTCTTCTGGCTTGATTGTTGTTTCTTCACTGTGCTTTCTTAAAGAAGATGGAAGAAGAATTTTGTGCTTTGCAAGGGGACTTTCCTTAGCCTCTGGAAGGCTCACTTTATTTAATGTAGTTTTAAATTCAATCAACCTCATATGTATGCTTTTGTACTCTAGATAAATTAGCTTTGGATAAGTGCTTGCAAGAAATTCCTCCTCATGTGGACTTTAAAAGGAAGTTTAAGAAGCTTATATGCTTAGCAAATTAATAATGGGATTTCAGCAGAAGAAATCAGGAAGGAAGAATCAGGGAGGAAGAATTTCATAGTTGTTAGCCAAGAAATGCAAGATCCCAGCTGTTATGTCCAAAAGTTACCTGATGACGGAACAAATATTTTACTTCCATTGGCAACAATCTGTCCAGAAGTGTCTACAAAGGAAGATGGAATATTTCTATCTAATGGTAATGGTGAGATCCTAATCACCAAAGATACATGTTTTAGAACCTTAGGAAAATTATACTATTTATTTTATCTTCAAAAAGATTTTGTTTAGTCGTTGTTTTTTTTTCTAAATCTACTTTATCTCAGAACTGTCCAGATTTCCTCAAAAAAAGACAAACCATTTTTTTTTATGCTTAAATCGATAGAAGTCAAAGGTGTATTTTGACTTTTCAGCATGTTTACTAGTCTCAATAGTAGGTAGCTATCAAATCTCTATATATATTTATATATCCAAAATTTCTGTACTAGTATTCAATAGGATCATACATGGTCAAGAAAGTCACAGTTTACATACACGGATATCATAACTTCTTTGAAAGAAATAGTGCAACTTCAGATTACTTCAGTGAAAACTTATAAATGGCTTCTGAACCCTGAGAGAACTTTTATAATGTGGAAATTTTGCTATGCTAAGAGATACGCTGGTGTCTGTTCAGTTCTTCATAACCTCACTTAGAATCATCGAATCATAGAATAGTTAGGGTTGGAAAGGACCTTAAGATCATCTAGTTCCAACCCCCCTGCCATGGCCAGGGACACCTCACACTAAACCACGTCACTCAAGGCTCTGTCCAACCTGGCCCTGAATACTGCCAGGGATGGAGCATTCGCAACCTCCCTGGGCAACCCATTCCAGTGCCTCACCACCCTAACAGGAAAGAATTTCCTCCTTATATCCAATCTAAACTTCCCCTGTTTAAGTTTTAACCCGTTACCCCTTGTCATGTCACTTTAACAAAACTAAACATATTATAATAGCATATTGCATGAAAATGAACAGGAAATTAAAGAGGTTATAAAATAATGTTATTAAATATGAATATAAGAGGAAATCTTCTGTGTATAAAACAAAAAACCCTCCTAGATTGAAAACTGAGTCATGCTTCATTGATTTTATCAGCTGTCTTTCACATGGGAATGAAAAATAAGACAAGGCCCAGAAGTACTGATATGCACCAAATCCTGAGTTAATAAGCAGTACATTGATTACAAAGACAACTGTTCCAAACTGCAAAAAATAATAAATTGAAAATTTATAGCCAGCACAGGTTTACTTAAGAGTTTTCTGATTCAATTATTGATAGCATGCCATTAATATAGTTCTCAGAAGTACACCAGAAGTGAACACTGTGTTCAAAAACAAGGTATGGATCAAATAATATCACCTCACAGTGACAATGCTCCTAAAAACATGACATTTTCTCAGGTAAAGGTTATTTTTTTTAACAGTTATGCTTACTGTAATTCTAAAAGAATACATGTCGTGGTTTAAACCCAGTCAGGTAACTTGTTCACTCACTCCCAGTGAGTGGTGCCGAGCTGACAGCAATCAAGGTCTGTGTCCGTCTCCCCCCCCCCCCCCCCGCACCGGGGCTCTCCGCTTCCCCGCTCCCGGAGGAATGGGGAGGAGGATCGAGAGAGTGCAACTCCTACAGGTTGAGACAAAAACAGTCCAGCAACAAATCACCACCGCTACTATCAGCTAAAACAATGATAAGGGAAAATAACAAGGGAAGAGAATACGATACCACCTGCCAAGAAAGCGAGTTCCACCCGGAAGCCCCTGTCCTTCCGGGTAACTCTCAGTCACCCCCCACCCCGGCCATGACGTGCTGTGGTATGGAATACCTCCCCGGCTAGCCTGGGTCAGGCGCCCCGTCTCTGCTTCCTCACAGCTTCCCCTCCTCCCTGGCAGAGCATGAGCCTCACAAAGTCCTTGGTCAGGGTAAACATCACTTAGCAACAACCGAAAACATCGGCTTCACCAACACTGTTCTCAAGCTGGAAGTCAAAACACAGCACTGCACCAGCTACCACAAAGGAAAAACATGACTGCTACTGCTGAACCCAGGACAATACAGAAAATTATCAGTCTTTTACCTACACATCTAATTTGGAACTGTATTTCAACATATCTGCTTCTTACAATCCTCTTATTTAATTATTCATAGTAGAATATAATCTTAGGGGATTATATTTAATTGAAAACTAAGTGCTTAGGAAAAAGATATCTCATCGTAAAAATGTAGTAAAACCTGTCAAAATCATCTGAGGAACAAGATTGCATTTAAAATGTTGCTGTAAGCACATGAAAACCCAAGTGTTATTGAACCTTATTTCTTTAGTCACTTCTTACCCATTGCAATGGAAAAAAATTATCTGCAAAATCAGATTTCAGCTTTTTTTTTTTTTAAAGTTGTATGTCACATTTTTATTTTCTCAGTAGAGCTGAAAAGCATTTTTTTTCTCCAACTTGTATTTGATACATTTTTTTTCTGAAAGTTTTAGTTCAAGTTCATTGTGGTGTTCTTCTCTCCTCCTTCCATAGCATATTTAAGGGTAGATTTCATCATTCAGTTAAATATCCAGTGATGACTTAGCTGTCACCATGCACAGGGCAGATGTATTGGTGCCACAGAACATAAACTACCTAGGTGTAGGTGTAAAATATCTGCACTATACATGTCAGGATATACTATTTTCAAGTAACAGTAATATTTTATCTAACTAACTGAATCAGTTTTGCTAAGCAAAAAGATGTAAACTCTTCCTTCAGCAATAGTCAGAGCAATGTACAAAAAGTGATATAATCACTAAATAGGACAACTATTTTGACAGGTTTGGTTGCATAGAGTAAGTCATGTCTTGGATGTGAATATGGCAAATTGCAGATAGATAAAAAGGAGATAGAATCAGGCCTGGATGAGAATTTGAGCATGTGTGATAGAGGTGGTGAAAAGGTTTTGGACAGATTAAGAGATAGCAAGAGCAAAATCATATATAAACAATGAAGGGTAGTCAGTTGGGTTTTATACTTTTAAGGTTCTCTGAAAAAGAGTATTTTGGGGATATGTGATAACTTAGGAGCTCTGAACATCTTGGCATTGGTTCAGAGGAGCAGGGCTGACTTTCCTTTTCATTCTTTCATCTACACTCTTCACTCAACCTTGTAATACACAGCTGACTTTATGCCTAGAGCTTAGTTACCATTTATCAAAGCTGCCCAAGCACTACTGTCTTCTTGTTTATCATACACGTGCAGTCTCTCTAGTAAATTACTGGCTTTATTTTTCTTTGAAGCTATCTATTATTGTAGTATGTCATGTGAAACTTAAATGGGGAAATCACAAGCTTCCATTCAGCACTACCAAACAACACATTGTTGTCATCAACGTGAATTTCAGGTTAATTTGTGTTTTCTTACTCTCTGATACATCCCTTTATATGATAGGCCTGTTGCCTTTCTCTTCAGAGGAACAGCAATATTTTGCTTGAGTCTTTGGCTTATAGTCAGAGCAATTACTTACAATTACAAGTCACACTACATACATTTAGCTCTAGGCAGATGGCTTATCCTGTTTTGTCTGCACCTTTGACCAGTGTCTCAAAGCAAGATTCTAAAACAATAGCATATGTACACTGGCTTTGTTCTAATTTATTCCCTCATCTAATTTTTCCTCTTAATTGACAAACAAAAATAAGAACTCACACTATGTGAACCTGTATTTCTGGTTTAGTTCAGGGAAGTAACGTGGTTTCCATTATTGTCCCTCTTACTGCATGTTGATCACAAAATTATTTTTTCTGAAATAATTTTTTCTTCTTAAATAAAATCCTTCTTGAGGAAATTAAAATGGAAACCAAAAATCTGATGCTTACTAAATAATTTCCACCCTAAAATTAGATGTAACAGTCCCAACCAGTGAGCGATGCCTGAACAGCTCTTGAACACTAGTGTGGTGGGAACATGGTGAAACTACATGTAATTCTAAGCAAAGCTCCTAAACCTCAGAGAACGTATTTGCAGAGGTCTTGTTATGGTCTATTTCAGCATGCTGGTTCACTTTTCCAGCAGTTTACTTGCTAATGATGTCTCTGAGGCTTTATTCTAGTGTTATTCTTCTAAGTCGTGAATTCTTTGGTGATATATGTTTGCTTATGAGAGCCTAATAATGTCAAAGAATGAATTAGCCCATTGCTAACTCTTTATTCTAGAGCTTCTCAACAAAGTTTCCCAGTGTTTCATTGCTATCTTCCAGAGCATTCAACAAAACCTACTAAATAGAATTTCTGTTCTGTGATTGGAAGTTTCATCCAGTTTACTTTTAATAGCCATAACTGTTGACCTAATAACTTTATCTCTTTGAATACCTAATGTCTTTATCATATTACTTAAGTTCTCTTTATATTTTAATCAACAGTCTTATTCAAGCACCTATATCATATGGATAGAGATCTAATTATGCAATTTGATAGCTCTGCATATTCACATATGATAACATATTTCAGTTGGTTTATGATTTGTAAGTAATAACTTTATATGACTCACTGACACAAAATATTCACCTCTTTTTTGTGGCATTTTTCTCCTTTACCAGTGGGAAGTGCCTAAAAAAAACCCCAAACATCTGCATTAAATATATTTATCCAAATCACCATATAGCTCTCTATATGACATCTGGTTGAGATTGTTTCATTTGTCTTATATTTTGTTCCTTTTTTATTTATTAAATAGCAAAAACCCTGTATGTGACCTTAAAAACTCACCCATTACTTTATGAAGGAAAATGACACTGCTTTGGAAATTTGGATAGAGGAAGAAAGAAATTCTGAGTGCTATGGCTTCCCCTTAACTGTTTACTGGTTTATGTTAATCAGTGCTTCTTTTTCATTTTTAAAGGAAGTAAGGTTAGAATACATAATAATTCAGTACCATTTTAAGATCTCAATCATCTACTTCTTCTACTAGCACTTTTTACAGCTGGGAGTAGTCCTGTCAACTGTCCTATTTTCTCATTTAGGAATATTCCTTAAGTTTCATGACAAAGTTGTGAGTAACTTCATCTGACACAAAACTAATTTTCTTTATATTTGTTTTAGTCTCTGTTACTAGAAGGAAAACCTCTAATCTTTGCTTTTAAAAGGTGTGGTGACTACATATGATGACATCTACAAAGAAGCTATTTTTGAGAGGATTTATGATACAGTTGAGAAAAGATGAAAAGTAACTGCTGGGCACAGAGCACAATAAGTTTGCAATGTAAACTAAAGAGATTCTGTATGCCATTTGTTATTCTTTAATGATGTGGGACTTCTTTTATATGGATCTATCTCTTAGTGCAAAACTCATATCAAAATGTGTAACATATCGGTAGAAAATAAGTATTTTCAATACTCATTTCTAAATTGCGTAGCTTTATGGACCACATAAACACATGCAAGATCTTTAGAGTTCATAAAATGTTATTACAATGAATATACATAAACACAAAAATGTGTTTTTCTTCTTGAAGTCTATACCTGAATCTAAAATAGATACAGAGCCAGCACTGTATCTTCCTCTTTCCAAGACTACTTCAACGTCAAAACATGAAAAAAATAAAAGTGCTTGCAGAATTGCAGTGGTAAATAATCTCAGGTATAGAAGACAGACATTCTAGGACTAGCTTCCTACTTCCATCATGTCCAACATGTGGAGTGAAATCTTGATGGCATGAATCTGAAGGTATGTGTAATATATTGCGAATTGTCACAAGGGTGTATGGGTGTATACAAAACCTAATACAATATTTTTTTTAAGATTATGTTCAACTGGTAAAATCACAATAGTGCAATTTCACCCACCTTCTCTTTCAGAGGGGCTCCTAAAGGGAATTACATCCCAAACCATGGCTAGGTATGGGGAGAAAGAGTAATTAAGGCCTTAAGAACAAGCAAAGAAATTAGCTAGCTTACCACAAGGTTCAACTTTGCTCTTCAAACAGCTTTTATTTAGCAGAAACTATGTCTTTGACACTTATTTCATAGGAGTTTCTGTTCGGCAGAGATTTTTGGTTTTACAGAACATTAATGATAATTCAGTAAAGTCTCTTCATATTTGCTCTTATTGCATATAATTCTCCCTCAACTTTCCTCCATGCACACTCCATTTTATTTAAAACGTTCTGAACTACATTTCTGTCTGTTACCTGAAAATAACCACTAAGATCATCCTTTACTTGTTGCTTTTTTCCACAGTTGGTTCCAGGAGCTTCCAACAAAAATTTATTTGCTTTGTCTCTAACTTAGCTTTTATATTCTTGACCTTAACATAGCACTTAGAGGTGCCTTGCTTGACCTCATGCTCACCAACAAGGAGGGGCTGGTTGGCAATGTGGCCCTCCAAGGCAGCCTTGGCTGTAGTTATCATGAGATGTTCAAATTCTAGATCTTCAGGGCAGTGAGAAGGGCAGGCAGCAAGCTCACTGCCCTGGACTTCAAGAACAGACTTTGGCCTCTTCAGGAACCTGGTCAGTAAGGTTCCATGGTATAAAGCCCTAGAAGACAAGGAAGGACAAGACTGCCGGTTGGTATTCAAGGATCACTTGCTACAAGCTCAGGAGTGTTTAATCCTGACTAGAAGGAAATGTGTCAGGAGGGCCAGGAGGCCTCCATGGGAGGATAAGGAGGTGCTGAAAAAACTTAAAGGAAAAAAAAGCTTCTAAAAGGTAGAAATTAGGATAGGTGGCCTGGGAAGAGTACAGGGACATTGTCTGGGAAGCTAGGGATCAGGTCAGGAAGTCTAAGGCCCAGATAGAACTGAAGCTCTCCAGGGATGTGAAAGATAACATGAAGGGCTTTTATAGGCATGTGGCAAGCAAAAGTCACACTAGGGGTAACATGGCCCCTCTCCAGAAGGAAATGGGAGAACTGGCTATGCTGGATTTCTAGAAGGTTGAGGTTTTCAGTGAATTCTCTGTCACAGTCTTCACCCGCAAATGCTTTGACCATGCCACCCAAGTCTAGCAAGGCAGATGCATAGACTGTGAGAATGAAGACCTTAAGCCCACTGAAAGAGAGGACCAGTTTCAAGACCATCTTAAGAACCTGAATGTGCACCCATGGGACCTAATGAAATCCATCTATGGGTCCTGAATGAAGTTGCTAAGCCACTGTCCATCATATTTGAAAAATCATGTCCCCTGGGTTCAGCACTAGCAGTCATTTTTCTCCTTAGTAGCTGGTGTAGTGCTGTGGTTTTGAATTTCAGTCTGGGAACAATGCTGATTATAATACAGATGTTTTTAGTTGTTGTTAAGTAATGTTTAAGCTCACCAAGGACTTTCTGAGTCTTATGCCCTGCCAAGGAGGAGGGAAAGCTGGGATGAAGCAGTGACAGGACACCTGACCCAAACTAGCCAAAGAGGTTCTCCATACCACAGCACATCATGCCCAGTATATAAACTGGGGGCAATTACCTGGAAGGGCGAGATCACTTCTCAGGTCAGGCTGGGTATCGGTCGGCGGGTGGCGAGCAGTTGTATTCTCTCCCCTTGTTATTTCCCTTATCATTATTATTATTGGTGGTAGCAGTAGTTGTTTTGTGTTATACCTTAGTTACTGGACTGTTCTTATCTCAACCTGTGGGAGTTACATTGTTTTGATTCTCCTCCTCATCCCTCCAGAAGCAAAGGGAGGAAAGTGGGGAGAGGAGTGAGTGAGCAGCTGCGTGGTTCTGAGTTACCGGCTGGGTTTAAACCACGACATCATGGCAGTCAGGTGAACTTCCTCATGACTGGAAAAAGGGAAATATAACCCCATTTTCAAGAAGGGTAATATGGAGGACCCAGGGGACAACAGATCAGTCAGTCTCACCTCTGTGCCTGGCAGGATTATGGAGCAGATTCTCCTGGAAAGCATGCTAAGGCACATGAAAAACAATGAGCTGGCTGGTGACAGCCAACATGGCTTCACTAATGGCAAATCATGGCTGACCAATTTGGTGGTCTTCTATTGATAGGGCTGCAGAACTGATGGACAAGGGTAAAGCAGTTGATGTCATTTACCTGGACTATTGCAAAGTGTTCAACACTGTCCCGCATGACCTCCTTGTCTCTGAACTGGATAAAGAATTGGCTGGATGGCTTCATGCAAAGAGTTGTGGTCAATAGCTCAGTGTCTAACTGGACAAAAATAATGAATGGTGTCCCTCAGGGGTAGGGGATGGGACAGATCCTCTTCAATATCTTTATCAGTGGCATGGACAGTGGAATTGAGAGCACCCTCAGCAATTTTTCCAATACACAAAGCACTGTGGTTTGATTGATACACTGGAGGGAAGGAATGCCATCCAGAGGGAGCTTGACACACTTAAGGGTGAGCCAATGCCAACTTCATGAAGTTCAACAAGGGCAAGTGCGAGGTCCTGCACCTGTTTCAGGACATTCCCAGGCACAACTACAGGTTGGGCAGAGAAGAAATTCAGAGCAGCCCTGTGGAGGTCTTGGGGGTGTTGGTGGAGGAGAAACTGAACATGAGCCAGCTTCAGTGTGTGCTCACAGCACAGGAAGCCAGCCGTACCCTGGGCTGCTTCAAAAGGAGAGTGACCAGCAGGTTGAAGGAGGTGATCCTGCCCCTCTGCTCTCGTAAGACCTCACTTGGAGTAATTTCTACTGTTCTGGTAGTTCCTCAACATAAGAAGGATATGGATCTTTTGGTGCAAGTCCAGAAGAGGGCCATGGGGATCAGGGGTCTGGAGCACCTCTCGTTTGAAAACAGATTGAGGAAGGTGGGATTGCTCAGCCTGGAGAAGAGAAAGCTGTGGGGAGACGTCATAGCAGCCTTCCAGTATCTGAAGGGGGCCTACAAGGATGCTGGAGAGGGACTCATTCTCAGGGACTACAGTGATAGAACAAGAGGTAATGGGTTAAAACTTAAACTGAAGAAGTTCAGGTTAGTTATAAGAAGGAAGTTCTTTATTGTAAGGGTGGTGAGGCACTGGAACAGGTTGCCCAAGGGAATTGTGAATGCTCCATCTGCAGCAGGATTCAAGGCTGGGTTGGACAGAGTCTTGGATGAGATGGTTTAGTGTGTGGTGTACCTGCCCATGGCAGGCGTTTGGAACTAGATTATTTTAAGATCCTTTCCAACCCTAACTATTCTATGATTCTGTGATTCTACTGAACATCAAAGTTTTCACATTCTATTTCAGATCTGAAGAAGGCTTGGGAGAAAATAAATTCCAATTATTTCTAACTATACCAAATTATTCTAATAAAACATACTATTTGTATCTACACATCTTGTCCTCTGTCCCTCGCTTATCACAGGTACATTAGTATTAACACTTTTTTTTCCTTTTTAATAGAGGTAACTAAACTTGTTTTTCCTATACAAAAATGTTTCTGTGACGTGTTGACTTCACTGAGTGCTCTGAGATTTTCAGAGATTTATTAACTTATCAGAGGCAGATATAGATCAGTTAACACAAAATGTGTTCCCATTCCAATACATATGTAAGTCTTAAAAGTGAATATGAAAATAATGTGAAGCTAATAATGCATCCCTTCCTTGTCTGTATAACTCCAGTGATACAGAAATGAAAAAATCCTCATGTAAGAACACTGTGCCGTGTGACTAGGCAGTAAATACAACACATATGCTCCATAATATGATTTATTTATAAAATGTAATTAGAACATTCAAGTGATATACTGCAACATCGGCTCTAGAAGTCAGTTTAGCCAAGGTTAGTTAAGTTCCTTGACAGCAAAACCCATCAACTAAAAATGTCACAAAATAACAGGGTCAGACAAAACTGTGTAACTTCTCTTAACTGCTTTTTGTAAAAGCATTAAAAGCTTCCAGCAAATTACTTTACAGACCCATGAGAGGGGTTCCTGTGAAAAACAGCAATCTGTTTATTCTTGCTGCTGAAAAGCATTTATCTATTCTCTCTGGTGTTTCACAAAAATAGCATGTCCAGCTCCTGTTTGCGTATAGAAAGTACTACATAGAAGAAATGCAAACATAATTCCTGCTTTATATATATTCACCACAAAATATAAATCAAAAAGAAGTGGAGAATAAAGTGTAATATTTGTGATGTGTTTATAATACAAAAACATAGAAGAGAAAAAGAAAATTATAGCATATAACAGAAAATAACGTGAAAAAACTCAGAGGTGAGGAATACTTCTTGCTTAATGAAAAATCTGAGTTAGTAATATGCCAATGGATATAATACTTTCCATAGTTTTTTAAAAGGCTAAAATATAAATACAAAAGACAAATAAGAACAGCCACATTGTGTAATATACCAAGTTCCTCGTTGAATCCTTTAGTAAATTTTCTCATTTTGTCCACAAGCCACACCTGTCAAAGGCAATCAGTGCATTCCAGCCTGCTTGCTGAAGTACTGCCAGTTCCTAACATTTATATATAAGCCAACTAGAAGTAGATGGTCTATTAATTTTCTTGAATTGGTATCTTGTGACAGAAACATATACATTTTGCAAATAATTGCCATCAGGTTAAGTGGAAGGTTTATTCCATTTATTAAATGAATATGTTGATGCATTTCTCTTCAGTAAGGCACAGTAATTGAACAGCATAATAATAAATGTGTAAGTCTATTTCAAACCAGGTCTCCTTTTAACTTAGCTGATACTCCACTAAGCAGTTTTCCTGTGTTAGTAGACGTTATTAGGGATAACTTTAGAAAAGTTTTGCATTTTTCCATATATCTATCTAATAAAATCTCACTGCATAATCATTAAATTAACAGTAAGAAAATAATTTAAGGCCTACAATACAAAATTATCATAGTCTAATTCCTGCATAATTAAGATCATGCCTTTTCTCACTGACATAGTCATGTGGGCTACATAAGACTGTAGTTTATATAGTCAGTAAGATTCTTTTAGAATCTTATTCTTTGAATATGTGTAATCCCTGCCATCAGCTATGTGCTATATTCTGAGAATGCATTTACAGGAAAAAAACATGAAAATATTCCCTGAAAAATATGCCAGGAAAGGAAATAGAATATTGATGTTACTTATATAGTGACTTAATGAAAAAGGAAAGAAAGCTAAAAATAAGCAAAATACAATGAACTAACAGCAACTAAAAAGTTATTTCTCCCATGTTTTCTGAATGGAGGAAATACAAAATTAATACTAAAAATAGCTAAGAGAAAAACCAAGTTTTTTATTCCTCTTTATCAGCGTACGCATCTGCTCTGACATTTACTTCTGGTGGAGTTAATTTTTTTTTAAATCTGCTTCTAGTCAATGCTTGATATTTATCTTTTATTCTTGTTTCTTTTGTATATTAGACTTATAAACCACTAGTAACTTTTGATAAAATAATACTGTCGTGGTTTAAACCCAGTCAGGTAACTTGTTCACTCACTCCCAGTGAGTGGTGCCGAGCTGACAACAATCGAGGTCTGTGTCCCCCCCCCCACCGGGGTTCTCCCCTTCCCCACTCCCGGAGGAACGGGGAGGAGGATCGAAAAAGTGCAACTCCCACGGGTTGAGACAAGAACAGTCCAGCAACCAATGTACAACACAAATCACCACCGCTACTATCAACTACAACAATGATAAGGGAAAATAACAAGGGAAGAGAATACGATACCACCGGCCAAGAAAATGAGTTCCACCCGGAAGCCCGTGTCCTTCCGGGTAACTCCCAGTTACCCCCCACCCCGGCCATGACGTGCTGTGGTATGGAATACCTCCCTGGCTAGCCTGGGTCAGGCGCCCCGTCTCTGCTTCCTCCCGGCTTCCCCTCCTCCCTGGCAGAGCATGAGCCTCACAAAGTCCTTGGTCAGGGTAAACATCACTTAGCAACAACTGAAAACATCGGCTTCACCAACACTGTTCTCAGGCTGGAAGTCAAAACACAGCCCTGCACCAGCTAACACAAAGGAAAAAAAAACATGACTGCTACTGCTGAACCCAGGACATTTTCCACCCCTTATTCCATACCATTCACGTCATGCTCAGATCCCACATTTTCAATACACCATCGCTCTCCCATATATATACATCCATATACATACAGACCAAGAGGAAAAGATCATTTTCTTAGTGCATGGACCAATCCCTATAATGCTGCCGAGTCCATTCGGTCCATGATGTTCAAAGTTCATTCTCTGTTGGGATGATGCCTGGAGGGAAGTCAGGGCCAGTCGCTGGTGACCTGGAGACATCTAGTTGATGGGCTATAAAAGCATTACACAGCTGGCAACAGCATACAATTGAGTTCACTGGCTGTTTTCCCCTAAAATCAAATCCCCTTGAGGTATACATCGGACTTCCCCATCTTCCCCCATTGCCCACCAAGTATATCCAGGTCCCTGAGCAAAAGCAATCCCACGAGTGGGTTTGCCTTTACCTGAAGCAGGAATTACCCAGACTGTCTTCCCCAGCAAATTCTTCTTCATATGCACCATGGGAACTTTGTCCCCCTCTACAATATGTAAAAGTTCTGACTGGGCTGGGCCAGCCCTGTTGGCAGATCCTCTGGAGTTGACCAACCAGGTGGCCTTTGGTAAGTGTGTATCCCAATGCTTGAAAGTTCCCCCACCCATTGCTCTCAGTGTAGTTTTTAACAGCCCATTGTACCGTTCGATTTTCCCAGAGGCTGGTGCATGGTAGGGGATGTGATATACCCACTCAATGCCATGCTCTTTGGCCCAAATATCTATAAGGTTATTCTGGAAATGTGTCCCATTGTCTGACTCAATTCTCTCTGGGGTGCCGTGTCGCCACAAAATCTGTTTCTCAAGGCCCAGGATAGTGTTCCGGGCAGTGGCATGGGGCACAGCGTATGTTTCCAGCCACCCGGTGGTTGCTTCCACCATGGTAAGCACATGGCGCTTGCCTTGGCGGGTTGGTGGCAGTGTGATATAGTCAATCTGCCAGGCCTCCCCATATTTATACTTCAACCATCGTCCTCCATACCAAAGAGGCTTTAACCGCTTGGCTTGTTTAATTGCAGCACGTGTTTCACACTCATGAATAACCTGGGCAATAGTGTCCATTGTTAAGTCCACCCCTCGATCACGGGCCCATCTATATGTTGCATCTCTGCCCTGATGGCCTGAAGTGTCATGGGCCCAACGGGCCAAAAATAATTCACCTTTATGTTGCAAATCTAAGTCCATCTGAGCCACTTCAATCTTAGCCGCTTTATCCACTTGTTGGTTGTTCTGGTGTTCCTCAGTGGCCCGACTCTTGGGTACATGGGCATCTACATGACGTACCTTCACCACCAGGTTCTGCACCCTGGCAGCGATATCTTTCCACAGTGCAGCAGCCCAGATGGGTTTACCTCTGCGTTGCCAGTTGCTCTGCTTCCATTGCTTCAACCACCCCCACAGGGCATTTGCCACCATCCATGAGTCAGTATAGAGATAAAGTACTGGCCACTTTTCTCGTTCAGCAATGTCCAGGGCCAGCTGGATGGCTTTCACCTCGGCAAACTGACTCGATTCACCCTCTCCGTCAGCAGTTTCTGCAACTTGTCGTCCAGGACTCCAATTGGCACTTGTTGTTCTTCAACTTTCAGCAACCCCACAGCAGAGGGATCTTCTGAGAGACCAGGCAAGGTGGACAGCTGCTCAATTTCCTCAGTCTCCAAAGCAGCAATACCAAAAGCCCACCGGTACCCTTTTGGGTCTTTGAAGTACCCTCTCTTGAGGTAGTCTATGCCGAGGATGCATGGAGCCTCTGGACCAGTCACAATAGGGTGCTTTTGCCACTCCCTCCCAGTAAGGCTGATTTCAGCCTCCAGCACAGGCAACTCTTGGGATCCTCCTGTTACTCCAGAAATATAGATGGGTTCCACCCCTTGACAGCTTGATGGCATCAGGGTACACTGTGCACCGGTATCTACTAGAGCCTTATACTTCTGTGGGACTGATGTGCCAGGCCACCTGATCCACACAGTCCAGTAAATCCGATTGTCCCCTACCTCCACCTGGCTGGAGGCAGGGCCCCTCTAATGGTCGTCACAGCATTGGACACTTAAGTCGTGGTGAAAGGGATTATTCTTCGTTATGACAGGAGCTGGAGTAAAATCAGCTCTTCCATTCCATCTGGGAAACTGCTCACCAGAGACTGAAGCCGTAGCTCTCATGGGACGATCAGTCTTGGCCCTTTCTGCCCTCTTCAGTTCACTCACCCGTTCCTCCAAAGCTGAAGTAGGTTTTCCATCCCACTTTGTCATGTCTTCTCCGTGATCCAGCAGGTAAAACCATAGGGTACCCCGTGGCGTATACCTCCTGTATCTATCTCCTCTCTTGAACAATAGGATGCCTTTTGTTAATAGCTGAGACGTGTGTTGGTACACGTGAGGAGCTGGATAAATCAGATAGATCGTCCCTCAATTGTTTGAGGTCCTGGGACAGTTTTTCCACGGCTGAGATGATGGAAGGGGTGAGGTTGTCTTCGAACTCTCGGAGTTTATGAACCATTTCATCCACTGTTAGTGGTACTATGTCATTCCAGGTTACTGTTGCCAATGAATGGGCATATGATGACGTTGCATTCCGTGAAAGTTTTCGCCACATGGGTCGTGTACGTTCAACTTCATCTGGATCTATAGGTGTATCCCCGTTATTCGGCTTGATGTGATAGAGCATCTCTACGATGGCCGATTCCCTCAGAGACTGGATGCCTTTGTCTAGAGTAGTCCACTTGGCTGAACGACTCGTAACATTGTCCTTGTACGGAAACCTTTCTTTCACAGCTGCCAAGAGCCGCCTCCAAAGGCTGAGGGACGTTTTCTCTCTTGCAATTGCTTTGTCAATTCCCCCTTCTCTAGCAAATGATCCCAGCTGCTTGGCTTCTGTACCTTCTAGTTCGTGACCATCGGCCCCATTGTCCCAGCATCGGAGTAACCAGGTGATGATGTGCTCCCCTGGTTGACGGGTAAAATCTTTTCGCATATTCCGCAGCTCGGTTGAGGTCCGAGGTCGAGAAGTTACCTCTTCTTCTTCTTCTTCGTCATGGGATGATGACTCCTGATCAGATTCTGGACCGGGTGGTGAATTCATTGGTTCTTCATCTCGCTTCACCCTTTTTGCCTCCTTTTTGCTTGTTCTCTTGCGTACAGGGGCAACTGATATTGGTACGAATTGGTCCTCTGGTTTGGCTGCAGTGATTATCACTGTGGTTTGAGTAGCAACTGTACTTGTTGCTGGGGGTGGTGTAGCTGCTGTGCTTGGAGCTGGGGTAACCACGCTGTCTGTTGCAGTTGAAGTTTGAGCAGCTGCTGTACTTGCCGCTGGGGTAGCTGCACAGTTCACTGCAGCCAAAGTTTGAGTAGCGACTGTTGCTTTGCCCTCAGATCCGCCGACATTCTTTTCCTTTTGAAGGTGCTGGATAGTGTTGAACAAGGCCCTGTAAGCATAGGCCAAGCCCCAGCACGTTGCCATGATTTGTCCATCTCTGGTATGGCCAGAATGACCACACACCTCATTTAAGTGTTTTACTAATTCTTCTGGATTTTGCAGTTGTTCGGTAGTGAAATTCCAAAGTACTGGAGGGGCCCACTGACCTAGATACTTGCCCATACTACCCCACACACCCTGCCACTCATGGCTGTCCAGCCTCAGGGAAAATTTCTGGGTCCTCCTACATCGTCGTTTGACCCCAGACAAGACCCAAACCTGACTCTGCTTAACTCTTGAAATCAGTAGTGGGTAAAACACACTCTGTATGCGTGTTAGCATGGTGATTCCCATCACCATCAGCAAACAAGTCTCAAAAGTATTAAAATGCCATTCAAAAAATTCAAAACTCTTAAATGTAAATGGTCTGGGGGGACGACCGGGAGGGTAAAAGGATGCCTCCTTCACAGGTTGAGCACCTGAGAAGGAGAAAAAAGATGTGTAATTGCTAAGCACCTCCATCATATACCTCCCAAAGTATAAAGGTGGTGACCACACTGGGAACATAAGCCAGATCAGTTTCATGATCAATGATTCTATTGTATTACAAGTCATTACCATAAAGTACAATGGGACAAAAACCTTAGCCCAAGCCCCACACTTGAAAAACACTAATATAGCAAATACCGGATGGGAGTAAGATACGATATACTGAAACTGTGAGATCAAGAGGAACAAACTTGAGAGCAAATAAATCAGCATCGTGACGAATGACTATCAATCCAGTCAGATCTGTTCTGATCTCAACCCCTCATGCCCCACGTTGGGCGCCAAAAATAACTGTCGTGGTTTAAACCAAGTCAGGTAACTTGTTCACTCACTCCCAGTGAGTGGTGCCAAGCTGACAACAATCGAGGTCCGTGTCCCCCCCCCACCGGGGTTCTCCCCTTCCCCACTCCCGGAGGAACAGGGAGGAGGATCGAAAAAGTGCAACTCCTACGGGTTGAGACAAAAGAGTCCAGCAACCAATGTACAACACAGATCACCACCGCTACTATCAACTGCAACAATGATAAGGGAAAATAACAAGGGAAGAGAATACGATACCACTGGCCAAGAAAACGAGTTCCACCCGGAAGCCCGTGTCCTTCTGGGTAACTCCCAGTCACCCCCCACCCCGGCCATGACGTGCTGTGGTATGGAATACCTCCCCGGCTAGCCCGGGTCAGGTGCCCCCGGTCTCTGCTTCTTCCCGGCTTCCCCTCCTCCCTGGCAGAGCATGAGCCTCACAAAGTCCTTGGTCAGGGTAAACATCACTTAGCAACAACTGAAAACATCGACTTCACCAACACTGTTCTCAGGCTGGAAGTCAAAACACAGCCCTGCACCAGCTAACACAAAGGAAAAAAAAACATGACTGCTACTGCTGAACCCAGGACAAATACATAATTAAAGATACAAAATTATGGATCTGATGACCCCTTTTACAAATTATACCACTCATATTTATGGTTTAATTAGAGCCTTATGGTCTAGTGTGAGGTGTCCCTGCCCATGGCAGGGGGGTTGGAACTAGACGATATTAAGGTCCTTTTCCACTCCTATCCATTCTATAATTTTATGAACTAAGCATCCTAGAGAGTTAGAACAAGGAGGATAGTAAATGGATGGGTTTAGAAATCAAAGCTGAAATGAAAGCATGAATATCTGAAGGGATAATTGGACTTGTTCTGTATTTAAATGAAAGGGAAACATCTAGAATAACAGATGAATGAGATCCATCTACTACAACACAGGAAATAAGGAAACATTTGAATAGGCAGGAATGTTATTCAGTCTAAGAAGCTGATTTTCATTTAGTTTGGAGTTATCGTATGCATGGAAATTCCATGGATGGGCTTGCAGCTTTTCCTAATCCAAGTGTTGAAAAAAGAGGTCTTGTAAGAGGAAAGTTTAAGAGTTTGTTTTCTCTGTGGCCTGAAAAAGGAACATACCTAGTGTTGACTGAAGTTGGCATTGTTCTGCATGCAGGGTAGGTTAGAGGAGTGTAGCTATTCTCAGTAATGTTCCAGTGTGCAATATTTCCTTGCCCTTGGCTGAAAAGTCTGAACATCTGAATTCCAAAAAGAAAACCAAGCATAATGTTAGTTCTATCTACCCAAACATTCCCTGTGAACTTCACATTATTTCACAAGATGAAATATTACCATACTGAAATAGAGAATTTATAGAATAATTTTGGACCGTGTATATTATTTTCTCTTTTCAACAAATCAAATTATTCTAAACTTAAGGCATTACAGATGAGAAGTACTGAAGTTACTTGATGTATCTGACTGCCTTGCACATTTTACCTAATGTATGTTTGAAATGTCATTGTCCAAATAATGTCTAGGAGGATGTTTCTGGTTTATTGTTTTATACCTCCATGGATATGAGATAATTCAAGCTAATTCACATTTAGTGGCTGTAGAAACATTTCATGACTTATATGATTTTGTATGATATTAAATAATAGACATCACTGGTATTTGACTCATAACAAATCCTGTAATATAATTATTATACATTAATACTTTTAGATTGATAAGTTAGGTGGCTTTTCTTCAGCATGGAAAAATACCAGCAGGGGACTATTTACTGAGATATCAGCTCCTGACTGTTGATTTTTCAGTTATAATACAGAAAATAAGTTCTTTCATACAATTTGCAATGTGCAGAGAAGAAAAGTTGTTACTCAGATATTCTGATTTTGCTTTGAGGCATTTTCAGTGGAAGCTAGTTGGTGTAGAATGCTAATTCCAGGTGAGGTTAAAACCTGAAATAAATAGCTAGTCCAGTTTTGAAAAACAGTAATTTTAACTATGTTTAAAAAATATTAAGACACACGTTGTTTTATCTTCTGACTGGTGCTTTAGTCCTTGGCCTCATTTTTGTAGCAAGAAATGCTAATTTATGCATAGTAATGGGGATGATGAAATACTCTAAGTTACACCAAAGTTTGCTCTATTGATAGTATAAATAAAATAGTATTAATAAATCTTCAAGAAATATCTGTTGTCATTTGAAATATTATTTCTTGGGGCAGTATGTTATATGAAGTTTCTTAAACAATATCATGTATCTTAAAAGATATCTTGTATCATAGATAATTTACATCAGGAAATGAAAAAGCCAGCCTCAAATTCTATGTCATAATATCTGCTTTTTTGTGTTTGTGAACACAGTAACGCAGTCAAAAAGTGATGCATGGTGGTTTAACTAAATACAACTGCAGAAGTCAAACTGCTGATCTCTTCTATCACTCTCTTTAAATGCAATATGGTTCCACTGAAATCAGTGGAGTTATTCCACTGCTGAATTCTGAAAAGATGCCTTAGCTTTTGGATAACTTCTGCCTTACTTAACCACATCTGCTTTAAATTAATTCCCAGTGACAGGTCACTTAGTATGAGCACACATTTTATTACCACTCTCTATCCATTGAAAAAGCAAAAAATTTAGTAGGTTGACTATGTGTATATGTGTGAGATATATTTTTTGTTAAATTGTTCATTTAAAACCATTTTAATGATTAGTCTATTCCATTTTTGAGGTTATCTAATGATCAATGAAGATTAGCCTACAGCTAGTTTGTGGATAACTTTGCTGGTATTTCCAAAGATTTTACTTAGCTGTAAACCTCTTGAATGTTTTAGGGGATGCTAAGAAAATGCATTTAATACAATGTTTTGTTTGCAATAACTTTTGGGAAGGCAAAAGAATTTAGAAGCACTCATTTAATTTTATCAAGTTTCAGTCTTAGTGGTATTTTAAATCATACATTGGATACCTCACCTTAAGATATAGAAATGATTCAACAAAAAATTGTCTTACTTTCAACCTTTGTAGTAGGATGTTGGATAATCATTTGGGAATGAAATCTTGCTACCTAGAAGTCAACAGAAAAAATTCTCATTAACCAATGGTGATAAAGATTTTTGTTTGGGAACTCTTACTTGTGCCATCAGCTGATATGTATCTTTATCAAAAAAAAAGGTAGGTGGCAGGAGAATGGTGGCAGACTCTTTTCAGTTGCATCCAGGGACAGGGCAAGGAGCAATGGCCATAAAATAAAAAAAAATACAAGGAGTTTCACCTCAACATAAGGTAGAACTTTTTTACATTGTAGGTGGCAGAGCACTGGAACAGGCTGCCCAGGACGGTTGTGGAATCTCCCTCTCTGGTGACATTCAAAACCTGCCTGGACACATTCCTGTGCAACCTGCTCTAGTTGGCCCAGCCCTGACAGAGGTGTTGGACTAGATGGTCTCCAGAGGTCCCTTCTAACCCTAATGATTCTGTGATTCTGTGAAACCTATACTGAGCTAATTCCTACAAAACTAATGCCATTAAATTACTGGGAATACACCAAGCTTTATCCTTCCTACACAGTAAATGATGGACTTCTTTCTTATGTTGAGAAAGTGCCTTTCTAAAATGAGCAGAAGACTGGTGTTAGAATTGCAGGCTTTAGAATTGTTTGCCTTGTTTCAGCTGGGATCAAGAGTGCATTTTCAAACAAATTTCACTATTGTTCCCACTTAAGACACTTTGAATCTTAGATTATTCTCAAAGTTCACAGACTTGTGAAAGGAAATACATTGCTCCAGGGGTGCCTTTAATGCACTGCAGTTGATAGCAGGGGTTTTTACTCACTCATGTAGATGTAACATGCATTATGGTGCCAGAATTCCAGTTCCACCTGGCACACTTTAAATGAGTTGTGTCTTTTTTGGGAACTGTCATGATTTTTATGGTTATATGATAATTCCAGATGTATTTTGAGTGAAGGGAACTCAAGTATGCCTTCAATATCAACCACGGTAATAAAAAATGTTCCAAGAGGAAAACACGGTGATACAGAATATAAAAATTGAAACAACAAATAGCCAACTTTAACTCTGTCTTATTAATTACCATTATGTTAATGTGCTTTTTAATGTTTTCATGTTAACCCAAGCTACAAATAAAAACAAAACAATTTATGAAGGTATTTCAAGATATAGTAAGTTTAAGCATAGCCCTTCAAGTGTTCATTGTTTCAGATGAAATGTACCGTGAGAGAAGTAATGTCTGTAGATTGATACTTCAGAATTACAAAAGTCTCATTGAATGATATTGGTGATGCCAGCGTAGTTTTTCTAATTATTTGTTAGAAAGGAAAGAGAGAGAGGAAGAATGAAAGAAAGAAAAGACAGAGGGGAAATTATTTCTGTGACCTTTTCTAGGGATCATAAATAATTGGATTAGTTGCTATACAGAGAACAAATATTTCCCTGCTTGAAGTATTTTAGAGTAAGGGCAACAGTAGCAGCAACAAGAATTCTTGTGTTCAGACTGAATAACTGTAGGCAGGTACTTATTAGTCAACACAGGAGCTGAATCAAGTCTGACAAGATGCACTGCACACACTGACCTGCAGTGTGTTTATCTTAATATTGTTATTTTCACTTACATGACATAAAGAAAGTTCCATACTTTTCTCACAGATTTATCCAACAAACCAGGACATATATATATATATATCTTATGTCAAATGGTTTTGGCAGCAGTGGTACAAAATTCAGTGTTGCCTGAAATATGTCTAAGCTTACAGCCTTTTTCTACCATTCTTTGGATAGATCTTGAGGACTGACGTGCAACTACTTCTGGCAAAAACCTGTTGTTTGCAGTGACCTTTCTAAGTAAAGTGAAATTGTTTATTACATGATATTCTAATCAGTACATTTAAGACCCTAGAAACTTGGCTCACATCTCTTTTTTTCACACAATTTAAACGCCTAGTTAGACTGTTTGGTGAGAACAAGTGGTACGTGGTTGTTGGTTGTCTGAAAGAGTTTAAAAATGAAACAATCACAGAATGGTTTGGGTTGAAAGGGACCTTCAAAGGTCAGCTAGTCCAATGTCCTGCAATAAGCATGGACATCTTCTACTAGATCAGGTTGCCCAGAATCACATCTAGTCTGGCCTTGAATGTCTCCAGGGATGGTACATCCTCCACCTCTCTGGGCAATCTGTGCCAGTGTTTCACCACCTTCATTGTAAATTTTTTTTCCTCTCATCCAGTCTGAATCTACTCTCTTTTAGTTTAAAATCATTGTCCTATTGCTATCAGCCCTGCTATACAGTCTCTCCCCATCTTTCCTATAGGCCCCTTTTAAGAACTGAAAGGCTGCAATAAAGTCTCCCAGGAGGTTTTCTTCTCCAGGCTGAAAAACCCTAACTCTCTCAGCCTTTCCTCATAGGAGAGGTGTTCCGATGCTCTGATCATTTAAGCATAAAATATGTGGCGAACAGTCAGGAGGAGAACGGTTTGGCCAACACGGTTTCAGGGAAAGGGTAAGCAGCTTCCATGTTAAGTCCATAATGCAACACCAGACATCATAGTTTAAGCAGCCATGACAGCATAATTGCACAGAGGGTAGAAAGTGTGCAGAAATGGTGTTATGATCCTGCATTTTAAATCATAAATAGCAAATTATTTTGTGCTACCCAGTTTGTCATCTTTGCTACCTCTGAGCTTTTTAATGACTTTGGCTTCCTAAATTGCTCTCTTTAGAGAATTTCTCACATGTCTTGGTCTATGAAACTTCAGTGTTAATAATCTAATAAAGATTTACACTTGCCTTCAAATACAATTTTTTTTTAGTTAATCAAAAAGGAGAAAAAATAGCTTAAGAAAATCCTCTGTTGTAATTTTATTCAAATTGGGAATTTACACAAGCATTTATTTGTATGTAAGTTGATAGCAACAACTTTGGTTGAGCAAAAAGACTTTCACAAATGTTTCCATTTTATTAAATCCAAGATATGTGGTCGAGAAGCATCAAATTTAGAGAAACTTTTATTGATAGTTATAACAAAGAGAATGGAAATACTGCCTTCTCAATTGATTAGCTAATAGCTAAATTCATGTCTTGAATTACCTAATTGACCAGGTAGTCTGAATACTGGATTGAAATTTTGAATTGTGTTTAACAAATAATTAAAATTCTTATTTGTCTTAATATCTTTAAACTGTATGCAGCTCTTCAAATATTCAACCAGGACTGCAAAATATCTGAGAAGTTAGCTTTTCTCCTGACATTTCGTAGAATCATGGAATCATTTCATAGCATTACATTTATATACTTTTTTAATGTTGTCATGTTCACCCAGGCTACAGATAAAACCACTTATCAAGGTACTTCAAGGTCTAGTAAGGTTCAGCATAGCCCTTCAGTTGTTCATAGTTTTGAAAGACATGAAAGACATCCTGAGTGAGGGAAATAACATTGATACACTACAATTACAAAATGCTAGTTGAATACTCTACAAAATCTCAGCATTTCTGATTAGATCAGATATGAAGCAGAGACTGACATCTAGGCAATATGTAGCCTGTATCAGTGTGCAAAATATAAAAATTCATTGGCGTATATGTTGTTAATCAATAAATGGCCATTAAACAAATAAACTAGCAAACAACCTAACCTCTACTACTTAAGAAACCTCCAATTGTAACACTTCATTTTGTGGCAGAAAAAAAATTAAATGTTTGTTGCCTAATGGTCAGTTCTCTTCACAAGGTTTAAAATGTATCTTTTTACTTTTCTCACTCATAAAAAGCCACGTTTGTTTCAGGGAAAATATTTCTGTTGTGGTTTTTTTGTTTTTTTTTTTTTTTTTCCTTTCTCATATTGAGCACTTCTAAGATAAAAGCAGAAAAGGAAAGAAAATGGAGTCTTGTTCTAAAATCTTTAAGATGTTCGGTTACAGTCATACAAAATATATTCATTGTGTCATTGAGCTTGAGGAATTTCACAGAAACCTTTTAAAATGTGTGACACTCTGCATCTGCTAGAGAAATATGTTATCTCAGGTTTCCATTCTGTTGAGTTTCTGCTGTTTAGGTGTTCCCTCCTTGTCAATCTGGACTTCTGCTGTTGCTCATTGTATAATCAGGTACATTTTCATCAGCGTGTCTGCAAATTCCAAGGTGATAGAATTCCCAATTGGATGTAAACCACTCTCTGAGTCAAAAAGACATTTGCAACAGCTATACAATGGTTGAGGTTGATGATTAATCGTACTAGTATAGAATAAACTTAGTTCTGAATTGCTCATTCTCCTTCTTACAGCTCTGAATATTGTACTTTGATTTCAGGAGGCTGGCAGTAGGAAGAGGTAGTGATATTGAAGACAAGAGCTCACTCGTTAAACCGATCTACCATCTGATGTTACCAAAGTGCATTTGTTAAGCAAAAAAAAGTAAAGTAGCTTGAGGCAGCCTACAAACCACGTGTTTGAAGTCCAGAAAAGGTGTCAGTCTCTGCCTACTAGGGCTGAGCTGTTTCTTACAGAATCCATCTAAAAGCATGCTAAACAAGGCTTCCACAGAAGTTATTAAGGGACCTGCAGAGCTTTTCTCTTTCACAGACACACCCTTGTCGTGGGGAAAGAGCTTGCATACCCTTTTGAGGTTGAGAGCTATGTTGGTGGTGGCACATGCCTCCGGTAGGGTCTCCCACGCCAGACAGGTCTCAACTGAAGGGTCAGACAAAGTGTGTCCATGGGCAGGATGGGCTTACTAGCCTTTGGGCAAGCATCCTAGGAGAAGGACAACTCTAACTTCAAACCCAAGCAGATGGAGCTTGTCTAGCTGTGGTGGTTTAAACTTAGCCAGACAGCTTGTTCACTCACTTCCCCCCCTTCTTGCCCTTCCCCTACTCCCGGAGGGATGGAGAGGAGAATCAAAAGAATGCGACTCCCACGGGTTGAGATGAGAACAGTTTAGTAACTAAGGTATAACACAAATCGCTACTGCTACCACCAATAATAATAATGATAAAGGAAATAACAAGGGAAGAGAATACATCACCTCACCACCAGCCGACTGATAACTTGTTCCCCCCCCCGCCCAGCCCGACCAAGCACCGACCAATACCTCCTCCAACCCTGCAGTCTCCCAGCCCTTCCAGCTAACTCCCAGTTACATCCTGGGCATGACATGCTATGGTATGGAATACCTCTTTGGTCAGTTTGGGTCAGGTGTCCTGTCTCTGCTTCCTTCTGGCTTTCCCTTCTCCCTGGCAGAGCATGAGGCTCACAAAGTCCTTGGCCAAACCAAAACATCATTGTTACCAGCTCTGTTCCCAGGCTGAAAGTCAAAACACAGCAGTGCACCAGCTACCAAGAAGGAGAAAAATGACTGCTACTGCTGAACCCAGGACACTAGCCTTGTAAGGCCATCCATCTAAGAGAAGGAGAGTCTAACCAAACCTAAGACCTGAGGATTTTGCTGTCACTGTCCAAGCTCGCTAGGTCCTGGCAGATAAACCTCAGTTGTAAAGGGTGGGGCCAGTTCCATGCACTCTGTGCCTCACCTGAAAAATCCACTGCACAGGCCCGAAGAGTTTACTCACACTTGCAAAGCCCTGCAGCAACAGGCGAGGGACAAAACCTCAGGTCATGAGGTGCAACGGAAACCTCGGACCCAACCCTGCATGCAGGCGGTTCAGGACATTGGTGGCTCAAGACTGACCCAGGAGATGACAGTCTTGTTCAGCAACATCTTGAACGACAAAGAAGCCTTTTTTTTCATGCTTGCGCTATGTAGAGAGGCCTAGAAAACGTGGCCTAACCAAAGCTTATCTCCCCCTCCACCTGGTTGGCTAGCTGCAGCCAACAGGCATCTTCTGTTGTGGTTGATCAAAAGCAAAGAGACAAAGGCATACACCTGAGTCCAAAGATGCATCCAGATTGACACTTGAATGTTGGAACATCAGAACCATGCTTGATACAGTGAATAGTGGGTGTCCTGAGAGCTGTTCTGCACTAATTGCCTACGAACTGTCATGACTCAACATCGACATTGCTGCTCTCAGTGAAGTTTGCTTTCATGAGGAAGGTAGCCGTAAAGAACATGGTGCCGGCTGTGCACTCTACTGGTCAGGTAAATCCAAAACTGAAAGTCATCTTTCTGGAACTGGCTTCATGATAAAAAAACTCCCTCACCTCTAAACTTGAAAATTTGCCAATAGGTCATTCCAATCGTGTTATCTCCTTACGTGTTCCACTACACGATAAGCAAGATATTGTTCTTTTCAGCATATATGCTCCGACTCGGCAAGCTGACTCTGCAGAAAAAGACAAATTCTATACCGACCTGAGTCACCTCACTCAAAAGGTTCCTATAGATGATAAGATCATAATCCTTGGTGTCTTCAATGTCCAAGTAGGTAAGAACTTTGAGGCCCGGAAAGGAGTAATAGACAAACACAGTAGCTGCAATGGTAACAGATGCCTCTTGCTAGAGTTTTGCGCAGAGCAGCAGCTTGCCATCACCAGTACTATTTTCCAGCAGAAAGACAGCCTGAAAACAACCTGGATCTAAACATTGGCGCCTTATTGATTATGTCTTAGTGCGCCAGAGAAATGTTCGCAATGTCTGTCACACCCAAGTGATGCTTAGTGCAGAATGTCAAACAGACCACTGCCTTGTGCATTGCGAACTTAACTTCCACTTTAAGCCCAAACCTAAGAGGGGTGGCATTCCGAGGAGGAGGCTCAAAGTTAATAATCTTCAAATAACCGCAGTGAGGGACAGCTTTCAGGCTAACCTTCAAACTAGGCTTGAAGACCATCTTATAGATTCTTCTCTTGAAGCACTTTGGCTACATATTAAAAATAGCATCCTGCAGTGCTCTGAAGAATCCTTTGGGTTCTCTTTAAAGAAAAACAAAGATTGGTTTGATGATAACAATCAGGAGATCCAGGAATTGCTGACAAAGAAGAGATCTGCCCCTCAAGCACACCTCACTCAGCCATTTTGCCATGTAAGAAAAGCAGCCTTTTGTCTTGCATGCAGTAAACTCCAACAGAAACTTCAAGACATCCAGGGCAAGTGGTGGCTCAACCTAGCAGAAAAGACTTAACTATGTGCAGATTTGGGTGACCACAGAGGATTCTGTGAAACTTTGAAAGCAGTGCATGGACCCACATACCAGGTTCAAAGCCCCTTATTTAATGCAGGTGGCCAAACGCTTCTTACAGATAAAATCTCCATCCTGAATCACTTAGTGCTGCAAGAGAAGTGCCCCAAAGAGGAGATATAAGGACTCCCTGAAAAAAATACCTCAGTCTTGGCTGTATTGACTGCCATCAGTGGTCCACCTTGGCCTCCAGTTGGGAGACTTGGAGACACACCATAAATAATGCTGTTGTCTCCTTTGAGAACATACACAGAATTAGTCTTGAGGAGAAAAGACAATGTGGAAAGAATCGTGCCTTGCCTATACCACCCAAGGAGACCTTCTGCTGTGATTTTTGCAACCAGATTTGCCTATCCCACATTGGCCTTTTTAGTCATCAGCGCTCTTGTAGTAAGCGTGGCTAAAGCCCTTCCCAGATCTTCATTTGTGAGGTCAAGCCATCACTGCAGTCTTCTGAACAGAAAAAATCCCTGAGGGCATTTACTGCTTTTCATTTTTCCTTAACTGGTCATTGAATTATGTCAACACAGAAACAGTCTTGATATTGAAAATACACAGGGACTTAATTATGCTTAGATGCTGCTTAAAGAACAACAAACCAAATATTTCTACAGTACTTTTTCATTCTTTGCCCCTGTGTTGTGGCTATGTAGCACTCAAAAGTGAAGTATCCATAAGTGTCACGTAAGTAAAATAATAACTGCAAATATTAAGAAAGACAACTTCTGTGCCCTTTTCAAGGTAGCTAATACTCTATTATGAATTATCTTGCTGGAAAGAATTCATCTGTTCTTATAATTAAACTGTCTGTTCTCAGTAGAAGTCATACTCCTCAGTTCTGCCATTGCAAAGCCCATGAATTCTTTCCACTTCCCTAGCTCTTGATTAATGACGTTATTTTTTGATTCTTCATTTTATATTATTTCTATTGTACATTACAAAGCTGACCACAATTTGCCTATGAGTTGAAAAGCCAGTATATTTTGACACTCGTGTTTTGTGCTTTGAAGAAATCCAAGTAATATGACCGATAGTTAATACATTTGAAACTCAACATAAACAGAAAAAAAACTAAACAACCCAAAATCAAAAACACCCCACAAACCAAACAAAACCCTAACAAAAGCCAAATTAAATCTTACAACTCACAACCTAATTCGTTAGTGGTAGATGGACTTTTTGGCTTTAGTATCGTGAGATATCTTTTTAAACTGACGTGTTTTTCTTCTGTGTACTTTCCCTGGTGCAGATGTAGCAAATAGGTGCAGATGTAGCAAAACATCAGTATACCGTGCATTAAAAAACATAGTTGCATCAGCTCATATAAACTATATAAAAGTAATGACAATTTCTTTTATAGAAGGAATGGTAATCCTGCTTATGTCAGAACCATTTCTGAAGTACAAGAACAGTGACACCAGTGGCATAAACAAAAGATACTGTGTAGCTCCCACCTCCTTAGGAATGGCATGTAAAACTCTGCAAGTCTAATTAAGTCTCAAGAGACTAGGAAACCCCATTTAACTGTCAATTTAAAGACAGCATCACCAGAGCACTTTTGTTTCTGAAGACTTAGAATTGTGAGTTATCTTTGCATAAGGTGTGTGAATTCAGAATATGATATTTACTGAAAGTCAGTATCAATGTGCTTCACAGTGTAATGAAAAACACGCCATGTCTTTTTAGTATTCATGTTAGCAGACTGAAAAACAAGAAAACAACATGAAAGTCTAGAAAGGAAATATATGTCTACACACTATAAAAAGAAATACATTAGTGACTTTTAGACGGCATAGCAGCCCTCCAGTATCTGAAGGGGTCCTATAAGGATGCTGGGGATGGACTATTCATTAGGGACTGCAGTGATAGGACAAGGGGCAATGGGTTAAAACTTAAACCGGGGAAGTTTAGATTGGATATAAGGAGGAAGTTCTTTACTGTGAGGGTGGTGAGGCGCTGGAATGGGTTGCCCAAGGAAGTTGTGAATGCTCTATCCTTGGCAGTGCTCAAGTCCAGGTTGGAGAAAGCCTTGGGTGACATGGTTTAGTGTGAGGTGTCCCTGGCCATGGCAGGGGGGTTGGTGCTAGTTGATCTTAAGGTCCTTTCCAACCTTAATTATTCTATGATTCTATGATTCTATGATGCTATTGCACAAGCTTTAGTTTAAAGTGTAAAGTTTTAGGAAACAGAAAAAAGATACGATGCGGAGAAAAAGGGCTTTCAGAACATTATTTGAAATATTAACTGAATTGCAATTAACTATAATAGAATTAATAAAAAAGAATTTCAAAGTCAATAAAACGTAGAAATTGAATAAGTGGATGTAAGCAATTTTTGAAAAGTGTTTGATACAAATAATAAACTAAAAGACTGGCCAACAACTAGAATGCCTGGTAAGTTTTAAACAAAATTCTTAGGGAGTCAGACAGCTGGGAATATTTGCATAAGAGTAAATTCAGAGCCAGAATTGGAGTCCCTCTTCTGTTCCACTTTCATGAATAAAAGATTATTCTGTCTTATGAAAAATACACACATCTCATTTGTTATTTGTGGTCAGATTGGTTTGATCAAGTACTGGCTCATTTCTTGCTGTGTTATGTCCCATTACAAATGCCTGCTATTTTATTTCTTGTTCACATGACTCCTCCTAATTTGTGTCATGGGATGGTCTATATTTTTTCAGCCTTTTTTTTCACAAAATACAGTTTTTAAGATGTGGTGTTTATAGTTTAATAATGGAAAGTTGACAGGTTAAAAGGCAAATGCTTTACAGTTTCTGAAAACCAATTTATGAGAGGCACAAAAGACCACTGGGCCTGAAGAAGATGGATGGCTTCCTAAAGGTCTGAATTAAACTTGTTAGCAATATACAGCAATATTGTGATGTATATTCATTCATCAATACATCTGATTCTAATAACAAAATGGTGTTACACCTAAATTCATACATGTCTTTGTGCCTTCTACAAACATGGCAGCAGGACAAGAAAAAAAACAGACCACAATTTCTAGTATAATCTTCCATTTCTCTCTAACTTTTTCTAGCAAGCATGCTCATGACTTAGTGTACTAAAAATTAAAAAGGTAGTTTTATTTCTTCTAGGATATGACTAAAGTCTGTGTTATGCCATATACCCCATATTTGCCCTATTGTCTCTCAGGGCATTCATGCTTGTATATGAACATAGGCTTTGCAATTGGATGCATTTGAAGTTAAATTCAAGCTTATTATGAGCCCCTAATATCTAAAATGGACAGCAGAAAGGCCATGTCATGACACTACAAGGGATGCAAAGGAAGGGAGGAGCTTGCAGGGAAAGCACACAAAGATACCTCAGCATGGCACTAGATGATTTTATTGATTTAATAAATTATTGAAAATGTGTAACAGTTCACAGAGGACTATTCTGAAAACTGACCATTATTTAGGAAAAACACCAACAAACACAAAAACCCCTAAAACAGGCTGTTTAGTGTACATGTTTGCACTTATGAGTTAACTGTTACTATACAGTTAACTGTTAAATGCATTATAAGTGTAATAATAACTAGTTTCTCCAGCAAATGACAGTTACCTCTATTGACTAAACTAAGTAAAACAAAGTAGCTCACATAACAATATCTGATTCTTTATTCTGTGGTCCGTCTTTGTTCTAAGAAGGATAAAGTTAAGATTATTTTTTGCAAAGTGAGAAGATAAATTCTTTTTTTACTTTCAAGAAATTAAAAGCTAATCTGAAAGGTTATAGAACATTAATAACTTACAATGGTGACAAAGCACTCAAAAAGAAGCTATTATGACAGCAGGAAAAGCAGAATTCTAACTTGCTTGGCTCTTTAACCTACAACCTCCTGAGTATCTAACATTTTAACAAAACCACTTTATGTTTCTATTAAAAAAAATAAAATGTTTAGGGTGATTGTTTAGAGCATAGGAACATAGACTGTTGAAATTTCAAATGATTTGGCCAGAATCTGGTAAAAATTAGAAACTGAGCTATGGGACTATTTACTTAACTCAGAATAATGGAAGTGAAGTTATTGAATTAATGCCAATTTTCAGTAATTGGAGAGTAATTAGCGAGCATTCTGTTGTTACTTATTCTGTGAAGACTCTCTTCATCTGGAATTAAAGCAAATGAAATTTGACTATACAATCAAAACTGAGGTAAGATTTTCTCAGTTTGTTGCTCTGAGATGCACCAGGTTGAAACAAAATTGCTCTTATGACTAAAGATAACATACTTTCAGTACAAAATATGACTAATCTCAAATTGGTGAATATAATTCCCACATTTTTTCCCAGTTGTTTTCTTAGCAATGCTACAGGCAATGGTGTGTATACTAATGCACTCATTTTCCCTGTGTGTAACTTAAACTTTAAAATTGAAAGGAAACATTATGAGTGTGTTCTGACCTGGGTTGCTGCCTTTGTAGAATCTTTTGCTTGAAGTAAGTGTATGTCCTTGTCTTCGTTTGCCTCCCAACTGCTACAGCGAAGGAAACCTCCTGAATCTGCTGACAAGGTATGAATGAACTAAACAGCATGAATCTATAAATCTTATCTACCTCCTCTGTAAATTATTCTTATTTTTACATAAAGTCACAAAGCAATAGTTTGGGAAAATGTAGTAATGGAAAAGTGCTTAAAAATATATGCATTTATGTGTATATGTTTATACATACCGATGAATCATATATTACAAATTCTAAGGGTGGCTTACTACATTACTTCAGCTGACTGATATGAAACAGGTTAGTGATAAATTCTCTTCTCTCTAAGAAAATATACTTCCTTTGTTTTTGCAGTATTGTCGTGGTTTAAACCCAGTCAGGTAATTCGTTCGCTCACTTCCCCCCCTTTCTTGCCCTCCCCCTGCTCCCGGAGGGACGGAGAGGAGAATCGAAAAGAATGCAACTCCCACGGGTTGAGATAAGAACAGTTTAGTAACTAAGGTATAACACAAATCACTACTGCTACCACCAATGATAATAATGATAAAGGAAATAACAAGGGAAGAGAATACAACACCTCAGCATCAGCCGACCGATAACTTGCCCCCCCCAGCCCGACCAAGCTCTGACCGATACCTCCTCCAACCCTGCAGTCTCCCAGCCCTTCCAGCTAACTCCCAGTTACATCCTGGGCATGACGTGCTGTGGTATGGAATACCTCTTTGGTCAGTTTGGGTCAGGTGTCCTGTCTCTGCTTCCTCCCGGCTTCCCCTCCTCCCTGGCAGAGCATGAGACTCACAAAGTCCTTGGCCAAACCAAAATATCACTATCAGTTCTGTTCCCAGGCCGAAAGTCAAAACACTGCACTGCACCAGCGACCAAGAAGGAGAAAAATGACTGCTACTGCTGAACCCAGGACAAGTATGTATAGAAAAAAATATGCTGGGATATCAGTTAGAGCTTGATACATGCTCTGTTACTCCAGTTTTTTACCGACTTAATTTTTCAAATGTCAGTGAAGTTACTGTAGCATGAAACAAAGCAATGCAATAGAGATTTAACACTGATTCTAGGTCATCCTTCCCAGTGCTGTATTGCCAGTGAATCTGGCAAATAATTCCACAAAATAAAACGTCAGATGATTGCTGTGCTGTTAACATTCATGATAATCTCCCATGTCACTCTGTTTTTAAGGTATCTTAATTCCTCTAAACAATTGCTGTAGTGTAGCATAGAGAATAACTCTACAGAACATACAGTACTCTCTGTAGTACTTACTACTTACTCAGTACTTACAGTAGATTGTAAATTAAGAGTTATCCCATAACTGGAAATAAACCCAAAGACAACCAGCCCTCAGTGAAGCAATAGAGTCCTTCCCTTCTATCTGTATCTAACAGGAAGTGCATTTCAGAGACATCAATTTTAATAAAAATGTATTTGATTTCCCTTTGTGCACTTGAATACCAACATTTCAGATTGATATTACTGAATAATAAACAACTCGATCATCTTCATGAATTTCATGTGAACTCGTAAGACAATTAATTGAAAAGGTAGCTAACTTGAAATTTAACCCCATTGAAATATTTGCTTAACCAGAAGAACAAAAAATATATTGGAAACATTAGAATCTCAGAACAGATTGGGTTGGAAGGGACCTTCAAAGATTGTGCAAATTTTCTTGATGTGTATATACAGAGGAAAGTTTCACAGAGTGTTATCTCCTGAAGTTATTTGAAAGCGCTGTAGAAAAGACTACACAAAATAAAATAATACAAAGGAGATCAGGAGAGGAACAAGAACTGAATGCTTCTGAAATTCACTCATCCTTAGTAAGAACTTTAAATTACACAAATCACTTTCTAAGTTAGCATTCAAGTGCCAAATTGAATATAAAGCACATGACAGCTGCTGTAAAAAATCATCAGTTAACACAAGCCCCATGAGACCACAGAAATCATAGTTTTCTTCTCAGATAATGACAAGATATAATATGAAGGAGAAGTTATGGATTTCGTTTCCTTTCTTCAGCGACCCAAAAGAAGAAAGATATAAATAATATTCCCATTTAAAGAAGTTTCTCCTAAACTCAAGAGTAAATAGGGAAAAACTTTAAATTTACTTCAGGTTTTCAAATAGGCGTTATTACAGTCCAAGGAATGCAATCAAAAAGATTAGAGCATCTCCACTTGATACTAATGTTATTTGGTGTCATTGTAACCAGGTAGAACAGAATGGCTTGTTCCTCTTAGACACTCAATACAGTGCTGTCAACACTACAGGTTGATTGCTAAGAAGTATTAACAACAATGGTACTGACCACTAATTTTCTGTATATTTATTTAGGGAGATAGCAACATTACAGGTAAGAGAGAGACTGAGAAACAGCCTAATTCTTGAAGGCCTTCAAAGAGATCTCCTAGGAAGTGTACAGTAAAAATGTATCACAAAGGATTACAGACCTCTCTCACAATTAGGATCCCCTGCTTGTAGTGAATTTTTTTTTCTTGTAAAAACATGTGGCAGAGAACTTGCATTGTTTCACCCTACAGCCATGTAGTTTTCTTAAAACAGCATAAACTTGGTACTTTCTTATGCAAGAAATGTTTCACACTCACTCTGAAAATGATTGTGCTAATTGATGAATAAAATCAATGCAGACAAAAGGCTTGTTTGTATTCTGCTAGATCGTGAATACTTCACAGCAAATGTATCTTTTCTTTCACAAGGTGTAATGCATTTATTCATGTGTAGCAATATTTTTTATCACTGTTATAAACTTTTAGATATCAGAATTTGTACTGGCACTTATCTGTACTTCAACTAAATTGTTGTCAATTGTTTGTTCTTATCATATCATGAAGATGAATTAAATTTTGATGTTTCATAATACTTTTACTTTAAAAAAATAGCTAACAAGCAAATGTAATTTTTCTACTGGGAGAGCAGGATATTAAATGTCCTAATGAGACCTTCTCTTTAGAGGGGTGCAAATATCTTAACTAGGAAAAGATTCCAAGTTTTTCTTATTTTTTACAAATATAGGGTGATTCTTTTATTAATTCTTGATATCACTTATATTATTTGAAAGCATCTATTTTATTGCTTGGCATGTATCAAGCTTAATGCTTTAATTTTATTATGTCTTTTACGTAAACATAAATTGTCACATTCTGTGGGGAACGTTGCGCAAGAAGCTACGCCAACAGGTCTGGACGAGAGCACAGACATCTTGGCCCTCATCAGCTGCAGACCATGGGAAAAGTAAACAAGACAAGTCAAGAGGAACCAAAGATAGACACCGAGACAGTTTCTGAGGACTGTAAATATAGAAACAAGAACCTGCTGGAGGCAAAGATGAGATGTTGTAACTTGATACATTCCAAAGTGCTAGTGGAAAATTACCAATGTGGGCAGAGGGGACAAAGAATGTGTGTTCAAGGAGAATGGGTAGTAACAACGTAGCAAGAAGTGGCAGCAGGAAAACACGTTCATATATCTGGTTAAAAATAGTTGCTCAAACAAAGGTGCATGGACAATAATGCGATTGGCTGAAGGGGCGCATGATCAGTAAGGTCATTTGCTGGAAAAGAGCATGGTGTTTCATGATGGAAAAGTGCCGAAAGAACTAACCACTACTAACCACTACTAACCGCTAGGCAGAGTACTATAAAAGCCTGTAAACTCACACAAAGGATTTTGGTTGCATCACAACTGGAGTCCATGCCTCAATTACCACAACTTTCTGTTCCAAACCGAAGAAATAAAAACTTGGTATCTGCTATCTGTTCCTTGTGACAATGACCTTGTCTCTAAAACCACAGACAATGTGCTACAAGCTTCCCTGTTAGGGATGGGAGTCATTCAGTTTTAACTTATTCAAAATAGAGAAAATTATTTTAAGTCTATCTTAGCAATGCACATGTATGTGCCAAGAGAAAAGTGAGAGAAAAGGCTTGAAAACATCATTCTGCTTGCTCTGCAGTGACTAATAACATTTCAGTTAGAACCTTAATACAAGGCGTGCAGGCTCAATACCTTTTTTATTTTTTTAATCTCATGCTCTCTGTATTTATCTATATTCATGGTCTTTGTCACCAAAGAATGCTATATTTATATATGTTAATAAACTGTCAGGATTATGTTACAGTGACGTTGTGGATAATGAAGTTAAACATAGGTGTCCTTTTCCAAGAAAAAATTTAATTCTAATAGCAAATTAGTACAGACACTGATCTTTTTCCAAATACAGTTTATGCAGAGATTATTTACAAATGCTTTGTACTTTACTTGGCAGAGCTGTGACTAAAGTACGTTTTTAGATTTGATTGATAAAATGTCACCCTGTCTTAGTGATATTAGCATACAGCTGGTAGTTTTCTGTAGCTGGAGTCATTCAGATCTCCAAAAATGGTGTCCACCCTGTGACATCTTTCTCACTGCTGACCTCCTGATGTCAGATCTTAGGAAGAAGTGTGATGTTTATTCAAATCACTAAGAAAGCAACTACAGTTTTAATGCTTATACAGCTAATGTAATCTTGACACATAAGTTTACCAGGTACACAAAAATCTCTTGATACAATCTTGAACAGATTCTTTTGATACATTATATTATTCTTGAATTATTTTTTTTTCAGAAGGAGAGACAAAAGCAACAATTAATCTCCTCCATACCATTCCATTGTCCTGGAAGAACAAATATCCTTAGGAGATTAGTAATTTAAATGATCTAAGAAATATTCAAAAGTAAGTAAGTCACAGTTGAGTTACAACAGAGAAATCACAGAGTTCATTCATTGAGAGTATTGGAGTATTGGTTGTACCTGAAATGCATAAGTGCAAGTGTCTGACTCTTCCCAATGTTCTGTTGAGGATGTGGTGGTGGTGGTCAAGAAACCTTTTTTGTGTGTCCCTGTTCCTCTAGTCCAATTATAACTGACACCATAAACTTGGGGAAATGGGGCACTCAACCAGTCAACACATCCGAGTCCTGGCTTCTGTCTGGTTTCCTTGTAGGGACTCCAAGTTCAACCTGCTGCACAGCACTGGATGGCTGTTTGATAGCCACAGATGTTGTTCCACTGAGGAGCTATCGTTCACCACCATTTAAATTGCTTTCTGATTTAAGATACTGGCATAAACCATCACAAACTCTGCTGGTCTTGAAGCCCCACGCTAATCTCTTTGATCTTGTATTTAAAGCTAATTTATAATTTTTACTTCAGGTATTACCTCCCTCTACTTGAGGTTACTATCTCAAGTACGTTACAAGGTCTAACATATGTGCAAGTAGTTAATCTGTGTTATTTTTTTAATCTCTTTCATACACAATTTTAAAAATAGCAGGCTAGATATAGACCTTTCAGGTAGTCCTCTCCCATGGCACTTATCTTTTCTTCCTTGCTTTTCTAGTGCATAACAGAATCAGCTAATTGATGGCAGTTGGGCAGCTATAGTCCAGGCATTATTTTATCTAATCATTGTTTTCATGTAGGTTTCATCCCATTATGCTATTTCACCAAAATCTGGGAAATCTGAGAACAATGTTCTGTTGAGTGTTCTGGTACCTTATGACTTCACAGAATGACAAAATTCATGCATTTAGCTCTCCACCTTTTGCCATCTGTATGGTTTCCTTAAGAAGAAATGTCAGAAAAAAGGGAGACAAGCATGAATTCTCCAATCAAGTTGTTTATGTTACAGAACTGTGAAGGCAAGGAAATTAGGGTGCTTTTTTGACCCCACATGGAACATGTATTCAGTACGTATACAAACTATATTTTTCCTTTGTAAGCACAGAGGTATTAAGTAAGGTGCATTTGTAGGCATCTAAGATACATTGCTGCTTTCAGAAAATTTTAACAATATGCAAATTTTGTCTAAGGCAGTTCTGGCAAAAAAGTGAAAAGCTTTAATAAAATGCCATTGAATGGTCTAAATTTATAAAATATTGTAATAAATTTATTTTGGTATTATAAAGCTTGTAAAAATAAATATTGTGGTACAATGACTATTAGAAAGGTAGGAAGTCATTGTAGTTATGGTCTACTGAATGGTACATTCTATGGTTAAAAATTTGGATTTGTGGGGAACATGTTTGGATTTGATTTACAGTACTAACAATATCCTCTGGCCACTGGCAGACATAAGCAATTGATCAGTGGTATGGTAAGGAACTGGTGCATGTGACTGTTCAATCAACTCCTGTTCAGGTTTTGGCTAACACAGCCCATGCCAAGGCTCGACGTACATTGGGAGCAGCACCACTGAGTTCATGTGAGAACAGCAAGTAGGCACGACATGACAGCCAGGAAGCCTAAAAGGCACTATGCAGCCACTGTCACTTGCAGCTATCATCCTTTCATATTGATTGGCAGTTTCTTCAGAATCCACTAACTCATGGAAACAGTATAGACTCAAATTCCAAGCTTAATGAGTCAGCTTACACCAAAAAGCTGTTAAAAGCTGATCCAACAGGACTGTTTAAGTTTTTGTGGTTCCTGTCTGAGACGGCACATCTGCACAGAGGACACTCTTCCTTCTGATGAAGGAAGAAAGATGAATACTCTCAATCTCAGCTAGGCTTTTGTTCATAGGCATGTGAGTCAGTTGCAAGTTGAAGTTACAAACTTCAAATTAGGAGTTATGAAATTGAGAACTTGTAAGCTAGAAACCTCACAAATGAAGTGATGAATTAGAAAATTCTGTATGAAGGGGATTGAATTATTTTTTGTCATGTTTGTTGTTTTTTTTTTCTAATGAGATCATAAAATTTAAGTGACAGAGTATGTTGTCTTGTAAATATGAGAGCTTCATATAGATCATGGCATTGTAGACAACAACAGTTGAAAAAAAAGTCATTTGAGTGCAGAATATAAATCAGTGGCTTGTTTCAACATTATTTTTTTATAAAAATACATACAGTCTTTGATTTAACATTGTTTTTTTCTTCCAATATCTGACAAGAAATTAAAATAGTCATATTAGAAAAAATTTCTCACAGGGAGGTGTATATGATCCTTTTTTTAATCCTTTTATCAGTTTTGACCATTATACAAAGTAGAAAAGGAGTATTGGTAGCATCTGAGTAGTCAAAAAAAACTGAATTATTTTTTTAAAAGCTGGGCAGTCATAAGTTAACAAATATATTCATAATATGATTTTTTACAGCACCATATTTATTAGAATAATTAAATATTTGAAAGTTCTGTAATCCCCTAATTTATTATGTTCTAAGTCATTCTTATTAACCCTGTTAAACAGATGTATATGCTTCATGTTCCTTTCAGATTCTCAATATTGTTGCAAATGTCTCAAGAAGGTATATTATTACAGAGGTCCTGTCTCCAGCAATCTTGCCAGTGACAGATGATTTCAACCTTGGGAATGTTAGGCAGCAATCTCTTTCTCTATTGCAGCGTTTTCATAGAGTCACAGACCGGTTTGGGTTGGAAGGGACCTTAAAGATCATCTAGTTCCAACCCACCACTGTCTGTAGTGTAGACATTTTCTACCAGACCAGGTTGCTCAAAGCCCCTACTATGTTAAGAGATTAAACAAATGTAGAGAAAATCACGAGAAAACATGTTCTGTCTGATTTTCTGCTTTCTGAGTGATACATTAAATGACTACTTTTTGCCTGTGTGCTGAGCACGACCATGATATATACTCTTTTGGTGTGACCTTCCTTGAAATATTAGGCACATCATTTACAAGTGGCAGAATGAAACCCAAGCATGAATGAGTAAAAACAAGTCTACTCCAAACAGTATAAATAAACATGTAACTTCAAGGAAAGTCATGTTGTGTTTGATTTATACATTAGCCTGTTAGATAACACCGACCAAAAATCAGTGGTGGAGTATGTGAAGGAGAAAATATTTGCTACTGGTTCCTGGTTTACCTTGTAATCCCACAAAACTACTAAATACTTTAATTTTCTGGATTCTTAAATTTTCTGTTCTTAGAATAAAATAAAATCTTATAGCTGAAAAATAAAACTATAATTAGTAAGAAGATATCTGTGAAAATAAAAAAGATATAACACTTTATTTTTAGTTTATTACCATATCATGATTATCACATCCTCATCCTTACAGGAAAAAAAAACATTTCAAAGGGCTCTGGAGTGAAAAGAGACAGGTTCTTCTTTTCTCAGCTGCTGGGATTACGTTCTTGTCTCTTTAAGATACAATAAACGCACAGCTGAGACTAAACATTCAAGGAAAAAGAAGAAGGAGGCAGTAAGAGGAAGAGAGGCAAAAGCTGGCAAAATGCACATCTGTAAGCCACTCTACATTTCTCTATTGTCCTTAAGCAAGTATATACAATATTTTACAAATTTATGGAGTTTAAAGTTCCTGTTGTTGTGTGACATACAATATAGTCAGGTTTGGTTTCTCATTCTAAACTGGCTGATCATTTATAGAAGATATTAGTATGACATAATTCAAGACTGGGGTTATCTAGTTCTCTATGAATCAGAAATAACTATTTTCTATAGTATATGTCAAGCCTGGAACCACCCTGCTACCAAAACTAAAAAGAACTCAGATATTCAGACTGGACTCTCAGGATGCATTTCAAGTCAGTGACATTATCACTGCAATCTTTGTGGTTTAGGTTTGTTTGTACTGGGATCATCCTCATGGCAATCCCACTCATGTTGCACAAGCAAGGTGACAACTATGACTTGACATTATGACAGTGTTTCCAAACGCTGACTTACTAGATCTGAACTGCAAATTGTGGTACATTTCATCATTCTCTATCACTGAACCTTATTTTGTAGGAAAAAAACCCAACATTTAATCTCAAATCCATAAACAGAAATTACAGACAGTCAGAATCCTTCAGACTTGGAGAGTTGTTTAAGTTCCTGCTTGTTTCTCTTAAAATTGCCTATCCAAATGAAGGTACTACCTGCTCAGCTGTCTAAAAGGAACTAACTGTGTGGGTTTTCTTCAGTCCTGTTCAGTAAAAACTAAACAAGTTTAAATTAAAAAGGAAATTATTTTGCGTATGGATAAGAAACACCTCCTAGTGAATGTGATTGAAACTAATCCAATATAGTTTGACCACTTGTTACTTTGTCAATAAACATTCCCACATTTTGTGAGTCATGCTAAGTAAGTAAGTTTAATCACATTCTGTTGCTATTTTAATGGAGATATAAAATTATTGCCTGAGTCATATCAGGAATAACATCTGTCATTCTCCCCACATGGCTGAAAAAGACAGCATTTTTTCCTAATAGGGTGATTGTGTGATTGCAACAATCACACAGCTTTGAGAGTTCTCTTATATTTTGAAAAAAATGTTTGATAATTTATTATTCCAATTGGAAAGCATCAGCCTCTCTCCTAATAATTCAGTGTGCTCTTTTAGCACTATTCACAAGAAGATATATGGTAATGCTGTACCTAAAGTATTTGCTTTCATTATTTTCCTCCCCTTAAAGAGTCCTAAGACTTTGACTCTGTGTGGTAATAAAAAAGTCCTGTTCATTCCTGTGATGAAGTTGAATAGACAACACAGTCTATTTTTCTAGTTTTTCTAGAAAAAGTTTTTCTAATTTCAGCAGAAATACGAAGTTTTTTACATTAACAGAAGACCTTTGTGACCGATACTGTCTTTATTGTGTTGGTAGAACCTTGCCTGAAGGATTCTGGTTTGGCAACTCTGAAAATTTCTCCACTGTGTATAACATGGTTACCTGCTCTCAAATTTTTGCTTTAAACTTGTCATTTTGGGATTTTCAGGAATCTTATTAAGTTTTATTACACAAAGGACAGAACACAGAACGTAGTCTGTTTTATAGACTGGAAGTCAAGCATAATGATAGTAAAAACATAATAGAATAGTGTTCTGTAAGTTAGTGTCTTGAAGACAGAAACAAGTTTCCTCCAAACATTTATAAAATCAAGCCCTTTTTTATGTGTAATATAGATTCAATATACTGTACCTGACTACTAGAAAATGGCTTGAAAAAAGAATCTATTGAAATGAAAAGAATATCATGCAGATACAGAATCTTTCCTAACAGAAGAAAATTGTCTTTGTAACACTTTCCATAAAATGATTTTATTACTCAGTTTAGCAACAATTTCCAAGATTCTTCCCTTGAAAAATCACTTGAAATGCACCAATAACAGGCTCCTATTCAATTTGAAATTTTTTAAGAACAGAATTTTAAGTTAAATTATTACAAATATTGACAACCTGGAAAAAATTAATACATGCATGCAGTGCCTTAGAAGAGAGATTCTCTGAATTTTCAGTCAGTGGACCTCACAGTATGCAAGTAGATTCCTCCTTTCTTTTTAAAATATTTGTGTTTTGATGTTTTAACCAGCATTGGAGAAAGGGGGGATTCCAGGGTAGTATGAGTTGAGTACACACATTCGGTATATTTATTCTTTAAAAAATTCTGATAATTATATCAACCGAAGATTGGAACACATATAAGGTCAAGTTGTTTGACTTGCAAGACACATAAGGATTCTCAGAAAGCTTCTTGTTGCCCAGTTTCTTGAAGGGTAATAAGATTTTTTTCTGTCTACTACTTCATAGCTTGTTCCTTAAAAATGGTGGGTGAGATATATTTTCCTACATTACAAATTTACAGGAAAAAATTGTGGCATTTATAGAGTACATCTGCTTTTACCAACAGTGATCTTTTTATGCAATTGTTATTCCTAATGGATAATAAATTAGTCATTATAGTTCCACTAATGTGAACAAAGGTAGACCTTCACAAATGTTTCTTTTTATAGTGGTTTGGCAGTGCTGTTATGTTTAACATTTTTTTCTGCTTGTATAATTTCTATAAAGATGCACAACTAAGTTGTTCCTCTATAGAATGTAGTTACCTCTATCAACAATTTCCAATGAAAAAAGTCTAAAAACCAGTGCTGAAGGAGTTTTTGCCAGTTCCTGACTAGCGAGTAGTTGTCATTGTCATATTACTAGTAGTGCGAGACACAAGTTTTGTTGTGGGAGGCTGCCCTTATTCTTAATACAGAAATGTATTATCAGTTCAGTTCATGCATTCAGGGGAACCTGTGGCAAAAATACATTGAAGGAAGACATACTTAGGACATTCCATGCTTCTATGTATATTCAGATGCCATGAGGTAAGGTATTCCTAAAAGCCTAGCAATGAAAAACACTTGAAATTATTGGTGAATACTAATTTTGCTAAGACAGTTACTCCAGCCAGTGTGGAAATCATAATAAAAGGAATGACATGAGCTTAATGGTAGGGTGTTATTGAAGAAGCTTTATTTAGAGGTATTGCCAGTTGTAGTTGATTGAATGAAGGACTGAATGAAAGACTGAGACTACTCCTACAGGTGAGAGTTTGAAAACTTTCAAATCTGAATTAGAGTTTTTCTTGCATGGTCGCACCTTACAGAAGATTGTAATAACAGTAACGTGAGAGCTGACTGCGTATAAGACAGAGGACTTCTAAGAGGCAATTGTAAATGGTGTTTGTTGGAGCTAAATGATGGCAAGGCTGCTGCATTTATATGTAGCTACTAGAAGTTTGCAATATTCTCCCTCAGCAAACTTGCAAATGAAACTAGTTTAAAGGGAGTGGCATACTTTCTGGAAAATAAAGTTTCAATCCAAAGAGACCTTGAGAAAATTGTCTACTGGGGCCAACAGATCTCTTATGACATTGAATACAAAGATGTGTTGATCACAGAAGTAGTAACTCCATGTATCAGTATAACCTGGGCACTGACTGGCAAGGCCTGCTAAACTGGATCTCAGCATTTCAGTACTATGTGCCAGCAGTGTGCTCTCAGTGCAAACAAATGAAAGAATAGCAAGCTGCATTATGATGAGCATGGCCAGAAGTCTGAGGAAAGTTCTTCCTCTTCACCCAATGCTGTATATATGTAATACTGTACATACAGTACAGTATTATATAATTACAAAATATACACAAAAGTATAAATGAGAAAGGATGAACGAGACAAAGGTGATGTAAATGCTGTTTTTAAAACATTCTTTTATTTTACTTTATTTAACAATAGTATAAGAAAAAACTTCTTCCTATACCCCAAAGGATTGTCTAGCACTCCTAACACACTTTAGTTTGGAGACTGCTAAACTACAGAATAGAAGGAGACGATAAACATGCTTGGTTTCTTTACTCCAGTGAAAAGGAGATCAAGGGAAGCATTTAAAAAAAATCCTTTTTCTTACTTAAAGAAAGGTTGCAGGGCTAAGGAAACAAACTCCTCCACCTGGGCAGACGGTATAATAAATTTCCACAACTTTTATCCTGGGAGAGCCAGCATAGTTAGAAAGCAATTCTTCACTGTCAGGTCTGTGCAGGAGTGGAATTGGTCCAACCAAAGAGTTTGTTTAAACTCCACGTCTCAAAGCTGTCAAGATTGGCCAGGAAAAAACATAGTTGACCTGATGTAATATTGGGGACAGCCCCACTTCAGGTTGGGCTAGATGATCCCCATAAGTCTCTTCAAACTAGTATTCCCATGATTCCTTTAATTTTAAAGAAAAAAAAAAAAGCAAAAAAAAAAAAGCAAGCTACTGTGCATTTTGGTTGACCAGTGTGTCTATACAGTGTGTACCAGGGTGTCTGATGTAAAAATGATTTTGTTGACTTTGACTAAAAGTCGATATCTAATTCTTTCCAGCAATGTTCACTAGCAGGTATCTCAGATATCTAAAGAAGAACTAGAAACAGGGTTCTAGGGTTCCCTAGAACTAGGGAAATTTTTCTTACCGAAGTCTTAATCAGTGCTTTGTATCTTATGAGACTTTCTGAACTTAAAGTATTATCTATTTGCTTTACAATTCCTGTCTAGTAATATGGGTCCACCTATACATCTTTGAAAATCTTCTATGATTGTTGATATTTTAGGATTTACAAGGCTTTTTGTAGCAATACCTGCTAACAAATAAAGGCAAATATATACTCATTATGCAAAAAAAAATCTCATCAGCTGTTCAGTCATTTTTTTTTTGTTTGTTTGCTTTTCTTCATTTAACCTTCATCAAAAGAGGAATCTAAATTGGGTATGAAGTTACATTTTTTAACCCTATACTGCTTTATTATTTTCTGAATATTGATATATATACTATTCCATAAGGATTGAGGTGTATCTAGATCTATCTGCTGGCAGCTATGCAGGAATACCAGTTACCAAAGAAGCAAACTGTTCTTTTATAACTTGGAACAATTTTCTTGGTAAGGAAATGGGAAGACTTAGTCACACACTTTTTGCTTATATAGATATAACTGTATGAACATTTCCTGCAAAGAGGAAAGAAGAAATGTACAATTTGTTGATAGGGTATCAGAAAGTTATGTAATGCTCAGCTTTGAAAGTAATGATTGAAAAAAGTGGATCAAAATGCACTTTCAATTTCTGTGAGTGATTCCACTTTTTCCACTTTAAAATCATATGGAAAGCAATACATATTTAAATTTCCCATGGAACGGATTTTTGCTGATAAATTGTAGATTTAAAGATGTTTCTATTAGCATTTAATTTAAAGTATTGCCTTTATAATATACATTTCATATTAGCCTCTTTTTTTTGGCAGTAGATACTATAATATACGCTTGTTAAAATTTCCTATCTGTAACCAATTGTAGTTATTACAGTATTTGATATCTTTCTATATACTGAAATTCCTAGAAACTTTATGTCCTCATTCCACAGCCTTTTACAGATTGAAATACAACTATCAATAAGGATTATAGAGATCCTGTTCCTTCACCTGAAGGACTGTGAAATACTTAGGTTTAAATACATGTGCAGAGCTTTAAATGCATGGCTGACCTTCAAAATGAAGTAAAATGCAAAGATCAGGTTGTTATTTCTAAGCTTTGGGTTTGCATTGCTCAGAGGGAGGATTACATTTTCACTAGGACATTTGAAGGGGTCTAAGAATAAAGCAAACATATTTCCTTTTTCTTCATTATAAAGGAAAGTTCACCTTCAATGGCTTTGCCATCCTTCTTTTACACAGCTTTTGGTAACTTACATAACTTAGGTAGCTCACCTGCTTTGTAAATATTACCCTAAAACATCAGAAATATTTTTATTTGCTATTGTGAGCTAACTTTTGATATTCAGCTATGAAAGCAGAAACACTGAATTTTGAGAATGAAAAATTTACCAGGAAATTGGATGCTGGAAAATATGTCACATGTATCTTTAATAAAAAGTTAGCTCGGTTTGAACATTAACAAAAAGAGGAATTAATTTAGTTAGTTATATAAATTTGCCAAATTGTGATAGTGATCTCAGTAGACCAGATCCCTCAGGCATCTCTGAGAGTTAATTGTGTGTGTGTATGTTTATATCTGTAACAGTCGGCCACAATAATATGACAGCATGCAAAGAAATGAATGAAAATATCAAATTAAACAAATTCAGGGTACACAGGGATTGTACAAAGGGATTGTGCCTTCCTAAATGGAATAAACAAACAAAACTTTCTTGCTGAAGGGTTTTTTGTGAGTGTAGTCCTAGGGGTTGTTGGTTCGTTGTTTTTTTTTCCTTTCCCTATTTGGTAGCAGAAGTCATTTAAGTTACTAATAAAATGCTGACCTTAAAACAAGGCTTAAGGGAAGCAGCGAGTGAGCCTATGATGAAAAATTAAGGAAGAAACTCCCCTAAATTTCTACAGAAAAAATGTGGAACAAGTAATCACTATTTAAATCAGATTTTCTGTGCTCACACAATCAGACCATGTTTCAGCACATTTACAGTTTATACACACAGGCTCCACCTGCACTGCAGTTCTTCTTAAAAAAAGCACCAATCAGCCAAGATTTTGACATTACTGAACATATGTTTACTATATGAAATGGTAACATTTCATTCCCAGCAGCAATCACTTTAGTCTGTTGTGTAATGTGACATATATATCTTAAGATGAATGGTTCAGATAGATATTGTTTACCTTGTATATTCATGGCAATCTACTGAACATTAGCCTAATTCTAAGCTGCCCTGTTAGCTATTGGGTGAGAAAGAAAAGAGACAGCAACCAGCTGTCAGTGTACTAAACCAAGTGTGTGTTCTGTGCATTGTAACAGTCCTCCAGGCAGGCAGCAGAAAGTGAAGAAGGATGTGGTTTCAGGGGCAGGGTCTGTTAATTTAAACTCTTCCTTCCTCTTCCCCAGAAAGGATCTAGGGCATCTGGAGACATTTTTATCACCTGTAAAAGCTCTTCTTAATTTTGTTCCAAACTATTTTTCTGCTGTTGCAAAAGATGAAGGAAATACGAATTGGGACTGAATTTGCTTTTCACATGGTGAACATGAATGTGGAATTGAAAAGCATAGTGACAGACTGCAGTTAACATATCTCATGACACCCAAGTATGAACGTGCTCAGATTGTTAACAAAAACTTTAAATGTGTGAGTCAGGCAGAGAAAATGCTGAGAACTAGTATTTGAAATATCTGTTGCACTTTTCCTCAGACAGCTTACCCTGTTAACTGAAAACTGACTAAAAATGGGAAGCAGGAAAACACTGATCTAGGAAAAATAAGTAGGTAAGAGCAGTTGGTTATTGAAACCTTATTTTTCATGGATGTATGGAATTTTTTTCATTTTGCTGAATAGTTTCACAGCAGTTTAAAGCAAAAAGTAGTATTAACTGCTAGTTTGTTATAGATGTATTTGAAGCTACAAGCAAAAGAAATGTATGTAACTTAAGTCTTTTAAGTTTATTGTACTCATTTCCTTCCTCTCCCACTGCCGGCTTTGTTTTTCTCCTTATCTGAGTCAGCTGTCTCCAAAATCCAACCTTCTTAGCTTTGATTATATCAATAAGCTTTTACAGTTTTCTGGGTTTATGTTTTGATTGTTTGGTTGGGTTTGGGTTTTTTTTGGAGGGGGATCAGCGAGGTTGGTTCTTGGGTCTCTTTCTGTTGAGTGTTAGTTGGCCTGGATGACCTATATTTTTGCTTTTGTGTATGCGTATGTATATGAGGGAAAATACAAAGGTTGTTGCTTTTATGATGAAAAGCTTCAGGGCATACAAATTCTTATGTGAATAAAAGTATGAAATGCAGTCTTGTCACCTGCATTATCCTCTCACTTGAAATTTCTTTTTCCCAATTATGGATAATTTCCATTGAGGAAATAGGAGGTTGGGGAGAATTTAACGACAAAGCGTGCTCTGCAACTTCAAAGAACTACAGCAGATGTTTTCATGAATTTGCTGTATTTCTCATTTTTTTTTATTGTTTTTGTGTTCCAGAAGCAACTCTTACGCCATGAAGATAGTACTAATTAAATTTTAGGCATTAGTCGCATTAGCTAACTCAGTGGTTTTATTTGCACATCTGTGGTTTGCCATTGTGAGAGAAATCTTGCCATGTGAACAGGAAGAATGTAATTCCTGTGTTTTTACAGTAGAAAAGCAAACATATACTCATTGTGTATGTCTGTAAACAAAATTACCTGGGGCTGTGCTGTGCCCCTGAGGCCAAGTAATAAATTAACATGTCTGGTCTAAACTATCATGTAGTCAGCCTTGCTCAGCACACATCCCGCACAATTCTCTGCCTCTGATGTGTATATGCCTATATTTCTGTATTATGGCAGGTGTTGCTTGCCTGCTACAGCTGTGCCTTATCACACAGTCATTCTTACATCCTCCCTGCCTCATGATCTGGATTGCCTTATGTTTTCCAGACAACCAAATCTTTTCTGCTGGAAGTAAGTAGAAGAAGCCTCCCTTTATCCACATTTCTTTTTTACCTCTGCCACTTTCTGAACTTGTGCTACTTGAGTGATTGCCATCTCACTGGAGTATGCTGAAAAGAACAGAAGTCTTCACTGTGCCATGCATACCTGTTATGCACATTATCAGCACTTACACATGGGACATGGCACCTTCCTCTGTGGCATACAAGGTGTCGTGGTTTAAACCCAGTCAGGTAATTCGTTCGCTCACTTCCCCCCCTTTTTCTTGCCCTCCCCCTGCTCTCGGAGGGACGGAGAGGAGAATCGAAAAGAATGCAACTCCCACGGGTTGAGATAAGAACAGTTTAGTAACTAAGGTATAACACAAATCACTACTGCTACCACCAATGATAATAATGATAAAGGAAATAACAAGGGAAGAGAATACATCATCTCACCACCAGCCGATCGATAACTCGCCCCCCCCAGCCCGACCAAGCTCTGACCGATACCTCCTCCAACCCTGCAGTCCCCGGCCCTTCCGGCTAACTCCCAGTTGCATCCTGGGCATGACGTGCTGTGGTATGGAATACTTCTTTGGTCAGTTTGGGTCAGGTGTCCTGTCTCTGCTTCCTCCCGGCTTCCCCTCCTCCCTGGCAGAGCATGAGGCTCACAAAGTCCTTGGCCAAACCAAAACATCGCTTGTTATCAGCTCTGTTCCCGAGCTGAAAGTCAAAACATTGCACTGCACCAGCTACCAAGAAGGGGAAAAATGACTGCTACTGCTGAACCCAGGACACAAGGTCACTATGCAGTTGTAATTTTTGCCAGATTCTGCTCTATCTGCTGCAGCTGCTGTGGAAGAATGTCTTCCTATTGCAGGACAGACCCTCTCCTACTGGTTCTGTCTATGGTTAGCAAGATTCTGTCCCCAAGACATGAACAAATCACTCCCTTCACCCTCTCCTATTTGCAGGAGCAGTGAAGTTGTCACTTACCAGAGTCTGACTTAAGGCCTGATCCCACCCCGATGCTTGACTCTTCCTCTCTTGGAATCTCTAGAACCAATGTCTGAGGTGCCAATGCTTCTCATGGCATATGATGAATGTGAAAAGAGAGCCTAGAATCGTTGGCATAGCAGTCTCAAATGGAGACAGTTCATCAAGGATTTATATCTTCCCTTTTCAACATAATCTTGCTAATGTAAACAGCAAGATTATTAAATAATTATTAAAAAGCTGCTAATGTGAGCAGCACTAGAGCAGTGGGTCAGGTTGTACACCTACATGTAGCAACTTGCAGTGCTGTGATGGGGTGTTAATAGCCACCATGCCTCCTGCCAGGCTTCTTCCTACTTAATATTAATAGTGAGAGATTCATGGCCTATGCCAGACCTCCTTAGCTTATACTCAGTTCCATACCAGAATTCACAAGGACTCAATCTCTGCGTGTGCTTTTGACTCCTGCACAAGAAATAATGAACTATGATATTTTAGGTGTCTCAGTCAGCCTGGGCAATTGAACCCTAGGGACATGCCAAACAGGCATGCCATTATCTGTAGTGCCTACTGTGAATATTTTCTGGTCTGGGTTAATCCTCAGACCTTTCTGTGCATTGAGTGGGAGAATGCTATTAGGTGGGAACAGGCTAAAACTGCTAAGAACCATGCTGACATTCAGCATGGGCACTAACTGAGCATCAGATCTCAGGTCCACATTTTGTCATTGTTTAATTTACAGGGGTGGCCTTAGATGATGGGGAAAAACCTCTCAGTAAGCACAGTATGAAAACTTTTATTTAAAAAATCATCAACTTGGAACTTTTTCTCTAAAACAACATTCTGGGCAGGCTCTCTATAGTCTGCTTGCTTTTGCTGAACCATCTTGCTGTGGAACTGTGGTAATATCTGGATTTCAGTTTCATTTGATCTTAATTTTGCAATGGGTCTCAGTATAGTTGGAGAAATATACTCAAACTGCTATTAATGATAGTTACAGTGTAACAAAATACTTTGGTCCTATCTGTTGTTTATATTAGCATTGATCCCAAAATGACACTGGAACCTTCAAAGCAAATAAAGCATAAATAAATAACTCAGTCTCTGAGTTCTTTCACTTTGAAAGCTTCAGGAAGTTGGAAAAGGGCTCTCTTGTCTAAGTGTTCATCTAATGAAATGTTCATCTTCTTTTATTCATTTGCCTTTATTAATTTGATGAGGAGAATTTCAGAGCCATTTGTGTATAACTGCTATCCATTTCAATTTTAAACATATCTCCTCCGGCAAACAGAAGTGTCCCCTGGGTAACACACAGATTGTGATTTCTATGGGAATTCTTTGACTTCATATAACTTCCTGTTTTAAAGACAGAACTGCTCTTTGGCTGACATGAGTTAAATGATACAAATTTAATGAAGCAGCATACGGTAAAGTGTGTGCTGAATTAGTCTGTCCTTCTTATTAGTAGGTTGCACTGTTACACAGTTTTATAGCGGGGAAAGTAAAGACTTACCAGGCTGAGTTCCTCTTTCTAACCTCTCCCTACTCTCAAAGAAATGCAGGGTACAGACTTAAAAATTTTGATTTAAGTAAGATAAACAGAAGCATACAGAACACATGGTAATAAGATGTCTTATATATACGTGGCAGTAAAAACCCACCTGCATGAAGTGAGACCCTGTTGATGAAAGATTTTAAGAGTGTCCTGTAAAGCATTCCAAACACGCTACAAGGTAGCGGTCCATTTTGTGAGTATGTTTCCTACTTAAATATTGTTATGAAGTAACGTATCTGTTGACAGTAGATTTCTCTGATACTGTTTCTAGGGAGTTTAATTATAATTTGTTACTGGAATTTGTCCCAGTTGTCTTGCTGCTTCATCCACAAAGCATAGCTCTCTGTTCTTAAGCTATAAAGTATTCATCCAGTGCAACTTCTTCTTGGTCCTTACTCCCTTTGTGATCTCTTAAAACTAGGAGCAATAAGTTTGACTGTGTTCATCAAAATTTTTTGTAGTGAACCAAGAGAATGAAATTTGAAAAACAGCATTTTGGAGGCTGCTATCCTTTTGGAATATTTATGTGGGATGAGATTGCTCCTTCTCAGATCACAGAGCTCTAAACCAGGTGAACATGCTGCTTGAAGGTTATCTATGTGTACAGCCAGAGCCTACTGTCCCTTTTGCTTAGGATAATACACAGGGGAATAATTTTCAATCATTTGGAAGTTATTTGTATTGTAAATGAAAGAAGAAATAAGCCCTGTGTCCTCTTCTGGTGCTGTCAAAATGTGTACAGCATGTCCAAGAGTGATTGTTGAAAGACTTTCCTAATAAATGCTTGTATAGGAAAAGCTCTGATGGTTCCCTGGGCTCTTTCCAGGAACATCTAGGTTTTCATCAGCTTTTATAATCTTAAACTAATAGAATTGTACTAAGTATTCTTAGCTTGGGGAAAATTATTGAAGGCATAAAACCTGAAGTAATATAACCTATAAGGAAGTCATGGATATACGTATATATTAAAGCTCAGGTAACATAATTAAATAGTACATGTGTATCTACAAATAAAAAATTTTCAGAGGAAGCACACCATGATTTAAGCATCAGATTTCCATTCCCTTTTGAATCAGGCCTGTATGTATCTGGCCATTTATTTTTTTACAATTAACTCCAATTCTCTATTGTACTCTAACAAATTTCCACCATGTGGTATTTCAGCAGAAAGACTGCAGGGTCAGCACATTAGTGCTAAGGACAAGTTTGACAGGGCTGGGGGTGGTTGAGTGGTCCAGCAAACATCATCCTGAAATTCTGCTTCATCAGTTGCAAAAACAGTTATTGTTCTCAGAAGCTGAAGATAGAATGATTCTTACTACTCAAAACTGTTTCTTCCACAGCAAGGGCAAAAGAATAGCACAGGCATTTCAGAAAAGCTGGCTTGCACAAGAGTGTTGCACTTCCTTCACTTATAGGAGCAGGAGTGTCTGATTATGCATTGAGGCAGCACAAGCCAGGGTCATAAATTTCAGGCATGAACAAAAATCATATTTAAGTCAATAAGAAAGTTTGTGTAACCTTCAGCCAAGGTTTGCAGAGTCAGTTTTATGTTTTGAGGTAAAGATGATATCTAGTTAATATTTCTACCTATTTTTAGGTTATTTTTTTAAATGTTATTTTACATTGACAGCCTGTGTTTATTGTTTGCAGTAGAATCTCTACACAATAACTTAAGTATAGTTTATTATTACTTTTTGAAATTCTTTGTAGTAAGATATCAAAATCATTAGCTGACTTTTAAATTTTAAATGTAGCCATAAATATCTATAAATATTCCATCTATTGGTAAGGCTAACAGTAGGAAAATATGTTAGTTGAGAGACACAAAACCAGACAAGGTTTTAACGTACTCATGAAAAAATTTTGCTATCTTTTCATAAGGAGTGAAAAAGCAGCAAAGACTCAATTTCTGAACTGAATGTAACAACATCTGGATTACATTTTGTTTGCCTGGAGGTTTTCGGGGTTTTTGTTTCTTTGTTTGTTTGTTTGTTTTCCACTTTACTGCATTAGACAGAAGGAAACTGTTTCTTTACCCTGTTTAGATGTTTGCATCATATATTGCTCTAATCTACAAAAAGATACTGACTATAAGCTCTTGTGAAGGATAAACTGCATTGAAGAATGCTAAGTATTCATGAAAGGTAAGAGAGGGAGTTTTACATCTACCTGAAAAAAGTTGCTTTTTAGGGATGAAATGCAGGTAAGGACTTCTAATTTAACAAATGTAAAAGTAAATATGGCAGAGAAACAATTAAATTAAAAAGGAAGAACATCCTCTACTGGGAAAGGTGGAGAGAGAAGAAAAAAACGAGATTTTTGTAGTGAATGAGTATCAGTGTAAAACCTCTGAAAGATCTGTAGACATTAGTTCTAAAGTCCACAAAACGAAGATGCCTATGCAGATGATAAAACCATGATAGCCATTTTTTCAGGAAGAGAAGAAGTATTTCTGTTTTACCTTCAGTTAAACTGTGGATAATTAAATCTGCGGAGCCAACCAGGAGAGGAGCGCTGCTGGATCTCATCCTCACTAACAAGGAGGGTCTGGTCAAAGCAGTAAGGGTTGAGGTCTGCCTTGGTTGCAGCGACCACGAGATGGTGGAATTCAGGATCTTGTGCGGTAGGACTAGTAGAATACCAAGTAGAATTGCAACCCTGGACTTTAGCAGGGCAAACTTTGGCCTTTTCAAGCAATTGCTAGGGGAAATCCCATGGGCAAGGCTGTTTGAAGGTAAAGGGGCTCAAGATAGTTGGTTGGCATTCAAGGATTGCTTTTTCCGAGCTCAAGATCAGAGCATCCTGACACGTAGGAAGTCAAGGAAGAGGGCCAGGAGACCTGCGTGGCTAAATAGGGAATTGCTGGGTATGCTCAAGTGGAAGAGGAGAGTTTACAGGTCATGGAAGGAGGGGCTGGCCACTTGGGAGGAATATAAGGCTGCTGCTAGAGGATGTAGGAAGGCAGCTAGGATGACTAAGGCCTCCTTAGAATTAAACCTGGAGAGAAGGGTCAAGGACAGCAAAAAGACCTTTTTCAAATACATGGCAGATAAAACTAACACCAGAGGCAATGTAGGCCCACTGATGAATGGGATGGGTGCCCTGGTGACAGAAGATACAAAGATGGCAGTTACTGAATGCCTTCTTTGTCTCTGTTTACTCTGCTGCAGGCAGTCCTGAAGAGCCCTGCACCCCTGAGACCTTAGATGAAGTCAGGTCAACGGAGCGGTTTGCCTTAGTCGATGAGGAATGGGTTAGAGACCAGTTGAGCAATCTGGACATCCATCAATCCATGGGTCCAGATGGGATGCACCCACGGGTGCTGAGGGAACTGGCAGAAGTCATTGCTAGACCACTCTCCATCATCTTTACCAAGTCTTGGGAAACGGGAGAGGTGCCTGAGGACTGGAGGAAAGCAAATGTCACTCCAGTCTTCAAAAAGGGCAAGAAGGAGGACCCGGGTAACTATAGACCGGTCAGCCTCACCTCCATCCCTGGGAAAGAGATGGAACACCTTATCCTTGATGCCATCTTAAGGCGTATCAAGGATAAGAGGGTTATGAGGGGCAGTCAGCATGGCTTCACCAAGGGGAAATCATGTTTGACCAATCTCTTAGCCTTTTATGAGGAAATAACACGGTGGATGGATGATGGCAGAGCGGTGGATGTGGTCTACCTTGACTTCAACAAAGCATTTGACACAGTCTCCCACAGCATCCTCACAGCTAAATTGAGGAAGTGTGGTCTGGATGATCAGGTAGTGAGGTGGACTGTGAACTGGCTGAAGGAGAGAAGCCAGAGAGTTGTAGTCTATGGGGCAGAGTCTAGTTGGATGCCTGTAACCAGTGGAGTGCCTCAAGGGTCGGTACTGGGACCGGTATTATTTAATATATTCATCAACGATTTAGAGGAGGGAATTGAGTGTACTATCAGCAAGTTTGCTGATAACACTAAGCTGGGAGGAGTGGCTGACACGCCAGAAGGCTGTGCTGCCATCCAGCGAGACCTGGACAGACTGGAGAGTTGGGCAGGGAATAACTTGATGAAATAGTACAAGGGAAAGTGTAGAGTCCTGCACCTGGGCAGGAACAACCCCAGGTTCCAGTATAGGTTGGGGAACGACCTGCTAGAGAGCAGTGTAGGGGAGAGGGACCTGGGGGTCCTAGTGGACGACAGGATGACCATGAGCCAACACTGTGCCCTTGTGGCCAAGAAGGCCAATGGCATCCTGGGGTGTATTAGAAGGGGGGTGGTTAGTAGGTCGAGAGAGGTCCTCCTTCCCCTCTGCTCTGCCCTGGTGAGACCCCATCTGGAATATTGTGTCCAGTTCTGGGCCCCTCAGTTCAAGAAAGACAGTGAGCTGATGGAGAGAGTCCAGCGCAGGGCAACTAAGATGATTAAGGGAGTGGAGCATCTCCCTTATGAGGAAAGACTGAGGGAGCTGGGTCTCTATAGTTTGGAGAAGAGGAGACTGAGGGGTGACCTTATAAGTGTCTATAAATATATAAAGGGGGAGTGTCACGAGGATGGAGCCAGGCTCTACTCAGTGGCAAACAATGATAGGACAAGGGGTAATGGGTACAAACTGGAACACAAGAGGTTCCACTTAAACTTGAGAAGAAACTTCTTCTCAGTGAGGGTGACAGAACACTGGAACAGGCTGCCCAGGGAGGTTGTGGAGTCTCCTTCCCTGGAGACATTCAAAACCCGCCTGGACACGTTCCTGTGTAACATTATCTAGGTGTTCCTGCTCCGGCAGGAGGATTGGACTAGATGATCTTTCGAGGTCCCTTCCAATCTCTAGCATACTGTGATACTGTGATAATTTTGAAGGTGATATTACCTAGTGTCATTTCAGTCCTTCAGCAGTATCAGGGAGAGACATGTCAGGAGCTGTTGTTGGGTACATAAATTGGTAATGAATCAGAGCACCGTAAAGCTAGAGTATGATGGCACAGAAGAAACCAGAGCAAGCAAAGCTGCTTGCAAAACTGCTGTGAGATCCACTACTCATTCTGTTTGTATCCCAGTTATCTTTCCCATTTGTAATCACAGTGATGGTCTCTAAGGTCCAGTTCTCAAAGCATCAATTTGGTTCCAAGCCTATAAAGCAAGCATAAATGAAAGAAAGTATGTCACATTAGACCTAAGAAGGTAGAATGACTAGTGTGAACATAGAATCCCTCATAATTTTAGAGGTTAATCAGCTATAGCATTTATAGCTCAACTTGAATAATAAGAAACAAGACCTCTCTTATCAATAATGCTAACTTACCTACCAATTCTGTTGAGTGGTATGAAAGTTCATTACCTATGTAAATGCTTCTGTAAGCAACTACACGGAAAGAGCAATTTGCAGATGAATTCCACAAATATGGAAGAAGTCTGAACTGGGTATCTGTGATTCAATCACGTTCCTGGTATATTCCAGAGTATGTTGGCTGATTTGGGACAAGAGTAACCTACCACAAACAAACCTTAAATTGAAGGGAAATGGTTGTTTACAAAACACGGGAAGTAATTTTTTCAGTTACATTCTTTAGGTAGCATCTTTGGATGCTGTTTGCATTTTTTAAGTATTTGGTTTTCCAAAATACTAATATGATACCAACGTGACTCCAACTTCATTTCAGTTGCAGTTTTACCCATTCCTGGTCCTGTCCTCAAATTTCATTTTCTTACTGGATGACAAGGGCCCATAGGTAATACACTTACTGAGAAAGGGAAAATTTGCCTTTCTTTTTAATTACATACTGAATTTTAGATTCCTCGGATACCAGTATGCAAAGCCAAAATAAAACTAGCATCATATAACCTTCGTTATTTTTATTTTCTGCACACAGAGTCCATAGAATCCCACATTTCCATTTATTAAAGATGCATATCTTCTTAACCTTGAACAAGAAACTGCTGAAAAAAAAGACACCAACTTTGAGTGAAGTATAGACACTAGCCTTAGAATACACCTGCCTTACTTGCACAGTACTAGAATTAATAAATGTCTTAACAGGGATAGCAGGAAGCAGTGTTGGTAGTTACTGAATTTGAGCCAAACTTTCAGTTATTTAAATGATGAGTTTAGTACTTTGAGTTTTGATCTGCACCTGAAACTCAAAGTCTTTAAAGAATTGCTCTCCATTCACAAATTGTTTCTTATGGAAATCTTGTGATAAGAAACAGTGTTCTGCAAACTTGTGGTTAGGAGAATCAATGACTGCAATGTCTCTAATCAGTCTTCTGTGGGGTACATATGCCAACTGAATACCTTACTCCCTCTTCTGGTTCTTAAATATGTTTATCACAGCATATGGTATAATCCAAGATGTTAAGATTACAGAGTTTGAAAATTCCTTCCATTTGGCCTGCATCATGTTTTTTTCAGATTGGCAAAATCCCTATTAAAAAAAAATACCAGAACCTGCATATTAGCAACCTTTCCCATTGATGGTTGCCGATAGGTAATTTTAGCACTAGATAGGAAGCATAGGCTTACTTTCTAATTAAATTTTGCCTGTCAGCAATCTAGCGTGAAGGAACCAAACACAGTGATCTAGTGTTCTTCCCAGTACACAGATACTTTTGTGATCCTATTAACCTTTCTCCTCCTAGCAATTAGATCAGTTACATACTCCCTGGAGAAAAGTGTTCATGAAGAAAATCTACACGTCCATAGAAAGTAAAGATTAGTTGCTCTAGTCACAATAGTAATTCTCATTAGAGGTTTTAAGAGGCATTTAAAACATTTTAATTGCAGCTGTTAAAGATGCCCTTCTGAATATTCAGCAGTTATTAGGAAGAGATTTGTTAACCCAGAGTATAATAACAAGTAATATGACGATGCTGGTGACATAAGTTGATTGCTTTATCACCACGATTAATACGTGTTATTTATCAGTGGCAACACAATATCTCTATTAGAAAAAAAGAATTATAATTATTTAGTAACGTTAATGTTGCTGCATTATCTCTTGGTATCTATGCAGCAAACCAGTGTATTCATGTCCTCATTATATTCAATATGTGAGGTATTATGTAGATATTGCCCAATATCTTCAGTGTTCTTTGTGAGAATATTTTTATGGACAGCTTCTTGGGGTACAAATAGATCTTTTTACTGATATTCATCAGCTATAACTGCATTTGAGAACTGCTTTGTATTCAGTACTGTAGGTATTCTGAATACTTTTGGTTATTATAAAAAATGCACTAAAGGCCGTGTGGAGTATTGAAAGATACACTGAACTCTAGAGAGATTTGGAAACCAGGTTAACATAAATCTTGCTTTACAGGGAACTTTTTTTATATCTTTAGTATTTAAATGGAAAAGTCTGTTATTCTGTAATACTAAGAACAACACCCCGAACAAGCAATATACCTTTTGATTCTGCAAGTCCATACTCATTAGAAGCAAGTGATTTATTTTTTTTCTGTCTCATGAGGGATGTGGACCTGCTCAGGTGAGTATAGAGGAGGGCTGTAAAGATGATCAGAGGGCTAGAGTACCTCTCTTATGAAAACAGGATGATCAGAAAGCTAAAGCACTTCTCCTGTGAAGACAGACTGAGACAGTTGGGGTTGTTTAGATGAGAAGACTGCAGGGAGAACTTATAACACTCTTCCAATACCTAAAAGGGAACTACAAGAAATCTGGAGAGGGACTTTTTACAAGAGCATGTAGGGATAGGACAAGGGAATGGTTTTCAACTGAAAAAGGGTAAATTTAGATTAGGCTTTAGGAAAAAGTTCTTTACCATGAGGGTGGTGAAACACTGGAACAGGTTGCCCAGAGAAGCTGCGGCTGCCCCATCCCTGAAAGTGTTCAAGGCCAGGCTGGACCAGGCATGAGCAATCTGGTCTAGTGGAAGACGACCCTGCCCATGGCAGGGCAGTTGGAAGTAGATGATCTTTAAGGTCCCTTCCAAACCAAACAGGTCTGTGATTCTATCATAGAACTATACACCACAAGTAAATCAGTAGGTTCCATAAAAGTTAGTTCTGAGTGTTTAAATAAACATATCTGTATTATTTCTGCATTTAACAAAGTTTCTACTACTATTTGTTTTTTTGTAAAAGTGGTAGAACCTGTATGAAAGTTACACTGCAGGTCACTGCACTATAAAACAATGCTTTTACATGGAATTATAACCAAATATATAATAAATACTATTCATCTTTATGTCTAGTTGTTGTCTTGGCAGGGTTGGGTTAATTTGATGATCTTAAAGGTCTTTTCCAACCTACATAAATAATTGCATGATGCTATGATACAATAACTACCTCTAATTATACATTAGTCAGCCATATAGGTGACATGATTAGGTATATTACAGTATATTGTAGAGAAAAACGACCTAATCTCTCAATACCAATTTCTCTACATAAGTGTTTTAATAAATTGGCTCAGCTATAGCACATTTTGTATTAATGTAAAATTAATAATGTGAGGGAAAGCACTGCAACCAGCAAGATCCCAGATGGTACTGTGTACAAAAGGGCTTTATTTAGCAAAATAAAACATGCCACTGAGCAATTGTAGGGTAAAATGTGCAATTTACTGAATGTTCTTACATAGTTAGTAGCAAGACTTTAATCCACTACAGAGTAAAATGAGCAAATAATGTCAATTTTGTAGATCAGCAAATAATGAAATATAGCTACACCTGAGGTGGCATTTATATCCATTAGCTGGACTTGTGCAGTGTTTCCGTGAAACGTTATATGTGAGTTCTAGCCGGTAGTCATTGTCCAATAAAGATGGATTTTGAAAATATAATCTTACTCCTGTTTATGGGAAAACCTAAATTTACTATTTATTGACTTTTCTGAAAATGTGAAGCATGGTGGCTATTTGTAATTTTATATATAGAGCACTCACTGAGACTCTTTGTAGAAGCAATTCCTACCATAGAGGAGAAACTACTTATGTTATCAGGTTAGATAGTATTTGGGCAATTAAAATGCCACAGGTTTCCTATAATGGTGACCAAACAGTTTTGCAATTCTTTTACTGTTTTGGCCCCTCCTAGGGTGGCTGGCTCACTGGCTTGTGCTGCCATTCCTTGCAGCAGAGCTGCTCTCCCCCATGTCTTCCTCAGCACCTAATGCCATGTCCTCCTCCACTGCCTTCATCACCTCTGTGGCCCTTTGCTGGACTCACCAGGCTGGAAATGTGCCTGGTACTGGTATCTGGGATTAATGGTTTGCGCACTTAGAGATCCTGGAGAAACTGACCAGCCTATTTCTCTCTAGATTCTCCTTCTTCCTCTTTTGGGAGATTGGAGGGATTTTTCTTTCCTTTAGTCTGAAGGCATCTTTTGTAGTTGCCAAGTCTGTTTAAAGATTTTTGGGGGGGGGGGGGGTCTCACAAAGACATCAGCCAACTCCTTCAGCACTCATGGGTACACACCCTCAGCACCAAGGAGTTCATATAGTCCCAGTTTGCTAAAGAATTCTTTTAAGATTATCCTCTTCCAACAAGGGTGGTTTTCCATGATCCAGACTTTGCCCCTGGTCTCTGTAACCTGGGATTTCCAACAGCTGGTATTTTTGATAGAGACTGAGGCAAAGGCACATTCAGTACCTGAGCATTTTCCTGTACTGTGGGTCACCAGGTTTCTTACCTCATTCAGCAGTGGGCCCACATTTTCTCTTCTCTTTACCACTGACAAATTTAGAGAAACCCTCCTTGTTGCATTTGGCATCCCTTGCCAGATTCAATCCTCTGTACATTTTGGCTTTCCTACTCATGCATCCCTCTGCACGTTCACTTAGTGTCTTCCTATTTCTCTCAGGATACCTGTCCCTGTTTCTACCTTCTGCATACCCTTTTAGTTTTGAGTCTTGTAAGGAGGTTCTTGATCATCCATGAAGGCTTCCTGACATCTTTGCACAATTTCTCATGAACTGGGGTGGCCAACTCTTGATCTTGGAGGGAGTGACTCTTTTAATACCAACCAATTTTTTTTTGTCCCACTCTATCTTCCTGGGATTTATGCTGTGGGACTCCTTCAAGCATATCACTTTGTCCTGGTTTTGGCTGTAACTTTTATTTTTCTCCTTCTTAGTAGCTGGTGCAGTGCTGTGTTTTTGACTGAGAACAATGCTGATAGCACAACAATGGTTTTAGTTGTTGCTGAGTAATGGTTACTTCGGTTAAGGACTTTTTCAGTCTCTCATGCTCTGCCAGTGAGGAGGGGCAGAAGAAGCTGGGAGGAAGCAGAGACAGGACACCTGACCCGAACTAGCCAAAGGGGTATTCCATACCACAGGACATCATGCCCAGTATAGAAGCTGGGGGAGTTACCTGGAAGGCCCAGATCACTGCTCAGGTCGGGCTGGGTATCAGTCAGAGAGTGGTGAGCAACTGTATTATGCATCGCTTGTGTTTATTTTTTTTTTTCCTTTCCCCTTTTAGTTTCATATTCTCTCCCCTTGTTATTTCCTTTATCATTATTATTATTGGTGGCAGCAGTAGCAGTTTCGTATTATAACTCAGTTACTGGCCTGTTCTTATCTCAACCCATGGGAGTTACATTCTTTCAATTCTCCTCCCCATCCCTCTGGGGAGCAGTGAGCAAGTGACTGCGTGGTTCTGAGTTACCAACAGGGCTTAAGCCAGGACATATTTAAAAGTCCAAAGTTGTGATTTTGTATTTTGCTCTTCGCCCTTCTCTCAACATCCTGAACTCCACTTGGCACAATCACTGTAGTCAAAGGCGGCTTTTGACCTTAACATCACTGGCAAACCTCTCCTTTTTGGTGACTACATGGTCTGTTAGAGCACCTCTCTTCTTTGTTTCCTCTGTCACTTTTGTCAGGCACATACTATCAATGCTCTTTAGGAGCCTTCTTGGTTGCTTGTGCCCTGCAGTGTTGTTTCTTCAGCAGTTAATAGATTTCCCTAGTGGGATCAAGACCTGCAAACAGAAGACTGCTTCAGGCTTTATGTAGAAGACCTCATCCATCTGCTTTTCCTGACCAGGTGACTTATAACAGACACCCAATACATTATCACCTATACTAGTCTCCTCTGTCAGGATTCCCAGCTGTTAGGCCTGCCTGGAAGTAAAGGAATCCTACTTTGTCCAGCTAAACAGAGTAATTTGCAAGTAATGTAACATTTATTTCTGCTATGTTCCTAACTAGTTAGCATAACACTATTGAGTATTTATTTGATCAGTAATAGATTGTGTACTTGAAAATTCTCAAGAATTTGATCCTAAGCTTTAAAATAACAGGTTTTATGGTTTTGCATAAAACATTACAAAACATTGCAAAACTAATTTTCAGGGGAAATAATAGTAGCCATGCAAATTATTCCAATTTACTGTACAGGCTGTGAAGCTAACAGTAATGAGTATTTTTGCAAGGTTTTCTTAATATGCAAAGGTTATGTGCTTTCTCCTGGACCTAAAAATAGTCTGTCAACATGCCTAACCTTCCTCTCCAGCATGGCCACCTGTCAAGTCTGGTTGACAGTGAAAAATGAGTTAAATCAAAAATCTGATACCTCTTTGTCAACAGTTGCTCAGCTGACCTTGTGCTGCACTGATTTTGGTATATTCCATGATGTTACATCTCCCCAGCTTAAACTCCTTTAGGAAGTAGCTGTTTGGCACATTTCAATTTTTATTTTTTTTTAATTAATAAAAGTTCTGTCACTGGGAAGGCTAATCTATGCATGGAAGACTAGATAAAGAAAGTAGGATACATTAAGTATATATAGCCTGTTACTCAAAAGCAGATGGAAAGAACTGATGCATCAACCTCCACCTTGCCAGTTAGAAAAACAAAATTGTAAAAGATGTGAAAGTGGTAAAACACCTGAAACTGTGTTTTCTAGCCTTGACTTGGGCTGGAAATATAGAAGCAGGAAGCATCACCTATCTTAGTTAGTAGTGTAATATTTGCTCCTATTGACTTTCTGGAAATGTGATCCCTGCCTTGAAGGAGGAAGATGTTGCTGCCCACCACAGCAAGGATAGGGACTAGATAATTTTTAAGGTCTCTTCCATTTCTAACCATTCTATGAATCTGTGGAACAATAATTTTTTTTATTTTTTTCTCTGAGGTCAAGCTAAAAAAACTGTGCTGGACAGACGTCACTTTTTTCTTCTGGGCATGAAAAAAAAAAAAGGAATCTCCAACAGTTTCCAAGGCCTGGTGAAAATACAGTTTTATAGGCGGAAAATAGAAATGGATTTCCTCACTGCTAATTACAGTAGTGGTCTGAATACCCTAGACAAAGATACTCGGTTAGCGCCAGGAACCTTACATCATCAAAACTGCAAGACCCACATCTTCTCTGACATATGATAAGGATATGTCTGTGTAAAGATAACATTGCATGGTAATGTTATTGCTTTGCTAGGTACATCAGAGGCTTGAGCTCTGGTTAGCAATACTGGCTCTATGGTGACCATGAGCTGTGGATGCTAGCTTCCTAATTCATAGATAGAGAAGAGCTTCAGCTCATGATATATGGCCTTACAGGCAGCAGTAGCTAAGTTGCTCTGAAAGAGCAAGTAGCAGTGCATGAGAGAGGACAAACAGTGTCACATCCCTTCATAAGCGCTCAAGAGAATAGGATCCCAAATTTCTGCTTTTTCAATAAAGGCTTGAAAATTGGACAACTTTCTCTAACAAAAAGCAAGAAATTTGTCCTAATCTTTGAATTTAATTTGTCTTCTTATACCATACACTCTGGTAGATTGTGGGTTTGATCTTGTTTTGTGTTACTCCAGGTCAGTGTTTAAACTAAAAATGTTTTTACTCTGTTCTTGAAGGAGCTGAACTGCTGGGTTAAATTAGTCATGTTAATTATTTTATAACTAGATCAGGATAAATCAGTAGCCGTTTTAACTTTTAAACTTGGAGATTAATGTCATAATGTCATATTATTCCCAACTGAAAAGAATATTTTATTACTTGTGTCTGCACATTTCAAAGAAAAGTGGAAACATTTGTCATCAGTGAGAAATATAGCCTTGTTAAAAGACAAAAGCCTTCTATATTTTAACTTTTTAAAAAGAGTAAATAACAATAAATCAAATCAGGTTTTTCTGTAAAATTCTTCTTAATTGAAAATGAAGAAGAAAGCAAAATCAAAACAGATTAATACAGTATTTTTTTCCAAGTCAAAAAGGGGTGCAAATGTAGTTTTACAGTGTGTCATAACTTTGCTGATACAAATTATTCTTAAATTTATATGGCAGAAATTTTATACTAGTTTTGCTGAAGACTGGAACTGATTTCTTCGTGTTAATACAAATTCACTTCTAAACACATGCAGGGAATATTTTTATATTTGGACTAGTTTAAGGGAAACTTTATGTAGATTTTTACACTGATAAATGCCATTTGGATATCTGCAGAAAAGGACACGACAGTTTGGTTTTCAAAAATAATATATGAACCCACAGTACTGATATGAGCTCTTTTCATGAAAAACAAACTTGAAAAACATCTATGGTTTTCTAAAATAAAGCGTAGCCAGTTTTTAATTCTTTATATAAAAGAATGTTCTAGGGTGTACTTTCCTTTTCAGCATCTTACTTGACTCCCAATATAATCAGGTATCATCACATCTTCTTGTGAGTTAAAAATATGAATATTAGCAGTCCAACAAAAGCAAGTAATTTATGAAAATGTAGGCATTATGTTCCAAATTGTGCATGCTGTCAATAAAAAAGTTTTATTAATTTAATGACCAAATATTGAGAAATGTGACCCTGAGCACTTAACGTTTGATGCCACCAAAGGATTGTTGCTGCTTCACTCCCATGGGAATATAAGGGGTTTAGAGTGTTTCAGCATGACTGCTAAGGTAATGAATGCTGATCAAAGCATTGCTTTCAATATTACCCAATGAATTGTGTTGAAAGCACACTTGCTTAAGCCTTCCTCACTCAGTCCTCCTTGTTAAACATAACTGTAAGGAAGACGTGAGAAAGTACCAACTGAAATGTCAGTGATGCACTCGTGGCATCACTCTTTTTAAACGTATAATCAGGGTTTCTACAGTGTCTGGATAGACAAATCCATAGGTGGACTTTGACTAGCTTAAGTTCAATGCAAGCAGGATGAGGTTAACCAGTGTGAAGAGGAAGAGTTTCAAATATACATCATCTGAGAAAGGAGTGATCAGGAATATTTCCTCTTTCTGGCTGGCAAGAGAACTGAAGAAACCTTTATGCCCATTTGTTCAAGCTGGAGTCTCCTATGGTATTTTCATCTCTTCCATCTCATTATAAAATACTCAAAATATTCATTCTCATAGAGTATGAAAAGAGGTCAAAGAGTATGTTACAGAGATCATAGACTCATAGAATCATAGAATGGATTGGAAGGAACTTTAAAGGTCATTTATTTCCAACCCCCTGCCATAGGCAGGGACACCTTCCAAGAGACAAGGTTGCTCAAAAACCCATCCAGCCTGGCCTTGAACACTTCCAGGAATGGGGCAGCCACTCTTTCTCTGGGCAACCTGTTCTATTGTCTCACCACTCTCAAAGTAAAAAGTTTCTTCCTAATGTCTAATCTACATATGCCCTCTTTCAATTTAGGGACATTACCCCTTCTCCTATTCCTACATACTCTTGTAAAAAAATCCCTCTCCAGATTTCTCGTAGGCCCCCATTAGGGACTAGAAGGCTCCTATAACATCTTCCTGGAGCCTTCTCTTCTCCAGGATGAACAAGCCCAGCTGTCTCAGCCACTTTTCATAGAAGTACTCCAGCCTTTTGATCATCTTTGTGGCCCTTCTCTGGATTCTCTCCAATAGGTCCCTGTCCTTCTTGTGCTGCAGTCCCCAGAACTGAACAATGCCACAGGCAGCACAACATATACATTTAAGCACAGGTCCCTGTATAGGGTTTGTGTGGCAAGGTTTTAGTAGTGGCGGGGCTACAGGGGTGGTTTCTGTGAGAAGCTGCTATTGCTTCCCCTGTGTCTGATAGAGCCAATGTCACTTGTTTTCAAGATTGACCTGCAACTGGTCAGCTCTGAGCCCATCAGCAAGTGTGGTGGTGCCTTCCTGATAACATATTTAAGAAATATGTGTGCGTGCGTGTGTGTGTGGGTGTGTGTGAGAGAGTGTGTTTGGAACTCCTGGGGAACAGTAGCCAAAAGAGAGAAGTGAGAATCTGTGGGAGAACAGCCCTGCAGACACCAAGATCAGTGAAGAAGGAGGAGGAGGCAGTGTTCCATGCACCAGAGGAAAGATTTCTCTCCAGCCCATGGTGCAGACCATAGTGGGGCAGGCTGTCCCCCTGCGGCATGTGGAGGGCCATACACCAAAGCAGGTGGACATTCCCTGAAGGAGGAAGGGACCCTGTGGGCAGTTCACACTGGAGCAGGCTCCTGGCAGGACCTGTGGCCCCATGGATAGAGGAACCCATGCTGGAGCAGGATTGCTGGCAGGACTCGTGACCCCACAGGTGACACACACTGGAATAGTCTGCTCCTGGAGAACTGCACTCTGTGGCAAGGACCCATGCTGGAGCAGTTTGGGAAGAACTGCAGCCCATATGAAGGGCTTGCATTGGAAAAGTTCATGGAGAACTGCCTCCTGTGGGATACACGCTGGAGCAGGGAAAGAGTGTGAGGACTCTTCCCCTAGAGAAAAAGAAGGAGCAGCAGAAACAATGTGTGATGGACTGACCACAACCCCCATTCTCCATCCCCCTTTGCCACTGCGGGAACAACATAATGGAAATCAGCATAAAGTTAAGTCTGGAAAGAAAGGAAGGGTGGGGGGAAGGTGTTTATTTCTTATTACTCTAATCTGATTTGATTGTTAATAAATTAAACTAATTTCCCCACATCGAGAGTTTTGCCTCTGCTGGTAATTGATGAGTGATCTCTCCTTGTCCTTATCTTGACCCATAAACCTTTCATTATATTTTCTCTCTCCTGTCCAGCTGAGCAGGAGGAGTGATAGAGTGGCTTTGGAGGTCACCTGGCATCCAGCCCATGTCAACCCACCACAGTACAGAACAGGTGAGTCACTTGAGGTTGGCTTATTGTTATTTTTCTCCTCTAGACTATAGCAAAAATTGAATGTGGGAATAAGAACTGTAAAATAATTAAGTTGCAATGTTTTTGGTTTTATTACAAATGGATAGAAATCTTCTGATTTTTATCTGTGTGGAATAATTCAGGAGTAATTCATGAGGAAAGGCATGAGTTTTCATTACCAGTAGACACTCAAAATATGTCTTGTCCAACTGCAAGAAATTAGACTGATTTTCTGTCAGGAAAAGATTAAGAAGAAGTAGTTATAAATTTTAAAAGGGAGCTGAAAGTCCCAAATAAAAATATTTGTATGTTTTAATACTACGATCAATTCGCACAATTAAGCAGTGAGATATAGCTGAAAATATATGATGGAATGTCCTGTACCTTTACTTTTGTGGAGAACTTGAACATGTGGACTGTTGAGTAAACTCTGCCAGCAAGTTCAGCTGCATTTAGTGAAATTTTTGTCAAATTTAACACTTACTAGTCACACTATGAAAAAAAAATGCAAAATTAGTAATGAAAGAAAATTATTATTATTCTAGAAGTTTATTCAGAATAAAAACTCACATTTAAAGTTTACATATCTAAGCTTAATTTCCAAACTTGTGAAGTTTATCCCTCTACATTTTAAAAGATCGCTAAGTTTTTTTCCTGCTTAGTAAAGATAGCTGTGAACACATTACTTTTTTGGAATTAGTTGGTTCAGAGTGCAGTAAGTATTAAGTCACTTCACAGTATGAATTTTGAGCAAAATTGTCTGACTTTGGCATATGATCTGGAAGTTATGTTTTCTGGGATCATCCCTTCCCAAAATGCAGAAAAGTAATACTGCAAAGATTTCATTCGGAGTTATTCTGGGCAGTTGTGTAAAAACATGAAATCCCTCCTTATTCCCTTTGAAAGCATCAAGTTTGGGTTAAATTCAGTAGCATCTAACAAAATAAATCATGAGAGCAGATTTTTCAAAACAGCTACAGTGTGCTGTGAAAGAGTGGACATTTCTTTCTTTTTTGTGTACTTGATACAAGAAAGCATATTGTTGAATGCAACTACATATCAATAACATTTAAATGTAGGTGCTGATTTCTGCTGAATAATGCCAAGCTGTTAAATGCTAATAATAATTTGTCTGAAAGTTTTACTATTTAAAATAAAAACAAGAAACAGGTAGGATGAAACATTTTGTGTAAAAAAAACGATGTTTAGCTATACATGCTGGTTTTCGTTTGTATAGTTACTTTTCTTCATGGTAGCTAGTATATTTGCTAGAATATTTCCATAATACAAATCTGGAGTTATAAAATTTCATTGTGTTTAAATTGCTTTCAAAAATCATTTTGCATTTAATTTCTGTTTCTCAAGCAGCTACTCTGATATTGTCAAAAATCACATGAAAGCAACATGCTACAATGGTTTCTGTCATTCTTGAACATCAATATCTTCTGTAAACAGTGGAAGTGAGACAGAAAGTGATCGTTATAGCCTTGGCTGTGTTAAAGGATTACTTGGGTTTGTTCATTATTTGCTATTTTCCAGCCACCCACATCGCACCCTACAGAAGTAAGAATATCTAAGAATCTGCATTAGCAACAAGTAGTGTTATAGCTGCCACAAATGATATTGTTGATCTAGTCTATGTGGCAAAGACAGATTTTTTTTTTTACCTATGTGTTTAATTGCTCGCTTTCTTAGCTTCACAAAACCTGTTCCTTAATCAGACACACATCTATGTTTATTCTGGAAGTATTTCTACAAGGCTTTATCCAAGCTCTTCTCTGTGCTCTGATTCACAGCACTGTGCTTTGGTCACTCTTTCATAAATAGTTTCTCTGGTAGGTTGCCCTCTTCAGCTCTCCAATTTAGCGAAGTCTGAAGATCTGGGAGTCTGCTGTGATCATTTATGACATCTGTTGCTTTCTTTTCCTTCCTGAATGTACATATTCTCTACCCATTCAATTGCATTCAGAATTACAGTGTTGCAGAATTGGCCTTGATTATGCTAAAAATTGTTAATCAATAGGCTTTACAGAAGCTGAATCTCAGTAATTGAGTTTGACATTAGAAAATCATACAATACCAAATGATCTGAGTTAAATTGTGATGTACGTATTATTATGTATTTGTTGCATATTAAAATCATTCAGATATATAGAAATCTAAATAAAACATGACAGTAAAATAATTCATGTTAAAATGTCATAATATCATTTCTATACGTGAAACTGAGTTAAAGAAACAAAACATTTCTTACAGCTTAAAGTAGTTTAACTTTTTCGCTAAAACCTGAGACTGATGAGCACTGTTTATCCCTTTTAAAAATATTTATTTCCAAATTACTTTCCTATTTAGCTTTTATTTCACAATTTTGTGTTAGCAGTACAGAATCAATGACTATACAACCCAGTGTATGGGTTTAAGTCAGTCAATACCATGTTGAAACTCAATTTCCATGCTAACAGTAAGAGGGGAATCTGAAGCACTTCAAAGTGCAAAATACTACAGCTAAGCTGGAAAAGAAATTGAACAATGTGAAACATTTTCATGTATATTGAAAACAAGTTTACCAATTTTATTACTCTATATACCTGTAAATTGTTAAGCTGTGGGAGAGAAAAGCGAAATTAACTTCGTATGATTCAATATGTGCATTTATACTGAAAAAATACAAAATTTCTTCAGACCAGTTTAGAAGACAGCTAAGGTGGAAACTTTTTCCTTTCATCACTTAATCATTACTATTTATATTTTTAACTCTATTTCTACTACAGATATCAAAAAGTAATCATATTGGTTTTTACTTTATATGTTTTTGTTGAGATTGATTCTAGGTTCTTTTTTCATCAAGTTGTTTGGAGTAAATACAAAATTAATCTGAGAATAGTACAAAGATATTTGAATTGTTAGGTGTTGAGGAAGATCAGACTGATACATTTTCTGATTTATTGGAAGATGATCTTTAGTTCTAGAAACAGCAACTGAGTATAGTGAAGGATTTTATTTTTTTTCATAATAGATCTGATGATATACACTGCAGATGACATTTCAATAAGCAAACAAACTACTGGTCTGTTTAACACTGTCAGTAACTCATTTTTTTAAATTGTAAATTGCTTTGTCTTGAATGCTTATAAACTTTGTACATTTATTAAATAAGTTGAGTTGACGTCAGCTTTCATTAGGGAAAGGGAGCTCAATAAGGGAACTAAAGACTGAATATGTCCTTATTCATGACGAGTAATTAGCTGATTCCATCTGTGTTAGAGAAAAGAAAAATTTGCATTGAATCTAAAATCTAATGAGTTAAACATTACAAGAACCTGTTAAATTAATCTCGCAATTGGACAACCCATCAGTATATGGTAGTCTCTTAAAATTTATTAGGGATGGTCATATTCATCAGAGAAATAAGAGCAGGTAAGCTAAAATTACTTCACACTACTATGTCTAAGGTTAACATCATATGAATGATATTGCAGTTAAAGACCACCAGTGAGGATACACTGGAACATAAATTATGCTAGACAAGGTAAACCACTGCAGAATACAATAAATTACACCAAACATGGAGATGCAATGCAAATAATTTGGAAATTGCTTAAATGTAACTGGGTACTGGAATTTTGTACAAATTTATACAAAAAACATACATAAGTGTATAGATAATTTTCAGACTAGTAAATTTATACATAAGTTTTCAGACTAATAAATTTCTAATTTTGGCAAAAATTTAGAATGGTTGTTCTATATAAGGTTATCAAATTAGTCTTCTGATTGCTCAGTGGAAATAATATTTAAGACACTTGACAGTGTTGTGAATAAAATCTACGTGAATAACGAAACCTTTTGCAATATGCAGGAAAATTTAGCTGGCTCCAAAGGCAATGAAAAAAGCTAGTGCAACTATGAATATAAATTAGATATGTTTTGTGTCTTTGATTTATTAAATTGCAATAATTACTTGTACAATAAATTACCTAGTTATTTCCTGAAAACTGGGACTAATTATGTTGTTTCTTGCCATTGTATATCAAAAGGATATAGTGTCTTCTTGACAAAATCACTTTGCAGAAGTATCATTTTATACGGGTGGTCTCAGAGAAGATCCGTATTTATTTTAAAAGGTTTTATTCAACTACTACTGCATTCAAGAATATTTCTATTGTTTCAGATATTTCTTGGAGTGGATCCCAAATAAGATCAGAATGCACTAATTAATTAATTAGACAGTTCCCCCCTCTCCTCTTCTTTATGTTCATCCTATTAAAAAAATGCATGTCCATCAAATTATCAATAACAGGTTTAGTAAATAGGTAGTCATCTTACATTCTGGCAGAAGAAACAAGGCCACAATGGGGAAGGGTGGGAAGTTCTAGTTAAAAGTTTTTTATTGTTATAAAACACCTTAGCTTCCAAACAGAGAACATCTGTTTATTAACTCATGTGTTTGTATTTTTCCAGGTGATTTTATATTTCAGGGTTTTAGGGGCAAAACTGCAAATTCCAAGTGCTTCATTTAGCTTGTGGGTTTGTTATCATTGTCTTTATTTTCAGGAAACTGAGATCCTGTTTTCCATTTTTTTCATGCAGGGTCTTTTGTGGGCCTTCTACAGCCTCTCTGATTGGAGAGGCAACAGAAGCTAGGACAATACCTTTTTTTTTTGTAGGAGGTTGTGGGTTCTTGGAGAAACAGATTATATTTTAAACACTTCCCAGTCAAAATTTATGAACATATCTTAGGTGAAGAAATGCCTAATCATGGAATTTAACAGAACCCCGGTATGGGTTAATAGAAATCTGTTTTGAATGTTGTAGTTAGGTGAAACTTGTGCACCTAAACCTACCTATCACATCAGGTAAGAATTTAAGGATGTGAGTCATGTGCAGAAATTTTCCATCTGGTGAGAAGGGGTGGAATGAGAAAAGTCCAGGAGACAGCAAGAGAAGACTTGACAGATTTTCTTCTGATACACAGTTTTATTGCTGTGCTTTGAATTACTTAGCTACTAGAGAAGTAATACTATCATATTTGTTGATATAAACCACAAAAGATAGTGCTAACTGCACAATCTCTGAGGGTTAATGGTGCTTCAGTTGAAACATGGGGAAGATCAAGATTCTAAAGTTTTTTGGAAGGTCTAGGAGAATACAGTTGCAAAGCCAGGACAATAGGAAAAAAACGTTCAGTGGAGGAAATTGGCAACTGATTGGCTGATGGCACTGGAACACTGGAAGAAGAAAGAACAGTCTAGCACCATGCAATGATGTTTAGATTTAGTAGAACAGAATATAATTGGTCAAGATAAGACATATGGACAATAAGAGGGTGATTTGTTACAGCCAACATGGCTTCATTAAGGGCAAATCGTGCCTGACAAATATAGACCTTATATCATGGGTTTACAGCATTGGTGGATAAGAGAAGAGCAACCTATGTCATCTACCTGAAGTTGTGCAAAGCATTTGACACTGTCCCACATGACATCCTTGCCTTTGAATTAGAGGGGCATGGATCTGATGGATGGACCACTCAGTGGACATGGAATTGGCAGAATGGTTGCACTCAAGAGTTGAGGTCAACAGTGATCCTCAGGGACTGGTATTGAGACTTGCACTGTTTAACGTCTTTGTCACTGACATGGACAGTGGGATTGAGCGCAGCCACAGCAAGTTTGCTAATGACACTGAGTTATGTGGTGCAGTTGACACACTGGAGGAAAGGGATCTGCTATCCAGAGCTTTTAAGGATATGATGAGCAATTAGTATTTATAGTTGTGATTTTACTCTATATCCTCTAGAAAAACACAGTAGAAATTCAGTCTTTTCCCAAATGAAGAGTTTTAGCCTGCCTGATTTTTTCTTGCATTTTGTATATTCCATTCCAAGCCTCTGAACATAGTTGTTCCCTTCAAAACTTTCTACACACATCTTTAAGTATGTGTGGATATAATTTCTATTTATTTGCTGAGTACATGGGTTACCTCCCTTCATGTTATTGATTCTCTTCCTTATTCCGTCTCATTCTGGTAATTTATTACTTCCATTTTTATCTGTTTTTTAGTTGATGACTTCTGCAGTTGCCTTATGTTCAAACAGATCCTCTGAGTTCACATGCAGGAGGTTGCCAGCATGGGAGTCATTTGAGTTTCTTCTGCAATGAACAAAGACTACCTTTGGTGTTTCCAGAGTAAACTTATATTCTCTGAATGTTCCTTTTGCAGTTTGATCAGGAATTGGCCCTATAGATGGTCTGTCGAACTTTTTATTCCTGAAGCAACTGAAGGAAAAGTTCTTGCGGGATTTGACTCTTTTTACTAGCTACATCACAAAGTCTTGGACAGCCTTACAGTGCTTTTATATTTAATCTGCCATGGTTTGGTTCTCCCTGTTGTAGTCATTTGGACTTCTGTTCAGATTTTTGAAACATGTCTTCTATTTTCTAGTAATCTTCCTTACCCTCCTGTTTAGCTATATTGAATTTGTTCTTTCTCAAGGATTTTTTTCTGTTAGGTGTCGTCCACAGACCTAACCCTCATACTCAAAAAAAGGCTCTACATTAGTGTAGGGTGGTTTGGTTCTAGCCTCAGTATGTTTACTTAAGCAGTTGCCTGCTTCTAATCCACTGAAAAATGTCAGAAAAGGAAGTAATCTTACATAAAAGCAAATGTGTGAGCTTATAGAAACTGTTCCCCAGTGACATATATTCCAAAGACTGTGCATTAGAAATACTCATAAAGCACGTATGTAAACAGAATTCAAAGATTCATGGCCGGGAGAAAGAGAGATAAGGGAGTTACTGATAATTCATCTTCACAGGATGCCAAAGTGCTTTCTTTAGCATCTGAAGGAAGATCGGTAACTAAATTCAGTAAACAAAATTTTATTTCAGAATAAAGGTTTATCAAGGAGGACTTTATGTTTGCTTGTTTTCTAACAGAATTTTGCAGAAGCAACTGTAAAGAATCCTTGGGTAATACATATTCTTGACATACATGCACACTAAATCAAAACAAATACAATGTTCCATAATCTTTGGTCTTCCTTAATGAAAATACATCATTGCAGCAGCTAGATTCAACTTAAAGAAACCTAGCTCATTTAAGCAAGATGATTTGGTGGTTTATTTTTGTTTGGGTTTTGTTTTGTTTTTTTTTTAAAGATCAGTATAAAATATTTGCCTAATTTTAATTGGGAAAGAGAATGTTACAACTGACAAGATAGGAACTTTGCAAGACTATTAAAATCTGTGACTCTCCTAATTTGGTTAAGGAGGAAAGACCGATGCATAGACATTTTGCAATTCTGGGATCTTAGTTCACTTGGAAAGAAAGACGTGACTTTATGATACAAAATACAGGTGATAATATCTATATGTGTGTTTAGTTACGTTTGACAAAGCAAAAGACATTTAATCCCAAAATAGGTTAACTCAAAGATATGTTGGAAAACCTTGTCTCAGAACCAGAATACTTTGATTTGAATTAAGAAAAGGCTACCAGCAAATGTACATGTCTTGCTCTAGGGAATCAAAAGTTTGATGGGAATTTGTGAAACAAACAAAAAAAAAAGTGCTAATCTGTTACTTTTATATTAGAAAATTACTAAAATCTGAGTAAGTAAATATTGCGAGTACATAGTGAGACTTGTGACAATCTGAGCTACACAGATAAATACTTGATACTAAGAGAATGTAGGTCATGGGTACACATCAACTCTGATTTATAACCTTTGATGTCCATGAGAGAAGCTAGAGTTGCTAAATTGCTCTAGTTGACATTTTGTTTGTTGGTTGTGTGTCTAACACTCATGTAGTGATGGGACTAGATGTGTATGGAAGATGCACTTGACCTTGTTTCAATTTAAATTTAGTCTTACACTATAGGCAATATGCTACTTATTAAACAATGTTTTAACTGCCAGTTTCTTTGGTTTTATGAATTAGTTGGGCAGTTTTGTCAATGTGACCTTTCTTAAGGATTTGCATCTGAAATATGGTATATTTAAAGTAGCAGGAAAATGACTAAAAGCTTCCAGTCAGAATGGCTAATATAATATATCATCTTGATGATGGCAGACTGTCTTCTTCCACTTTAAAGCATTTTTTTAAATTTTTTCTGCTGAAAAATTAAGAGACATATGTATTAAGTACTGTGTGTAGTTCTGTGAAAATATTGTCCTGCATTTTCATAAAGGCCTGGAATTTATGTGCCACACAAATAAGAAATTGTGTTTATCACTGTTTGTGAGTTTTGGTTGGTTTTGATTTTTGTTTTTGCTTTTGTTTTGTTTTTGTTTTCGTTTTTGTTTGTTTGTTGTTTTCTTTTGTTAGGGATTGTTAAGATCAGTTTACAGCTATATCACATAATTTGAATTTTGGTTGGTGGTAATGTTCTGCTGGGTGAACCACTGTTCACCCTAGTTATTCAGTGTGAAATAAATATTTGAGGGGATAGCACATTTTTTTTGTTGTTGTTGCTAAAACCATGTTTGGATGATGATCTAGGCTTTAGAAATAAAACTTAACAACCACCTCTACCATCAAATAACTATATTTGTATAGGTAGATTTAAGGAATTATAAAACATATATTATCAATATATTAATACATACTGGGTGATGAATTGATTGAGAACATCACTGCAAAGAAGGACCAGGGGGTACTGGTGGAAGAAAAGTTGGACATGACCCAGCTGTGTGCCCTTTCAGCCCAGAAAGTACATATCCTGGGCTGCACCAAAAGAAGCATGGCCAGCAGGTTGAGGAAGGTGATTCTGCTCCTCTAATCTGCTCTCATGAGATCTCACTTGAAGTACTGCATCCAGATCTGGGTTCCACAGCACAGACATACCTATTCAAGAGGTTTCAGAGGAGGACCACAGAAATGACCAGAGAGACGGAACAGCTCTCCTGTGAGGAAAAGCTGAGAAAGATGGGTTGATCAGAATGGGGAAAACTAGGCTTAGAGGAGACACTATTGGAGCATTTCAATATATAAAGGGGCTTATAACAAAGATGGAGAAGGACTTTTTACAAGGGCCTGTACTGAAACGAGAAGAGATTTAGATGTAGACTGGGCACATGTGGTCCATGTTCAAGGCCAAGTTGGACAGGGCTTTGAGTGACCTGGTCTAGTGGGAGGTGTCCCTGCCCATGGCATTGGAACAAGATGGTCTTAAGTTCCTTTCCAACCCTAACCATTCTATGATTAGCTGATGCTATGATTTTGTATGACGAGGGTGTAGAGATAATTGAACAGGTTGCCCAGAGAAGTTGTAGATGCCAAATCCCTGGACGTGTTTAAGGCGAGGTTGGATTTATCTTTGAACAACCTAATCTAGTGAAAGATGCCCTTGCCCATAACAGGGCAACCGAGCTAGATGATCTTTGATGGTCCCTTCTAACCCAAACCATTCTATGATTCTGTGTCTTTGTTATTTGGCTTTTTTTGTTTGTTTTGTTTTATTTTTGTTTTAAATACAGATATAATACTACCTCTAGAATTGAACAACTTTGGGAAATTCAGTGTCAGAAAAAAAGCCCCTAATACCAACCCTGATTCTCATTGTACATTTCAATTCATTTTTTAATGAATTTATTAAAATATCAATGAAAACCCACACTAACAGGTCTATACGGAAGAACATCTGTCCTGGGTTTTGAAGCAGCAGCCGTTTTTTTCTCCTTCTTAGTAGCTAGTGCAGTGCTGTGTTTTTGACTTTCGGCCTGGGAACAGCACTGATAACACCGATGTTTTTAGTTGCTGCTCAGTAAAGTTTACTCTGACCACAACAACATCTCACATCAAGCATATTACTGGAAACTGATATCTTGAAAATAAAATAACACCAAAGCAAAGATAATCTCTTTCTGATACTGTTTTGGAATAACTGCTGGCTTAATCTTATTCTTGAAAGCTATTTGTGAGGCAATTTCTGAAAGCTTTTCCTCAGCTGCTATGTGTTTTGAAGAGGTACAGTTGTGAAGAATCTTTGTTTCTGAACATGCTGTATATCACTATTACACCATTTGTCTTATTTCTATAGCAGCAAAACTTGAAATCTTCCGGGAAAGAAAAGGAAAAGACATGATCCTACTTGATAAAGTCATGAAATAATCAACACACCAAATTTCATGTGCAGATTGCTCTGCAGCATACAGCTTTTGCAAGATTCTTTTAATTTGTGTAGCACAGCAGGAACAGAGAAGTTTACAAAACAATGCTAGACTTTTCTACAAAAGATTTACAGTCTAAATTAATAGTAATGAGTAATGTATGCATAGACACTACAAAAACCAAACGTCTCCATACTGTCTTTACCAAGTTATGGAATTAGCCTTTCTAGGTATGAATCAGTCATCTATAATTTTGTCCCTGTCTAGCATGCAGAGGTCAGTACAAAATAGAAAGGATAGGAGAAAGTGATGCAGATTAGTGAGGCAGAGGAAGGTATTTGTACAGCTGTACAAGGAGGCAGTCAGATAAATCTTCAACTGGAAGATAAGAATCAGATCTTACCATTATATCCTTGTACTGAATTAAGGTGAAATGACACCAACCAACCAGTTTTGTGATTTATTAATACAAAATGCAAGGCATGTGGTTAGATATAATAACTCAACAATGATTATTTTAACTGGATCAGCAAGCACTATCCCACATATTTTTACTTAGATCTAGCCAATATTCAATGAAAAAAGATTGAGATAATAAGATGAGATGAGATGATGAGATGAGATGAGATATGAGATGGGAGAAGGAGAGGGAGAGGGAGAGGGAGAGGGAGAGGGAGAGGGAGAGGGAGAGGGAGAGGGAGAGGAGAGGAGAGGAGAGGAGAGGAGAGGAGAGGAGAGGAGAGGAGAGGAGAGGAGAGGAGAGGACCACCACCCATACTTCCAGAGATGTCTCACTGGTCTTCTTTCCTGAAGGTATTATTGGTGGTGGAAGCTCACCCTCTGATCTGAGCCCAGCACGTTTATGTTCATGTTCTTTTGGAGTGTTATCCATAATTTGCATACGAAGCATAGAGAAGTGTTACTATGGTAATGACGGGCATAGTTTAATGAGCACATGGACAGTTCCAAAGCTGGGCTTCCCTGAGGTTTCTCCTGGTGGTTATTGTTCCTCATATCATGGTGTCTGCTTTTCAGCTCCATCCTCTGAGTCAGCTCATCTTTGAGTCATCCTTTCACATTCCTGTGGAGTCTTATCAGCTTTGAACAAAGTGGTTAGAACAATCCTATCTGTGCAGTATCAATACCTAACATCCTTGTTATTTGCTTTGTTTAAACTAAAGGCCTCCCATGGTCAAATTAAAATGGTGCCTGACAAGCTCTGTTTCCTGCTTCTCACTCACACTATGGAATGTAAGCAGTGTTTGAGACAAGCCTAGTGTTCAGGTTCTCAGGGTGAGTATGGAGAGTAAGTTTTCATATGGTATGTTTTGCTTGTAAACAAATCCTGGAGGCTGCTGAATGTAAAACGCAAGGTCTCTTCAAAACGTTAGTTGTGCATTATTTCCCCCCTGAAATAATGTTAAGTACATCAGATTCTTGGTCCTTCTGTGCATCCCACCTTTTAGAAGGCAAACACTGAAGATTTTGCTGCAAACAGGGTATTACATGAGCAATGGTCCATAGCTTTTTTTGTCTTGGAGGAAATGCTAGTAACATGAGTAGATTTGACCAAAGAGCAACAATTAGATTCACCCTTAAGTTTTAGACATATTGGAAATAAACAGCTCATTTGAAAACGGTATAAATCTGTAAGAAGCTGTCATCTAAAACTCTTTCAATTAATCCTGTAAACTGCAAGTGTGGAGGGAGGGAAAGAGAGCCAGCACATTTGGCCTTTTATTTCTGATCAAATGTGGCTTACAGTTTATTTTTCATCTGTAATATCCTCTCCCTTGCTAATTTTTAATTAAGGATTTGAAGACTTTGCTATTGCTTATCTGTGACTATGCTTTGCTTCCTGCAGAATCTTGTAAGCTTGAACATATTTAAATTATTTCTCAAAATAATTTTCTTAATTTATAGTGCATGGATCCACACAGGACACTGGTTTATTTTCATTTATGCATAAACTCCTATTTTCCTTGAAATTTGGCGTATTCATGGTATATATTAAAATGAATGTTTTCAACATTTGCTGATTCATTGCAATAACAAATTCTTCTAACTTTACTGTATTTTATCACTTTATAAGTACCTCATCATACCTTGCTGAATTATGCTTTGCTTTGATGAATTGAAAAAATCTAGAATTTTAGAGTTAGAGGGATGTTTCTCTTAGTGCTTTGTTTAATACTTCTTTTGTGCTTTGTTCAATACTTCTTCTGCAGTAGTATTAAGTGTTCCAGACTATCATTCTGGTGTCATGTTCTGTGATGGCATTACTATCAAAATTCTGTTTCATGAACACTGTCCCACAGCTTCCTCTAGCAAAGATGACATAAATTCAAAATACTCTGTGCCTCAAAGAAGAAACCAGGACATGTATGTTTTGAATATTTGGCCAGTTAGAGAAGTTTCAATTGAATTAGAAAAATTCTAAATATCAGTTCTATTTTAAGAGAAGTGCTGTAACTACATTCTTCTTTTCTCTTTTACACTAGCTGTATCCCCAAATCCTCTCAATAGCTGTGTACCTAATTTGCATAAAATTCCTTGTTATTAGACTCAATCATTTTTCTGTCATGCTGAGGATTTTTAGAAAATGAACTTTTCACAAAATACTGCTTTTTGCCATGGTGAGAAGAATAAAGCATAGAGATACTTGACTCATTCCAGAAAACATCCTTTTTTTTTAGAAATCGCTTGTCCACACTGATTAAGCAGGAAACAATGACACGGTGTCTTTCCAATGGTTTTCCACCTTTCATCTTCCATATTTATGGGCAGTTTTAGAATTACCCATATACTGAAAATTTACATCAGTACATCAACTTTTTTATCAAAAGTATGATTATACACTTTTGGTATTCCTGTATAGGTATTTCTGCATAGGTATCTCATATTTCTGTATAGGTATTTCTGTACCAACTGCATTTCAGCCTGAGCAACACAATGGCCAAAAGTCCTTATATTTGTTCTTCTACTGTACTGTAGAATTTTTTGCAGTTGTGAATAGACCATTTTGGCATTCGCTACCCAATTACAATCTAGGTCATATCTGCCAGAGATATAATAATAAGTTTCACTATCTTTCTAAAATATGTCAACACTACTGCTGAGTTGATCCCTTCTGCAAATCCATCCTGTACAAATGAGTCATCTATCAGGAATGTTTTTTTTTTATGGTCTTAGTAAGAATGTAGAGGAGATTGGGGTCTTTCATAAGAAAAAAAGTTCATCTGAGTACGATAGGTTATTACAGACTCTCACTTTTATTAACAATATCAGCTCTCCTGTTTGCCAGTGTACAAAGTTAATTGCATAGTAGTAAAAATAAGTGTGTAAGATTAGTATGTTGTTACTTCTCTGAGAATTAAGTGAACTTTAAGGAAGGAATATTAACACTGGACAGGCTTAAAATTACATAACTAGTTGTTAAGTAAAACTGATGCAATGTTTGATAGTTCTCAGTTAAAATTTTCTAGAAAAATACTGCCTTTATAGATACATCTTTTGGCTAACATTTTTATTCTACTATTTTAAGAGTCCCTAGAAAAGATTCTCTGTAAGAATTTAATGAAGATAAATATTTGCTATTTTCATATTAATTATTTTAAATGCATAAATTATTCATTAGTAATTAAAGTTTTAAGTATCAGTTGAGTTAGCTTTCAACTAATTGAAAAAAACAGATTAGTGAAATGTAGCAACTGAAGAAGAAAAATGTCTTATGAAAATTACTATAAAATAGGTGTTTGATAATGCATAATGCTGTCCATAAATTTTGACTTTAAAAGAGGAGTTAGAAGAAACATATTTTACACTGAAAACACAAAAACACTGAAAGCCATGGCAAATTCTTCATCTACACTTTAAAACTAACATGTAACAAATAAGTTTAAAAAAATAGATTGAGCATCTTGCCAGGGCTTTCAATGGCTTATATGTATCATACGTAAGAGAAAAAGCAGCTGCGATGTGTGTTTGTTTTGATAGGACAATTGGACAAAATTCTAAATTATTTTGAAAGGAAAATATCACTCACAATCTGTGACACATATGTAGGCAGTGATAAAGTGGGTGTTTTAAGGCGGCTACAGATACAGAAATTTCCTAAGTCTGACAAGAAACTGAAGATACTTGGCTATCATTCTTCCAGGTCTGGAACCTTCAGTAAGTAAAAGAGCACTGTACATTCCTTTATTTGATTAAAGCAGCATAGAGGTGCAAGAAACTAAGAAAACAGGCAGATCTTTTCTTGGTTTTGTTTTGTTTGTTTGTTTTTTTACCACTGTAGTTCCTGAATACTAGGTTAAATTAACCAAATTTTGATTCTTATACTTGTTTCAACATGAAGACTGTCTCAGCTTCCCCCTAATGAAACCATTTTGATAACAACCTATCTGGATTAGTTAAAACTCAAATGAATATTCATGTGCCGGTTTTGCCAGCTACCACTTAGCTCCTATTTTAGCACTCCTGAGAAGGATTCGGTCTTCATTCTTGCCTGTTGCGAAACTCACTAACTCGGAAGGAGGCTATGGTCTGTGCAACTTGTTTTCTGAAAATTTACATTTATGAGCTATAACATATCTTCCCTTCCCCTTACCTACTCTCTCACTCGCTTTCTGTACGATATGTAGCATATTAATGTGATAGGGAAAGATTGAAATAAAACTTATTTGTGTTCCAGTTATAAAGAATTTTTTAGAGGTTGTTCATAATGGTTTAAATCAATTTTATTTAAAGTATCTGTATATTAACTTTATACTTGATACCAGTTATGTTTAATCTTTAATGAGTGATTATGTACTTTTTATATAGCAGTAGACATACAGTTGTACACGTGATTGATATCTAGAAATCCATGATTGACCCATAGAATAGTATTACCTTGTACTGCCCATTCATAATTGGGGTTGGTTACATGCATTATTCTTTGAATTTCCAGATAGTAAAAGACAGATAAATGCTATGTTTTAGAACATTTCTAATTTTTAACTGAAAATGCTAAATCCAAAGATTGCATAGCTGTTTAAGTGAATGCAGTTTCTCATAACATCAAACATGAATACATTTTGCAAATCAATTACTTTGTAGCTAAGAAAACTATGGTTTTCTACAGTTATTAGTTAATCCAGAAAACTTCCCTTTGATTTTTAAATCATACATCTAATCACTGACCTCTTGAAATATCTGTAAGTCACATGACTGAGTAGTTCAGGACTACCAACGCAAGTGTGAATTAAGAAATAAATTATTTAATTGCTTTTTCATTACTTTGAAAATCTAAAAATTTAATTAGATTTTTTTCTTCTTTCTCAGTACTGGAAGAAAACAGTAATTAGTGGATATTTGACTCTGTTCCTTAAAACCAATGATAAAAACTTTTTTTTTCTTTTATTGGTGGAACGGTCAAATACTATTAGTGGATAAGTTCTTGGGTTTTTTTTTGCTTAAGGAATTTTTTATTTTTTTACATATTCCTTACATAAACCCACAAACCTCCGCTCCCCAAAAACCCAAACCACCCCCCAAAAAAAACAAAACAAAAATAACCCCACAAACTCCAGATCCATGGGCAGGGACACCACACACTAAATATGTCACACAAGACTGTGTCCAACCTGGCCTTGAATACCACCACCAGGGATGGAGCATTCACAACTTCCTTGGACAAACCATTCCAATGCCTCACCACCCTCACAGTAAAGAACTTCCTCCTTACATCCAATCTAAATTTCCCCTGTTTAAGTTTTAACCCGTTACCCCTTGTCTATCACTAATGTCCCTAATGAAGTGTCCATCCCCAGCATTGCTACAGGCCCCCTTCAGATACTGGAAGGCTGCTAGGAGGTCTCCATGCAGCCTTCTCTTCTGCAGGTTGAACAGCCCCAACTTTCTCAGCCTGTCTTCATACAGGAGGTGCTCCAGTCCCCTGATCATCCTCGTGGCCCTTCTCTGGACTTGTTCCAACAGTTCCATGTCCTTTTTCTGTTGAAGAAACCAGAACTGCACACAATACTCCAGGTGAGGTCTCACAAGAGCAGAGTAAAGGGGCAGGATCACCTCCTTCGACCTGCTGGTCACTCTCCTTTTGATGCAGCCCAGGATACGGTTGGCTTTCTGGGCTGCAAGCGCACATTGCCGGCTCATGTTCATTTTCCCATCAACCAACACCCCCAAGTCTTTCCGCAGGGCTGCTCTGAGTCTCTTCTCTGCCCAACCTGTAGCTGTGCCTGGGATTGCTCCGACCCAGGTGTAGGACCTTGCACTTGGCATGGTTAAACTTCGTAAGGTTGGCATCAGCCCACCTCACAAGCGTGTCAAGGTCCCTCTGGATGGCATTCCTTCCCTCCAGGGTATCAACCAAACCACACAGCTTGGTGTCATCGGCAAACTTGCTGAGGGTGCACTCAATCCCACTGTCCATGTCAGTGACGAAGATGTTAAACAAGACCGGTCCCAACACTGATCCCTGAGGGACACCACTCATTACAAGTCTCCAGCTGGACATTGAGCCATTGACCACAACTCTTTGTGTGCGGCCATCCAGCCAGTTCTTTATCCGCTGAGTGGTCCACCTGACAAATTGGTGTCTCTCTAGTTTAGAGACAAGGATGTCGTGTGGGACAGTGTCGAACGCTTTACACAGGTCCAAGTAGATGACATCAACTGCTCTACTCCTGTCCATCAGTTCTGTAGCCCCATCAGAGAAGGCCACCAGATTGGTCAGGCAGGATTTCCCCTTAGTGAAGCCTTGCTGGCTGTCACCAAACACTTTGTTGTTTTTCATGTGCCTTAGCATCACTCCCAGGAGAATCTGCTCCAAGATTTTGCCAGGCACAAAGGTGAGACTGACTGGTCTGTAATTCCCCAGGTCATCCATTTTCCCCTTCTTGAAAATGGGGGTTATATTTCCCTTTTTCCAGTCATCGGGAACTTTACCTGACTGCTATGATTTCTCAAATATGATGGCCAGTGGCTTAGCAACTTCATTTGCCAGCTCCTTCAGGACCTGCAGATGGATTTCATCAGGTCCCATGGACTTGTGCATGTTCAGATTTTTAAGATGGTCTCGAACCAGACTCTCTCCTACAGTGGGCCCAAGGTCTTCATTCTCACAGTCTCTGCATCTGCCTTCCAAGACTTGGGTGGTTTGGTCAGAGCCTTTGCCAGTGAAGACCGAAGCAAAGAAGTCATTGAGAACCTCAGCCTTCTTCAAATCCTGTGTAGCTAGGTCTCCTGAGAGCTTCCCGAGGTGGCCTACGTTCTCCCTAGTCTGTTTTTTATTTGCTATGCACCTGTAGAATCCCTTCCTGTTATCCTTAATATCCCTAGCCGAATTTAATTCTAAGTGGGCCTTAGCTTTCCTAACCTGGTCCCTAGCTTTCCAGACAACATCCCTGTACTCTTCCCAGGCTGCCTGTCCTTTCCTTCCTTTTATAAGCTTCCACCTTTTATAAGCCTCTTTTTTCATTTGAATTTTCTTCAGCAGCTCCTTATTCATCCAAGGAGGTCTCCTGGCCCTCCTGCTGCACTTCTTTCTAGTTGGGATGCAACATTCCTGAGCTTGCAGTAGGTGATCCTTGAATATCAACCAACAGTCTTGGGTCCCCCTGCCCTCTAGGCCTATATCCCATGGAACTTTCCTAAGCAGATTCCTGAAGAGGCCAAAGTCTGCTCTTTTGAAGTCCAGGGCAGTGAGCTTGCTGCACACTCTTCTCACTGTCCTGAGGATCTTAAATTCGACCATCTCATGATCGCTGCATCCAAGGCTGCCCTGGAACGTCACATTTCCAACGAGCCCTTCCCTGTTAGAGAGCACGAGGTCAAGAATGGCACCTCTCTTTGTCGGCTCCTCTATTACTTGCAGAAGGAAGTTGTCTTCCACACAATCAAGGAACCTCCTGGATTGCTTGTGCCGGGACGTACCGTCCTTCCAACATATGCGTATGTGTATGTGTATATGCATATATTTAGTCCTTGCCATACTATAGTTTTTCTGTAGTGTTTCTTATGTCTTTCTCTCACATCCTTCAGTGAAAATGATCATTCTATATGCGTATTTTCTCCAGCAAGCCGCATTGTTTTCTCTGAGAGAATTTCAGTGTTTGAAGTAAGAATGTCAATGTATTTTAAAAGCAACTAACAGCCTTTGTACATGTCAAGCCCTAGTTACGATCTTTGGACACAACAGGAAAAATTCTTCAAAGGTGGGAACACTTACTAAACATGTAATACATACTGAATAATTAAACACTAGCCTTTATTTATCTATTACGAACTTCAGCATTTTTGCATGAACATCAGTGTTAGTGCACTATTTCGATGTTTATTCTCATGAGTGCATAACCGTTCTTGTTTTCTTAATATCTTCCTACTTTATGAAAAATAAAAATAAAAATTAACTCATGCTGTGTCTGGGATCATTCTTGAATTTTACCCTAGCATTAGAATCTCTAAGCAGAAATATTTTAGAGAAGCAAATTACTTCGTAAAGCATTTTGCATTTTGATTCTGTAGAGTTTTTTTCAAATATTCTAAAAAAAAATTGCCATATAATTAGGCACTTTCTCCAGATGTTTAGTAAATGCATTTTTAGATCTTGGAGTTCTTGGCTTCAGTAATATGTTGTGCTTATGTTGTTTTTCTATTCCTTCAAATTTCTAGTAAAGCAAAAATAAATAATTCCTTCTGGTTTATAATCTGTCAATTTTCCATTTGAAAATAAAAACATGTTTATAATAAAGTGATATTTTCATATTAATTAGTCTATATTTTCCTCTTAATCCTCTCAGTTGCTGCTATTTTGAAACTGGTATCTTGCATTACACTGTTTAAAGTTTAATGTTTGCCTAAATCGTTGCCTTAAAGTGAGGGTGGCAAGAAATGAGGAATGTAATTGTAAAATTCACTTTTTCCTTAGAATTTTGTCTCTGTGTCTTGCCTGATAATATGTATGTGTATATATATATACATACATATATGTATATATGTGTGTATATATATGTATATAAGAAAAAAAGCTTTTACTATTTTACAATCCTACATGTATAGCTTCCACCCATGGATTCTTCTGCCCATTTCCACAAGTCTTTAATATTTAGTAATGCTTCTCAGTTAGCTCACCTTTACACCTTGTTAGTGAAACACCCCTGTCGTGGTTTAAACCCAGTCAGGTAACTTGTTCACTCACTCCCAGTGAGTGGTGCTGAGCTGACAACAATCGAGGTCCGTGTCCCCCCCCCACCGGGGTTCTCCCCTTCCCCACTCCTGGAGGAACGGGGAGGAGGATCGAAAAAGTGCAACTCCCACGGGTTGAGACAAGAACAGTCCAGCAACCAATGTACAACACAAATCACCACCGCTACTATCAACTACAACAATGATAAGGGAAAATAACAAGGGAAGAGAATACGATACCACCGGCCAAGAAAACGAGTTCCACCCGGAAGCCCGTGTCCTTCCGGGTAACTCCCAGTTACCCCCAACCCCGGCCATGATGTGCTGTGGTATGGAATACCTCCCTGGCTAGCCCGGGTCAGGCGCCCCGTCTCTGCTTCCTCACGGCTTCCCCTCCTCCCTGGCAGAGCATGAGCCTCACAAAGTCCTTGGTCAGGGTAAACATCACTTAGCAACAACTGAAAACATCGGCTTCACCAACACTGTTCTCAGGCTGGAAGTCAAAACACAGCACTGCACCAGCTACCACAAAGGAAAAAAAAACATGACTGCTACTGCTGAAACCAGGACAACCCCTCACTCACATCACTCACATCAGTCTCCCAACCTTCGCTTAGTCCTTGCAGCACTAACAGACATAGGATAGAGTGAGATGACGCATACACAAAATTGAAAAAAAGTTTTAACAAGAAGATAGGATGCACCACAGCCAACAGGTGAAAGTCTCAGGCAGAAAAACATACTGACAGACTCATTTTATGTTCATCTAGCTCCTTTTATATCCATTTCTGCCTGCCTTCCTGCTGTTTTTCCCAAGCCTTCTCTCCTTCACAATCATTCATTAGTTTGTGCAATCCCACTGTCCCCCCCAATATCTTGGATTCTCAGGTTTTTATACCAGTCATCTGCAAAATCTTTTTTTCCTGCAGTTCCTTGGTAGCCCAACAGTTAGCGTGACTGACCAGGTTTGTTTCTCATCTTTGTCTCTATTATGTTTGTCTGTCAGCTTTGTACCTCTGTGTATGTTGTTCATGGCTTCTTCTTTTACTTGCCACCTCATTTTACAAGGTCCTTGTTCAGGTTTATCCTACTGAAATGAACATTCCCATGCAGCAATACCATTATCAATGAGTACAACTGACCAGCTTCATTACTGACTCCCTCATTCTTTGTTGGTCAAGTTTGTGTCTCTGTTCTCAGGCTGGAAGTCAAAACACAGCACTGCACCAGCTAACACAAAGAAAAAAACATGACTGCTACTGCTGAACCCAGGACAACGCCTTTCAGCTTTTTATAAGGTGTGCAACCAAACACTGGACCTTATGCATATTTTTAATCTTAAATGCAACAACTAAAACTTGCTAGCCTTGTTTTGGTCTCACAGAAGCTGAATATTGCCGTAAAATTAAACCTTTAATTTCACTTCTTGTCCATACACCTCTGGATCACCTTAAGGCTTATTGCTATATTGTGTCACCAGGAAGTCATGATAATTGTCTGGTCAATTCCTACAGTAACCTCTAAAATATTAAAAACCTTAATGTTGTCAATAATGATTTCTTAATGACCACCTTGGAGTGTCACAAGTTATTTTGAAGTTGTCAGGCTTGCTTTGCATGACTTTTTAGTAAAGATGAAAGCAGTTGTTTAAGCAACACCACTGAGCTGTGTGTCCACAGTCACTTCCTACAGTAACAGTAAGACTCCAGCCCCAGAGTACTTATTTCCCTAGCATTTCTACTGAATTCTTGATTTTTAAGCTTAATGTTTTTATCTCCTTCTTCTGGCATTACTTCTACATTCAGGCTTCTGAGATTTCTTCTCCATGAATACACGGTCCTGCACAACTCTGCTGCTGAACAGGGTCCTTCTATTTTGTTGCTTCTTGTTCCCTTCCCTAAATCAAAACTAGTTTGTGGCTGATCCAAGATCTGGCTTGGCTAAGGTTTAATTGTTTTTTTTCTTTTGTTTTTTAATTGTGATTCTTCTATTCAGAGGTGCTATAGGAATCTGTACAGGGATCAGGTTCAACTGACCTAGTCCAAAGGGGGAACACTATTTAAAGCTATATGTGTACATTACAGTTGTGGACGATATTTCTGTACTGTGAGTTAATATTTCTAATTTTTTATGAACTCTTGTATTGTTGAGAATGAAAACAAGATAAATGTTGCAGGAACCCTAATTTACACTAGCTATTCAAACAGATAAATGTATTATTTCCTATTTCTGTTTAGGGAGAATACTTACTTCTTTAAGCACTGGAAAATTGTTTTCATTTATAAGTAGTTCAAAAATACATATTTTTCTTCCTGTACTGGAGATTTACTCATGTTGTTACACAAATCCCTGAGAGAATGATAGCTACCTTTTTGATATAATTCAATGAACAGAAAACTGAAATTTTGGTTATCAAGAGTTCTTACAGAGACTAAAAAATTTTCACACTACCTCTACCTCATTTGAATAACTGATTCATTGAGGTGGGTGACTCTATGAGCAATTCTGTTGCTGTCAGTAATGAAATAATGAATAATATTGTCAATAATGAAACCAGAAGCCCAAGATGACACAGATAAGCCAGTGTTCTGTATGTCTGCCTTTCTTATTTGTCTCAAAGGAATAGCACCTGAGGTTAGTGGTGCAAGAAGTTCAGAAGGGTTATTGTTTCTCCTTATTTCACATTCTCTGATATTAGAGTATGGGAGTCTCTATTGTATCTGAACACTTCCAGACTGTAACAGGTTGCCTCACAGTATGGCATTCTCATGGATAAACTGCTAAAAAAACCCAAATACTCCCTGTCCGGTTAATCTTATGCCTGTTTAAGCTTGTGATACCACCTTTGAATCTTTTGCCCCACACTAAGACACACTGGCTAGAAAGCTACAGAGGTATGGCAAAGAAGTATACTAAAGACATAAAAATACTTTTCCATTTTTCCTTTGGTACTTTATAGTATGCCATTGTGAAAATCAGGTAACAGCTGGTATCGCTAATTGAGTTGAGTATCCAGCAATTCTGAATAATAACCTAAACCTAAAAATGAATGTGAAAATGTAGGACTAGAAATCTCAGAATACTATTTGTATGAAATCTAATTTACAAAGTCGTGAAAGAATCTATATGCACTGCAAAGTAAAAGTAAAAACTGCTAAATACTACTTAATCAAACCTGATTTTGAAACATCAAGAAAGGTGTAATTGTTGCTTTGCATATAGCTAATTCTGCAAAACAGGCAATTCTTGTACTCTGTATTTTATTTAGCTTTTAAAAAAGCACCTGTATACTGACTGAACAGTTAGTGAAATTCTTGAGGGCTACCATTATCCAGTATTTTTAGCATACTACTGCTATTTCTATGACTAGATGTGGACAAAAGATTAGTTTAAGAAAAAAGAAGATGTGAAAAAGAAGATGCAAAAAAGAATAGATTAAAAAAGACCTCCACAAAACCCCAAACCAACCAGAAAAGAAAGTTTATCCTGGATTGTCATGAAAAGTCTTTCCTGAAAATGTGCTGCAGAAAAAAAAAAATACTAAAAAAAAAAAATATGCCCAGGAGTATCAAAAATAGAATGGAATGGAATAGCTCCAGCTGGAAAGGTCTACTCCAGCTACATGACCAATTCAAAGCTGACCAAAAGTTACACCATGGTACTAAAGACATGATGTAAATTCCTCTTTTTAAGAAGATTGTTTAATCTTCTAGTGTGTCCTATCTCTTCTGCTTTTGGGACTTCATCTATTATAATATAGTTTCCTGATTTTTTCAAGACAAGTATTTGGGAATTTTTTGTGTGATTAAAAAGAACTTGTAATTCAGCTGAACATTTCTCCACTGGCCGTTTTTTTTGACCTTTAGCTATGTTCATGAAATTAATGAGTGTGTAGGATCATGTGCCACACCCCTCAGCTCCTGATGAATACTCAGAATTAGCCTGAGGACATTCTGCCCCTTTAAACAGAGCTAATATTCTTCGAGTTCCACAACTTCTTATTAATGTCAGTGAAAATCCTGACCATTTGGTCTTTGGACCATACTCTCTCTACCAGTGATGATAAGAGATGACAAGGTGATGTCTTCTGAATGAGGCATATTGTAACAATCACTCTACTGAAAGTTACCTAGTTTGGGTGTTTTGTAAGGGTCTCTCCAGTATTGACAAGTCACCATGAAATGCAAGCTAGCATGCAGGCTAACATTTTTCTAAGTGGCAACTCTCCATTTTAAGCCACAGCTTTCTAAATGGGTTTTAATGTCTTTTGCAAATACAGTCAAAATAATTCTATGAGGAAGAGCCATGCTAAAAAAATCCTCTGCAATCTAGTCATGTCTAAGTTTTTGAAGCAATGCTTCAAGAGCTATTTGGTCTTTTCAGGTCTTTTGCACCTGCACAAGTTCATCTAGAATCATGTAATTGTTCCTTCAACATCTCATAAAAAGACCACAGTGTTTAGCCATCAGAATAACTGACTTTAGTCTTTGGTTTGGGACTAAACTTCCTGGAGTATGAATGCCATTATTTATTTGTCTACTTGAGTTCCATGCAAAAGAAACTGAGGAGTAAAATGAAGAAAACCAATCACACTCCAAAAGATAGGCCTTTCGTGAAATCTTTCAGAATATACCTGCATGTTCCTAAATATTCCACACATGCCAAAATGCCTTTTTTTCTTTTTATGGTTTGAACCAAAAGGATGGACCTCATCTAGTGTTCATGAAATAGTGCTCTTTGCTTTGTTGTTGTATAGCTGCAAAGGCAAAAAAATTATGAAAAATAAAATCCTCAGGTAGGATCTAACAGAGTGGCCTGACAGCTGATGCCAGAATGAAATTGAATGGTCAGTGGCGAACCAGATCATTGACATCATCTCAGAAGTTATGAAATGTCTATTCTTAATAAATCTATACAAGTGTATGCATTATTAGCATACAAACTACTCAGATGTGTTTGCAAGTTAGAAACCTCAGCAAGGAAGACTAACGATTGAGTCAATGGCAACTGTTATAACAATGAATAGTAAAGCAGTGAGAGAAGAATGGAAGTCTTTGAAATGTGCATCTGATGTTCTGTCATGGCTAGAATGCTTTCCTTAATATTTAACATATTTTCATTACTAGAAAGTGTTATGTTCATCTATTTATTGTCCATTTATAATTTTCTCTTGTCTCTGTTGGGAAGATCTGTTTAATAACTACTACATAAACTTTGTTAGTATAGTGTAAACTCTACCACTGCTAAGGGCACCACTACCACTACCAAGCGAGTTATTATCATTCGCCTTCTTGGTATCAACAGCTGACAACTCTGATCATGGCTATTACTGAAATTTTATTTACTGAAACCTAGAAGTTCTACTTTATTCATTGAAAACTCTTTGATAATTTTATAGGATCAAAATAGTCTAGGAGTAAAGAATTCCATTGAAAATGCTAGAGGTATTTGAAATAAAGTGTTCTGGTAAGGTCATTATTTTCAGTAGTTTAGGACAGGAAGCATAAACTGGTAATTTTTATAGCCTCCTATTTTTTTAGATTTGTATTTTGTGGTAGAATTTTCACATTTTAGTCAATGAATTAATTAAATTCATAAATTTAAAAAAATGCATTACAGGATGGCTGTTCATGTATATAATTTAGTTTTGAAACATTTTTTCAACTTCTTGGTACACCTAATCAAAAGTATTACATTCTGTAGGCAGGTCTCAATGTCTGTAAAATCTGGTAATTTATAGTGTTTTCTAATACATTGTGTGCAGCAATAAACAGATTACAGAAGATGGAATGATATCCTGTATTAAAGATTTCCATTCAAACAGGCAGTATTGCTTTCATCTTGGCAAGCTTCTCAAGTTTTGTTAATCATGCCACTGGGACATATAGCAGCAAACTGGCTGCTAACTAGGTATGCATACTTAAATTGAATGGAGTAGAGGCACTATATCAGAAACACTGCCTGACAATAGTTGTTTTTAGCCTTTGGAGAGAGTACTGATGCTGAAGTGAAATAAGAAAAAAAGAAGATATTAGAGATTCAAAAAGTTGGAAGTTTCTAATATGTCTGTATACCCTTTCAGAAATTACTATGTTGTTTTTTTTTTAATATTACTATGTGATGAAGCACAGAAAACTTGATATTACTTCATATAATTGTATTCATATTGGATGAAGAAGCATAACTCTAGCTTTGTGCAAGCATGGAACAAGTACAAAAGCAAATTAAATTTTTATCATGCTGAATCTGAGTAGCTCTACATAGAAATAGTACATTTGAATCATTCTCTTGGGAAGAACAATGAATCAAAACTAAAAGGTATTTTATAAATTTTGAAAACAGAAAAATTCTTCTGTAACTTCATACAAAAATGACAGAAATACAGAGATTATAGGGGCAATTTATTGTTCACATGATGAATGATGTGGCTGCCTTGAGATACCTTTTTCCTCCTGCTAAAATTATTTTTCTAGGTGGAATCTGAAATAAGTCTGCTTTGCCACATAATAGTAACCATTGAAATATTAACTCTCTTTTGTAGCTCTTGTGTTCACTTCCTGAAAAGTTCCAGATTGTTTCATCAACTTTTCTTCAGGTTCTCCAGCACTTAAGTCCTGAAGCATTTTTGTTGTATTAATACTAATTTTCTGAAGATACAGCATGAAGATATAGCTTTGCACAAAGCTATAAACACTTTTGGCAAAGATTACAGGATCAACAGTGGTTCTTTTTTCAATAATGTGAACCACATCAGAAGAAATACTGCTGAACCTTATGAGCTATCTCTAAATTTAAAAACATCCAAATCTAGATATCTCACAAGTGAGCAGTTGTATGAAGCTGTAAAGCTTATATGTGAACTGCTGCAATGGTTAAATGGTACCACTGCTTAAAACAGACTGCATTGTCAGTCTCCCCTCCATACGGCTGTGTGTGAGGTGTCTGTAAGGATTTTTTTTTTTGTTTCCTTTGTACTAAGACACTGCAATAGACAGGAGGAAAAAAAAAAAAAGTCCCTTTCCGAGGAAATTTTAATTTTAGACATGCATTTCAAAATAACTGGCCTTGCATGCTTTCATTTACTGGTATGGATTGCTGCCAGCTGCCTTTCACTGTTATTTTATTATCTGTGCAACTGCTCTGCCCCTCGCTCCTCCATTCTTTATAGGGAGCTTTCAGAAATAAAATTTGATGTTAACTATTCTAAGTAAATAGTCAAAGTAGGTTTTCATTGATATGCTAGTTAGCAACCACGACATAGAACTTCATGCTTACAGATTATGACAGTTTAAAAAGATATTTTGCTTTGAACTTTCACTGTTAGCATTTCCTGGGAATTATGATCCTGTAGGAAAATTCTTCACTGAAGCACAAGGGGTTTGGTAGAAGATTCCTCTGATTGAAAGTATATCTTGTAATTTATTTTTTTGCTAATTTGTTTTGAGTGAGTTGCCTGATGTTTTTGTTCCTCATGTGAGTTTTGCTCATCATGTGAGTTGCATGATGTTTTTCTTGTGGTTACATCTTGTCAGTCCTGTCACATTACAATCCTCATGTTTTCTGAAACATAGAATTTTGGAGTCAGTTGCTGTGCACTAACAGCTAAACACACTTCTTCACATACCCCTGCATCACCCTGTCTCACAGACAATGCAGAGTTATGCAGGCATAATGGAAGGATCTGTATATCATCCCTTAGTGCTTTCTTTCCCTTAATCCCTTTTCCTAGCAGAGTTATGAAACTTATGAAATCTGAGTTATGAACCCTGAATAAAATCAATATTTGTTGTACCCAAATCCTTCTGCATTTTATTATTGCTCATTTATGACAGGCTTCTTAGAATTCCTTATCTTCATATACCTCTGGAACAGGGACACAGTTCATGGAGGACACAGTGAAAGAATCACACAGGGATTTCCTTTTCAGATTGTGTATTAAAACTTTTTTTTTTTTTCGTTTTCCAGTAGTATTTCATAGTCTTTTAGGTGATGTAAAATTTCTGGGTGTCCTGGGTTCAGCAGTAGCAGTCATTTTTCTCCTTCTTAGTAGCTGGTGAGGTGGTGTGGTTTTAACTTTGAGCCTCAGAACAGCACTGATAACACAGATGTTTTCAGTTGCTGCTCAGTAATGTTTACTCTGACCAAGGACTTTGAGTCTCATGCTCTGCCAGGGAGGAGGGGAAGCCGGGAGGAAGCAGAGACAGGATACCTGACCCAAACTAGCCAAAGAGGTATTCCATACCACAGCACGTCGTGCCCACTATATAAGCTGGGGGAGTTACCCAGAAGTGTTAGATCACTGCTCGGTTGAGCTGGGTATTGGTCGGTGGGTGGTGAGTAGCTGTATTCTCTTCCCTTGTTATTTCCCCTATCATTATTATTATTGGTGGCAGCAGCAGTAGTGGTTTGTGTTATACCTTAGTTACTGGACTGCTCTTATCTCAACCCGTGGGAGTTACATTCTTTCGATTCTTCTCCCCATTCCTCCAGGAGCGGGGGGGGAAGAAGGGGGGGAGTGAGAGAGCAGCTGCGTGCTTCTGAGTTATGGCTGGGCTTAAACTACGACACAAGGGCAGTGGCGATCTTATTAATATCCTATTGCCTGGAGAAGGAGAGTGAACAGGATGTGCCCAGAGATTACTGAGTTTTAGTTTATTTAAGAGGGAACTTTGACATCTTCTTCCTTGTTTTTCATGACTGGAAATGGTATGTGAAATATCAGGTCAGCTGCCATCTGATTTTTTTGCTACTTAATTCTCAGTAACTCTCTGTAGAAGACTTTACTGAGGCAATGATGAAATTGAAGCCTTTCTGTGTGGGGAATGTTTCACAAAAAGCTGCGCCAGTGGACCTGGATGAGAGCCTGGACACCTGGACTCTTACCAGCCAGAAACCTTGGAAGAAATGAACAGAACAAGTTGGGAGGAACCGGAGAAAGAACATCAAGATAATTTCTGAGGACTGTAAATTTGGGAACAGAAGATGCTTAATACAAGATAAAGACTGTGGCATCAAGGGTAAGTGAAATAACGATGTAATGAGTAGTGATAGTGATAACAGAGAACTATGTTTAGAAATAATTGCTTAAGCAAGGGCGCTTGGACAGTAAGGTGATTGGCTGAGAGAGTGCATGATCATGTTGTGATGGAAAAGTACCACAGGAGGTATCTGCTACTAACTGATAGTCAGAATACTATAAAAGCCTGTAATCTCACTCAATAAAGGATAGTGTTTGTAATCAAAAATGGTGTCCGTGCCTCCATTGCTGCATTTCTGTGTACTAAACTGTGTATGTTGTATCAGCATATAAACTGACAGCCATTTAAACAAATGCATGGTTTATTATTGTGAGCAAACATGCTGGAAAACTGCAACTCTGTAGAAAAAAAAAGATAATTCGGGGTGTCTGATACTCAGCTTCACTTTTAAGGAATGTTGTGATGAGTGACTGCCTCCTATCTGTCCTCAAGTCATGATGGCTCTTTGCAGTCTGTAGTGAAGTAAAATTAAACTTGCAGTGTTGTTTTTGACAATTCATCACAGACATATCTGTGGGTCACACATTTTCTGAAAATTCTTCTGAAGGACTAAGGCCTTGTTAAAACTGCAGAAGAGACAAATTGACCTTTAGGAGGGTATGGTCTCATAAAAGAGTAGGAGACCATCATGACACTTTTACATGTTAGGCCAAACAGAGACTAGATCCAGCCCTCCCAGAAAGGAATGATCTAATTTTAGTTTATCATTATATTTAGTATCATTAAACATTAAAAGAAGTAATAGATTTAATTTTCCAACAGCCAACTTATTATTGCTATTGATGTTACTACTATTACCACTGCCAATAGTATTGCTATTATTGTCATTACACATTGTTGCTTTTCTCTGTACCTAATAATGTGCTTCTGTTACAGTGCTTATCTCATAGCCTTTGCCAGACTATTGGTGTAGGAGCACCAAGAAGGTTAATAGTCTAGAACAATTAATACAAGGAACAAAAAAAAATTAATGACACAAATGACCCGAAGTACAAGCGTTTCTTTGCAACAATAAAAAACTCATGAAGATAAAACTATGTATTTCATAAAAAACTAAACTCTTTAAATGTGAAACAGAGGATGATATTTGTTTATAACATAAAGAAAATCACAAGCGTATGAACTTGACAATATTTATTTTGAGGTAACAATCTGGCTATTTTAATGATGGAATAACTGCCTTACTATTGATGATTCTTTATGAAAACAATTGTTTAATTCATGAAAACTACTGTCAGAAGATTAATTCTTGACAGAGAAATCTAAGCATGGATAAGCACGACTCTTTCCCAAAGTTGTTCACACTCTATGGATTTTAACCATGTCAGAAACATTGTGTGCTCTGATATCATAGCCACCAGTATCTGAGCAGCTCCACATAGCACAAGAATTGTCTTTCATACAGGGTGAAAGTGTTTCAGCTTCATTAGGTTTGTTGGTACATTTCAAAGTGACATAGAAGAGTTAGAAATTCTGTAACTGAATTTTTATTCCAGTGCTATATTTACAACACAAAAATATGAAGCTAGAGATAAAAAATATGCAATTAATAACCATGTGTATTACCATTTTTGCCTACAAGGTGACATATATGTCTTTTGTTCTGTTTTTTATTAAAAAGCCAAATTATGCAGATATCAATAAAAGGATTAAAGATTTATTCAACTAGTAACAACACGACTTCTTAAGTCCACATATATATTTTGCTTACAGGCTAGTTAGAAACTTGTCAAAATATACATGGCTTCACAGTGCTGTCAGAGAGCCGGCTTTTCTCCTAACTTGTGTGTGAAAAAAGCCTTCCTAAGAACCTGCTTTTGTATAAAATCATGTTTATATAAAGCTACGTGGTATAAATTTGTAGGTGTTATTTATTTCAAGAGTCAATATGACCTAGATGCTTTGCTAATAATATAATTCCTGTGTCAGTTTAGATTTGCTGTTTGCAGTAACTGAGGATCTGTAACACTGATTACAGAACATTTCAGTTCAGTCACCAAATTAGGAAAAAAACAGATAACTTTTCCCTATCTCTACTATTGTTCAACAGTTACAAAGTAAAACCTCTATCTGAATTGGAATCTTAGGTATCAATTGTGGAGCATAGTACCTGTCACACTGTCAAACTTGTTTAACTTCTTTCTTAAGTGATCACCCCTTTGGCAATATGCTTGATTTTATAATTTCTGTTTTCATGGTTCTGTTTTTATGGAAGTGATACTTTAGGTCATAGATCTTTTTCATCAGACACACAATTACATTGTGATTTGTAATAATGTTGTACTGCTTGAGTATAGGACAGTATTTTTATTAGTGAGATAAATGTATTTAGAAATACACTAATCTAACATAACAGCAGTCAAAAGGTTTTCAAGCTTATTATTTATTTTATATACATACTGATGACTCTGTGTATGTGTGTGCATGTATGTAAACACATACTATGAAACACAATGAAAAAGCTTAAAGAACAAGCAAACCTGCGGATATTTAATGGGTTTTACTTTCAGCTGGAGTACTGTGAATGGACCTAAGTGGGGTTAAATTTCACACATCAAAACCAGAGAAGAACAACTGAGGCATAAACTCATGTTAGTTTCATCATATGTGGTCTGGCACATAAGGAATATTAACATATGTGATGCATGATCTGACAGCTGTAGATGGTGAGGAGTCTGTGTCATTTAAATATTCAGAAAGAAGCAGCACAACTTAAACACAGGAATGATATAAGTCCAGTGTTAAAGAAGCAGAATGCTTGTTTGCAAACTAGTCAGAAGTTTCTAACTCTTACAGTAGATCTTTTATGAAAGCAGGGCTGATGTTCAAAAGGTTTACAGAATGACTTTTTTTCCCAGTTATCGAAACATACAGGTCTTGGAGCCATACAGAAAATCTGTCTTAGAGTTCAGCCTGCTGCCTTTCCTTTCAGAACTCCCTTCCATTAACTTCAGTGGAATTAGTCAGGGTTTAATGATATGTCCTGTGCAAAACCTAGGAAGAACAATCAATAATATCAAGAATTTTCTGTTCTAAATGCTAGTGACCTCTCAGAAGCAACTATGGCAGTAGATTCCTTTTATACATGATTGATACAACTGAGTACAACAGAATCAAGCACATAAATATTTCCTAGTGATGTTAAACAGTGGAAGTTTAGATTGGATATAAGGAAGAAGTTCTTTACTGTAAGGGTGGTGAGGCACTGGAATGGGTTGCCCAGGAAAGCTGTGAATACTCCATCCCTGCCAGTGTTCAAAGCCAGGTTGGACAGAACCTTGAGTGACATGGTTTAGTGTGAGGTGTCCCTACCCATGGCAGGCAGGTTGGAACTAGATGATCTTAAGGTCATTTCCAACCTGAACTATTCTATGACTCTATGATTCTATGTTTGATTACAACAACAGAATGATAGTACACATTCAAGGTGTGTGATAGACAGACTTACCAGTTTGCATGTCTCCTCCTGCATTGCACCTAATACCTATCATAACATGTATTTCAGTCAAAAACAGAGTCAACAGAAAAAAAGAAACAAGATTTTGACATAAAATTATTGTCTGTGGTATATATGTATCAGAAAAAAAAGGAGCTGTGTAAGTTCTGCTTTCATTTGGGCTTCCAATGAAAAATATTGATTCAATAATTAGCCTAGAAAGCTAAGCCACATACGTCATAAGCAGTCACGTCATTGTTACTCAAATACATTTAGTCCATTCTTTTACTCGTCTCTTTCTAAGATTCCAAAATGCAGTTATGATTGATACAGCCACCTGTATGCTTACATCAAATGAAAAGTTTCCTTCAAGGTAGAACATTCATCAGAATTGCCATGACATAAAAGAGAGGAGCTCTAAGGATCGGGAGGTGATTACTCCTAGGAGATGTAGGACAATGTCCCCTGAAGCTCACATAGTGCCTCTCTGCACTATCATCTATGCATCTGTGCACATTTAGCATTGTGTATTCTTCATCAGATACACTTAATGTATCAACAACTTGCTGGTTTCTGTGAAAAACAAGAAACATTTTTCTGAGAACTTCTTAACTATGTTGAAGTATATTGATCATTATGGAGATTAGTTATTTTGGAAAATAGGTTGTGATTCCACATACAGTTCTGCACATAGATGGTATACAAAGTAAGTGTGTGTATGTTTCCTCCATTGCAGTAAAAGAGTATATAATGTATTAGAAAGACAAAGAAGATCTCAGATATATGATGTGTTCATAAAAAATGGAAACAAATGAAGAGGAAAATGCAACTGAACTCTCATACATAAAAAAGAAACAACCCCAAAACCTAACTCAAACCAAACCAAAGCAGTAAGCTAAGAAAGAAAGTTTCAAGGGAAGATCAAGGAAAGAAACGTGAGCATTTACTAAAAGACTGGCCATAGGGAGAAAAGAATATAACCACCAATGATCTTCTGATTCTTTGTACAAGATGCAACACTCTAGAGAAATGTATATATAAATGTGCAAGATTTTCTTTAAATTACTTTATACCTTCAGGCTTTGACACATAGCTCAGGTGTGATCTAGAGCAGACATTGCAATTGGAGGTCAGTCCTGCTGACTGTCCATCTGGAAGATGACAATCATGTTGACACCTAGACATTTTGACTGCAGTACTCTGACATATGAGTTCAAAGCTCACTCAAACTAAAGACTTCAGACCTTAAATGTTCTATATTTTGAGTCCTCATTACCTAAAGCTGAGTTTCCAGTTTGGCAAGAACTATTTAAGGCATAATAGCAAGATGTGCACCTTCAGATGGGGCATCTGACTCATTTTTGTCAGAAAATACCAGTTAACAGAGCAAACAAAAGCTAGAGGCTTCTCTTGTAGTTAGACTTCTTAGGACTGGATCAGAAAGGAGGGTGCAAGGTATTGTCTTTTTCACAGAAACCTTGAAAAACTTCAATTTGAAGTAAGGTAATTTCCTTTGCATATTAAACTTTCAAAAGGTTTACCCAACTTCCTTTAAAGTATATCCCCTAATAGGAGTTTAGAACTGAGATACTGTGTCTCAATTCCAGGATGTTGGTGTTAAAGAATAAACATTGACTATATCAACCTTAGGCGGTTTTGTCCTCTTGGCAACTAAACTACTTAGTGAGTTTTAATTCAGTGTATTTGTTACTTGATTGATTTAGTAACTGGAGTTTCATTTTGACTTTAATTTGAAAATTGAATGATTCAGTTTGTATTTTTAGCATACTTTATCATAGTGAGATTTTTCCTTTAAACCAAGAGCATAGGTCAGGATGCTGTACATATCTACAGAAAAGCAACTACCTGTATACATCTAACTTAAATTTTATCTTTCTCTAAAAGCTCAAAACTGGAATTCTGATGTTCATTAACCTTTTGTGCTATTGTTTTATTCACCTTTGTCAGCAACAAAGCCTTGGGTGACATCGTGTAGCGTGAAGTGCCCCTGCCCGTGGTAGTTTCCAACCCTTACTATTCTATGATTCTATGACGACAGGTGATTGATAGTACACTGTGTCTTCTGTAATTCCTAAATTCCTTCCAGTTGTGATTATGCCACATATTTTCTCTTGCTCTTTGAAGTTTCCAATATCCCTACAGTGATCAAATATTACTTATTGAGATTGTAAGCTGTTCTTATTGTATGTTTAGTGGGAGAAGGGAGAAGCAAATTACTTCTTTCAAAACAGCTTTTTGAAAAACATGAATGAGTTAGTCTCCTTCTGAGCATTGCTTTGTTGTCCTACTTATAAGGACTATGAAAAGGATGTCTCTGAGCACTAGGTGGCTTTCTCTCAACACTGCCCTTAAGGCTTATGCAGAATGGTGGGGTGTTGGTTCCAAAAATGACAGAACTGAATTTATATAAGCTTTCGTTCTGTTGCTTAGGTCAGTCATGAATAGGTCCTTTCTTGCTGCATTAGTTGACATGTTGGGTTTTAAGCCTTTCCTTCAATTAAATTCTTTTGAATTTCCTTCAATTAAATTCTTTGAATGCTTAACAACTTGCTTTATTTGTGCACCATTGGCACCTCCGAAGAACCCCTCTAAAGCAGTCAGTTTCCAAAGTAAACAGAGAGCAAATGTGCTTTGCAAAAGCAATCTTTTCTCTTTATCTATTTTTTTCTTCTGGATTGTAATGAATCTGCTGAAATCTAAGCTTTTTTCATCATATACTCAGGCATGGTTTATAACACATACCTAGGAAATTTCGCTTCTGTGCTTTGCAAGAACACAGGTACTCACCTGAGCCCAAACTTTTCTATACCAAGTTGTATTTTTAACTATCATTTTGGAAGTAATTTCTAAGCATTCATAACTGTAGGCTGCATTCTAAAAAAGTCTTTTCAAAGTGTATGAGTAACACTTTGAATTATTTGCTCATATGAAGTTTTACAAAACATAGATAAGTACTGAGCCTCAAGTTACAGATAAATAGTAACAGCAAAGCTCTTTGTTAACTTTTTTATCACAGTACAGTCCAATTCTGTGCATATAGAGTTGTCAGAATGTTTCAGATCTATTCTTTTCATTTTCATTAGTTTTCTTCTTAATAAGGCTGGATAGAAAAGTTTTGGTATTTATGTAAACTTTGAAGCTTTGAAAATTTATGTTCTGCAATGAGGTGACTAAGAGATTTATTTTCTTTCCAATAGCCTCCTCCACAGAGAAAGCTGATAAAAAAAAAAAAAGAAAAAGTTAAGTTCTTACAAGCATTGTCTGGGATATGGTGCATTCACAGCCTCTCTCTCGCTCTAGAAAATGGCCAGAGTTATAGCTTGAGCATTTTGAACCACCAATTTGTAACTTTTAAGGCCAAGACTATTCCTTGTCTTTGATCAACCAGTCTGTCTTGACCATAAAAAGTTCCTATAATAGTTATGTAATTAAAAAAAAAAAAGCAAAACAAAACCCAACAAACCTAAAAAGTTAAAAAAAGAAAAAATAACCAATACTAAAACTCAAACCAAGCCAAAAAGAAATCATTACTGGTCTTAACCATGAGAGTTTTTTTGCATAGGTAATATATTTTAGAAAAATATTCCCTTTATTAACAAGTCTTTCGAGACCATGCATATTTAATAAATAGTAAATAAGGCTCACTTACTCCTACTGACATTTATTGGAAAAAAAAAAGAGATTACAACCTCTTGTTTCCCTGAGATTAGAGGAATAGAAAAACATTTTTTCAGTTTGTCTTCAGTAATGTAAGTAAAAGTGAGACTGTACTAAATCATTTTATCTAATGTGTTAAGTCTTCAAGGAACATGATTCATGAATGTTTTCAAGTGACAAGCCAGATACATTAGGTTAGGATGCAGTTTACTGGAATTTACTGCAACTCAAGCAAAAAGTGCTTTGCATATATTCAAAGCTTCTTTCTCATTTGAACAGCTTAATCTGTGGTCTTTTATTTGAATTTTTCATTTTATGAAGTCCTTTCTTTAAGGCTGTTTGTTTGTTTGTTTCTATCTTTAAAAAATATTTGTTTAGAATCCTGTATTGGCTTCCATATCTGCTTATTAGGGACCTGAAATATTAATTTCAGAATGAAGTGCAGTGTTTGTCAGTTATGTTTTAGAATCATAGAATCAAAGAATAGTTAGGGTTTGAAAGGACCTTAAGATCATCAAGTTCCAACCCCCCTGCCATGGGCAGGGACACCTCCCACTAAACCATATCACCCAAGGCCTCGTCCAACCTGGCCTTGAGCATTCAAAACCTCCCTGGGCAACCTATTCCGGTGCCTCACCAAGTTTTCCAGTCTTTCTACACTTTTTCGTATTTTTCTTTTGTCCGTTTTTATTGTACAGATACAGTTTTAGTGGAATGGAAGTATAACAAGTGGTTGCACATCCCTTTGTAAATAAAGAATAGTTTAACTTTAGAATTGGTGTCTAACATTCATTCCACTGAATGAATTTTGAATCAAGGATGAACTAAAAACTTAGAGTCATGGCTGTCTTTGAGATGTTTAATACTGGACTAATATGAATGTTATGAGATTTATGCCTTCAAAACAAATGGATAAATTTTTGTCATGCTTTTAATCATTTAGCATTGAAGAGCAGCAGAACTTCTAAATTTCCTCATACAAAATGGCATGTAGACTGGAGAAAGAAGAGTTTAGAGAGTCCATCGTTGTACAGGAAATCCCATTTTCTTATCTTTCTACTTTTTTGTCAGATGGAGTTAAAAAAACGCTGTTACTATGTAGACTAATTAAAACCTTATTCCAGCAGTACCCAGTTCTAGTTATGATCTCTGACATTAGGTTTCAGGATTTTGCCTTCATTTGTAACTATATACACCTATAGCGTAAGCATAGATGTGCTTGCGCACAATTACAGGAGTCTTCGATCTGCTTATATACCTATCCTAGTTTAATGATGTGAAAGAAAAGGACTTCATAAAAACTGCAGTGGGCACAGTAGTCCATCCCTGGAGACGTTTTATCTGGACTTGAGCTCTCCACACAGAGAAGTAGACATTACTACTAACACTTGGAGTTATTTTCCAGAAATTGGTCATGTAATACAGCTTAATCTGATTCACAGCAAGACAGTAGGGTAAAGGTTTTTGGCTACCCTTTTTCCAGACTGACTTTGGAAGTTCATTTTTCTGATAGACAATATGATACAAAATAGGGTGTGTTAGAAGCATTTTTAAAGCATATTATCAGGTTTTGAAAACATTTAAGAAATGTTGGAAATTAATTCTTCAAAATATAATAATGACAGAGTTGTTTTTCAAGTTGATATAAACTGGTATTTTATTTAGCAATATTCCTGTTAACTCATGAGCACTTAAAATGTTATCTTCTTGTAACTGTACTCAAATTCTTCCTGTTTCTTTTTTAGTCGAACTTCAGAAATATTCTCCTGTGAAAATCTGCACAGAGATCCCAGAGTAAGATGTTTTCCTCTTGCTCCTCTATCACAATTTTTAGCTTACTTTGATATTTTTAATGTACTTTACTGGTTAAATATATAAACTAGAACCCCACATATGGCTAGAGGGAGTCAAGATTCAAATACTGGGGACATTTTCTGCAATAACCATAATTATTAAAATGGACATGGTCTCACATTTTCCTTAGCATTTCTCAGACAGTGTTAACACTTTACTGGTCTTGTTTCTTTTGTTACTATTAACATTGGAAAAACTTTATTGGATTAAATTTTGGTGTTAGGAAATCAAGAGTTATCCTCTCGAGCATATTCACATACAACATTATTCTCTAAGCCAGTGTTTTCAGATTCTCAATACCTAGGGTATGATTCATGGTTTGTTTTATTTATTTTTTTTAAAGGCTTTGTTAATGTTTAACCATACAGCTTTCCAAATAGGAAATATAACCAATGTTACATGTGAAAAATATTCTGAATATGTATTTTGAATTGACATTTGCATAGATATATTTGCACAAAGAATGTAAGGAGATTACCTTTGAGAGAACAATATAAGGATAATTCAGTTCATGTTGTTGGAAAATGTCAGCTCTATGTATACTTCATTATGCATAGCACATGACATCATTTCTGAAATTTACAAGAGTAAAAAAATGAATCATGGTAGTAGAAGCTATAATTTCCCATGATTTTACTGTAGATCATCATTGCCAGTCACATTGATACTTTTATGGACAACCTCCTCACTATGGAAACCTGTATCCTAACTGTTTTAAACATGGGAGTAAATAATTACATTTGCTAGTTCCTTAAATCTTTCTTTCTTTTATGAGAATCTATGCTCTTTTGTGTCCTGAATGCATCCTAGGGAAGAAGGCTCAGCCATCCATATTTTGCAGTTGCCTGATTTTTGTGGATGGACTTCATTTTTGATCATTCTAGGTTGCTGGCTGACATTTTTGGAATAGCTGTCGGATCCCACTTTCTTCAGTGCACATGAAACTTTCTAGGTTTGTGGTTAGAAGAAAAGAAAATGTATATAAACTACTTTGTCTGAACAACATCTACAGACATTATGCTTCCTAGCAGTGCTCCTATTTTAAAGATGATAAACTGCTTTTTTTCTGTGTTTGTTTCTGGTTGTTTGTTTGTATATTCCACTTTTCTTGTTTGTCAGGTACATTGGTACAAATTAAAAGGATTTTTCATTCCCTAGAAAAAGATTTTTCACAAAATGTCTTATTAGGAACACATTAGTTCAAGGGAGAGAACTACTACACTATAAATCAAACTTTATTATTTATTGCAGTGTCATAGTTGTTCAGTCATAATAAATGATGTACCAGGTAAGATGCTGGTACAAATTCTGCATATGTGAATAAGTCAACAATTCTGTTTAGTCTGAGAGAACAAATCATGAAGCCTCCTCTGTTTCCAATGAACTTAATAAATATAAACAATGGATTAATTTTAGGTCAAGAATATAACTTTAAAGTAACAAAGTAATAAGAGTTTAATTTAAAAAGATGTGCATGAAAGGTAATTCATATAAATTTTGTTCAGATATAAAAAGGAGCTTTCCATACTTAGACTGAAATTCTTTATATGAACACATGGCTGCTCTCAGTTATTTTTCAGCTTTGTAGCTGCTTTTGAAATGAGCTATCTGAGGATTCTTTGAAAAGTAGAGGTCCAGTTGGAAAAAAGCTTTCGTCCAGTTGGAAAAAAGGGAATGCAATGTTTCAGTTGGAAGTGGTCTTGGTCCACACAGGACTTCTAATTTTTTTCCAGTTCGACAGTATATTAATACCACTTTTAAATCATTAAAGCAATATTGCAGTAATGCAAAATTATAGTCTGTTATTGTGAAGAGTCATTCTTGACTTTTGTTGTTTAAATTATTTCCATAAATTTAACTGGAATTAGAGAGTACACATAGGTTATGTGGCTATATATTTAGTGACTTTAATTCACATTCTGTGTTATAGCACTATAACTTGTGTAGACAAGCATGCAAGCAATCTAGTGCAACCTTGAGTAGCTATAAACCATGCTATTGTCCAGAGAAGTTCTTTGACATAGGAGTTCCAAAGCTGTTTTAAAGCTATCTTCGACTGTTTACTTATATGTAAGTCATGCTTTAGCTGGACCTGAGAGTATGTCAGTAGCAAATCATTTACAAAACACTTTAGATATACTAAAGGGATTCCTGTGTTCTCAGGATCTGATTAACAACCTTTCATTTGTGCATTCAATATTCTATTTTCCCTACCCTTTCTGCCATGTTGTATGCATTATAGGGTCTTCATTTCCATTTTTTAACCTAATCATTAACTTTCTATTAATAAATTTGAACAAAACCAAAGAGATTATGAGGAACATGTGAAGAATGACACATCCATCTATAAAGATAAATTGGATATTTGAAGAGTTAAATTTTCCTTTTAATTGTTTTTATTTAAAACATGTGGTTACTGGTGAAACAATAATTTTTGTGCTTTATAACAACTTATAATAAATATATTGCTTACTTTTTAACACTTTTTTTTTACCTATTTGGGCAGATTTTTGTTAAAGTGTTCCTAACAGTTTTTCTGTTTGGTGGGTATTTGTGCATTAACTAATGTGTATTAACTAATTTGTATATATATTTTGTATTTCATTTTTACTGGAACTTAGCCAGTCAGAGATTTGAACTCTTGCTATTTTTCTATGGAACCATAATAAAGTCTAGCTTGGAAGGTACTTTTGGAGATCATCTTGTGTCACCACTGTAGCTATACATTTGAATACTTAGCAACATAGCAGATAACAATACTAGCACTTTATTCCTTCAACGTCCTGCTGAAGGATTAGATTAACTAAGAACAGTTTATGTTTGGGAAACTGTGCCAGAGTCCAAAGCCAATCATGAAATAAAGATATGAGCTAAATAAATGCTAATGTGAACATTTTCAAAGGGGGAAAAACCCCACAACCCTTCTCTCTTTGTTTCTATTTTCAGAGGATAGAATGACATCCACCAAGGTATCCACACAATAATACTTATAGCAAGAAACAGATAGATGGCCTAAGGTATTCCTCTGATAGCTTTTTACAATTAGGAATTGGGAGGCGATCCTCCGCAGAAGTTAGCCCTGTAACAAAAATAAATAACTGGCCTTGTGGTTGGTATTGCTCATCAGTGTTTGCAGTAATTGTCTGAAAAGGTGATTATGAAGGATTAATTTTAGAAAAATAGCTATTATGATGCTTCTGAATCAGAAGGATTTCTTCAGATACCATGCAGATATCTATATTTCAGATATGTGCAATGTTTAGATCATGTGTTACTTTGTGATTTCCTTTTTGTTGCATTCTACGTGCTTGCATGCATTTCTTTGAGCATTGCAAATACCTGTCAATCCAATTTTCAAGTACATTCCCTTCCAAAAATCAGGAGTCATTATCCTCATTTTATTTTTAGCTACTTTTTATCCAAATATACCATTCCTTCATAGTTTCTTCTAATTTATAAATTTAAGTGGCAGATGAAAACAGTATTCTTAATGTAAAATAAATCTAAAAATTGGGTTTTTTGTACTATAATAAACATCGTTCCTACCCATTTCTACAGGCAGAAGTGTTTACACGAGCATATTGGGAAATATTTTTTTTTTCCACACAGCAAAGACTAGAAGTTTGTATTGGTTGTATAAATCGGCTTGTTCAGCACTGGGATTGTATTGGCAACTCTTCTTTGTGTTCTGAAAGTGTAGGAGCTAGGGAATTTAGATGCTTTAAATATGAAGAATGTGAATAAGTTAGTGAATAATTCAAAATCATATCTTTAAAAGCACATCTTTGTTAGGCTTGAATGGATTTTTAAATAGGAATGTACATCAACTAAGTATATTTTTAAGTAATGGGAGATTGAAAAATAATACAGCAAACACTGGGAAAGCTGCAGGGCTTTTTTTCCCCACTGTCCTAGTTTCATCTGGGGTAGAGCTAATTTTCATCCTAGTAGCTGGTACAGTGCTGTGTTTTGTCATTAGTCTGAGAATAATGCTGATAACACCATGACCTTTTAGTTGTTGCTCAGTAGCACTTACCCCAATCAAGGGCTTTTCAGTCTCTCATGCTCTGCCAGTGAGGATGGGCCAGGAGGAAGTAGAGTCAGGACACCTGACCCACACTAGGCAAAGGGGTATTCCATACCACAGCACATCATGTTCAGTATATACATAAGGGAGAGTTATCAAGAAGGGACTGATTGCTGCTTGGGTCAGCTGGTGGTGAGCAAACGTATTGTGCATCACTTGTGTTTATTGTTTTTCTTTTACCTTTTCCCTTTTTAGTTTTATATTCTCTCCTCTTGTTATTTTCCTTTTCATTTTCATTATTACTATTATTAGTACTAGTAGCATTATACTGTACTTCAGTTATTGGACTGTTCTTATCTCAACTTGTAGGTCTTATATCCTTTCAATTTTCCTCCCTATTCCTCCAGAGGAGGTGAAAGCGAGATGCAAGTGAGCAGCTGTGTGGTGCTGAGTTCCCAGCTAGGTTTAAAGCGTGATACCCATGAAGTTTTTTGAGTTTATATAAAAATTTATCAGCCTTTATCTGCCAATAATTAATATTTTTTCAAACAGCTCATATAAGCTTGGTTCAGAAAAAAAAATATTTTCCATCATACTATAATTAAAATTAAAATTAGTTTATTAAAAAAGACAGAAACTGTATTTGATTTGTAAAAAGTTGAAATTACATGTATTGAAATTAGAATTTTTCAAACATTCTGATTAAGTATCTGCAAGCAAACTCTTTTCCACAGATTTTGAGGCAGATCACCACACTGTGAAGGGCTAGTACAGGCCTTGTATTTCAGAAAGAAAAGAAAATAATCAGAAAAGTCTATGTGGCTGTATTGAAAGCAGTTTTAAGGACTACTAAGATAAGTTATAATGAGCAGAGGGTTATAGGTCCTTTTTCCTCACATCATAATTTCAGCTTCTTTTTTTTCTTTTGGCAGGTTGGATTTATAAGTAATTAGTTAAAGCACATAACTTTACCTGCGCAAATTACTGCATCTGTCATAAAATTATGAGTGTTAGGAGAAAAATAATCTAGTGGGTTACCAGATGAAGAAACAAGTATGAGCTAAAATGCTAAAAAAAAAAACAAAACCCAGCTTGATAAAGATTTGGAACCTTGTGTCAAATATTCTTTGTTAACAGTAGGCATTAACATCAAACTGAGCGTCTAGTATATACAGAAAAAAGTAATTCAATATTCTTGACCATATCTTATAATATTTTAAACACAGAATAAATTTTCTAAACTTAGTGTTCCTGTGTGATTTAAAATTATTTATGGGCATATACTTCTTGATTTGCTGATCAGTATTGGAAAGATTTTTATTATAAAGCTTTCTTCAAGGCTTTTGTTATTATATTTCATATCCTTATCAATGTCTGAGATTATTATATTAAAACAGACCTTCATGTTTTCACCATAGCTTATTTCATTATCATCTATCAGAGTCTTAATATGCTCTAATGTTCCTCTATATTTATGCATTGATAGTTCAATACTTGGAAAAAATGTCTTGTTTATTCATCTGTATGAAATTTAAATAACTATGACTTTTACGTCATAAAGGAGTTTCACTGTAATCTGCTAGGTTTTGGAGTAGTTTGATTCTTAATTTGTATGTAAGATTGCAGTAAATAAATTAGGAATAAAAAATTAGGAATGACAGAACAGCTCTACAGCAAAAACTAATCATTAGGGATGATGACAAAAGCATACCCAGGATCTGCTTCCAAAGCTTCAATCTTCTGATAGTGTAGTTTTGGTCATTTGCTCTTTTTACCCTTTTCCACAGTATTTTCTGCCTAAGGATACACTTCAAGAAGGGAAGGACGGATACTGTTTTCAGTCAGAATAGCCTTTACCCTAGTGCTTGCAGCATTCTCTGGGGAAAAAGAACCTTCCTAGCTGTGGGGAAACCTGGGTGTGTGAAAAACATCCTTGGTTTTGCCCCTCGATAAAGGGACTGCATTTAGATCTGTGATAAAGTGTCACAGTTACCAGGGTGATTTTCTGTTATGTATATCAACTCATAGAAGGCTTCTCTATGCATTTTAATGGAAGGTCATCAGAAAAGTTTAGGTTCAATTTTGTACATAAAGTCTCCTATTGATCAGGTTTAATTATATATTGAACATATACATCATGCAACAGGACTTCAGAAAACTGCAGGCCTCACATTCAGGTTTAAATTTGTGCCCCCCATCCTACAGCTTAAATGAGACAAATCAAAAGACCATTACTCTTTTGTCTGTCAATACATTGAAATCCTTCACTGACACTTTTCTTACAGGTGTATATTATTGGAGCAAAAAAGGAAATACCAATACTGCTACTACAATTAATAATAATAAAAGTAACAATTACAACAAATATCAACACTACTACTACCTATTATTTTGCTGTTGTTGTTAATAGGTATAGTGTACAATTATACATTATAATGTATAATGCCAAAGTCTAATTTTTGCATTTTAAAAGTAAGATTATTTCTAAAAGTATTTTTTTTTAAACAAATATGCACTCAGGTTATTGGCTGTTCAGTTGGTAATGAAATGTAATGATCCACTCACAAAAAAAGGCCTGCAATTGTGTCCTGATATTTGCAAGTGCAGTTGCAAAGGCTGCATACAGAGTAGCTACAATCTCAATAATGTAGGGAAAAAAATCTATACCACAAACAATACACCACCAGCTGAACTCAGATTGTAAATGTTCATGAACACTGCTGTATCCCATAACTGAACTGCTGAGGTGAGTAGCTCGAGAGAGAACGCCTTCAACACTTGAGCGGTGAGACGCTCAGCATCCAGGAGCCTCAACTCAGCGCAGCAAGAGCCACCAAGGGAGCCTCAAGTCCTCTACAGGACGTGCCCAGGAGCCGGCAGCTCAGCTGACGAGAGCGAGCAGCTGACTCACAGGGGGCGGAGCCAGGAGGGACGGCACCATCCCTAAGTGGTTAAAAACCTGCCCCGGGGAGCGCGGAGTCGGGGGCGGGTAGAGGTTGTTTGAGGGGGCAGGCGAGGGGGATGGGGAGTGCTCGCCGCATAGACCAGGTCACGGTCTGGAAGCTCTGCTCTGGCTGGCCCGGCAGTGACCAGCGTAGGCACCCAGACAGAGCCGATGAGAGGGGAGGCTGCAGTGCAGAGCTCGGGGTGTAGAGAGTGCCTGCACTGGTCTGGTGAGGGGAGGGTGCACAATGGGCAGGGCTGCACTCGGTGCTCCCTGGTGGAGGTCCTCCTGCAGCAGGTGGCTGAGCTGCGGGATGCTGTTAATAGGCTGTGAGATGTCAGGGAAGCTGAGAGGAAGCAGGAATGCTTGCTCCAGGCCCAAACCGTGCAGGGGCCTCAAGCGTCCATTGTAGCTCACGGAGGAAAGAAGGAGGCCGCTAACCCAGGAAACTGGGAAATAGTAACAAAAAAAAAACAAACCACCCCCCCCCCCAAAAAAAAAAAAAACAAAACAAAAACCAAGAAAGGATGAAGAGGACACCTAAAAGCAAGGGGCTTCCTCCTAAATTTGTTGTCCCCACCCAGAACCCCTTTGCAGTTCTGCAGGGGGTTGATAAGGAAACACACACCCACATGAACAACCGGCTGATGCACTGGTAAAGAAGATCACTACTGGTGCTGCCAGGAAAAAGTGGCAGGTCATAGTGGTAGGACACTCAGTTTTGAAACGCATAGAGGCACCCATCTGTCAGCCTGATCCAGTCTCAAGGGAGGTGTGTTGTCTACCAGGGGCACGGATCAGGGATATTGCAGAGAAGCTGCCTGCTCTACTAAGTCCCACTGACTATTACCAACTTCTAGGGATCCATGTGGGTGCTAGTGATACAGATAGCAGTAGCCCAGAGAACATAAGGACTACAGAGCCCTGGGAGAAGTGGCTGGAGGCTCTGGAGCTCAAATAGTCTTTTTTTAAATTCTCCAGGATAAATGGGAGGACCTTAAAAAGGCTAGGAGGATTGGCCTGGTTAATAAACAGTTAGAATAGTCGTGCCATAGTCAGGCGTTTGGGTGTCTAGAACATGGGACTCAATTTAGTAGGCCAGGTCTACTGGGGGCTGGTGGAGCTGTTCAAGGGGAAGAGCGGTTTTGGTAGGAGGCTTCCCAGACTGGTCAAGGAAGCTTTAAACTAGATACATTGGGCGAGGAGGGCATCATTCCATCCCAAAACACAGTCAGTTACCAGCACCTATAATAAATGCTTGGAGCAGTGTGGAGATATTTCAGCCGCTCCAGCCAATGAGCCAGCTTCCTTTGCAGCTCAGCTCAGATGCCTCTACACAAAAACCCCTAGTATGGGGAACAAATAAGAGAAATCAGAGATGGGGCGTATCTACGGGGTATGTTATAATAGGTATCATAGAAACATGTTGGGATGGCTCCTGTGACCGGAGTGTTGGAATGGGAGGTTACAGGCTCTTTAGAAAAGACAGACCTTGCAGATGGGGAGGGGAGTTGCTATTTATGTTAGGGATAGGCTAGAGAGTATGGAACTCTGTCTGGGGACAGGTGATCAGTTAACAGAGAGTTTGTGGGTCAGAGTTAAAGGGAGAACAGCGATGGGAGACATTACGTGGGGATCTGTAACAGACCACATGATCAAGAGGACTCTGGATGAAGCACTCTGTAGACAGGAACAGCCTCATGCTCGCAGGCCCTTGGCCTCATGGGTGACTTCAACCACCCTGACATCTGTTGGAGCGATGGTATGGCCCGGCACAAGCAATCCAGGAGGTTCCTTGATTGTGTGGAAGAGAACTTCCTTCTGCAAGTAATAGAGGAGCCGACAAGGAGAGGTGCCATGCTTGACCTCGTGCTCACCAACAGGGAAGGGCTCGTTGGAAATGTAATGTTCTGAGGCCTTGGTTGTAGCGATCATGAGATGGTTGAGTTCTTGATCCTCAGGACAGCGAAAAGAGCGGGCAGCAGTTTCACTGCCCTGGACTTCAAGAGAGCAGACTTTGGCCTCTTCAGGAACCTGCTTAGTAACGTTCCATGAGGTATAGCCCTAGAGGGCAAGGGGACCCAAGACTGTTGGTTGATATTCAAGGATCACCTACTGCAAGCTCAGGAATATTGCATCCCAGCCAGAAGGAAGTGCAGCAGGAGGGCCAGGAGACCTCCTTGGATGGATAAGGAGCTCCTGAGGAAACTCCAAGGGAAAAAAGAGGCTTATAAACGGTGGAAGCAAGGACAGGTGGCCTGGGAAGAATACAGGGATGTTGTCTGGGAAGCTAGGGACCAGGTTAGGAAAGCTAAGACCCACTTTGAATTAAACTTGGCTAGGGATATGAAAGATAAAAGGAAGGGATTCTATAGGTACATTGCAAATAAAAGACATACTAGGGACAACGTGGGCCCTTGCTGGAAGCTATCAGGAGAGCTGGCTACCCTGGATTTGAAGAAGGCTGAGGTTCTCAATGACTTCTTTGCCTCAGTCTTCATTGGCAAATGCTCTGACAACACCACCCAAGTCTTGGAAGGCAGACGCAGGGACTGTGAGAATGAAGAACTTGCGCCCACTGTAGGAGAGGATCTAGTTCAAGACCGTCTCAAGAACCTGAACATGCACAAGTCCATGGGACCTGATGAAATTCATGTGCAGGTCGTGAATGAGCTGGCAAATGAAGTTGCTAAGCCACTCTCCATCATATTTGAAAAATCGTGGCAGTCAGGTGAAGTTCCCAACGACTGGAAAAAAGGAAATATAACCCCCATTTTCAAGAAGGGGAAAATGGATTACCTGGAGAATCACAGACCAGTCAGTCTCTCCTCTGTGCCTGGCAAAATCTTGGGGCAGATTCTCCTGGAAGGCATGCTAAGGCACATGAAAATCAACAAAGTGTTTGGTGACAGCCAGCATGGCTTCACTAAGGGGAAATCCTGCCTGACCAATTTGGTGGCCTTTTATGATGGGGCTACAGAACTGATGGACGGGAGTAGAGCAGTTGACGTTATCTACCTGGACTTGTGCAAAGTGTTCGACACTGCCCCACATGACATCCTCGTCTCTAAACTGGAGAGACATCAATTTGATAGGTGGACCACTTGGTGGTTAAAGAACTGGCTGGATGCCCACATGCAAAGAGTTGTGGTCAATGGCTCAATGTCCGGCTGGAGACTTGTAATGAGTGGTGTCCCTCAGGGATCAGTCTTGGGACCGGTCTTGTTCAACATCTTTGTCGGTGACATGGACAGTGGGATTGAGTGCACCCTTAGCAGATTTGCCAATGACACCAAGTTGTGTGGTTCAGTTGATATTGTGGAGGGAAGGAATGCCATCCAGAGGGACCTTGACACCCTTATGAGGTGGGCTGATGCCAACCTCATGAAGTTTAAACAGGCCAAGTGCAAGGTCCTACCCCTGGATTGGAGAAATCCCAGGCACAGCTACAGGTTGGGCAGAGAAGAGACTCAGAACAGCTCTGCAGAAAAGGACTTGGGGATGTTGGTCAATGAGAAATTGAACATGAGCCGGCTTCAGTGTGCACTAGCAGTGCATAAGGCCAACCGTATCCTGGGCTGCACCAAAAGGAATGTGACTGGCAGGTCGAAGGAGGTGATCCTGCCCCTTTACTCTGCTCTCTTGAGACCTCACTTGAAGTACTGTTTGCAGTTCCGGTGTCTTCAACGTAAAAAGGACATGGAACTGTTGGAAAGAGTCCAGAGGAGGGCCACGAGGCTGATGAGGGGACTAGTGCACCTCCCGTTTGAAGACAGGCTGAGAAAGTTGGGGCTGTTCAACCTGGAGAAGAGAAGGCTGCATGGAGACCTCATAGCAGCCTTCCAGTATCTGAAGGGGCCTATAGGGATTCTGGGGAGGGACTCTTCATTAGGGACTGTAGTGATAGGACAAGGGGTAACGGGTTAAAACTTGAACAGGGGAAGTTTAGATTGGATGTAAGGAGGAAGTTCTTTACTGTGAGGGTGGTGAGGCATTGGAATAGGTTGCACAAGGAAGTTGTGAATGCTCCATCCTTAGCAGTGCTCAGGGCTGGGTTGGACGAAGCCTTGGGTGAGATGGTTTAGTGTGAGGTGTCCCTGCTTGTGGCAGGGGTTTGGAACTAGATGATCTTAAGGTCCTTTCTAGCCTTAACTTATTCTATGATTCTGTGATTCTGTAATACTGTTCTACTTTTCATTGAAATAGCGTATTCCTGTATTTCATAGTAATCTTGAAGCTAGAAAGTGATAAAAGACCTGGTTTTCCAAAGGTTACTTCAGCAACCAGTATGCTGCAGTCATTTCCGGTGAACAGGCTAAATCTAGTCTTTGGCCATTGCAAACCTGCAAACCTAGATGTCTTATTATTATACTTACACTTTAATTGTAATGAATTTGTAATTCCAACAAGCCTTTTTTTGTTTTTTTCATTAGAGGCAACTCTTATTGCCCATGTTGTCCCAAATGTTTTTGCTTTTTGTTTTTGTGTGTCCTCTTTGTAGACAGTGTTTGGAGTAAATCACAAAAGTGATCACTTTAATGATCTAAAGTAAGAATTACATATTCCAGTTTTTCAAGGCACTTTTAATATTAAGAAGCTAATAGAGATTGCAGGAGCTTTTTTCAAAATGAATACTTAAAAAGAAGGGTACTTAAGAAGATTTAGTGTTTAGCTTTACTTTCACCGTCACTCCCGTCGTAAGGGAAGAAGGAATCTTGTCTATGTTGCAAGCTTTTTCTCTCCCTTACAAGAAAGAAACTGTTCAACTGTAAAATAAGTGGATGTACCACTGGGGAAATCCCAAAGCCTTCCAGATATGTTGTGAACAGTGATGTGTGTATTTGGGGATGGACCCAGTCAGCCAAGCACTAAAGGACCACATGCCCATGACAAAGTGTTGACTGACAGTTTAGAAACAGACAACAAAATTATTCATCTTCAATATGAATAATAAAAGTTTAGGATCCCTCAGTAATGCTAATTATAGACTGAAGAGGAGGGGGAGCTAGTACATACAAAATGTTGTGATGTCTTTGCCAAAACAGAGTAAATCCTGAGAAGAGACCAATTAGTTAATGTCATTCTAAATAACAATTTCTGGTGGTGTCTGTAACAGAAGATCTCTCAGACACTGCAAGCTGTTGTCTCAGATATTGTGCCTCCCTAATTAGCTACATGCATACAAGGCGGATACTTCAAGATGGTACACAGTCTGGTCTGACTAACATGCAAAACAAGAATCAACAGCGATGAGGCTGGCAAATGGAAATGAGAACAACAAGTGAAGAACAACAATGAAGAGAGTTAGTGTAGCAAGTCAGTGCAGAAAAACTCCTCAAGATAAATTAGTGTCAGACAACCTATTAAAACATATGGAGAATGGCAACTGAAACATGTTTTGGTGGTCAGTGCATGTTGCAGGGGACTAAAGAAATGCCTGAGTAAAACAACCCATCAGTGGAAGATCAAATGTCATAAACTCAAATACAGGGAAGAGGATTGTAATATTTCAGGTAATGATGTAATAAGTAATTTTCAAAACCAAGGACCTACACTTCATTTTCAGCAACCAGCACTGGTGGGACAAATGAATTACTAAGATGCAGTGTAGATGAACATTTTCTTTAACAATTATAGGTGCAGGGAATACACAGGTGGCTAACAATTATGCACTAAGGACTTCAGGTATAAAAAAAAGAGGAGCAGCGAATGAGTGAATTCAGTGACACAGATCATCTGATTTGTGAATACATCAAGAAAAGCAGGATGAGATAATAAGGGTATCATATGAGGATTTAAAAAAAAAAAAAAGCAGCTTCTTACAAATTTATTTAAAATCTGAATTTCACCTTACTCTGATATAAGTAATATTACAGAGCATATTAATAACTAACAATCTGGTAAGCAGCCTGAGGATCTTGGCTATAACAATATTTGGTTATACTCATGTATCAGTCCAGTAGTTTCCTGGGTAGAATGAATTCTTGTCAGATTCTTTTCCATTCCTAGCAGTCAAGGGAGATGTTGAGGTAAGTAATGGAAACAAAAGAAAACGTAAGTCCTAAAATAGTGGTTTATGTTTATGTCTTTGATCTCACAAAGAAAGCTCAGTATAGCTCACTTAATTACCAAGTCAAACTATGTAGAAGTTGTGGGAAATTGTGTATTGGGATATTATAATGCTCTCTTATTCACCCGTAAGTGCCAAATAATACAGCCCCTTCATTAGAAGACACTACATCGGTGTACAATCATGACTCTGGATTTGGTTTTCAAAGAATGTGTGATATATTGCTTTGTAGTTAAGAAATTTTTTCGTACATTGTTGTTGAAGTAGAAATCACAATTCACTGAGATGATTCTTTTCTCATTTGCCTTTACCCAGGTCATATTGAGCACTTACAACAGTTGCCTGATTCCTAGATCAAAGCTATTATTGAAATCTGTCAGTTAAAAAACTCTTCCTTACAGCCTCCAATTTGTCATCATCGTTCTTCTTTTCTTTGAAAGTGTCATCTGTGGGTTCTGTTTGTTTCTTACCATAAACTTAAACTTAACCCTAACACTAAAACTAACCCTAATGCTAAACCTAACCGTAAAACATAACACTAACCCTAACAATTAGGATTTGTTTGAAAGAGTTATCTGTGGATTTTAAATTTTTTTTATTTGTCACACTAAACATAACCATATCTATAAAACAAATTTCCTGTCTCAAATTTGTAACCATTTCTCTGATTTCCTTTGAAAGTGTCATCTGTGCTTTTTCAAATTTTTCTTTCATTCTTACCCTGAACCTAAACCTAACCTTAACATGAACCCTAACTCTAACCCTAATGCAAAACCGAAACATTAACACTAACCTTAACCAAAACCTAAACAGAACTGTAAACATAATCTAACCCTAAAACTAACACTAAATTAAAACTGACCTTAAGCCTAAACTCTAAACCTAAATCTAACTTTAACCCTAACCATAAAAATAACCCTCACACTAAATCTAAATCTAACCCTCAAACCTAAAACAAAGCGTAATATTTATGCTTTTACTTGAAAAAGTAACCTGTGGGTTTTTACTTTTTTCTTCATTTATTATGCTAAACCTAAGACTAATGCTAACCCTAAGACGAACCCTAAACCTAAGCCTAACCTTAATACTAACCATAATGCTAGACCTAACCCTAAATACGAACCAAACCATAACCCTAAACCTAACCTAACCCTAACACTACCCCTAACATAAACATAACACTAACACTAAACCTAAAAATAAAACTGATACTAACAATAAATCCTAAATCTAACACTAACCCTAAACTTAAAAGCTAACGTTAACCATAACCATAAACTAACCCTAAAACTAAACATAATCTAACCCTAACACTAAACCTTTACCCAGGTAATACAAACAACCTAAAACAATTGCGTACTTCCTACGTCAAACCTCATATTAAAATCTATACGTTCAAAAATTTTTCTTCCCTCTATCCAATTTGTCATACTTCTGCTGCAATTATTTCAATGTGTCATCTCAGAGTATTTACTTTAATGTTTGTTTGTGACCCTAAACCTAAAACTAAACTTGACCCTAAGCAAAAGGCTAAACCTAACCCTGACCCTAACCATAACCATAACAATAAACATAACCCAAAACCTAAAACCTAACCCTAACAATAACCTCACCCTAAATCTAACCATAACCCTAACCAAAAGCTAACACTAACCTTAACACTAAAACAATCCATAAACATAAAAGCTAAACCTAAATTTAAATTTAACCCTAATCCAAATGCTAACACTAATCCAAACCCAAAACCTACCACTTAACACTAAACATAAACCTAACCCTAACCCTAAGATTAACCCAAAATCATAACAATAACCCTAACCATAACTGAACACCAACCGTAAATCTAACCTAAACCTAATATTAATCTTAACACTGGACCTAAGCCTAAACACTAAACCGAACCCTAATTTAAACTGTAACCATATGTCTAAACATAATATAACACTAACCCTAAAACAAATCGTAAACCTAAACTAAATATAAAACTAATCCTAAATCTAACTATAAACCTAACCGTAATATTTCTAATTTTGTTTGAATGAATAATCAGTGGAAATATCAATTTACGTTTGTTACCCTAAAACTAACACGACCCCAAAAACGAAGCCTAAACTTAATCCTGCCCTAATCTAAACCTAAAATTAACCTTAAACATAAACTGTAACACTAACCAAACCGTAAGCTAAACCTAAACCTAACAAAAAATTTAACCTTAAAACCAAACCGACAATGCAACCCAATCCATAAACCTAACCATAAATTCAGTCATAAACAAAAGCTAACACTAATCCTAAACTAAACCCAAACCAAAACCTAATCCTAAACCTAAACATAAATCTAAAACGTAACCCTAAAAATAAACCTAACAAAAAACCCAAACCCTAAACAAAACACAAACCATAAAATTAATATTAACCCTAAACCTACACTAACCTAACCCTAAACCAAAACCTAAACCTAAACCTAAACCTAACCCTAACCCTAAAACCTACCAATAACCCAAACCTAACCCTAACCCTAACACAAATCCTAACCCTAAATCCTAAACCTAATAATAAACTTAACCCTAATGCTAACCCTAAACAAAACTCAAACCTAACCCTAACCTAAGCCTAACTGTAACTGTAACACTAACGCTAAACCCTAAAACTAACCCTAACCTTAACCCTAAAACTAACCGTAACCTCCAAACCAAACCACAACAACAACCATAAACCATAACCTGACCCTAAACCAAACCCTAACCCTAACTTAATTACCAAGTCAAACTATCCAGAAATTGTGGGAAATTGTGCATTGGGATATTTTAATGCTCTCTTATTCACCCGTAAGTGCCAACTGGTACAGCCGCTTCTTCATTAGAGGAAGAGACTATATCGGTGTACAATCACGACTCTGGATTTGGTTTTCAATGAATGTGTGATATGTTGCTTTGTAGTTCAGAAATTCTTCTGTACATTGTTGTTGAAGTAGAAATCACCATTCGCTGAGATGATTCTTTCCTCATTTGCTTTTACCCACGTCATTACAGACCAATTTAAAAAGATACATGTTGCCTAGGTCAAGGTTATTATTTACATCTATCATTACAAAACTGTTTCCTCCATCTCACCAATTTGTGGCCATTCTGATTTTCTTTCAGGGTCCCATATCAGGCTTCCTGCATTTTTGTTTCCTTGTTACCCTAACCCGAAACATAACACTAACCCAAACCCTACCCCAAACACTAACACAAATACTAACCCTGAAACTAAACCTAACACTAAACATAAACCCTAAACCTATAACCACAACATTAAGCTAACCCTAATCCTAACCCTAAAATAAACATACCCCTAAACCTAAACATAACCCTAAAACTAACCCTAAACCTAAACCCAAACCCAAACCCTAATCCTATATTTAAAACTAACCCTAACCCTAATGCTATCACTAAGCCTAAACCTAACCCTAACACTAAACCTAAAACCTAACTCTAACCACAACAATAACCTAACCCTAATCCTAAACATAAACTAAACGTAACCTTAAACCTAACGCTAGCACTAACACTAACTGTAAACCCAAAACCTAATCCTATTTTTAACCCTAACCCTAACCTAACCCTCACCCTAACCATAACCTAAACCTATCCCTAACCCTAATCATAACGGTAACCCTAACCCTAACCTATACCTAACACTAAACACTTTGTAATTAAATTAAGGTTAGGATTAGGATTAGGGTTAGGGTTGGGTTAGGGTTTGGGTTAGGTTAGGGTTAGGTTAGCAGGCAAGTCTTGTAAGTGTTCTGTATGACCTGGGAAAAGGCAAATGAGAAAAGAATCATCTCAGCGAATGGTGATTTTTACTTCAACAACAACGTATGAAAAAACTTTTGAACTGCAAAGCAAAACGTCACACATTCAGTGAAAAACAAAATCCAGAGACATGATTGCACACTGGTGTAGACTCTTCATGTAATGATGAAGGGGCTATGGCAGTTGGCACTAATGGCTGAAGAGGGGGGCATTGTAGTATCCCAACACACAATTTCCCACAACTTCTGCATAGTTTGACTTGGTAAATAACTTAGGGTTAGGGTTAGGTTTGGGGTTAGTGTTAGGGTTAAGATTACAGCAACGGTTAAGGTTAGGTTTACGGTTAGGGTTAGGGTGTTAGATTTAGATTTAGGGTTAGATTTAGAGTTAGGGTTAGATTTAGGGTTAGAGTTATGGGAAGTGTTAGCGTTAGGTTTAACTTTAGTGTTAGGTTTAGTTTTAAAGATAGTTTAACAAAAAAAAAAAAAGAAAAACCCACAGGTGAGAATTTAAAAAAAAAACAGATGTTTTAGATATATAACGAAGGTTAGGAACAAGGTTATGATTAGGGTTTGGTTTGGGGAATTCTAAACCTAACCCTTAAACCCTACCCTAAACGTAAACCTAAAGTTATTTTTAAACCTAAACCTAACAGTAACCCTAAAACTAACACTACCTCTCACAGTAATACTAACACTAAACCTAAACACTAAACCAAACCATAAACATAAACTTACCTCTAACATAAAGTTAACCCTAACCCTAAACCTAAAACACACACCAAAACTAAACACTAGCAATAATCCTAAACCAAAATCTAATCGCTAACACTAAACCGAAACCATAAACATAACCCTATCACAAACAGTAAGCCTAGCACAAAACTAAACCTAACCATAAACGAAACACTAACACTATACCATAACCCTAACCTAATATAACCCTAACCATAACCCGGACCTAATTCTAACCCTAACCATAACTCTAACCTAAACCTAACCATAACCCTAACCTAACACTAAACCAACATTAACCCTAACCCTAAACCTAACGCTAACCCTAAACTAAGGCTAACACTAAACCTAACACTAAACATAAACCTACCCCTAAGCCTAAAAGCTAAACCTAAAAATCACCCTAAAACTCAGCCTATCCCTAACCATAAAAGTAACACTAATCCTAAACCTACCTTAGCACCATACCCTAAACCTAATTAAAAAGCCTATCCATAAACACTAACCCTATTGATTTGGTCTAAAAGTGTCATCTGTAGTTTATATTTTTTTGCAGCTTTGTTCCACTAAATATAACAATAACCCTAACATAAACTATAAACCTAAACCAAAAGAGCTAACCCTAAAAACAAAACCTAACGCTAACACTAAACTCAACTGCTAACCCTACAAACTAAACATACCTCTAAAACTAACCCTAATGCTACCCCTACCCATAAGAGTATACCTAACCCCTAACCATAACTCTAAAACTAACCTAAACCTAAACCAAACCCTAACACAAACCCTAAAACTAAAACTAACCCTACCCCTAAACCTAACCTAACCCCACTCCTAACCTAAACCTACCACTAACCCTAAACCTAAACTCTAAAATTAACCCTAACCCTAACCAAACACAAAACTTAAACCTAAACTTAACACTAACCTTAACCTAAAACTAACCCTAACCCATAACACTAAACCTAATAATAAATCTAAACCTAAACCTTTACCCTAACACCAACCCCTCACCCGAACCCTAACCCTAACCCGAGCCCTACTTCCACCACTATAGTGTTGAGGTGGTGAAAGTTTCCTTAAAGCTGGGGGGACTCAAGACAGTGACTACATTGATGAAATGATCAGCTTTCCTGGTTTATTCTAGAACCCTAAGTTTCCCTTCATGCAACCTATATTCTGTGTTCATGACTAGCCTTACATTCTAAACTGCCTTTGTCCTAAATGTCTCTTTTAAGATCTGAGCTGTACAAACAAGATGGCATTCACACTATTTGTAATAACTTGTAATTAATGGTGCATGTAGAGGTAGTTTGCTTTCACCATCTGTGATGCCTTCAGTGATATCTGCAAACATCTGGGAGCTGTGATTGTTAATCAGTTTGATGACTACTGACTGCAGTTGGAGGAAAATACATTCCCTGTGATATGTCATATATTAGTTTTCTTAAAACATCTTCCATTTTTTTTCCTAGGAATAGAAAAACAAAGAAGGGATTAGGTGTCTAAATCACATGTCCATATTACAGGGTGAAATGTTATTTTTCTTTTTTTTCTTTCCTTAAATAAAGTATCAAATTAGTCACTGTAAATTCCAAAGTAGTTCTGGATAATACTTCTGAATTTTCACTTATGAAATATGTGACACATTAGTTAACAAATCTTGGGGTTTTGAAATCAGTTTTATTGAAATGTAAGCAGTCTTAGAAGACTAATTTTTTGATCCATGTAGCAACTGAAATGTTACTTTTCATGTATAAGCAAAGCAAAATTTCCACTTTGATTGAACATTGAAATAATAGAAAACAATATTAATGGTTCTATTAAAATGTAACAAAACTCTTCCAAATTTCAAGTTTATGTGTAAGATAGGATTATTACAGAGCCAAATATACTTGTGAATTATTGTTAAAACACAACCATGACCATTTAGATTATGTAAGATGTGTAATAGGAATTGCTGGTATGCTAAACATATTCTCTGTGAAATTATTGCTAAGGTATTCCCATTGTTATCATGCAACTGGGAATGCAGATCCACAAGACTTCTGCTGCTTCTTGAATCTCTTGCATATAAACTAAGGAGTTTGTGGTTACTGTGGGTTTACAAAGTTTTATGACCTCTTCAAACTGGGACAAACTATCTCTCACCTTATTTAAAAATGTCAGTGACAATACATTTTTTTTGTGCTTTCATGAACCTGTTATCTCTACACCAAGGTACCATTTTTTCTTTTGTCTGCTTTTGTTAGACTTTCAGATTTTCTTTTCTCAGAACTTGCTCTTGATCTTCATGAGAATATTCATTTTAATTTATTTTGGTAGTTGATGTTTAAGTAATTTCTAGTGATTAGGGGTTTTGTTAACTGAAAAAAAAAAAAAAAAGTTAATTTAAAAAGCCAGAAGGAGAAATTTACATAATAAGAAAAATTATCTTAACAAAACTATTCTGAAACTTTAGAAGTTTAACTTACATTTTTCTGGTACAGTTTTAACACTTTCGTACAGCTGCCCTCTCAATGCTGGGACACTTTTTGTTCTGTGTTTTGCATAGATTCTTCCATGAATTAGGTTAATGAACTCACCTCCCACTGCAGCACACAATGTAAGTATTAACCCATGTTAGCATTTCTATAGTCACTTCATGGTAGGGATATTCAGAAAATGCTCAGGATTTCTTTTTTTTTTTTTTTTTGATGCAGTTTCTTGTTAATATTATGCTAATTTTTTTGTGGTATCCCCTCCATAGCTGTGATGTAATGTGTTTAGAATTTGATATTGGTAACCTGCACAATTACCTCAAATATGATGTCCCTATTATTTAATTTTCTGCAGCATTTACATGCTTCTAACTCAAAATTAAATCTGAAATTTTGAAAAGTCAATGATTGAATTGTGTTCTAACAGATTAAAGGTTTCTACATGAATGAGTGATACACTTTGCTTTTGCAGTAAAATATTTTGTTGTAATCAGTTACTCTTTACTATACTACATACATAGGCAGAAAAGTTAATTGTCTGTAACTGGGAAGCTAAAAGCCTAAGGCTGCTGTTGTAATGCAATTGAAAGGTGTGACAGCAGCTCACACAGGATGTATGCGGAGTGGGTTAGAGCTATCTTGCTTAGGCACTATTGGCTTCAGCAGCAGAGGACTGACACTTGACTTTATCCCTCTGTGGGATCTGAAAGCCCAGACTTCATGTACCATGTCTGATGATAGTGTAGATATACGTAAAGTTGCTTCAAATTATCTGACATAGAAGTAGGATCAAAATAAAAGTATTCAGAGAAGGTATGGTCTACTTTTATCCATATAGGATGGCAATTCAGGTTATCTCAACTGATTTTGTAGTGAACTAATACTCATTTCCTCAGGAACAGTTGATGATTTTGTGTCTAACAGTTTCTTCTAAATCTAATTTTAAAACTAGTTTTGTTAGGACATCTTCAAACTTGAAAATAGTGTTTGTTTCCTTTCTCCTATCAGTATTGTAAAAATTGGATACTACTGCAATAAAAATTTTAGCAGTTTTTTACCCCTAAATTCATGAAATCTGATAATATTGTTAAAATAATCTTAGCTATTATTAATAATAACAATAATAATAATAATTACAGTAAGCATAAATAACCAAAGATTTTTGCCATACAAATGTGTAATGAGGTTGGTATGAAACATGCCCTTCTGTGTTGCTTTGTATTTTAAGAATACACACAGTTTTACAGGCTAAGACACATGGATTTTCTCTTTATAAATCTTTAAACATGGATTATTAATTAAATTAATGTTTATTAATTAAATTAATGTTTAAAGAAAATTTCTGGTAACATTATTTTAAAAATCCATATTCAGACTTGAGTGGAAATGAACACATTTTATTAAGAAACTGTTGGGAAAAGTGTATAGATTAGCAGCTTGAACTGCTTGAACATATTTCTAACGCTTTTTAAAAGTTTTTTTTTTTAATCATTACAAAAAGGAAATTTAATCCCCAGTTGAACATAAATAACAAGACTTCATGACTCAGCAATAAGCTGTAAACCATTGAAGGGTCATAAAGTACAAAAGTCCCTATTAAAAACAGTTTATATATGAAAGTCTAAAAAAAATATTTGCATCCTGGCTCCAGTCACTGCATATTGTTTAAAAGTCTGAAGGAGAAAAGAAAAATAATTATCTTCTATGCAAGCTCTTAAAAATGTTAAATAATACTAAACAGTGTTTTTTTTTCTGTATAGATTGGTTGTATCATTTGTTGAGACTTTATTTTTACCTAGCTTGAAATGCATTTAGATGAGTTTCATATTTTGGAACAGAATGGTGTTTATTTGAGTGTTTATGTGTTGTATTGCTGTCAGCAGTATAGAAACGAGTATCATTGCTTCCTGTTTGCAGGCAGTTTTGACAAAAGAAACAAATTCTGTGAGTCTTCAAATAAAATCTCCACTAAATTAATACTGAGTTCACCTTGAAACTCAGTGTGGCATTTTTATCAGTATTTCTAATTCAGGAATGTTCACAGTGGTTATAGAAAAACTACTATATACATAACAGGCATACTTCTAATTGTAATATATATTCATTTTTACATCTGTATAAAGGGATATATACATGTGTATACTGACACAGTCCAATTGGACATAGTCAAAGTAGATTGGTTTCACAACCCAGTTAAATTCCTGATTCAATTTGCTTCTATATAACTTAGTACAGTAGAATAAATGTACTCCTTGTAGTTAGAATATTTTTTCTACAGTGTAGCAAATTCCCACACTAAAAACTAATTGTGTTTTTGTGAAAACTAAAGAAACCAGTTTGAATATATCAAACATTAACTAATTTAATGGCTTCAACCAAAACTCCAACAAACAGAACGTTATTTGAAAATTCAAATTTTTGCTCCCTTACAGAATGTCGTGGTTTAAACCCAGTCAGGTAGCTTGTTCACTCACTCCCAGTGAGTGGTGCCGAGCTGACAACAATCGAGGTCCATGTCCGTCTTCCCCCCCCTGCCTCCCTGCACCGGGGCTCTCCCCTTCCCCGCTCCCGGAGGAACGGGGAGGAGGATCGAGAGAGTGCAACTCCTATGGGTTGAGACAAAAACAGTCCAGCAACAAATCACCACCGCTACTATCAGCTAAAACAATGATAAGGGAAAATAACAAGGGAAGAGAATATGATACCACCGGCCAAGAAAACAAGTTCCACCCGGAAGCCCCTGTCCTTCCGGGTAACTCCCAGTTACCCCTCACCCCGGGCATGACGTGCTGTGGTATGGAATACCTCCCCGGCTAGCCCGGGTCAGGCGCCCCGTCTCTGCTTCCTCACAGCCTCCCCTCCTCCCTGGCAGAGCATGAGCCTCACAAAGTCCTTGGCCAAACCAAAATATCCTTGTTATCAGCTCTGTTCCCGAGCTGAAAGTCAAAACACTGCACTGCACCAGTTAACACAAAGGAAAAACATGACTGCTACTGCGGAACCCAGGACACAGAACAACAGCAGTAAGTACTAATATAGTTGGTCTTACGGCACCATCCACCTACTAAGTTTCCAGTGGTGCCAGCATCTGTGCCTGAGATATGTACCTGAGACTTCCACATTGATGGGTTAATGGAAGCTAGGCTTAAGGTCAGCATGGCTGCTGTGGTTTAAGCACAGCCTGTCATTCAGAAACCACGCAGCTGTTCACTCACTCCCCACCTTTTTCCTCCCCCCACTCCCAGAGGGATGGGGAGGAGAATCAAAAGAATGTAACTCCCACAGGTTGAGATAAGAACAGTCCACTAAGGTATAACACAAACCACTACTGCTACCACCAGTAATAATAATGATAAGGGAAATAACAAGGGAAGAGAATACAACCACTCACCACTCGCTGACAGATACCCAGCTCGACCGAGCAGCGATCTAGCCCTTCTGGGTAACTGCCCCCAGTTTATATACTGGACATGATGTGCTATGGTATGGAATACCCCTTTGGTTAGTCTGGGTCAAGTGTCCTGTCTCTGCTTCCTCCCAGCTTCCTCTCCTCCCTGGCAGAGCATGAGACTCACAAAGTCCTTGGTCAGAGTAAACATTACTGTGCAGCAACGAAAAACATCAGTGTTATCAGCACTGTTCCGAGGCTGAAAGTCAAAAAAACACAGCACTGCACCAGGTTCCAAGAAGCAGAAAAATGACTGCTACTGCTGAACCCAGGACAATGATGAAGTTTTTTCACAGCCTACAAAGCCAAAGTAAATAGTTTCTGTACTATGTGTTCAGAAAGAAATGTAGATTAACAGTAGCTTAAGGAAAAACAATATACTGTTAGATATACCTCTCAGGTGAATGTAAACTCACTCTTCCAGCTACTTGTCAGCTTTGCAGATCCCAAAGTTGCTATGGAAGTCCATTGAGATGGACAGTTTTTTCACGTAAACCTAAAGAATGATTTATTCAGGATATATCTGTTCTTAGACCATGCATGAAATTTGGAGTACAGCAGCAAGTTAAATTAAAAAAAAAATAAAAATTGAAAAGTTTCCTTGATTCTAGTCTAATGCCTCATATTTGAGGTTTCATCCTGTGCTGTATCTCTCATGCTAGTGATACTCCTAGAAATGGATTTTCCATACTGTTTAGATTTAGTATTACCATTTTATTTTTAAACTACCCCTGTTAGGCTCAGGCAGACCAAAAGTCAGGTAGCTGGGTTGTTAGCAGAAGCAAAGAGGTCAAGTATGAACCGTGGTTGGCAAACAGATCAGTTTGTTTTGTCATGAGCATGAAATAAAAATCTCTAATGCAAAGAAAACTCACAACAGTTATCCATTCTGATAAGTATGTTTACCTGGACATTTAGTTCATAAAGGTGAAGCATTAGAAAACAGACGGGTCTGTCCTCACTCAATCCACCTGACATTTCTTGTCATTTTATATTAAAATATCAGTAAAGCAAATTTGCTTCTCTCACCTCAAGTACAATGAAACGGTGTCCTTAATAAAAGAGAGACATGTTCAAAGAATTATACATGTGATGCCAAGCAAGGGAGCACTCAATAATTCCCACTTACCTGGAAGATTTTATTAGCACTTACAGGCCTAATAGTTACAAAATTCTGGAATTCTGATCTCCTGGAGAGAATGAATAGCATATTTCACAGCAGACGTACTGTTAAGGGCTCTCCAGCTTATGGTTTTATGAGCAAATGACACATACAGACACTCCTCCTACACATTAAGGATAGTACAGAGGTTCAGCCCCTTCCAAGGCCATCATCAAGGACATGCGCTATGACTTGTGCTCCAACTGCTGTCATTGCACCCCTGTTGTGGTTTAAACCCAATCAGGTAACTTGTTCACTCACTCCCAGTGAGTGGTGCCGAGCTGACAACAATCGAGGTCCGTGTCCCCCCCCCACCGGGGTTCCCCCTTCCCCACTCCCGGAGGAACGGGGAGGAGGATCGAAAAAGTGCAACTCCCACGGGTTGAGACAAGAACAGTCCAGCAACCAATGTACAACACAAATCACCACCACTACTATCAACTACAACAATGATAAGGGAAAATAACAAGGGAAGAGAATACAATACCACCGGCCAAGAAAATGAGTTCCACCCGGAAGCCTGTGTCCTTCCGGGTAACTCCCAGTTACCCCCCACCCCAGCCATGACGTGCTGTGGTATGGAATACCTCCCTGGCTAGCCCGGGTCAGGCGCCCCGTCTCTGCTTCCTCACGGCTTCCCCTCCTCCCTGGCAGAGCATGAGCCTCACAAAGTCCTTGGTCAGGGTAAACATCACTTAGCAACAACTGAAAACATCGACTTCACCAACACTGTTCTCAGGCTGGAAGTCAAAACACAGCACTGCACCAGCTACCACAAAGGAAAAAAAAACATGACTGCTACTGCTGAACCCAGGACAACCCCTCACTCACATCACTCACATCAGTCTCCCAACCTTCGCTTAGTCCTTGCAGCACTAACAGACATAGGATAGAGTGAGATGACACATACACAAAATTGAAAAAAAGTTTTAACAAGAAGATAGGATGCACCACAGCCAACAGGTGAAAGTCTCAGGCAGAAAAACATACTGACAGACTCATTTTATGTTCATCTAGCTCCTTTTATATCCATTTCTGCCTGCCTTCCTGCTGTTTTTCCCAAGCCTTCTCTCCTTCACAATCATTCATTAGTTTGTGCAATCCCACTGTCCCCCCCAATATCTTGGATTCTCAGGTTTTTATACCAGTCATCTGCAAAATCCTTTTTTCCTGCAGTTCCTTGGTAGCCCAACAGTTAGCGTGACTGACCAGGTTTGTTTCTCATCTTTGTCTCTATTATGTTTGTCTGTCAGCTTTGTACCTCTGTGTATGTTGTTCATGGCTTCTTCTTTTACTTGCCACCTCATTTTACAAGGTCCTTGTTCAGGTTTATCCTACTGAAATGAACATTCCCATGCAGCAATACCGTTATCAATGAGTACAACTGACCAGCTTCATTACTGACTCCCTCATTCTTTGTCGGTCAAGTTTGTGTCTCTGTGTCATCTCATTTATGGCTTTCTCTTTTAATTATTACCCCTTTTTGCACTGAAAGGTCCTTGGACAGAGAGCCTTAAGGAATTTGATTCTCTCTCCTTCCACATACCTTTTCACAGGCTACGTTTTAAAACTCCAGTTGATGACAGGTTGCATGATTACAGCAGTTTCTATCAGAAATAGATCTTGCTTAAAATATTGTTAAATAGTGTTTTACGTGGTTTTTCAGTGTATATATAAAGATGGGGAGCTTAAGTTTTAATCTTCAGTTTCAAGAATTTTAATCACTGTAGTGAGGAGGTGGGAAGGACACCTTTTTTCTCCTTTCACAGGAGACCAAACCTAAAGTTCGTAAGTAAGATTAACCCTCTTTTCTTCTGATCTTTTCCTCCAAAAATATAAGGTTGTTAAAGTAATTGCAAAGCTTCTATGCAAATATGGGCGGGAGGAAAGAAGGTATAGAGGGAAAACTGGAAATCTCTTCAGCTGAGCTAATGCGAGAGTTCAGAAAATTACAGAAGATATTTATTATTTTGACAAATCTCTAAAAATTTGCAGATATTAGATCTGATGCTCTGTGTCTGAGGCTGACTGACAGCAAATATAGTGCTGCCCAAAATAATACTCTCAGTAAATAATCTAAGCAAAGTGAAAAGGGATCCTAAAGGGGTTAAGGTATCTGTAAAAGGCAGAAGGAGATCTTAAGTTACCTACTGTACGCTACTTTTTTCAAAGGCATATTTTCTTCAGTTCTACTTTTTTTCTTTTTCATTATTATTTCAAGTGCTGGCACACTTACCTTCTGCAGTTGAATTTGTCATTTGTTACTTGAAGAGACAATAGTATCTTCAAGCCTATAAGGATGGGAAATGCAGATCTGCTCCCCAGAAAATGTCTTTCATGACAGCAGTTCTTTTTCATTACATTAAGCATAGCAAATGCACTACCTAGGAGTTGAGGAGAGCAGAAGCAGGTCTTAAGATAACTGGTATATTTTTCAAAATCTGCTTGTAGACCTGAAGTAGAGCACTTTTGCTTGAGAAAAAGGTGGGGTTATTGAATTATTTTAGTTCATTTGGCAGGCTGATTCACTTTAAAAGGGGAAAAGTAGGGAAACAAGACAGAGGAAGAAAAAAAAATGTTTCCTTTCATTCTTGTTACATTCTTAAATGAAGCATTAGAAGTTAATTTGAGGTTCTCATTCAATAACAGACTAATAACCTTTTATTATCAAAATGGAATGGACAATACTGGACTATTTTTTTTGCCTTTTTTTAGGTTAAAAAAAAAAATCACACCCTGGTAATGTTAACACTAGTGTTTGGTTTTGCTTTTAGAAGTTAAAAGTATGAACAAATACTTCTGGTTTATTGAAAAACACATACAGCAATAGACTACTCATAGTTCGCATTGCTGTATGTCATGATTCACTACCTGGCTGCTGACGGGTGTACTATAGCACTCAAAAAAAAAAAAAAAATATAGTGTAAGGAATGATATACATGGCATACACTTCATCAACAAGAACATAGGGCCAAGTCAGTTCCAGTTGTCTCTGTGTCTCTTAATGTTCAAAGCCACTGATGTGCTAAAACCAAAACTGCATAGAAACCTTATTTTGAAAGCAAAAACATCAGTCTCCTGTCTTCACAGACAACTTGTTGAAGTATGGACTGGATAAGCAGACAGTGAAGTAGTCTGACAACTGGATGAATCTCTGAGCCCAGAGGGTGGTGATCAATGACAAGAAGTCCAGCTGGAGGCCAGTAACCAGTGGTGTACCCCATGGGTCAATACTTGTTCCCATCCTGTTCAACATCTTAATTAATGATCTGGGCAGAATTTGCCTTCAGCAAGTTTTCTGATGATAGAAAACCAGGATGAGTGGCCAATATAACAGAAGGTTGTGCTACCACCCAGAGGGACTTTGAGACCCTGAAAAAGTAAGGTAACATGAACTTCATGTAGTTCAATAAGTGCAAAGTCTCACATCTGGGGGAGAATACCCCCATGTACAAGTTTATATGAGGCCTACCAAAGGTGAAAAACAGCTTTCCAGAATATTATCTGGAGGCCCTGGTAGATACCAAATTGGAGCTCTTTGTGGCAAAGGCAGCTAACAGTATTCTGGTCTGCATTAGGAGGCACGTTGCCAGCAGGTCAAGGGAAAGATCCCTGAAGTATTGTTTCCAGTTCTGTGCTCCCCAGTACAGAAGAGAGAAAGAGCTACTAAAGGGAATTCAGCCAAGAGCCACTAAGGTTATTAAGGGACTCATGCATATCCCAGAGAAGAAAAAGCTGACAGAGCTGAGATAGTTCAACCTTGAGGAGAGATCTAAGGAGGGATGTCATCCATGTATACAAATGGCTGAAGGGAAGCTGTAAAGAAGACAGAACCAGCCTTGCTTAGTGACAGGACTCGAGGCAGTGAGGCAGTCTGTGCAAACTAAACCAAAGGATGTAAAAATCAGAAAAAACTATTTTACTGTGTGAGTGATTGAGTGCTAAAACAAGTTGCCCATAGAGGTTGTGGAGTCTCCATCCTTGGAGATCTTCAAAAGCCACCTAGACATGGTTCTGGGCAACGTGCTGTAGGTGAGCCTGCTTGAGCAGTCACTTTTGACCAGATGACCTCCAGAGGTCCCTTCCAAAATCAACTATTTTGTAATTCTGGCTTGAAAAGAAGTGTTGTTTTTTTTCTGTTGCAGGAGAAGGATATCTGTGATTGGTTCTGTTTTTGTTATAGGTATGTTCCAACCCTGGTTATTTCTTTTAGCTTAGGTTTGCACACCAGTAAGAAAACTAATTATGCAAAAATTGTGTTTCTCCATTAAAATATCTAAGAAATGCAATGAGATTTCTAGAACTCTGAATAAAGAGACAACCAGGGAGGGAATTCAGAAGTTGAGATGAGTTTGTATTGCATCTATCATACATCTTGTGGGCCATTTCTCTCTTCTGAGTTATTGGCATGCCAGTATGCAATGTTAACTGATCAGGATGAATGCTATGCTAGTCTGATGAGAAATACCAGTCTTCAAGTAAGGTCTGAAAATGAATGAAATACTTTCATCACAGAAAAGAAAATAAATAAGGGTTTGATGCTAAAGTTAATGAAGATGTCATTTAGGCCATCGACTTTTTTGGTAAGTTTAAAAGCGAGTCATCATCACTAAAAACTAAAGTAAAATTAAAAAAAAATATAAAAATCTTCAATTAATAAAGTTGTGTTCACATGGTGAAGTTTTGTTAGTTTTTGTCAGTTCCAGCTAGCTTGGGAAAGGACCCACCACAAGGCAGAGCTGAATCTCTGGGAAAACATATTTAAGAAAAAGTAAAAAAAAAAATTGTGAAAGAGTTCTGAGACAGAGAAGTGAGAAAAAGTGTGAGATAAACAACCCCACAGACATGAACATTGGAGAAGGAGAGGGAGGCAGTGCTCCAAGCACCAGAGCAGATTCCCCTGCAGTCTGTGGAGAAGACCAAAGTGAAGCAGGTGTCCCTCTGCATCCTGTGAAGAGGACAATACCAGAGCATATATCAACACTTCAGCCCACAGATGACCCCATGCTGTAGTAGCTGGGCATGCCCCAGGGGAAGCAGTAGTCAGTGGAAAGCCCACAAAGGAGCAGGCACCTGCCAGGAGCTGTGGCTTGTGTAGAGGAGCCCACACAGGAGAAGCTTTTTGCAAGAAACTGTGGCCTCTTTGGGATCCACACTAGAGCAGTCTGTTCCTGTAGGACTGTGGCCTGTGAAAAGGACCCATGCTGGATCAGCTGTCTTTTTTCTCACCTTTCAACTTTATGTTTAAATTGGCAAAATGTTACATTAATTTTGCCCAAATTAAGTCTGTTTTGCCTGTGACAAAAACTGTTAAGTGATCTCCCTATCTTTTGACCCATGAGCTTTTCCATCTTATTTTGTCTTGACTGCCCTGATCAAGAAGAGGAATGAAAAAGCAATTGGATGAGGGTTCAACTCCCAGCCAGGGTCAATGTACTACAAATATTCATTTAGTAACTGTGTACAATAATTCATAAAGCTTGGCCCTTTCAGGAATGATAAAATTATAGATTATATTCTGTTGTCTTTTATGATATATACTACTCATTTTCCTTCATTTTTATGAAGTGGTCCTGGGATATTTTATTTTAATATTTTTTAAAATTTTTATGTTGAAAGCTTCAAATATTCCCCAACTCAGTGTGATAAAACTTTTCAGTAGTAGTTACTAAAGCCTGCTGTTGCTAACAATTCTGTCCATTGAATTAAACCAATATTGATGTTTCCAACAAACGAAATGTTTTCTATGGGGCCCTCAGTAGATCTTCTATTTTTATTTAGTAGTCTGTATTTATCAGACGATTCATTTTACATTGACCATTACATATAACTTAGCTAACTTTCTTTCAATGGAAGGGACATTGTACGTACAGGGAATGGAATTGTTTCTTTATCCACATTAATCAGAAGGGAATATTTAGAGGGTGATTTTAGCAGGACAACATGTAAGAAAATTTCCTCACCATCTAAGTGACATAACTGTTCCTTGGCTGCTACAATAAGATTGTTTAAGGAGAAAACATTGATATGACATTAAAGAGGAGGACACATTACTAACACTTCTAGACTGACATGTGATTGGTAAAGACTCTTGTATTGAAAACTGTTGCCATCTCATGAGAGTGCATACAGAAAATCAAGACATTTGTAACAGAATAATTGGCAAAGCTGTTAATTACCTAACATGGATCTCGAACAAGATCCTAATTACCACTTATTTCTATGCAAATGATAAAAGGAGTTATGAATCATTTTAGTAAAAAACAGACTTAGTCACTCTCTGCTAGTTTTTCATCAGTTACAATGGAGATGAACTCATCCCATAAATCAATGAATTCTCTTTTTTTTTTATATAATATATTCTGAGATTCATTAAGTCTTTAGAAGTAGCCCTTCCATCAAGTAATCCCATGGTACTTTCTTATCGCTCAAGTGTCTAGTGGTCTTGTTGCACTTACATAATTGCAAAGGTGAGCTGAGTGGCAGCTAAAAATAAAAGAAAAAAAAATGTCTTTCCCTTTTGCTGTATCTGAGATTATGTAAAGTAACTCACAGTATAAAGGAACAGTTAGAACTTGAAACATCTGCACAGGTTAGGATATCATGTTTCCTGAATTCAGGATTTTTATTTCCAACAATTCTGCCTCTATGCAACAGAAATAGTTTAGAGAGCCAGCAACTCCTGAGCACTAACCCCACTGCTCATTATCTTATTCTGTATTATCAGACTATTGAAATTAACTTCTCTCTCTAATATTCTCATTCAGTAACATGAGGGATAACATTTGGTAAGGTCCATTATGCGTATTAAATATAATTATTGGTTTTGTTTACTTCTACTTCAACAGTTTCCAGTGTTGATTGTGAGAGGTTGTGAAGTTTGGTGCTTTTTTAGCAAGACAAAAACCATCAACCAGTTCTGCAATTTCAAAAGTTAATACAACACCCTATGTCCTGACAGCAGCATCCTATCTCTTCTTCCAGATAGAACGTTAAACAACACACTGTTTAGAATCATAAAATGGTTTGTGTTGGAAAGGAGGTTAAAGATCATCTAGTTACAACCCCCCCAGCCATGGGCAGGGACACCTTCCACTAACAGGTTGCTCAAAGACCCATTCAACCTGCCCTTGAACACTTCCTGGGGTGGGGCAGCCACAACTTCTCTGTGAAACCTGTTCTAATGTCTTACCACTCTCACAATAAAAAATTTCTTCTGTATATCTAATCTAAACCTTCAGTGTAAGGCTGTTATGCCTTGTCCTATTGTATACCTTTGTCAAAAGTCCCTCTCCAGCTTTCTTGTAGGTCCCTATTAGAGGCTGGAAGGCTACGTTTCCCCAGAGCCTTCTCTTCTCCAGGCTGAACAACTCTCTCAGCCTCTCTTCACAGGGGAGGTGCTCCAATACTCTGATCTTTTTTGTAGCCCTCCGCTAGACTCACTCCAACAGGTTCACATCCTTCTTATGTTGGCAGCCCCAGAGCTGAAAGCAGTACTCCAGATGCGGTCTCACGAGAGTGGAGTAGAAGGGTATAATCACCTGCCTTGATCTGCTGGTCACAGTTCTTTAGATGCAGCCCAGGGTGCGATTGGCTTTCTGGGTTGCAAAGCACACACTGCAGAGTCACAGGGAACTTCTCATCAACCAGTAACCCAAGTCCTCCTCATGGCTGCTCTCAATCCATTCACTGCCCAGCATGTGGTTGTGCCTGGGATTGCCCCAACTCAGGTGCAGGACCTTGCACTTGGCCTTGTTGAACTTCATGAGATTGGCATTGGCCCACCTCTCAAGCATGTCAAGGTCCCTCTGGATGGCATCCCTTCCCTCCAGCATGTTGACTGTACTACACAGCTTGGTAACATTTGCAAACTTGCTGAGGGTGCACGCAGTCCAACTGTCCATGTCACCAACAAACGTGCTAAGCAGCACCAGTCCCAATTCTAACTCCTGAGGAACATCACACCTGACTAGTCTCCACTGGGACATACAGCCATTGATGGCAACTCATTTGGCAAAACTATCCAGTCAATTTATTGACCAAGTGGTCCATCCATCAAATACATACCATTCTGGCTTGCAGACAATGATATCATGTGGGGCAGTGTCAAATACTTTTTACAAGTTGAGGTAGACAATGCCAATTGCTTTTCCTTTATCCATCAATGCCATAACTCTGTCATAGGTAATCAAATTTTTCAGATACCATTTGCCCCAGTGAAGCCATGTTGGCTGTCACAAATCACCTCCTTATTTTTCATGTGCCTTAGCACAGTTTTCATAAATATCCACCCCATGATCTTGCCAGACACAGAGGTGAGACTCACCAGCCTGCACTTGCCTGGGTCTTTCTTTTTCCCCTTTTTAAAAATGGGGATTATGTTTCCCATTTTCCAGCCAGTGTGAACTTCCCTGGACTCCAATGCTTCTCAAATATGATGGATAATGGCTTGGCAGCTTAATCCATCAGCTCCTTCAGAACCTACAAAGACATCTTTTCAGGTCCCATGGTCTTGTCTACCTTCAGTTTCCTTAGATGGTCTTGAAACTGATCTGCTTTTGCAGCAAGTGGCTCTTCATTTTCCTAGTCCCTGACTTTGCATTTTGCAACTTGGGTGGCTGGAACACCCGTCAGCAAAGACCAAGGCAAAAAGTCATGGAGTACCTCAACCTTCTCTATATCCCAGGTAACCAGGTTTCCCATTTCTGGACAGGGCCTTCATTTTCCATAGTCTTCTTTTTGCCACTAATGTATCTGTACAATCTTTTCTTGTTGCCCTTCTTGTGCCCCTCAAAATGAGTCTCCTACTACTATTATCTGTTGCCTTTTATTACTTGTGCTAGTTGTTATATGATCAGATTGGGCTGCTGTACTCATCTTCAGCATCTCTCTTAATGAGGCAGGTCTTTCCTCTTCAGCCTGCAAAGCGGGGAAGCAGTTCTGCAAGTGAACTTGCAGGTAAGGTCCTCCCTCCTGCAGGTTCCTGTTGCTGCAAACTTTCATCCTTTAGTGTTATTGCCCTCTTCTCTTCTGTGTGTGCTGGTGGGGGAACTTTGCTGTTTGGCTGCAGGCTGAGGGTCCACAGGAGACTGTTCTTGGAACTAGCTATCTAACACCTTCTTAGTCTCCTTGGTGTTGCGCAGCCTTCTCACTGCCTCCCGCAGCTCAGCCACCTGTTATAGGAGGTTTTCCACTTAAGCACACCTTCTGCAGGCAGGTCTGCTGCCTGTCGCTGACCCAGGAGAAAGGTCTGGGCACTTCCTACAGCTGAGTGATGCTCTGCAGCCTCTCCCTTCAGCAGCTTCATCTGGGTGCAGGCATTGGAGCAGATCCCCCAGCCAACACTGCAGCCTTTGCTCTCATGAGTGCCCACCACTCTGCCTTGAGGGTCTGACCCGTGCAGGTGGCCACAGAATGGTGCTCAGTTGCTGCATTATTGGACTTCAAGTCTCTGTACTTGGCAGTGGAATGTCTGTCCTTCAAAGACACAGCCTCCCAAGTGAATTGCCATGCAACCCACTGCACCACAACCCAGTTGATGTGCTATGCCCTGTTGGACTGTCCTGTTGGTGGTGCTCCTGGTCACTCATGCTCCCCAGATCTGCCATGTGTGGGAGTGGGGAGTGACCACTGTTAGTCCAGGCCCTGCACATGCCTCATCATGTGAGCTGCTGGCTCTGGCAGGTCTTGGGGTTTTCCAGGCTCAGGTATCTCCCCCCCCCCCCAGTACACTGTGATCCCCAGCTCCTCTGCAGAATGTGCATTCTCGAGCTGATCACCTCGGTGATATGCCTCTTTGAAGAAATGTCATAACAGTCTTTTCATTGTAAATTAGAATTGTCTAATAAGAAGAGAAGACATTAATACTTAAAAAAATTACATTTGGTATCATTGGTATCATCTCATTTTGGAGAATTTGCAGCCTCATTGGATCATTTGTTTCATTTGATAACAGAAAAAATTTTCCTTATCTTATTCTTAATGACACTGAGTAATGGATTAGATAGTTAAACGTGATAGAGTAAGATTACTATGAAGTCCAAGTTTTGTTAGACTACTTGGAAAAAAAAGAATAACTCAGGAGTTCACCTAGAGTTTGACTATGAACTTAATTTTAATAGTAGAGATATAAAAAAATCTGAAAAGATACTCATTTCCACAGTCTCTTTGAATCTGTAATTTTGGTCCAAACTAGAAAAAACACCAAAGTACACTGAATATTATGTTTCTGAATTTTTGTGGGTTATATTATACAGAAGAGTTATTAGTGTGAATGTAAAAAAGAAGTCCAACCACATGAGTTGATAAGGAAAATCTGTAAATTTTTGAAACAATTTGGCCAGAATTTTAACTCTTTCAACCTGATTTATAGTCATACATTTCTCTTAGGACTAATGATGCCTCTGTTTCCATTGCAATTTTGATCCACAATTTCGACCTAGACCCAAAAAATCCATGAGAACTTCTATTTTTAATAAATAGTAATTTTCTAAGAAAACAAATATCCATCTTCTATTCTTAACGACCAAAGTAAGCCTTCATTTTTTATGAGATACAAGATTACAACTAGCTGACAAAACAGCAAGATGCCAATACGATCCTGAGCAGAAGACTGCTGTGCTGTCCCTCATGTCAGACAAGGACATAGGGGCGCTGATTGACAGCCAGCTGAACATGACCCAGCTTTTGCCCAGGCAGCCAAGAAGGTCAACAGCATCCTGGCCTGTATCAGAAATAGCATGGCCAGCAGGCCCAGGAGAGTGTTCATCCCCCTGTACTCTGCACTGGTGAGGCTGCACCTCAAATCCTATGTTCAGTTCTGAGCCCCTCACTATAAGAGAGACATCGAAGTGCTGGAGTGGGTCCAGAGAAAGGTAACAAAGCTAGTGAAGGGTCTGAAGCACAAGGCTGATGAGGAACAGCTGGGGGAATTGGGGGTGTTTATTCTGGAGAAAAGTGCTCAGGAGGGACCTTACCACTCTCTACAACTACCAGAGAGGAAGACAGAAAGATGAGCTGGCTGGTCTCTCCTCCCAGGTAACAAGTGATAGGACAAGAGGTAACTACCTTAAGCTGGGCCAGGGGAGGTTTAGATTGGATATTAGAAAAAAATTCTTCACCAAAAGATTAATCAGGCATTGGAACAGGCTTCCCAGGGAAGTGGTGGTGCCACTGTTCCTGGAATTCTTCAAAACCCGTGTAGATGAGGCTGTTAGTGATGTGGTTTAGTGACAGGCTTGGCAGCCCTGAGGGGATGGCTGGACTTGATCATCTTAAAAGGCCTTTTCCAACCTTGTTGAAAACTTTTCCAACCTGGTTGATTCTATGATTCTATAATTCTATGTGAGCATGGCTGCAAGGAAATTTCAGCCAGCTGGTGGTAACAGATGAGCCTGCAGGCAGCTCCCACTTGGTACTAGTAATCATGCCATCTGTGCAGCCTTGTCTTTATCTGAAAATTCAGCTAGAAGTTCTGTGTGAAAATCCTTGGTGTTTGTCAATGATGAATAAAGGTTGTTTAGGTTGGCTTTTTTTTTTCTCTCTCTCTTTATGATCAAAATGGGGTATTCTACCACAAGCAAGAACTTCATTGTGTGCTGTGTCCTGATCAGAGCCATGTTTAATGTTATACAACTTGAGATTCGCAACATCTGAGAGATGCAAGATTACCGATACTATCCTCTTTTTCTGTCTAGTGTTATCTTTAACAAACAATATTTGGATTGACACTTTAATAAGTCTGAGTGCCTTTCTAACTGGGATTGCAACAAACAAGCACATTCTGGTGTAAAACAGATGCCCAGGTGCTGCTCAGAGGTGATAAACTGCAAACTGAAGTTTCTTTGAGGAAAGTTAGGAAGCAGTTGTAGCTAAGTTGTGCAAGCAAGTCTCCATTAATGAAAAAAAAAAATAAAATCAGTAGCCCAGAGGGAAAATTAAACATGTAAGAGAAGTTCCTACTCTTTCAAATATAGGTACAAAATATACAATAAGTATGAATACCAAATGAAAACTAGAGGAATAAAAAGGTTAATATTCTGAATAGTTATGTAAGCAGAAGTCAGTCTGATGTTTTTGTGTTGCATTAAGAAGACTGCAATCTCTAGTACAGTGCATTGACTGCTGCATCCCATGAATCAGAATGGTTCCTTTGAAGAGGAAGAATGCAACGGGGTATTAGCAGAGAAACCTGTGATAAAATTAGTACAACTGACTACTTGTAAACCAGGTGGCATTAAATACAAAGACTCCTACACATTTTTGCAAAATATTATAATAATGCCAAGAGAAGAAAAAAAGACTTAGAATCATTATTCATATTTTATATTGTTTTGATTTATTTAAGACTAAGTAGTTCCCTTTTCTGTCTACTGCACCGCAGTTAAGGTGGCAGGAGAACTATCAACTTACAGACATATATGGTATGGGGATGCCAAGGGGATTGTTCCCTTTCTATTTTTTCACCCTGGGACATTTCCCTTTCCATGAAGTAAAATTAAATTGAAAAGTGTCTTATTAGATGTTGTTCAGAGTAGCCTGAAGAGATCTTATTAAATGTTTATATTCTGCAGTTGTCAAAGAGTGGAAGTGTCCTCTGTGCAGCTCTTTCTGTAGAACTTCAAAGTTCAAATGTTACCTATGCTATCCTCTTTTTCTGTCTAGTGTTATCTTTAACAAACAGTATTTGGATTGATAGTTTACCAAATCTGAATGCCTTTTTTACTGGGATTGTAACAAACCAGCACAACATGATGAAAACTGTTATTTGCTAAAGCAACACATTACCACAGAGGAACATCTGCCAGACCAGACATGAATTAATACACATTGTCTGAAATACCTGAATCTCAGACAGCAATTGAATCTTGACTGTGAAGAGTTTTCACTGCTTCTGTTGCTAAGGGGATGGCTTTTCTGTTAAAGTAACAATCATATGAATCCTAACTTTTAATAGCCTTTGTGAATGAGAAGAAGCAGAAAATGGGTAACAGTGAAAGATGGGGAAAATAGCTGAACTATGTTCCAGCTTTCAAAAACACTACTTGTCCCTTCTAGAAGGGGAACATTTTCATTTTATCAAAGAGCCATAACTTTTGTTTTATATAGTTAAGCTTGAATATTTCAAAACTGAGCAATCTTAATGGAAGTTTTTTCTGTTACTTTCTTGGACATTTCTATTTTTTTCTTAGACTCATAAGTACTAAAATATTAAGACATGCATAGCCTGCTTTTGTTTGTTTTATATGCAAAAATAAGTCAGATATTTGGATTTATATTTTTTTTTCTCCCTTAGGTGAGTCAGTATGAAGCAAAGGCTTCAGGAAACAAATAAACTTAAACAGTTGTACAAATTGTATAAGTAATTATTTTATTATATATTAAATATGTTTTCAGGGCACAAATGATCTCTTTTTTTTTTTCCACTATGAAAATCAAAGACTGTAATTAAGACTGTGTTTTCTGTCTATTCAACTAACAGCTAAATGAATACACATATAAATAGTGAAAATAGAATATTTTCAGGAAGTGGTTTCTGAAAGGTGGAAATACAGATGAAGATAGAGTCATCACAACTACCTTGAAAAGAGACCAAATTTTCAACAGAAGTTATTTTACATAAACCAATTGGCTCTTAATTGTTTGGGGGTTTTTTCCCTCCATTTTTTTTTTCCTTCAGACTAAGAGCCACAGTAATTAAAATACCTCTTAATTTGTAATTTTGCATCTGTTTAATCATAAATTTGTAGCTTTTTCTTTTGGATATGATTACCTACATCTTTGTGATCTGTATCCAAGATCATTATCACACATTAGGAACAGTTACATTTTTAATTTAAGTGACAGAAAGGAAGCTGCCTGCTTCTTGAATGCACTTCACAAAATAGTATGTTAAGTGTTACTCCACTAAATTCTAGTGACTTACTGGTGGGAGAGTATGGGTTACAGTTTGGCCTTTAAATACTGCTACTATCTGATATGTTGACTCTTTACCTAACTACCTAAACTGAGCTTAGCAAACAAATTAGTTGAAATTGATGATCCTAATTTGAGAGATATTATTAACTATGAGGCTGTTCTAATTGATTGCCCCCATTCACAGCAACTCTCTAGTAAAGAATGAGGCAGAGTTTGAATTTGTGGTTCAACCTATATAGACTTTTACCAGTATTTAGCACTGACTGAAGAAATAAAGGTCAAGCAGGTATGAGACTGTTGACTGTGGATATATCAGGGTATAGACAGCAGCAGTGGAAAATATCTATAGAAGATCTGTGTAAGACAGTGGTCAATTTTGGTGCAACATCAAATGGGCATAGCTGGCATATTATATAATATTAAATAATTTAAGTAATTTAACTGGAAATTAAAAAAAGCATTCTACAACAAAGTCCAAAGAAATGTGGAGCAAATAAATGTGGAAATAAGTCTTTCCCTCTCATTTTTCTGCACTCTTAGTAATAATGCCCTAACCAAGAATAGAAAGCATGGTTTACTTCACAGTGATTTCAGTCTTTGTACCACAGGAAATGAATTCTTGCTACCTATTCTGTCATGCTTATTTGATATAAATGTAAGATTGTGATAAAATGTAGAAATATAAGACTTTGTTGAAATGGTGCTTGAATGAGTTTGATTAATAAAATACATAAGTATAGCATGGAAACATGTCATGGTGGTGTAGACAATGAATTTCTAATGTGCTGGAGTGCACAGTTTGTGTATTAGAAATGCATTATTACTGTAAATTGTGGACTATATTATAGGACAAAGTTTTGCTGGTACCAGATGTTTTTCTTACCCTATTGTTGAAGAAAGGAAGTGTCTGACTAATACCTGTACTTTTTCTCCCTATTATTAAAGAAGAATTCTTTTGTGTTGTGGGAACAAATGACAGGTAATTTAGGGTGTATGTTTAGTAGAAAATAAGGAAGACTTCAGCTTCTATATAATGGGGTAGTATTATGTTACACATATGATCAACACTGGATAAGCTACTTAACCTAAAGTCCTAATCAGAAAAAAAGAAAATTTGGTTATTTCTATTTTAAGTGGTGACTTATACTTTGGAAACTTTGGTATAAATGTCAGCCATTGGGGTGAACAAATCTCCAGCTCCAGCTCCAGCTTTTAGGAGGCCTTGTATGCCATGGAAATATTTAGGCTAAGTTCAATAGATTTCACAGGATGTGAAATTGCAATGATTCAAGAACCAGGTGTCACATGCAGCCTGACATTGGACAAATTGGAGATCAGTGACACTGGAAAAAGAAAATCTATTCTTAGAAAAACTGATTAAAAAAACCCCATGGCATTTCTGAGCCAGGAGTCATTAATAAGTATTAAACTTATTTGCATGAAAGATCAGCTCCTCTACAAGCAGAAGCCCTAAGATAAAGCTTGGATTTGGAAGCAGGGTGGGCAGCAGAATATTTTTTCATTTATTTCATGAGCAGCGTAGACTCTTGTTTAAAAAAAAAAAAAAAAAGCCTTATAAAAATCCTATGAAAATGTACAAAACCAGAATTTTTTTCCCATCCAAGCTTTTGCTTTAAAGGGTTTTCTCCTAGCCAGAAAATGATGCAATTCTTTTTTATTTATATCAACTCACAATGAAAATCCATAGAAATAAGTGACCCTTTTTTTTCTAAGTTATGGCATTTTAAAATAGTATTTCACACAGTATTTCATAAATCACTTTAAAAATTCTGAAATGCATTCATTACAGTTCTTGGTTGGCTGAAAATAATTGCAGTTCTCTGTAAGCCCATTTACTCCAAATGATTTTGTTTGGGAAACTTGAAAAAATTGTTAAATTATGTAGCATACATTAAAAATACACTTTTAATTGGTGGCTGGGTAAATGGTGCATTAAGAGAAGGATTATTGTATTCAGATTCATGGCTTGCCTTTTTGTTGTTACTTTGCTTTGGTTTCTCTTTAAATTGTTTCTCTTCTTTATTGTTTCTCTTCTTTAAATCAACCACTTTTATTTTTGTTTTTTCAATCCTGCCTGAAAACCTCATAGTTGCATTTATGCTACCTCTTGCTGTGCCATGTGCTTTGTGTAGACTGTGTAAAGTAAAAGAAGGCAAAGAAAGAATATTAGTTAATGCCTTCAAGAACGTGGTATTTTTGTAAATATCATTTTGGTGCCAGTGAATCAGCATTTTTCTAGCACTGAAGTGCCATTTCTGAAACTAACACATATGTATGGATTACTTCAAACAGTGGGGATTCAGCAGTGTGAAAGATAAGATAATGCTCCCATAAGCGTGCTATGGAGAGAATGGATTTCTGCTAGCATTTTGAGAAAGAAAAAAAAAAAACCCACAAAAAAAAAAAAATCATATGTTTTAGGTGTCCCAGATGATGTACATTAGACAAAACTGGATTTTAAATATGTCCTTAGAACTCAATTTACTGGGAGGTGAATGTGTAAGAGGTGGGGACTTGGCTACAAGTCTGATGCAGTAGACCCTCCAAGAATTAAAATTAGTAAGACTGTATCATTTGGAAAGCCATTCTGTTTTGAAGCTTGTTAAGTAAATAGAATATTTTTTCTAACATTGAATATAGACAATGGATTGTGTTTCACTGTGATGAAAAGCCTTTTGCTCTGGCAAAATGATGTAAACTTAACATCATATGTGGCTGAATGTAAATCTTATTGGTAGCCATGCTTGGTAAGAAGATAAAGAAGCTAACACTTTATTACATTTTCTAACACTGCCAACACCTCCTTCGTCCTTCTTTTAAAAGCAACTTTACGTCTTTGTTCAGATGATAACATTTGTTCAATTTAGAAAATGTCACCTCTTACACAAGAGGGTTTTGAGAAAAATGCAAGATGGATCATCGAGCAATTGTAAAGCAGTAGTTTGGCAAAGACAATCTATTTATTGAACATAAATAAAATTATACATGTTTGTTCCTCGATTGTGTAGAAGACAACTTCCTTCTGCACGTAAGAGGGGAGCCGACAAGGAGAGGTGCCATGCTTGACCTCGTGCTCACCAACAGGGACGGGCTCGTTGGAAATGTGACTCTCCAGGGCAGCCTTGGATGCAGCAATCATGAGATGCTCCAATTTGAGATCCTCAGGACAGTGAGAAGAGCGTGCAGCAAGCTCACTGCCCTGGACTTCAAAAGAGCAGACTTTGGCCTCTTCAGGAACCTGCTTAGGAAGGTTCCGTGGGATACAGCCCTAGAGGGCAGAGGGGACCAAGACTCTTGGTTGATATTCAAGGATCACCTGCTACAAGCTCAGGAGTGTTGCATCCCAACCAGAAGGAAGTGCAGCAGGAGGGCCAGGAGACCTACTTGGATGAATAAGGAGCTCCTGAGGAAAATTCAAAGGAAAAAAGAAGCTTGTAATAAGTGGAAGCAAGGACAGGTGGCATGGGAAGAGTACAGGGATGTTGTCTGGAAAGCTAGGGACCAGGTTAGGAAAGCTAAGGCCCATTTAGAATTAAACTTAGCTAGAGGTATTAAAGATAACAGGAAGGGATTTTACAGGTGCATAGCAAAGAAAAAACAGACTAGGGAGAATGTAGGCCCCCTCAGGAAGCTCTCGGGAGAACTGGCTACACAGGATTTGGAGAAGGCTGAGGTTCTGAATGACTTCTTTGCCTCGGTCTTCACTGGTAAAGGCTCTGACCAAGTCTTGGAAGGCAGATGCAGGGACCGTGAGAATGAAGACCTTGGGCCCACTGTAGGAGAGGAACTGGCTCAAGACCATCTTAAGAATCTGAATGTGCACAAGTCCGTGGGTCCTGATGAGATCCGTCTGCAGGTCCTGAAAGAGCTGGCAAATGAAGTTGCTAAGCCGCTAGCCATCATATTTGGGAAATCATGGCAGTCAGGTGAAGTTCCCGATGACTGGAAAAAGGGAAATATAACCTGCATTTTCAAGAAGGGGAAAATGGATGACCTGGAGAATTACAGACCAGTCAGTCTCACCTCTGTGCCTGCCAGAATCTTGGAGCAGAACCTCCTGGAAGGCATGCTAAGGCACATGAAAATCAACAAGGTGCTTGGTGACAGCCAGCATGGCTTCACTAAGGGGAAATCCTGCCTGACCAATTTGGTGGCCTTCTATGATGGGGCTACAGAACTGATGGACAGGGGTAGAGCAGTTGATGTCATCTACCTGGACCTGTGTAAAGCGTTCGACACTGTCCCACACGACATCCTTGGCAGGCACTGGAATAGGTTGCCCAGGGAGGTTGAGAATGCTCTGTCCCTGGCGGTGTTCAAGACCAGGTTGGACGAGGTTTAGAGTGAGGTGTCCCTGCCCATGGCAGGGGGCTTGGAACTAGATGATCTTAAGGTCCTTTCCAACCCTAACTAGTCTTTGATTCTATGATTCTATGATTTTCTGGGTTAAGTAAAGCTGGCCTGTTCACCTAAGAAATGATGGGTGATTATTTTCTTTTGGCAGGATAACTGACGCATCATGATTCCGATCTTCTTGTTCCCACATTCTATCAAAGCCCCCTTCTTTGTCTGCTGGCAGTAGCCAGCGGAAAGAATGGGTTCCACCTTGGATGAATAGATAGAATTGGTTTATTTACAATTCATCAATTCATACAATTGATCGATCAAAATTAAGATCTTAAAATTGTCCGTGCTTGACTAGGAAATATTTATACAATATCTACTGATGTAAAAAGCACCAGTGAGCAACCTTTTCCTGTAGGGAATTGGAGAGTACTACTCCAGCTAATAAATTAAAATTGCCTTGATGTCATTTTCCACTTGCTCCTAAAGGAAATATAGTAAATCTAACAGTACTGGCATTCGTCAGTTCTTGAAATTGATTTTTAAGATGTTGATATTTCTTTACTTCCTCTGCTGCTGCTTCAGCCAAAGATTTTGATTTAACCTTATATCTAACTGTAATGTCAAATACAAGGGCCTCCTCTCCCTTAAGAAATGCCAGGTCTGGCTTATATAACTCATGTTCATCCTTCAGCAGCAGCTACTGGATTATTACCTATTCTTTTTTCTTGGCTTCATTCACCAATATCTCACATAGCTAGTTATGTCTATTAATATTTGCATTCTAAATAAACATCTTATCTTGTAATCTTCTGTTTCAACTAGAATGAGGTGGTTTAAGACAGAGTTAATGTTTGTAGTAAAGATAAAAGCAAAAAAAATGATTACTGAAAGTTTATATTTTGCAGTTCCTTCACTAGTACAAAACAATAATCGGTGGAAGCGGCACCAGCTAGACTAAGCTACATAATTTCTGTGCATCCTGTAGGGCTTTATAAATTTTTCCAACAAAAATTGCTATCTCTTTAGAAGTTATGTTAGGAAGAAACAAACCAGCAGACAACAAAACAAAAACCCAAGAGACAGTATTTTTTTCTTTTTTCGTAGAAGTCATTTCATGCAAAATAAGCCAAATACTCATCCTGCTTCACTGAGAGTACAGTCAAAATAGTACTGTTCCACTTCAAGTTCAAAAGAGCTGCTCCTTATCTCAGTCCACAGACATTCCTAAATTTCTTGCAGAGTAGAATTTGAGGTTGAGGAGACTGTGAGGAACAATCTTCTCTACAAAGATAACAGACCTGTAAAATAGGACAAATGGTTTTCAGGTCTGTACGTGGAAATGAGGAGACTTGGAAAGAAAAACACTGTACCAGATAACAGTGACACACATTGGATGCTTACGGGACACCCTGGAACGGATCTAGGTCTCTTAGTGTCTCCTTTAACAGGTACATTCCTTGAGTTTCTCCTAAATTCTTTGTGAATTTTGCCTTATTTTCATAGTGTACATAAATGTCCCTAAATATTAGTCTCAGATATTGTATGTATTTGTTATTTTGAGTACAGATATTTTGTCAGGATAAGGCCTCATATGCTTTTTAATCTAAATATCCAAGAGTCTATTTCATCAGGCAGCTCTTTAAGCTTTGAAGGTAAAACACTCACTTCTTCCTTCACTGAATTTGATGCAAGTGTGAGAAACAGCAAAGTCATCCAGCAGTTATGAATATTTCTTGTTTGACTGTTTTACAGACTTCAACTGATTATTTTTAAAGATGTTGACTCAATTTTACAGTCTGATTACACTCAGATTTTTTTCTTTCCAAAAATGAAACATAGTTGACTTTTCATGCACATATGCACCTAATTTACAACCTACAAATACTTTGACAGTGTTAACTAACTAAATTCTACTAAAAGTGAGGGGAGATCTTTCTATATTATGATATCTATGTCGCATACACTAATGAAGTCTCCTAGTAAATTTAATGCAAAATACATAAATCAGGTTACTGCAATTTGTTGTGTTTTAAGTGGTATTCAGCCACTGTAAATAATGTTTTAGTACATACAGCTATTAGGGTATCTGACAGAAGCATGGTATCTGTTAATCAAACTGACTTCAACCTACTTGCAGTGCTTTAACTGTTGTTAGTATTAGAAATGTTCCCTAATGTCAAACCTGAATCTCACCTGTCATAATTGAAGCCCATTACTTCTAATAATTTACAGGATGAAAAATGGGGAAAAAATAATCTCATACTTTGTAAAAGCCTAGATGACAATCAGAAGGTTTTCTTAATTCAGCAACCCTAATTTCTCCAGTCTCTTCTGATAGGTTGCTGATTGGTATTCGTGTTTCCCTCTGCTGATTCCAGTTATCACGTATTTCTTTGAAGTATGAAAAATCCTTGACAGAATGCTGAGCAAAGTTTATACTCATGCTTTTTCTACTCTTTCTGTTTATGCTGTCTTGTCCATTTGCTCTTTGTATCTGCAAGACACTGTCAATTCATGCTTTCCTTGTGATCCATTCTAGTTGAGCTTTCTGGACCCTTTTCTGCACAGATACTGTCTGCAAAATCATTCTGACCTACTATTTCTGCAGCTGATGTTTTTTCCTGCCTAATTTCACACTTGAACCTTTTGAATGTGTTTGGTTTGCTTTTTTTGTTTGGTTTGTTTGGTTGTTTGATTTTTTTTCTACAGGAAAATGGAATTGTGTTCAGTACTCATTTGTGTGGTTCTTGTCAGCTCAAACCATACTCTCTATTCAACTGACAGATTCCTTCAGCATAGACCCTACAAAAATGTTATGCACCCATAGACCTAATATAGACCTATAATAGTCCTAATAGACCCCAAAAAAACATACGGAATCCTTCTCCTCATACGTTTTCACCTTTACAATAAAAAATTCAAAAGTATTTTCTGACTACCATTTGCAAAGAACTTTGCAACTTAGCTTGTAGGGATTTCATGCAGGATAGATTTCCTTAATTTGCTTCAGAAGGTGCTATATGAGACAATTTCAACCCCTCAGCAATTCTAGAATTGCTGTGTTTTCGTCTGGTCAGAAGTTTTTGTTGTTATTGTTTGCGTTTTGTTTGGTTTAGGTTTTTTCATTTGGTTGTTTTTTTCTGTCAACACACATTCTCTTATACTGCATTTAATGGAAAGTTCAATGGGAAATGTCAAAATCAGTGTCTCAGAGACAGTGGTGACCATTGTATTTGTGCTCAGATGAGAATCGGTTATAAGCTATATGAATAAATCTTAGTTATATGATTCTGTGAGAAGCAAGTTCTGTGTTTAGAAATTAGGTGAGGTTTCATAAGGGATCTGAACATTTAGTCAATGGCAAGGAACACTGTATACATCAGAGGGAGGTAATGAGTTTTGTTAAGCCAATATAGAAATTTCTCATCTACCTTCAGATATCCATAACATAGCACGCACATCTAAGCTACTATTCAGAGTTCTCTTTATAGTTACTATTGAAACAAATGCTGCTGCGGGGTGATTCATGTAACCTATTTTGGGATGAGAAGAATTGCAGCCTTTCAGCAGCTCTTTTCTTTTACTGACCATAAAAGAAGTTCAGAGAATTAGTCCAGATGTAAATTAGGACTGATGACTCCCATCCTGTCTTTGGGTGAAGTATGTGACAAGAATTTGGGCTCTCTCTGTGCCTTTAAGACTTTCAGGCTTAGGTGCCGGGCATGTGAGAGGTATATTTGATGAGAAGAAGGTATAAACTTGGGTTAATGCACAGTAAGTGTTCCTGGAGGAAAGGGGAGAACAAATTCTGTGATATCAAGCTAAAAGTCTGGTGTTAAGAAGAATGAGAGTAAATTAAGTCAAAATCCTTTATTATTATTATTTTATTATTAATTATTATTATTACCATTATCATCATCATTATTATTTTCTTCTGTGTCCGCATAAAAAGCTTTATGTCATTGACATTAATATTTTGCATCTTATTTATTTTATCAAATTTAGCCTAAACTAATCTGTGGTAAAAGTGGATTCAGGGAACTCTCTGACTTTTGCTGTTTCCTTAAGATGGCAGTCCTTAGAAATATGACATGAAGACACCTCTAACATGACCTGTTCCACCTCCACTGCATATTTCATGCCACATCCATGGCACAATAATCTCTCTTTCCATTTAATTTGATGGACTAGCTTGAGCGCTGATAATGCTGTAGTCTATAAGGAAGAAATGTCTTTTGGTAACTAGCACTAGCCAGCAAAACTGGGATGAGATATGTATCAGCTGTTATAGTTGTCAAGTGAAGAAAAATGAATTGTAGGAAATTAGATTTATACTTAGGAAATCAATGTGGTTTGCGGTTGTTTAAGCCATTAATTGTTTAGCTTATGCTTGTTTTGAATAATTGTTTATAGTATCTCCCTCTTTTGAACCAAATTATTGGCCTTATTTAACCAAATTGTTATTATTTTGAACCAAATTATTTTGAACCAAATTATTACAATAATTGTTGTATTTTGATTTTTTAATGTAAATAGTACATTTCAGTAACTTACTTCGAAATATCTTGTTATTCCTCTTATAAATGTGGGTAATGTAGTTTAACAAAAGGGAAGGGAATTAAATGTAATACACATGATAATGAAATGAAATGTAAGATTTTTTTGTTATTGTTTTTAAAGTCCTATTGAAATATGAATTTAGATTAATGTTACCTTTCCTGCACAGATTTTGCAGGTTTTCTCATTAAACTGCATGCACTAATTAAGTTGCTAATACTCTCCACTCTCCTTACTCTTTGATTACAAATGTGACTGTTTTTTAAATTTTTGTTGATGCCACTACCGATATCACTATCCTGTGTCTTGTAGCCCACATGAGCTTATTTAAATATCATTTATTTAAATATTAATTTAATTATTATTTAAATCAGCAAGAAAGAAGCCTGCACTTACATAGTTTATTTTATTCTTGTTTTACATTCATACATTTTACTAGATTTCTAGAGATAAGTTGGAACATAGTAGGAATTTAGAGCAGTATGGCTAGTGGCTAAAATAGTATTTGTATTGCACTTGATGCTTCTTTTTGGTACAGTCAGACAATGCAGTATGTAAATACCAAGGATTATTAAATGTCATTTAACGATTTTAGCCAATTTTAAAGCCATCATGTAAAATAAAAATTAAAATTATAATAACAATAAAAAAAAATGTAGAAACTTACCACTACAGCTCTTTGGGTTTGGTGTTTTTTTTTGGTGGTTTTTTTTTTTTTAGGTTTGTTATATTAAGAAAGGCATATGACATCAGTACTTTAAAAAGTTTGATGCACAACTATAATTATATAAAATTATATGCAATTAATTAAATTTCCAAGAAAAAGGGGAAAAAATCAGCATCTATTTTGGTACCATCTCCACTAAACAACAGATTTGCTATCTGCAGATACTGAAATTTGGACCAGTTCTTCAAGATTTTAGAAAAAGTAATTTTTTTTTACATTTTTCATCTACTTTGCCATGTACTGAGAATACAAATTTAGGACAATTCAGGCTGAGAATGATGTCAGGAAATCTGTGGTACAACTTCCTGCTTAAAGAAGAATCGGTCATGATCTCACACCATGCTGCTCAGGACTTCATTCAATTAAAGCTTAAAAACCTCTGAGTATCAAGTTTGCATGGCACCTGCAGATAACCTGCTTTTCTCCATGCCCACCCTCAAGGACAAACAAATTCTTCTTACATCCAGTCTGAGCCTTTTCTTTTATAACAGATACTGTAAAATGCAATATAACTTTCAAAATTTGCTTTTACACTTGCGCATGCATGATATAATTGATGACAGAATATGTTAACAAAATTTCTTAGAAACCTCAGCACGAGTGCCTGAATATATTTTTGTACCTTAATTTTTAGCTGTTGTTGTTCTATTAAGGATAGGTCTCTATATCATATCTCCTGATGAAAATTCAATACATTCAGTTATTAGAGCAAATATATTTATTTCTTCATAGGCTTGCATTCATTTCAAGTGGCATATATTTTCTGAATTGCATAAATACAGTTTCATATATTCTTTGCTGTCATGATGCACAGTTGTTGTCTCTGTTGAGGCTTTTTGTATAAATGGCTGGTAGCTTTTAAGATTAAAAAAGAACCAACTGAAATTAATGATAAAATATAGAAACCCAATATATGAATACATTAATTATGGTTTTGTATTCCAAAGGATTTGGAGAATACTAATGAGTATCTGAGGATAGGAATGGGATTAGTAAACAAGCAAGATCTGAGTGATAGTTTAGACTTCTTTGTGAAGTTAGCCCTTGGAAGAAGCATTTCCTAGATATTGGTTGAGACATACATAAAATTAAAAATTACCAATTAATCTAATACACATGCTGGACAATCAGCTTTAGAAGTAGATAACTAAAAGCCAAGGACATTTTTTGAACTTCAAATAATAAGATTATAAAAAGATTTTTCATTGAATCTGTTTAACAATGAAGTATTTAATGTCTTTAGAAGAATGAAGTCAAATCCAGGTTCTATAAATTTGGATAAAATAAATGCCAACAGCTCTTTATTATAAATGAATAAAAGAAGGAAAACAATGAATGTAAAATGTGTCATACCTATACTGACATGAAGCACCTATAGCCTACTTGAAGCACCTATAGCCTACTTGAATAGTAATGCTCACATTCATTTCTACATTAAAAAAATCTATAAGCTGAGTTACTTGATTTTTCTCAAGCTCAGAATGTAATTTTTAAGGTCTCCTTTAGCTCATACTATACTTCCAATTTGTTAGAGTGTTGGTTCAATGTTGTGCTTTCCTCAATTTCAAAAAAGGTAAGGGAAAGTTAAAGATCTCTCAGGGTTGAGGTTCCTTTGCGAAACAAGGGAGGCTTATTTACCTCTGCATCTAACATTGTTTTTTGACAGATATCCAAATCTTAACTATTCTATGGCTGACATAACCATCTTTGATGTGGAATTAGATTTCTAACTTAAAAAAAAAAAAAAGGAATTACTTGCAAACTTGAGCACATTAAGCTGATCTTACAGTTTCAAACAGTCTGATAGTCCACTTGAGACACCTGAAAGCATCAGTGTGAGCAAGAAAATGTGGAGGCATTCTGGTATTTGCAAACCAGTGCAGCATAGTCTTCTAATTTAATGTTAAATTCATAACAAAAAATAATATCTTGGATCAGTAATACTTGCTGGCTATCAGATTCAGAGGCATTCATACTTACAAGCATCCCTGGACAATCTGACATACCACAGGATGGCATTTCAAACTGCATATTACTTATTTCCAAGAATTACAGTATTTGAATACACAGATCTTGAGACAGACTTCCATACATTCAAAAGAAACCAGCGTTAAATTCCCTTCTGTTCCTTTTTAGCCGATGGCTTTATTTTAATTTTATAACCTTCCCTACCTAAAAAATATGGAAGTAAATGGCTAGGGGAAAAATAAATAAATAAATAAAAAAGGTCTGATAGGTTATTTCATAGCAGTGGTTGAAAAAGCAATGCCCCAAGAGATTGTATTTTAATACAGTCTTTCAGTGAATCATACTATGACTACGAAAACAATATGAGCAAAAGATGCTCATTTGTGGTAGGATTATCAGGTTGTATTTTTAAGTAACAGTAGAATTTTTTTGTGAAAAAAAGTTGAATATAGGTCTATAGGTAACTATATAAGTAACTTTAAGGCTTACATTTAATTTTCTCAATGCCTATTATCAGAGCATGTTGAAAAAGAGAAATAAGGTATTGGTGATATGGTTTAGTGTGAGGTGTCCCTGCCCATGGCAGGGGGCTTGGAACTAGATGATCTTAAGGTCCTTTCCAACCCTAACTATTCTATGATTCTATGATAATTGTAAGTCCATTATTGTGATAGAAAAATGTCATTTTTATTGATTGCAGCTTATATTTCGCTTGCAAAATCCTCTTTTAGCAATTATGAATATTCTAAACTAAATATTCATCAAAAACTCAGGCTCTACTAAAATTAGGAATTTCTTAATGACACAAATTTATGATTCTAAATTTATGAAGGTTGATATGATTTAGAAAAAAAGAAAAATGCATCTATCAAACATGTTCAAGGTCATGAATGGCAGCATTTTGATGTTTAATGCTAGGATTTGAAAATCATGCAATATAAGTTAATTAGTCAAAGAGGAGCTAGTGTATTTGCCTCCTATTCTTTAAGAATGAATGAGACTGCTATTCTCTTTCTGCTGTGGGATAATCTTGAAACTGAAGAAATACATGTCAAATTGCTTGAATCTGCTGACTTCAAATCTATTGTATTATGTTTTGTTTTTTTTTGAATGTGAGACTATACTAAGATGTTGCATCAATAAGCCTTAGTTCAAAGATTCCAACAGGCAACAGAAAGAAGAGACACGGTATGTTACTCATTTGTCTGGGTTTCTTGCAAGTGTAGTGACAATTACATGCTGGATCAGCAATCCTCATTTGTTCAATGACTTCCACACTGTAGAAGACCATATTCTACTTAATGGGACCTGTAAGCACTGAAAATGGGTTAATTTTACATTGGATGGGAATTAATAATTTTACAATTTCCAAGTTGCATTACAATTTTTTTAGGACATAACTTGATTAATTTCTCCCCTTTTATTCTTCTGGTTTAACTGTCAGGAGAATGATAATTGTACTGGTACAGTTTATGAATTAAGGTGTGTCCTGGGTTCAGTAGTAGCAGTCATTTTTTCTCCTTCGTGGTAGCTGGTGCAGTGCTGTGTTTTGACTTCCAGCCTGGGAACAGTGCTGGTGAAACCAATGTTTTCGGTTGTTGCTAAGTGATGTTTACCCTGACCAAGGACTTTGTGAGGCTCATGCTCTGCCAGGGAGGAGGGGAAGCCGGGAGGAAGCAGAGACGGGAGGCCTGACCCAGACTAGCCAAAGAGGTATTCCATACCACAGTATGTCATGCCTGGGGGGGGTAACTGGGAGTTACCCAGAAGGACAGGGCATTCTGGGTCGGACTCATTTCTTGGCCAGTGGTATTGTATTCTCTTCCCTTGTTATTTTCTCTTATCATTGTTGGTGGTGGTGGTAGCAGTGGTGATTTGTGTTGTACATTGGTTGCTGGACTGTTCTTGTCTCAGCCCGTAGGAGTTGCACTTTTTCGATCCTCCTCCCCATCCCTCTGGGAGCGGGGAAGAGGAGAGCCCCGGGGCGGGGGGAGGGAACCTCGATTGCTGTCAGCCCGGCACCACGCACTGGGAGTGAGTGAACAAGCTGTCTGGCTAGGGTTTAAACCACTACAGTTGTTTTTGGTGCCCAACGTGGTGCTCGAGGGGTTGAGATAACAACAGATCTGTCCAGATTAATAGTCACTCGTCACAGTGCTGATTTATTGGCTCTCAAGGTTGTTCCTCTTGATCTCACAGTTTCAGTATATTGTACCTTACTTCCATCCGGTATTTGCTCTATTAGTGTTTTTCAAGTGTGGGGCTTGGGCTAAGGTTTTTGTCTCATTGTACTTTATGGTAATGACTTGTAATACAATAGAAACATTGATCATGAAACTGATCTGGCTTATGTTCCCAGTGTGGTCACCACCTTTATACTTTGGGAGGTATATAATAGAAGTGCTTAGCAATTACACATCTTTTTTCTCTTTCTCAGGTTCTCAACCTGTGAAGGAGACATCCTTTTACCCTCCCAGTCCTCCCCCCAGACCATTTACATTTGAGAGTTTTGAAGTTTTTTGAAAAGCCTTTTAATGCTGTTGAGACTTGTTTGCTGATCGTGATGGGAATCAGCATGCTAACACGCATACAGAGTGTGTTTTGCCCACTACTGATTTCAAGAGTTAAGCAGAGTCAGGTTTGGGTCTTGTCTGGGGTCAAACGACTATGTAGGAGGACCAAGAGATTTTCCCTGAGGCTGGACAGCCATGAGTGGCAGGGTGTGTGGGATAGTATGGGCAAGTATCTAGGTCAGTGAGCCCCTCCAGTACTTTGGAATTTCACTACTGAACAACTGCAAAATCCAGAAGAATTAGTAAAGCACTTAAATGAGGTGTGTGGTCGTTCTGGCCATACCAGAGATGGACAAATCATGGCAATGTGCTGGGGCTTGGCCTATGCTTACAGGGCCTTGTTCAACACTATCCAGCACCTTCAAAAGGAAAAGAATGTCAGCGGATCTGAGGGCAAAGCAACAGTCAGCGCAGCTTCTCCAGCTCAAGGCACAGCAGCTTCATCACCCCCAGCGACAAGTACTGTTGCTACTCAAACTTTGACTGCACTGAACAGCGCTGCTACCCCAGTGGCAAGTACAGCAGCTGCTCAAACTTCAACTGCAACAGACAGCACGGTTACCCCAGCTCCAAGCACAGCAGCTACACCACCCCCAGCAACAAGTACAGTTGCTACTCAAACCACAGTGATAATTACTGCAGCCAAACCAGAGGACCAATTCGTACCAATATCAGTTGCCCCTGTATGCAAGAGAGCAAGCAAAAAAGAGGCAAGAAGGGTGAAGCGAGATGAAGAACCAATGAATTCACCACCTGGTCTAGAATCTGATCAGGAGTCATCATCACATGATGAAGAAGAAGAAGAAGAGGTAACTTCTCAACCTCGGACCTCAACTGAGCTGCGGAATATGTGAAAAGATTTTACCCGTCAACCAGGGGAGCACATCACCTGGTTGCTCCGATGCTGGGACAATGGGGCTGATGGTCATGAACTAGAAGGTATGGAAGCCAAGCAGCTGGGATCACTTGCTAGAGAAGGGGGACTTGACAAAGCAATTGCAAGAGAGAAAAAGTCCCTTAGTCTTTGTAGGTGGCTCTTGGCAGCTGTGAAAGAAGGTATCCATACAAGGACGATGTAATGAGTCGTTCGGCCAAGTGGACTACTATAGACAAAGACATCCAGTCTCTGAGGGAATCAGCCATCGTAGAGATGATCTATCACATCAAGCCAAATAACAGGGATACACCCATAGAGCCAGATGAAGTCGAATGTAAGCGACCCATGTGGCAAAAACTTACACGGAATGCACCGTCCTCATATGCCCATTCATTGGCAACAGTAACCTGGAATGACATAGTACCACTAACAGTGGATGAAATGGTTCATAAACTCCGAGAGTTCGAAGACAATCTCACCCCTTCCATCATCTCAGCTGTGGAAAAACTGTCCCAGGACCTCAAACAATTGAGGGACGATCTATCTGATTTATCCAGCTCCTCACGTGTACCAACACATGTCTCAGCTATTAACAAAAGGCATCCTATTGTTCGAGAGAGGAGATACAGGAGGTATACGCCACGGGCTACCCTATGGTTTTACCTGCGGGATCACGGAGAACACATGACAGAGTGGGATGGAAAACCTACTTCAGCTTTGGAGGAACGGGTGAGTGAACTGAAGAGGGGAGCAAGGGCCAAGACTGATCGTCCCATGAGAGCTACGGCTTCAGTCTCTGGTGAGCAGTTTCCCAGATGGAATGGAAGAGCTGATTTTACTCCAGCTCCTGTGCTAATCCCTTTCAACACGACTTAAGTGTCCAACGTTGTGATGACCATTAGAGAGGCCCTGCCTCCAGCCAGGTGGAGGTAGGGGACAATTGTATTTACTGGACTGTGTGGATCAGATGGCCTAGCACATCAGTCCCACAGAAGTATAAGGCTCTAGGAGATACCGGTGCAGTGTACCCTGATGCCATTAGGCTGTCAAGGGGTGGAACCCATCTATATTTCTGGAGCGACAGGAGGATCCCAAGAGTTGACTGTGCTGGAGGCTGAAATCAGCCTGACTGGGAGGGAATGGCAAAGGCACCCTATTGTGACTTGTCCAGAGGCTCCCTGCATCCTTGGCATAGACTACCTCAAGAGAGGGTACTTCAAAGACCCAAAAGGATACTGGTGGGCTTTTAGTATTGCTGCTTTGGAGACTGAGGAAATTGAGCAGCTGTCCACCTTGCCTGGTCTCTCAGAAGATCCCTCTGCTGTGGGGTTGCTGAAAGTCGAAGAACAACAAGTGCCAGTTGCGACCACAACAGTGCACTGGTGGCAATATTGCACCAACCGAGACTCCCAGATTCCCATCTATCAGCTGATCCATAGACTGGAGAGTCAGGGAGTGATCAGCAGGACCCGCTCACCCTTTAATAGCCCCATATGGCCAGCGTGAAAGTCTAATGGAGAATGGAGACTGTGGCCTGAATGAAGTCACACCACCATTGAGTGCTGCCGTACTGGACATGCTAGAACTTCAGTATGAACTAGAGTCAAAGGCAGCCAAGTGGTATGCCATGATTGATATTGCCAATGCATTTTTCTCAATTCCTTTGGCAGCAAAGTGCAGGCCACAGTTTGCTTTTACTTGGAGGGGTGTCCAGTTCACTTGGAACCGAGTGTCCTAGGGGTGGAAACACAGCCCTACCATTTGCCATGGACTGATCCAGACTGCACTGGAACAAGGCAGAACACCTGCAATACATTGATGACATTATTGTGTGGGGCAATACAGCGGAAGAAGTCTTTGAGAAAGGGAGGAAAATAATCCAAATCCTGCTGAAAGCCAGTTTAGCCATAAAACGGAGTAAGGTCAAGGGACCTGCACAGGAGATTCAATTTTTGGGAATAAAATGGCAAGATGGAAGTAGACGTAGACAGATCCCCACAGATGAGATCAACAAGATAACAGCAATGTCTCCACCAACGCACGACAAGGTGGTAGAACTTTGATCTTCTAAGTGTTCTGCACCCTGGCTGGCCATTCCACCCTGAAATATATTACTGACTGTCAGGATCCATAAAACTCAGTAAAGTTTCTCAGTTTTCAGAGAGCCATTCAATCTGTTATGCATAGGGAAAAACAGCTCCGAAATTAGTAGAGTGGAAGAAGTAACAGCACTGAGTGACAAATTGATGACTTTGTATTTTGTCTCTCAAAAGTAAGTTGTGGCTGTTATGTCATAGGCTGGCCTAAGGAAGAGCATGTAGCCTGTGTAACTTAAAAGTAGGCCTAGGTAAATAATATTTTTCAGGGTGGTTGTCAAACTGAAAATTATGATCAGAAGAAATAATGGTAATCTCTCCCATGATATTCCTTCTATTGGGCAAAGAAGGCATCATAATATCTGGAACTATTATTTTTTAAGTAGTCAATATTAATTTTCTTTACAAGAAGAATTGAGTAAACATGACTTAAGAATACCAGGTAGCCTGCTGCTGGAGTAGTCTTTCAGCAAGAGGAAATGAAAAGAACAAAACCTATAGGGAGGGAAAGAAACAAGTCACTTACTTACTGGAGACATATTTTAGCCACAGGATTATTGCAAAAAACACACCAGGAACCAAGATGTTGTTAATCTAATGACACAAACTGCAGATAAAAATGTTATCAAATTAATCTTTAATTCACTTATGGTTTTGAAACAACTGAAATTGTGTTTTCCTAGTGCCCAATAAAGAAAAATTATTTCTTAAATTTCAGTTAAATGCATTTTCAGAAGTAAACTATTTATGGATACAAGTACTTAATCGTACAACTGCACTAAATTATTAAACTTTTCTAGAATATAATTAAATAGCACAGTTGAATAATTGCTTAATACTCTTTACTGGCTCTTTCTTCACTATAGCTTCACTGTTGTTTCTCTAGTAATAAAAGTCCTACCATAAAGAAGAATTATAAGGGAAACTTCTTCATTCCGTTTTGTTAACCTCAGTTTTCTGATGAAACAACAGATGACATAAGCCATAAGATTTTGGCAAAAATAACAATATTTCAAATCAAGTCAGGTGTCTTTTCTCCCTCCTATCTCTACTGTAACAATAAGTCTTACATTTAAGTTTCTGCCTGGGTGGAAAGTGAATTTAACATTTACTTAGGCAGTCAAATGTTTCCAACAGCTGGGATTCTAACAGGGATCTTCTCAGTGTCGCATGATTTGCAGTAAAATCTTGAGGTTTGTTATATAACACAGTGCATATCAGGCAATATGCAGGCAGGCAAATATTTACAAGAGGATTTGCAGTGTCCAGGTTTCCTGGGTTCAGCAGTAGCAGTGATTTTTCTCCTTCTCAGTAGCTGGTGCAGTGCTGTGTTTTTGGCTTTCAGCCTGGGAATAGTGCAGATAGCACCAATGTTTTCAGTTGTTGCTAAGTAATGTTTACGCTGACCAAGGACTTTCTGAGTCTCATGCTCTGCTAGGGAGGAGGGGAAGCTTGGAGAAAGCAGAGACAGGACACCTGACCCAAACTGACCAAAGAGGCATTCCATACCACAGCATGTCATGCCCAATATATAAACTAGGGGCAGTTACCTGGAAAGGTTAGATCACTGCTTGGGTCAGGCTGGCCATCAGTCAGCAGATGGTGAGTGGTTGCATTCTCTTCCCTTGTTATTTCCCTTATCATTATTATTATTGGTGGTAGTAGTAGTGGTTTGTGTTATACCTTAGTTACTGGACTGTTCTTATCTCAACCTGTGGGAGTTACATTCTTTCAATTCTCCTCCCCATCCCTCCTGGAGCAGGGGGGGGAAGGAGGGAGTGAGCAAATGGCTGCGTGGTTCTGGGTTGCTGGCTGGGATTAAGCCGCAACACCAGGCTTCTGCTCTGTGCTCTTTAGATGTGGGTATAGTTGTGGTTTAGGACTAGATCAGTTGTCTATTCTCCTTTGTTGTTACAATAGTGGTAAAAGGAATTCATATTGACATAGGACTTTTTCCTGTAAATTGGAACAGTTGAGGCTTTAGGTATAGTAGGCAGAGCATAGAAGACAATCCAGAAGACAATCCAGCTGACATCCCAATAGGTGTCAACTTCGTATAATGTAGCTGCTGATTGCTTATTAACAGATGAGAAACTGCGCTCCTTTAATATTATGTTCCTATACCTCTAGATTCAGTCTCAGTCATTAGTTAGATCATCATGAGATATGTATAAAGTAAGAATATGCAAAAATTAATTTTGAGAATGAGTGAAAATAATCACTGATATAAAGAATATAGAGGTTTATTTTAACAGGAATACAGTTTTTCACAGCTGCAGCAACAGCGTAAGTTCCATGTCCTTAATTCATCAAAGGAGAATAGAGTTAACCAATTGAACAATGGCAAAAATTAGAATAAATATTTGAATACTATGCCTTCCACTAGTTCCATCACTACTACTATGCTTTTCAAGATTCCCGTTACTGGAAAGTTCTTTATTCATCTGACATGTAAAATATTCTTATACTTAACTTTTGATAAAATTATTAAGAGGATGTCATCGTTTAAGCCCAGCCCATAACTCAGAACCATGCAGCCACTCGCTCAATCCCCCTCCTTCCTCCCACAGCTCCCAGAGGGATGGGAAGGAGAATCAAAAAAATATAACTCCCACAGGTTGAGATAAGAACAGTCCAGTAACCAATGCATGACGTGCTGTGGTATGGAATGTTCCTCTCTCTAGTTTGAGTCATGTGTCTTGTCTCTGCTTACTCCCAGCTTCGCCTCCTCCCTGGCAAAGCATGAGACTCAGAAAGTCCTTGGTCAGAGTAAACATTACATAGCAACAACTAAAAACAGCAGTGTTATCAGCATTGTTCCCAGGCTGAAAGTCAAAAACACAGCACTGCACCAGGCACCAAGAAGCAGAAAAATGACTGCTGCTGCTGAACCCAGGACAGAGGAACATACAAATCTGTTTATGCTTCACTCTGTACTAGCTACACCCAAATTATTTTCCCAGCATAGTTTCATGTGTAGCTTCTTCATTGCTTCTAAAACAAGTCTGGCTGACAGACTTCCTTCCCATATACTGCCACATTTAGGCAATTCTCCTAACTGCTATGAAAAAACATAAAATACTTTTTTTTCCAGTTTTTTATATAAACTTTCAAACATCACTATGACATCAGGCAAATAGCCTACAACCATTTCTCCCATCTACTTGCTTTAAATGTTTTAGAACAAAATAAATGTTTATTAATGTTTATTACAAGTTTAGTAGGGTTTCTGAATCGCTTAGAGACACAGAAACTTTTGCTTTCAAGATACAAGAACCTACCTTCTTGGCTCTTGATTTTACACAGAAACTTTAACAGTATTTCTGTCTGCTCTAAGGACTCAAAGGTCAATGAAAGAAGACTTTTGTGACAACCCTGTAAGGTACTAGAAGCAAGCATGCTTTCCTTTACATGAGAGATCTCAAAAAGAACCATTCCATTCCATCAGCAGGTCTTGAAACTTTCCTGTACTCTACACGTGCTTAGGGTCTAAAAGAAATATTTCAGCTGAAACATATGCTTAAATCCCTCTTATGAGAACAGTGTACACTGGAGTAGGAATTTCAGCTTTGTTCTCCCATATTCCAGATGCTTTGTGTTTATTCACACTTTCTTTCTTCTTGAATTCCCTTGAAAGTTTTTTATACCGAAATTTCAACCTTGGGAACCTGTGGGACAGAAGAATGATTCTTCTCTGGTCTATTTTTAATAATTTCTGACAGATTGCTATTCAGTTGTTTTACACACCTTCTGTCCACTTATTTTGGTAAGGTAACCATGAGAAGTCAATACATTTGTGCAGTTTCTCCATGTCTGTCTTCTCAGTTGCCTTAAACTATCCTGAAGAACCAATGAATAGTGTTGTGTAGGCAGAAAGATTTTCTTTTGGCACCAGATGACAGTAAAATCTTGCTTGCCTTGCAACTTCTCCTTTGCTTTCTACTACCTCTTTCATTGGCAACACTAACCCAACAGGTGGTGTGGCCTTTTGATTTCTTGCACTAATATGCCCATTGGATTTATGCTGTAGATCAGCTTTGCCTGGTAACTTATTTATCTTTGTCTTAGAACTTTGTTAACAGCGATGAGTATCTATTTCTTATAAGGGTTGGGTATTTCTGTGTCATGGTTTAAGCCCAGCTGGTAAATCAGAACCATGCAGCTTCTCGCTCACTTCTTCCTTTTTTTCTCCCTGCTCCTGGAGGGATGGGGAGGAGAACCAAAAGAATGTAAATTCCATGGGTTGAGATAAGAACAGTCCAGTAGCTAAAGTATGCTAAAAAACTACTACTACTACCACCAATAATAATAATGCTAAGGGAAATAACAAAGGGAGAGAATATAAAACTAAAAGGAGAAAAGGAAAAGAAAACAATATATACAAGTGATGCACAACACAATTGCTTACCACCCGCCGACTGGTACTGAGCCTGACCCAAGCACTGATCTGTGCCTCCCAGGTAACCCCACCCAGTTTTATACTGGGCATGACGTGCTGTGGTACGGAATAACCCTTTGCCTAATTTGGGCCAAGTGTCCCTTCTCTGCTTCCTTCCAGCTTCCCATGCCCCTCCTCACTGGCAGAGCACAAGAGATTGAGAAAGTCCTTGATTGGAGTAATCATTACTTAGCAACAACTAAAAACGTGTTGTCGGCGTTGTTCTTGGGCTAAAGTCAAAAGCACAGCACTGCACCAGTACTCTAAGGAGAAAAGTAACTGCTACAGCTGAACCCAGGATATTCTGTAATGACTGAAGATGTCAGCTGTCCCACTTTTCCATAGAAGTTAGATTTTGTGATTTTTATCTTTGACAATAAATCCATAGTTTTTTACATATGGAGATTTTTTGCATGAACTTTTCATCCTTTGTATGATAGTGAGCAACTAATGTGGTTTAATTTGAACTGACATTTTCAACTTTGGGCTTCTTGTGGGGCTGAGGTAGAGCAGGAGCATTCAATAATTGGAGCACATAATATAGCACAGGGCAGAAGGGGTATTAGATTCAGCATTTAAAGGGTTTGGGGACAGGAAAATCAGAGTCTAAATACACACTTTAAATGTCAGTGTACTGAAGGCTGTCCTGCTGCTGTTAGGAAGCAGGAGAAAAGAGTGGGTGGCTGCCCTCTTTGCCTTTGCCCCTTGTTGCCCTGGGACTGTCCTGCAGCCTGTGTGCTGGCAGCCACTGAAGCAGTGTAATAGGTTGACCGAAGCAACTGCCGCCAGCTTGGCTTTCAACACGTGGAGTCCCTGGGGGCAAGGTGACTGCATAACATTGCTAGTAGCAGATGTACCTGATGGTCCTATACACAAGCCTTTAGTAAGATGGAAAGTTTAGTTATTGCTGTAGAACATAAGGAAACCTCCCTTCCCATAGCTGCCTAAATTTTATAGCTGTTTTCTTTAGGCCTTTAAAATGGGTAGTGTCATATTTATGGCTGAGGGAGAGCATTCTGTAAAATTTTATTCTGATTTCTCTATACAGTAAATTGTTGATGTAATTTTGCCCTGAATGGACTCAGATACCCTACTTCCCTTATCTATGAGATTAAGTCTATATGAAAAACCCAATAAATACTGTAATTTAACAGGAAAATTATTCTGTGTTTTAAAGCCAAATATGCTTGTGCAATTAAAGGCTGTAGATGGCTTGGATAAAGATTTGACCTTAGGACAACATCATGCCCAGTTAAATATTATTTTGAGATTTTAGATGTTGCAAAACATGTTGTTTCCACATGGAAGAGGATTTGCATCTCCAGACAATGTGCAGCATACTTCAGCATACTGGTAAATGGCCAACTTCTGTACACAGAATTTACCTGCAAGAAATACCTTGTGAGTGGTAGTACATGTACCTCCACGTTCAGAGAAAAGTACTCACACTACTGTCTGGTAGTTTGGCACTTCTTTCAGAACATCATTTGTGTAATTGCTCCTTTTTAATTAAATATTACTTTTTCTGGCAGACTGAGAGGAGAATCTAAATTAATCAAGAGCCTTGTAGTGAAATCCAATCTGCTTATTAAACAATTGTCAAATGTTTAATTATTATTAAAAAGAAGTAAAAAAAAAAAAACAAACCAAAACCCAACCCCCAAACCCGCTATTAATTCCAATACAATGCTCCTTGGAATTTAATGAATTTTCTGGGCTTAATGTTGTAACTTGAGTAAAATAAAGGATTTCTTTGAGTTAATGATAATTTAAGAGATTTTCTTAATTATATAGTTTGGGGTATTTTTTAAATAAAAGAAACATGCCAAGCTGAAGAGCTGTGAGAATTCTAATACCTCTTTTGCAGGAATATTTGCTAAGTTCTATTTTGTCTTATGCAAAGCAAGAGCTAGCATTTTCTTATATATCAAGACACATAGTATTGAAACTTGAAAAAGAAAAAAAGATCTACACTGCAAGTATATTATTAAGGGGATCTTATTCTATCCCCAGTGTGCGAGTGTACTTGTAGCAAACTGTGCACTCACACATTCACATGGAACCTGCACAGCTGGTAGCTATGGAACTCAGGACTACCCCTGGAAAAGAGAGGAGAGAGCTTGGCAATTTAAAATGGATGCTTGATTGGAATTGTTTTACTAATAAGCAGGCAAGTGTGTAAGAAAGGTGAGGGTTAAGTTCTGTGCCCCGTCTATGGACAGTTCAGATCAATACAGAACTGTAAAAATCTTGTATGCAGTTTGACAGAAAAAAAGTTACACTCAGCTAAATTTGGAAACTATTTCTAAAGACTTGAGGCTGTCTTAGCTTTCATTAGTACTACCAATTGTCAAATGGATCCATATATTCCTTTTCATTCCTTTTCAGTTTCCAGGTGGGATTTAAGGAATTGTATATTGAAACCTGGCTGTATGAGAGAATTTACAAGTAGCAGCAGGAAGCAAATTAAATTTATACCACTTTCAATAAAGCATCTGTCAGGATATTATGTGTGAAGACCAATCACAGAATCACAGAATAATTAGGGTTGGAAAGGATCATGTAGACCAACTCCCCTGTCAGGGCAGGACCACCTAGACCAGGTTACACAAGAATGTTTCTAGGCAGGTTTTGAATGTCTTCAGAGAAACTCCAACACATTTCTGGGCAGCCTGTCTCAGTGCTCTGCCACCCTTAATGTAAAGAAATTTTTCCTCATGTTGAGGTAAAGTTCATAATCAATTACCCACAAGCCCATTTATAATTTAAATAACTTGTATGTTGTCCTGAGTATTGTGGAGAAGAATTTAAGAGGGAATATGTCTTGCATCTTACAGGCTAAAAAATGCCATATTCTTTTGAAGCTATCAACCGGGGTGCTGGCTAAGTTGAAACTTAGATTTTGGTGTTAATATTTGTTGTGTTTGTATTGCAAATGTGGTTTGATCAGGGGGTAGCACGATATATATAAAGTCAACCAAAAATCTGTAATGTAGTAACACACAATTATATAGACAGTTATTGATGTTATACAGCTAAAAAATGTTAGTGCTTAATAAATACCTAAATAAATTCTACACTATGCAAAAATAAACCCCAATAAATCCCCAATAAATTCCCAATAAATGGAAATCAATGAATATGTTTTAAAACACAAAAAAAATACTCTATTCTGGTTGACTCAATAATCAGCAGGCTGGTAATAAATTCTCTAATTATTAAGTCTATCTTGATAGGATAAATGCTACCTAGAGTGACTAAAAGTCCTTGTTGTTCTTACTGTTTGTGAAAGGAGTTGTATTCATCTGTGTTTGAAGTGTTGTGTATTTAGACACTAGTTACTTCTGCTAAAACCCACGAATTAATTTTTCATTATTAATTTTTTTAGCAAAGAGATCATTGACTATTAGAAATTGTAATTGCACTACCTTCTCAATACAGGAATGTGAAGCCAAGTGTTGGGTTGGGAAGCATCATCTCTATGAGGAGGGAGGCATGATTAAATGAACAGGGCAGGAAAATGGCCTTTTAAGATGAATTTTGTGTGGAATGACAAGACAGATTTACTGAAGCCATTAAAAAAGATGTCAGAAATGCAGCTGGGAGAAGTGAATCAGCACAACACTTCTGTTTATGCAGATAGCTAAGAGGAGCTGTATTTCATGTGATATTCTTCTGCAGAAAGATATTAAGCCATAGTGGGGTGAGGATCTAGAGAAAGATCTGTGCTCAGTATTGTATTCATATGTTAGCAATAGGTGACATACAAATGATGAGCTAGTCCATAGGAAAAAAACCAAAAAGACACATTTTTAAAGAACTTGGAAAAGATTAAGAACTCCACTTTAACTTGTTTAAGACTGATGTAATAGCTAGGTGTCTATATGGATACGCCCAATTGTCAGACAAATATTACATTTGGAAAAGAACATCTATGACAAGATATGTCTCCTTGCTTTTTAACTTTTATTTTTGAAGAGCTTACGACAAGTAACCAATCTTAATCTTTTAAACAAAAGTTTGCCATCAACTGTGTTATAACCTAACTCTACTCAAAGGCATATGCGTAGAGCTGCATATGTTCTGGGGAGTCACAGAGGTCAGATGTAAAGAAAGTTTTCACTGAACTAGCTTCCAAGATTTGAATACAAAGCCAGGTTAAGGTATGCTGGCAAGGCACACAGGTGGATTTTGCCATTGCTTGGAAGCAGACTTGGGGTACCTGTAGGCTGTCTGAAGGCTACATGCCATGTAATGTGCAACATGTGCTGGATTCCTCTATGTAGGTAACTTGCTAAATTTCAAAGTGCTTCTGATACTTTCAGGATGAAAAATAGCAAAAGGTGTAAGCATTTCCAATAATAATTATTATTACTAATTTACATTTTTATAATTTATGTTCAAAGTTGGCAAATGCAGGGCTGTAAATACCTGCATGTCTTCATATTTTGTATCTCCTCAGGAACTTCATAATTGCAGACTAGGGGCAGAGATCTGAAATAAGTCTGAAGATGATGTAAGACACATTTACATTTTCTGAATTAACCAGATCAGGAATTTACATTCACAAAACATAGTAACAAGAATATGAGTTGCTTTGCACGAGTACATCTCTGGTAATTTACCTTGCTTTGATCTTCTGTGAACAATTTTAACAAACTCAACAAATGAGGTGCAGAAGTGTTAAGTCTTCCACCCTGATGCATCTTTAGATGAAATTACCAGTGGATAGTTTAACACATCTGTAGCTTGAAGCTCCATTTGTCTAATTGTTCCTATTTAAATGAATACTACTTACTTCAGCAGACTGTGAATTGATTTTAAATTAAAGTAAGGTCTGGTAAACCAGGGAACAGTATAAAAGGATTGAGATTTTTTTGTTTTCTTGTAGCATCTAACATGATTTAATTTTTCTCTAAGCAAGGTAAATATATTATTTTTATATTTTACCTTCAATTGACTAGGGAAATTCACAGAAACTTTGCAATTGGACTCTAGGGTCTTTTTCTTCTTGACAAATCCATTAGGCAGTTAAAATTAATAGGAGCTACAGAGAGTCATTAAGGTGAAATATCGATCAGCTATCTTCACTTTGACAGGGAGTTAGGAGAGCAAACACCCATGCCGGATTTCTGTATGTGAGAATTACTTCTCAAAAAATATATGGGTTGTAACACAATGTTTAAATATTTAAGGGTGTGACTTTCTTTCTAGACATCTATTCTCAGAATCTTGTGTACATGTAGTGCCTTCCACTTGCAGTTTTGTAAAGCATTCGTACTTAATTTCTGTGGTATGAATGTTTGCAGTACAGATAAACCAAGATTTTGGATGGTGCAAACCAAACTGAAGCTTAAAAAAAAAGTTTTTTTAAAGGAAGTGTTTAATCCTTACAGAAGATGAACATTGCTCCATTTTGATGAGCTTTATAGGACATGCCTAGAATACATAATGAAGTGCTTTTAGAGAACTGAACAGTCTTATTTTCCTACACAGAGTTTTAATGTGATGCTAATTTAAGTTAACCAATAGCTTAAAATATATATTCTTTTTTTTTACTCAGTCAAGGTCAGATCTGGAAAACACTAATCTTGCAAAAATAACCAAAAGCTCTACTTAAAATCCTCATAACACACATATATTTTATTTACTTGGTTAGGTTAGTTTCAGTTCTGCTGTGTGCTTTTAACAGTGACGAGTGCACGACAACTCTGTGCTGTTGTTCATCTCATGCCCAGCTATAATATATTGCATGTGTATCAGCAGTTTCTACATACTTACTTATGCACCACCCTCCCTATCAGGAGACATTCTTGTTTGTATTCCTGCACATCTTCCATAAATGCAGTGAATCTGTCAGGAAAATGATTTTTGTGTGTGACTATAAAGCATTCTTAAGCATGCATATCTTCAAGATAAATACAGCAGCTGATGTTTCAGAATTGTTTTGCATTTCAACATTAGGATGCATCTGAAGTGTATTGAGCATGATGGAAGAAATCCCTAGCCATAGGTGAGAAGTGAGGAATATAAAGACATCTTTGTAGTGCTGTTATTGTGAAGCTGTACTGCTGTTATTGTGAAGCTGTACTGCACCTAGGCTTCTGGCTCAAGTGTGCTGTGCATAGACTGTGGCTCAAGGCTACTAACACAGCAAAGATCGGTTAGGTGTGTGCATCCTCTGGGCATTATCTCTGCTTTGGTCTTTAGTATGATACTTACAGGGGCCTGTTATGAAGATAGCTCAAAGAAACTTTTTTAAAAGCAACCTGTCTTAGCTATTGTGCACATTTTATGTGCAGTTATTATCAAAATAGAGAAAACTTTAATTGTCTTTACTTGGTCATTCAGTTATAGACTGTATAAAATACTTTGGGGTTAGCTACAAATCTGTGTTCATACAAGATGCTATCTATACATTCACATGTTTATTTGCTAATCTCAAAAAACAGTTCTGATGTGTTACTTGAATTTTTGGGATGCTACTTATCTTGTTCCATGAAATGAGCAGCAGAAATGAGAGTAGAAATCCACTTGTGTTCAAAAATTGATAACATACATTTTTATGTTATTATGGTTTAAAATTCAAGTTTTAGAACATTCAGATAAGAAAGACTAGATCAATATGTGTCTTTTTAAAGTACTATAACAAGGAATACTTTTTTTTAGAAGTTGCATTTTATATTACTAATTGACTACTTAACAATTTTCTTTATTACATTCATGATAGAGGTAATTGCTGCTGAAAAAAAAAAAAATAAGGCCCTTATAGATATTTTGCTTATTGAAAAACATACCACTACAGACTGTTCATATATAATATCAATACCTACTTCAACACCAATTGTCAAAACCTAATTATGACGGATTTCAGAGAACATAGCTTCATGAATTCATGAACAGTAGAGTCATTCTGTAGAATCTCTTAGGTTCACAAGCATGAATAAGGAGATCACCATGCAATCAGTGATCAGATTTAGCTGGCTGAATCTTTTCCCTTTTACAAAACTGAGATTCTACCAAATGAAGAATTTAACCAGATATTTGGAGTGTGAAATTAAACTGTGAAATTAAAATCTGTAACACATCTCTATTTACCTTTTGGTTGTTGTTTTGTGGTTTTGTTTTGTTGTTTTGTTTTGTTTTTTATTTTGTTTTGTTTTGTTTGTTTTGTTTTTTGTTTTGTTTTTAACCAGGAAAACAATAAATAAATAGGTTTTTGGATACTGCACAGATGCTATTTTACATCACAAATTTCAAGAGAATATACCTGAATATAGGTTTCAGACTGTCTATAGCTAGTTTTAAACAAGTGTACAGATGGTGCTTAAGCAGCCGTAAGAAGATCCTTTTCTTCTGTTTTTTTTTTTTAAAGGAAAGCCATGTCTACTTGGTTTGTGCATCCATTCTGAGTAGAGGCATTGTGCCCTGAGATCTCTCTTTGGCACAAGTACCATAAAGTACAACAGGCCAGAATAAAGACAAAGAGCACCACCACTCACTCATAAGCCTACCTATAAGTCATTTCTTCGGTCTGAATCAGCCTGTATATTGGAATTTAATATCTACTGAATTGAAATCAGAACTCTTTTCTTAATGCAGATGGGAATGATGTGAAGGCAGTGCATTTTTTTTTGGGGGGGGGGTGTGTTTTTTTTGTGTTGGGGTTTTTTGGTTGGTTGGTTTGGTTTTGTTATTTTTTTTTTTGTTTGGTTTTTCTTTTCTAAAAGTTCCAATATTGGTGCACGCCTCAGAATTATTTTCACAAACCTTAAAACTTGGTCCTTTAACAACATAGGTTTCAACAAAGTAGAGGATTACGTGCCTGATCTATGAACCAAAGAGCCACCTAAAATATCAAGTCTGATTGTCAATGTCTTCATACCAAACATTTCTTTATGCATAGCCCTGTATTTATCTGCTGTAGGGGCATCAGTCGGAATGTTCCAAGTGTCCTGAGTTCAGCAGTAGCAGTGATTTTTCTCCTTCTTAGTAGCTGGTGAAGTGCTGTGATTTTGACTTTTGGTCTGGGAACAGCACTGATAACACCAGTGGTTTTAGTTGCTGCACAGTAATGTTTAGTCTGACCAAGGACTTTCTGAGTCTCATGCTCTGGCAGGGAGGAGGGGAAGCTGGGAGGAAGCAGAGATAGGACACCTGACCCAAACTGACCAAAGAGGTATTCCATACCACAGCATGCCATGCCCAATATATAAACTAGGGGCAGTTACCTGGAAAGGTTAGATCACTGCTCAGGTTGGGCTGGCCATCAGTCAGCAGATGGTGAGTGGTTGTATTCTCTTCCCTTGTTATTTCCCTTATTATTATTGGTGGTAGCAGTAGTGGTTCTGTGTTACACCTTAGTTACTGGACTGTTCTTATCTGAACCTGTGGGAGTTATACTCTTTCGATTCTCCTCCCCATCCCTCTGGGAGCAGTGGGGAGAAAAGGGGGGGAGTGAGCGTAAGGGAATCTCTCCTTCATTGGTTGACTACCCTAGGAGGGGAAAAAAAGATGTGTAATTGCTAAGCACTTCTATTATATACCTCCCAAAGTATAGAGGTGGTGACCACACCAGGAACTCAAGCCAGATCAGTTTCATGATCAATGATTCTATTGTATTACAAGTCATTACCATAAAGTATAATGAAACCTTAGCCCAAGGCCCCCAGCTGATGAACACTAACACAGCAAATACCGGCTGTAAGTAAGGTACAGCATGCTGAAACTGTGAGATCAAGAGCAACAACTTTCAGAGCCAATAAATCAGCATTGTGATGAATGACTATTAATCTGAAACAATGAATGCTTATCACAAATACGATTAGACACACTCCAGTCAGATCTGTCTTTATCTCAACCCTTCGAGCTCCATGCTGGCACCAAAAAGAACTCTCATGGTTTAAACCCAGTCAGTAACTCAGAACCACGTAGCCACTTGCTCACTCCCCCACTTGCCTCTGCCCGGCTCCCAGAGGGATGAGGAGGAGAATCAAGAGAATGTAACTCCCATGGGTAGAGATAGGAACAGTCTAGTAACTAAGGTATAACACAAACCACTACTGCCACCACCAGTAATAATAATGATGAGGGAAATAACAAGCAAAGAGAATACAAACACTCACCACCCACTGACCGATAGCCAGCCTGACCTGAGCAGTGATCTAACCTTTCCAGGTAACTGCCCCCAGTTTATATACTGGGCATGACGTGCTGTGGCATGGAATGCTCCTCTCTCTAGTTTGGGTCAGGTGTCCTGTCTCTGCTTCCTCCCAGCTTCCCCTCTCCCTGGCAGAGCATGAGACTCAGAAAGTCCCTGGTCAGATTAAACATTACTGAGCAGCAACTAAAATCATTGGTGTTATCATCGCTGTTCTCAGGCCAAAAGTCAAAAACACAGCACTGCACCAGCTACTGAGAAGGAGAAAAATTATTGTTACTGCTGAACCCAGGACATCAAGGAAGACCATTTATTGAACCTAGCTAGATTCTAACATAGCTTTTCAATTTTTATTTTTTTTTTCTTCTAAGGGAGAAAATAGGAAACTAGAAACCCAATCCAAGAGTGCAGCACAGGCTGGGATATACTTACCTGGGGAGCAACTCTGTGGAAAGAGAACTGGGGGGCCTGGTGAACAGCAACATTATGAGTGAACACTCATTATGAGTGGTGTGCTGTGTCAGCATGGAAAGCCAACAGTATGCTGGGTTACATCAACTAGGGCATCACCAGTAGAGATAAAGATATCATTATCCCACTCTATTCAGTGCTGATCAGACCACACCTGGTTTTCTGTGTTCAGTTTTGGTTCTTGCTATACAAAAAAGATGTGGACAGGGTGGAGAGGCTTCAGAGAAGGGCCACAACGATGATCAAGAACTGGGAAGCCTTCCATGTGAGGAAAGCTTGAGAGAACTGGGTTTGTTCATCACAGGCTTAGGGGGAAAACTTGCCACCATGTGCTAGTATTTAAATGGTGGTTACAAATAAGATGAAGGCTCCCTTTTTACATAAAATCACATGGAAAAGATGAGGGGTAATAGGTAGAAGTTACTCCTAGGAAGATTCTGGTTGGACACAAAGGGGAAAATTTTCATAATGAGAACAATCAGCCACTAGAATAATCTCACCAGAGAAGTGGGTTCCCCAGCATTGGACATCTTTAAGATTCAGCTGGACAGGGTACTGAGACATGTTGTCTAGACTGTGCTTTCAACAAGAGTCTGGAGCAGATAATCCTTGAGGTCTCTTCTGACCTGGAATTCTACGGTTCTGTAATTCAACTGTATTCTATGCAGACTGTATCTTACTTACTCATCTGCCTTCCTTCCCCTAGAAGCCTGTACTCTGTTTCTACAGTAGAATGTAAAAATGACATTTTAAAATTACATGTTTAATCTGTGTTGTCAGCCATCTTGTATGTAAAGAATGAGAGGCACCTCTGAATCAGAACTACCAGCCCTGAAAGCTTACCAGATAAAACCAGGTAGGGTTTTCTATGGTATCTTCAAAGCTTGTTCTTTTACAAATATTTCAACCCAAAAAGATGTATTAGAAAAAGAAAACCAGAATTAGATCATACATTATTATTTTTAAAATGAAATAGAAAAATGTTACATTTTGCAGATTTACATAGTGTCCTTTCCACAGTTTTGCTGGTTTTCCTGGTTCTTGTGTTGTTTTTTCTTGTAATAGTTCTATTGTATATATTACTACAGTATTTTCTGAGCTTAATTTCTTGAAGATAATCCTGGCACGAAGAACAAAAATGATAAAAGTAATAAAGATTAAGTAGCAACCTCTCTTACTGGTTATTGCAACAAACCCATATAAAGATCCTCTAAATAAGGGAAAAGTGAACAGCTGTAAAAAAAACACCAAAACATAAAATACATCTTGGGGCTTTTTAAAGCATAAGCTTTCAAAGAGGTTGCTTTAAGACAGATGAATTTTTACCGTATGTACTATTGTCCCATAAATATGAGGCAACTTCTGTATATATATTTCTGATTAGTCATAGCTAACACAGCTAACAACTGAGACTAATCAGAAATATATATTATTAATAGCTTCTCAAAAGATTTTATTTAATATAATTGTGTTTAAAATGTAAAATCAAATCAAATATATTCTATCACAAAGGCATAAGAACTATTTTGACTAAAAAATTCATTCCTAAATTTATTTTATCTTTGGTATTTGTGGGGGTTGGAATGTATTAAAGCTGTCAGAGACCATGAGAAGGAAGAACTACAGCAGGCAATTAAGAGTGACCTGTCCCTGACTGGTACTTGGAAGATGTTGGAACTGGCAAGGAACAAGGACGTCAGAACTGGAAAGAGGATGTCAATAAGAAAATCAGATAGACCTTTCACCTGATGTAACCAAAAGGCAAACACAGATGTGCTTTGCTAATTGCTTGGAAGCATATAAATATCATGTAATCTTTTCAATAAACGATGCAGCTTGCACTCTACCTCTGGGTCTGTGCCTCCATCCTCACAAATGGCGCCCGAAGAGGGACAAGACAGAGCCGTGACTTGGCTACCGGTGAGGAGCCCAGCCGAACTCCGAAAGGCTGCAGCAATTAACCGATAGCTTTGACTGAGGTAAGCGGCTGGGAATGGGAACATGGGAAACTCAATATCCCCCGAGCACAAATCGGTGTACAGAGTACTAGTAAAATTCCTAGTGAAGAAGGGGGTTACTGTAAGTGAAGGTAAACTGAAAGACTTATGAATATGGGCCTCAGCCCATGCCCCAGAGGCGACATCAACTAATATTTATCAGAAGGGAATATGGGACAAGACTGGGATATCTACCTTTGGGACCCAGCCACGAGAGATGATACAGCAGCACCCAAATTGCTGGCCATATGGCACTCAGTCTATGAGAACACTCCAGATTCTCTCGACCCGGGGCCTGCAGACCCTGAAACTGAGCCAGATCTATTCCTGCCTGATCCTGCCATTGGCTGTCATGAGACACAAGCGTTGCCGGTGCTCACACACCCTCCCGCGCTTATCGATCTGTGGGAAGATGTCCGCCGGCAGGCTGCAACAGCAAATGAGCCAGGCAAAGATGACCCTTTTGATCCCGGACCAATCGACCCTGACAGAGAACCCCACCTCTACCGCCCTGACCCGCATGATAGGTGGAGAAACATTAAAAAAGAAGCGGAAAATCAAGGTGCTGTGAACCTGCCCCACAACCTGAGTGCTCCACATCCCATCCGTCGCAAGGCGAACCGCGGGCTGGACGGCGGGGAGGAAAACGGCGCTCCGGAAGGAGCCGGGTGGAGGCTGCGGCGGGGGCTCCCCTCCGGCAGAGGAGCTGCGCCTGGTGGCAGCGGCGGGACAAGGAGCTGCGGAGCACGGGCGCGCCGCCTCCACCTCCCCGTCGCCGCGATCTCGCTCACTCGCCCGGCGGCGGCAGCAGCAGGCTCCGGCGGGCTCCCCCCATTGCCTGCCCGCGGGCAGAGGGCTGTGATACTCGCCCGCCCCTCGCCGCTGTGTGCTCCGGCAGGAGCGGGTACGCGCTGCGCCCGCCAAGATGCGCGCTGCGGGGCGGAGCGCGGTCCACTCCTCCCGGTGAGAAGCGGGAAGAAACCCAGCCTCTGCCCCGCAGGTCTTTCACCCACAGCAATGGTCTCTTAACAGAGCACGATTCAGTCAAACACGCTACCCTTCAAAATAGAGCTGCCATAGATTTTTTTGCTATTAGCTCAAGGACACGGTTGTAAAGACTTTGATAGAATGTGTTACGTGAACCTGCCTAATCATTCTGAGTCTGTCCATGATGCAATTCAAAACCTAAAGGATGGAGTTCAGATGTTGTGAGTGGAGAGTAGCTGGAATTGGCTAGAAAGTTTGCTGTCAGAATAGGGCATCAGTGCATGCTTGAAAAACATTATTAACATCGCATTAACCTGTGTAAAAATCTCTGTGTATTTTAATCAAACTTCCTTGTTTAATTGCTTGTATAAATCGTTTGTTCACTAAATCTATTAATGATGTTTTGTTAGTTTATAAAGAAGGGGGAGATGGGGGGAATGCTGCTCAAGAAGCTGCGCTAGCAGACCTGGATGAGAGTCCGGACAGCTGGACTCTTATCAGCCACAAACCTTGGGAGAACTGAACGGGACAAGTCGGGAAGAACTGGAGAAAGACCATTGGGTGGAACCGAAGAAAAAGCATCAAGATAATTTCTAAGGACTGTAAATTTGGAAACAGGAGGATGCTTAAGACAAGATAAAGAATATGTAGTCAAGGGGAAGTGGAAGTGAGATTGTAATGAGTAGTGATAGCAGAGAGCTATGTTTAGAAATAATTACTCAAGCAAAGGTGTGTGGACAGTAATGTGATTGGCTGAAAGAGTGCGTGATCAATAAAATTGTTTTGTGATGGAAGAGTACCAAAAGAACTAACCGCTAAGCAGAATACTATAAAAACCTGTAAGCTCACTCAATAAGGGATTTCATTTGTAGTCAGAAACAGAGTCCATGCCTCAGTTGCCAGAAGATTGGGGCTGGCAAAGGGTGCTGTCCCATATAAAGGATGGCCCGTGTGCAGTAGGGACCTTAGGCATGTTTATCCCTACTAACACTATGATAATAAATAAGCGAGGATTGTGTTCTTGAAGGTCAAAGCACGCTTTTCAACCGAGCTGCGATGACAAAGTAAATTTCTGGAACCCAAGTGAAACAATAGCTGCTTCATTTTTAGCTCCCGGAGTAGCTAGCACTCAAGCTTTGGCAACTTGAATAAGTTAGGATGTTGGCTTGGTAAACAAACTAATGTTACAGCATCCACTCTCTCTGCGTTGCTCACTGATGTTGACTCCATAAGACACGCGACTTTGCAAAATAGAGCAGCAATCCATTTTCTCCTCTTAGTGCATGGACATGGGTGTGAAATTTTGGAAGGAATGTGTTGTATGAATTTGTCAGACCATTCAGAATCTATACATGAAAGTATCTGTAAATTAAAAGACAGTGTAATGAAGTTAAGGTAGGATGATAAAGATTGGTTATCATCGCTTTTCTCTAATTGGGGCATAACTGGGTGGCTATTGACTTTGGTTAAGGGAGGAATGATCTTTTTGCTTGCTCTCTTTGCCATTATATGTGTTGTACCTTGCTTATTACAATGTATGCAGCGAATGTTATCCCAAGCTTTTGAAAGACGTGTATACTGCATTGCAAAAACAAGAAGGGGGAATTGTGCGGGTTGGAATGTATCAAAGCTGTCAGAGACCATAGGAAGGAGAAACTACAGCTGGCAATTAAGAGTGACCATGGGAAGGAGGAACTATAGCAGGCAATTAAGAGTGACCTGTCCCTGACTGGTACCTGGAAGATGTTGGAACTGGCAAGGAACAAGGACGTCAGAACTGGAAAGAGGATGTCGATAAGAAAATCAGATAAACCTTTCACCTGATGTAACTGCAAGGCAAACACAGATGTGCTTTGCTAATTGCTTGGAAGCATATAAATATCGTGTAATCTTTTCAATAAACGATCCAGCTTGCACTCTACCTCTGGGTCCGTGCCTCCATCCTCACAGGCATTTAAATGGTTTCATTATTGCTTCTCAGTTAACAATGTTCTCTTTTCATACAGGGTTGAGACATGAGAATATACCAGTTATCTTTGAATGTTTGAGCATTTTTGAATATTTTTGTATTTTGTGTATTTGACTACTTTTTAAAAAGAGAGAGAACTAGGACAGGAATAACACCTAATTCCATGGTTTTCCCTATGCCCAAAACAAATGTGACATAATGTTAGAGCTGAGCAACCATCTTGGACCCTTGTCCTTATTATTGTTTCTGCACTCTGCATAGAGCAATCAGTACCCAGAAGACCCAGTCCAGGACCTAGTTACCAGGGAGCTGGTAACTCCCCCAGTAAAGGGAGTTCAGATGCACTCCCTTAACTACTAGGCTGCAACTTCATGCTTCTTTGTATACTCATTTCAATTGCCAGGGAATCTTAAACTACTTTTTTAACAACCAAATAGCTTCATAAAATGGGAGACACTGACCCCTACCATTCAAAATCAGCCTTCTAAGAAGAAGAGAGATGTGGCATCAATTTCCATGCATGTGGCAATTTCAGGCTGTTATAAAAAAAGGTAAGAAAGAATACCACAGAACCTGTAGTTTGCAGAGGATGTTTTTCCACTGGTCTATTTAGTGGATCATTAAGTCCCTTACATGTGGATTAGACACTGGCTATGACTACCCTGTGAAAGATGAAGCAGGGTGAATGCTTTGATTCTGGAGCTCAGCCATGTCTGAGAATGCCACCTCCCTGCTCAAAAGTGGCATTTCCGACTCCCACCCTCCGGGCTGCTTTACAATCACAGAAATTCTTGTCATGCTTTGGTCTTTGTGTAAAAAGTTGGGCAATGAAGTGTCCCTTGACCATACCAGGAAATCTAGCATAGCTAAGGAAGAAGGCACTGATTGTACCAGTGACTCCTGACCCTGGCGAAGTGGGGAAGCAAGAGCAGGGATAACCAGTCATCCTCTGACAGCCTTAGAACACTCCTTCCCTTGATGGTAGCTCAGGTGGAATGGTAGCATTCTTACTAGAGTTTTGGAAAAGGTCTAATATTTATTGACTTGGGTTGCGGCCACAATGGAAATCTACAAATGACTTAAGCATATTATTCTGTGACCCTATAAATGTGGTAGTGACTGAGATCATTAAGTCTTCTGGACTGCAGCAAGCTAAAACCAGAATCTCCCTCTGAGCAGGACACCTCTTAAAACTCACAAATGCTAGTCTGCAATAATCAGAGGACTGTCTCCAAAAGTTGATGAAAAATTTTTGTTTATATGCCTAATCCATGTAATAAATAATTGAGTGAACCTTGCCATTGACCTTTGTTAAGTCACACTTTTATAAATTCATATTAAAACTGCTCTTGCTAATACCTTTGATGGTGTTTCTTTGAGCAACCACTTATTTTGTGACAAATTGGCAGAATAAGCAGGATTCCTAATCAGGATTTCATGACACTGGCTGAAATGTCCACATTCCACATTTCAGCCACCTGAAAGTCAGTCATGGAGTTCCTTGCGCTCATCATGCCCAAGGATATGGCTATATAGACTGATGCAAGTAAGACTATAAAGCATCCAGCCTGGAGCTATCTTGTGTCTGTCCAATTGTTATGTAAAAAATGTAGTTCAGGTCTGTCTGTACCTGTTCAAGAAGATATCCCCTGGTTTTCTTTGTTTATCAAGCCTAGATTTCATTGCCAAGAAAGCAGAAGCACAAAACTATGATTTCATAATGAGCTTGGGTTTTATTCCTCTATGCAAAAGACACCTCTCCTTGAACTAGAAATATTAAGGTGAACATGAATAAGATGTTTACATAAAATTTCTTCAGACCATCTGAAAAAACAGCAGCGCTATTAAGACTTTAGTTATATGCAGTTGTTTCATGTTCAAAATCTGTCAATTCAGTGGAAAGCAGACAAGGGTTTAGTTGCTGTACAATAGAAAATATAACATAAACAAGCCTGGTTTCCTCAATATTAGGATAAAAAACATATGTAATGTGGCTTCTTAATCTTGTGTGAAATTGTTCATTTACCAACAGAGTTTGTGACTGCATTAGGATACAAGTCTGGTGCTTTGTTGAAGCAATGTGTAACAGAGAGATAATAGGAAAGAAGAATGGCAGTAAACAGATTTGTGCAAGTTGAACAAGGTCAAAACTATGGGACTGTTTTTTTTTCAAAAATGTAAATATGGCTAAAGCGAATGGGCAGGTCTCACCTGCATTGTCAGCACTTAGGGTAAGCTGCAAATAACTAATGTTTCCTTGGTCTGGACCACATTTTACAGACCAGGGTCATACCCTACATACTGTAGGTTAACTGTTGTGACATTGTCCAGTGCAATTAGACATACAATTCTCTGAAGGGATTTTTTTTTTTCCCCCTTTAAGAATTATTTTGCAAGCATCAAAAAGAGAAAATCTCTTACAGTTGGCTTTTTTTTTTTCCTCAGTTCCCTTTCCCTTTTTATATCCCTATGAGGATTATATGCAAAGTATACAGCCTGAATGTGTAGATTAGCTTATATATTGTTTAGTAGTGTAAACCTCACATGATAGTATGAACAACTTTTAATATACCAGTATGTAGCTAGTAAGTATGATAAACGTCTCTTCAAGGAGTAGATTTTCTTTGTAACTGTGTTGCAGTATGTAGTCTGCTTATATTTCATTGTGAAACAGACACTGAGAGAGAAAGACACTTGAGATACGAGCAGTGACAGAAAGATTAGTAACCACGTGAGTACTTCTCCCATCTGTATCAGGAAACAATCAAGCTCTTGCAAAGGCCGTTTCATTCTGAATGTAAAATGAGCAATTGTCTTGTATGATCCTCTTTTACATAAAACCAAAATGAAGAAATTATTCTGTGGGGTTTTTTTTGTTATTTCAGACATGACTGGACATGTCTGAAATAATATTTATTTAGACTAATAATAATTATTTAGACTGCTCCTTTTGATGAATACTGCATCAAGAGCCCAGACCAGTTGTATGAGAATGAGAGAGCCATGGGAATGTATTTCTGTGTTTGATCTCTAGGGAAATCTCATGAGATACAGCATCTCAAAGTCCTGGGATGACAAACAAGATGCTAATGAATCAGAGGTGCCTGGCAGCTTTTCCCGGCTAGTATTCTATCCCTTTTCCATTTACTGCCTGCAAGACTTTTCTCACAAGATCAGCAAAACAAAATCAGCAGTAACTAGTTGGTTTAATACATAGTATCATGTAGTATTGCCTTGTTTGCTCTAGTGCTCAATACTTGGCCTTTGCACATACATTTTTCTCCTCATCCTGGAGGAAGTACTTATCTTTATATACAAATAGCTCATGCTATGGTGTGACTGCAGTTTGCTTAAAACAGCATTAACTTCTGAATCCAAACATTGGTGCTTTTTGGAGAAAGAACTAGTATGCAATCAGGAAGACAGCAGTAGAGCATGCTAAGCCTTACATATAGCTAAGGGAACGGATGTCTCTAAGGAGTACTGCAGAGGCCAGGCATCTCTATCTTTGCATTAGGAATCAAGATTCTCTCCCTATCCTCACACTTGATGCAATTACAGGGAAGATTATATTCTTTAGGCCTTCTATTCTGTCTTTTATCCCTCCTGAAACAGTAGATAATGCTCTGGGCTTTCCACAAACCAAGGTTTAATACTGATCTTTCTCAGTGCTTTTCCCGCAGAAGAGGATGATTTGTTTGTAATATAACCTTGATTGAGCTGTGCATGCCCCTGCTGATATCAGCAATACTGTTAGTGCAGTTAAAAACTAATCAGGGTTAGGAAACATGCAGATTTTATGGAGACATCATAGAAGATCATAAGAAGACAACTCCCAGTCTGAAAATTTTGTGATGCTGGAAAGGACTGTAAGGGAATCCTATGATCCTCCAAAGCAATCAGGCAAAGTTTTGGTGTTAATCTGTCATTTCAGAAGCACACAATAGAGAAAACTGAACATAAATTCCTGATGTTAAAAGAAACTAATGAACAAAAACACCTACAGAAAAAAGAAGCGGTCAATTTTAGGTTCACTCCTAGTTTTACATCAGTAGAGAGGTACCAAAGAGTACGTCTGTTGTTGGCTTCTGCAGGAATTCTCCAACTTTAATTAAAGCAAGCTGAAAGCAGTCCTATATACTCTCTTTAATCCTCAGTTTTGTTTTTATTGTGGGTGCTCATACAGAGATGGCCGTGCAACGAAAGTCATCTATACCAGTGATAAGCACTTTCTTCACCTGGAAAATTCTCTCCTTTCTCCTATAACACCTTTAAAAACTTTAAACACACAGCCAGTGTAATACAAGTCACTATTTGTCCAGTATCTGATAAACACAGATTACAAAAGGATGGCATTTTTTACTCTTATAAAGCCCTTAGTAAAAAGTCCTTGTAGAAGACTGAATAAAATCATAGCCAATGTAGTATACTGATGGATCTGCTTATTCATTTGTATGTTGTACATGATCACACATTAATCTCATGTATGTCAAGTTCAGTATGTTTCATCGTTGTTCCCTGCTTTTGTGTTTTCATGCTTTAATAATAGGGAAGAAACAAATTAAGTATGCAACTGGCTTTGCTGTGTTTTGAAATGCAACTTCATCATGCACTTTCTGAATGCAAATGATAATAAGCTTTTTATTTCTTGTATAACCTATATGGGAAATAGGGATAATTAAAACCTGGGACTTGAGACAGTGTAATGAGCTCTTACTGATTTGCAACTCCATATGAATAATACTCTTTGCTTTTAATGTGTGCATAGAAAAGAACTACTGACAATTAATGAAACCTTTATGTGGATTTGGTTTCAAAATTCCCTATTAAATGATATTTCGAGAATGTATTAATTTTACCTAACATGAGTTAAGTGCCAGAACTTCAGGATGTTGTGCTCCACACAACAAAACCACTACAAAATGGTCTCTCTTACATCTCTGAACAGGACTATACATCAGTTTTACAGCTAGCCACACAGCTATCAATGTGAGTTTCAGTAAGCCAGAAAACTGAGCCTTTGAAAGAAAAGCAGTTCTAAAACACATAACCACTAAAGTCTAGAATAACATCTTCAGAACAAGTGTCTATGCTTAAAATTCTGTTACCACATATGACACTGAAATAATTATTAATCTTGAATATCATCGCATTTGGCTTATTAAAATAACTAACTTGACTTGGTTATTGGATTAAAATGTGATTTCCCAGCCTTGGAAATTGTTAACTTGAAAATTTCAGTTTCCTTTAATAAGACAAGAAACATAAACAAGTAATTTTGGCATTATTCTAGCACAGGCTATTGAGTATACTTTGCTGTCACACCTTTCCTGAATAAGTCTGAGCCATTTAAGGCAAGGTCAAAAGAAAGCTATCAAAGACTTCTGAGTTAGATGTTGCTTCCCATACTGCAGTGATACTGAATTCAGCCACTCACTAGTCCTGAAACCACCTTTACTCTTTGCTGCTAAATGAGATCTTTAGGGTAGCTATAAGAATCCCCATTAAAGGTATAAGAAACAGTAGTTTTCATATGCCTTTATAAAAGTGTGACTTAACAAAATTTGATTGCAAGGTTCAGCCTATTACTTCCTAAATGAATAAAATATACAAAGGAAAAATGAGGTAAAATCAAGCTAAAACAATTTTTATAGAAACCAAAGATGAAAAAGGGTAATAGCGATGTTCTCGTTGACACCCCTTGAGTGGAGGATGTCCAATGCTTTCTAAACTCCTGGTGGAGCCTTGGTGAGGCTAGGCTTAGTCTTAGTCTCCGACTTCATTAACTGTTTGTATCTAAAGGGTTACAAGTGGCAGGGGAGCCCAAGAATGCTGGCTAATATTCAAGGATCACCTGCTTGAAGCTCAGGAGCATTGCATCCCAACAACAAGGAAATGCAGCAAGAAGGCCAAGAGGTGTCCATAGATGGTTAAGGAGCTGCTGAGCAAACTTAGAAGGAAAAAAAAAAAGCTTATGGATAGTGGTAGCAAGGACAGGCAGCCTGGGATGAATAGAGAGACATTGTCCGGGAAGCTAGGGATCAGGTCAGGAAATCTAAGACCCAGTTAGAATTGAGTCTGGCCAGGGTTGTCTAGGATAACAAGAAGGGCTTCTATAGGTACCTCACTAACAAAAGAGCAATATACCTATAGACTAGAGATAACGTGGGGCCCCTCTGGAAGGAAGTGGGAGAACTGGCTACCCTGGATTTGGAGAAGGCTGAGGTTCTCAATGGCTTCATCTCTGTCTTTACCACCAGGTGCTCTAGCCATGCTGCTCAAATCTTGGAAGGCAGATGCAGGAACCTGAATATGCACAAGTCCATGGGGCCTGATAAAATCCATGCATGGGTCCTGAATGAGCTGGCAGATGAAGTTGCTAAGACACTGTCCATCACATTTGAAAAATCATGGCAGTCAGGTGAAGTTCCCAATGACTGGAAAAAGGGAAATATAACCCCCATTTTCAAGAAGGGGAATATGGAAGACCCAGGGAACGGCAGACCAGTCAGTCTCATCTCTATGCCTGGCAGGATCATGGAGCAGATTCTCCTGTAAAGCATGCTAAGGCACATGAAAAACAATGAGCTGGCTGGTGACAGCCAACATGGCTTCACTAAGGACAAATCATGCCTGACCAATTTGGTGGTTTTTATATGATGCGGCTATAAGCCTGATGGATAGAGGCAAAGCAGCTGATGTCATCTATCCGGACTTGTGAGAATCATTCGACACTGTCCTGCACAATGTGCTTGCCTCTAAACTGGAGAGACATCCATTTGACAGATGGACCACCCAGTGGATACACAATTGGCTGGATGGCTGCACGCAGATAGTTGCAGTCAATGGTTCAACATCCAACTGGAGACCAGTGAAAAGTGGTCTCCAGCTGTCGGTGTTGGTAACTGATCCTGTTCAACGTCTTTGTCGGCAACATGGACAATGGGATTGATTGCGCCCTCAGGACATTTGCCAGTGACACCAAGGTGTGTGGTTTAGTTGATACACTGGAGGGAAGGGATACCATCCAGAGGAATCTTGACATACTTGAGAGGTGGGCCTATACCAGACTCATGACATTCAAAAATGTGAAGTGCAAGGTCCTACACCTGGGTCAGGGCAATCCCAGGCACAGCTACAGGTTGGGTGGAGAAGAGATTCAGAGCAGCCCTGTGGAGGACTTGGGGGTGTTGGTCAATGAGAAACTGAACATGCACTGGCTTCAGTGTGCACTCACAGCCCAGAAAGCCAACCATATCCTGGGCTGCATCAAAAGAAGGGGGAGGTGATCCTGCCTCTCTACTCTGCTCTTGGGAGACCCTACTTGGAGTATTGAGTGCAGTTCTGATGTCCTCAATAGAAGAAGGCCATGGAGCTATTGGAGAAGGTCCAGAGGATTGCCACGAGAATGATCAGGGGGCTAGAGCACCTCCCATACAAAGACAGGCTGAGAAAATTGGGGTTATTCAGCCTGTAGAAGAGAAGCCTGTGTGGTGACCCCATAGGAGCCTTCCAGTGTCTGAAGGGGGCCTACAAGGATGCTGGAGAGGGACTCTTCATTAGAGACTCTAGTGATAGGACAAGGGGTAATGGGTTTAAACTTAAACTGGCAAACTACAGGTTAGATACAAGGAAGAAGTTCTTCATTGTGCAGGTAGTACTGGAACAGGTTGCTCAAAGAAGTGGTAAATGCTCCATCCCTGTCAGTGTTCAAGGCCAGGTTGGACAGAGCCTTAGGCAACATGGACTAGTGCGCATAGCAGGGGGGGGTGGAACTAGATTATCTTAAGGTCCTTTCCAACCCTAACCATTCTGTGATTCTGTGATTTTACATAAGTGTACCAATTCACCAGAGAGGTGATTCTTACATAGCTTTCACCTAGTAGCAGTCTGTGGTTTTAAGATGGATCTTAACATTTACAATGTGAATCATAGGTATTTACTACACTTGCTGTATATACACACATGCAGATGCAGACACAAAGACATACAAAGGCGCTTGTTAAAAATTGCCATTGAGTTCAGTGAAGTATTCTAGTCAAATATGTTGGTATTACTCAGTGTGTGAGGGTTGAGCCTTGAGGAGTGTGGGGACTTCAGCCCACGTCCCAGCATCAGCTTTTGGAGATGGTTCTCTAGTTATCACAGACTATAGAGTTTGTGAGCTTTGAGTGGCATCTCACTCGGAGTCTGTTGCAGTCCAGAAGACTTCAATGTTTCTCAGTCAGAATCACTATTTATAGGGTCACAGAATAATTCGCTTAAGTCATTAGAAGATTTCCATTGTGGCCACCACTCAAGTCAATAAATACTAGACATTTTCCAAAATTCTAGTAAGAATGCTACCATTCCACCAGGGCTACCATCAAGGGAAGGAGTGTTAGGCTGTCAGGGGATGACTGTTTATCCCTGCTGTTGCTTCCCCACTTCGCCAGGGTCAGGAGTCACTGGTACAATCAGTGCCTCCTTCCTTAGCCATGCAAGAATCCTCACTATGGTCAAGGGATACTTCACTGCCCAACTTATTACACAAAGGACAAGGCGTGACAAGAATTCCTAAGATTGTAGAGCAGCCCAGAGGCTGGCAGATGCACCATCACAGTTCCCACAAATAGGGAGCTGTCTCTATTTGATGCTCAGAGAGAACTAATCGTGAATGAGAATTGCACCAACCAAAAGAGTCAGTGGGCAATAACTCCATTTAGTCCATGTGAAGCACTGAAGTAAGGTGTAATCTTAATATACCAGTCCTACTGAAGCCTTCACAGGTTGATTCTGGTCCAGATATACATTCCTATATCAAACAGGAGTCACAGCTGAGAGATATCGCCAAGATTCAAATGTCTCCTTTGGAAAATGGAGCAGGATTTATCTCATTATCTGAAAAGTTTTCTAGAACATCTGGTGTTTGAAGTCACAATCCAGGGTATGAATCTTGAGTTTTGGGTTCTTTACCACCCCTGAAGATTTTCAAATCCAAGTTTCTAAACCCTAGCGCAACAGTACAAAACCATGGATTGTCTGGATCCTTTGTTCATTTCTTGTCAGGCCCTTCGGCTCTCACTCCATTCCCAGCTCAGAAACCCTTCTTTCTATTGTAATACACTACAATACTGCATTTCTACTTCAAACAACTCCCTGGCAAGTGTTACAACTGATCTTTCTTTTTTTTTTTTTTTGCTTATTCACATTAGAAGCTTATATCATCATTATCAGCCTTAGATAACGCAAATTCTTAATATTTTACTATTGCATGTTGTTTAATTTTTATTCTTCAGGAAGGTCATCCTGTGCATATGTATAATATCATAGACCTTTCTTACACTTTTTTGTGAGACATCTCTCAAACTGCCAGCCTTACAAGCCCATTCCTTCTATTTGTACTGTGGCCACAAACCAAATATATTAAAAAAACATTTCTACTTTAATAATACTTTTTTTCCTTTCTATTACCATTTTTCTCTTTTATTCATTGCACATACTCCTTGCTATATTCCATCTTTTTTTACAGTATCAAAGAAATATCATAATTATATCATAATTTTGTTCTATTCCAAATGTATTCTTTTGCAAGAATCTATACTTCTTTCCTTTAGGAAGGATTCAGGTATCTAAGCGACCTGTCAAATCAGTAATGTTTTAGTAATAAATTTAGTAATAAATCCATGTAATGTTTTATAACTTCACTGTCCCCTTTCAATTTTTTTAATTATCCTGGCTTTCAAGACATGCTGCATTTGAGAGGAAAGCCATCAAAGTAGCTTAGTATCAAGTCATTCAAGACCCTTTTCTTGCTTCCTTTTATTATCCTCCTATTTTTGTTTTTATTTGTACAAATTACTTTTTTTGTTATCCCTTTACAAATTACTCCCTTCACATGTAAAATTGTTAAAACCGTTTATTAAAAGTTTCATTAATTCATTCTCCAGTGCCCTGTGTTGAAATTGTGATTTCCTGTGTTGGAAGCCATGTTACACACAGTGTTTGCTGCAGAAGGAATAAAATTCTTGACTGTGAAATGAAAAGGTTCACAGAGGCTAAAAGAAACTATTTTCACAAAACCTCAAAAAAGATACTCCAGGATTTGCACTGCATCCTTTCAGGCGAGAAATCTGACTGATCAGACAGCAACAACAGATAAACTGTCTGTGCAGCCACACCTCCTGTTCCATCCTTCAAACCCCGAAATACAACATTGTACATGGAGTACGTTCTTCCCCTGAAGGTGCATGGAGCCATGTCTGATCTGTTCTGGTTTCTGTGTCTCAACCAAAGCTGAAATAGTTTTTAAATCCCTAATGAAATCATTTTTAGCTGCAATAATTTGTAAGATGCGCTGCCCACAGATTGCTTTTTCTTTTCCCCTTTAAAAATAACAGCCTGAATCAAAACTTGAAGCCTTGCAATCAGAAAACAAACTGTACTATTCCGCCTGTACTGGAAAAAAAAAAAAAAAAAAAAAAAGAAAAAATGTTAAGACTGGTAGTTATACTGCCTTTACTTCTGATAAGCATTTTTTACTCAATGTCACCCAAATTATAGAGACCTATGATTAAAAAAATATAAGCAGTAGTATTAGAAGGGTTTGAATTTTATGTTGTCTTACATATGGCTGAAAATTATTCCAAATATCATTTTTAGTGTACCCAGCATAAAGTTGGCTCTGTTCATTTATTTTTGGTTTATATTTGTCTTTGTGCATTTCTGCTCCCTGCAGTCCCTGCAGACAATTACAGCAATGCTTTTCTGCAGGATGCTAATAATGTTGGGAAGCAGATTTTACATGATCTTGAAAGAGCTCAGTTTTCATTTAAAAGATACATTCTCCAGCTGCGTAATATGACTAGATGCTGTAAAGACAAACCTGTAATACCAGTAAAACTGCAGCAGATGGCACTAGAAGGAGGGTTAATCAGGGCCATGAGGAAGATGAGGGGATCAAGAAAACTGAAATAAATAGGACAAAAAGAACAGAAACGTTTTACAATTGTATCTCTCTTTATTCCTTTTTTTTTTTTTTTCCAGTCTCCTGAAAAAAAAGAGAAAGTGGTAAAGCTGGTTGGATGTAGAAAATGTTGGCTTGATAGAGCTGGATTAGTGAAAGGTGAGATGCAGAAGATAGTAAGTGAATTGCTAATTTCCAGTTTAGTTGCTGGTTTCCAAGGACTCTATGGGAAATGAGGAATTTACTGGGATGGATTAAAACAAATATCTTCATCCAGATGGTATTGTTACTGATGATATTGCTTACTTCCATTCTTGTGCTTCACAAGGAAATATTCATTTATTATATTTGTTTTCATTAAACAATATATATATAGTAAATAACGATGATACAATGAAAATGAAAATAATTGTTCTCTTGCAAAGTTTCCCTTCTGCCAGAGGCAGAGGAAACTGCATTCCCTGGCCTATATCTTATAACTGTCCTATGTCTTTATCATCTTTTAAAATTGTTCTAAGCACATCACAGCAGTACCAGGAGTATCATTAGCATGAATTTAAAAGTGTTTCTTCTTTATAGACAAAAAGTCATAGTAAGAATAATTTTTAAGAGGAATTATTTTTCTATCAGTTTGAGTCCATTATAAAGTCCTTTATTTGTAAATGAAAGCTGGCAACACCAAAATCAAATTATTTGAGTTTTGCACAACCAAATTTTGCAGATGTTTTAACAGTGAGGATGAATGTATAAAAAACCATAGTTGTCTTTCTGGGCACTTGCAGTCTTTCTTAATAATACATATATGCAGATCCACTGGGAAAGATCCTTTATCAAACCAGATGAACAAAATGTTAAGTTTCTAAGGAAAACAGAATGAATAGGGTATTTGTCACACAGAGAAATTTCAAAAACAAGATATGAGAAAGAAAACAAAACACTGAAAGAGTGAGGGAAATAAGAGTCCACCACGAAAAGACACTTGTAAAAAAGCTATGCATCCAAACAGGAGTGGAAAAGACTTCGAGTTCCACAAAAAGGAGCTCAGAAATTAATAACAAGCATGGACATCAAATGGAAGAGATGCTGGAATAGAGGCAAGATTATAGTGAGCAGAAACAGTTCGTGGATGCAGGAGAGAGATATTTCATGATGCAACAGCAGAGAAGAGGTTGCGATATTCTGGGTGAATCAAGATGTGTTACTTTATGTACTTTCTAGATACCACAGATTCATCCCTGAATAAAGAAGATAATTACCTTCACATTATAGATACATACTGTTGTATAGACTTCTGTAATGCTGCCTATTCATACACAAACGTATGTGCACATTTCAGCATATTATTTTAAGACCATTTTTTCATCATTATAAAAGTACATTATATCCATCTATATATTTACTTGTAATTCAGACAAAAAAAAAAGTGACTTTTCTCTGCCAGATGTTATTCTTCTCATGACTGAAAGCTTTTTTATGAGACAAATATTTACCAAAATGGCATTGGCCTTTTTACTGAATTTGCATTACATTACCAGAATAACAATTCTTCCTAATTCAAGCCCTGAGGTTTTTAGAGCTAATCCTAAACAAAACTACTCCATAGAAAGTCCTTGCCAATATTTTATGTGATATTTGTCCTATTTTTAAACATGAAATTTTGTCTAGCTGCAGAGTCCAGTACAATCTCATGGGATATTTTTTAGAGATGAGATGCAGCACAAGGAATATTTTTATGCTCATATTAATTTGGTCAGAAGGTCAATATTAACTCAAGGAACTATATGACAAAGAAATCCAGCTTATGGACAAATTGCTCTATACTTGTACTAAACTCTGGAAATAGAGTTAATAATTTAAGAGAAGATTCAGAAGACCTTATGCTCTACGTAATTTTTAATACTGTTTCTTTACGCCTTTTTCACACAAATAAAAGTTGGTATGGAGGAGAGGAAGACTGGATGCACAATATATTATGTTAACTTCCCCATAATCCTTGTACCCAGGATGTTCAGAAATAGGCCTTTTTGTCGTAATCAAGTTGATTTGCTATTTTAAAAAGAATGTAACCAAAATCTCCATTAAGCACCATTCAAAATATTTTTGGTGGTTTTTTTTTTTTGCATTTTTATTCCTGTTATTTTGGTTGAGCCTTGAATATATTTTTGTAAAACCTAAATTAGGCTGGCTGAGGTAGCATGAAACCAAAACACAGCTTACTCTTCCATCTCTAGTTGAATCAGAGCATTCTTTAAGGGATAAAGAAATTGATCTAAATAAACAAATCAAGTTCAGAAGTTTATGGGGTTTAGTTCACATTTCTTCTCCATCCCACAGCTGACACCAAACCATTCTACATGACAATCTGCATTAAATTACATAGTCTTTGCAACACACAAGAAGGAAACTCATCAGTATGCTGTCTAGGGTCTGGCCCACCAACACCAGAATCCTTTCGGATGGAAAAAACTGCTGGTATATCTGAGCATAACAAGTAGGAAGACTCTTTGTAGCGCCTCATCACAGTAATTTTTGCCAAACATAAAGACAGCCTGCACAATGGAATCTTCCAGAAGCAGAGCTGACAGAGCCACCGATGTGGTCCTTTGGTGCAGCCTTTCCCCTCATTAATTTCAGGAATTCTCTAATAAGAGAGGACTTGAGGACTAGACTTGAGGACTAGACTTCTAGACTGTAATTTTTCTATAGTTAACATATACAGCAACTTTGCAAAAACACTTTGAGGATGTAGCTTAATATAAGGACCTGAAATTGCTTCTGAAGTTCATGCCAAATGAAGCGCTTTCCCAATGTAACGTAAGTGCAAGCATTAGGACAGTTTAAGAAAGCTTCCTTTTTGCAAAAGTGTAGAGAGTGTCTCAAAAGCAAAAAGTGTTTTACTTGGGTAACTGGTGGCTAAAGTCTTTTGGGAAAGATTGGCACAATCATATTTACAAGCGTTTATTTTTAGCAGAGAGTACAATAGCAATAAACCTGACCAGGAATATTCATTGTGCAGTTTTCTGAGGTGTGGATGATCATTCGGACCTACTCTCACTTTGTAAGTAAAACTAGACTGCTCTTTTAAGTTCAGGTTCTCTACTACAGGTAAAATGCGTTCATTCAGAAATCCAGAACTTCTAATGCTCTTGCAGCTGAAAGCGTACAAAATTACCACACTAAAAACCCACACACAGAAAGGCAGCATGTGCAGCTAAAGCTTTCCTCTGCCCTCCCTCAAAACAGACTGGAAAAAAAAAAAAAAGAAAGAAGAAGAAAAGAAAAAAGGTATTGAAAAGATAATGACAAAGAACCGGCCAGGGCACGCTTTCAGCAAAGCGGCTGGGCCTCAGTGTTCATGTGCTGGCTGCTCTGCCTCATTGTCTGGGTTTTAGCAGAGCCCACATTTCCTACCTGTCACCACCAGGGGTGTCCAGGACGCGCTGGGAGCGTGAGTGAGGCTTCAGTGCGGGGAGCCTGGCAGTTCAGCAGCACTAGGTGATTCAGTGAAACTGAAGGAGGGATTCTCGCTGCTGCTCTGCGTAGACTGCTGTTGTTACAGGGAAAAACAGATTTGGAGGTGTGTGCGTATGTGTGAGGAGATTCGGAGTGCATTTGATTGAGGTGTCTGGCCGCTGGGAAGCACTGTGAGAAGAGGCAGGGAGAGGCAGTGAGAAGAGGCAGGAGCAGGACTGAAGTACAGAGCAGCTGTTTCCTAATACCCTGGTTCTTCTGGGTGCCTCCGTGAACATGGATTCTGTCACTGAAATCTTCTTGAAGCTGCTGTTTCTTCTGTCTGTTCGTAATTGGCACCTGGCAATGGCAGGGAATAAAGGTAAGTATTGCATGCGATTTAAAACTCAAACCACAGTGTTTTGAAAACTTTGGGATATTTTATTTATAACATTTTTGAGAAAAATGCTTATTGCTTTCAAATCATGACAGCAAGTTGCTAGGCTGAAAATGTTCTAAAATCCTTCTAGAGATTTTTGTCATGAGTCTCTGTACAGAATATTGTTTTTAAAGCTTACCTACAGTCTAAGTGCATCTGAAAGCGTTTTGCTAAGGGTAGCATGTTCAGCCCCATTTAAATGTTTTCTGATTGTAAATGCAGCATTTTCCAAGGAATTTTGTCTTACATGGAGATTACTGACAGATTTCTATTGTGTACTGTTTCAACTTGTTTTTTTAACAATTTATAATTTTGAAAGCTTGCAATCTCCTGAATTAAGCTGGCACAAATAACTAATGGACATTACTGTGCAGTTCAAGAGTACAAATGTAACAGGGAAAAACGTGGGTAGCAAGACTTTATAGTCTCTGCATTGCTTGCTTAGGGAATATTGTTCATGCATGACTAAAGAAGAGAACACTATCAGTTCCAGCAGAGAGGTTTGTTTAGCTTTTTAAAAAATGAGTTAGCCAGTAGTGTAGTCTTGCAAAATAAAGGTAGTGATTACTGTTTTAAAGACAGTCTGCTGTCTAGCAGGCAAATATGATATATACCTGAAAATCTGTTTTCAGTGTTGAATTAGATTAATTATCTTTACATTAAGAATAAAAGTAAAAACTTACCAAAAAATAATTTTCATGGGTTTTATCATTCAGTAGTAGTTCTGAGCTATTCTTGATCAATTTGATTCAGCTTCAGCAAGCTGAAGGATTTAATTTTTCATACATGTGATAGAGCAGTAGCCTAAATGCCAGATGCTCATAACCTTAACAGAGCATATTTTCCCCCTTTCCTATTCATACACTGATTGTGCATCACAGGAATGGGGAGGGCAGGAGCAATGCATCTTTGGGAAGAAAGTGCATGCCAAAGCAAGAAGGAATGTTCAGGAATAACCTTACAGTCCAGTGTCAGGGGACAGCTCCCTGGAAACATGAGGGCAATGGCAGAGAAGTTTGAAGTGCTCAAAGGATCTACAGCCACGGGGGTTTACATGTGGATGGTTCGTAAACTAAACATGCTCCCATGAGCCAGACGTTCACACTGCAGCACCAAAATGATCTTGTGCTGTCATTCAGTAATGATATCTCATTTGATACTCAAGTGCATATTGTAGCCCTGAACATGAATACTAAGTTCCTCTTGTTAAACACCCTACTGCAATTCAGCCTCAGCTTTAATTCTCTTCATCATTCTGCATTGTACAGTTCATGAATACATCCATTTTCACAAGACCATGATAATTGAATTGCACATTAATAGCATTTGGCACTAGGCACAAAACTAAATCAGTTGCTTACAGGGAGGCATATTAAAACCATTGCAAAAAAAGACTTGCATTACACAGTTACGCAGTAAAGCACTAGAGGTCACTCTTACAATTTAGGAAGCAAGGTTTGAGGAAAAGGCTCAAGCTTCTTCCCAAAGCAGAATTATGAACCGTAAAACAAATCAGGTATGAAATACATTTACTGCTGGCCTTCCAAAGTACTTCTCAAAACCAAGCCAGACTTACAGTATAAAAATGAGGGACTTGAATTAAGCAATCTTCCACATTTATTTTAGTATTTATTAATGTGTAGTATCTTTATTTATGAATAATTCCTAAATCCTGTGTCAGATCACTCATCTGAACTGAAAAAGTAAGAACTCTCCCATGCTATAGGCAAGGAAAAGTAAATGAAATTACTTAAATTAAGGAGTGAGTACTAACGTGATGAGAATTTGGCCAATCTAATGCATATTATTACTTTTCAGTATAGAATCTGGAAAAAAAGAATCTCTTTATATATTATTTTGCGAGTGAGCATTTCAAAAGGGGAATTAGTTGGGTTTAAAAGTGACAGTTTCCATCTCAGTTATCAAAGTATTAATTGGTTAGTGTGCTAGGTTTCATAAAGTGACCTTAGGAGGAAAGTTTTTTCATAATTACTGATTACAGTAGGTACAAACAGCAGCCATGATTTATTCCCTTGACCTTGCTTTACTCCTTTCTCTTGAGAAGTTGAGAAGGAAGTGAAATCCATTTCAGTAGTTGATTCTACTTTGGGCATTAATGTATTCAGGCAGGTTTACAAAAGCAGGCAAAGTTCAGTATTCTTGCATGAATTTTGATGGTGAGATTGTCCAGTAGGCTGCCAATCATTACAAAAAAGAAATTAAAAAAAATAGGACTTTTCAATATTCTTCCTCTAAATTATTTTTCTTCTTTTAATTTTATGGTTATTTCTTTTAGTATAATATCCTGAATGCCTAACTTCTGCCTTGTCTTCCTTCAGACCCACTGCCATTAAGACCAAAATAATAACCTTTACACTTTACCTTGAGGTGTCAATGTTGATGTCACTATGTCAGTTTTATAAAGAAACTTTATTAGATCAAAATTAGATCTGTTCTAATTATGTCTGTCTTGAAAGAATCAAAATACTCCTCTTTTGAGAAAATGATTTTTAGGTTCTTAGGTTACCTGAAAGTGACAGACTCTATTGACTACCTAGAATATAAGTTAATTTCTGTGGTAGTTAATTTCTGTGGTTTTATTTTGGGTTTGTGTGCTTGTTTTCTGCTGAAAAAATAACACTAACATTTCCAACAAAGAGCAGTAATAATTCCTGCTGGAAACTCAAACATTTTAAAAGTTCTGTAGTAGTGCTGCCTTGTGATTTCCTATGCTTCCTTCCTCCCAAAGAATTGCACTACCAAAGCAGTTGACAGAACTTTGAAGTGCACAGCCCCAAATAAGTAACTGTGTAAGGTCAAGTGTGAGTTTTAAGTGAAGGATTAAAGTAAGTATTCCTGTAAGATTTTCTCCACTGGTTCTGCAAAACGTTTCTATTTTATTGGGAACTTTTTCTGCAGTTGTAAATCAGCAAGTTACTAAATCAGCCCTTGAGAACTTGCCAGAAGTTTGTACTCTAATAGGTGCAGTATTTCTTTAGGTTTTTTTTTTTAATCTGTAAAACATAATTAAATCCTCTACAGGTGTCAAGTCAACTGTGACTAAAAATTATTAAGGTTAATTTTGATGGTGAATGGAAATAACGAGAACACATTAGGGACTTCCTGTGTAAATTCTCACCTCTTTATACCTGCTTCTCTTTGTTAAAACTTTCCAGTTTTACAGAAGATTTTTATCAATTCAGATTTTCTTTTCTTTTTCTGCAGTAATGATATTTTATAGAAATGCAGAATTTTTTATTATTGTTATTACTGTAATTATCATTTTTAAATATCAGGGATTTTTTTTTTTTTTTTTTGCTAATGCTACAATAGAAAACCTGCTCTAAGCTGACAGAGAATGGCGGTTAATGATACTGAAGTTTTAAAATAGAGGAGTGAGTGATCACATACCTTGATTATGTTATCAGGTGCAAGTCATTATACAAGTTAATATCCAGAGGGCAAAGATTACTTGCTACAGGGAACATACTGGATCTTAATCTAAAAAATAATTTCATTCTGGTGTTAATCATTGGTACCAACCCATTCCATAGACTGCTTGACAGCTTTATGGAATCACATTGAAAAATATGCTAAAATGCTATTTGCCACAAACAATTTAAATTAAAATGTAATTCTTTTATCATTAGTTTGTGGTTGATACAAAGTGGAGGGGAGCTGAAAGTAGAAACTTCCTTAATTGTCTTTTGGTCTCATTAATATTTATCTTCTTTTCATTATTATCAATCTCTGCTCTGCGATAGCAGTGGAGACCCCTTCAGAGACTAGCCATGTCTGGGCAATTATTTGCATGAATAAAACATTACAGACATCTCTAGTATATTTTGTATGTTTTTAGTACAGTAGCATCAAAAGGTTGTACCAAGATCAAATCTAAACCAATACGAATAGAAAAAAGCTGTCAAAATTTATTTTAGACTTTCAAGGCTGAGAATTCACAGAAAGGCATTGGGTTGATTACACTGAGTATAATCAGGAATTTGCATCCCAGAGCGCTAGGCTTTCAAATTCCCATGTACATGTTTTCCCTGGGTTCAGTCAGTGGGGTGGATGGAGAAGATTTGGTTATGATGGATGGATAGTGACAGACAAGTAATGACATTCTCAAAGTATGTTAGAATAAACCATAAAACGATAATGCAGTAAGTTATATATGAAGTATATTGTCAGTGCTAGTAATAACATTCGCATTACGTGTTAGGATATACTGTGTTTTAGTTCTATATGCATATAAGGTACAATGCTCAACTTTAGTATTTTTATCTTTTGCACTGCAGAGTAAAGCAACAAATAGTTTGTCATATATTAATATATCTTATGTGATAATATGTTTACCAGTATTCTGTCTACTGCTTCATCTTCGTAGCTTCTAAAAGTTTAGCTGGGAAAAAGTAGGTCAAATCTCTCTGCCATCCGTTGTTACCCCTGCTGCCTCCCACCCCAAAGAAGCAAATCAAAGAACACTTAAATGCTTGAAAAGCATTACATGTTTCAAGTATTTATGTTCTAACCCCCCCCCCCCCCCGACCCTGTAGTTTGGTGCCACTTGCTACTGTGCAGCATTGCACAGGATTATAGTTCTGTTTTTTAGAACTGCTTCTCAGTACTTTTAAATGTTTACTCATTGTTAGTTGCTCTCAACTAAGAAGGTGACAACAGAGCTGGGGGCAGTGAGATCCATCACTAACTCAAAGGACTCTCCTTCGTAGAACACATCGGGGAATTTGTTAGGCATGATAAAGAAATACCAGATACTAAAATTAGAATGTGTGTTGGTGACTCTAGAAGTACACATTAACTTTATTCAAGAGGCTTCTGAATTGAAAAGTTAAAATTTTCTTTTCCCTCTCAGTTTTCAGTCTTTTTATGAAGAGGGGAAGGAAAACTAAAAAGAATAATGGTAATGATGATCTCACAATTTTCTGTATAATTGCTTGGTTTTATGCAGTGGTAAGTAGGACTAATATTAAATAGTAGATTGATCTGGTAGTTCTTGAATATAAAATACTTTTTGTAAGTTACAACTTCTAACTTTGGCAGTCAGGGTCTGTGATTAAGTTCTACATTAAAAGTTCAAAAAGAGATTATGTGTATTTCAGCATGCAAACGTGCATTACGTAAATGGCATTATGACAAAAGCTGTCTCTCTAAGCTTGAAAATAACATAAAATGCATAAGAATATGTTGTCATGACAAAAGTGGTTTTGTTTTACTTTTTTGTAAAAAAATGGTGCAGCTTTAACATTAAGGTTTAACTGAATGTGGTTAACTGAAATTTTGACTCTTCAGTGTTTTTATATTTAAATAGTCAGTAGTGCTTAGTTATCTGCTGAGTGTTTGTGTTTTATATATGTACAAGTGTAACACTGCAGACTGATGTTTGTCAAAGGAATACTCTGTAGGTCTTCTTCTATCAGATGAAAACTATGCCAGTAATCTCGAGTTAAATCTGTGAAATTCAGAGGAGGGTTGGTGTCCAAAATTTTGCTTTTCAGGAGGCAGTTTTCAATGTTGTAATAAACATTGTAAAATAAAGTTTCTATGCTATTTTTTAGTAAGCAAAATGTAGTGTGGACTGCGAGGTAAAAATGATACTGTTTATATTCTACTTAATGAGTATTTTCACTGCAGTAATTTGAAAAATGAATGAAAACCAGGAAACTTCTGACATCTAAAGTAGATTATAATTATTAACTACAGAATTATTATTTAAATGCCATACTCACTTAATAGACTAGTGAAGAAAACTACCGCTAGGGTTTTAAATCTCGAAGGATAGAGAAAAAATGTGGTTAGGAAATCTATCCAGCTGGGTAGCTCGTCTAATTACTTTTTTAATAAGTAGGTCTCGTTATTTGGTTGTACTCAAAAATAAGCTATTGCTTGTTCCTTGCTGTTAGAGTGCCTGTTTGTTTCTATAGCAATCTTTTAGCAATTAAAATATTTACATATGTGGTCTTGAGGGAAAAATAGATTAGAAACAGCATGCTGGCATATTTTAATTTATGTTTATTACTTAATATTGCTCTTTATTCAGCCGATAGCTGAAGAAGCTCTTGCTCTTTTTAAGGGCTTTATCTGTTCACTTTTAAATCTGAATAGAAAGAGCTTTTCAAAAACTTATGTTGTTCCTAAAAATATAATTTTATAAAGATTTTTTTTTCCCCAGCTGTATCTGGTTGACCTGATCAGTTATTATGAAAATATACCTTTAAGAAAAATTCTAAACAACAATAAAATAAAGTCTTATAAAGTATGTGATTAAACAAGGTGTAAAAATTTGTTCTTCAGATGCCATAACACCTATTAAACAGCCTCACTAGGAGAGCAAACTGAGTAAGTTACTAACAGAGAAGCAGAGATTCTGAGAAGACAGCAAGAGTAAGACCTGCAAAGGGCAACGTGCACTAGAAATATGATGCTGCCGACAGCCTGAGTTGCATACAGGGAGCCCGAATCACTTTGGTTAATTCACCTGCAGCATTGTGCTGTTCCCTCAGTTACATTTAACTGAGTATGCTTAACATAGATATTCTGCAATTATCTGAAAGTTTTGCAGGAAGGAGAGGGGATATTACAAATTATGGTAAAGATCATATTATGTTTACTGCCATGTAATATTAACAATAAGATACTGATTTGAATCTGGAAGACATTTAGAATTAGAAATAACTATAGAGGAGCTGAATTTTCACTGCTTCAGATATTAACAAATATACCTTACTGTTGAGGTATATGATGAATTTTCCTGCAGACAGGAAAATTGGGATTTACCTGTCTGAAATTAAAAATCTAAGAGTTGGATATTTGCTTCTGAGCTAGCTAAGTCCTTTTTTAGTCATATGAGAGAAAAAAATATTTCTTACAGTCGTGTAGAAGATGGAAGGAAGGAACAGCATGCAAAGTTAGTTATCCAGTATGAGGCAGTTACAGTGTAGAAGTGCCATTTGCCTTGTCACTGATTATGACTCTAAATAACTAGGTCAGCTGTAGGCTTTGTAGACATAAAAACTTACGTAACATGGGTCCCAGTTCCATCAAAATACCCTTCTGTAATTACTGCTAGAAAAAAGTATAGCAAGCTATACTGACTGCCTTGTGTGATAATCACTGGCTATACCTGATGTTTTTGTGTTTGGTATTGAAGCTCCTAGCTTCCCTAATCTGTGTTCGGGTAGGTGGGTTTTCCTTGATTTCCCAAGGGTTAAAGCTGCTGCTGTTCACAGTCCTAGACAAAATAGAAGGTCTAAGTGAGGAGATGGAAAAATCCTACGAGCGAGAACGTATTTCACTCCTGAAAGGATGAAATACACAGGTATTTTGAACCTTACACAATATTCTAGTAAAGAGAAAAACTCATTAACTTAAATAAGCTAGAATTGCCTGTTCTGCCCACCTGGGACAATTGGCTGTGTTTTAACGCCAGTCTTGTCAAAATGTCTTAAATTTTTTTTTTTTTTTCCTAAAGAAAGCATAGGGTAGAATGTGACTGTTCCGAGTAAATCAGCATTTATTTTCATAGAACAGTAATAAAACAGATAAAAGTATCTTGGTATGTCTGTAGTTACTTTAAAGCCTGTCTACTATCCATCGTCTAATGATGGTTATAAACTTACTGCTATACAGGTTAGGAAGCCCTTTTATGCTCCAAACCAGCAAACTGGATCTCACTGTAACTTCTTCTCCAGATCAGTCACTGGATGTTTATCTACTATGCAACAGTCATTTTGTAATCATGGGGAGACTTACCATTCTTTCTCTAGAAGAAAAAACATTATCTTTAGTAACGAAGATTTATATTTTTAAATTAATGAAAAATGGCACTGTGTCTTGATGTTCTGATGCAACTAAATCTCCTAGTAGAATCAATTGGAGTATCAATTGGAGCTTTGCCTAAATAAATACTGAATAAAAGCTTTAGAAAGAACGAGATGAATATTCATTCAACAGTGGTATGCTGCATAGTCTGAATATAACGGGTGTCTGTTTCCTTTCTATGTACCATGCTTTTTATGTGCTAGTCTTTTCATTTTGCTTTGGTTGGAGAACTCAGATACAGAACTGTGTAACAAACAAGAACAGCTCATTTGTCCCTTTTGACAAAAAATAAACATGGGGAGAAAAAGACATTTAGAATTTTATCTGTTTCCTGTGGTTAGAGAATTTATATGCCTGCAGTGAAAAAGTACTGCTGTTTTTATGAGCAAATAGTAACATTTAAAAAAAAAACAACATCAAAATGATGATTTTAATTTTCAAGGTTAAAATAGACACTGAAAACTTAGCACTTTCAGAAGTATATGAATACAGCAGAACACACAGGAGGTTGCTGAGCTCTGTCCTCCAACTGACAAGGTGTGTTGTAGTAACTCTTAGTTTTATCAGCCTGAAGCTGGAGTTTGTAGGGCTGTTTTTCAGCTGTACCATGCCAGTGTGCTGTGGAGCTGCCCTGTACCCTGCAGTGATTGCATTTTTGTCCTCAAGCACAGCCTGAGTCTGCTTTTGCGCATGTAGACATGTCCTCAAGTAATTAAGACCAAGAACAGATCTCTTGGAGAAAGGAGGGATCATTATAAAACTTGTTTGCAAATACTTACCCATAACATTAGATTGTTTACTCTTGCATAAACATATCTGTGCATGTAAATGTATGTAACTGAATATGTTTGTTTCCCCATAAGACAGGAGAAACAGAGCTATAGTGGTTTGTGGTCTCAATGTATTCTTGGACGGTCATGAGGACAGTGATGAGTTTGGCAAAAGAAGAGGACTATGACAGGGTTTTGCTCACGGCACAGTGCTGTAAAAACTCGTATTCTGTCTTCAGTAAGTAAGATAAAACGTAGAAGGAATTAAATGATAGATGAATCAGCTATGAAATATTTGTTTGGATTTGATAGCCCCATGGTTACTGTAAGACACTGTTGATACATATATATATATTTATCTTTTCATCTGGGTGAAACTTACGGTGCATATAGCAATAAATAAGTGTAAAACTGTCAGCTGTCCTAGGCACAGGTGAAGGTTAGAGGAACAATGCTGAAGAAGCCTTTAAGATATGTTAGGGAATGTATAAATTTCTTTTACAAATCATCACTTTTTACCATCTACTCCTTGTCTGTTGTTAATGTGCTTTGGAGCATTATGACTTCTTTTTTCTCTTTCCTTCCTGAGGGCTCAAAAGACCCTAATCTATACTCAACTGCAAACTTGTTTTGACTTTTGTGAACTGTGATTATCATTCGTATGCGGTATAGTTCTGCTGTACTGTGTCCTGAGTCATTCTTTTTAATCAGGAAAACTAAGAATTTAAAAGATGAAGACTGGGGGGAAAGATGATTGATGTGCAAGCACCAATATGAGCTATTCTTTGCTGTCTGCAATGAAGGGTTGTTATTTTTGAACCCTTTGAAAATTGTCTACATCTATTTCTTAGCTTGCAGGAGTCCAGGAGTGGTTAGATATTAAGTCAGTCTGTCCCAGATTTTGAGAACAATGAGTGAGGTATGGAATCACCATTATGAAACTGATTTCTGTTATACTTAGGATACTGTTGTAGACACTAAGCTTTTCTTGTGTTGCGTTTTTTGGGAGAGAACATAATCCACCATAGCAAAAATTACATTCCTTCTCTCTCTGCATTTTGATTCTTGGGAAGGGTGGTAGTGTATTGTCTGTAGATATTCTAGGGAAGGACTGAGATCTAGGTAAGGACATCCTAGGAAAGGCTGAGAAATTCTAAAAGAGAATTCTCACCTTTTGTAAAGTGTGTATGCGTGACGAGTGTACTGAAGGGGTTAATTTCTGTTTTGATAGGTTTAATATGGTTTTGTAATGCCTCAGTGGATGTGTTTCTGAGGTACTGCTGCAGTGTCTTAGAAAATGCATGTTGAGTAGAATCAAATTACGTCAAGTTTCAGTGTATGGTTGTGCATACTTGAACGTTACAGACTGAAAGGCATGATTCAAAAATCCACCCACAAGCTACTGTCAGAAAACTAATATTGTGGTGGCTTACTTAGGAAATGCTAACTACGATGCTCATATTTACAAATATGCAAATATTTGCATATTACAGTTGTATTTATTTGTATCCATATCTTGTTGAATGCCTTAATTGATTATTAGCAAACTTTTTTTTTGAGATTAATATTTCATACCTTGTTGGTTGATAGTATCAGAGGTATTATGATTTACTGATTCGATATGTATTTTATTATTTATAGTACTTCTGTGGCTTTGATTAATGTAGAAGTACATTTGGAAAATACTGTCTCAACTTGGATGAGTCCTTTTCTCAATCATTTAAGTTGGATAAATATAACATAAAATAATCTAAAACCTGGAAGCCCCAGACTCATGAGGATTTTGAAATGTTCCTGTGACCCTTGCCTTCCTACCCTGCCACTTGCTGGTAGAGAGTTATGTGTAGAAGGAAGCTGTATTGAACAAGTAGTTCTCTGATTTTGGAACCCCACTGCTAAAACCATGTTAAAAACACTTTAAATAATATACCATTTCAGTCAGAAAAATCATGTACTATTTAGTGCAATAATCATTTTTCAGAATAAAACACCGTAAAATACTAAATGTTTCTAAAAATGTAATTTCGTATAAAATCTGACCGTATAAATGGGTGGTAAATGGCAGTAAGTGGTAAGCACTTAGTATGTTACCCACATGGAACATAAAGAGTGTTCAATTTTGTAGTATCCTTTAATGTCGTAAAAGTATTTGAAAGATAGTATCCACTTTAATTTATGCTGACCAAATAATACCTTGCAATTTTTTCCACAATTAATCTTTTCATCAGTGAGAAATCGAATGCCAGATCATAGTGTGCTATCTGTATTAGTATAGGGACTTTCTCAGGAAAGAGGAATTGTTTTATTCCTTTAGACTGAACAGAGATTTTATTTTTAAAGCCTAACTACCAGATTCAGAAGAAAGTCAAATATTCTTACTCCCATCCCACTAGACAACTCTCACTCCCATCCCACTGTGGGGGAGTGAGAGAGTGTCTGTGTGAGGCATAGTTGACAGCTGGGGTTAAACCACAACAAGGACTTAAAACTTAATTCATTGGCTTATAAAAATTTACACTTGCCCAACATGCAGAAAATGTTCATGTTGGTTTGTTTTTTTAATTGACTCCGGTTTAGTGTTTTTTCTAGGCTGAAATTTCCTGGAGTATGAGGTAATGTTATGGATTAATCAAAAGAAAGGTTTGCAGATCCAGTGCTTTGTCAGTAACACAGTAATTTGTAAACTGCTTCTTCTGTTCCCTTTTGCAGGCGTCAGAAATTCAGATGCCAAATTTTTTTCTTTTTACCATGGCCTCATTTTTTGGTGCAAGTTGTCCTAGAGATGGATTATCTATTTCTGACATGTAGTTTGACAGCCAAGAGCAGCCTTGGCTGCTCTTGCTCTTTACTGTTTCTTACAGTTACTGAAAACTGAGGGCTCTTCATAGTGGTATGAGTGGATGGACACAGATCCTTCCAGATTCGAAGTTTTGTGTGTACTTGAATATATAAAGAAACAACTAATAAAACAGAGAAGAGGCTAATAGTCACTTAAGACGTGTGTACTGCTTGTAGCCTGTATGTAACACATCATCTTCTATGCTAGTAGATGAGTTTACTCACAAAGCTTGTTTGTGCATGTCAACAGTCAGTGTTGGTAGGTCATCCTTATGCTGTCTTTTGGTATTGTGTAACTTCTGTGAAATTCCAGTATTAAAATAATGGAACAAAATGAAACTTTATAAGGATTTTTTTAAGTTCTGATCTTTTTGATTGTGGAACAAATAATAAAGACATGTAATCAGTTATCTTAATGAGGAGGGCATGAATAATCTGCATGCAGGTCTCCAGGCTTTTTAGTGTAGGTCTCTTTCTGGCCTTGCTGACAGCGCTAGCTGTCAAAGGAAAGACTTCAGCAGGGACCTAGCTGACCTGTAAAACAGCAAGAAAGAATTCTTATCATTTAATTCTTACATTTAAATTTCAGAAAAAATCTTTATGCACAACATCAGTGAATTCTTTAGGCTGGCAAGATTGCTCTTGTAAGAGTGTACTTGGAAATCTAGACATAAAAAATGACTGCATACGCAGGGGTTTGTTGGTTTTTACAACGAATCATGACTTTTAAATTGAACAAAAATGTTTACCATATGTTTGCATCTTTTTAATGTGCTTCACGCAGCAGTGCTCTTTTTGATCTGTTTTTCATGCTCAGTTTTTACATAGTTTTCCTGTGTATGTTCACGTGCAATTGCATGTGTGAATTTAATGCAAAACACAAGTATTTTAATTGGAGATATCAATGCAGAATCTGCCTAAGGATGATAAGGAATAGATCTATTTTTGTTCTTCTAAGTGAATTTCGGGGTTAATGTTGATACACATTCAGATTAAAAATACAAACGGAGAACATCCTGCGCAAACATTTTCTGGGGGTTTTCTGAATGTCTCACAGCTACTGTGTTCTGACCTCACATCCACAAGAAGCAATGCATTTCCAAATGACGGAAAACTTCTTAGTGTCTTTTTTTCCTCTCATTGATAGCAGGTTTGATCAATTCTTGGTCCTTTTATGTCAGGCAGTGAGCAATCTTTCTCTTTTTTTTTTTTTTTAATTCTGTAGTTAAAACTGTAGATTTTGTCAAGAAAGGAGATAATCATGACAGTTAGGAAAGAATTTATTTCCATTGAGATTTATAGTGGAAATTGGTGTTCTCTTTTATTAGATTGGTAGATTCCATTTACAGGGTCCATCAGGTGTCCAGATGGAGAGAGTTCTTGATAGGTCTCTGTGATCTGTACAGAGCAAGGAAGGTTATAGAGTATGATGCTGACACTGGATGCTTTCTGTGGGTAGTAAGCTACAGACACTAGTAAAGCTGGGCCAACAGCCAAATATTTAAGTTTTTATGGATATGTGCTTCACAACACATAAAATGTTTCTGCTTTTAAGGAAAATACCAACATTTTGTCTATTCCTTCTGATTTAATTGTATTTTGGAGTAATTATAATAGGAATAGATACCACAGAGTTATGAATTTTGGCTTGTGTCTTGTCCTAAGGATTTTCACACTGACTAAACTTTCCAAAAAACGGTAACTTTTTATAGGTCTCATCTCAGGTGTTCCTTTAGGTTTTTGAGAAACTGGGCTTTCCTGATTGTGCAAATACATGGGGTACACCTCGTATAACTGGTTCCTTTCCTCTGACCGTTTACGCTGTCTTAGCCTCAGCAGAGATTTTCTTGTGAAGTTGGGTTATGTAGATTTCAGTTTGCTGGATGTACCGCAAGCACGTACAATTGCTTTTTGAGGTGTAGTACCACTGCAAGAATCCATTGATTTGAAAAACTCATATTTATATTTTTGATACTGCCATATTTAGTCAAAACTGTCAAAAGGTAGCTGCTCCCTCACCACTCCAACTGCGCCTGCCATCTGTTTAAATTTAGTGATTTAATAGCAAGACATACAGGGTGTCACATTAAGAGGTTTTTTTTCCCCAGACCTTTATATTTGATGGTTCTGTCATTGTCCCAGGAATGATAAGACCCTGGAGCCTGCATAGCCTTTCAGAGCCTGCTACAAGGACTTTACTGGACAGCACACTGTATTGGAGGGTGTTTCATTCTTGTTCAGGGATTCACATTAGCAGATTCACCAGTAAAGTCAATTATTCAAGTTCCTGGAAACACACAAACCGGATTGCAGCAGAGAATTTTATTTTACAAATTCATAACAGATTAAGGTTTGAAGATTGACACTGATAGTATTCTAACTGCTAGAACAAGTGTAAAATATACAAAAGCCAACTAGAGTTTATCATTAAGTGTGATATAGTTCTTACCCCATAGGCATCCCTGATGGGGAGAAGACAAATCCAACCAATCAACCAATCCGAGTAGCTGTGGTGGAGTCTTCCGTAACTTCTCCTCTTCCTGATTCAATTTTATATTATTCATTTACTTTTAGGTAGAGTTTGAGTGACTTTAGTCGCACATTCTTTTGTTACTGATTGTTGTAAAATTCTTTTTGCTTTTAAAGTTACAATTAATAAAATTAATAAAAAATTAAAGCACATGGTCTGTGAAGTTAGTCATACATTGGAAGTGGCAAGGTTTGAGTTGGAGATGTGCTTTGGTATTACAATGAGATTATAACAAGCAAAGTTCATCCAAGGAAAGCAATTTCAGGACAATTCCTTGCTCAAACACCAATGTCTTTCCTTATTTTTCTTGTTTGACAGCTGCTATGTGTTTTATCATGCCAGCCACATTCTACCCTGGAAGTAGTAGCTGCATTTTACCCTAATATTTCCTTAATGTTGTAACTTTGGGGACTGGGGGAGTTTTCTCTATTTCCCACATTTTTGCACATCTGATCTGATTCTAAAGTTAGGCAGTCTCAAAAGAGGGAATGCATTGATAATACATCACTAGCTAGATCATGAGCATTCATTGGAATGACAGGATAAGCTTTATTTTAATACTGTATAAATTCATTAAACAATAATGAAATGCAGTGTTTTTCTAGACACCGTACAAGTTTAGGAGAACATTACATTTATTTTCTTTAAAGGTGAATAACATTTCTTTAAGCAGGCCAACAAAATAAGGCATCCAGGAAAACACACACCTTTTGCCTTTGTAGTGAAACATACAAATATGCATAGAAATACGAGGAAGTGTCCAGCAAGGGACTGGCATGCAAAGACTACTCTCACTGAAAATTACGAACTTGAGAAGCTAGGGCCAAGAAAAAAAATCACTGAATTCTGTCAGATGGTGCATACTTTTCAGAAAAAGAAGCCCATACTTGTGCAATCTAGGGTACCTTTGTGTTATTAGAGTTTGCCAAGAGATTAAGATCTTATCATCTTCAACCTAAAATGATCCTTTTATATATAGCTTCAGTAAACAAAACAGTGGAAGCTCATAGAAGAATTTTGTTCTACCAAAAAATTGACATGTTGACAAAGACATATGATAATTTAGCTAATGAAGGCTGTGGGCTGGCCTCATAACCATGAAGGCAAATTTATCTCAAACCTTTTTTATTGAAAAAACATTTGGACTACAAAATTTATTCTTCATTTAAATTGAATATTAAGTTGTGCCTCAAGTGCCTTATTAATTCTTTTAAAGCAGTTTAAAAATGCGGTATATACAAAGGTCCTTTTGGTGTAGTTCTTTTATACAGTATTTAAACTCTGTTACAACATGGGGGGGGGGGGGGGGGGCGTGTGTGTAACAAAGATGTCTTTCTTTTCTTGTTTTACTGTCTCTCTTTGATAACTCTCAGAGTAATTTTGCAATATTGTACTCCAGGAATAAGTGGAAAGAGAAATGCACATTACCTGTGTTTTTCTTTGTTTCAGGTAGGCAGCCTTATTAGTTTTATTTATGTTAGACTCAGTTATATTACTCTATTTATGATAGTTTTAACGATCTAAATAAAACAGGAACTCTTTGGGCAGATTATCTGTATTCCCATCCAATGTCCCTCAATTACAGAGCACTACCAAAATTTATATTATCATTAGGTGCAAGCTATTGATTTTAATTTAAAGATCCATTTTTAAAATTCCATATTTTTCAGTTTAGATGATGAGACTTGAATTCATCAGTATATTTTATTGCTTGGTAACATGTTGTTAATTCAGTAGAATTCTGTCATTCACCTAAGAAAAAGTAATCAGTAATGGTGAATTTTGTTTACTATCCCCCCACTTCATTCTTCCTTGTGTAATGTAAAAAGATTGAGGGTTGTGGATGAGATGCTATTGTCTAGCACTGGTGTACAGTTTTGTATGTTTATACGTATACACATATATATGTTTATAACCTTATCTTTGAGGCTGGAGCATGGATTTGTGATCCTTCATGTTAAGACAGCAATAGAATATGATAAATTTTAAGTAGCCACTTGCTTTTTCACAGGTGTTCATACTGGTACGTAATTCCATGTCATCTTACAACTAATACACTTCAGTCACATCTATCTAATGAGCTTCTGAGTTGAGCTGAAATTCTTGTTATTTCCTTTCAAGTACATGACCTTGTACTTTCTGGTGTTGGATTTCATTCTATTTCTGTTACTCTGTCATCATGTAGTTCTTTGTTGGGATATCTTTATTCTGCTCTGTAGTGATGACACATCCTAATTTTACAGGGAGAAGGATTCATAAACACAACTCTTACAGAAATTAAGGAATGCCTTGATTCTAGATTGCTAATTCCCATGCAGTTTGATTTTCTCCTTCTCTGTATCTCCCATTATCATTTTCCTGTCCTTATGAAGTATCTAGCTTCTTTTCCCGTCTACTCTTAAATGACTAGCAAATTCCTATGCAACAACAGATAAAAAACTTCCACTGCTTTTCAGTATAAAAATTGCCTTAGAAAACCATAAGTTACTTCACATGATCTATGATAGATAACCTTTGTTTCATTTGATCCAGTTTTACACTTACCTTCATTTCCTTAAATATTCTTTCCTTTCAAATTGTTCTACAGTTGCATATATTATTGAAGTCAGATTTACAGTTTTTTACTGCCTGCTTTGCACCCCTACTATATTCCTCGCCTCCACCATTCTCCATTTATACTTCACAGAGTGTTGTCTGATTATTCAGTATGAATTCCCCCTGGTAGCTTAGTGTGTGGTGGTTGTTTCTGGATCTGTGGTATCTTGTATCAGATTTTCAGAATTCAGGAATGCAGACTTTATTCTGAACAGAACTGGAATGTTATAATCCACTGCTTGATTTCTTTTTTTTTTTTTCCATTTTTTCACATTTGTTCACATTATCCATCCTGTCTCTGTGCTTATGGTCATCAGTCATATTTCTAATATAATTTGAGAGAGATTGCTGTATAATTTAGTAGCTAACCATACTTGAGGGGGAGCAAAGAAATTTCACAATTAATATTAAATGTTTTCATACTTCAAGAAGAAATGAGATGTGTGTAACAGAAAGTAGAATGTCTCATCAATAAACATAGCAGGCTGTACTTGCTAAACATACTGATTTAGAGAATTATGGATATTAAAAGATAAACATACTCAGAATTCATTCTTAAATTACAGCATAAAAAAATGAGTGGTAAGGACCAATAAATGTTTAAATAACATGAACCTTGGAAAGCTTTCTGGTGTTATTGCTTCTAAAAAATACGTTGCATGTGCTTAATTTTATATTTGCTTTTTATTATACTATGAGGGAACAATTAAATTTAATTTTGTACTGTTGATTTTTTGTTTATTTGTTTTCTTTAGCTAGTTAAATCAGGCAGTGTGCCTGAGCTGCTGCAAGACAATCGTTTGACTTTAATAAAAATACCTGGGAAAACCCTCACCACACAAACCCAAAAGTAGCACAGCAGTGAGCTCTGTTTAATCTCCTAAACGTGTTGTGCCCAGTAGAAATGTTTTAGTTGTTTTATATTTTGCTTAAAACACCTTTTTTTTTTTAATAATTAAAAATATCTTTCCCTTTCAAGTTCCTGAATATATGGGTGTTTTTAATATTCTTGATTTTGTTGTAAAAGTTATTGATCTATGATACTGAGAAAATGGAGTCTTTCAGAAATACTACATGGAAACACAAGAAGTGTAAAATTTGATTGTCTGTAAGTATCTGTGTTTGTATGTCTCAACATAACACATACATTAGTAACTGAAAAGAATTACAGTATTAGTATATAGACATTTATCTGTGTGAACCAGGGGTAAATACTATGTTTGTCCACGGTTATCCATTGAACCTCCCTCGATATGTATAAACTATCTTAAAAGAAAATTATTAAATTGTGCTGCACTATAACAGTAATGGCCCATCATTTTGAATAAATACAAGCAGTTAAATGTAATGATTATTTTATGGAAATTACTTTGGCTCATTCCCAATTTTAAGCTATTTTTAGTATGTAAATTTAAATAAATATTAGCTGACTGTTGCATTAAACAACAATATGGGCAGTATAATAGTGTCAAATTGAATTAAACTAAAAAAGAATTGCCAGTGGATTATATTAAAATTTGTATCTTACATGACATTCAGTCCCATGAGATACTGTTTCTTTGCTATTTATGTTATATTTCTTTGATAATACTGACAGGTTAGGTATTTCTCTACTTGATTTAGGGATCTGGTTGTTTGGCTGTTCATTTACATAAAAGAAAAGATTAATGTTCCATAGCAAGCCAGTACCTTCCCAACTCTGAAAATCTAACAAACAAAGAAAACCACCCCCCCTCAAACTAAAACAAAACAAAACCAAACAAAAAGCGAAAAAAACCAAAAACAAAAACAAAAAAAAGCAAAACAGGGAGAAACTAAACTTAATGATACTGTGTAACTGACTTGGGCTTTTACAGACTTTCAGATTATAAATTTTTGAGACTTTTGTCTTGTTTTACTTCTACTTTCAAATGCTAAAACTGTTAAAAATTCTTTGACCTGCTTTACATTGAGTTTCAGCTGAGTGCACTGACTATTATTTAAAAATACTGGGAAATAAAGGGTTAGTTATCCACCTCTCATGTGTATCTGTGCTTTTCATGGTTTGTTTTAGTTTTGGTTTTTGTTGTTGGGTTGTTTTGTTGTGTTCTTTTTTTTTTGGGCTTTGGGTTTTTTAGTTGTTTTTGTTTGTTTGTTTGATTTCGTGGCAGGCTCACCATGAACTCTCCTGCTGAAGGCCAAGGTTCTCAGAACTCTGTTCAATGAAGAACATAAAATTTATTTATAGACAGTCCGAGCTTGAGCTTTTTTGAAAGTTCTCAATCTTGATATAGCCTCCGACCTTGCTTTTTTCCATTAATATTTGAGACACCATCCATGCATTCCTTCAGTTGCCACACACACTGATTTTATATGCGCATGTGCCTGTGCACCCGTGTTACTCACTATGATAGAGATGAAAAACTGTTTTCTTTGCACTGTCTAAAACTTAATTTCTCTTATGCATTAAAAACCAAAGCTGATAAAAATAATGAAGAACTAAAACTGACAGTAAGCTCTGACGTGATCATAGTACTACTGTCCTATGAATCAGGTTTTCCGTAAAGGGAAGATCTTGGGAGCAGCTGGCTGAATTCTTTAACCCATCAAAGGCTGAGAATGTGTACATGTAGATACAAATCATATTGAGTTTTGGTCCTGTCCTGTAAATGAATATTTGTGTTTGAGACTAATTAATGGAGCTGGACTAAGAAATGGTGGAATTGAACTGGTTCACTGCTTGTGAAATATGCTGTGTGAATGGATTAATTTAGGTTCTGTCTGAGGAGGAAAAAGAAAGTGCCAGCACTAAGGAAGCCACCTTTTTACAGATTTACATTCTACAGTATAAGATTGTATATATGTGTATAGACTGATAAAAGGTGCTTTGAGCTCCATTGTAAACATTTAACAGGTTTGTGATTATTTGTGATTGTGTGGATTCTCTGGTGTCTTATAAGATGAAAGTCCATCTGACAGTTTTGACTGCAAGCAGAACACTAGTAAAGTCCCTTTTCCTTATGAAAACAAAATTTGTAGGAACTCTGCTACCTTTAAAGCCTTTCATGTTCTTGAAATTCTTGAAATTAAGATACAATGAAAAGTTGGACAACAGAATGGAGATAGAAATAGTTAAATACACTGTATGTATTTGCATCTATATAGTTAAGTATTTGTTATGCCTTATTTCTTTAGGGAGCTAAGTTAAACTGTATGGCGTTTTTTTCATGTTCATCTTTGAAGTTCTGGGATGAATTGGGAGAAAATAACAGTTTCATAGTGCTCAGGAGATAGGCGCTAAGCCTTTTCTTTGCTTCATTTACACCATCTCGTATGTCTCAGAATTTTTCTGAAAGTAAATATATTAAAAATTTGACACACTCAAATGATATAGTAAAGGTTATTGGGAACTAAGTAAGATAGATATAAATTCGTTTCAATTTTGGTATATGTGTTGCACCAGAACAACATGGAAAAGTTAAGCTTCTGGTGCAAGGCGAAGTTCAGGAAAGAAATATCGTTCCTCTGGCATTTTAAAATATATCTATCTGAAGCAGATGTCATTAAAAATAAATCAACCAGGAAAACAGACAGAAATCTTGTTGGCTAATTCTGCTTCAAAGTAGATAAATAAAATTATTCAATTTTTATCTAATTTACTGTTATTTATTGTTTTCTCTAAATATTATGGGATAGCCCTAAAGGGGAATCTTAGAAATACAGTAAAATAAATTATAGTTTCTACATTCCTGAATGCAGTCATGCACTGTTTCCATCTGAGAGCATCAGGTTTACTACTGTAACAGTATTAAGCACCAGGCTTTCCTCCCACCAAGTACTATTTTTTTTCATCTTCCCCTCTTTACCCTTTCCCCCTCCCCCAAAGAAAACAGGCCAAACATATTCTCACTGATGTATTTAATATAAATGTAGATATTTAATTCTAATTGGGAAGAACAGAAGGTTGCATACACATAACTAAAATTACCATGAAAAAGAACAGGCATTAGCAGGCTGACTTTAGAGTCTGATGGATTGGTATAGAAAACCAGCCGTGCCAGACCAGATGACAGGTATGGATGAAACTTATGTTATCCTAACAACTCAGGTGGAGTTTGCCATTCTGCTTCAGTTCCAATTCCCATGAAAAGAGATGCTGAAAATGTCAGGGGAAAAAAAAAAAATCTATAAATATGTATGTAGTTAAATAAAATTTCTGGTTTTCACATTTATTAAACAGGTAAGTACAAGTGTGATGTCAAGCAGATGTTCTTTCTTTTCCTGAAGACGACTTGCCAAAAATCAGAAATCTGAGGATTCTAGCCTAATACAAGACAAAATTATTCACTAACATAGAAATATTTGTTCTAACTGTATGTGAGATAATTTGTGTCAAGAAGTCCAAGTACTAGAACAGAAAATTACATGTTATGGCTATATTTACATGCCAGCTGGGGAATGTTTCACTAGTGGGACTTGATTATCTGCATTTTTAGAAATTGTCAGGATGGCTATAAGCAAGTGTTTGGTCTCTTCTTCCCGCACCAGTTATTCCTAGGTATATTATATGAGTTAGCATGAGTTTGGCTATGGTTATGCTGTTTGGGTTGCTGAGGCAGTTTAGCAATATGAATGGAAGACTTTTGTTGCTGAATAACATCTGCACCAAGGATGTCACAGGCACATTCATTTATTATTGTGTGGCATTTTGAAGTGTTCTACCTTCCATTTTAAAGTGCAGATTATTCCTTCAAAAGGTGATCATACGGAGTATCTTTTCTTTGAAGGCAGAGTGTGTTCAGAACACGATGCTTGTAGAATACTATGAATTTTAGTAGTGGCAGTATGGCATGATTTGACTTCAAGTCAGATTTTCAAGTTAAAAACCACAAAAAGTAATCAAACCCACAAAACTGTTTTCCTCAGAGTTCTTAACTAATGGAACGATTCTACATAAGTTCCTTAGGAAAAGAAATGGCAGTTTTATGCTCTATTTCCTTCCTAAATGCTGAGATGCTGTCATGCCTTATAAAGACAAAACTAGATTTACCAAGAAACAGTAGAAATTATAAATTAATTCTAAACTATTATTTTTTTTAGTCTTTACAAAACTAGAAATAGTTAACAACATCGATGCCTTTGAGAATACTTGCTAACTTATTGCAAACTCCTATAAAGTATGTTTATAATAGCTCTTATTTTAAAATCAAACTTTAAATGGCCTGGCTGCAGAATTAAACAGTTGAAAAGTATGTCATAATATCAGTTAGAAACAAATCTCCAGTTCCAGTAAATAGCTGATGATGTTATATTGTGTATGTTAAATAATGTTTTAAAGTAAATCTTAGGGGAAAATTAGTAATAATAAAAATTCCCATTAAAATTTTAACAATTGATACATATCTATGAAGTTTACAAATCATATTTAATTATAATGCAAATAATAGAATTGTTTCGTATAAAAAACCAAAACAAAACAAAAAACAACAGGCTTTTAAAATAAAGCAATTACATCCTCAACTGAATACAAACACATTTTGATTCCAAAAGCAACTTCAATATTAGGCTGTTAATCTTGTATTAATTAAATAGAATAAAAGTTATAATCCTAGGAAGCAAGAGTAGATTTAACCTATGCATAGCTAAGGGATGATAAAACAACGTAAATTACAAAATTTATTTAAACCTTCTGATGCCTTTGGATTACAGTCTGTGATGATACTAATCTAGAGAAAAATATGGCTTAATAAGTTTTTTTCCTTCTTTCAGTGCTGGCTGATGGTTTGTAATTACCACTGTCATTCATGCATCCCACAGTAAATTTTATCATTTTGATCTGCTAGCTTGCCAAATTCCAGGGTATTCTGAAAATTCTTTCTCAGTGCATTTGTTTGAAAGAAGAGGCTTGTATGATTATCGTCCTGCTTGTGAAAGTGCAAAACTTGGCTGTTATCTTTCATTTACCCCGGTTCTTTAAAATGAAATGAAATGAAACTTAATGTGTTACCTTTCTCTGATGGCAGTGTACTCTCTTTTTTTTCTATCTTGTCTCAGCCTAGTGTAGAAATAAAGTTACTTTCAGATACTCTGAGCTAAAAAAAGGTTTTCTAAAATTAAATAGAACCTATGGGAGGTCACACTCCTCTGAAACAAAGAAAATTTGATTCTGATGTTAAATAAATACAAAGAAATCATACATCTTCAATTTGCTCTAAAATAGAAGTAATTACAACAAATAAAAATTAATTGCATCTCTTTCCAGACAGTCATTATTTCAGGTTAGTACACAGATTAAAACTAACTGAAGAAAACATTTTGAACTGACACCTTAATTTGCATGTTGTTGAAAAATAAGAGCAGTGAGTAAAGGACTAAGGCAGGGGCTGAAAGTGAGGTAACCCAGTGAACAGATTTTTCAGCACCAGTTAACTGCATTCTTTGCATTTCTTGAAGACACCAGATTGGTGACAGGTAACTACTTAAGTGAATGATACTACTTTATTTGACAAGCATGTACTCTTCTAAGGTTTCTCCCCCAGCTATGGGACTTAATTTTTACCCTGTGTCTTCATTTTTAACTCAGCTCTATGCACATTTTAATGCAAAAAAAAAAAAAAAAAAAAAGACCTGAAATAAAGGTTTTCCCACATGCTGTATTAACAGGCCTTTGTTGTGGGTTTGTTTGTTTGTTTGTTTTTTGGATAATTATAGAATTATCTCTTTTCCAGGCTAAATTACTGCTGATCTTATTAATTGATATATGAAATAATTCCTTTCAGTATCTTTTAGAACCACAAGTTTGCTTAATTTTTTTTGCTTGCCATTCTTAGATCTTTACTGTTTTTCAGTAAATTTTATTAGATGTTATTACGGTAGTGCTCCAGCTTCAGGTGGTTTCACGTGAAGATTTATAACCCCTCTTCATTAAATTATTTGATATCTTACAGTCTCTGCAACCTCTTTGCATACTAAGAAAATAAAAAAAAAAGTTCTTGAATCTGTATTAAGGTGTAATGGAACATAGGAACTCTCAATAAGATAAGCTGTGTGCCAGAATCAAATTTGTTTTCTGTCTGAAAAATATGAAATTCCTCAAAATCAAGCATGGTTTTCTTCCCTTTGAGTAGCCATAGAAGATGTTTGTAGTAAAAATTTGCATTTTGAAGTTTCTGAGTAGGGGAAATTATTTGCAGCGTTCACTTAGTAAAAAAACAAAACAAAAGAAATACAAAACCTTAGAATTTTCAGAAGGACTTCAACTCAAATCAGTAGCTGGAAGCGAAAAGGGTCTTGTAACTGTCTGAGTATCTCCATTATCACTTGGCTTTCTACCAGATATTTTATATAGTTAATATGGGACTTGTCTCCACTTATCCTGCGGTAAACTGCATATATAAATCAGAAGCAATAACCACTCAATAAAGTCAGTCTCCCCCCCATATAATTGTACTTAATGTATCCAAAATTCTTTAGTCCTGTATACAAATGTAATTACCTGTTAATGCCTGTTAACTTTGAGCACTACAAGATATCACCTTAATTTCTGAAATGAAAGAGCTTCTCTAGTGTTTTATTTTAGTTGTGATGTTGAGTGCTTTTCAAGAAAAAATAAATATTCAAGTTGGGAATAAACTAACAGTACCTTAAGTGACTGGAGGACCTTTTCATAGAGAAAATACATTCCGAGATAACGGCTGCAGAAGGCCAAGTAATGATTGAAACAGGTCTCATTTACTCATAACAGAAGTCAGTTCAGTCATAACTTTTGTTTTTTTCTCCTGCTTATCATCTCAGCAGAGGGGAAACAGGAAATACTTTAGTGCTTTAGACCAAATGGCTGCTCTGCTTTCATAATTTAAAGCAGTCAGGAAGTTGGTGATTTGGTGACCTGAAGATTCTTCTTCCTTAGGGGGATTTGCATGACTTTGACATGTCAGTTCTAGACTTGCATTCCTGGTATGAATGTTAAAGGGAAGCCTACAAGGTTTTTGATAGCCAAAGTCTTTGCAGGCAGAGTAAAAGAAGGAAAATTAGCAATGGTAACAGATTAGTTTTGTTTCTTTAAACAGAATGGGTGTAACTATGTAATTTTATTACCTGAGGCAGATATTTCTGGTTATTTCATTGTGCAACAAGATTGGGTGAGAATTAATTTAGTTGAAAATTGCAGGTTCCAGGGAATAATAATCTGCCAGTGCCATATTGTGGACAAGAAAAGCAGAAAATACCATATGGAAAAAGTGGCTGAGATGAAACTTTCCAATTGAAATCAGGTAAAATATCAGAATATGATAATGTAAACTTTTACTAGTTCAATTTCAATTTTCCTAAATTTAAAGGGGGCTAGACTGAACTGGAATAGCATAATGCCCTGATGGGTGTTAGGCTACTGTTTGAATGCAGTGCCAGTCACACAGCCAACTTCCACTGAACTTGTACAAAAAAAAAAAAAAAAAAAAGGGTTAAGTCTTTATTGTAGCACAAATTTTACCCTAAACACTGTTTAAGTCATAATGCATAGACACCATAATTTGAAATGGGCTACAGTGCACTCTTTTTCTTCCCAGTGCAGCATTGCGCGGCTTCTATTTGAATTTGAATAAACCTTTATTGCCGTTAGAATCCTGTGCTTATCCCTTCTGAGACAAAGAACTTTGGTGTCTAGGGTATGATTTCTTCAAGTAATGTCAAAAAAGGATGAATAAAACGTTTTCAAAACAAAATCCTGAAATCACATTCTATTCAACATGACATCTCTTTGTCACCCATTCACTACATAACAATATAGTTGACAAAAAAAAACAACAAACCAAAAGCAAAAAAAAACAGGTATGGTTTGACTATTATAGATTTGTTCTTTCAGAGAAAACAGTCCATCATTTGAAATTCTTTAAGTCACTTTAAAAGTTGGTTGGGAATAAGCTTTCAAAAAAAATCTCTGAAAGGTTTGCTTCGTAATTCAATATTGAAAATGTTTATGAAAAAGGAAAAAAAATAAACCCCAAACCAACCAACAAACCAAGAAGCTATTTCCCTGCTTTTTACAAGTAACTAACGTAGAAAAATGTAAAATTAACGGTGTATAACAAGGACCTTACTCTCTTTTCCTTTCATTCTGTGCCCTTTTGTACATTATCCTCATAAACTAACCGAAACCTGACAAATTCCATGTATGCCTACACACCATAGTGCAAATTTGTAGAATGTAATTTTCAGTTAATTTGCTACTTAAATCTGTGTGCGCTGTTACCTGGAATCATTCAGTAGTTTGAATATACATTAAGATGCTTCCTTATTCAATGTCACTTACTGTGTTAGAACAATGGAAAGATACATTTAATGTAAATGAGTGATTAAAGTCCTTTCTCTGGACTAGACAGACTTGGCAAAGCACAGTGCCACTGTTCTTCTTTGAATGCAGTGCCAGATCCAGGCAGCTTCAAATGAACTTGTAAAAAAAAAGAAAAGGAAATTATTATCCAGTTCACTGTTGAAGTCTAATGCTAAGATATCGTAACTTAAAATGCGCTATGGTCCACTTTTTTTATTTCTCTGTGTGGCATAGTTCGCTCTGCTATGTTTTACTCTGAGAAATAATGCCACCAGTTTTATAGCAGTTTCATAGGATAGTTTAGATTTATGAGTAGTACATGAAGAATTATCCAAAATTTCTTGCGAGTAACATTCTCTCCATGTTTCCTTTAGATTAGTAGCAGTGGTAGTAGTAGAAGCAGTGGGAGGAGTAATATCTGGTTATTCTGTTAGAGCTGTGTTGAACTTCAGTTTAATAGGCGAAATTGATTGCACAGATTGTCAGAGAAATACTCGAAGTACAGCATGCACTGAAATTTTCACTGTTTAGCCCTGAGCTAGTTTGAGTGAATTTATAAACCTAGTGGGTTACAGAAAGGAACATGCCTTCCTTTGGCCTTTTTCCTAGGACACAGTTGTGCTCTTAACCGCGGATAGGAATTTGCCAGCTACCAATTTTCCTATGCCTTCTACTCTTTATTTTTCTTGGATTTTATCCGTGCCTACTGGGCTTCACACCAAGTACTGATTTGTTTTATTTTAGAGAGTAACTAACTGTTCAGGCACGTGTGAAAAATGTATTTTAATTTAAGTGAAATTTGTGGATAACTCCTAGAAAGTGCAGTCCTACATAGGGTGTTGTATAGCACTTAAGTTGTTTATAGAGAATTAAATGATACATGGATAAACCTATGTATACAAGCAGTTTCATCTACCATGGATCTCTGTGTACAGCTGAAATTCCTAGGTTTTGTCCCTGCAAAACCTCTATTGTGAGGCTTTTTATTTGTGGAATCCACCATGGTATTTTATCATTAGTCACATTGTTGTAGAATATTTTCTCTTGGAAAACATGGAAAAGACATTCCATGGAAATGGATTCCAATGGGATGCACATAATTAAACTCATCAGAGAATACTCAATCATCTGTACTGGATAGACAAAACCTACAGGTCATTTCACAGTGTGCTTAGGAAGTAGCTTAGTGTAGATCACCTCAGATTCACTCATACTGAAACAGAGTAAGTGCATAATCATGGTTAGGTGTTTTTATGTTCCCTAGTGAACTGATAAACACTAAATAACCCACCCAGTCCAAAATACAGTTGTGGTAGCACATTCCAGTGTTCTGCTAAGAGACTGTAGAGGGTTTTATCTCTTTGTAGCAAAGACCTGTTTACTAGCTAGTAAAGTAGAGATGGTAGGCAGACTAGCAAAGAGATGTCTGGATAGTCAAGGAAGCAAAACAAGGATTATTTTAGTTATGAAGAGTCAGCCCAAGAAGGGAATGTGAAAGATGATAGATAAAATTAAATCTTTCTGGATTCCTAGGAAGCTTTGAAGACAAGTTTGTCTGTAAAAGCTGATAAAGCACTCAAAGAGGGGCACTGTAGGCCAGCCACTGGGAGGGTAGCTCTTTCCAGCTGCTCTTTCACAATTCCAAAAAGGCAAGCCTTGAAATTATGCAAAAGTCTGAAATAACAGTAACTATGCTTTTTAAGGATTGATAAGCAAGGTAGTTGAGTAAAAAAGTGAGAGACAAAGAGAAATCATTCTGATTAGTGTTAGTTTGACTGTGTAGGCTCACACTTTTTCATAGAAAGAAATTGTACTAACCTTAATTTTCCCCTTCTGCCTTAATTGAAATATATTTTAATGTGGTTTAAAGTACCTGGGTAAGAACAAGATATTGTTTATCTATGCATATAGTTTGGAATACTCTAACAGGTATGTTACAAACTACTTTTCAAAAACATTGTAAAAGGTAATAATTGAATTTACTCCAGCTGAAAGAGCAGATGGAAAAATGCCACCAAAAAGTGAAGTGTGTTCCAGAAAAACAGTAACTGAGAAGGCACTGTAGCATACAGTGACATGCAATGAAGTGTACGAGCCTAAGCTTCTAGATCTGTGAGGAATGCAAAATGTTTCTGTGGTAAGTACTTCTACATAAATATATATATTTATTTTAGTTGTACCCATAAATAATTTACTATAGATAAATACCAAAGTTATATGGAGATATTGTGTCTATTTAAGATTTCCCATGGTCAGAGCATTTCTCATTGTCAGAAAATTAGGTCTGCACAGGCATTCTTTTGAAATACAACGCTTTATATAATTCTATATGTAATAGTCTAGTTGATCTTCCTATTTTATTTTTTCTTTTTTTTTAGGTTTTCATTACATCTGTTTAATGAGGTCAGACTTCATCATGCATGCCAGTGAAACTGACAGTCTGTTACATTGTTTACTGTGCAGAGTGATATCAGATCTCAGTAGATCCCAATTATTAAAAAAAAAAAAAAATCACTGATGTGGTCCAGGCATGTCCATGCATTCTAAAATTATTTATTTATTCATTGTTGGCATTTACAAATTATAAAGTGATTAACAGACTTGTTGGTGAAAAGGAGTAATATTTGGAGTCTAATGAAGTGATAGTGATAGTTTTTGATGTCAAAAACATCCTTCATAAAGATATATAATGTATAATTTCAAACCGGAGTAATAGAAAATGGGTATTTTTATCTAGTACAGGACTTAAGGGTTTGCTTTATATCCAGATCAGTTAAATTTAAAACTTTCACTAATAAACAGAATATGTAAATGACATTAAATAGAAATCCATGATAACTATACACTTCATAACAACCATGTGACCTGCTGCTGTATAAAACTTTGATTAAAAGTATTGCATTTTATGTCATTAATGTAGGGCATCTTAAATTGAATTAAAAACTGGCTCAATGCCAATCTCAGAATGTGTGGCTGTAAATAAGGTGATATCAATAGACTGAACTTTGCTTAAAAGGATGACTCGTGGAGAGGTACTTCATTCAGTCCTATCTAGTCAGTGACATATACTGGGATCAAAATAACATAATTAAAGATTATGCAAATAATTAACCCCAAACAAAGAAACCCCATGAGTATCATCTCAATTGTCTGTTTATATAGTCACAATACAAAACACTGTGTTTCCTACTGAGAAAAATGTGGATTGATTAGTATGGGTGTACACATTTTGTACCAAATCAGGTTCTTTCCATTTATTGGGAAAGTATCCCAAGTACTAACCTAAGATATGGTTAATAGGCCCTTTTAGAAAATTTTTACTAAATAAGACCTGTGTAATGCCATGGGCAAATGTTTGACAAGTACAATATATGACAGTAATTGAACAAAGAATATACGAAAGTAAATAACTAAGGAAATAAAGAATAATACTGGGAATCTGTTTCCTTTCGATGCACAGCACGGATTCTGCTACCAATTTCTGTGCCGGTAGCTTCTCTCCAAGAAAAATGTGCAAATGCTGACTGCTCAGAATAAGCCTACAAAGTGATACAGGGACTGTTAAATAAGGCTCACAGAATAAGACTGAAAATTGAAGAGGTAACCTGATCACCATTTATATATACTTGCCCTTGAAATGACATAACTAATAGTGAAGACAGGAGATTTTTTTTTTTTTTTTATGGAGGCAAGATAACAAGATTCAAAGGCTTACAACTGTAGTTAGACTTAAGATTTTATTTTTGAATTACTGTATCTGAAAAACATATATTATTATCTAGCGTTGGTGATATTTAACATGATGAAATTATGAAGAAAAAGGTGAATTTACAATGTTATTAAACACAATTAGACTGTGTGTGTATGTATGAATTATCAGCTTTCTGTTCTGTTTCTAGGACAGTTTTTAGTCTGTAAGTGGATTCATTTGGTACTGATTCCTTTAATCCTGAAATCCCTTCCCCTTCCTCCTCCTGCTCCTGGAGAGATGGAGAGTCGAAAGAATGTAACTCTCATGGGCTGAGATAAGAACAGTCCGATAAAAAACACACAAAACCACTACTGCTACCACCAACAATAATAATGATAAGGGAAGTAACAAGGGAAGAGAATACAACCGCTCACCACCTGCTGACCGATACCCAGCCCGACCTGAGCAGCGATCTAGCCCTTAACGGGTAACTGCCTCCAGTTTATATAGTGGTCAGGATGCCCTGTGGTATGGAATACCCCTTTGGTTAGTCTTATATACACTTTGTTTCCTCTTCCTACAGCACCATAACAAGAATCTCTACTGCCTTCAGTATTCTCAGACTGCTTGTGTCTAATAGCTGTGCCAGATACTTTCAAGCAGAGCAGAGCTAGCACTGTGCTTTGCAGGTGGTGGTCAGGTGACATGAGTATTTATTAACTAGTCCTCCTCCTGCCTTTGACCAAAGAATCAGTGGAAGTCACTAGTGCCGTGGGTGGAATTGTTTCACCTTGGAGCTTCCTTCTTGGTGAAGAACCCTTCATCCAAATGGATTGCTCCTAAATTATACTTCTCTGATACTTGTCAGAAGATTTTTTTATATTATTGTTCTTTGCTCTGAAACCTCAGCTTTGGGAATGGAAGGCAAATGATTTGTAGTTGAAAAGCTAACTAGAGTTGTTAAAGTCTAATTAAACAAATGTAAGTGATTTTGTCTGAGATCCTTTAAAAAATATTTTGATTTAGCTAAGATAAAATGCTTGACAACAATTGTCTCAAATCAGTGTGATGAAGAATGACCCAGCTGTATTGGTCTTGTAATCAATAATGTTTCAAGGGTTCCAGGCCTTGTGTACAGAATTTACTGTGAAATCTTACACTTCTCTTGCAAAGTGACAATTTTATCAGAAAACTGGAGGATTTTATTTCAAATTCAAGACAGGATCAGCCTTACCAGGAAGATTATGTCCTTGATAAATCATTCTTTATGTGTCCTTTACATGTTCTGTCCCTCGAAGTGTTGAAGGCCAGGCTGGACAGGGATTTAAGCAACCTGGGGAGTGGAAGGTGTTCCTGGTCATGATGGAGTGTTGGATCTAGGTGATCTTTAAAGTCCTTTCCAGCCCAACGTATTCTATGGTTCTACGGTTCACAGAGAAACTGTTGCAAAAGCCTAAAGGCATCTTTTTTTTTTCTTTTTTTTTTTTTTTTCATTTGGAGCAAACAGCTCCCCTCTTTCTTCTTCCACTCCCTTCCAAGACATCACTGAAATCTGTTTATGAAAACTCATGTTTAAGCAGACAGACCTCACGCACACACACAAAATCAGTCTGGGCTAATCACCAATAAAATTTGAACTTTAAGGGTTGATGTTTTTCAAAGTAGTAAGAAGTTGAAACTTTTCTAGTGAGTTGTTAAACTCTTAACTACAAACAGGCAGCAGTGTACCCAAGATAAGTGTTTAGGTTCTCTGAACAAAGATATCTTATATCCGGTCAGGAAACAAGTGGGGGAAGCATATAGCAGCAGCAGCAACAGGCCAGTTTCATACGAGTGACATTGCAGAAGGTCTGAAATCAACCTGATCTGATTGCCTGTAACTCTATTAGCTTGATTTCTCCTTACTGTTCTTATCCTAATAAAGAGTTCATCATGATTGGGCTCAGCATAATGGTCAATACCTCTCAGCAAAAGAAGGAGGGGGGCATATCTCTTTTATCTATGTTACATGAATCTCATTAAGTTCAATTAATCTTTGGAAACTAATTATAAGCCTGCATTTGGACTGAAGACTAAATTGTCACAATTAACATATTTAAATATGCTATTAAGTAAAGTGAGATATGTTCTTAGTCCTAGGGAAAATTAAGTATCTTCTGCTGAAAACAATAAGTAGGCTTCAGGGTGTTTGGTCTTCACAGCAATGTGAAAATGAAAGCTTTGAAGTTTAAACCTAGCCAGTAACTAACTGCTATGCTACTGCTCTCACACATCTTCCCTTCACCTCTCTCTGGGCGGGATGGGGAGAATTGAAAGAATGTAAACACCATGGTTAAGATAAGAACAGTCTTGTAATTTGATATAAAGCTACTACTACTAATAATAATATTGATAAGGGAAATAATAAGGGGGAAATAATAAAACCAAAAGGAAAAAAAAATAGCCAACAAACCAACAAGCAATAGACACAAGTGGTGCACAATGTAGTTGCTCCACACCCAGTGACTGATACCCAGCCTGACCTGAGCAATCAGTCCCTTTTGGGTAGCTTCCCTGAGTTTATATACTGGGCATGAAATGCTGTGGTATAGAATACCCCTTTGGCTAGTTGGCTAGTTTGAGTCAGGTGACCTGTCTCTGCTCTCTCCCAGCTTCTCGTGCTCTTCCTCACTGGCAGAGCATATGAGAGACTGACAAGTCTTTGATCAGGGTAAGTGCTACAGAGCAACAACTAAAATACTGGAGTATTATCAGCATTGTTCTCAGACTAAACCCAAAACACAGCACTGCACCAGCCACTGGAAAGAAAAATAACTTTATCCTAGCTAAAAGCAGGACATAAATATCTATTGGAGGGTAGTTTTTGTAGTACTTTTTTGTTGTTGTATTTTAGATTTTAGCAAGCACTAATCCTGTTGCTACAATATGATGGCTCTTATTTTTAAGAGCCTTTTTCTCATGAAGTTTATGATCGTATTCATTTGTTGAAATCTGAATGTGTTAATGGCAGCAAAGTTGATCCTTCCTAAGCATTGCAGTGTCACTTGCATAAGAAAGATGAACATTATTAAACTTCTACTCTTAGAGTTATTATTTCTTATATTCTGTTCCACTAAGACTGCATTTCCTGTGGTCCCTAGCTAGTCTATTTGTCTGATGTTTAGGTGTTTAGTTTTTCCTAATTGAAGAAAGATTCCTAAACTTTCTTTGATCTGTTTTTTGTTGTTGTATAGTTTTCTTTCCATGTGACTTACTGAAACACATTTTTATTTTTTAACATTAAAATTATTACTTTGCTCATTGGACACTATGTTCTGAATCCTTGATAAAGCTGAAGAATTTAATATTTTTTTTAGGGAAGTCAATCATTATAACCTTTTTTCTTTCTTTTCTACATACGTCCTTCTTTACACGTACTTTTTGGATAATTATAAACAGAATCTTGATTGCATGTCAGCTTATAGTAACTGAGAGCTAGAATCTTGACATTTGCTTATTTAGACTAAATTTGCACTCAGATTACCATACGTGCAATTCTGTGAGTCTCTATTATGGACCAGGCTGAAAAAATAGATGACAAATGGCAGCCTGACTGTTAAATTCAAGCTAAAATACATTCTTGACATTTCAAAAGAAAAAAGTTTTGTACTTGTAAATGACATGGTGTTTTTTTTCTCTACATGGAGATGAAAATATATACTTACGCATCCTGAAGAGTTAAATCTCTTGATGTTCCAGAATTCTACTGGAAATATTAATATTTTATTTTTTATTTTAGCAAGGTACTGCTTAGGTCTAAGACACAAAATTTATTTGATCAACTATAGTTGATCTATAGCTAACTATAGTTGATCAAATAAGTTATAAGCATAAACATAACTGCTTTACTACATGAAATCCTATTTGAACTCTATCTATTGTAGATCGTATGGCATGATCTAGGTAAATTATAGTAGTACCGCTGAATGAATGATCTCTTGCCTTACTCTGCATAATGAGATAATTATTGAAGCTGGAAGAGAAATGATAGGCAAACTTTTTAAATGCAACACTTAAGCTTTATTCCTATAAAATGCCTCGGTTGCTTTAAAAATTGGATTAAATCTGGGCTGAAATTATGGTATTTGGAAAGGGATGCCTTACATAACCTGAATAGATTTTTGCATTTGGTAATATATTTTTATTTATGTATCCTTCCCTCCAGTTACACATCCTTTTTTTGCCTTTTCAACCAGGGTCTTTTTTTTTTTTTTTTTTTTTAAATCAGCTTTTCACCTCTAACTCCCAGAGTAATGTCTTTCTGTCCTTCTGAATACTACTCCTTTCAGACATTGTTTTATAAACAGCAGCTATTAACACCTCATGTCAACATACTGTATTAGCCAAACCTAGCATTTCACAATTATTCTTCACTCTTCTCATTGTGCAGTTGTTGTACAATAACTCTGTGGGCTTGAGCTTGGTTTTATTTGCCTAAAGGTCTCTACATCAGAATCACATAATTAAATACATGTTCTTTCCTTCACAAAGCCTAATTTAATACCATGTTTTTGTATGTATTGCAGAAACCTTTGCTTTGTTTACATTTTTTGTATTCTTAGCTGTTGTTTAGGTTAGAAAAAAACTCAAAAATCTGATAGAAGTTACATGATGCATACCTTTTAACAAAAAATCTTTTTAAAAGTCACATTAGAATAGATTACCTGAGTTTTCATTTAGCTTGGAGGGTCTATGCAAAATATCCCTAGGAAGCCCTGGATCGCTTTCAGCAGTAAGGTCTGTTTTGTTGTACTACAGAGGAAGGGTGTCCAAGAGAACCGACAAGCTGACCAGCAGCATGTGGGAAAACACTGAACTCAAACACTGTTTCATTGTGTAGTATGTCTTCCACTTCAGGTAAAACTATATAGAATTGTCTTGCTGCACAGATTATGTTTTCATTTGCTTTTATTAAATTTGAGAAACAAGTTGATACTGACCATCTGTTCCTGCCAATTTCTACAGAGTGTTTTGGATTTAATTACAGAATTTTTGCAACTTTAAGTTACATTGCATGCTATAAGCTGTCACATGTTTTAAGCTACATGTGCTTAGCAATAAAAATACAAGTTGATACAAAGTTATTTTCCTTGAATAAAGCATAGCAGCTGTTGTGAAATAAATGTGTAATTCTTCAGAGTGTATCTGTTTGTGATACATTGCTCATTTTTCTTTAATTACTACTATGTATTGTCAAAAACGTGTCTTGCACTGTTAGATTTTAGACAAAGCCTTGTGTATATTCAACTGTTTATGCACCTATTACAAATTGATATTGACATAAATTATTATAGCATATTATTTACATAAATACAATACAATATAATATAGTATAATATGATATATAATTATATAAGTGCTGAATGATTTTTTGGGAATATCTCAAAAATACGTGTATTAGACCACCTAGGCAGAATAACACAGTATTATTAATTCCTTTTGAACTTGTATATTAGGATCATAAAAGGTGAAAAGTGTAGTCTGCATAATCAGATAATATAAAGGCTTCTGTCTCATCCATCCAGTGGAATTTTTTAAATTTGAAAGCTTTAACTGTTTTTGAGGTGGTTTTTTTCTTCCTTAATTAAAAAGTTGTGAAGACCTAGACGCAGGAGTGTTGTAAAAAGCATGTATCTGCTGTTGTTTATATGCTAGTGCTTTTATTAGTCACATGGTAATTAGTTTAATAACACATGTGACCCTTCACCAGAAGAGTAAATTTGAAAATACGAGGAATACAAAAATGATGAGAAATTTTGCTGTATCCAGGTCTGGAATTCTCAGCACAGGAAAGATGTGGACCTGTTGGAGTGGGCCCTAAAAATGATCATCTGTTGTATGAGGAAAGGCTGAGAGGATTGGGGTTGTTCAGCCTGGAGAAGAGATGGCTTCAGGAAGACCATATTGCAGCCATATTTATAAGGGGGATTATAAATGGACAGGTAGAGAGAGACTTTTTAGTAGGGCCTATTGTGATAGGGGAGAAGCTAATGGTTTTAGACTGAAAGAGGGTAGATAAGAGATAATTTTTTTACAATGAGGGTGGTGAAACACTGGGACAGGTTTCAGAGGGAGGTTGTGGATACCTCATCCCTTGAACCAATCAGGGCCAGGCTGGATGGGGCTTTGAGCAGCCTCATTTAGTTGAAGGTGTCCCTGCTCATGGCAGGAGAGTTGGAATAGATTATCTTTAAAGATCCCTTCCAACCCAAACCCAGTGATTCTACAATTCTGTAATTCTAGATCATGCAGATAGATTTTTGGGAAGATACCTTTCTGTCGTCTCCTTTTGTTTTTCATTTTGGTATCTAGGCTTACAATGTAGACTTTGACAGTAGAAAAAGGATCAGTGGCACCTGACGTGCTCCCTTACATCAGCAGTGTCAGTTGCTCCCTGTGTGGAACACAGCATCATACACTTCTCTTTCTGGTGTAGTTTATGACTAGTAAGTTCTTTTCACTTTTGTGCTGCAAAGAAACCTTTCACTAATAATCTTTTTTTAGGACTTACCTATGTAATGCATTTTCCTGTAAGATGAAATCTTGTTTCCTGTATTTTTTTTCAACTCTTCTGTGGTTAGCAGTTGCACAATTTGTCCCAGGTATCATACGCTCCTTCACCATTATAAATCTAATCTGAGGATAATGAAGTGAAACATGGGCTTGTAATTAGACAACAGAGAGTAGTTATAAAATTTTGCAATTTGTATTGTAGAAAACTAAAGCAGGAAATAAACTCATAAATAATAATTTTGTTTATTCCTCACATGACTGAGGTACTTTGTAGAAATATAGCATGTAAGTATGTATGTAAGTAATTATGTAAGAAGTATGTAAGCTTATCAAACAAATTAAGATACCCTCTTGTTTGCAGTGGCTAGATATTATTTATGGAATTTGGTAGAACTTCTAACTTCTCTTCAGGAAGAGTTTTGCTTAAGGAATCAACTGAACTAACTTTACAAAGAAAACTGGTTTTGAAGGTGGTCAAAACATTCCTTTGAGACAATCATATAAGTCTTGTTGCTACTTGCAAATATCCATAGTTACTCAGCAGAAACAATTATCGCTAAGTCCGTTAAAAAATTATGTTAATTTATATTCATGATTTTGATGGCAGAAACAAAAGGGTTAGAAGAAAAAGGACTCACCTGTCTTGTCACTTGTCAGTTTAATTCACAGAATGTGTTTGTCCTAAAAAAGAACCATTTCATAAAGACTGATAGTTTACATAATCTCCTCTGATTTTCTAAGCAACAGATGCCAGCACAGTATAGCTAGGGGAAAGCTTTGCTTACACTTCTAGTGTTTGAGAGTCAGTCTTCTTTCAGCTAAAGCTAGAAAAAACATTGATTCTCAATTTATATTTTTCAAATTTAAATGAAGAATGAACACATGCCCTGTAGAGTAATTGAGTTGGGGAGACATTTAACATCCAAAGTATTGATTCGCATTTGTTTGCTTATGCACCGTTGATTGTGAACTGCAGTTAAGTCTTCTTTTTCTGAAACACTCACGTTTCATTCTGCGTGATGTTATGACTCGCGTACTAATGACTACAATAATGATTTTGTACTGTGTGTTTATCAAATGCGCATACCACTGGCAAAGCAGAAGATTTTCCATTTTGTTATTCTTACAGTACTTAAAACAGATAATACTTTTGATTTCATTTGGTTCATGGTTTCATTTGAAGAATAGGTGTATTAATGTGATTGCACTTTAAATTGACTGTGCAGACTTGTGCTGGCATCACATCTAAAGAAAATAACGTGTTGAGGTTGTAGCTTTATGTTACAACCTGGGCTATAGGTTAGGTCGGGCGTACAGGCAGCTGAAGAACATATTAAATTATACCTTGGTAATCTCATGAAATATTGGGTAAAAAAAAAAACAAGTGCTGCCTCAGTACTGTTACTTCCATGTATAATACAGCAACTGGAAACACTCAGAGATGTAGTGTTCTGAGATACAGCGCTGATTCAGATATTTTTCTAGAATTCTCTTTGCTCACAGTTCTAGCAAATGATGTTCATTCTATTAACCTGAATGTGATATTTTTCACTGGCAGATAATTGTGATGATCAGTTGGTGTCTGCTTTGCCTCAGTCATCATTCAGCAGTTCATCAGAGCTGTCTAGCAGTCACAGCCCTGGATTTGCGAAGCTTAATCGAAGAGAGGGTGAGTGTGTTTTATTAGTTGATTGATGTTATTTTTTTTATAAGTATCTTTTTAATCTGTACCTGTGCATAACATTGAAATGATAGATAATGATCATATGCTGTGTTACTGGGTATGAAGAGAGTTACATTTGTTGTTTTGAGGAGAATTTGAGGGTAAAACAGTCTTAAAAAATTCATTTTGCCACATTAACCGAAGTTTTCATGATAAAAAGTATACATTCAGACACTTGTGAACATTTTACTAATTTTAGTATAAAGCATTCATTCTGTCTGAACCCAAAATCTTTTTGTGATTTTCCAGCATAAAATGTAGACAGCTTTGGACATATACCTGTCTCCTCAAAAAAAAGGAAAAAAAAAAGAAGGAAAAATTTTGTTTCATAACTAGATAATAATAACATGAATAATCTCTTTTCTGTTAGAGGACAAAAAAAAGAAGTGTAAGCATAGGAATGTCATTGTATGTTATTCTGTAAAGAAACAAGGGTAAATGTAAACTTCACTTTGAAAGTCTAAACCAGATATTCAGGAAATATTTTTTAAAACTGTTTTCTCTTTTTCCTGGCAATTTATATTCTTGATTATTGTAATTTTATTTCTTCAGCAGCCTAATATTTTATTATGATTATTCACTGACATTGTCGTGAATTGTTTAACTGGCGTATAGTCCAGTTTTTTACAAAAGCGTAGAAAACTTTCCTTGGTTATCATATCTTTATACCTCTACATATATCTTCTCAAAGTTCTCTATCATTTCAAGTTTTCTTTGATATAGTTATTAAACATACATTTGCAGTCTTTGTGGTCAATTATGGGACAGATTCTTTTGTTAAATGCATTTAGTAACATTGTGTCCTGGGTTCAGCAGTAGCAGTCATGTTTTTTTTTTCCTTTGTGGTAGCTGGTGCAGTGCTGTGTTTTGACTTCCAGCCTGAGAACAGTGTTGGTGAAGTCGATGTTTTCGGTTGTTGCTAAGTGATGTTTACCCTGACCAAGGACTTTGTGAGGCTCATGCTCTGCCAGGGAGGAGGGGAAGCCGTGAGGAAGCAGAGACGGGGCGCCTGACCCGGGCTAGCCAGGGAGGTATTCCATACCACAGCACGTCATGGCTGGGGTGGGGGGTGACTGGGAGTTACCCGGAAGGACACGGGCTTCTGGGTGGAACTCGTTTTCTTGGCTGGTGGTATCGTATTCTCTTCCCTTGTTATTTTCCCTTATCATTGTTGTAGTTGATAGTAGCGGTGGTGATTTGTGTACATTGGTTGCTGGACTGTTCTTGTCTCAACCCGTGGGAGTTGCACTTTTTCTATCCTCCTCCCCGTTCCTCCGGGAGTGGGGAAGGGGAGAACCCCGGTGGGGGGAGGAATGGACCTCGATTGTTGTCAGCTCGGCACCACTCACTGGGAGTGAGTGAACAAGTTACCTGACTGGGTTTAAACCACGACACATTGTTTGTTTGCTTCTTTGTTTTTTACTTCTCTGCCACGTAGCTTAAAGTATTATACACTTCGATCTATGGCAGAAGATCCGGAGATTACACATTTTAACTGAAGTTTAATGGTAACTCGAATTCTGTGTCAAGGATACCATAGCAATGAGAAATTATGAGTTTCTATTAATTGCTTAATTGCTGTAAATATGTTTTCTGTTCCTAATGACAGAACCTTACTATACTTTCTCTGTGAAGAACATATTTTCTGAAGTTTTTTGACTGTATCTGCTATGTTACATAAAATTCTGTTAAAGAAAAAAAAGAATTTGAACTGTCAAGACCTATCAAATTAATAAGCATTATGTTCAAAAGTCATGGAAAAAACACACATAAGTACACTGAATGTTAAAAAGATAAAATTTAGCTTTGAAATACCAAGAAACCTCAGTTATCAGCCATCAAGTCATCAAGTATCCAGGAGCTCAGTCATTCCTGTCAATAACAATCCTGTCAACAATAAAAGATATTTTTTCTTCTTTTTTTTTTTAACTCAGCGTACCGCCAGGATTCTTGGTGTTAACATCACAGTGCTAATGCTAAGGAGGAAACATGGATTTAGGAAAGGTTTTATTAAAATGTCCAGTATGGTGCTATTTCAGCACAATCCCACTATGTTGATATACCTAATACAATACTAAATTTTAAAATTAAATCTTTAAAAGCAGCTAAAGTCTGGCTTAAAATGAAATCAAGTTAGATAACCAAGAGCATATGTTGGTGTTTCAGATCACCTTTGGTGTTCCTAAGCCATCCATGATGCACAGTGCAGTCTAAGTTCCAACCTTAACGATTCTATGATCCTATGATTCTATGAAGTTGTGAAGTTCAACTTCCCACTCATTGGTAAACTGTCTGCCAATATGAGCATGCAGTGGCTGGAGTTGAGCAGCAGGCTGCTGTACAGGCATAGGGAAGAATGAGCTTCTAAGGACATTGACTTCTGTTTAATTGTTACCCAGAGGAAACAAGAAAGAACCTATGAGGTCTCCACAAAGTCTTCTCTTCTCCAGGCTGAACATCCCCAACTTTCTCAGCCTCTCTTCATACAGGAGGTGCTCCAGCCCCCGGTCATCCTCGTGGCCCTCCTCTGGACTTGTTTCAACAGTTCCATGTCCTTTTTATGTTGAGGACACCAGAACTGCACACAATACTCCAAGTGAGATCTCATGAGAGCAGAGTAGAGGGGCAGGATCACCGCTTCCGACCTGCTGGTCACGATCCTTTTGATATAGCCCAGGATATGGTTGGCTTTCTGGGCTGTGAGCCCACACTGCCGGATCATGTTCAGTTTCTCATTGACCAAGATTTCCAAGTCCTTCTCTGCAGGGCTGCTCTGAATCTCATTTCTGCCCAACCTGTAACTGTGCCTGGGATTGCCCTGTCCCAGGTGTAGGACCTTGCACTTGCCTTGGTTAAACATCATAAGGTTGACACAAGCTCACCTCTCAAGCACGTCAAGACATCACTGAAATATTGTGCCTTAGGTCACAATCTAATCTTAATAATTCAGCATTAATACAGACAAAAAATCATGCTGGTTACTCAGAGCCATTCAAATACATCCAGTTGCCCTCATAAATTTAATTTAATTTTTTACACTGGTATATATAATTGATAAGCATGTAAATGAAATCTTAAGAATATTTTGCAGTGCTGAAAATATTTCCATTCTTGAATCTCCATGATTTACTGGAACATTTCCTATGTACTGAGAGATATACATACTGTATTGTGAAGAAAGAATATCACATGTTATTTCATTTTCCTAATTTGAAAAGCATGAATTTCTGTTTTAAATTAAGTTGTGATATTAAAGAAAATTCTGCGTGTGTCCTAGGTTCAGCAGCAGCAATCATTTTTCTGCTTCTTAGTAGCTGGTGCAGTGCTGTGTTTTTGACTTTTCAGCCTGGGAACAGTGCTGACAACACCAATGTTTTTAGTTGTTGCTAAGTAATGTTTACTCTGACCAAGGACTTTCTCAGTCTCCTGCTGTGCCAGGGAGGAGGGGAAACCGGGAGGAAGCAGAGACAGGACACCTGACCCAGACTAGCCAAAGAGGTATTCCATACCACAGCATGTCATGCCCAGTTTATAAACTGGGGGCAGTTACCCAGAAAGGCTAAATCACTGCTCGGGTAGGGCTGGCTGTCGGTCAGTAGGTGGTGAGTGGTTGTATTCTCTTCCCTTGTTCTTTCCCTTATCATTATTATTATTGGTGGCAGCAGCAGTGTTTTGTGTTATACCTTAGTTACTGGACTGTTCTTACCTCAACCCGTGGGAGCAGGGGGAGGAAGGGGGGGCGTGAATAAATGGCTGTATGGTTCTGGGTTGCCAGCTGGGCTTAAACCACGACAGTGTGTTAGAAGGACTGCCTTAATTTGACGTAATACGTGCTTTTAGGATTTTAACTAACACAGCACTTCACATCAAACAGGATATTGGTCTTTCCAGAAATGTACATTTAATAACTTTTTCCATTTGGCTTTTTTTATGTGCTATGAAGTTGTCTGTACCATGTTAGAATGCATTTTTTAGGTTTATCATTTCCTTCACATTGCATGTAGAGCATTCGTGCATTAAAATTGCTCATAGCTTTACATCTGGTATCTTTCCATCCCATGTAGACACACAGCAGCAAGTTGTGTAATGAAGGGAGAAGATTGCTAGCTCTGTGCCATCTACCTCAGGTTCACAGTATTCAACAGAGTGTGGATTTCAATATCTTACTCATTTGTCATGTTCGAATACTTTTTGGTTCAGTAACTTCTGACGAAACAGGGAAAACCTGACTATATTTGTAGGTTCATGCACATGAAAATTTTAATTGGTTGAAACAAAGTAAGTGATTATACATGCACTGCTATAAACAAATGAGTTTAGTCACACAGAAAGTGATTGTTAAAACATATAGACTGGAAAAAAGATCTGTCATTAAGAGAATATGACTTGGATTGTTGTGTTGTCAGTGATCTCATGGAAACAACACGTCATTACAGTTTCAAAGTAAATTGTCTGATAACTGTAAATGGGTTTGCCTTTAATATAGATAATTTTCTACTTTGAATAAAAAAGACAGAAGGTTGTGTTATTATTGAGGTCAGGGTCTTCTGGTTTTGGCTGTAATGTGATCAACATGTCATGCTTTTTGTATATAAATTCCTCTCATTCCCCATTCCAATCTCACTGGAAAAGATTTATTAATGGGACTGTGAACCATTATGCTCAAATGCGCGCCTTCTCTTGAATTAGTGAACTTTAGCAACTTTAGCAGTAAAAAATTCAAAGACAGTTGCAGTACAAGTCTGCACATATTGATAGAGGAGTCTTGATATTTGGGTAGTTAAATGAGCTGGACAGGGATTTGGCTGTGATAGCTTTGCCCCATATTCACACGCACACTTGATTAAAATCCAGGAGAAGAAAATTGGATATAGAAGTTGTTAAGTAGCCAAAAAAAAAATCTGATTTACAGGTTTCTCTTTCCCTGAAGTAGGAAGAAACCCATGTATTTTAATTACGCTGTCAGTTTACATTGTCAGATTTTCAGAAGCAGCCTGGAAAGTTGAATGCATTAACAGCTGCTAGATCTTTCTTTTTCTCTGGTGTGTATACAGAGCTTCTTTGGGTTTTTTATTAAACTTTCCCCTACCATTTCACTGAATATCAAATACACCTTATTGCACTTTTTTTTTTTTTTTTTTAGTGTAAAGAGCATATAAAGGATAGTTTATTCAATATGGTACTGTAAGATCCACCTTTTTTTTTTTCCTTTGTTTTATAAAACCCTACATTTTATTCCCTTTTTGAGAATTCACACTAAGTATGCCTAAAATGGATAATTGGGATCTACCTACATGTAGTTAAAGAAAACATCTAGGAAACAGTTAAAGAAAAAAAGAACATATCTCACACAATAAGAAAAACATCTGTATCTTTGGCTTTTTTTTTAAGAAACAGTTTAACTTTTATAATCAAAAAACTCCATAGCAGCTAGGGTTGTTAGTCACCAAAAGGTAATTAAAGTGAGCTTACCATCTCTATTTCATTAGTATGCAGATATAATTCATTAAGGCTGGTATTTTGCTTTATTGTAGAAGCAATAATAAAATGACTAAGCTAGACTGAAAAGATCCAACTTGATGGTAATCATTGGGCTTTTATAAATTAACAGCAAATCTGAGTTGATCCAGCTAAAATCATGGTTTAGGTTTTTATGACTTACCTGACTTTAGTAGGTACATGTGGAAAAGGGAAAAGTGATGATCTCAATCTTTTATTTTTAAATTAAATAAAATAATCAGTGGTTGCAGTGACTTATGGATAAAAGACAAGATGATGTGTACTGCTACAGTGAAATTCCTGTACCATTCAGTTTCTTTGGAAGAAAACAGACTTCTTTTTTTTGACTACTGCAGTAATTAGAGCTCTCAGAGAGAACATTGCCATCAATCTCTCAGCGTATTAACTACAAAATTGCTTTTAATACAATTGTAGTTTCACATTTTTGATAGAAAATGTTTTTAACACATCTTTTAAACACCTTACAGAAAATACATGGGCGTACATGAAAGTTGTATACAGTATGTATATGGTATATTAGGTGGGCTACAAGTTTTACGAAATTACCAAGGTTATACCAGTTTCAGTGAAGGCAGGATTTGAAGCATTATTATTTCATAAATGTCTAAAGTTTTGTTTTGGGTGGGGAGGGAGGAAGGGAGGGAGGAACAGAGGAAGGGAGGGATGAAGGAGGGAAGCAAGACAGGAAGGAAAACAGGGACAAACAGGAAGAAAGGAAGTAAGGGAGGGAAGAAGGGAGGAACAGAGGAAGGAAGGGAGGGAGGAAGGAAGGAAGGGAGTGTTGACGCGGGAGTCACGGACAACGCAGAGACGATCAGTGTGGTCAAGCGATTGCCAAATTTATTACAAAGCCTTAACTCCTTATGTACTACTTCTTACATGCACTTACAGTGATTTGGCATATTGTGATTGGATACACGTCTTGAAGACCCTTAGTGACTAACATATAATTGGTTAAGCACAGGTGTGAGAACTTGACCTCGAAAGTTTGCTAACAGTCCACAGTTCTCATTAACTCAGTGAATTCCAGCTTCTTCTTATCTTGCTTGCTTAAGCTTCTTTGGGCCTCATGGCCTTGCTGTATCTTTCAGGATTATTCAGAGTTTATGTACCAATTATGCATTCTCCTGTGAGAGCACTGTCTCCACAAGGGAGGAATGAAGGAAGGAAGACAGGAAGGAAGGGAGGGAAGGAGGGAGAAACAGAGGAAGGAACAGAGGAAGGAAGGAAGACAGGAAGAAAAGGGAAGGAGGGAGGAGCGGAGGGAGGAATGGAGGGAGGGGAAGAAGGAAGGGAGGGAGAGAAGGAAGGAAGGGAGGGAGGGGGGAACAGAGGAAGGAAGGAAGACAGGAAGGGAGGGAAGGAGGGAGGAACAGAGGAAGGAAGGAAGGATGGAAGGTAGAGAGGGAGAGAAGGAAGGGAGGGAGGAACATAGGGAGCGAGAGAAGGAAGGGAGGGAGGGAGGGGAAACAGGAAGGAAGGGAGGGAAGGAAGGGAGGGAAGGAAGGGAGGAGGGGAGGAGAGGAGGAGGGGAGGAAGGGAGGAAGGAAGGAAGGAAAGAAGGAAGGAAGGAGGGAAGGAAGGAAGGAACAGAGGGAAGGAGGGAGGAATGAAGGAAAGAAGTGAGGGGAGGGAGGATTGGAGGAAGGAAGGAAAGAAAGAAAGGAGGGAAGGAAGGACCGAAAGAGGAATGTAAGGAGGGAGGGAAGAAGGGAGGAAGGGAGGAAATGAGTAAGTAAATGGGATAAAAGATTCACAAATATTTTAAGTTTGCAGAGCCCTGTGCTTTCATGATTATTTATTAGTTAGAAGTATTCATACTGTTATTTCGAGAAACTGAATTCCTGCTCTATCATCAAAATTTGTTCAATCATAACAAAGCCTAACAAAAAGTTTCATCCACAGCTATTTCATGCGGGAGAATATCTGTGAAGTAGGAAAATTAAATTATGGTGAAATGCACAAAAGGAACAAGGAAACGGTAATCAGGGTATTTTATTGTTGATTTTTTTTGAGGGGGTGACTGTTTTTCCACCTGAAATATGGCTATGGGAATAGAAAAAAGTGAGAATATTTTTTTTTTAAAGTTTGTAGAACTACAATATTCAGATACTCCTGGAAGCAAACTTGATGGAATGCGAGCAAGTTCAAATAAAAATTTATTTTAGAAAGCAAATTTGCTACAAGTCATGTATGCTATCATTTTTGTTAAACTCAATATAATAAAAATAGATATCTATATTGATCCTTAAATGATATTTTGGGGTTAGATAGTTTTAAAGGATATATTTTTGAAAGCTTAGATAAAAGCTAAATTTTACCAAAAATGTGAAACAATGTGATACCTTTTAGAGAGATATAACTGAATTTAATTCTTAAGCCTGCTTTGGTGTAATAATTTAAGACCATACCTCTTTTAATATTTTGGTGGATGGAAAAACAGATCATAATTGCTGATGCATTTGATTTTTCTCAATTGTTTCCTTTCATGCTGGGGAACAGGGGCAGCGTTTTTGGTTTTTTGTTTGTTTGTTTGTTTTTTTCCTAACAAGTCAAAAGCACTGAAGACCATTTGTCTATTGCTAGATGAGCCAACATCCCAGATTTTGAAGAATTTCCTAAATCAAAAGAGGCAGGAAGTTTTCCGTATGATGGAATCTTGACTAATAACAGTTGTAGTGCAAAGGAAATTCAAGTGTCTTAAATTCCATTTTTAAAGAATCGTTAAATTTTTCAATTACAAAGGACAATAATATAAACCCCTAAAACAGTCTTTCTGCCACACCCTAAAAAAGTTCAGAGACTTTAATTTGGCAAAGAAATTTTCTCTTGCCCTGTCCTTTAAAATATTTTTCCTTACCCTGTTAGTGCCCAGTTTGCTGGCCTATAAGATACACTTTTCTCTTTTATGATCCTATCATACTGCCATTGTGCTGGGACACTACTGCCATGCCAACTCAGCGGAGTGGAGAGCTCAAAATTCTGAGGCTAAATTTATCTAAAAGACTTACGCAATAGTGTCATTCTCATAAATACGTTAGTCACTGTTTTCCTTCACTGTCAGATGTGCAGGTAATTAAACCAAATACTATCATAATCTTTACAATATGATGCTACATCTTTAGACATCTGGAAGATGCAGAAAATCCTATACTAAGCCACTTCAGAAAACACTACATAAGAGCTACAATAAGTTAGACTCTTAACAAGTCTAATTTACTTCTCTAAGAAGTAATGAACTCCTTATGTTGACTGCTGTCTAAATTAGGTCTAACTGATGGAAAGTAACTTTCAGCTGTCTCATGTTTTTGCTATACAAGTGAATAGAAGTAAAATATCTGTCAATAGATATTACTTCTAATTTTTTAAAATCAAAACCAGTATTAGAAATAGCTGTAATATTAAGTAATATCTTAAACTCACATATATATTCAGTAATTGCCTTACGTATGCAAAATGGACTTTTATATTTTCATTCACTTTTTAAACTATCACAATCTGCTCCTGCTTAGAAGACAAATAACTGAGGAAAGTTTTTGAAGTGAGATTGACAGTTTAAATCCTATTACTTAGCAGTTTTGAATAAATGTCATTGGTCTCCTGGCAAGCTGAAGAACAGCAGTCTCTGTCTAATGGTTAAATATTACTTTGTTTTTCTTCCAAAAAAGAAATAATTTATATCCAAGATGAATAATTTTCAGTTACAGATATTGTATATAAATATTTAGGCTGAGAAATTAGTGTTAGATAGTGAAAATTAATAAATTAGTAAAAGCAGTACATTGTATTTGCTACTAGTTTTCCTTGAGATTTCCAATGAACAATGAAATCTATCCATGGTTATTCAATCAATTTTGGTGTTGTCCGGGAACTCGGCTGATAACCAGGCAGGTTGTAGTAAATTATTTGGGTGTAGTGAATAGAATGAGGGTGTAGCAAACATTTCAGCTGTGCAGAGAAGTGTATAGCAGCACATTAACATCCTTGCCCATGTTGGAATTAATTCCCTTCATTGCTCCTAGTTGTAAAACTGCTATGGTCCAGCATATGGTACCTGTGAAATTTTTCACCTGCAGTGGGGCTGTTCCCATAACTCCTCCCAGTGACTGAAATCATCAGGAAAAGATAAAGTTGCTCCTTCAGGAGGAGGTATGGTCTTCACCTGTATGGTCTCTATTTTTTCCTACCCTTTTAAACAAAAGATGAAAAGTATCTAAAATTGTTGAGGGTACCAATAAATATCATAGCACATGAGCTGTGTTATATGATTTTGTAGTTTTATAGTCATAGAATCATAGAAACATAGAATAGTTGGGGTTGGAAAGGACTTCAAGATCATCTAGTTCCAACCCCACTTCCATGGGGAGGGACACCACACACGAAACCGCCTCACCCAAGGCTCCCTCCAACCTGGCCTTGAACAGTGCCAGGGATGGAGCATTCACAGCTTCCCTGGGCAACCCATTCCAGTGCCGCACCACCCTCACAGTAAGGAATTTCTTCCTTATATCCAGCCTAAACTTCCCCTTCTTACCTCTTGTCGTGTCACTGCAGTCCCTAATGAAGAGTCCCTCCCCAGCATCCTTATAGGCCACCGTCAGCTACTGGAAGGCTGCTATGAGGTCTCCACTCAGCCTTCTCTTCTCCAGGCTGAACAGCCCCAACTTCCTCAGCCTGTCTTCATACAGGAGGTGCTCCAGCCCCCTGATCGTACTTGTGGCCCTCCTCTGTACTTGCTTCAATAGTTCCGTGTTGTTTTTATGTTGAGGACACCAGAACTGCACGCAATACTACAAGTGAGATCTCACGAGAGCAGAGTCCTCCTTCAGTATTAAATATTAAGGACCTAAATTGCATTTTCATGGAGATTCTAGAATTCAAATAATTTATTAAATATGCTTTCTGTTGTGGTCTCTTCCTAGTGTCATAGTGGTACTTGGTACCAGTTAGTACCAGATATAAACCTGGCCTTTGCTTTTGACAACTGAAATACAGTTCTGCATTAAGCTTGTCATTAACAGATATGTCTAGAAAAGAAATAAATTGTGGTTCAGGTCTTGGTTCAGGTTGTTGGTTTTTTTTTTTGCAAGGTGTGGGTTTGTTTTGTTTTGTTTTTCCAGTGTTTAATCTGAGCATTGCAGGAATAGAGAGATAGGCACTGCAAAAGCCAGCTCTGCAGATACTCTGAGGTCAGAAAGTTGAGAGGTTGCAGTAAATTTATTATACCTTCTGACTGATGTAGTCCAATTCTCCAGTAAATAATTAACTTAAATAGAAGAGCTGTTGATACCAGAGATACCTATGCATCACTGCACACCAAGGTTGCAGTCTGCCTGAAGCATGAGTTCATTGCAGGATGTCTTACTCATAGATTATCCTCTGTACCATTTGAATGACAACATAAAGAGGTCATTGCTAAATAGTTTGACCTGCAAAGAAACAGGGTTGGGAAAATACACTTGGGGATTTATCATAATTCTATGTTATCATGAGTAAATTTTGAAAAAAGCATTGCCAAAAAGGATAATTTGAAATAAATTGTTTTGGGACAGAAGTTAAGCACAGAGAGATGTAACCCTCAATAATCCTCTTTGAGGAAGTAATCGTTACTTACATAAACAAATCCATCTCAGGATGTGTTCAAACCTAATTAATCATTCTCAGAATAATAAACCCAAAAAATCATTAGTAGTCCTCAAGACTTTTTAAAGTTTGAAATCTAAATCAGAATTTCGAGTACATTGTCTAAAAGTTTTGTAAAAAATATTAAAAACAACTAAGCATGTGAAACTACTACTAAATCTCCAGGGAAAAAGGTAAGAAATTTGTAAAGAAAGACCATCTGCATTCTTGCAATACAGATATTTTTACTGCAAGTTTTAATCTTTGAAAAAGGACTCTGCAGACTGAAAAAAATTATTTTACTCAATAGTGGCCAAGAATGTTGGGTATTATAAATAAAGAAGTATTTGTATCCACTTCATCAACATTTATTTTATGTTGATAAATTGAAATAGTCTTGTATTTTAAAACTCCTAAATGTAACAAAATGCATGCAGTACTGAACACCCTGCAAGTGTGAGTAATATACCTCAAGTATAGCTAATACAATTTTGAAATGCAGATGAAATTTTAAGTAGATAATTAGTGTCATTGATCAGGCATTGATTTAAAAATATCCATGAATGAGATCTCCTGTGTTGCCAGGTGGAAGAAGAGAGGCACAGGAGTGGGAATTTTAACACAGCCACCAGCCAGAAATCTTTGATGTGAATAGAGCTTTAAGCATCATTTCTAATAATAGTTGTTTTAAGTTCAGTAATACAGTGAAATTCTGTTGAAATTTATGAATTTATTTTTAACAGGGACTATTACAGAATAGTTGTAATAATCAAACAAAAATATATAAGCAAGTGCATAAAATAGAATTAATACAAATGTTTTCAGTGTTACAGTTTATTTGTTGCTTTGTGAATAGCAATTAAAAGTTCTGCTTTTTATTTTTGGAAATAAAGCAGACAGTCTGTCTTCGGTATTAAATCCTTGAGGTATAGAAAGATAAATGTCTTTCTGATAGAAACTCAGGAAGGTCTGTTGATTCCAAAGTGTACATTGTCAAAAACAGACTGGCAGGATGTCACTTATAAATCAGTTTTCAGACAGCCCTTGATGTTTTAGCTTTTAACATTTTAAATGGCATTTAGCTGACTCATGAAAATATACCAGATTTCTAAATATAGAATGGAGAAGTGAGAGCTCCACTTTTGCAGTTGTTGAGAGGGATAAATGTATTTTCATGTGGCAAGCAGAACCCTTTGTATGAGGTTATTGTATGTCTGTACTTCTGAAATAGCATCTTTGCGGTTGAAGAGAATTTATAAAATCATTGAATTTTTAATTAAGCACAAAACCAAAAAAAAAAAAAAAAAGATGAAAAGTCAATGCTACTCAAGTATGGAATCATCCTAAATTCAGGTGCTTAAAAATTGTTGAAGTATCTTAAAATCAGGACTAATTAGGGATGAGAAAGAACTGGAAAACATATTGATATTTATTAAAAATTAAAAGTCCCATCTCTTTTTCCATAAACTTTTTTTTTTTTTTAATAAGATATCCAGTGGAAATTTGCATGTCTTTCAGTGTATTTTTACAATGCTTTATATTCCAAAGCTTAAAGACTTCTAAATGTATTTTGATTAATGAGCTGGGAGGGTTTAAATGGACATTTTGGTTTTATTAATCATAATAACTCTTGAGAAATGCATGCAGTCTTGTTTTGTTTACTCCTTTGTTAAGATACCATTTTATGTCCCTAAGTTTTCAGTGTCTTTTCACAAATAACCACCTTGCTAACTGCAAGATATCCTTTTGATTTTTTTGCTAACAAATGTGGGACACAAAACATGACTAAGGAGTGTTGGATTCTGAAGTGACTGCTAGTTGTCAAAAGAGACACACCTCTTCCTCTTTAGAAACCAGTTGCTCCTAAATGAGTCTGGCAGTGAAAATAACATCTTCCATTTACTTTAAAAACTGATGGCTTTACAGTTTTTCAAAGTTATATATATACACATACATATGTATGTATACACAGCAATTATAGATAAAACATTTTAAATTACTAAAATGTAAGTATTCTGACTTAGGTTTACAAAATTTAACACATCCATAACCATATACATTTCTGTTCGCTAAAATGCGAATATACAATAGAAAGATGAGTAAAAGTACTTTGAGAATTAACTCAGTTAGTTTTGTGTTTGTGTGTGTGTGCCTCATACGTAATCTAAAATGCAATAAACCGGAACAGATTTTGAGTTTGTTATTGTTTTATAATGATGCATCAAGCTTCTTGTATTTTAAACTAATAATTCAATAGCTTTGTTTCCTGTGATATTCTGCTTTCTGCGCTTACCCTCTAGCACTGTAGCTACATTTAGGTGTAAGATCTTTTTCATAAATTAAAAATTATTTGTTTGACAAGACCAGACTACTTTTCTAAGTTACCTTTTTTTAACCCCCTCTAACAGTCATAGCAGTAATAGCTTTAGAATATATTTTGTAGGGAAATCACAGTTTCTAATAAGTAGTTTCTGTATATACTCACAGGACTATGTACTAATTCACTGCAGAAGGCCAGCTGTCTACATTTAGTAAAAAGTCAAACTTGAAATTGGTAAGCTTAGAAGAGTAGCCACGAAAGAGGAACTCCAGCAAAAATGAAATGACCCATTAAAATCATAGATTTCACAACTCATTACATTGTTGACTGTGTTTCCTCAAGGGATTGTTTTGCCTTTTGAAGAACTAAGGCGGCTTGATTATTTTTCTAGCCTGTAGAAATACGGAAATATCTTTAATAATTTAATTTTTTTACAAGGTGGAAGTGCTAGAGATATACATCATAAAAAGCCCCATAATCTCAGGTTAAATCTGAGGTTAAATCTCAGACTATTTCCTGATTAAAAAAGAAAAACAACAAAAGACCACCAAAACAAACACCTTCTATTTCAACTGCAACAAAGTATCTCTTATTTTTTGCTGCCATATGAGTGTTTGTCACATAAAATTAAATATGTGACCATAATTGCCGGCTTTGAGTTTTCTAGTGTGTACGTGGGAACACAAGAGATTATAATCAGACTATTATGAGAAGACATGCTTAAAGGACGATACGCATGCTTAGGACTCTTCATACTCAAATGAGAGAGCATAAAACCTACTGTGGCTCTGTTCTAATTTTTTAAGAGCATACAAGATAATTTTCCTCTCATGAATCCAGAAAACCTATCTGTTTACATCTTTCCCAGAACTCCTAGGAATTTATTTCCAGATCCATCTCTTTGACTGACCTATTTGTTCCACTCCAGTCTCTATGGGAGTCTTTTCAGCTGGTGTGAGACTGTGAGCCACTGTTAAGCAATTCTCCCTCAGGTATTCATCCTCTTCTGGAGCTGGGAACTGAGGAGAAACCAGGAAGAATCTGGCAAATTTAGGGTCGAACTGGGATTTCTGACACACAAAATTATACCACGAATAATGTCAGTATGACTAATACTGGACAGTTTGACCTAGTTCCAGGAGCTGAAGCAGCTGGAGCCTCCTCCTGGGGGGGGCATACATAGTGAGAGACAAGAAGATTTTTCTATATGCCAAAATTTTGCTTTATAGAAGACAAGATTCCCAGTGCAGTTTCTGGCTATATTCCCTCTGTAGTAGCTCTCAAGTCCTTTCATGTGGCTTTTTCACTAATTTCTCTAACCTTTACGTAATTTCTAACATCAGCAGAGACAAAGACACAATTATTTGTATAGCTTCCTACTTGCTGAGACAGTATTGTCTTACATGATTACAAGTGTCCTTCTGGCCTTTAATACAGGTTCCAGACTGCTTGAACTCAATTTCACAGTTGAACTACCAGATATTCAAACCAGACCTGAAGTCACTACACCTGCGTGACTGTCATGTACAAGAAGTGATCTTGCAGATACTGAATGTCCTACCATGAAAACAGTTATCAGAAAAAAGTCCTCACTCTACAGTCCCTAAAGAAATTGAATGTTACCTGCAACTGATTCAGGTTTTGGTACTAATGAGCCTTTGACTTTTTGCTCATAGAATCAAAAGCAGACAGTATATTAATATCTTCATCCATTTCATACCATCAATATCTGTTTGTCCTTCATTTGTGCAACATGGTTATCTTTTTTGCCTCAACATCAGTATTTATGAAGAAAAAAATTAATGACCCAACTATTAGAGAACATACTCTTTCTGAGATCATAATTTATTCTCTTTGTCATTTGATACCATCCTTGATTTTGAGCTCACTTTAAGACTTTCTCCACGTATTCTTCTCACATTAAGTATTTATGTAGTACTTATGAACAGTCTGATGCAGTTGTACTAAAGCTGTTTAACTGAAGTCCAGTTCAAGTCACAGTGGAGTTCTTTGTCCCAGTCTGTATTTCTCATGTTTGATCAAACTCTTGTATTTCAATATGGAATCTTCAGCTTTCCAATCACCTAAATAAAGAAGATGGAAATAATATGCAAAATAAACTTCCTTACTTTGGTCTGGCACTTGGTGTTAGCCTGTAAATGTCAGCAGCACCAGTACTTCAGTGGTATGGTGCAGGCAGGCCTTTCAGGGTTACCTTACAAATAATACTGATAATTTGTGTGCCCAACTTTATGCATCAGCCGCATTTAGTGATTGTTAATGAAGGAAAGGAAAAAAAAACCCTAAACATATTCTTGACGCGTATTTATCATGTAATAATGAAGAAAAACCTTTTCTAAATCTTGGAATTGCTAAGGGCATTTGTCAGAGAAAAAAAGGAAATAGAAAAGAAGAGAAAAATAAACCTTGAAACAATTAAAGATTTTGGATTAGTTGTAAGTCTCTGAGGATTTGGAAGCAGAGACTTGTAATTGGGAATAATGGTTAACCTTACGATAAATCATACTACCAAAATTTCCAAAAAAGTAATTGTTCCTGCATTTTTTACAAATCAGTGGATTTGAAATACATATCTGTATGTTTTCCATTTCACGTAACTTAGTAAGGAAGGAAGAACATGTCAGGTCTTGGCAGGCAACACTTGGGCAATCAACGTTCAGAGCTGACATCTGGCTATAAAAGGTTCCATTAATATGATCAGCTGAGGGTAGGTTTGTGGTTGATTTTTGGCTCACTTGAAGCCCATTTGTATATTATCCTACTTAGTAAAGCAGAATGTAGCTATTAGTGCTAAATTACTTAAGGAATAGGAGTTGAAAGAGGAATTTTAGCTACCAGATCTCTAATTTCTGTGGTTTCTCATAGAATAGGCTGTCAAATAGTCAATAAGGAGAACAAAATTTTGACTATTAAAGACTGAAGTAAAGGCAACATTCAGCCAGGCTGGTCTTCTTCACCACTGGTTCAGTTTTAGACACATGGGGATTGCCTGCTCCTTCACCTTTAAGATTCCATTCTTGAAGAGCGTTCAGCCTTCCTGGACCTCTTTGTCCTTTAATAATGTTTTCCAAGAGATTCTCTCTAGCAGCATCCAGAAGAGGGTTGTCAACCCTCTGGAAGTTGAAGGGGGTGGTTTTGCTGACTTTCTCCCTGGCTTAAGATCTTCCAGATTTTTCTGTTATTCTGCTTTTCATTTTGCTCTAGCAAAGTTAAAGAAAAGAGTGGTCATACAATAAAAAATGGCAGCTAAAAAAAAAAAAAGCAAATACTAATGAATAATTAATAGACTTTTGTGTTAGTTATTAATTAGCAGTTTCACAATCATCTACTTAATAGCAAAGATCACATTCTCTAAACATTAGTTTTCGCTATGAAGAAATCTTTATTGTACTGTATCTTCATTCATCTTCTTAGGTAGAAAAAATTTCCTCGTGCGGATGTAAATCTTCAAAACCAAAGTATATAATGTTAACATGTGGGCAAATGTGTTATCTACATCAAGTCTCGGAATTTTCAAGCTCCAAATCTACCTCTCTTAGAGACTGAGTTGTTATTCTTTGGACAGTTTTTAACAACTTTGACCTCAATCCTTGAGTGAATCTTTTCAGACTACAAAGGAGTAAGTTGGCCTTATTAACCATGCCAAGTGCAAGGTCCTGCACCTGTGTTGGAGCAATCCCAGGCACACCTACAGGTTGGGCAGAGAAGAGATTCAGAGCAGCCCTGCAGACAAGGACTTGGGGGTGTTGGTTGATGAGAAAATGAACATGAGACGGCTTCAGTGTGTGCTGGCAGCCCAGAAAGCCAACCGTATCCTGGGCTGCATCAAAAGGAGCATGACCAGCAGCTTGGAGGAGGTGATCCTGCCCCTTTACTCTGCTCTTGTGAGATCTCACTTGGAGTATTGTGTGCAGGTCTGGTGTCTTCAACATAAAAAGGACATGGAACTGTTGGAACAAGTTCAGAGGAGGGCCACGAGGATGATCAGGGGACTGTAGCACCTCCTGTATGAAGATAGGCTGAGAAAGTTGGGGCTGTTCAGCCTGGAGAAGACTCTGTGGAGAGCTCATAGCAGCATTGTGGTATCTGAAGATGGCCTATAAGGATGCTGGGGTTGGACTCTTCGTTAGGGACTGTACTGATAGGACAAAGGGTAATGGGTTAAAACTTAAACAGGGGAAGTTCAGATTAGATATAAGGAGGAAATTCTTTACTGTTAGAGTGGTGAGGCACTGGAATGGGCAGCTGCCCAGGGAGGTTGTGAATGCACCATCCCTGGCACTGTTCAAGGCCAGGTTGGAGAGAGCCTTGGTTGACATGGTTTAGTGTGTGGTGTCCCTGCCCATGGCGGTTGGGCTTGGAACTAGATGATCTTGAGGTCCTTTCCAGCCCTAACTGTTCTATGATTCTATGAGTCTATGAAATGAGTTCTTGAGTTCATAAATCAATTTACAATCCAGTTAGTAATCTTTATTTCTTTGCCACCTGGCATTCATAAATCAAATGATTAATATGCTGTTAAAAGTAAAGGAACTTTAGTTTTAAATATCTATATCTATATCTATATGCTTTTCTGCTTTCTGTCAACTTCATTTTTTATGTGTTTATGGTGTGTATGTATATTTTGTGTGTATTTATATGTGATATCTCTACATACATATATATATATTATAATCTACTTAAAAAAAAAATCTTAAAAGTATAAAGAGCCAAATTTTAATTGAAAGCAGCCTAGTGTTCCATAACATTTTTGAAATAACAAGACAACCATGAAATCTCTTAGAAATAAAATCAGAGAGAGAAGTCCTACTTCTCATTCAGTATTCATCTAGTGAATCTTGGATACCCTATCATCCAAGATAATGTTTCAGGGTATAAAGTTAGTTAAGCTGCCACATGAATATTTGCACATGGAGAGCAGAACTGCAACACCAGTGCCGTGAGGCATTAGTTTGCTGTTGGAATTAGTAATTGAATAAAAATAGATGCAGATGAAGCACAGATATTATCTGGTGACATTCTGTTGATGGTTATATCTATTTCTTACCTTTTATTTTTTCCTTAAAAGAATTTTTATTTCAGCAATTAGCATTTTATTTATTCATGTGTTACACGAAGTTGAAAATAATTTACAAATAAAGTGGATTTATTTCTAAAAATACAATTATTTAATAGATAATTGCTGATATCAGATTGACTTCTAAGTCATCAGATTCATGCTAAAGCAGTGTCAGTTTGCAAAATTCTTACAAACTAGAAGAGACTGTGTAAGTATTATTTAGTTGAATTGGTTTGGTATTTTGATTGTGTTCCTGTAAAAAAATTATCTGCATTATTTAAAGTCTATAATATTTCTGAAGGAAAAAAGAAATTAGAATCACAGTAGCCCAAAGAAGCTGCTTTTAACAAGAATATTCCTTTTCTGAAGTCTCTGAAAACTTTTCTACACAGCAACTACTGTGATTTATTTATTTTTAGTATATTGTATAGCGTGACTCCAGTAGTTCTGCTCTGTAATGGCTGTCATTAAAAGTAAGAAGCTGTGACGCTCTGAAAAAATGCAATATGAATATGCATAAATGCACAATTTTCAGTGTAAGTAAAGCTTTTAAGTGAAACATAGTTTTATAAATAACACAGCTTAGCCGTGCATTTGTTATACACCAGTTGTCTTAAAACTGAAGCAAATACAAAGTTCCCGAATTTCTCATTTGGCTGTCAAGCTTGGCTGACTTAGTTTCATAAACATTATAATGATATTTTTGAAAATCACAAATTAGGACTAATGTCATTATAATACTCTGGGAAAAAAAAAAAACAAAACAATCCAGATTGCTGAAAAATTAAGTTTTTCTTTGTCATTTGTTCCAAGGACAAAATTTAAGTGAATTGAACTGCACTTTTTCTTCATTGTTAGGTACTTCAGCTAATAAATTTTCTCTTCCAAAGTTTCTTGAGACAATAATAAAACTCTCAAACTGGTGTCCTGGGTTCAGCAGCAGCAGTCATTTTTTCTCTTTCTTAGTAGCTGGTGCAGTGTTGTGTTTTTGACTTTCAACCTGGGAACAGAGCTGATAACACCAATGTTTTTAGTTGCTGCTCAGTAATGTTTACTCTGACCAAGGACTTTGTGAGTCTCATGCTCTGCCAAGGAAGACGGGAAGCCAGGAGGAAGCAGAGACAGGACGCATGACCCAGAGTAGCCAGAGGTATTCCATACCACAGCACGTCATGCCCACTATATGAACTGGGGGGAGTTACCCGGAAGGGCTAGATCAGTGCTTGGGTAGGGCTGGGTATTGGTCAGTGGGTGGTGAGCAGCTGTATTCTCTTCCCTTGTTATTTCCTTTATCATTATTATTATTGGTGGTAGCAGTATTGGTTTTGTGTTATACCTTAGTTACTGGACTGTTCTTATCTCAACCCATGGGAGTTAACATTCTTTCGATTCTCCTCCCCATCCCTCTGGGAGCAGGGGGACGAAGGGGAGGAGTGAGCAAATGGCTGTATGGTTCTGGGTTGCCAGCTGGGCTTACATCACGACATCTGGTAATATTTATAGCTTTTATAATTTAACCATTTAACTAACAAAGATGTTATGTTCCATTTCTGATAATCAAGCCAGATGTGATTATATTTGCTGATCATGAGATTCCATTAGCTTAGCTCAGCTGCATTTCCCCTATGCTATTTTTCTAGCCATCACAGTTATACCCTTAGTCTTTATGTCACAAAACTCAGTCAGGAGTAGATGCTGTTTGTACCTCTCTAATTTAAAATATCCAAACCTCTTCTTCCTCATGAGGGCTTATTTTCAAATCCTGTGGTGAAGGATTGATGTAAGAATCCATAAATTCTGAAAAACACAGATGTTACAGAAATACACAAACCTAGAAATTCCCTTGGGCTTGTTGAGTAATAATGTAGTTTATTTTTAATTCTTTTTATAAAAGAATGGGGATACTAAGACACAGAAGGTAAATGAGTCAGTGGATTGGTTAAATAGTGGCTTTCTGAAAGCACCATGCTAAATTGCTGTATCAACATTTTAACATTTAGGTCAGTATGGGAAAGTTTACTGAAAACTAAATACAGTGGCTTAAGGAGAGTTCTACTGACTTTCCAGCTGAGGATCTGGCGTAGTGTGTCTATAGATACCAATTAACGAATTGTTATATAACCTTGGAATTACTAAAAAAATTCTGTTGACTGACAAGTAGTTGAATTATTAATATGTACATATTCTAAGTAAGTATCGCATGACCTATGATTGCATAAGTGAACAGAATGCTGGGAGTGATAACTGGACAAACTAAGGAAATAGTGTTTATGTAGGGGATATTGCTTTTACCTGGTTTGATTTCATCCTTTTATGTGTTTGTCAGGTTAAGTAGCTCACAAATGTAGATGTATACCAATAGAACTTCACATGTGCATGCATATTGCAGCACTTGAAAGTACCATACCCAGAGCCAAAATGGAATAAGACTAGCTATTTGAGCTGACTTATAGAGTATTTGTCAGTCCATTGTAGAATATTCATATTTTTCCACATAAGCACAAATAGGCTATAAGCACCAGGAGGATGACGCTGCACTTGTTCTCTTACGTCTAAATCATGTTCTTTTTGTGTATGTCGTATCTGCATGCAGGCCAGTAGCCAGATGGAATAGGCCAGTATTCTCCTGCTGCTAGCTGTAGTAATTTATACACACAATAATGGAAATAGAGCTTTTCCATTTTAAATACACACTTTGAGTATTTTTGCTTGGAAACTACAGGAGTCAGTATTTTACTGTTCACTTTGCTGTACTAAATGCATTATATTTTATGTGATAAAACAGGTGCCAAAGGAAGTGAATCACCATTTCCAGTGTTGAATAGAATTTTCTGAAGTCCCAACATCAGAAAGTGAGATTAAAGTAGTGATAAAAATGATAGACACAAACATGTTCATCTGTTCAGAGATACTGCCCTGCTTATTCTCTGGCAGAGTGTACAAACATATCACTCATGCTAAGTACAACTGGAGAAGGTCTTTCTAGCTTTATATTAGAACTGGGTGATAAATATCAGGGGGATTTAAGATTTAGTTTGATACTATTTCTGAATTTGTTGGCATTGTTTTTACAGTTCTCTGATATTGCTGTTTAACAGTGTCCAAAGCAGTGTTCAGTTCCTCAAAATAAATACAAGAGCATATGAAAGATTAGTCTTATTTTTGTTTGCAGTAGGGTTAAAATTGACTGTGTCAGTCCACTCTTAATAAATTCAGTATTTTTTAAAATCAATATTTTCTACTAAAATGCAGATGTTTGAGAAGTCAGAAACACAAGTCATAAATGAATGCCTAGATCAGAGAAATATAAGTATACATATTTGGACTTTTTCATGTAATTCACATCACTGAAGACTGTAGCTTCAGTTGTGAAATTTAATTTAATTACCCCAGAAAACAATATGAGAACACTGTCACAGTGGCATTTGTTTGAAATATTCACAGATATTCTTGTGTCGCACATACCGAGTCCAGCTAGTCAGTACAAAATATAATTAATCTTATATATATATATAATTAATTGTAATTAATAAATTATATCTATAATTATAATTATAGATATAATAAATTTTGCTTGCCTAGTCTTTAAATGCTATGACCATAGTTAATAAAATATTGGGATGGTGCACTAGTGTGAGCAGCTGTCCGTGAAAAAGAATAAAGTTTGATGTCGTTTGATAGTTTGGTTTTATCTGGGTTATTTCGTTTTTATCACACCTGAGAGAATGAAAGGAAAACAAAAAAACAAACAACCCAAACCAGAAAGAAAATAAAAGATTAAAAGTTTTATAAGTGAATAAATTGCAGAAGTTTAAATATAAAATCATCTTTATCTATGTAAAACCACTTTTGGCTGTGAAAGCTATGGCTAATTATCATTGCTAGATTTATATTGCAAGACAGCAGGGTAGCATTTTGGGTAAAACTACTGAAAAGGAGTAACAAATATACCTTGTTCGGTGAAAGCTGCTACGTAAAGAGCATATAAACATTTATTAACCTGAAAGTTGTATAACTTTATCAAACTGTGCTGAACAGTGCATTAGAGTTAGTTATGCTCTTATTCTGTTTTGTTGCAACAAGTATTAATACAATAAATGCATATTTTATGTTTCCACTCCATTTAGTTTATATTTAATAACAGAATGTTGACTATACAATTAGAAATTACATCAGTACAGAATTCTAAATGAAAATTCTTTGTCAAGTCAGCTGTATAATGAAAGATGGTGGCAATGAGATATTTCTATTTTTGTTGCCCCCAGCAAGTTTTCTGTGCATCATCCACCTATGAACAAAATGACCTCCTCAGACAAAATTTACAACGATAAGGTATGCAATCCCCACTTTGCTGATGAAGAAGAGAGAGAAGATTAAGGATGAAATGTAATGATTCAAGCTTCATACACAGTAGGATTTGCAAATACAGCCTACTAAATTCAGATAGAGACTAGAGAAAGAAAAGAGAACACTACTGCAGGAGTGCATTTTTCTAAGAATGAAACAATCTCCCAGATTGACTCCTGGCTTAGTTTCAGTCTTGGGTAATTGTCAGCATATGTGCCAAAAAAGCAGTACGCGTTCAAGTTATGTGGAACTCCTGGTTCCTACTAAGGGAGGGAGTTTGCTGATGATTATCAAAGAAAAGAATATGGTAACAACCAAGAATGATGAAAATTTTGCAATGAATAAATGCCCTTCCAAAATACTTTGAAGTATTGTCTGTGAAGAGCAAGAACTGCTTTCCTAGCAGGACTCTTTTGAAGGGTATTTTTCTAGTAACTGCCTTCTACTGGGGGGGGGAGGAAAAAATCCCATTTTAATACATGGTAGGAATGTCTCAGTATCAGACTATATGCTAAACATTATAGCTTTATTACAATATTTCGAAATAAAAGTGTCTATTTAAATGAAAGTGTGATCTACTTTCAAATAATACAATACAGTTTTACTTATGTGAAAGGATTTGACTCAAACTTGGGCTTTCCAGTACCTACAAAACATTTTGCGTATGGTATGCCACTGGTTCATAGCACTTTGTGGTATAACGGTGATGAAAAAATCTGAAGAAAAAATACTGGCTTTGGTAATCTTTGATTTATTGCCAATAAGCTCTCCTTTTGATAAACTGTGGCAGTCACCTTTTAAAAAAATACCTCCCTGTATATATATACATAATGATCAACTGAGAAGAAATGTCTTCAAAGCCTTCTAAAGATGGAACGTAAAGTGGAATTCACTGACTGACTGACTCACTCAGTCACTCATCTAAATTACTGTTAACACAGAAGAAGGGGGGTGAAATATAGTTAGATACATTCTTCTACACTGCTCTATGAAGCTAGAACAAATGTCATTATTAATACAATTTCCCAGAGGCTTTCTGTCGCACTGAATCAGATCCAAAATGTCTCTGAAACATCTCTTGACATAGTAAGTGCTACTTGTCATAAATTATTATTAAAACCTAACATTCATTTTATAATACCTGCTACAATTTTGAAATTTAAGATCCTTACATGTTAAATATTCTGGCAGCTGAAAAAAAAGATGCAATTGCACCTTTTATTCTATGATCGTATCTGTTTTCTTCATTGATACTCAGGTTCAAAAAGGTAGATCTTCCTACAGCAGTAAGTTTATTCTGCCTTCGAGGCCACTGAAGTAGCTGTTTCACCCACCTCCCTTAAAAGAAAGTCTGCCTGACTGAAGCATTCATACAGTTCTTTTTATGTTCTGCTAGCTCAAAAATCCCTGAAATTTTTCATTAGTTCTCATTTCCACTGAGAAAGTTTTGCATGCCATCTATGAAATACAACTTCCTTACGTGGATAAACTAACAAATACATGTTATTTCTATATTTATTCCTGGAAATTACTCAGATAAGTTCCTCTCATTCTTCATATTTTAAGAAGCAAGACTTCTTCACTAATTTTTTGACAGCAAAAGTACCTTCAGTTTTTCAGAATCAGGTGCCATTCGTGTGGGACTTTTCAGTCTTTATTCAAACAATGCATCTCATGAAATATTCCTGAGTGAAGTAGTTATGCTTTTTTGTTTGCTTGGGTTTTTGGGGGGGGTTGTACGCTTTTTCCAAATACTGGGCCTTCAGAAATGCATCTTGTGCTTGTTCTCATTTTTTAAAACTTGGCTAAGATCTCCCCTAACAGTACAGAGAATGTTGGCTTATCTGCTAGGAAAGAATGGGTGGTACTAAAGACCTTCAGAGTTTGTATAGCCCCCCAAAATCCAATTTTGTTTTAGTATAGGGAAATAAACATTTTTTCCTAAAAGAAGGTATCGTTCAGAAAGACTTCTTAAAGGGGAAATAATTCTTTGATTGCTTGAAATCTATACAAGATTTCATTCTGTTTCTGTTGAGGCCTTAGTACCTAATACTGATTAACCTATCTTTGTCAGTTTGTAATATATAAACACAAGACCAGAAAACAGCTAAGCAGTGCCTAAAATTGGGAGTAGTTCTTAATTTTACCAGTCCTTAATAGTTGGGGCAGGTTCATCTTCTATTATTTAAATACTAGATAGGAAATGATGAAGACATTGAGTGGTTTCCTGTGGAATCCAGTTATTCGAGGATGCTGAACCATGACATTGTCCTGAAAGATACCCGTGGAGTCTTTGTATACACTGTTGAAGTGGCAGGTCAAAACTGTTTTTAGTCTCCTCCAAATGAGTAATAAATCCCTTTCATGCAGAAATCGCTTACTAGAAATCTTAGATCTCATTAACTATTCAAAGACTCCTGTTTTAGTAATCTCTAAATAAAGAGGTATTTTTTCTTACAATTTAGCTGAATACATCTGCTCACCAGTTTAAAATAACAAGGAGAGGAGACTGCAGAGATAAAAACATTGAGATTGTTCTATCTGGGACCAGTTAATCATCGGCTTTAGGACTATTTTGTATGATAGTTTTAAGTATAAGCTTGTGAATATGAGAAAAAAAAAAATTACTTCTGAAAATAAACTCATATGAAGCAATAAAATTTTCCTTAGATCAAAGGAAAGAGACTGTGCAGAAATTTTATATATGGAGTACTTCATACAAAGCTGTATTTTGACCTAACAGTCTGTCTCTGCCTCCTTCTGTCTGTGTTCAAAGGTCTCTCATTCTCTTCTTAGTTCTACTTGCCACAGTTTATCCATGTTTTAAAATTTTGATGCTTATGCTCATGTCTTTCATCACTGAGTTATGACTCAGAACAGCATTACTGCAATTGCTTTTGCATACCCTTTCTGACAAACTGGCTAAGTTGTGATTTACACTGTTCGACTTCTTTGGCTGAAGTTCAGGTTCTTCCTGATAACTACTTTTTTGGTATCTTGCTAGTGTATAAGTTGGGGGTTCTAATTGCATGAGTTTACAGGAGAACTAAAATCTAGAAGATAAAGGTTTGATCCCAGCATTCTTTTTACCAATTCTGTTACTTGAGAGGATTTTCTAAGAGGGTTCTAGCATGGTAACAATTCATCAGTACCGTTTGTCAGGTCTGACTCCCTAATTTACATCCCTGTCATCAGTCAGTGGATTTTAAGAGAAGAAAACCCTTGCACTGTTTACTACAATTTTATAGTTCTCCATTTGTGAAAGAGGATGCCTTGATTTTCAGCTTAGAAAAGAAATAATGTCAGATTTTGGTATTTTATGGATTGGGATGCTTTAAAACACTTCATTTGACTTTTCTAATCCAAGGAAGACTTGTCAATTATGTAATGTATGTAGAAAATCTGCTTTGTAATACATGCAGCCATATTTATCTCTGATGTAACTTTATTGACTTCAAATTAAAATAATTTTCTGTTAAATGATCCATATGGGAAATACATAGCTTGATTAATCAAAGGAAAACATCTTTTATAATGTGTATTAGTTTAAATCTGGATTTTTACTTACATTTCTTGGATAGACTGAAAGTGGTGTAAATTGTGATTCTGGCTAAATGGTATAATAAGCTGCATATGATGAAGTAATGTGAATGCACATATGTGAACTGTGTTTTGGTTTACATAACCACATAGCGGGAGCCATAGAACAGGCTAAACAAGTAGGAGGATTCTGTTCATACAAAGGAGGACTCTTTATATCAGTTTCTATTCTGTATAGTACAGAGTTTTTAAAATCAAGCAAAAGAAGCCTGGCATGGTGGTAGCTACAGAGAACAGTTTGGAAAGCTTAAGCGTTACCTAATAAATTTTCTGCAGCAAGGTCAAGTTTTAAACATGATATAACCCTCCAAAATCCACTGTAAGAATACTCAGGTATTTTCTGTCATGGATTTGAGGTTTTGGGTCTGTTTCCTTAGTCATTTCTTGGTTTGTTCTTTTGTAGCTATTTACTAACTTTGTTATTTTTATCTACTTTCAATGTCTCAATGGTAATGGTATCATCACCCTTGTGAAGCTAAGGAACCATGAAAACGCATGCTCTTTAAAACGCATGTCCTAGCAGACAGGAGCCAGGATGAGGAAATAATACCCATTCAGCTTTGTGATGTATTCATATTGGTGGCCATGTGGGAAGGCAGAGGATATGTAACCTGCAGAAACAAGGGAAAAACAATATCATGTAATTTAAACAGTATGGGTAGTGCATAAGATTTCAAATCTATTAATAATCTGAAGGAAAGCAAGTCTTCTCCCATAAATATAGTATCTAAATCCAGGTCAGATTACAGAACTATAATCTTGTTTATATTTTAGCGAATGAGCTGACTAAAAAATTGTTGGCTGCTGTATGCTGAGTGCTTTAATGAGTTTAACTTCTATTTAACTTCTGCAGAAAAACATTATGCATTGCATGGGGGAGGGTGCGAAGAACCCCCAATATATTGACAGTATTCACTGACTTGAAAATTAATGTTCCATTATTGTTGAAATAGAAATCAAGAATAATGAATGTTCAATAATATATGAAATATGCATGATTGCTTGGATTTAAAATCCAGAACAAATCAATCAATTTTAATGCGTTAAAAATATCAAGAGCTTAGGAAAATTTCACATCATTTAATACTTAGTTTGTTTATGAATATTACATAAAGTGAGGGATTCTATCCATCCATACAAGAGATGGAATGAAGCTAAACTTTGATTTAATTGCTGCTAGGCTGGATGAAATGTCTCCCAGTAACTATAGATACTCAATATTAATTTGTCAGCTATCAAGGCAAGCCAGCAAGTTGCTACTAAAATGGGACTGAAATACAGAGATTTATTAGTTAAGAAAAAAAGTACTTCAGAAAAAATATGTGCTTGCTAGATGTGTTCAGTAAATCAGTGTACTTTAAAGAGAATTACACCATATATGTAGAAACATATTTTTCAAACATTTAAATTAAAAAAACTACTAAAATAGGAAGATCTAACATTAAACAGAATACAAAGTTTGTATTTATTAATTATATATGCAACTCTAAGTCATCATGTTCCTCATAAAAATGAAATGTATAATGGTTTTGTTCATGTGGGTTTTTAACAGATACCAAGCACTAAACTTTCATGCTTCTGCAGCCTGATTGTAGATTGTTGGTATAGTTCATGCAGCTTATCTCAATATTGGCAAGAGTGAGTGGAAAAAGAAGAAGGTTAAACAGCTCTTGAGAAGAGGTTCAAAACAAAGTATCGCTAGATACAGGTTGCCTCCTTTGTGAAAATTATTTTTCTCATTTGCTGTTAGCTCACAGGGGAATATGTTTCTTCAGCAGCTGTTAGGAAATGCAGAAAGAGGCAATTGAAAGAAATATGTGCATTGCATAAATGATACTGTGAAAAAGAAAAGTTGGTGAATGAAGGTGAAGTCTGCAAAGTCAATCATACAGAAAGTTTAGCGATGACAAAGTAATGTACTTCCTGTAGATCTTAATTTACCCTTGTGTTTTCATATATTCTTGTACTGTCTTGTGAACACAATATCTGTATCCCCATAGAGACTCTTGAAAACCTCCCCATATCTCCCAGGATAAAACACTGTAAAAAAGACTACAAAGTGCTGGGTGAGGACTGGATGTGTTCTAACAATGTTTCCTTCAGGGCTGGGCAAATGTTTCACCTCTGTGATACTGCAGGTAGCAGACAGATATTGGGAGGACATCTGGCTGTTGGACATTCAGACAGGAGAGCTCCAGAAGAGCCTTTGACAGATGAAAGCACCATGTGAAACAGTGGGGAAGTGCTGCAAGAAGCAGTGTTCAGTGGCAAATGCGCAAACCACACCAACCAAGTCGTGGAAGGCAGATGGAGGGACTGTGAGAATGAAGACCTTGCGCCCACTGTAGGAGAGGATCTGGTTTGACGCCATCTTAAGAAGCAGAAAGTGCACAAGGTAATGGGACCTCATGAAATCCATCTGCAGGTCCTGAAGGAGCTGGCGAATGAAGTTGCTAAGCCAGCATGGCTTCACTAAGGGACCAATTTGGTGGCCTTCTATGATAAGGCTGCGGAACTGATGGACAGGGGTAGAGCAGTTGATGTCATCTGCCTGGACTTATGCAAAGCGTTCAACACTGTCTCACATGACATCCTGATCTCTAAATTGGAGAGACATCAATTTGATGGATGGACCACTTGGTGGATAAAGAACTGGCTGGATGGCTCCCTGCAAAGCGTTGTGGTCAATGACTCAATGTCTGGCTGGAGAACAGTAATGAGCGGTGTCCCTCAGGGATCGGTGTTGGGACGGTTCCTGTTAACATCTTTGTTGGTGAGATGGACAGTGGGATTGGGTGCGCCCTCATCAAGTTTGCCGATGACACCAAGCTGTGTGGTTTGGTTAATAGGCTGGAGGGAAGGAATGCCATGCAGAGAGACCTTGACACAACTTGTGAGGTGGGCTGATGCCAACCTCATGAAGTTTAACCATGCCAAGTGCAAGGTCCTACACCTGGGTCGGAGCAATCCCAGGCACAGCTACAGGTTGGGCAGAGAAGAGATTCAGATGAGCCCTGTGAAGAAGAACTTGTGGGTGTTGGTTGGTGAGAAACTTAACAGGAGCAGGCAGTGTGTGCTGGCAGCCCAGGAAGCCAACCATATCCTGGTCTGCATCAAAAGGATCATGACCAGCAGGTTGGAGGAGGTGATCCTGCCCCTCTACTCTGCTCTTGTGATATCTCACTTGGAGTATTGTGTGCAGGTCTGGTGTCCTCAACATAAAAAAGGACATGGAACTGTTGGAGGAAGTCCAGAGGAGGGCCACAAGGATGATCAGGGGACTGGAGTACCTCCTGTATGAAGATAGGCTGAGAAGGTTGGGGCTGTTCAGCCTGGAGAAGAGAAAGCTGCATGGAGACCTCCTAGCAGCCTTCCAGTAGCTGAAGGTGGCCTGCAAAGGATGCTGGGGATGGACTCTTCATTAGGGACTGCAGTGATAGAACAAGGAGTAACAGGTTAAAACTTAAACAGGGGAAGTTGAGATTGAATATAAGGAAGAAGTTCTTTACTGTGTGGCTGGTGAAGCACTGGAATGGGTTGCCCAAGGAAGCTGTGAATGCCCCATCCCTGGTGGTGTTCAAGGCCAGGTTGGAGAGAGTCTTGGGTGAGGTGGTTTCATGTGTGGTGTCCCTACCCATGGCAGTTGGGCTGGAACTTGATGATCTTAAGGTCCTTTCCAATTCTAACTATTCTATGATTCTTTGATTCTATGTTGCAGCTGTGGAATGGTGATTCAGGCCAGGCTATGGCTTCACATAGGCCATTTGAGATATCTCACTGCTTCTCTTCTGTGGCTATTCTATATGGGTCTTATGTGGTATTGGTCAGTAGATGGCTGACAGTGTGCTTCTGGGACTGCATCTTTATTGTAATCCTTCAATTCAATTATCCCTGGCATTAGAAACCTGTATCTGTGTCTTTCTCTTCTTTCCATGTGATGTAGTGCAGTATAATGGGGTGGAATAGACTACATAGTTGTCTTGCCTTGCAAAATCTGGAAAATGTGGTACTAAAGGCAAAAATACATCCCTCACCTGGCATCAGGTGTGTGCCACAGATTGTGTGTGCTGCAGATGTGGACTGCCCTGCTTGCGAGTGTGAAGCTTGTTTAATTTTCAAGGCTGGTTGTTCACAAAGTTTTTACTTGCCTAATGCTGCCATCTCTACAGCCACTAAAAGAAGAAACAGCATGAACATAAAGATAAGTCTGTGAAGGCTGCAACCAAGCAATTGAGTTGCAGTCACAAACCAGGGAGGATGCAGTTTCACTTTGTCTTCCTGAAGAAGTAATTCTAAGGAAAATCTATTTGACCTCCTCTGTTTTAAGGTAAAGCCTGTGAAATAGTAGTGGAGCCTTCATAGAAAGTAACTGTGAGTTTGTGAGATTTATCAGTGATAAGAGTTTTAACTTGGTTAAATTTGGGAATTGTCAAAGGATGAATATCCTGGTAAATATTCAGGACCTTTCTTGAATTGAGATTATGGGCCAAATACATTTACTGGTGTTTTTTTATCTGTATTCACACTGATTTTCCATCTTTTATAGTTTTTATAATCCCACCAATTTTCTGTCTGATTTACTAGCTTTGAAGGAATATGCCTTTTGGCGCTTCAACCTAATCTCAGTACAGCCAAACTTCAACCCCAGGAGGCTAACTGACCCCTCATTTTAGTTTAGGATCTACATAATTCACAGGGAGCTGCAAGAATGGTGAATTGAAAAACAATTTGTTTTTCAATTAGTTCATTTGTTCATTTCCACAATGCAAGATGAGATGGTACTGGATGTCAAGGCTGGTGGGTTGGTAGCAGTAAAACGATGCCCTGTCCAATCAAGAGACACAGCAACCCTGACCCAAATACTACCCTGTTACCTTCCTTTCAGGGAGAAAGCCTTCCTATTGGGTTCTCCTTAACATCTGTTGGCACTGAATAAGTGCTACTGGTATAGATGGGAGTAGATGGGACATGTCAGGGTGGCTGTGTGAAGATGAGTGTAGTACGAATGAAGGCTGCTGCATGCAAATTTTGAGGGGAGCTTCTCAATAAGAAGGAGGAGAATTTAATGAAGAATTGAATTTGCCTGAAAGGAAGATGAAGGTTTTTTTCAAGTAGTTTAGACATTGTCTTAAATTGCATCTTGTTAATAATTTTTTGAACTTGTGTTGTAACTGGAAATATGCTATTGTGGATGTACCTGTGTCATGGTTTAAACCCAGCCAGACAGCTCATTCACTCACTCCCCCCCTTCTTGCCCTCCCCCTACTCCCAGAGGAACGGAGAGGAGAATCAAGAATCGAAAAGAATGTGACTCCCACGGGTTGAGATAAGAACAGTTTAGTAACTAAGGTATAACAAAGATCACTACTGCTACCGCCAGTAATAATAATGCTAAAGGAAATAACAAGGGAAGAGAATACAGCATCTCACCACCAGCCAACCGATAACTAGCTGCCCCCTTCCCAGCCCGACCAAGCACCAGCCAATACCTCCTCCAACCCTGCAGCCCTTCCGGGTCACTCCCAGATACATCCTGGGCATGACGTGCTGTGGTATGGAATACCTCTTTGGTTGGTTTGGGTCAGGTGTCCTGTCTCTGCTTCCTCCCAGCTTCCCCTCCTCCCTGGCAGAGCATGAGGCTCACAAAGTCCTTGGCCAGATCAAAACATCATTGTTACCAGCTCTGTTCCCAGGCCAAAAGTCAAAACACTGCACTGCACCGGCTACCAAGAAGGAGAAAAATGACTTCTACTGCTCACCCCAGGACAACCTGTTTTCAGGGGAGAGGCTGAATGGGCCACATTTCTCTGAGAGTGCTGCTTGAGAAAACCTAGATGCCCCAGTGACATCTTCTCAGATAGCAAGCTTGTGATAGGCTTGGTTTTGCAGTAGCAAATGCATTATTGGAAATACATTAGTGATGGGTGTAATATAAAAAGCATGTGGTGGGGAGTAGTGTTAATGAGGCTCTTTCACTTCAGAAAGTAAGTGAAAACATCTAAAGCATATGTCACAGAGGAAGGATGGGCTAGCTGAGGTCAGCTATGGTTCTGAGCCCAGGGACAGGGCATAGGGGGAGGACCCATGGGAGACTGAGCAGGGCTACTAAATACTTAGTGCCCTTGGGGCACTTATGATGTTTCAGGAAGATAATGGAAAGATCAGGGAAAAGATAAACCAATAGCTGCTGAGTAGGAGGACAGTGACCAGTTTAGAAAAGGAAACTCACATGCTCTCACTGAGGACTACATTAATATATTTATTATTTTATCCAGGGCTGTTTGTTATGGTTGGTTATCTCTCTGTGTTTTGGGTAAAAGGAAAAAATTAAAAAAAAAAGATGAAAAAGAAAAAGAAACACCAAAATTTGCCATCTAGTGCTAAATGAAGTACATTTGAAATCTGGATTTATTTTATTTTTTTTTTAATCTCTTTTGTCTTTACATTGCTGCTGAGTATGAAGAATTTGTAGTCAGCATCTTGGAGAACTGGTAGAATAGTTTCTTAAAGAATAATAAACTGTCATGAAAAAGAAATTGAAAAGTCAAACTTTCTATTTTAAAGAAATAGACACTTTTTCACCTAGTAATATACTTTTCATTAAGAAAACATAAAAGGATGTGGATAACCTTGCCTCTGTATATATTGGGAATTTAGTGTGTATTTTCACTGAATTCCTATCTTCGATAATGCTGTATTCTTTGCTTCTTGTTCTTCATTTTCAGAGATGTGCCTGTATTTCTTCTGTTAAATGTAGCCAGTTACATGTTCATCTAAGGAAGAAAGTATTCTCTATCAGAACTTACATTTATTAGAGACAGTTCAAATTTTGAAGGAATCTGTCTTCAGAGACTGCTAATTCTTGCCCATTTAACCAACTTGAATGTGCAAACATTTGGGTGATTTGGGTTGTGTGATGTGACTGTCCCTTCAGAATTGTTTTGTATTTTTTTAATACAAAATATATGTATATGTGTATATATATATAAAAAAAAGTTGATATTTATTGGGAAAAGACATAGCTGGGATAGAATGATTGCCTTTAAGTGACTTCTGAGACTAACAATAGATCTTCTGTAATTAGTTTGCTAAATAATTATACCACTAATTTTGATTAAGTGAAAAGTCAAAGCCCCACTCAGCTACAGTTTCCATGAAAAATGGGTTAATAAAGAAACCACATAAAATTCATGTGTAGAAAATGCTGTAGATATATCCTGGACCTGATATCTGCTTTCAGGAAGAAATTTCTGAAAGGAGAAATTCAATAGGAATTAAGGTAAAATATCTCAAATTATTTGAGAAGTGCATGTTACGCTGTAATTAGCTTATAAATGTTCAGACAAAATAATTGCCACGTACATGGTGCTTTATGCATTTCTCTGAGCTATTTCCCCTTACCTTGCTCTGTAGAATGAACCTCACTTTTTGTAGCTTAGGAACTTCTATATTATTTCCCATTTTATTTTTATGTGACAGTTTTAAATCCCTAAGTAATAATTCTTTTTTCTTTTTTTTTTTTCTAAAGGAGATAATGTTAAAAACTTGACAGTGAACAGAAGTAAACAGATGTGATGTTTTATTTACGAACTGTTATGTATTTAGAGCCTATACAATCATAAGATTGGATTGAAATTGTCTATTTCCACAAAATATACTGTTTATTGATTGTGGGAACTAGATATATCTGCTTTTCTTGTTCTGGATCTGTGTGCTTTAAGAAATTTTCAAGGTGTCTTTGTGTGAGTTTGGCTAATTAGATCCAAATTTGTGCTCACAAAATGAAACTTTTACCATTTGTTGTCACCCCATTCTCTAATAAGACCTACTAGGTGCCAGCCATGTGTGAATGCTTAAAAATTCTGCAAAATATTGTCATAGCCCAACATTTTTTACTCAGAAGATTGTCTGCCCTTTCACTAAATGAGGTTCCTCAAATGATTAATTCATTTTTGCATATACAAGTTTTCTGTTCACTTTCTTCTTTTAAGAATGCATTTCAATCTTTTTCATTCTTTTTTAAGGTGCTGGTGGCTGGTCTCCTCTTGTGTCCAATAAATATCAGTGGCTTCAGATTGATCTTGGTGAAAGAACTGAGATTACTGCTGTTGCTACTCAAGGTGGTTATGGGAGCTCCGACTGGGTAACAAGCTACCTGCTGATGTTTAGTGATAGTGGACGAAACTGGAAGCAGTATTGTCAAGAAGAAAGCATTTGGGTATGTTCTTTCAATAATGAGAATTAAGTTCCTGCAGTACTGATTACAGTGTGTTAATTTTGACTTTTTAATTAGGAAAAAAAAAACCAAACCCTTCTTTTTTTTTTTCTAGACCATTTAATCTGATTGTAAAAAATAAATCAAGTTACACAAGAAATCAAGATCATAACCAAATCCCAGTTTATTTAAAAAGCAGTTAATATTAAGCAATATTTAATTTTAGATCTTTGGATCCAAAATTAAATTTGGATCAGAATCTGGTTTCTGATATTGCAAGCCATTTCTTTCCTATTAGCTTTGTAGCTAACAATAATAATTAATAAGCCTTTCTACGATCATCACTAATTATTCACCTGCATCCTGTTGTGAGCAAAGGATACACAAAACCTGACAGATGATGTCCAAAATCTACATGAAAAAATAAATTATACAGTTCCAGACCAGAATTGCATCTTTCCCTGATCCCCAGTGATTAGCAGCTTGGACTGAACACTGTTATATTGAAAGAATATTGGTACTTGTGGCCTACATGTTTATCCTATTACTTCTGTCCTTCATATAAAAAGATGATTAGTTTTTTAACTTTACTAACATTCAGGCTTCAGTTGTTTCTTGCTACAGTTAAATATTATGTTAAAATGTATTTTATTTTATGCATTTTATGATGACTTTTTATTTAAAATGTTCTTGCTACTGCTACTGTCAAACCCTGTCCATGGGGTGAGATTACACTGTGTCTTATTTTTTTCATAATTATCCTCCTTTTTGAACTTATTACTCTGTTTCAGATTGTGTTTTCATAACAAAAAGAAAAAAATGATTTTTTTAATCCATATGGCTGTGGGAAGTGAAAAAAGAAAAACAATCTTCCAAATGTAAATGAGCATTAGCAGCTACAATATTGTCTTTGCCTATCTTCAGACAGACTGATAAAATAAATCTGAGAGGTAGAGCTGCTTTATCTCTTTAGAAAGGGCTTTTTTGAAATCCCGTATTGGTATTGCAAACAGTGATGTAGATACTTCCTGAATATTGCTACCAGTAAAATATATATTAAAAAAAAATAATTGTTAAATGCTGATACAGACACTGGGTTAAGGAGGTTGTTAGATATGTAGGATTCAATTCCATTATCTGAAGCTTAATAAAAAATACATTATTTTAATGATTGCAGTGCAGATTGGAGGCATGGCTTGCAGGCACTGATGCATAATTCAAGGATGTAAACCATCAAATTCAGGGATAGTCCATTGATCTCTTTTATGTATCTTTAGGAGTTGTGCTTCTAGGGGAATTTATTTTCTGCTTTCTAACCTAATGTATAGATGTAGTCTTGAAATTAAACTTTTAAATCTCTATTTATTCTATAGATTTTCTTTGACTGTTACCTGTTTATGTTAAGTCTTCTTAACTGAAGTCCCTAAGTTCATTTCAGGCAAGAACACCTCACATTTTATGATACCTACTGTGTTATTTCTATCCTTTTTATAACTGACTCATTGCTTCATTACAAGATTGCCTAACATACCAGAGGTAATGTTTTTTCCTTTTTTTTTTTTTTGACTACTACCATGCCTTAGAATGATGGAAAATGCTTGATTTTGAAGGTCCTGTATAGTATAAGTACTTCAGAAATATAATTCAGAAGAATTTTGAAGTACTTCAGAGTTCTTTTCTCTATGTAATGATTTGCACTCATTCTCTGCTTACATAGAAAGATTACTTACCTTCTGTACAGTTTCACAGCTCCATACTTTTTATTTTCCTTTTCAGAAGTTAGTTTTGAATTGTGTTTGTCATTTTATGATTTACCCTAATTTAATATTCTGAATTTCCTGTTATAAATAAAGCTGATCGGAGTTTTTTCACTCACTGTAATTTTTTTATAACTGAGATGCAAAGACAACTATCCAGTCATCTGCAGAGTATCTAGTTACAAAATCTCTCTTCATAGTCACTGAAAAGAGTAGTGTTTTCTAAGGCTAGTTCTTCTGACCGTAGATATCTGTGTTAGGTTGAAATGAATCATGTGCAATTATCTCCACCATCTATAAAATGCTTCATTGCCTGCTGGTGCAGAATTTCAATGTAGATCTTCTGAATTTAGGTGAGATTAAGCCTATCCCCTCTTGTGGCTGCTAAATATGGTTTGTTTTCACTACTCTGCATATTAGGAATTAGTTTAGAAGGAATCATGGTGACCTTAGTCTTAACCCAGGCAATACACCTTGATCTTACTCTTCTTATTGTTTATTGATGCCCTAAATGTATGCCTCACTTGCTATCTTATACCTGTAAGGAGTTTATCTTTCATGTAGATTTTATTTATTGTTTAAAATCCTTTTAATTACTAAAAATACTTTTTTAAAGGCTAATTCCATTACTGTTACTAGGACTTCTCTTGTACAATAAGTATTTGCGAGTGTAGTTAGGTATAGGTAATTTTAGTAGTTTTTCCTTAGTTCGACAAAAAAAATCTATTTGCACCCTCATTTTGTTTTCTGTCCTCACTGACATGACTATTACTATTTTTTCAAAAGTTATTTCTAAGTATTTTCTGGACTGTTCTTGATAATTATGCAAAGACTTTTTTTCAGGCAGAACTTCCTGGGATCAATATCAACATCTTACTAAGTTTGCAGAGTTCTGGTCAAGATATAATTCTAAAGCAAAATAGTTGTTATTAATGATGAAATGCATATTTGTGAACATCAGTTTTTTCCTCTGAGAAGGATTAATTTAACAATTACTATTTTGATTATATAAAATTTTATGAATGTTGAATGATTTGTTGTGCATGCCTTGCTATTCATGTTCCAAATTTCCTTCCTAAAGGAATTGGGGTATTAGAGCTTACTGGAAACTTCCTATGCTATAAAATGACTCACCGTTATGCAAACTTTCAGGTTAAGGAATAACGAATCACAACCATTCCTCCCCCTTGGAATAAAATCAGTCACTGTTCTTCATCATTATCTGTTTCACTGTAAAAGCAAAAGTCTGTACCTGTATGTTACTTTGCTGGACTTCTGTTAATTACTACTTTGAACCAAAACAATTTTCTACTGATTCTTCTTGCAGTCAATGGCATAGATAATTTAAATGGGTGCTCTATCACTACATTTTCCCTAAACATAAATTCCAGCTGTTGTGACCAGTACACAGACTGGCTTGTCACTCTTTCTGTTGCTACTTACAGAAAATAAACTACCTTTTAATCTATGAATTAAAATAGGGCAGATGGTGATAATTTCAACATGGTTCTGATGTGGCTAGGTTTGTTGTAATATGTTCATCATTCACTTTTCATGCATTTTCGGCAAAAAAACTCCCAACAGAACAGTTTTAACTGCTCAATTCAACTGTGTAACTCAAGGATACATTAACAACTTAGCTACAACTGACTTCTGTCTTTGTGTAACTTCCTCAAAGAGAAAATTATCACAGGGTTTGTCAGATTCCATAATTTATGTGTAAAAACTTCAAATGTATAAAGTGGTTAAAAAATATTTGCAGCTTTAAATTTTTAAATTCTTTGCGTAAAGTGTAATAGCATAAAAGACAAGCAAATGGTATTTTACTTTCGGATGTTGATTAAAAATCCTCTGCATCTTGTGCAGAATGTGTGTTTTAAATTAAAAAAAAAAAAAAAAAGAAACTGTATCCTGAAATTGTAAAACATATTATCATCGAATTGGTTTATCTTAGAAATGTTCTGTTTCAGGAAGGTTTGTTAAAATAACAGTAGGAACAGCTATGGCATCACTATTGTCCATAACATTGGATATATAAAAGCAAGAGCTACTGACTGGAAGAACAGGTAGCAGAAAAAGAGAGTGAAAAACGTGGTTATCAAAATCTGTGCAGGCCAGAAGTAAATTTTCTGGCAATATTGAATTAAAATAAAGATTTTCAGGATCTGAAAGTGAGAGAGTTCAGTTTAATGGCACATACAGAAATCTGCTTTGTCATGCTAGCTTAAGATGATAGTTTCGAGGCTTTCACCTTTAGCAGTTTGAGTGTTATGAAGGTAAATATAAAATGTGCTGCTTCTTATAGAGTATGTGGACTGGTATTACATAAGCTTTTGTAGTCTTTTGTAGTCTTTTCTTCCTTATTTCACCATTATCATAATTATAGTAAACCTGACATATTTTTCCTAATATATATATCTTTATTTTTAAAAAGCAAGTATTTTTTTTCCAGATCCATTTAGATGGTTATGGTGCATATCCATACAGAGTGTGGTAGGTTGACCTTGGCTGGATGCTAGCTGCCCACCAAAGCTGCTCTATGACTCCCCCTCCTCAGCTGGACAGGAGAGAGAAAATATAAGGCTTATGGGTCAAAATAAGGACAGGGAGAAGTCATTTAGCAGTTACTGCAATAGGCAAAACAGACTCGACTTGGGGAACTAAGTAATTTCAGTAATTACCAATCAAGTCAGAATAGGGTAATAGGAAAGAAAACTAAATCTTAAAAACAGCTTCCCCCCACCTCCCTTCTTCCCACACTTAAATTACTCATATTTTTCCCTGCTTCCTCCCCCAGGAGCTTCAGGGGGATGGAGGTTGTGGTCAGATTGCCACACATTGTTTCTGCCTCTCATTTCTCCTCAGGAAAGTTCTCATATCTTACTGCAGGGTCCCATGGGAGACAGTCCTCCGTGAGTTTCTCCAAAGTCCTTCCCACAGGCTGCGGTTCTTCATGAACTGTTCCACCATGGGTCCCTTCCATGGGTGCAGTCCTTGAAGAACAGACTGCTCCGGTGTAGGTCCCTTCCATGGGGTGCATCCTTCAGGAATAGACTGCTCCAGTGTGAGTCCCTCATGGTGTCACAAGTCTTGCAGCAAACCTACTCCAGTGCAGGTTCCTCTCTCCACAGGGCCACAGGTCCTGCTGGAGGCCTGTTCCACTGTGGGCTTCCCATGGGGTCACAGCCTCCTTTGGGTGTCTTCCTGCTCCAAAGTGCAGTCCTCCATGGGCTGCAGGTGGGTATCTGCTCCACTGTGGACCTCCATGGGCTACAGGGGCACAGTCTGCCTCATCATGGTCTGCACCATGCTGCAGTGGAATCTCTGCTCTGGTGCCTGGAACACCTCTCCCTTCTTCACTAACCTTGTCTGCAGAGCTGTTTCTTTCACATATTCTCACTCCCTTCTCCAGCTGCAATGACTGTTTGTGCAGTAACTCTTTCCCCTTCTTAAATGTGGTATCGGGGAGACACTACCACCATTGCTGATGGGTTTGTCCTTGACCAGCAGTGGGTTTGTCTTGGAGATGGCTGGCATTGGCCCTATGCACATGGGCAAAGCTTTGAGCAGTATCTCACAGAAGCCATCCCTGTAGCCCTGCTAGTACAAAAACCTTGCCATTCAAACCCAATACATAGTGTTACCTATCTCTTGCAATAAAGCTTTTCTGTCAAAAAAATATAGTTTTGGCAAAAAAAAAAAATTTACATTCTGTGTAGCAGAATTGACTTGTTTCACATCTTAAGGTAGCATAAATGTTGGGGGGGGTTGTTGTGTGTATTTTAGGGGTGGTATGTTTCTGAGTAAGACATGAGAAGTGGAAGTAGGTAGTATTATCTTCCATTGAACCCAAGATAGGTCCAAACAAGAATATGAAATCATTTGAGATAAGAAACATGAAGTTCAGTGAAAAAGGGTCAGATACTGAATCATTTATTGGATTCAAACATTTGAAAAGTTTGCTTAGCCTGTTATTTAATGGGAGGAGAAGAATACAGGCAGGTGAATAATTCATAACTAATATTTTATTCAACAAATGTTTGCATTTTCTTCCTCAGAACTGTCTGTTAGGGTGTGATTTACATAAATGAATCTGCTATTTTCAAATTATTTGTAAATACTGCTTTTAGAAATAGTTCACATTCAGCTTGCTACAATATTCATGAATATGTCCTGGCAGCTTTCAGTATGTACACAGACCACAATGATATGTTTAAATTCCCCAGCTAAGTAACTGTAAGTGTTAAGTTCACAGCTTCATGAGTAAATGTTCAGAATAATGAATTTGAAACTAATTTTCCAGAAGAATTCTGTACTAATTTCATGACACCATGGTGAATATATTTACGGTACCCCATGAACTAGAAAACTGTGGGTAGCAAAAACAAATGATATATTAAAATTGGTTAAAATAATTTAATTTAAAAAATATTGTGACTGATCACTTTTAATGACTGTGTAGTTGTATGGGAAATTAAATCCCAGCATCTCAGTACTGTTAATCTTCTGGATATTTCTGATTTCTTGTCCTTCCTCTTTGGTTCCACAGCAGCTTATTATCATTTGTAATTATCAGAAATAGTACTTTGAACAACATTTTCAGAGCTCTTTGGTTGATGGTTAAGCAACATCTCTTCCTAGAAACCAAAAAAAAAATTTTGATGCATATGCATGCATACATCCATGCTTACAAATGCAGAGATATATTCCATGATAGGAAACTGACTGATACAGATTCTAATACAGAGAAATTGCATAAAAAATATACCTTATATATCTCTATAATTGAGGGAAATATGAGTAGATTTATGTCAAGTAATATTACTCAAACAATGTTTCTGCCACGGTTTGTATGCTGAAGAAGCTTAAAAGTATGAAGTTGGAACTCGAAAAGACAAACAGATCATAGAATCACAAAGTCTCAGAATCACAGAATTGTTTATGATAGAAAAGACCTTTAAGATCATCAAGTCAAACTGTTAACCTAGCACTAACAATTCCACCACTTAACTGTGCCCCTAACTGCCACATTTGCGCACCTTTGAAAACCTCCAGGGGCGGAGATTCAGCCACTTCCATGAGCAGTCTGTTCCAATGCTTGATTACCCTTTCATTAAAAACATTTTGCTTATATAATAAGATCATAGAATCATAGGATAGTTAAGGTTGGAAAGGACCTTAAGATCATCTAGTTTCAAGCCCCCTGACATGGAGGGCTCACACTAAACCATGTCAACCAAGGCTCTCTCCAACCTGGCCTTGAACAGTGCCAGGGATGGAGCATTCACAACCTCCCTGGGCAGCCACCCATTCCAGTGCCTCACCACCCTAACAGGAAACAATTTCCTCCTTATATCTAATCTGAACTTCCCCTGTTTAAGTTTGAACTCATTACCCCTTGTCCTATCATTACAGTCCGTAGTGAAGTGTCCCTCTCAGCATCCTTGTAGGCTCCCTTCAGCTACTGGAAGGCTGCTGTGAGGTCTCCATGCAGCCTTCTCTTCTCCAGGATGAACAGCCCCAACTTCCTCAGCCTGTCTTCATACAGGAGGTGCTCCAGTCCCCTAATCATCCTCGTGGCCCTTGAACTTCATAAGGTTGGAATTGGCCCGCCTCTCAGGTACGTCGAGGTCCCTCTGGATGGCATTCCTTCCCTCCAGCGTATCAACCAAACTGCACAGCTTGGTGTCATCGGCAAACTTGCTGAGGGCACACTCAATCCCATTATTCATGTTGCTGATAAAGATGTTGAACAGGATTAGTCCCAATACTGTCTCTTGAGGGGCGCCACTTGTTACCAGTCTGCAGTTGGACATTGAGCTATTGACCACAACTCTTTGTGTGTGGCCATCCAGTCCTTTATCCACCGAGTGGTCCATTCATCAAATTTAGGTCTCTCCAGTTTAGAGACAGTCTTTCCAGTTTAGAGACAATCTAAGTATATCCAATCTAAATCTCCCCTGGTGTAATTTGAGGTCGTTTGTTCTTGTCCTATCACTTGTTACTTGTGAGAAGAGACCAACACACACCTTGCTACAATTCTTGTTCAGGTAGTTGTAGAGACTGATCAGATCTCCTTTAAGTCTCCTCTCCAGGCTAAACAACCCCAGTTCCCTCAGCCACTCCTTGTGAGACTTGTGCTCCAGACCTTTCACCAGCTTTGTTGCCATTGTCTGGACATGCTCCAGCACCTCATTGTTTGTCTTCTTGTGAGGGGCCCAAAACTGTACACAGTGTTTGAGATGTGACCTCACAAATGCCAAGTAGAGGACACTTCCCTAGTCCTGTTGGACATGCTGTTTATGATACAAGCCAGGATGCTCCTGGTGTTCTTAGCCACTGGGCTCACTGCTGGCTCATATGTCAACTGTCTTTCCCAAGTGCTTTTCTGCTGGGTGGTTTTCAAGCCACTCTTCCCCAAGCTTGTAACAATGCATGGTGGTGGTGTGACCTGTTGTATGTTGTAGGACCTGGCACATAGCTTTGTTGACCCTCATACAATTTGTCTCTGCCCATTTTTCCAGCCTGTCCAGATCCCTCTATAGAACCTTCCTGTCCTCAAGCAGATCAACACTCCCACCCAACTTGGTATCATCAGCAAACTGATGGTGCACTCAGTCTCCTTGTCCTGATCCTGGATAAAGACATTAAATAAAAATGACCTCACTCCGAATCTCAGGGAAGATCGCTTGTGAGTGGCTACCAATTGGATTTAATTCCATTCACCACCACTTTTCAGGTGGAGCTATCCAGCCAATTTTTTACCCATTGAAGAGAACACCCATCCAAGCCATGAACAACGAGTTTCTCTGTGAGAATGCTTGGGAAACTGTCAAAGGCTTTACTAAAGTCCACGTAAATAGCATCCACAGTGTTTGCTCACCCACTAAATGGGTCACCTTGCCGTAGAAGAAGATCTGGTTTGTCAAGTAGGACCTGCCTATCATAAACCTATGCTGACTGGGCTTGGTCAGCCAGATATCCTGTACATGCCATATGATGGCACTCAAGATGATCTACTCTGTAACCTTTCCAGTCACTGAGGTCTGACATGACTTTGCTTCTCTGAATGCTTTTTCTAGCCCTTTTGAAGACGTGGGTGACATTTGCTAACCTGCAGCCAACTGAGACATCCTGATTAGTCAGGACTGCTGATAATTATAGAAAGTGGCTCAGTCAGTGCTTCTGCCAGTACCCTCCATACCCGAGTGGATCCCAGGTGGACCTGTAAACTTGTGTGTGTCTAAGTGGTGTAGCAGGTCATTAACCATTTCCACTTGGATTGTGTAAGATTCATTCTGCTCCCTGTCCCTGACTTTGAGGTCAGGGGGAACAATAATAATAATATAGGTCTTACTGTGAAAGACTACACCCCTCGTTGTTATGGTGAACAGAATAATTATATGCTTTTTTAAAAACTTACTTTTAAAAAGCCATGCTTTTAGATCAATACTAACAGTTCTTCACTGTCACTTCAAAATATTATACCTTTCAAAACAAAAATAAGGTATCTTGAAAAGTTAAATGTACTATTATGAAAATATTACAATAGAAAAGCTATTGATAATGACATTTCCTTTTTATTAAAAGCTGATCTTGGCCTAAGTTACTCTATTTGACTTTGGCTTTGCAGGATTAGCAACTTTATAATGCCAGACAAGGTAGTGTAAATAAATTTTATGTTCTGATTTGGTAATTTAAACTACAGTTCTTCAAAAGAGATTACTGGAAAATAATAGTTTCTGGCCAGATGATTATATTATGGAAATCCATCCTGTCTTCATTAGTTTGGTCCTTGGTTTGATGAAAGGGCTCATGGACAATAGTACCTTTTAATGGTGAGAAGGAATAAGGGACAGACATATGTATTAAAAGATGAGTTTTGGCATAAGAACAACTGTTCTATTATCTGCCTAGTGTTGAGCCAAATATTATCTTGTCACTCATTTAGTCTGTAAATTGACTTAGCATGTTATCTTCACAGTGTTAACTGTCTTTTATAAACCATCTACACTGGTCTGAAATCCTTTGCTACAAAAACATGATGAAAAAGCCCTACTGTGTTATGTAGGAAAAATGTGAAATCACATGAAGAATTCTGCACTCATCTTTTCTAACCTAAAGGTAGTGTCTTCTCTAAAAATGTAAGTGGTTTTACTCCTTTTTCTTGGGTCTGTATATCATCCCTGTTTGTTTCTGGATGATAATTAAAATGGGCAAAACCTCAAAAAATTATGAGGCATATATGGTCAGTTCTCAAATTTGTTTATCAGTTTCTATGCAAAAGCAAGACCAAAATTATGGCAAATATATTTTTTAAAAGATTTACATTTCACTTTTCATCTTTTTGAGAAATATTTATTAAATTGAACTAAAATATGCAACTCTGAAGTACACAACCCCAAAATTTTTTTATATTGTTTTACAGTCAAGCCATTATTAACACATTATGGACGGCAGAACAGTGAGGTACTGTGAATATCAGGAGTTAAAAAGGACCCAAGTTTATTGTTTTGACATCTGAGTTGAAGATGAGGTGCTGAATTTTGCCTTATTTATCCCATATTAGATTATATAAACATTTCTTTTAATGCATAAATCTTCAAATCCAGTAGGAAATCAAAATTCTCCATACTGTATAATTCCTGACATTTAGCTTTACAACTTTGAACAAAACTTGATTTTCATTTTATACTAGTACTTTGTTTTAAAACACTGAAATAAAGAAACAACTTTAGCAATTTCTGTTTCTTATGAAGAATTTAACATAAATTACAAAATAAATGGAAAATGAATTTTCAAACCTAGGAAATACAAGAATATCTCAGTGAAATCGTACCACAAATAGCATGAGAAAAAAAACAAAACTATATAGGAGTATAAGGCCCTCTGAAATCCGTTATATATGTATTACACTTCTTTGGATTATACTTCTATGAAAATTTATATTTTTTTTTAGATCGTCAATGATAGAAGCTTTCTGCAAGCTATACATAAATTTGAAATATTGCTCTCTTTCTGAAAGTTCAACAAATGTAAACTAAATGGGCTCAAACCACTGATCTGCACTTTTTAGTTGTTTCTTAGGGGTGTTTCATTACTCTCATAGTTTTTATGTTTATGTGTGTCATTTAGGAATTAATTTCCATATTAAAATCCATATATGGATTTGAACTTCTTCTTGACTTAACTTCAACAAAAATTTATTTCTTTGTTTTGATACCATGAGTAACTTCCAGTATTCCCATGAGTGTCATCCTGAGCATATTTACAGATTTTTATTATGTTCCCTGAGTCTTTTCCCACGTATGTAATGCTTTCATTTGTTCCTCATACATCTCTGTATAGTTCTTGGATCTTTTTAGTGTAAGAGACATGCAAATTGTATTTTTCCTTTTTTTTTCTTTTTTTTTTTTTAATGTATTTTGAATTAAAATAATACTAATTCGTCTCTGTTTATGTTAAAATCTGTATTTTCTTGCGTTATAGAATATCACCTAGGGTTAATTTAACACTTAGTATGATTTGAAAAATTTAACATTTGCACTAATAGACTTATACAACTTCATATATAAAGTTGAATCCTTCTTTGCCACAAATCTCCGCCACAGAAAAACAGACAGGTGATAGATCTGATGGCTTAAGCCTTCAATGCACGCTGAACACCTGGGCCATAGAGAAACTGCGTAGCTGTTTCTTCCCACTCTCTCTCTCTCGTTCAGCAAACCCTAGCATGTAGTAAAATAGGCGTAGCTGCTAGTAGTACCCTTCAAGGCCAGTTTCTTAGAGTTCTTAGCCAAGTTGTGTACAGGTGGTTCAATGAAGAATGCCATCAAGGCAGTGGAATGTACAGGTCATTTAAGTCAGGAAATGAAAATTTACTTTCAGTGGGAATAAAAATGTCTTTGAGAGCTGAATTTCTTGCTTTATCAGTCGCCTCTCCAAATTCCAATGCTATTCTGGTATTATAAGGCAGAATGGAAAATACTTGGCCAGACCTGCTTGCTGGTCCATTAGACTACTGTGGTTATTAAAATAAAATGTTAAAATTTGAATGCCTGTGACAAAACATTGGTATGAAGCCCTGTCCATAGGCTGATAATTTTTTCTATGATTCCCAGCTGACATAATAGTAAAATCTGCTCCTTGACTCCATCCATTCCTCTTCTCTGGATCCATTAATCCCTCAAGAAATCTGTCTCCTGCCCATGTCTGTATTTCTTTGTACCTACTGGACTGAGTCACACTGTACTCAGTAAGCATTTCTCTTTTGCTTTTTTAATTTAAGCACTGCAGGTCAAGTACCTGCAGAAATTTCACTGTAGACGTCTGGTCACAGATCTTACGATGCTTACTTTGGTAAATGCAACTTTTATGTGAGGGGTGCTAATCAATGCTGAAAAAGGACTCTTATGTGATACAGTGCTGTATTCCTTGCTCATGCTCAGGATTTAAAGAAATCGTTGAAATCCTTAGTCATTGGAGGTCAGTTGTTTCTCATGTCTTTTGGTGATAGCTGGCAATAGCACATTTATTCAGAGTAGATTTTTCCTTGAAAATATTACTATTCAGATTAACATTTCTTTATTATGATAAATGTTAATAATGTGTTTATTTTCTATAAAACTCCTATTCATGGGAATACAAGTATAGCATTTTCCTCCATCACAAGAAAATGAGTCATGTAAAATGGAGATTGATTGCAGACCCATATTTTCATTTTAAAATTTTTCATCATGTATAAGTATGCATACTCTAGCTATTCTGTCACCAAAATCATTTTTTTTATTACATATATTTCTGTTCTGTACTGCAAAAAAAAGCTTTATCTAACAGAACAAAGATAAATAAAAAATATTTTTTCTTAAAATAAAACTAAGGAAATTTCTTTGACTTGTGGAAGAAGAAAAAAAATAGTAATTACAGGTTTGATCAGTTCCTCTTGGAGGGTTGGTCCTGATACAATAGTTACTTAATAGTTTTCAGTTAACATTGGGAAGAAAAAATCTAGAAGTGTGTTAATTAAATCTGATGTTATTCAATTAGTGTTGTCTGCAAAGAAAAAGAAAAAAAGTAACTTGTAAACAGAACTGCGTAACATTGACTATTGGGGCAGTAAGAATGAAGCACCAGTCAGTAGCATCAGAGAGGTCATCATTTGGAAGAAACTTAAAGCTTCCATTTCTTACCTGAAACATGCATGTAAGCTGCTAACATGGTTCTGGAGAAAGCAGTACAGCTTGTATGTGCATGAGGCAAATTTTTTTTAATGGAAAGACAAGATCTTGGATAGAAGTTGTGAGTAAAATTCCTCTTGGTGTGTTTAGTGCTTTTCTAATTATGTTACAGAAGAATGCAAAATGGAAGGGATAGAGAAGGGCAATGAATATCATCAAATAAATGGAGAGGCTATAATTTGAGAGAAGGCAAAAACATTTTGGTTTGCTTAGTCTAGGAAGAAAGGCTGAGAAGGGTTTCTGTTCACTATCTAGAAATGTGCGAATGTGTACAAACTAAAAGGAAATAACATCTATTTAAGACAAAATGGCAGGAGGAGGTAATAACCCTCCCCTGAAATTTAGATCTAAAAAAGTTAATAAAAACTCATGTATGATTTATTTTTTCTTTTTTAAAAATCAGAAAAAGAAAATGCTGAATGAGTTTTTGTCAGGCTCCAACAGTAGTTTTTTAGCTAATATGTCCATGCATATCTTTCATTTTTCTATTTTTATTTTCTTACGCAATTTGTTTTTTCTATGTTTCTTCTTTTTTTTTTTTTTTTTTTCTGGGTACATAGAGTCTAATGTAAAGGCCATCCAATTCAGTACTGTCTTTCTTATTCTATCAGATGGCTTTGGGACTCAAGCACTGCTACAGCTTCTTTTTCTTATTTTTATAACACCAGAAAAAAATATTTTGACCTATGATTCCATACTTCAAATTAGCAGTTTGATTAGGTTTATTGGGATATGGAGTTACATACACCCCACAGTTCCATAAGTATTTCAAGATCATTAGTAACTAAGGGAAGAACTTCCTATTTACAGTTAGAGTTAGTACACAGAACTTCGTCATAGTAATAAAACCTTCAGCTGTGCTTATTTGTATTTATTCTGTATACTTAAGCATTTTATTTGGGCAGACACTAATTTATTCTTTCTCAATGCAGGAAATCAGTTATTAAATATACTCCTGTTTAGTTGATTGTTTTTTTTTAATTACTCTATTTCCAGGAATATATGACCTCTTCTAATCTTTTTATTTGAACTGTTTGGGTTTTTTTAGCTTATTTAGATCTATGGCTTCACTTTTGCAAAGTTTCTTGGGGTTCCTCTCTTGGGTGTGCTTCAGTTTCTTCAGATAACTTTGCATACACTGATCACTTGCATGCCTTCCCATGACCATAGTTTCTCTTCCTTTTTATAGTAATGTAACATTAAATGAAGGCCCTTCTCTTTCATAGAAAGAGTCAGACACATTAGGGATTATTTGATGAGGATTATAGTGGTGGAAATGGTATGACATAGTTGCTTGTAACTTGCTTTTCTGACTCAAGAGTTGCTCATGTTAAAAGTAGTGTTCACATGAAATCACTACTCAAGTCAGCAGTGTGCATGATCAATCACGTAAGTCAATGCAAGCTGGTACTATAAAGTGGGTCAACACTAGCTCAGTTATACAGTTGTATCAATAAGTGCTCCAGCCAGACCAGCCTACTACCTAGGTAATTCTTGTTTAAGTATGTGCTGATCCAAGAATGGCCTATAGCAACAGTTTAATCTCTGTATTTCTCCTTGAAGTCATTATGAACAAGAGGGAAGATTTGAAGAAAACTTACAAAATACCTTATATCCTACAAAACTGTAATTGTTTCTGCTACTCAGCCATTTCTGGGGTTAGAACAGCATTACTTTATTTTGATATTTACAAAGCAAATCAGATTGCTTCAGGGAAGAGGTATGTAAAATGTTATTCTATGTAGTTTGTATTATAGAAGTTTTAAGGTATACTGTATGGAGGAATTCAGAGGAAAAAAATGATCTGCCTGTACAGGCTAAGTACAAGTAAATATTGAATGCCTCATGGATATAACTTGGCAAGAAGAAAAAGCTAAAGATAGCAAATGCAGAACTTTTAATTCCGGTTTTCACAAGCTGCTACATATTATTTTTCACAAGGGTAATGAAATAATAACTTTGCTTAGGTCAGGGACCTGATGGCTTCCAGAAACTGTTTGGAACAAAAAGTTCACTGAAATACCTTACAGGTCACTTGTTCAGTTCAGCTTTATAATCTTGCTAAATTTTCTGCCAGATGAAAATGCTTAGCTGTGAATAAATACATGTTGCACACATTTTGAAAAGACTAAATTGTTTTTAATCTATATGTAAATGCACTTTAAATCTATTGTGGTTGCTGTTCTCATTATGTTACTGAGGCATCAGATAACATACTCAATGTTATAATAACTGAAAACCAAAAATATTACTAGAGAAAATAGGTGTTCATTACATTTAAAATGTGACATGGAAACAAAAATCATAGCATTGTTATTAAAAAAAAAAAAAATATGCAGAATGGATGTTATCCCCTTAATGACAACAAACACGTTGAATACCTTGATCAGATACAATAAATTACTTACACTCTGTAAAACCAGAGCACTCAAATGCTGAGTAAATGTCTCAAAAAATCCTTGAAAAAAAGGATTTTTACACTGTGTAAGCTAAGATTTTTATTGTTGTACAAGTAAGTTAGCTGGGGTAGATATCAAAGTCAAGCTATATTTCCTTGGTTTTCTGTATAAAATTAGAGTTTTATTTGGGATAAAATACAGAACATAAAAATGAGAAATAACAGCACGTGAGCATGGTTCAGAATGACTTTGTTCATAGTTTTCAATAGAAATATTTTCACCTTTTTTTTTTGATCAAATTATTCGCTGTTTGTTTGCTTTTTATAGAAATATCTTTTTCTACTTATGTTTGTTTTTTTTTTTTTGATATATTTATATTACCTGAAAAATCTCTCTGATAATCTATATCTCGGAGACAAAATGTACTGCTTGGAACCAAGATCACCTCACTTTTGTGTTGACCCTCTTCAAATAACTAAGGCACTTGTAAAGATTGCATACAGGCCCTGAGGTCAAAACAGGAGGTCATAAAGAGTCACTTAATTTTGCAATATGCTTGAGTGATGGGATTCTTTCAAAGGATATGCATGAGCAGGAACATATTTGAGTTATGACCATCAATGCAACTTTGAGAACTTCCTCTTTTTTTTATTTCTCTTTCATTATGTATTATGCCAGCAGTATTTCCCATTTCAAGTACAATTTGTTCTTAGGAGGATTAAAAGTACAATTCTTATTATTTCTTTTTTTTTCTGTCAAAATTCAGTTAGTAATTGAAAGATGTTTTGGAATTGTCTGATGTTTATGTGTACAGATGACAGGTAGGCAAGTAACTAGTAAGGCACTTGGCGAGGTCAGCTGGATGCTCAGGACTGAAATCCTTTACCTATTTATTGTAAATGTAAAGACAAAAAATGGTAAATTAAGAAGGATACAGCAACGTTCATGTTTCTAAAGTCAAAGCTAATTTCTGAACTATTTCTCAAGCTTGTTTTTCCAGAGAATAACTTATTTCTCCCTCTTCTTCTCTCTGTCTTACTCCCTTTCTCCCTCTCTCATTCTCTTCATGGTTTAGAAAAACCTAATTTTTTCCATTCTCAAGAAACTGATGAAAATTTGGTACCTTTATTTCATTTATATGTTTGTGAATTCTGCACCTTCTGACAGTCTCAGCAAGCTAATACTGAAATAGGAGGCTACATGTATCTCCTTCCATGAACATTAACTTTTTTTAATATGAAGGTAATTTTTAATCTGGTAACTTTTGCTAGATATTTCTTTTTTTTCTATTTTGCTTTCACCAGCTTTGGAGTTGGTGAAATTACACTAATAAAAAAATCTGTGACACACACCTTGGTTGCTGTGAATTATTGTCAAAATTTGTGCTTGTCATAAATCACGTAAACCGTAGAATCGTATTATAGAATGCTTTGGGTTAAAAGGGAGCTTAAATATCATCTAGTTTAAATCATCCTGCAATGGGCAGACATGCTTTCCACCAGACCACATTGCTCAAAGACACATTCAACCTGGCCTTGAACATTGCCAAGGATGGGACAGCCACAACTTCCCTTGGCAACCAATTCCAGTGCCTCACCACCTTCACAGTAAATAATTTTTTCCTAATGTCTAATCTAAATTTCCCTTCTGTCAGCTAAAACCAACTCCCTCTTGTCCTGTCATTGCACCTTCTTGTAAAAAGTTCCTCTCCAGCTTTCCTGTACGCCTCCATTAGGGACTGGAAGGCTACTATAAAGTCTCCCCAGAGCCTTCTCTTCTCTGGGCTGAACAAGACCAACTCTCTCCACCTGTCTTTATAGGATTGGTGCTCCAGCCTTTTAATCACCTTTGTGGGCCTCCTCTGGACTCGCTTGAGCAGGTCCACATCCTTCTTGTGCTGGGGCCTCCTTTGCTGGACACAGTGCTGCAGGTGAGGTCTCATGAGTGTGGAATAGAGGGGAACAATCACCTCCCTCAACATGCTGGCCATGCTCCTTTCCATGCCGTGTAGCAAACACTTGACTATCTGGGCTGTAAGTGCACACTGCCATATCACGTTGAGCATTTTATCAGGCAGCATCCCCAAAGCTTTATCTCATGGCTTCTCTCAATCCACTGTCTGTGCAGCCTGTAGTTGTGCTGGGGATTTCCCTGATTCAGGTGCAGGACCTTGCAGTTAGCCTTGTCAAAGTTCATGTGATTGGCATTGGCCCACCTCTCAAGCATGTTAAGGTCCCTCTGGATGACATCCCTTTCCTCCAGCATATCCCTTCCCTTCGGAACCGCACATCTTAGTGTCATCAGCAGACTTGCTGAGGGTGCTCTCAATCCTGCTGTCCATGTCACTGACAAAGATGTTGAATAGGATCAGTCCCAATACTGACCCCTGAGTGACACCACTTGTTGCGGATCTCCAGTTGAACAGTGAGCCACTGACTGCAACTCTCTGTGGTGGCCATCCACCCAATTCTTTATCCACTGGGTGGTCCATCTATCATATTGATATCTCTCCAGTTTAGAGACAAGGATATTGTGTGGGACAGTGTCAAATGCTTCGCACAAGTCCAGGTAGACAAAAATACTGCATTCTTGTAACATCCTATTTTTCCAATAATATCTAACTTCTTTGGAGACACTTTGATATTTAGTGAAAAGTGGAATTACCACTTCCAGGCTTCCATCCATTATTTCTGGGGATGTTTCTTCCTCTCTGCCCACTATAAGCAGTGGCACTGTGTTCATGTTGTACACGTACCTATGGCAGTTCTTAAAATTCTGGCCTTGAGCTGACTCCAGTTGAACCAGCCCGGGTGACCCAGCACCAACAAGTTCACTTGCAGATAACTTGGATAACCCAGAAACAGACAATCAAAAGGTGTTGTATCAAATAGATAATACAAGTATGGAATAATGTACAATCCGGCTAGTAGGAAATTCCCATGAGTCATATTATAGAGGGAATTTTTATTTATTTACATTATCTAATCTTAATCCAAGTGAAACCATCATCAAAAATCCTTCACAACAGCAGAATCTAATCTATATTTTATTAGTAAAGTAAGTCAGGGTCGGGCTCAAATTTATTTTCCAAATATGTTTTTGATTTCACGGTAGATAGTAAATTAGTCTGATACAGCTTGCAATGAGGTCAGCTAAACCAGAGATATTTATTGTCTTCAGTTCATGCAATCCTAGAGCACCTATCAGTTCTTTCAAGAATTTTGTATTTACTGTTGCACAAAGAAGAGGTATCAGCCATGTCCAGACTAATCCTTGGGCTCTCTGATAAGATCACTTGAGCAATCAACTTCAAAACTAAAAAACCCCAAAACATTCTTTTACCCTCTCCCAGTATTTGACCTGATGTCAGTTATATCATATTTGTTTTCAGAGCTGTTTCAAAACATGAATGTAGCTTAATGCTCCATTCATCCCTGGACATCAACATCAGTTTTATAGAAAAAAAATATTGCTGTCAAACTTAGATCGCTACTTTTCTTCCACAGTCTTTCCTCCTGGTTTCAGTGGAACTGTGTTTGTTAGTTTCACAGTGAGCATTCTCACACCCTGATTCCTTATTTGGGTTTCTAGTGACACTGCATGTGAGAGGTAGTATCAGATTAAGAATAGTAAAAATTAATGGATATATTGAAAATGGCTGTAATTATCCTTTATTACATCCTTCTGTAACCTGTCTTCCTAGTGTTTGCATTCACAGATCTTGTTAGATTTCACTGGATTTCATAGGCTGATTAACTTATTATCTACTTATTCCTGACTATGCCATCTGAATTAAATCACCTGTAAATTCTTTTGTTCATGTAATTCCATCATCAGATTTGCACTAGGGGAACTGACTGAAAGAAAACTGCTTTTTGAAGCTGCTGCCTGTAATCATAGCAGTCTACCACTGAAACCAGTGAAAATGCTTTCATCAGCATTCACAAAGTTAAGATGTCAAGCCAAACCTTCTGTTGTGCATTCCTGTCTCAACGTATGAAGTGTGTTTGCCCAGCCTTGTGTCATCATTATGCCATCATTATAAATAGCTTGGTGATATGATATCTCTTCACATACAAACTCACAAAACACGAATAAATGAAACAACCACATTTCATTCCTCACTTTCACCTGTCATTACACATATTTAGAACTCCAGACTGGCTATGATTGTGTGACTGAAATGGCTAGATGGAAAGTTGCCAATCTTTAGCAGAACTCAGAGATTCCCAGAAATGAGTCAGATTAAATTTTAATGAAAATAGAAATTGTGAGTGCATTCACAAAATCCAGTTAATGCAATGAAAGAATGCATTTTTGGTGTCACTACCTAGAGTACTATTAAAAGGGTCACATTGTTTTTACAGCTTAGGCAATAAATTAATTTCTCAGCTAGGAAGGTAATACTTTGTCTAGAACACCAGAGAGTTTTAAGTCACCCCTGAGACACCTGTAAGCTTATCTTTAGAACACATTCAATAGCTGGCTAGTCTTTTCCATTAATGACAATACCATTATCCTGATCACAACTGCAGAAAAAATCATGGCTTGGAGTATAGAGAAAATAGAGTAAGAGGTGTGGAAGCTGTACTCGGTAATAAGAAATACTTTTCTTACAAACCCCACAATATTTCTTTTGTAGCTGTATGTTTTTTCAGACCGTGGAGATTGTTTATCAACATTGTGGCATAGAATTTAGTCCTGGCTAACCTCTTCTGTTTCCTAAAGGTAGCTTGAATAGACTACAGATATGTCTTTTGTACAGGATGGACTTATTTATAGAGCCTATTTTGTAAAGGATTTATCAGGATTTTTTTTTTTTTTTTTACCCCTGAAGTATTTTTTTTTTTTTTTACTGTAAAATTTGCTTTGGACTTTAATTTGACGTGAAGCATCTGTCATGAAGTGTGATTTATGTTTAAACAATGTCCTCAGCATGTGAAGGACATAATGCTTTTGGAGCAAGTCCAAAAGCAGAGGGCCATGGGGATGATAAGATTGCTGGAGGACCTCCTGTATGAAGACAGGCTGAGAAAGTTTGGGCTGTTCAGCCTGGAGAAGAGAAGGCTGCATGGAGACCTCATAGCAGCCTTCCAGTATCCGAAAGCGGCCTGCAAGGATGCTGGAGAGAGATTCTTCAAGGACTGTAGCAATAGAACAAGGAGCAATGTCTTTTAAATTTAAACAGGGGAAGTTCAGGTTAGATATAAAGAAGAAGTTCTTCACTGTGGGGTGGTGAGGCACTGGATCTGGTTGCCCAAAGAAGTGGTAAATGCTCCATCCCTCTCAGTGTTCAAGGCCAGGTTGGCTGGCATGGTCTAGTGCTAGGTGTCCCTGCCCATGTCAGGGGGCTTGGAACTAGATGATCTTAAGGTCCTTTACAACCCTAACTGTTCTATGATTCTGTAACATGGGGTTTACATAAGTCTTGTACTTGAGGGTTTTACTTAGGTTTTGTACTAATGGTCTCCTGCCATTATTCTGCATCAGTATATATAGCATTAGATCAACACACATTTTATTACTGTATCTCAGTGTATATAGTATTTATAAACGTCTGAAAATTCAATGCAATTATACTGTAATTTTGTGGATGCATTTTCATGGTTTGGGAACACTCCTCATGCATTGTTCCATTGCCTTTAAAAAGCTCTCACCTTGAAATTTAGAATGTGGTAGTCGTTCTGTTGGTGCCAAAATCCTTTTAAGAAAATGAAAATCAGTATAATGCTTCAGTTAAGGTTTAAAGTAAATAATCAGAGTACTAGGATTTCATCACGATATTGGAAGGAGAAAAAAGAAAGAAAAAGAATTGTTAAATGTATAAACAATTCCAGAAAAATGTATTTTGTCTAATAAAGTGTATCCCAGGCAATTAATTTGTTATTTTACTTACACTAAAGATCACCAAGAAAGAAAACAATGAATTTCTGTGAAAAGCTGAAACCATTTTTCCATGAGAGTAGTGCTGAATCATTTCAGGCTAGATAAATATATTGAATCTGTTGATCTCAAATACCCTCCAACTTCGTACATTTTAGCAAAAAATGTATTTTAAATTTACTTCAGTATGTTAAATATTGGAGAAGAATGCAGTTTACAAAAATAATTTTATTCATATGGTTTAAGGTCAAATGAAAAATTACTAGTAACTTTACATGGACAGGATTTTTTTCCGAAAGAAACATTTGATGAAAAAGACATGTAACCTTTTCAGGTTTTCCAGTAGAAAGACATTTTGCAAATGTTAAATAATAAAGAAAATTTTCTGGTCTTTAAAACAGTTACATTTCTAGCTTTTAAATTTCTTTGAAAGGGTAAGTTTTCATGCTTAGAAACTTTTTTAGCATTTCAGCATTTAAATTCAGTTCCTATTAAATATTTGCATTTAATGGCATTTTTTACTTTAAGCAAATTCAGTTAATCAACATTCAGAAATTGTATGTAGAACATTATGTGATTTCATTAAAAGCAAGTGTTTCTTGTAGTGGTATTGTTTTCGATTTGACAGTGAAATTAAGAGATTTTTACTCTTCCAATTAAAGAGCAGAAAGTAGAAGTCTTCCATTAGATTTTCATCCCAGTTATATTTGCACAGTTGAAGGCATAATCTTCCTCTTCTGAACACTTTCTAAAAAATCAGTCCACTGCCTCCTTAGCAGATTTAGTGCTTCGTAATGTAGAATTCAGGAGGGGGAGGGAAGAAATTACCGTTATATTACTGTTATGCTTTTGGAAGCTGATCTAAATTATTTGACTTAATTCTTGCTAATAAATTATCAGAAGTACCAAATTACTGCATAAATATACCATCCTACAGAGTGCTGTTTAAAAACGAACTGCAGTAAAACTCTTTTTGGTAAGACCATTTCAATTCTCAAAAGACGTTCATGGAAAGAAAAATGTATTATATATGAGAAGGGCATGTAGAAAGTTTTGTTATGAGCAACATTTCTATGTTCAATAGCTTTATGAGCCACTTAAATTTCTTTTGATCAGGTTAGCATTTAAGCTGTATTTATTACTTTTTGTAACATTAGTGGATACTGATACTATGAGGCGTCATCTGTTTCTACTTCTCTTATCTTACAAGCCAAGATCAATTTTACCAAATCCTGAACTGCGCTTAGGAGAAAAGAAGAAATTTAGTATCTGGGATGATAAAGGTATTTAGTTCAGGCACTAAAACTTGAGCAGATCACAATATAACCAAAGAACCTTTCTCAGAGTCATAATATCAAAGATACTCTTGATATTAGCTAAAGAGATCTGTCTCTTGATATTCACTAAAAGGTGTTTCTCTTAGTAACACACTTAGTAATATCCGTTTTATACTGATATGAAGAATGAAATACAAAATATTCCAAAACAAAATAAGTAAAACCTAGGTTCAAAAGCTGTAATGGAAGTGGTTCTCAGTATGCAGTTTCCATAAACAATAGAAAAATGCCAGTGAGGAGGCTGTGATAGTCTTCCCAAGACAGTAATTATGTTGAATAGAGAAGGGAGTACTTGTTTTTTTTTAATTAGATAGGGAAGCAGAACGTGATTTTAACCTTAAAAAAGTGCTTATGTTGGATGGAACAATAGTAAAAGTCTCTTCTGAGTTGATTAACTTATCTTAGTGATGTTTAGATTTAAAAAAAAAAAAACAAGACATTTTATCATTTTGTTTAAAGATTTCTACAGTTTATCTTACTTTTATTTTTAAAATGGCAGAGGATCCTAAGTAAGGTACATTAATGTAAAATTTTTAGGTTCTAGTAAACTTGAACTTCACTAACTTAAAAGGAAAAAAAAAAGATTTTAAGGGTGTTGTTATATTTATGGAAAGCAAAGAAAATAATCAGGAAAAAATAATTCTTACATTATTCCTATTGTACGTACATTGGATAAAAACAGAAGCAGAAATCTAGAGCAGATCCTTTATATGCCACTCTGAATTTTTTAATTCACCTTTTCCTTTGAAAATTGTTAACTTTAGTGGTGTTATAACCAAGATAATATAAGTAGTGTAAGAGCATCTTTGTAATATTCTATTCATTCAGGAAAAGGAAAAAAATCATATTTTTTTTACTGACTTTGTTGCAACAGAGCACAGTCTAAGTAGAGAATCTACTTTCATTCTAGCAGAGCTCATCATTCCTAATCTAGAAGAATCACTTCTGTCAGAGGATGTTGTATTGCATTTTCCAATAAGATGGGAACTGGTAAGACTCAAAACAAAACGATTACTGCCAAAATCTTTTACAGTGTACAGAATGGCTGACTTTCCTACTAGGAAGAAGAAAACAAAATCTTTCACACAGGACATCAGTCTTTATGATAGTGATAATCAGTCATTGCTGAGTTTGAATGAGTTTAAATTGGTCACCTAGAAATGGACAGCTGCTTTTCCCATTTCTTGCTCTCTTGAGTATCTCAATGCATACAAAGGTTTAACATCTCTATCCTGGGTCAGGTGTACCAAAGAGTGATGATTTCAATATATGGATTAATTGGGCTCCTGGTAGATAGAGTTGCAATGAGGGCAATGACTAAAATGTTATGGAAATAATCTGTAAAAGGCACTTTTACCAAATTATAGTCAATTTTTGTTGATTTACTTGAGCTGTGTTCAAGATATTCCTCAGAGATGTTTTGGAAGCCGAGAGACTTCTACAACAAAAGTGATATACTGTGAAGCAACAGTTATTCTTCAGCTGCAGTCAAGATGGAAACTGTTCTGCACTGTATTTTATATTGTGTTTTCTCTTTGTGGCTTGCCTTTGATTTTGTTTGCACCTTATATCATAGGATCAGTTTGTCCCTAGAATTCTACTGAAACCTCTGATACTTCTCATTTATTTTCCCAGATCATATGCTGAATTATACTGCATATCCTTGGCAAAATTACTTATACTTTGGCATATCTCCATTCTCTTGGGCACAAATTCTAGGAGACACGGCTTTCCTGTCTTTTGGGATAGGGTTCATCCTACCTACTTAGAGATGCTTTGCTAGAAAATATAAATTAGGGTCCTTGGTTTTCAGTGATATTGGGAAGTGCAGTTCATGCTTCTTAGAAGACGGTTTGTTTTCCACGTGTAAATAGTTATATCTGTGTTCAAGCCATTGTATCCAATACCCAAAATATAATTAACTATTCCAGCATTCTGGGTTGATATGCAGTCACAGAATTATTTCCAAGTTGCCAGAAGTTAAAAAGTGTTGTCAGGATTATTGGACAGTAAACTCACCGGACAAAACTAGTCGCACATCCGAACTGCTGTTTCAGGATTTGCAGTGTTCAGCATCAGAATAGGCTTGTAGAGCCTTATCCCATAATCATGAGCAGAAACTTTCCTTTTCATTGACAAATAATGAGGTTTTTCTGGAATTGTCATATAGGAAGAGCTAAGGCTTTTGTAAGCACTTCACTTTAGTTCCTTTTGCAGTGACGTAATCATTCTGAGAGAACCGATTCATCAGGGACAAGTGTATACCCAGCAGAAAAGGGTTGTCCCTGATTCAACAGGCACTGAAATCAAGTTTCTAGACTGTATTTAAAATTAAGTTTTTTAATGGAAAACGTCACCCACCATTTCCTCACTAGCAATTTTTTCCCTTTCTGTAGAAATGTCTATAGAATATGTGAAGTTGTAAATACAGAATAGTAATTAGTAATATCAAATCACTATCCATGCTTGGATTTATCTTAATATTATACCTTTGATTTATTGAGAGCAGTGCTTTAGAACAAATGTTAGTTGTGAATAGCCAAAACATTGTTCTGGAAATATAATGTAGATGAAGTACAAAGAATTAACTCTTTTAATTAAACAGTCAGTAGGACTAGTTTCCTTAATTAAAAAATTATTAAGATAATACTGAGAGTACATTGGAGTTTGTGTATCTTACATTTACTCTTCATTATTCATTACTGACTACTAGTTCCTCATTCTTCACTGTAGGTTTGTGCAGAGATCCTAAATTAACTCACTGCTCTTGAGTGATGATTTATCTCTCTGATCTTGATAACAGCAAGCTTACTTCATATCAGGAAATAAATTAGAATTCCATCAGGTTTGGTAGGAATGCTGAGAATCTTCCTTCTACCCAGTATCTTACAATATGTTGAACAATATTTTGAAATAGTGGTGTGATGTATGGTCATCTTCTTGAGCATTTCATGCAGTATAATTACTATATCATTACATGCAATTACTATATTAGGCACTAGTACTCATAGTGTTCAGACTAAAGGTTTTGTTCAATTGTGCTCATATTTATAGTTTAGGTAGCTTTAATCGATTTTATGGAACATACTTCTGGTGAAAATTTTGGATATCAGAAGATCCAACTACAGTAGGTGCACTGGTATTTTCACTGTTCTGATTTACTGATCACTTTGAATCACATTGTAAACACATGGATTCACAAAACTTTTACTTCTACAGGAAGAAAAAACCTCCAGTTTTGCCATAAGAAACCCCTCCCACATGTATTTAGACATTTAAAAGCCACACTTGTGAAAAATGTGAGTCCATTCCTGTTAGGGAGAAAACCCCAGTGCCAGACCCTGTTTTGTTCATGATCCCAAGAGTGAAATTATGACACAAAAGAGGTCAAGTGCCATAATTGATTAGTTGGTTTATTACAAGAAGACAATTACTATAAATGAAATTACTGTAATAAGGGGGATAGCGATAGGAGAGATAGTTCGGAAAAAAGGTAGAAAATGAAGCAAGAATTTGGGCTGCAGAGAGAGAGAAAGAGTCACCACCGTGAATCCTGGGGATCCATCATTGGAGGTGGTGGAAATCTGTCAGAGTTTGTTGTCAGCATTGGTACAGTGTCCCCCAAGACTCTGTAGTAGTCATTGGAGGTGGGTGTCATTGTGGAGTTGGCCTTTCTGGAGTCGTCCTCATGGCAATGGCTGCTTTTCATGCTTACCTTTTATAATGAGTTGGGGGAATACTTCTCTTCTTCATGTTGGGTATTACACATTCCTGATGGACCAGTTTCCCTGGTCTTGGAGCCACCTCAGCTGCAGATGTCTGCAGCAGTTCTTGGGATAATGGGCAGCAATTCCTCATACCAGTCTGCGAGATAATGGATGGAAAAGTCATAGCTCTTTCCCACTCATCCTTTAGGCAACAAAGACTGGAATCCCATTTCAGCTCCTCACACCCTTCTCCGAGGTAACAGATACTGGAGTTTTATCTCAACTCCTCCCACCCATCTCTGAGAAAAAATATAGGTGGAAGTCCATCTCAGCTTCTCATACCAATCTTTGAGTCAATGAATTGTCACTATTCCTCTCAGTTTCTCATACCAATCTTTGAGACAATGGACAATGGAGTCTGATTTCAGATCAGTCTGTCATTTCCTCATCAACATTAGAGCTATTTTTTTACCAGATTCCTGAAATACTTCTTTTGGAAAAGAATAATTATAATATTTTTTTAAGTAAATTATGGTTCTCATTAGAGTTGCCTTTCCTGACTTTTTTTTTATTTGTAGATCAACTACTGTCTGAATTTCATTGCATAAAAAACACATTCATTTCTGCCTGGATTTCGTTACAATATCTTACATCAGTTGCTTCTGCCCACACATTTCAGTCCTTCAGAAAGACTAATTTCTAAAAAATTCAGTAGTTCAGTCATCCTTCCATAATGAAAGCTGTTGACCACTAGAACAATTCTGGGATAGACTAGAACTATAGCTGTTAAACACTTATACCCATAATGAAAGAAATAAATGTTGGAAATGGAGCTGTTAGCATTAACTCAGTGCTTAAAAGTGTAATTTAAAGCTGTGTCTTTAATAAGAGAAATATTGCCATGTGTCTTTTCATGTTTTTGTAAAGAATTTGAATATTAGACATTATTATTAAAGATCTGGATTATTAGCGTCTGTATTTTTTCTTTACTTTTGTCCTGGGTTCAGCAGTAGCAGTCATTTTTCCCCTTCTTGGTAGCTGGTGCAGTGCAATGTTTTGACTTTCAGCTCGGGAACGGAGCTGATAACAAGTGATGTTTTGGTTTGGCCAAGGACTTCGTGAGCCTCATGCTCTGCCAGGGAGGAGGGGAAGCCGGGAGGAAGCAGAGACAGGACACCTGACCCAAACTGACCAAAGAGGTATTCCATACCACAGCACGTCATGGCCAGGATGTAACTGGGAGTTAGCCGGAAGAGCTGGGAGACTGCAGGGTTGGAGGAGGTATCGGGCAGAGCTTGGTCGGGCTGGGGGGGCGAGTTATCGGTCGGCTGGTGGTGAGATGATGTATTCTCTTCCCTTGTTATTTCCTTTATCATTATTATCATTGGTGGTAGCAGTAGTGATTTGTGTTATACCTTAGTTACTAAACTGTTCTTATCTCAACCCGTGGGAGTTGCATTCTTTTCGATTCTCCTCTCCGTCCCTCCGGGAGTAGGGGGAGGGAAAGAAGGGGGGGAGTGAGTGAACGAGTTACCTGACTGGGTTTAAACCACGACAGTTCTTTTTGGCGCCCAACGTGGGGCACGAAGGGTTGAGATAACGACAGATCTGACTAGATTAATAGTCACTCGTCACAATGCTGATTTATTGGCTCTCAGAGTTGTTTTGCTTGATCTCGCAGCTTCAGAATGTTGTAACTTACGTAGAGCCGGTATTTGCTGTGATAGTGTTTATCAAGTATGGGGCCTGGGCTAAGGTTCTTGTCTCACTGTGCTTTATGGCAATGGCTTGTAATACGGGCGGGCTCCAGCAGCAGGGCGGGACGGACGTGGCCGTGGACTTGTGCCTGGCCGTCCGGCTGCTCTTCACCGTCCTGGCCCTCGCCCTACTCTCCATCTTCGTGAGGCTGCGGGGAGCCGAGGGGGAGCGGCCCCGGGAGCTGGCGGCAGCCGAACCGGCCCGGGAGAGCGGCCCCGGGGACCAAGCGGCGGCGGGAGCGGGGCCGGAGGCCGCGAGGGGACGGCTGCCGGTGGAGGAGGTCGGGGCGGTCGAGGAGCAGAAGGAAGGGGCTGCCGAGCAGCGAGAGAAGGCGGCGGAGGAGCCGAGCCCCGCGGCCGAGCCGAGCCCCGCGACGGCTGAGAGCGTTTCCCGGAAGCCGCCTGCCGAGCCCCAGGAGGATGCAGGAGACCACGCAGCATTTCCCAGCAAGGCAGAGGGGGAAGAGCTGGACTCGGGAAAAGAGAAGCTGGCGGTGGGAGAGCCGGCAGGCACAGCGGCTACACCAGCCCCAGTGACAAGTACAGCAGCATCAACTGAGAGTTCTGAAGGTTTTGAATGGCCTTTGGGTGTCCTTGGGACCTGCCTGCTGATTGTGATGGGGATCAGCATGTTGGCACACACACAGGCTGTGTTCTATCCACAACCATTTTGTCTGTTCTCAAAAGTTAAGCAGAGTCAGGTTTGGGTCTTGTCTGGGGTTAGACGACGATATAGTGGGACCAGGAGATTTTCCCCAAGGCTGGACAGTGATGAGTGGCAGGGTGTGTGGGACAGTATGGGCAACTATCTAGTCCACTGGGCCCCTCCAGTGCTTTGGAAGCATCGGAGATGGAAGGCAGCTGTATGGAGTCCCCAGCAACAAGCTGCAGAAACTGCTGAAGGGGACAGTGAATTATTTTAAGCCAGGTGGGCCCATGGCACTTCAGGCCATCAGAGCAGAGATGCAACACAGAGATGGACTCATGATCAAGGGGTGGACCTAGCAATGGACAGTATTGCCCAGGTTATTCACGAGTGTGAACACTGCACACAGTCTCTCCTGCTCTGGAAGACTGTTACAAGAGATGGAGCCTGACATCATGGACCAGATGGACTCAGCAGCTTTATAGGGACTGGTCCATGCACTAAGATAAGAGTGATGGTATATTGAAAATGGGGGATCTGAGCATGACGTGAATGGTATGGAATAAGGGGTGGATAATGTCCTGGGTTCAGCAGTAGCAGTCATTTTTCCCCTTCTTGGTAGCTGGTGCAGTGCAATGTTTTGACTTTCAGCTCGGGAACGGAGCTGATAACAAGTGATGTTTTGGTTTGGCCAAGGACTTCGTGAGCCTCATGCTCTGCCAGGGAGGAGGGGAAGCCGGGAGGAAGCAGAGACAGGACACCTGACCCAAACTGACCAAAGAGGTATTCCATACCACAGCACGTCATGGCCAGGATGTAACTGGGAGTTAGCCGGAAGGGCTGGGAGACTGCAGGGTTGGAGGAGGTATCGGGCAGAGCTTGGTCGGGCTGGGGGGGCGAGTTATCGGTCGGCTGGTGGTGAGATGATGTATTCTCTTCCCTTGTTATTTCCTTTATCATTATTATCATTGGTGGTAGCAGTAGTGATTTGTGTTATACCTTAGTTACTAAACTGTTCTTATCTCAACCCGTGGGAGTTGCATTCTTTTCGATTCTCCTCTCCGTCCCTCCGGGAGTAGGGGGAGGGAAAGAAGGGGGGGAGTGAGTGAACGAGTTACCTGACTGGGTTTAAACCACGACAACTTTTTAGATTCAAAATGGATTAAAAAAAATCCTCTTACACTTTCCTACTTCTACCATTCCTTTTGTATCATCATATTTGCAGTTCTTATGTCTTTCTCTTCATATCTGCCTCTTCTCCATTGTCCTGGGTTCCTCTGTAACAGTCATTTTTCTCCTTCTTAGTAGCTGGTGCAGTGCTATGTTTTGGCTTTAGTTTAAGTATAATGCTGGTAACACACTGATGTTTTAGTTGTTGCTGAGTACGGGGAATTCCATACCACAGCACGTCATGCCCAGTATGTAAACTCGGGGTAGTTACCAGGAAGGCTCAGAGCACTTCTCGGATAGGGCTGCGTATCAGTCATTGGGTGGTGAGCAATTTATTGTCCATCACTTGTATTTATTGTTTCTTTCCCTTCCCTTTTTAGTTTTATATTCTCTCCTCTTGTTATTTTCCTTATCATTATTATTAGTAGTAGTAGTTTTGTATTATACATTAGTTATTGGACTGTTCTTATCTCAACCCATGGGGTTCACATTCTTTTGATTCTCCTTCTCATTCTACCAGGAATGTGGGGGATAAAGGGGGAAAGTGAGTGAGCGGCTGCTTGGTTCTGAGTTACTAACTGGGCTTAAACCACAACATACATAAACACCCAGTACACCCTGCCTAAAATAATACCAGAAATACCAGAATAACCAAGAATACAATTGAGGGATTAATACTTTTCAGACTACTTCTACAATCTGTTTGTATTTTGTTGTGACAAGATATTTTGACATGATGCCATCGCAAAGATTTCCCAAGGGAACCAAGCAGGCTTATCTTCCCTTTTTGCTTGGATAGTGTTGTATCTGAACTTACGCAAAGAGACCTTTCTCGAGATTTGTAGGAGCACCTGGTGAAAAAAACAGTATTTATTCCCCAGATTCTACACTGACGTATATTTCCTTGAGCTGGAGAAATAAAAATCTTGAACCAAGTTATGCAATGAGTAAATTAAGTATCTGTCAAGTTTATGAATGTGAAATTATAGAACTTTGCCTCTAAGACATTTTTGAGCATGGTAAACTTTGATACCTCCTAATAGCCTGCTTAAGCCTGTACTTTACGTTAATCCAGACAATGGCATAACCAAACCAACCAACCAAAAGTAACTGATCAAAACAATGATAACAAAACCTCTTCCATTTCTTGGCAGTGAAGCTGCTGTAAGTATTATGTAACTACCCTTTGCCAGGTCTAGAATTTGGCAAAAAGGAGGAAAGGTAAACTTTGCCTTACTCAGAATCCGGATATTCAGAAAATAAGTACCACTGAACTTTAATATCAATACCGCTTCTTGTTTCATTATTGTGATTAAATGGATTTTTAGAGATTCTACAGAAATAAAATTGTAATTTAAAAATTCTGTTTAAAAAAAAAAAATAACAACAAACCAAGCCTGCTAATGTTACCTGCAGTTATAGAATCATAGAATAGTTAGGATTGGAAAGGGCTTTAAGATTGTCTAATTCCAACCCCCCTGCCATGGCCAGGGACACCTCATATTAAACCATCTCACCCAAGGCTTTGTCCAGCCTGGCCTTGAACAATGCCAGGGATGGAGCATTCACAACCTCCTTGGTCAACCCATTCCAGTGCCTCACCACCCACACAATAAAGAATTTCTTCCTTATCCAATCTAAACTTCACCTGTTTAAGTTTTAACCCATTAACCTTTGTCCTGCCACTACAGTCCCTAATGAAGAGTCCGTCCCCAGCATCCCTATAGGCCCCCTTCAGATACTGGAAGGCTACCAGGAGGTCTCCACGCAGCCTTCTCTTCTCCAGGCTGAACAGCCCCAACTTTCTCAGCCTGTCTTCATACAGGAGGTGCTCTAGTCCCTTGAGCATCCTCATGGCCCTCCTCTGGACTTGTTCCAGCAGTTCCATGTCCCTTTTATGTTGAGGAGACCAGAAATGTACACAATACTCCAGGTGAGGTCTCACAAGAGCAGAGTAGAGAGGCAGGTTCACCTCCTTCAACCTGAAGGTCATGATCCTTTTGATGCAGCCCAGCATACAGTTGGTTTTCTGTGAGTGCCCACTGCCGGCTCATGTTAATTTTCTCATCAACCGACACCCCCAAGTTCTTCTCCGCAGGGCTGCTCTGAATCTCTTCTCTGCCCAACCTCTGGCTGTGCCTGGTTCTGCTCCGACCCAGGTGTAGGACCTTGCACTTGGCATGGTTAAACTTCATGAGGTTGGCATCAGCCCATCCCACAAGCGTGTCAAGGTCCCTCTGGATGGCATTCCTTCCTTCCAGTGTATCAACCGAACCACACAGCTTGGTGTCATCGGCAAACTTGCTGAGGGTGCACCCAATCCCACTGTCCATGTCACTGACAAAGATGTTGTACAAGATCATTCCCAACACCAATCCCTGAAGCACACCACTCATTACTGGTCTCCAGCTGGACATTGTGCCGTTGACCACAACTCTTTGCAGGCAGCCATCCAGCCAGATCTTTATTCACCAAGTGGTCCATCTATCAAATTGATGTCTCTCTGATTTAGAGATCGTGTGGGACAGTGCTGAATGCTTTGCACGAGTCCAGGTAGATGACGTCAGCTGCTCTACTCCTGTCCATCAGTTCCGTAGCCCCATCATAGAAGGCCACCAAATTGGTCAGGCAGGATTTCCCCTTAGTGAAACCATGCTGGCTGTCACCAAGCACCTTGTTGATTTTCATGTGCCTTAGCATCACTTCCAGGAGAATCTGCTCCAAGATTTTGCCAGGCACAGAGGTGAGACTGACTGGTCTGTAATTCCCTGGGTCATCCATTTTCCCCTTCTTAAAAATGGGGGTTATATTTCCCTTTTTCCAGTCGTTGGGAACTTCACCTGACTGCCATGATTTCTCAAATATGATGGCCAGCGGCTTAGCAACTTCATTGGCCAGCTCCTTCAGGACCTGCGGATGGATCTCATCAGGTCCCATGGACTTGTGTACGGTCAGTTTTTTAAGATGGTCTTGAACCAGATCCTCTCCTACAGTGGGCCCAAGGTCTTCATTCTCACAGTGCCTGCGTCTGCCTTCCAAGACTGGGGTGGTTTGGTCGGAGCCTTTGCCAATGAAGACTGAGGCAAAGAAGTCATTGAGAACCTCAGCCTTCTCGAAATCCAGGGTAGCCAGTTCTCCCAATAGCTTCTGGAGGGGACCTGTATTGTCCGTAGTCTTTTTTTTATTTGCTACGTACCTATAGAATCCCTTCCTGTCATCCTTAACATCCCTAGCCAAGTTTAATTCTAACTGGGTCTTAGCTTTCCTAACCTGGTCCCTAGCTTCCCGGACATCAGTTTTTAAACAATGTCCTTTATAAAAATAAGTTAAAAGAATGATTGAAATAATTTGGTTTCAGTTACTTCATTAAGTAACTTCAGTTACTTAATGAATTAGTCTCAGAAGTTAAAATAGAATGAGTAGATCACTGATAAAGCTCAGTGATAATCAATTTTTTTTTAAATAAAGTGTTTTGAAAAGTTATCGTAAAGTTACATGATAGTAAAGCTCTAGAAAGAGATGGTGTGCGTGTAAATAGCAGCATTATAGCTATATAAACATTCATATATATTATACTACATATAATACAATATTTTATATAGTGTTAAACTATTACATTTATATATTGTGTTATAATGTATTATACTGTGTCTATATATTAGCCTATGGACTAATGTTAGGTGAACAGTATAAGAAACAGTGAAGGTAAGATCTTGAAGAACATTAGTAGGATCTAGATGTAACATTTCCAGTTGTTTTTTTCTGCTTGATTAAGTTCACAGTTCATTTACATAATTAAAAAATGTCACCTGGCATTGTCAGTATGATACTGTGCTGATTTGTGAGCTCTCAGTTCCAAAGGCTAAACACAAGCAATTAAAGAAAATGGATAATCGTATTGGTTGTTTCCTTTCTATTCTATGTGTTTTTAGCTCAGTCACTACAAATTTACAGAAATTGCAAAAGGAGGTAAGTGATTGTTGCTTTGCTGTTGATGGTTAAAAACTTGACTCCATAGTAATGAAAAGGAGATGCATTATCCCCAGTATTTTTTTTTCCCTCAAGAAGGTGATAATTTTCAGCTCCTGCTTGTTGATTTGGTATTAACCTGCTCACCAGTTCACCAGTCAGATGAATCCAGTCAGGAAAAAAGATGTTAAAGAATTTAGTCCAGTTGCTTTTCACTGTGATGCATTGTGATTTTGATTAATGATAAAATTCTTCTGTGATTAGTCTCAGGCACTTCAGCTGGAAGTAGACAGTAGGTGAAGGGCTTTATGTTCATATGTAAGATTTATTACTGTTTGATATGCCCAAGTTGTGAAAATTGTGAAAAAAAAATCTTTCAATTGTGAAAAAATTCAACGTTTCTGTTGCCATTGTTTTCATACTGTTTTGCAGATACCTAAAGTTAATTCTAAAGCTGTCTTTATTCTCCAAAGATGCAAAGTTCTTTCGATGCAATGAAGCTGGCAGCAGTTTATGAGACATATGCTGTATTGTAAAGTATGTGAGCTGTTCTATCATTTGCATTTTGTGAGCATGCAGTTACACAATGTGACCTCAGTACATGAAAACCTGAACTGTGGATATTGAGGTGTTAAAAAAAAACTAAAAATCAGGCAAGAATTGGTGACTAGCTAATATATTTTATCCACTTTATTTATCATTATGCAAATGCAAATTTTATTTCTTAAAATTAGAAAGATAAGAAATTTTATTAATCTTATATATATTATTTATATATTAGAGCATATTAATTAAATATAATTAAATTTTCTCTTTCTTACCCTATTTCTAAATGGCAGTTGGGAATCAAAGGTCATAAGTTCCAAATGAAAGTGGATTAATAATTAATTTTTATTTCAAGGACGGTGTCAAAAAAAACGGGAACCTCATAATGCTGCTCTGGCTGTTTAGCTTGTAACAGATAAATAGTCAGCATAATAACATATTTAAAAAGGAAAAAAAAAAACAACAAAAAACTAAAAACTAAACCCAAACAACCTGCATATAATTCTTCAGTTCTTGTGATATCTATACTTCATCTATCTTCAAGCAGATTTTTTTGTAATATGAAGTGAAATTGCTCTGTTAACCTCTGATCTACTTCATGTGGTATCTGGAGAATTATCACAGGAGGTAGTGCCTCATACAAGTGATTTCATCAAGTGATGATACGCTTTGCATCTTGGAAGAATCAAACCCATAATAAGCTGACATAAACTGAAAGAGTGTCTAATTATGCACTATGCTCATCTCATTTCTTTTCTAGCCTGCTGTACATGAGAGAAAAGGGAAGAGATCTTTCCTGTAAATCTGTGACAGTTAATATGGCAGATATTAAGCAGGCACAGAAAAATAGGTTATCTTTGAAAAGTAATTCTGAATCTCTGCAGTAGCTACTTAGTGAAAAATTATAAGCATATGGTGGGCTGATGCCAGCCTTACGAAGTTTAACCATGACAAGTACAAGGTCCTACACCTGGGTCGGAGCAATCCCAGGCACAGCTACAGGTTGGGCAGGGAAGAGATTCAGAGCAGCCCTGTGAAGAAGAACTTGGGGGTGTTGGCTGATGAGAAAATGAACATGAGCTGGCAGTGTGTGCTCACAGCCCAGAAAGCCAACCGATCCTGGGCTGCATCAAAAGAATCGTGACCAGCAGGTTGGAGGAGGTGATCCTGCCCCTTTACTCTGCTCTCGTGAGACCTCACCTGGAGTATTGTGTGCAGTTCTGGTGTCCTCAACATAAAAGGGACATGGAACTGTTGGAACAAGTCCAGAGGAGGGCCACAAGGATGATCAGGGGACTGGAGCACCTCCTGTATGAAGACAGGCTGAGGAAGTTGGGGCTGTTCAGCCTGGAGAAGAGAAGGCTGCGTGGAGACCTCCTGGTAGCCTTCCAGTATCTGAAGGGGGCCTATAGGGATGCTGGGGAGGGACTTTTCATTAGGGACTGTAGTGGCAGGACAAGGGTTAATGGGTTCAAACTTAAACATGGGAAGTTTAGATTGGATACAAGGAAGAAATTCTTTACTGTGTGGGTGGTGAGGCACTGAAATAGGCTGCCTAGGGAAGCTGTGAATGCTCCATCCCTGGCATTGTTCAAGGCCAGGCTGAACAGAGCCTTGGGTGAGATGGTTTAGTGTAAGGTGTCCCCGGCCATGGCAGGAGGTTTGGAACTAGATGATCTTAAGGTCCTTTCCAACCCTGTATGTGTAATTTTGAAAGTGTGTTCTTGACAAACATATTTTGGTCTTTTTGGTTTGGTTTTTTTTTTCTTCGTTTTGTTTTTTGTTTGTTTTGTGTGTGTGTGTGTTTTTTGTTGTTTTTTGTTTTGTTTTGTTTTTGTTTGTTTGTTTTGTTGCTTGGTTGGTTTGGTTTGGAATTAGATTGAGTAATAACATTTTTGTGTGAGAGAAAGATCACATACTTGTGCAAAGCTAACATACCAGACTAAAAGTTGACTTAAGATATCCTTTTAGCCCAGGTAGAAAAAATATATTTGCAGTAGCAAATCCATAGAAACATGAAATAGTTAACAATTTCCTCTGTTCAGCTTCCAGAATTTCCAAATCTGTGCATGGGATCTTGTATGTTATCTTGCCACGTAATTTTTTTTTCAATAGACATTAAATAAATTAACAAAAAAAAAAAAATCCTAAATTACGGCTTAGATTTTGATCTGGAGCAGTTATAAGCACTTATATAAAATATATATATATATATACACTACAATGAAACAGAAAAAAAAAAATCTGGCTATATGTACACGGAAGAAAAAAAACAAACAATACAAACCCACCACCCTTCTCCCCAGAAAAAGAAAAGTAACTTGCCTCCATCTTCCATATTAAATGACTGTCTATGGCCTACTGTATGACAAGAGCTTGAAGTTATGAATGATTTATAAATATCAGATAGATCCTTACAAGCAAAGATGCAAATGGAGTGTTAGACTTATTAAGAAATGAGTAGAGAATGAGACAAAAAACCTCATTATCTCACAGGGTAAATATGTGTTTTGTTCATGTATTCAGTGCTGACCGGATCACACATTTAAAAAAATGATCTAATAGAACTGGAAAAAATTCAGAGAATGATGATTCAAAAAATTAAAAGGGGACAGTTGGTATGATAAAAATGACTGAATAGACTGGTATTCTTTGGCCTGTGAAAGAGAATATTAAAATTGGATGTGACAGAAATCTGTAAGTACAATGGCATGAAGAGAAAATAAGTCAGTTTTTCATGGCAGCTATGAGTACAGCAGAGCAGGAGACATGTGCCCTGCTCTTGACTCAACAAAACTCATTCTTTTGGGATGTTTGTTCTGAGTAGGCTGCTTAAACCTGTCCACTGAAGACTAAATGAGGGATGCATCTTACACTGTAGCATGCCTGACTGTTCCTTGTATATAAAGCACTCAGAAAAGAACTCTTGATTGTTGTATCTTTATCATAAGGAAGCTAATGGTCAGTATTGTCACTGAAATGAAAATATTTTGTATAAAAGTTCACATATATGTGGCATCAAAAAAAAAAAACAACTTTGCCAGTTCAAATAATTAGGGATGCTTTCTATAACAGTATAAATATTCTATGTTTGATAATATTACCAAATACAAAAAATTTAACTAGGTCTTTTGTTCAATAATTTGTAAAAAGGGTTTGTGTCATATGGTAAACAAATTTTTGATACTGAGTTCTGGTTGTTTTGAGTAATGGATAATCACACTGTGGTTATTTTCCATGGTTCTTATCTGTTTAGACAATATTTATCGTAATGATATTATAATGTGTTTGAAGACATATTTAGTTGTTTGCATGGAATCTGCATTACACTTTGGTTAATAAGTGTTTTGTGGAGTTGTATTACATTTGCATTCCACTATGTCATACTCAGAAGACAAATGTTATACAAGCTGAAAAGTCTTGTGTAGAAAATATCCAATATGGAAAAGAAATTATTTTGAAATAGTAAAGAACCTGTAACAACTTCTGTTGAGTAAGATCAGAAGATCACAATCTTTAGAAAAAAAGAGTGTGTGTATTCTTGTTAGACCCTTATATCCGGAATAGTTATTATCTTCCTTATAACAAAGAGCTGAGATAAAAATAATTAAATAAAAAAATAAGTTAATATTCCACCATCAGAATTATTTTAGTGTAGGATCTAATCTTTTGGAAACTGTGACCTCTCCAATTTTACTTCTGATGGTGATCCTTAGGAACATGAAGCACATTGCCTCTGATGATGCAGACACAAGAAACTGAAAGCTTTAATGATACTTTCATGAATGCCAACAGGAAAAAATCAGAGCTTGTAATTATAGCTTCTGCTAGACTGGAAAAATACATATGGTCTCAGGTCACTGATAATTACAAGGCAATAATAAAAAATTATAAATATATGTAAAAATTATGTAAATAAATTATGTACTTAATATAAATAAATTGCAAGGCAATAATAATATATTTTACACTATTGCTGAAGGTAGGAGAATTTTAATAAAGCACAGGACAGCTGATTTTCAGGCTAAATCAAAACTTTCTTAATAAGTTGAGTCCACTAAAATGTTTAAATTTATTGTTAAAGATGGTTCAATCAAGTCAGCTAACCTCAAATTCATAAATAGCTTTGATGTAGAGAAATAGATGTCATTTGGCCACAGTAAAATGAAAAATAGTCATACAGCTTTTTTAATGAATATTAAGATAACTCATATATTTTAACATATTAATATATAATAAAATTATCAGGAACAGTAAGGAGCATGTATATTTGCATGTATGACATTACCTTAATTTCCATTTTTTCAGATCCATATTTTCAAAAATCTCACCAAAGGCATCTAGTTTGAAAGAATTTCTGAAAAAATAAAAATATAAAATACATGCATTTGCTGTATAGCACTTGCTTGGCAATCATAAATTATTTTTTTTTAATTTGTTTATAATTTATACTTTTTTCTCCCTTTCAGAAAATAATAAAAAAGTATGCAGTTAGAAAGCAGACTTTAAAAATAAATACAATTTTTTTTTTTCTTAAATAGAATGGAGGTGATCAAAAGCAAAACCAGAAAATAAAAAACCCCAAACCTCCAAAATCACGGACTTTCTGAAAGTATGAAGATGAGAAATAATTAAGACTGCCAAATTCTAGTTTGCTGGAGTGAAACAATAACAAACATCTATGTTCTTAACTGGATTAAGTATCCATAGCTAATTTCCTCACAAACAGATTTTACTTAAGGAGGTCTTGAATGGTTGATTTATCTTGCATGTTTTCCTCAGTCTGGATAAAGCACATGGCATTATTGGTTTGTTACGGCACATTTTCCACACATTTTGATTTTTTTTATCTAACATTTTCCTTTTTTTTTCATAATTTTTGGAATGAAAAATTTTACTTTAGAATTTTAACTGAAAATGCTATCTTCAGAAGAATAATTTCAGAATGTTGTCTTAGCCTTTTTTTCATGTGAGGTCAGATCTGTTCTTTTTTAAAAAAAAAACAGTTCAAATGAAATCAATGGGATTATGAAGGGATGTTATAGCTAAGCAGAGCAGAACACTTAAATATTTGTTAGAATATTTAACATCCTGGATTTAACAAGGAGATTTTTTTTTTTTTTTTGACAGTCCCAAACTGATATATCTTCAAAGAACGCTGCTGTTTGTCCTGCTTTCTGTCATTGACAAGGCCTATCATTAATTTTCAGACTTGGTTTTGATCATTTACGGGAGATTATTTTTAACATGGCAGGAGTTTCTCTAATGCAGTCTTATTTAAGGACTGACAAGGAATGTGTCAATTGTAATAGGTTTTTGATGATACGGAATGCAGTTCCAGTCATAACAACCTGTATTTTTTCCCAAACTCCCTGTATTTTCCATAGTAAGAGTTGGGGGTCATATTTGAAGTACAGTTTACTTGTGCAGGACAATTTTTTTTTTGTATGAATATGTGTGTTGTTTATAGGCTATATACTCTAGCCTACTTGCCTGGCTGAAGGTGAAGAGTATGGGAATGAATTTCACATAATGCTGTAGAGCAAATCTTGTCAGCATAAGAGTGGAGGTTTGTATAGGCTGGAAGGAGAATCATGAATAAAGCACCCTGAAGTGGTCAACAGAAGCAAAGCTCGTTATCATAACTGCAGTGTTTTCCCACACTGAGACACTGACTGACATCCAAACCAAAGATGTATTCGCCTGACTTGGGGCAGCCAGCAAGGATCTCTCCATGAGCAGCTCAAAGCTCTGAGATTTGTTTTCCTGCTTGCACAGCTCTGATGAGTTTTCTACCAGTTTAGCTTTGCTAAGGCGGAGCTGAATTTTAGTTTCTTGGGACACAGCTGGAGAAAATTACAGAAATTCCTGGAGTCAAGTTAATCTTTAGATTTATAATGTTGCTTGTAGGTTTTGCTAGGTGGTTGGAAAGTTATGACTGGGACAAATTAGAAACTGATGATTCTGATTTTTATTGTGGTCAGTTACTTCTGACAGAGACCTCAGAAAAAGATCAATGAGCTAATTTACTCCTTTGTGAATATGATTTAAAAGCTGTGGAACAGTCCTAAACGTACTGGAAATTTGAAGAGACATTCCATTCCTGAATGATGATCCTCAATCCAGTAAAGTCTAGAAAGTGCTTACTAAGAATATAAGCTGCCAGCAGACTTTATAGGAGACCCTGGTCACAGGAACAGCCTGGGAAAAAAGAGCATGTCTTAAAAGTTAGGCAGCAGCCTAATGCTCTGTGGCTGCAACCTCAGGTGGGAGCAGCTGTTTGGGATAGAGGGATCTGTCTCTAGAAGAAACCTTGCTAAAACCTTCTTTATTTTTATGTCTTTAAGGTAACATGGAGTAGATCTGTAGTATAACAGCAGCTTACCTCTGTTGTGCAAGGAAACTGGCTACAAACTTCATTAAAGGTTGCTACAAAACCTAGTAAGATTCTATAGATTTTATTATTTTTTTTTTTTTAGTTAGCACTTAAAGATGTTCTCAACATTCTGCACAGTAGGTTTCAGTGGGGATTTCATGGGATATCCCAAAAACAGAGACAAGCATTTGGTCTGACTGTTAAAGCAGGGGCTATACCAGTCAATTACAAGACCCTTTACAAGGCAATGGTATTTTCTCTAATATACAATGACTAAAAAAATATAGACATTGATTTGTTAAAACTATTTTGATAATAAAGTACTATATTTCCAATTTTTATGATACTCTTAGGCCTCTGTAGTGTTATGCGTATGTACATGCATGGATATGCACAGATAGAGACAGACACTTGCTGAAGAACTTCCTATATCTTCAGCAGCTAAAAGCTGCTGAAGCCACCTCAGACCTTAGGAGCAAGTGTCAGATAGAAAGACTTGATTTATCCATGTAATATTGTGGTGAGGAGTAATTATCTGGGGGCACTGATTATCAAGGTTGCTAGAAGTAAAGCAAGACATAAGTAGAGATCATGTTGAATTAACTCTACAAGGATTTTTTTTTTATTTTCTCTTTTATTACACATACAAATTTCTAAATTCAATCTGAAATAAAAATTCTTTTTTATTTATTTATTGTTGTCAAAACACCCAGTCATGCCAACAACAAAAACAATACAGCACAGAATCTCATGGAAGGTCCAGTGATTGTGCTTCATGTTCATTTATCAGCTTCAGTCATCCCAGCTCCTAATTATGGTCCTAGATTTATTTATTTTTTTAATTATCTGTGGCAGAATCATTTTCTTCTCAATTTCCTTTCCTTGTCTTCTGTGTCTTTGGCAAGAGGAGTAAGACTTCTGGTTTACAGTCCTGTGTGTGCTAAGAACTGGTCAATACATAGACTTCCAATGTCTAGAATGACCTTCCTTCTATGAGAGATGCTAATTTAAATCTCTCTTTGCCAGCTAATCAGAAAAGACCAGGGAGACTGGCAGGCAGAATGATCACATAGGCCTTTTTAGATATGACAGAGGTCTGAAGAAGTCTTCAGCATTCTTAGTGATTATTGCTTTAATAAGATTAGCCTTAGGATAAGACTTCACACAGACCTAATGACAGATAAAACTTCACAGAGACTTAATAACAGCCTGAGTGAGTACATGTACTGAAAACAAGAGTTTGAAAAATTCAAAGTTAACTATTTTTTAGTTCTGAGTTTCAGTTAATAATATTTTAGAATAAATAAATACAAAAATACTGGCACACATATATTCTAAAGAAGCACACTTTTTAAGCTACAATATATAGCTTAAAATAACAAAACTATTGTAAAAACTTGTTTTAAGAGTTACACAAAGAAATTACTTAGTACCTACTAAACTAATGTTTGTGGTGAAGTCCTGTCCATCCATTACTGTATTGAGTGCTTCTTGCTTATGTTTTTTATTTCATTTTTGTTGTTTGTTTGTTTTGGATTTTTTGCTGTTGTTGGTTTTGTGGTTGCTTTTTGTTTGTTTGACTTTTTTTTTTCCCAATGCATATTTATTGCAAACATTATGTTATTTTAAAGACATATACCAAACTATGTGATAGTATTTATAAATATATAAATTTTAGGCTTTTTGCTTAATGATATGAAAAAAAATTACAAAGTATGAAATTTATTAATATTTTAAATACAATATGAATGCCATTTTCAGTTAAAAAGTATTGGAAGTCTTTTAGTCACTCTATATTATATGAAAATAATTTGAAGTGTAGCTTGATGGCTGAAGAATGATTCCCATATTCTGACAGATCTAAAAATATGTACAATTGATATTAATCTGTTGAGTCCTTTTTCTGTACTTATTTTGATATCACTTCTGATTGCCAAAATGCTAATTGTCCACGCAGAAGCAATCTCCTTTTATAATTAGCTTGATCCTTGATTTATTCAATGATGGCAAAGTTTTTTGCGTATTATAAAGACAAGACAATATTACAGAATGAAATCAGCATTGGTTCCATCCAAAATTTGACTTTCATATGTAAAAGAAAAAAAAAAAAAGAAAAAAGATATCTAATGTACCTGACATTGAGTAGGAACTCACCAATTTTTAAAATAAATTAGATATCAAGGGTTGGAAACTTAAGTCTTGAGAATGACTGGGTTGCCTTCTATGAGCACTTCCAACTGCTTTGAGTGGTTCAGTATTACAGAAACTGAAAGAAGTAATGGAGTATTTTCACCTCTTTCTTTTCACAGACTTCTTCTCCCCCTAGTATTTTTAAAACACACTGGTGAATTAGCCTTTAGTTGTTAAGTTAGTGATATTCTTAGAGTCATAGAATACCAGGTTGGAAGGAATCTCAAGGATTACCTCATCCAAGCTTTATTGGCAAAACATTACCTAGACCAGATGTCCCAGCATCCAGTCCAGCTGAATCTTAAAAGTGTCCACCACTAGGAAGTTCACTGCTTCCCTGGGGAGATTATTCCAATGACTTATTGGTCTCACAGTGACAATTTTTCCTTGTGTCCAAATGGAATGTCCCTGGGATTAACCTGTGCCCATTACCCCTTCTCTTTTCCATGTGACTCCTTGAAAAAAGGGAATCTCCATCTTCTTTGTAGGCCATACTTTAAATACTGGAACATACTGATAAGGTCTTTCCTGAGACTTCTTTTCTCAAGGCTGAACAAACCCCTTTCTCTCAGCGTTTCCTCATATGGCAGGCTTCCCAGTTCTCTGATCATCTTAGTGGTTCTTCTTTGGACCCTCTCCAGCCTGTCCACATCTTTTTGTACAGTGGAGACCAAAACCGAACAGAATAATCAAGTCTATTCACAGTATGATTCATATGATTCATCGAATCATATTGATAGTATATTGCATTACTATCAGAAGTTTGCTTTTAATTTTTGAGTTCTCGGTACTCAAAGGTAATCATTCCTATTTGCATTGATGAACTGTAGTCAGGCAACTTCTTGCCTCATCTTTGTCTTATTTCCAGATTTGGGTCTTCTTTAGGAAAGAGTCAAGTTTCTATTTCTGTCTATACACATACTGAAATACAGTGATCAAATGCAAAGAATAATCTTAAGTACTTGCTGTCCATAACAGTGAAATATGAACTGCATGTGCTTAATATCAATTGTAATTAAAAAAAAACAACACAGAAAAAAAACAAAACCAAGAATGGTCCTTAGTAGAATTAATTACTTTTGTGTGATTAACCTGTATTTTTAACATGGATTAAGAATATGTTCACTAATGGGAACTGCAACTTTGTGTTTCCTTTATTGAGATGAGGAATAATTCTCAGATAGATTTTGGTGTTTGTTACATGAATCACATGATGATTTGGTTTGTGTTTAAGAACTTTTACAGGAGATAAAAAACAAAAAAAGAGAAGAGAAGCCTGATACTAAAAATCAGATTTAGATTTGTATTTGAATTCCTTCAAGTTCTCATGCATTTCAGAAGCATTTCAGAATCAGTTTATCTGTTTAAATGCATTCTTATCTCCAGGTATATGAGACTAATTCTTTGTTTCCATCTACACTGCACTGAGGTTTTTGAAGACACATGGCGTATGTAGGAATGATTAGCAAACTAAATTTGCCCACTTGTGATAGCTTTATTTATATCCACTCAACAGCATCAAAAGCCAGTTTAAAGATGTTACAATATAAAGCGAGATCCATTAGGCTGAAATATTTCAAAAAGTCTAAGACAGTACAAACTAACCTGAGTCACATACTTTCCTAGGGACTACTTCAGCTTTCTTTGTGTCTAAAAATCATCAAAAATTGCTTTTAAAATCATCTTGAAATAAAATGTCTTGTGTCACAAATATGTAGTCAAAGAACTAACATTCTGTCAAGATTCTTGTAGAAGTAAAGAGCTTTGAACTCCACGAGCAATGTCTACATTAAAAAAAATACAGAATAAAAATCAGATTTTTTTTTCTACTTACTGTGTTCTTATTCTACCCTATAGAAAGCTATGAGATGCTATCCATCCTGTTTGGGTTTAAATAATGGGTTTAGAAGCAGCTTCAGTGCATGTGGAATGGTACTGTCTCAGAAAATCTATTCCCACACGGTCAGTTTAGAATATTGAAATTAATGAAATTAAAATCAATATCAAGACTACAGATAACAACAACAACAAAAAAATTAGCTGGAGAGATGTGACCACCCATGTACCTGTAGTCATTTGATCACAATTTCCAGTTTAGCAGTGCACAAATGACGACTCTCACTGCCTCTCATCTTTCAAGCTTTGTCATAAATGTTAGACATAAAATATATTATTCTAGAAATTATTATAATAGAAGCTGACAACACTTGTACTTCAGCAGAGTAGTGCTGTGTGGTATTGATTTTGTCTAACAAACATGTTGCTGGCACATGAACCTCCCCCAAGGGGCACCACTGTAAGCAAGTGAAAAGGGAATTTGGGGGTTCTTTCATTTAGTATGCTTGTTAGAGCAGTAGTGTGCTAGTAAGCACATCAGCTATTAAACATAGTTAAGTCTCTCACACTATGGATTTTCTGTGCTTTTTTCAAAAAAGTGACTCTTATTTTCTGTTTAATATGTGCAGATACTTGGCGTCGGTGTTTTTACTTTGTTTTGAGTTTTATCCTAAGTGAGATAAAGATATTAAAATACGAGTGGTAAGTCGAAAAAGAAATATCATTGCAACTGATAGTACAAAACCTTCCAATCTTCGCTGAAGCCTGGACTGAAAATGTTTGTTGTGGTTTGACCCCAGGTGGCAACTAAGCACCACACAGCTCCCTAAAGTGGGATGAGAGTGAGAATCAGAAGGGTAGAAGTGAGAAAATTCATGGGTTGAGATAAACACAGACTAATAAGTCAAGCAAAAACTGCACACACAAATAAAACACAATAAGGAATTCATCAGGTTTCCCATTGGCAGCCATTTCCAGGAAAGCAGGGCTCCATCACACATATGGTTACTTGGAAAGACAAAAAACATCACTCCAAATGTTCCCCCTTCCTTCTTCTTCCCCTGCTTTATATGCTGAGCATGACATTGGATGATTTGGGATATCCCTTTGATAGGTTGTCATCAGGTGTCCTGTCTGTGTCCCATAACAGATTCTTGTGTACCCCAAGGCTAATCACTGGTGGGGCTGGTGTGAGGAGCAGAAAAGGCCTTGACTCTGTGTAAGCACTGCTCAGCAGTAACTCAAACATTCTTGAATTATCTACACTGTTTTCAGCACAAATACAAAACACAGCTCCTGTCGTGGTTTAAACCCAGCCAGGCAACTCATTCACTCACTCTTCCCCTTCTTGCCCTCCCCCTGCTCCCGGAGGGACAGAGAGGAGAATCGAAAAGAATGCAACTCCCACGGGTTGAGATAAGAACAGTTTAGTAACTAAGGTATAACACAAATCACTACTGCTACCACCAATAATAACAATGATAAAGGAAATAACAAGGGAAGAGAATACATCACCTCACTACCAACCAACTGATAATTTGCTCCCCCCAGCCCAACCAAACACTGATCGATACCTCCTACAACCCTGCAGTCCTAGCCCTTCCAGGTAACTCTCAGTTACATCCTGGGCATGACGTGCTGTGGTATGGAATACCTCTTTGGTCAGTTTGGGTCCGGTGTTCTGTCTCTGCTTCCTCCTGGCTTCCCTCCTCCCTGGCAGAGCATGAGACTCACAAAGTCCTTGGCCAAACCAAAACATCATTGTTATCAGCTCTATTCCCGAGACGAAAGTCAAAACACTGCACTGCACCAGCTACCAAGGAGGAGAAAAATGACTGCTACTGCTGAACCCAGGACATTATCCACCCCTTATTCCATACCATTCACGTCATGCTCAGATCCCACATTTTCAGTATACCATCACTCTTATCTTAGTGCATGGACCAGTCCCTATAAAGCTGCTAAATCCATCTGGTCCATGATGCCAGGCTCCATCTCTTGTAACAGTCTTTCAGAGCAGAAGAGACTGTGTGCAGTGCTCACACTCATGAATAATCTGGGCAATAGTGTCCATTGCTGAGTCCACCCCTCGATCATGAGTCCATCTCTATGTTGCATCTCTGCTCTGATGGCCTGAAGTGCCATGGGCCCACCAGGCTCAAAATAATTCACTGTTCCCTTCAGCAGTTTCTGCAGCTTGCTGCTGGGGACTCCATACAGCTGCCTTCCATCTCCGATGCTTCCAAAGCACTGGAGGGGCCCAGTGGACTAGATACTTGCCCATACTGTCCCACACACCCTGCCACTCATGACTGTTCAGCCTTGGGGAAAATCTCCTGGTCCCCCTATATCCTCATCTAACCCCAGACAAGACCCAAACCTGACTCTGCTTAACTTTTGAGATCAGACAAAATGGTGGTGGGTAGAACACACTCTGTGTGTGTGCCCACATGCTGATCCCCATCACAGTCAGCAGGAAGGTCCCAAGGATACCCAAAGGCCATTCAAAACCTTCAGAACTCTCAGTTGATGCTGCTGTATTTGTCACTGGGGCTGGTGTAGCTGCTGTGCTTGCCGGCTCTCCCACCGCCAGCTTCTCTTTTCCTGAGTCCAGCTCTGCCTCCTCTGCCTTGCTGGAAAATGCTGCGTGGTCTCCTGCATCCTCCTGCGGCTCGGCGGGCGTCTTCCGCGGAACGCTCTCAGCCGTCGCGGGGCTCGGCTCGGTCGCGGGGCTCGGCTCCTCCGCCGCCTTCTCCCGCTGCTCGGCAGCCGCCTCCTTCCGCTCCTCGACCGCCCCGACCTCCTCCACCGGCAGCCGTCCCCTCGCGGCCTCCGGCCCCCCTCCCGCCGCCGTTTGGTCCCCGGAGCCGCTCTCCCGGGCCGCTTCAGCAGCCGCCGGCTCCCGGGGCCGCTCCCCCTCGGCTCCCCGCAGCCTCACGAAGATGGAGAGTAGGGTGAGGGCCAGGCCGGTGAAGAGCAGCCGGACGGGCAGGTACAAGTCCCCGGCCACGTCCCTCCCGCCCTGCTGCTGGAGCCCGCCCGTATTACAAGTCATTGCCATAAAGCACAGTGAGACAAGAACCTTAGCCCAGGCCCCATACTTGATAAACACTATCACAGCAAATACCGGCTCTAAGTAATGTACTGCATTCTGAAACTGAGATCGAGAGGAACAACTCTGAGAGCCAATAGATCAGCATTGTGTCAAGTGACTATTAATCCGGCCAGATCTGTCATTATCTCAACCCCTCGTGCCCCACGTTGGGCGCCAAAAAGAACTGTCGTGGTTTAAACCCAGTCAGGTAACTCGTTCACTCACTTCCCCCCTTCTTGCCCTCCCCCTACTCCCAGAGGGATGGAGAGGAGAATCGAAAAGAATGCAGTCCCACAGGTTGAGATAAGAACAGTTTAGTAACTAAGGTATAACACAGATCACTACTGCTACCACCAATAATAACAATGATAAAGGAAATAACAAGGGAAAAGAATACATCATCTCATCACCAGCCAACTGATAACTCGCCCCCCCCCCCCAGCCCGACCAGGCACCGACCCATACCTCCTCCAACCCTGCAGTCTCCCAGCCCTTCCGGGTAACTCCCAGTTACATCCTGGGCATGACGTGCTGTGGTATGGAATACCTCTTTGGTCAGTTTGGGTCAGGTGTCCTGTCTCTGCTTCCTCCCAGCTTCCTCTCCTCCCTGGCAGAGCATGAGGCTCACAAAGTCCTTGGCCGCACCAAAACATCATTGTTATCAGCTCTGTTCCCGAGACGAAAGTCAAAACACTGCACTGCACCAGCTACCAAGGAGGAGAAAAATGGCTGCTGCTGCTGAACCCAGGACAGCTCCATATAAGATACTATGATGAAAATTAATTCTCTGCTAGTCAAAACTAGTGCACTCTTCCAGCTACTTTCAGTTGTTTTCCAAAATGTAGAAAATTCTTTTCTTTTCCCCCTCCACTTTCAAATAAATAATACTCTTTGAATCTCTTCTGCTAAAACAGGTTACAGCAAGACGATTTCTGGGAAGGCAAGTGACCTTTTGCTAAGGTTTATGCCATTTTATTCCACAGGTGTAGACTGCTTTCTTTTGAAAACCTTTCCTTGCTTTGTTTAATTCAAATTTCTACACCTCTTTTCTGTTGCTTTGCATTTCTATCTAGGCTCCAAGTAGAACTACAACAAAGCTATCTCTTGCTGTTACCACCTTCAGTGCTAATCGAGGATTTCTGTTTAGTACTAACAGCACAATGCTTTGCATTACTTTAACTGCTTGTCTCTTCTTTTGAAGACAGAACTTTTATTTTCTATCCTTATGTATAGCAAAGTTCTGCTCTTATAAGTGGAACGTGACATTTTTTCTATATCTCTGTCTCTTGCTCTTAACACTGCAGATGTTTTTAAGTACTATGTTCAGTAAGTTGAATACATGTTCCCCAGTTGTTTGTATTAGAGAGCCTTAATAGGCTACAACACAAGTTAAAGTTATCAAATCAGTGAGGAAGTATGAACCTTATTGGAATGCTTACATCTCTCATAGATGCAGAAAAAAAAAATATTCCATAGATCAAACATGACACAAAGTAAATCACAGAATCATAGAATATGAAATGTTTTGTTTCACTCAGTAGTCTATTCATAATTAGAAGGAAGTTATACTCTCCCGATACCTAACTTACACTGGTTTTTATCCTCCAAGAAGTAAATAGTAGTGCTTTCAACCTGACAATTTTATAATTTCTAATACAAGATACGAAGACAATGAAGGTAGCTCAAAATGCATGTTTAATTTTTTTCTCTGAAAGCATGAAATCAAGAAGTCTGTGGTTTTGTTTTTGTTTTTACTTGGGAATAAATATAGACAATCAAAATAATCACACAACCAGTTGACTCCAGGATCAAGGTTTTTCATCTGAACACCAAATGCTTCATATATCGGTCTAACCATGTTTTTAATCCCAAAGTGATTTGGTTTTGCTACTGACAACACAGAAGAAAGAGGACTTGTGAAATTGAAAGCCTGCATAGATATAAGTAAACCTGTTGAAAACAGAAAATCTGTTGAAAAATAATACATATTGAAGTTCTGTGGGTGGAATAAGATGGTATTCATCTGCTTAATCCTTTGTATTTGGTTACACAAGGCAACTGATAAGTTTTAACTGTTTTTTTTTATAATTTCTTTTATTTGAATGATCAGTTCAGCGCCTGTAGCAGTTAGGCAAAGATTTCACTTTGCCTGAAGTTTCTATGCAAGTCATAGAATCATAGAATCATAGAATAGTTAGGGCTGGAAAGGACCTTAAGTTCGCATAGTTCCAACACCCCTGCCATGGCCAGGGACACCTCACACTAAGCCATCTCACCCGAGGTTTTGTCCAGCCTGGCCTTGAACAATGCCAGGGATGGAGCATTCACAGCTTCCCTAGGCAGCCCATTTCAGTGCCTCACCACCCGCACAATAAAGAATTTCTGCCTTATCTCCAATCTAAACTTCCCCTTTTTAAGTTTTAACCCATTATCCCTTGTCCTGCCACTACAGTCCCTAATGAAGAGTCCCTCCCCAGCATCCCTATAACCCCCTCCAGATATTGGAAGGCTGCTAGGAGGTCTCCACGCAGCCTTCTCCAGGCTGAACAGCCCTAGCTTTCTCAGCCTGTCTTCATACGGGAGGTGCTCCAGTCCCCTGATCATCCTCGTGGCCCTCCTCTGGACTTGTTCCAACAGTTCCATGTCCCTTTTTATGTTTAGGAGACCAGAACTGTACACAATATTCCAAGTGACCTGCTGATCACACTCCTCTTGATGCAGCCCAACATACAGTTGGTTTTCTGGGCAGCAAGCACACAGTGAAGCCAGCTTATGTTAATTTTCTTGTCAACAAATGCCCCGAAGTCCTTCTCCACAGGGCTACTCTGAATATTTTCTCCTCCCAACCTGTAGCTGTGCCTGGGGTTGCTCCGACCCAAGTGTAGGACCTTGCACTTGGCATGGTTAAACTTCATGAGGTTGGCATCAGCCCACCTCACAAGCGTGTCAAGGTCCCTCTGGATGGCATTCCTTCCCTCCAGCGTATCAACCAAACCACACAGCTTGGTGTCATCAGCAAACTTGCTGAGAGTGCACCCAATCCCACTGTCCATGTCAGCGACAAAGATGTTGAACAAGACCATTCCCAACACCGATCCCTGAAGCACACCACTCATTACTGGTCTCCAGCCAGACACTGAGCCGTTGACCACAACTCTTGGCAGGCAGCCATCCAGCCAGTTCCTTATCCACCGAGTGGTCCATCTGTCAAATTGATGTCTCTGATTTAGAGATCAGGATGCTGTGTGGGGCAGCATCAAATGCTTTGCACAAGTCCAGGTAGATGACATCAACTGCTCTACCCCTGTCCATCAGTTCTGTAGCCCCATCATAGAAGGCCACCAAATTGGTCAGGCAGGATTTCCCCTTAGTGAAGCCATGCTGGCTGTCACCAAGCACCTTGTTTTTCATGTGCTTTAACATGCCTTCCAGGAGAATCTGCTCCAAGATTTTGCCAGGCACAGAGGTGAGACTGACTGGTCTGTAGTTCCCTGGTTCATCCCTTTTCCCCTTCTTGAAAATAGGGTTATATTTCCCTTTTTCCAGTCGTTGGGAGCTTCACTGGACTACCATGATTTTTCAAATATGATGGACATTTTTCAAATATGATGGACAACTTGTTTTTATTTTTCATGTCTCTTCACTTCTACTGCTTTGCAAAAAGGAACATAATTGAAATGATGTAGAAGCAAACAAAAACATGCTAACGTTTAATTTAGTTTCAGTGGATGTGTAACATTGCATGAACTGTTTAGTTTTTATAAAAAAATTCCTATTCCTAATCTATATTCTCAATATTGAACTGCCACAACTTCATATTTAAATGTCATATAAATGAATGCAGATTGTATTTTTCCTTAGATTACACTTATCTTTCTTTGAAAAGTTTCCAACAATGAAAATGATGAAACTACAGGTTCTTAAGATGGTCTCTAACCAGATCCTCTCCTACAGTAGGCAAAAGTTCTTCGTTCTCACAGTGCCTGCGTCTGCCTTCCAAGACTTGGGTGGTGTAGTCAGAGCCTTTGCTAGTGAAGACCGAGGCAAAGAAGTCATTGAGAACCTCAGCCTTCTTGAAATCCAGGGTCGCCAGTTGTCCTGATAGCTTCCACAGGGGGCCTACATTGTCCCTAGTCTGTCTTTTATTTGCTACGTACCTGTAGAATCCCTTCCTGTTACCTTTCACATCCTTAGCCAAGTTTAATTCTGACTGGGCCTTGGCTTTCCTAACCTGGTCCCTAGCTTCCCAAACAACATCCCTGTATTCTTCCCATGCCACCTGTCCTTGCTTCCAGTTATTATAAGCCTTTTTTTTCATTTGAATTTTCCTCAGGAGCTCCTTATCCATCCAAGCAGGTCTCCTGGCCCTTCTGCTGCCCTTCTTTCTAGTTGAGATGCAACACTCCTGAGCTTGTAGCAGGTGATCCTTGAATACCAACCAATAGTCTTGCCCCCCCGCCCTCTAGGCCTATATCCCATGGAACCTTCCAAAGCAGGTTCCTGAAGAGGCCAAAGTCTGCTCTCTTGCAGTCCAGGGCAGTGAGCTTGCTGCATGCTCTTCTCACTGTCCTGAGGATCAACAACTCGACCATCTCATGATCGCTGCATCCAAGGCTGCCCTGGAGAGTCATATTTCCAGCACGCCCTTCCCTGTTGGTGAGCATGAGGTCAACCACGGCACCTCTCCTTGTCAGCTCCTCTATTACTTGCAGAAGGAAGACAGAGTTCCATACTCACCAGCCTATCCCTAACATAAATAGCAACTCTCCCTCCCCACCTGCCGGGCCTGTCTTTACTAAAGAGCCCATAACCTTCCATTCCAACACTCCAGTCATAGGAGCCATCTCACCATGTTTCCGTGATGCCTATTATATCATGCCCCTGTAGGTGTGCACACATCTGTAATTCCTGTTATTTTTTCCCCATGCTGCAGGCGTTTGTATAGAGGCAAAAAAAGTCTATTAAGTAATCTTTGTCTATTTCAATACAGATGTATAACCACAGAACAAGAGTCATCAACTAGAAGTTTGATTAACTTGATGAAAAATAATTAGAGAATGTCATCAGAAGACATGAATTTGGGTGGTTATCCTGTTGTCCCATTTATTTTCAGTGTGTCTGTCATAAATGTTGATGTTTCTTAAAAAACAAACTTCTGCTTCTGTTCTCCAAATGTTCTTAATAGGACATATTTTACATATAGGTTATAATTTTTTCTAGCCCCTGATAACTAATTCTGAATGCAGCCTTAATATACATTTGATGAACATTTCTGACAAAATTTAATACAAAATTAGCATAAGTATACAGAATTAGTATACAGAAAGGTCTTTGAGATATTGTTTACCATCCGGCTGAAAAGCTTAATCTCTTCAGTGAGTTTCTCTGGTGTTTAATTTTATAATATCTTTAAACAGAAAAAAGAAATGTCATAGAGACTGATTGCTTTTGAAATTTTTTTTTAGAACCAGAATGGCAAGCACTGTATAAAAAGTAACATTATAATTTGCCACCTAAGTTTTTGGTGAGATGGGTAAGATGTTTGAGTAACTTGAAAGTTATAACATGAGAAACTGATTATCATTATGTTAATTTGGTGTGTTATACACTGAGTCCACAATGATGAGTTACAGAAGAATTCATTTATAGCATTTCTCTAAAGTCAGAAATGGTGGGAATTCATATGTGAAAAAAACATAGAAATAAATTCAGTAGGAGACCTTGATCTCTTTTCCTGTTTATGACCATTAGGACATAAAATCTAGAGAACATTTGCTCTGCCATTTCTATGTTGCATAGCTAATAAGGTTTCCTTTTTTTTCTGGTCAGTTAATTGTTTTTCAAAGCAAAGTTGGAAATCGTATGCAAAGGAATGTTATACTGTAATATTAAGACAGTTTTTTATATTGCTTTGAGCAAACAGGATTCCCACATACTGTTTTGACATTTCAATAGACATACTGCTCTTACATCATAACTACTTTAGTTATAAATGGCCTGAAATATCTTTATTTCTTATTTCTTTCTGGTAGTGTCTGTGCTATGCTATGTGCAGTGGAAGCATAGTAAGGAATCCTCATTCCTACTTAAATTTCATACAATGAAAAATACACCAACACCCCAAAGTTTACAACTTTTAACAAGTAAATATGTGCAAGAAACAGGTTAAATAATTTATTGCTCTTTCAAAACATTTCATAACATTATGAAGCTTATTATTTCTAAGTGTGTAAGTCTATTTGATTTGACACTCAGCATTAAATAACTTCATTAAAAACTTCTTTTTTTTTTTTTTTTTTTTTACCCAGAACATTAAAGCACAGTAGTGGTTGAACTTCAGACTTATTTGAAAGTAAAAAAGGACAATTACACTGTTGCCTGGATTCAAAATTCAGTGTTTTAATATTTTAAAGATTGTTTCAAATGGGTTTATCAAAAAATAAAAGAAAAAACAGTAAGAAAGAAAAAGAAAAAAAGAAAATAAATTGTCATTTCATTAAAAACTACTTTGGTTATTATCTGAAGAGATCACCATAGTTACCTTTAGAATACCAGAGTCCAAATTTATGGACTACAGTTCCATATTTTATCCAAATATATGTCTATTAATTTCAGATAAACAATTAGCTGATCTTTGTGAGTCATTGAAGATATTGCTTAAAATCACAGTAATATTATTATGAAACATTCACATTTTCAGTTTCCAGGGAATACCTTGGGGTACATGCACTTAGGTATTTATTAATAAATAAAGCATAATAGTTTCATAATTACATATTGGGAATTAATAAAGAAGAATTGTTACGACATTTTTTAAGGGAGGATTAAGAGAGTTCAGCGTAGCGCCCCACTGTGTTAGTACAAGAGCTCCCTCCAATGGCGACAACTCTACTTCACATAACAGTTTATTGCTATATATGGATGAATGAAACAGGAAATAAAGTAAATGGAAGAGTGCAAAAAGTAGTTGTCTCTGGTGGTTTACATTAAGATATTTTTAATGCATTCATTGGTCCCTACACCATGGCATCTAGATAGCTAGATAATAAAGTACCTCTTCATTTTAGATCTTCTGAACATAAAAAAAAAAAAAAAAGAAAAAGAAAGAAGACACTGTTTTTATTAACCACACTTCCAGATAGGCATGGCTGACTGGTGATAAACTTCACTGGCTATCAATAGCCATTCAAGGGCCCTAGATTCATACCCTATGCGTGTGCCTCTGCAATGCTATGGAGTAAATGGGGTATCCAAATGCTACTGCTGAAAAAAAAAAAAAAGGACAAAAATCACAAACGTTTGTTGTTAGATTATTTTTTTTTTTATTTTTTAGGTATTAAATTCTTCCTTTTCTGTATTAATATGAAAGCTAAGTTTCAAATTTTATTTCTTAAAAAGCAAGCTAACAAGCAAAACAGAGCAACCAAGCAATAAAACAGAAAGTGCCGTCTCATTCTACCCTGTCATACTTCTAGAGCTGTTCTTTTATATAAAGATATTCTAATATTCAACTCACACAGTGAAATGTAAACAAAGAAGAGAATGAAACATGACACAATAGCTCAGTGAATAAAACGCTTAATATGAAAAAATACCATAGATAGACTGAAGGAATATTGGTAATTTCCCCCAGTATCCTGTTTCTGACTGATAGTGCTGGAAAGCTGTAAGAACAGCATAAGGATTTACTGAATACTTACCAGGTGTGGTCTCCAAGCCAGATGTGACTCATGGCTTACTACTTTGCAGGAAGAGAAGTAGGTAAAGATGACAGAAGTCATACAAAATTATATCACCATCGTCAGTAAGACACACCAGAAAATCCATATCATTTAGTTTTAAGATCAGGATTGAAATAAAAAGTCTGAAAAGGTAGACACAGAATTTTTACAGACAAAACCCCCAAAATTTTAGGCAAAGGAAAGAACTGAAACCGGAATATTTCATATGATGAAACATCAACTTAATATTCCGAGTATATCTCTAGGGGTGGTTTCTGTGTAAAGTTCTTGGTACACTGTCTTGCATTGCGTTGGAGATGTTAACACTGTTAGTCTACACAATATCAAGGAGGTGGACCTGGAGGTTTGAGCCTCATGGAGGATTCTACTGGGATTTCAGTCTGGTGTTATATTATGAATTCTGTTTTTTTGACTCTCACCACCTCAGAAAAAGTCTACGCAAACCTTCCATTTTATAATGTGAAACCAAATATCACAGAATCACAAAATGGTTGATCCTGGATCCATCTTCTGAAAGTCCTTCTTGTAAATATTTACACACATTGATAATATTTCCCCTGAGCCTTCTCTTCTTGTTGGGTCCCGTGGACCTGGTACATCTTCATGTTCCTTAGATAACCTCAAGCCTGATCTTCTACAGCCTGTGGTTCCTCGTTCTCCCAATACCTGCCTTTGTTTTGTGTAACCTGGGATGTGTGACTGGAGCATTTGCTGGCAAAGACCAAGATAAAAAACTGGTTGAGTACCTCAGCCTTCTTCATCTTCTGGGTGGCCAGGTCTCTTGCTTTTCTTCTGCAGGAGCCCGTTTTTTCTTGTCTTCCTTTTATCCCAAACACATATACAAGTTCTTCTTGTTGTCTTTGTCACATTGACCCTTATGACACACTGCTGACTCAAGTTTAGTTTGGAAACTTCACTTTTCCCTGTGTTGAATGTTATGAGTATCCTGTTGGTCCATTTTTCCAGCTTGTTGAGGGAAGCAGTGCAACACGGGTGTATGAAGCACTCCTCCAGGTTCTGATGTCACCAGGAAACTTTTAAAGGGTGTGTTCTGCCCCATCATCTAGATCATTCATCAAGAAATAGGATTGGATCCAGTATTGAACCCTGATGTACACTGCTCATTAATGGGCTCTGCCTAGATTTTGTGCTACTGATCACCACCCTCTGGGCCCAACTGTTCAGCCAGTTTCTGAGTATGGCTGAATTAAAATCACAAATGGAGTCTACGTTTCTACTATACATGTTGTCGTGGTTTAAACCCAGTCAGGCAACTTGTTCACTCACTCCCAGTGAGTGGTGCCAGGCTGACAACAATCGAGCCCCTCCCCCCCCCCCCCACCGGGGCTCTCCCCTTCCCCGCTCCAGGAGGAAAGGGGAGGAGGATCGAAAGGGTGCAAATCCTACGGGTTGAGACAAGAACAGTCCAGCAACCAATGTACAACACAAATCACCACCGCTACTACCAACGACAACAATGGTAAGGGAAAATAACAAGGGAAGAGAATACAATACCACCGGCCAAGAAACGAGTCCCACCCGGAAGCCCGTGTCCTTCCGGGTAACTCCCAGTCACCCCCCACCCCGGGCATGACGTGCTGTGGTATGGAATACCTCCCTGGCTAGCCCGGGTCAGGCACCCCATCTCTGCTTCCTCACAGCTTCCCCTCCTCCCTGGCAGAGCATGAGCCTCACAAAGTCCTTGGTCAGGGTAAACATCACTTAGCAACAACCGAAAACATCGGCTTCACCAACACTGTTGCCAGGCTGGAAGTCAAAACACAGCACTGCACCAGCTACCACAGAGGAAAAACATGACTGCTACTGCTGAACCCAGGACATATATGTTGTCCTGGGTTCAGCAGTAGCAGTCATTTTTCTCCTTCTTAGTAGCTGGTGCAGTGCTGTGTTTTGACTTTTAGCCTGGGAACAGTGCTGACAACACCAGTGGTTTTAGTTACAGCTCAAATGTTTTAGTCTGACCAAGGACTTTGTGAGTCTCATGCTCTGCCAGGAAGGACGGAAAGCTGGGAGGAAGCAGAGACAGGACACCTGATGTCCCGTCATGCCCAGGATGTAACTGAGAGTTACCCAGAAGGGCTAATATCACTAGGCAGCAAAGAGCATTAAACCATGGTCGTACTGGTCAACCAACCACTTTATTGCAGCAAAGCTTTTTCCCTAATGTGCTGCCATAAACAGTAAAAGATAATACAGGTGGGAATTGATATCTTGTTCTGGAGTCTTTAAGAGAATTCTTTTGGATACTGAATAATTTTAGATAACTAGCTATATATAATGGCTAAAGGTGTTTTGGTTTTTTCAAAAGAAATCCGCTCTCCTCCTGTTTTTCATCATAATACATGAGAATAATTCACCTTGAGGTGTTCTATAATGAACAGAGATACAGTTTAGTAAGTTCTTATAAAGGGAAGCTATATAACTATGTACAGTGTAATCTTGAGTTAAATAAATTTGCTTTATATGTTTCTAGCTCATTGCGTATAAAACTATTAGTAAGGCAGTTGCAAAATAAATAGTGTTTTGAAACATTCTGAGGAGCACTCAGTAGTCTGTTTTTGCCACCTCTAATTTTATAGCACTCAGAGATGGTTAGTAATTAAATAAGAGATTTGTATTATTCCTGCTAAGTGAAATAATTTTGCATTAAAAAAATCCCAACCAGTAGTACTTTCAGTGATAAAAGCTCTAAGATTCCAATTCCATACTCTTGATCTAAAAGTATAATAAATGGCAATAATGGCAAATTCTACAGCAGAATGAATTGAGAGATTTTTTAAATAAAATGTTGAATGGTATTCCTTAAAGTATTCTTAATGAACTGCAAAAACACTAACTGAAAAATGTAATTATAGATGAAGCAGTCTTTGAAATCTCTTGCTTTAGAGGATTTTTTTATTTTTTTTAATTTTTTTTTGTTAAATTTTGTTAAATAATATAATGTTCAAATGGACTTTTACTTTGGATTGCAGTAGTCAAGTTTATAATATTGAATGGTGAAATAAGTATGCCACAAATATTTAAAATCTTTTAAATAAGCCCATTAAAAATATCTATGTAATAAAACCAAAACAAAACAAACCCGACAAAAGAAGCAAACAAAACTGCAAACAAAACCAAACTGCATTATCACTAGCAAAGATGATAGATTGAGAGAACCACTGAATGAAAGGGACACCATAATACTTGTGCAATGTATCTGACACCAGTTAGTCATGGCTGCAGCATGGCAGTGATTTTAACATCCCTCTACATTTTTGCCTGGAAATCATGTTATTGCTGTAGCTGGCCAGATATTTTTCTTTTTACCATACCCTGGACTGCACCAGAAAGAGCATGACAGCAGGTCAGAGGAGGTGATCCTACCTTTCTACTCAGCTCTCTTGAGACCCCACTTGGAGTATTGCATGCAGTTCTGGTGTCCTCAACATAAGAAGGGCATGGAGCTTTTGGAACAAGTCCAGAGGAGGGCCAAAGGATGATCAGGGGGCTGAAGCACCTTCCATATGAAGATAGGCTGAGAAAGTTGGGGCTGTTCAGCCTTGAGAAGAGAAGGCTGTGTGGAAACCTCATAGTAGCCTTCCAGTATCTGGAGGGGGTTATAAGGATGCTGGGGAGGGACTCTTCATCAGGGACTGTAGCAACAGGACAAGGGGTAGTGAGTTTAAACTAAAATGGGAAGTTCAGGTTAGATACAAGGAACCTTCACTGTGAGGGTGGTGAGGCACTGGAACTGGTTGCCCAAAGGAGTGGTGAATCATATAATGCTCCATCCCTGCCAGTGTTCAGGGCCAGGTTGGAGAGAGCCTTGGGTGAGGTGGTTTAGTGTGCGGTGTCCATGCCCAATGACAGAGGGCTTGGAACTAGATGATCTTAAGGTCCTTTCCAACCATAACCCTTCTATGATTCTATGGTCATACACCAACAGCAAGCATTTAATATGAATAGCTCTTAGTTACTTCAAAGTGATTTTGCCAACTGATTTTGCTGGGTTTAGTAGTAGAATTCATAAAACACATAGCAAAGCTCAGACTGTTTTTGAGATACACTTAGTACCTCACTAAACTTCCCAAACTTCCTCTTCTGATAAAGAAGTGGCTGGAAGAGTATGGAACTCTGTCTGGGGACAGGTGAGCAGTCAACAGAGTTTGTGGGTCAGGGTTAAAGGGAATATAGCTATGGTAGACATTACTGTGGGGATCTGTTACAGACCGCCTGATCAAGGAGAACCTGCGGATGAAGCACTCTATAGACAGATAGGAAAAGCCTCATGCTCGCAGGCCCTTGTTCTCATGGGTGACTTCAACCACCCTGACATCTGTTGGAAAGACAGTACGGCTCGGCACAAGCAATCCAGGAGGTTCCTCGATTGTGTAGAAGACAACTTCCTTCTGCAAGTAACAGAGGAGCCAACAAGCCATGCTTGACCTCATGCTCACCAACAGGGAAGGGCGTGTTGGAAATCTCCAGGGCAGCCTTGGATTCAGGGATCATGAGATGGTCGAGTTGTCGATCCTCAGGACAGTGAGAAGAGCGTGCAGCAAGCTCACTGCCCGGGACTTCAAGAGAGCAGACTTTGGCCTCTTCAGGAACCTGCTTTGGAAGGTTTCATGGGATATAGCCCTAGAGGGCAGAGGGGCCCAAGACTGTTGGTTGATATTCAAGGATCACCTGCTACAAGCTCAGGAGTGTTGCATCCCAACTAGAAAGAAATGCAGCAGGAGGGCCAGGAGACCTCCTTGGATGGATAAGGAGCTCCTGAGGAAAATTCAAATGAAAAAAGAAGCTTATAAAAGGTGGAAGCAAGGACAGGTGGCCTGGGAAGAGTACAGGGATGTTGTCTGGGAAGCTAGGGACCAGGTTAGGAAAGCTAAGGCCCAGTTAGAATTAAACTTAGCTAGAGGTATTAAAGATAACAGGAAGGGATTCTACAGATACATAGCAAAAAAAAAAAACAGACTAGGGAGAACGTAGGCCCCCTCCGGAAGCTCTCAGGAGAACTGGCTACACGGGATTTGGAGAAGGCTGAGGTTCTGAATGACTTCTTTGCCTCGGTCTTCACTGGCAAAGGCTCTGACCACACCACCCAAGTCTTGGAAGGCAGACGCAGGGATTGTGAGAATGAAGACCTTGTGCCCACTGTAGGAGAGGAACCGGTTCAAGACCATCTTAAGAATCTGAATGTGCACAAGTCCGTGGGTCCTGATGAGATCTATCCGCAGGTCCTGAAAGAGCTGGCAAATGAAGTTGCTAAGCCGCTAGCCATCATATTTGAGAAATCATGGCAGTCAGGTGAAGTTCCCGATGACTGGAAAAAGGGAAATATAACCTGCATTTTCAAGAAGGGGAAAATGGATGACCTGGAGAATTACAGACCAGTCAGTCTCACCTCTATGCCTGCCAAAATCTTGGAGCAGAACCTCCTGGAAGGCATGCTAAGGCACATGAAAATCAACAAGGTGCTTGGTGACAGCCAGCATGGCTTCACTAAGGGGAAATCCTGCCTGACCAATTTGGTGGCCTTCTATGATGGGGCTACAGAACTGATGGACAGGGGTAGAGCAGTTGATGTCATCTACCTGGACTTGTGCAAAGCATTTGATGCTGCCCCACACAGCATTCTGATCTCTAAAACAGAGACATCAATTTGATGGATGGACCACTCGGTGGATAGGGAACGGGCTGGATGGCTGCCTGCAAAGAGTTGTGGTCAACAGCTCAGTGTCTGGCTGGAGACCAGTAATGAGTGGTGTGCTTCAGGGGTCGGTGTTGGGAATGGTCTTGTTCAACATCTTTGTCGCTGACATGGACAGTGGGATTGGGTGCACCCTCAGCAAGTTTGGCGATGACACCAAGCTGTGTGGTTTGGTTAATAGGCTGGAGGGAAGGAATGCCATCCAGAGGGACCTTGACACGCTTGTGAGGTGGGCTGATGCCAACTTCATGAAGTTTTAACCATGCCAAGTGCAAGGTCCTACACCTGGGTCGGAGCAGTCCCAGGCACAGCTACAGGTTGGGCAGAGAAGAGATTCAGAGGAGCCCTGGGAGAAGGACTTGGGGGTGTTGGTTGGTGAGAAAATGAACATGGGCCGGCAGTGTGCACTTGCTGCCCAGAAAACCAACTGTATGTTGGGCTGCATCAAAAGGAGCGTGACCAGCAGGTCGAAGGAGGTGATCCTGCCCCTCTACTCTGCTCTTGTGAGACCTCACCTGGAGTATTGTGTGCAGTTCTGGTGTCCTCAACATAAAAAGGACATGGAACTGTTGGAACAAGTCCAGAGGAGGGCCACGAGGCTGATGAGGGGACTGGAACACCTCCCGTATGAAGACAGGCTGAGGAAGTTGGGGCTGTTCAGTCTGGAGAAGAGAAGGCTGCGTGGAGACCTCCTAGCAGCCTTCCAGTATCTGAAGGGGACCTATAGGGATGCTGGAGAGGGACTCTTTGTTAGGGACTGTAGTGATAGGACAAAGGGTAATGGGTTAAAACTTAAACAGGGGAAGTTTAGATTGGATATAAGAAGAAAATTCTTTCCTGTGAGGGTGGTGAGGCACTGGAATGGGTTGACCAAGGAGGCTGTGAATGCTCCATCCCTCTCAGTGTTCAAGGCCAGGTTGGACGAGGCCTTGGGTGATACAATTTAGTGTAAGGTGTCCCTGCCCACGGCAGGGGGCTTGGAACTAGATGATTGTAAGGTCCTTTCCAACCATAACTATTCTGTGATTCTATCCAGGTTTCAGTCCTGTTCTACTTTTCTGGCATTAAACATGAAATGAGAATTTGCATCTGTGTATACTTATTTAACTTAGTAATATTTGTATTTTATGTGATGTAATATTTGTAATAACTATGATAGTATTTTGCACAATGGGTACGTAATATATGTAAAAACACTGAACATTATTTAGTCCTATTTTATATTTTGCAGTGTATAGATGTTATGTAGTAGAAGTCACATTTGTAAGTAAGTGTAATATTTTCTAGGTGATCTAAAGTATGTCTCAGTACATTCAGTGCATGTCTCACACACAGTTTAACTATGGGGGACTCTGGCTGAGGAAGTGTTGGACATGAATCTGCTCTAAAAATTCATTTTCTTACTACATAGGGGGAAACAAATATTTTTTTAATTTATCTTGATGTAATCTTACTTTCACAGTAATTTTGAGCTTGATGATGTTCTTCTACATGCAGGATTTAACTTTTCTAATGCAGTCTGGAGTACATGTGTGCTTTCTGATGCCATAGCGAATGCTAATTCTGTCTTCAAATCAGGGTTAAAGTAGCTTGAGGTAAAGAAACTACAGGATTAGAAATTGAGTAGGAGTGTTAAAACAAGTTTGAGAGTAGGCTCTCATTTCAGGCTTCAACACAGCTCAGGATAGGTCCTACACTTGGGTCGGAGCAATCCCAGGCACAGCTACAGGTTGGGCAGAGAAGAGATTCAGAGCAGCCCTGCAGAGAAGGGCTTGGGGGTGTTGGTTGATGAGAAAACGAACATGAGCAGGCAGTGTGCGCTTGCAGCCCAGAAAGCCAACCGTATCCTGGGCTGCATCAAAAGGAGCGTGACCAGTGGGTCGAAGGAGGTGATCCTGCCCCTCTACTCTGCTCTCGTGAGACCTCACTTGGAGTATTGTGTGCAGTTCTGGTGTCCTCAACATAAAAAGGACATGGAACTGTTGGAACAAGTCCAGAGGAGGGCCACGAGGATGATCAGGGGACTGGAGCACCTCCCGTATGAAGACAGGCTGAGGAAGTTGGGGCTGTTCAGCCTGGAGAAGAGAAGGCTGCGTGGAGACTTCCTAGCAGCCTTCCAGTATCTGAAGGGGGCCTATAGGGATGCTGGAGAGGGTCTCTTTGTTAGAGACTGTAGTGGTAGGACAAGGGGTAATGGGTTAAAACTTAAACAGGGGAAGTTTAGATTGGATATAAGAAAGAAATTCTTTCCTGTTAGGGTGGTGAGGCACTGGAATAGGTTGCCCAGGGAGGTTGTGAATGCTCCATCCCTCTCAGTGTTCAAGGCCAGGTTGGACGAGGCCTTGGGTGATACGATTTAGCATAAGGTGTCCCTGCCCACGGCAAGGGGCTTGGAACTAGACGATTGTAAGGTCCTTTCCAACCCTAACGATTCTATGATTCTATGATTCTATGATATTTCTCCACTGTGGAATAAAATATGCCCTGAAGAGCTATTAGACTTCTATGCTGCTCAGTGCCTTGGTTACTGCTTAAAAGGCTAAACTGCAATACAGTGTTTCCATGTTTCAAAAACTGCATTCTTTGAGAAAGGTGTTATTTCTTCATGCTATTAAAAAGCAATATTATGTAGCTTCTGTAAGAGCATCAACTAAGAATCAGTAGGCAGTTACATTAGAGGCGTTAGCTTTACAATCCTATGAATATTTATGCAGACTATGCTTATTATGTGTAACATTCATATTAACAGGGTCACATTGAGTCTTTTAGCCATCAGATGCTTGTACAGGCTGTGAGGAGTCTGCATAATGTAGAATAATGGCATCTTCCCTTCAAGTGATTTGGCACAAGAATGAAGTGATCTGAACAGTCTGAGGAAGGCAGGGGTGAGAAGAAGGAAGCTCATTGAATGGTTATAATTGCATGTTTAAATGATTGTTGGATTGTGTTCTACTGTAAAGAGAGGAGTTTATCTGTCACACTGAATTTCTTTCTCCTCTAAAAAACCTACAAACTACTTTCATAGGCTTCAGGTACACCTTTAGTATATGAGTCTATGAGAAGAGCTGTCTGATTGCCTTCTCTTTCTTGTGAAAAGGATTAAAACTGAAAAAAGCGCCCCAAACTGCATGTTTTAACCTTCATAGTACTTAAAATCAAGCATTAAAGACCCATTTAGGAGTCAACTCAATTGTTGCACTTTCAAATGCATTCTTCCCAGATAAAGGCTTTGTAAAATAACAGCTAAAAACATTGATTTTTAAACTGACCATTCTGAATGGCTTAAAGAGTAGTTTGAATTACTTTTAGGCTGTTACTGAAGTAAAACCCCTAATTTTAAATTAAAACACATGGTTTAAGTATACCCTGAAGTAAAAAAAACCCAAACAAGCAATATACATTCTGTACTTAAAACTTAACATCTAATTTTTATGAGGTGGCTGCCTTCTGAAAACAATTTTGGAAAAAATTTAAATCTTAATCAAACACTTCATTTGCTCACAGCACTTTAACTTCTGGAGACTGGGTTATGGTTCAGTCAACAAACTAACTGGCACTTTTATTGAAAGCTAAATTTGTTAAAGACTGCAAATAAGGATTTGAAGGGACAAGAGGTCTGGTCATACCCTCCAAATAGTGTCTCCTCACCAGTGTTTGTTTTAGCATGTTTCCACCTTCACCAACTATGATAGTTAAATTATAAAATGTGAAGCTGGTGTGAACATTCAGAGTCACTAACTTTTGTTGCTTATAACTAGCTGAATAGGTTAGCTGTAAAAAGCCCCTGCTTTTTTTTTTTTTTAATTGAATTTTCAGAGGTTAGAATTTATTAAAATTTTACTTAGTAGAGGGGAGGGAAGATGCAAAGATTTATTTATAGCAGGATAAATAATTAATACAATGAAGCTCACCTCTGCTACAAAAACTTACGCAAAGAGAAGCTGCATACCAAAAGATGTTGTTTTTTATATGCTTCTCTAGTTGTAAAATTTGTGACTTATAGCAAGAGTACCGCCCATATATCCAGAAATGTATAATCTTTTATATTCTGCCCATGAAAGTATTTCAGTCTAATTTATTATTCTGAATGTACTATTCTGAATGTATTATTATTTCTGTCTAATTTATCAGGTATTTAAATCCAAAATGTTTGAAAATTTTTTTTCTGCTTCACATACCACAAACAGGCAATAAGAAAAAAAAAACACATAACATCTGAACATCTAGCCAACAAAATCAGACTATATTCTCCTGTCTTTAGGATGCTAAAGTTCATGATGACAGCTCTGTTCTTCTTTGAATTTGTTTATGTTTCTAGAAATTTTCTTTCTGTGACAAAAAGGGAAAGTAGTCTTATCAGCTAAATACTGCTCCTCAAACAGTTTCTATGATAATACTTTATCCTTTTATATCTCACTTGGGTATAAAATTGGAAATTTACTTTTTTTTTTTTTTTTTTTTTCCTTTTTAACAGAACGCTGAATTTAAATCCTTTTATTATACTCTGGATTCTTTAGTTGGAAACCAGTCTTTCAACACCATGTTCTGTCAGTCTAAGAACTTTTTTGATTCAGCAAACTATGCAGCTAAAATACAGGTTTGCAATGATATTTATCTAACCTTTTGGTAAGAGGAAATCACAGTCCCCACTCTCTTGTCTTAGGAAAAAGTATTAGTTGGTATAATACACTGAAATACCAAGATTTTCTATACATTTTGGAAAAGGAATGTTTGCTTTTGAAGTGTTTCATTAACTTAAATTTTAGAAGGTGTGAGATTTTTCAATTGCTATAGTGTCAGTGCTAAATGTAGAGATGACTTAACACTTGATCCACAAGAATAAACCAGACCGATTCAGCTGTTGCTCCTACAGAATTCACTGACAATTACATTTTATTCCTGTGCTTGACTGCTTGACAGATGAGGGTATAAAGATCAGCAATGCTTCCATGTATTTCTATGCTCAATATGGATGTGGCAGATCTCTCTTTCATTTTCTTCTAGGCCTTTTCTGGAAACATGAATGCAGACAGTGTTGTATACTATAAGCTTCAGCATTCGATTAAAGCAAGATTTCTCCGTTTTGTGCCTTTGGACTGGAATCCGAATGGCAGAATTGGAATGCGCATTGAAGTGTATGGATGCACATACAGTAAGTGTTTTGCTGAATCAGCTGAATTAAAAGACTATTCATCATTGTCTTTTGTAATCTAAATTACACTTGAAAGTTGATTTCTATGCTTAAGTTTAATCTTGAGTAAAACTGACTCAATAACGCATTTATTTGCAGACTGTACTATTTCTGCATCATCTAACAGTATATGATGTTTATTTTCCAGTTCTTTTTTTTGTTGGAATGAATGGTGTGAACATAATGCAATAAGTGATTTACTAAAAACTTTTTTTTTTTTAGTAGTCTTAAAAACTGCACTTAATATGGTGAAATATGGAAAATGTTTACAGTTTGAAAAATACATGATCTTGGTCTTGTTCCAATAAGTGTACAAGTAGATAGAACCAAAAATACACAGTTGAAGTGTATTTCAAGGTTGTTATATATTTAAGGTTTTTTTTTTAGGATAATTTTGGGATCATTAATAAAACATTAAGATCTGATATAAGCATTTGGTTGTATTGATCTGCTGGACAATGTAAATCTTCCTGTTGTCTTCTTGTTACAGTTCTTCATTCCTAGATTTTTTTTTTAAATATTCATCTTAGCAAGTTGCTTACTGTCTTTTATTCTCTACATCTTTTCCTCATGAGAGAAACAGAATTTATTTTAATCAAACTCTTCAAATGTTTGTTATAAGAACTTTCATCTGTTGTTTTTGTAGGGGTTTTTTTTTCAGCTTCTCTGCTTAAGTCACGCTTTACACAGCTGATCACTTCTGAATGGCTACCATATATCCCTCTTCTATTTCTATTCATTATTATCTTACTTTAAACTGAACATCAGTAAAACACATCTCTGGGCTTTCTGCCTCCAGCTTGGCTTTGTAAAATTAGTGAATGGTCATGAACTAAGGATACTGAAAATTTCAACTTGGATGGAGATTAGGTCACATCAGAAATGAAGTAAACCACCCAATCCCAGAAAACAAAGAGCTCATGCCAGGAGAAGAGTGTAAGGAGATAAAAAGACATGAATTTTTCAATGACGTCTGCCTGGGTACTAGCCACGTGACTTCCGATTCTTAGACCAATCTAATAATACTGCTGTTACTGAGAAATCTGGCCAAGATACAACTTACCCCCCACTGTTTTAACTACTAAAGCTGAAAATGAAGGCTGAAGACATGGCTTTATCATTCCCAGGTGAGAACTCATATGAGTCTCCCTTTGAAATCTGATCTGCATAGTACTTGATGAAATATATTCTCTCCTGTCTCTTAAGTTTCACTGACAGTGAATCAGCTTTGCTTCTTATCAGCCCCTTACCTTGTGCATTAGACTATGTTTAAATCCGCACTCAAAGTCATGTTCTAAAATATTTCCAAACTGAAGAGCCCTCTTTTGCACATGCCTAAAATCTAGATCTTATTTATGTTCACTACTGTAGTTTTCTCTATCGGACCTTGCAAAGTATCTTATGGTTCTCTTTTTGATATCCCTGTTGCTGTGTTCCTTTTCGATGGCCATGGAAAAATCTGCAGTTCTAAAGGACAAAAATAGACAATGTCTATGTTACAAAAAATAATAAAACATATAGAATAAGCAGTTATGTAGATAGAATATTTGGTGTGTGGTCAGTAAGTAATTTGAGGAAGATTAGGTGTTTTTCTATATTTTACTCATTTGGTACAAGAGCAATACTATAGATAGCTTATTGAAACAGATCAATGCTAATTGTCTTCAGAGGTAAGGCTGAATTTAAAAAAGAATATTCATTCACTACCCACCATAATGGAGTACATAAAGAACATGACTGCTAAATATATGGCAATCTTTTTAAGCTGGTAAAGATCTTCTCTGTACTAATGATGTCGTGAGCTCTTGCCTTTTTTTTTGTGTATAAATGCTTTTATTCCAAATGAATTGCAGACTCTTTATCATATCTTTATTTTTAACATCTAGAACCATCATGTGTTTTTAGCAGTTCCATTCAGTGGCTGCTGCTATAGACAAACCAGGTGATTACAGTCTTGGAGTTCTAACATATGTTTAATCATTTGAAAGATTAATTCTTTCTCTCCAGTCTTTACCTCCATTTATCAGACACATGCAGGACATGTAGTTATTGTTACAGTAATTGTGCCTGGCTCTTTCTAAATTATTATGAACTTTTCCAGGTGGGAAAAGGAAAGCACAAATGCCTGTGATACCTACTTTAACTTTGATTTACACTAAGCACCAATGCCTGTGATACCTACTTTAACTTTGATTTACACTTTCCAGATTTCCCATTTCTCATTCCTCCCTCCAGGGAGATAGATCTCACTTGGTCTGATAAGAGTATGCAACTCTCCATTTACTACCAAGTATGTGGACTGTGTATTCAAGTGCAAATGCAGTAATTTCTTCCTTCAGTCTTATCTGTTATAAATTACATAACTAAAATTGCAAGAATATATAAAGTTGATCTCTCTGTTTCATAAAGTGATACTGGAAAATGCATGTCTGTTACATCCAAAAGTCACTACTATCTTAGTGAAGTAATACTTACTGGATAATTGTTGGCACTACTTTCAGGTTGCTGCTCTTTTGTCTTCCAGCCAAATATCTGCTCTGAATAAGTTAAACTTATATCCTCAGTACTAATGTTTCCCCTTTAATTAAAGTTTCAGTGAGGTTTGGTAATGTCCATGATAGGTGTTCATAGGATAAACCAGGAGTTTTGTTTCCTGTTTTCTTACAGAGAGCTCCTTTATTACTAGAAACCTTTTAGGCCAAGGGCTGTCATATTTTATATATTTCTAAAGCATGCATCCGGAACAAGTCCTTCCATTTTTGGCTTTTACCACTTACAGAATAGAAAGGTTAAATAAGAGTAGTCAGTTATGGAGTTAAATGAAACATTTAAAAAAGTTCCCCTGTATTCTTTGTGTTTAGTTATTCCCCTTCCTCACTCTGCTACATCTACCATATTCCTCACTTTTCTTGCACCTGTTCTGAAGTCTTTCTCTTGCAGGGAAGAAAGAAAGATTTTCTCTTTCCAGGGGGTCTACCTGGCTTTATGTGTCTTCATATGACGGACAGAAAGATGGATTTAAATATGAGAGTGACAATCGTATAAAATTTTAGGACAAAAGTAACTGGTAGCTAAAAGCACACTGTACATAAAAGAGGTTGTTAGACTCAGTGCCTAAAAACAAGCACTGCAGATACTATGATATGCAAACCTTTTTCCAGAGCCCTCTAACTGTTAAATGTGTTGAGGCTTTTTGAGCATTCCTTTCCTGGTTTGAATGCATAAGATCAATGGCACAGTTACATCAGTCAAAGAGAGGACTTCTAAACCACTTCATAACTGGGATAATGTAGTTTCAAAGGCTTGATGAGAAAGTGATTGCAAATAAGTTAATTTTAAGTATGGCTTATTATGAATAATTTTAAACTACTTTTTTTTTTTTTTTTTTTTCCACAAGGGGTTTTTGTAAAGTGGTATCCTAGTCCTGATTTTTCTGACTTTTCTGAACACTGTGAACCTTTTCAGGTCTGCCTTCCTCAAAACTGGAAAGCTACACAAAGCAGATTTCTCATTTTAATTCAATTTTTTTTCAGGACTAAGGATATCTAAAACCAATTAAAAAAAAAAAAGCCACAAAATAATGTGCATTATTTTTTGCTGTTTTTTTTTTTTTTTTTTTTTTACTAGAGAACATTAACATTAATTTCAATTATTTTGAATATTAACAAAACCCAAATTGTTTTTCAAAGTTGTTGCAGCTGAAATTTTTTTACTCAGGATAGGTAGAACTCTTGATCCTATGGTGTGTGAGGTTTCTAGAATTTCCAGTTTCTCAGAGGCATTTCATCACATCCAAAGGTATTTTCACAGAATAATAGGGATTTAGATTACATTACTTTGAGAAAGATACCATGTAAATTGTGAAAACAAAAGATGAGTCTTCACAGATCAAATTGAGAGTACTTGGCAAATACAAAAGAGGTAAATATTATGGCACTCTATGTATCTGGGCTTATTCTTTCTATCCTGATAAACCTGCAAGAGACCCAGCCTTTATCTCTCACAACTCGTTCAATTTATTTTTAGTGGTAATGCATAGATGGTGAAAACAAAACATGCATGAGAAAAGTTACAAGAATTTTGATTAACGCCTGCAGCATTTTCACAACCTTCATTCATGCATGCTGGTGGGCAAAAGTTTTGATTACGTTTATTTTCCAAATTTGGAAAGAGTAGGTTTTTCTCCTTAGGAGCTAGTGCTGCAGAATTGTGAAAGGGATTTTGGAGACCTGTGTTAAATGTTTATGCTCTTGTCTTTATAACTAATAACAAGAGTATTTTCACAAACAAAACCCTGTACTGCTATCGGTACCTATTAAAAATATAGCTAATTAGCTGGTTTGATACATACGTAACAATGCACAAGTTCTGCTATTGAAGTTTTTCTGGAAGCTCTTAATAATTATTTAAATTTAACATTGATTAATGTTTTTACTGTCCACATGCATTCAATGTTATGATGAAGTAAATAGTCAACCTAGGATTCATTTTTAGGTAGAATTTTTATTATATTTATTCATTGTCATGTTTATTCATTGTACCTTTAGTAAACGAATTCTTCGTAAGTAAGAAGTACATCAAGATGTGAAGAAGATCAAGAAACCATACTTAAAAACATATCTGCATTGATTTGGCAAGGGATTTTAAAAGTGGAATGTAAATGACTGACTTTAAGTACAATAGCTAATTTAAATTGAGTTAATTTCCATGCAGACAATGTGCAGAAATATTTTTAGTGAAATTAAAGTTAGTAAATAGATATTGGGTTTCCATTGACTTGAAAAACATCAACCAGTCAATTGAAAAATAGCTTCATATTTTATTGAGTGTCCTTTACATCTTCATTTATTTCACAAAATTATCTTTCAAGGGTAATCACCTTTTTCTTCTTTACTTATGAACTGTAAATACTCTACGAGCTTCTCATGGTTTTATTGGCTCCTTTGTGTGTGTCTTGTTCAATCTGTACTGATTTTGACAGATATTCCTGTATATTACTGGGATAAAATCAGCAATCGGTTCTTTTCTGCCTTTTCCCTTCCCTTCCCTTCCCTTCCCTTCCCTTCCCTTCCCTTCCCTTCCCTTCCCTTCCCTTCCCTTCCCTTTTCCTTTCCTGGGCTTTCCCTTCATTGGCTTTGCCTTGCTTTGCTTTTTGCCTTGCTTTGCCTTTTGCTTTGCCTTGTCCCTTGTTTTGACCCTTGCCTTTCCTTTTAATTTGCCCTGTCCTTACTTGTTTCCCCCAAAGTGAAACTCTGTAATGCTGATAGAATTTAGTCATAAATAGAACTTAGATTTCACTGGAGTACTATCATGGAGCTGTGACACTGAGTCTACCTTTAAGCATACTCATTAGGACTATGAATGTAAGTGAGGAAGCATACATTTATAATGTAATAATGAAATTTCCTCGGCATTACTCTTTTCTTCAACTGTGAAACTTAGGAGTTTTTTGTTTTGTCTATTTTAATACAAAATCAAGGAGGTCAAAGGAGCTGATTCTTTCCCACTACTCCAGTCTTATGAGACCCCACCTGGAGCGCTACATCCAGCTCTGGGATCCCCAGCACAAGAAAGACATAGACCCTCAAGAGTGAGTCCATAGGAGGGCCATGAAAGTAACCAGAGGGCTGAAACAATTCTCCTGTGAAGAAAGGCTGGGGTTGCTCAGCCTGGAGAAGATGTGGGGAGACTTTTCTGTGGCGTTTCAGTACTTGAGTGTATAATAAATATGGAGATTATTTTTTTTTCCCCAGGTCCTGTAGTGACAGAACAGTGATAGTTTTAAACTGCAAGATTTTAGATTTAGATTGGACGTAAGGAAGAATTTATTTGCTTTTTAATGATGATCTTTGAGAAGACTCTTCCAACACAAACTGCTGTATGATTCTATGCTATGAAGATGTCCCTTTAGGTGTGTTCCCAACTCTCTTCATAGCAGGTGTTGACAGCATCTCTGTCTGCCTGTCTGACCTGCCTTCTAGGGAGGTTTGCTGCTTGCTAGGGACATGGATCCAGGACATTGTGGAGAGACTGTTAAGGTCTGTCTATGCTTCAGATTATCTCCCTCTGCATCAACAGTACAGCCAAGTGTGACCTGGTGGATGTCACTCATTTTTACATGACTCTAGGGGAAAGAGCATAGGGTCTCAGATGTCATTTTCCTTGTTCTTGCTGACAAGAATGAAGAGATTGAGGGGCACTGGATGGATCCACAGCTAGTTGCACTGCTTGTGTCAGCAACAGTTATCCAGATTTAACGACCTTAGGGCACCCTGAGGATCAGAAGTGCTAGGAAGAGACAGAATCCATCTGACCATGCAAAAGCACCTGTTCTAACAGACTGGCTAACCTGGAGAGGAGACCTCTAAACTACAAATGACAGGGGAGGGAGATGATGGATAAAATCAAGTGAGGAAGTGATGGACTGGACTGAGAACCAAAGGCTTCAGGGCAGTGTGAAAAAGCGAGACAATGGAAACAACAGACCAGGGCTGAACAGAAAGCACTTGAGCATCTGAAGTGCAAACACAAAAATAAGAGAAGTGCCTGCATATTAATGCACACAACATGGAAAACACACAAAATAAATTGAGTTCTTTATGTATTTGAAAGACTACAAATTCATCATGACTATAAAGACATGGTGGAATAGTTCACAGGGCTGGTATGGTGCCATAGATAGTCACAGGTCCTTTAGAAGAGAATAGCCAGGTCAGTGAGGGAAAGGCAGTTAACATTTATGTGAGCAAGCTGCAGGGGTGCATGGAACTCTGCCTAGGGACAGATGAAGAGATAGGTCAGAATTTATAGATCAGGATTAGATGACAGACTACAGGTGGTACCATTGTGGCAGCTTCCTGTTACTTACTGCCTAATACGGGGAAATGGGTGAAGCTTTCTTCAGACAACTGGGAGAAGCCTAAGATTCACAGGCCTTGGAACTTATTGCTGACTTTAATCACCCTGGTATCTGCTGGTGGGACAACATAGCTGGGCATAATCAATCCAGGAGTTTTCTGGAATTTTATAATGACAACTTGCCAGCACAGGTTATCAAGGAGCTGACAAGATCTCTGCTCTGTAAACATGAGGGCTCTACTGGCCCTCATGCTTACAGAAAAGGAAGAACTGATGGAGGAAGTTAAAGATGCAGTAGCCCTGGTCCCAACAACCATGAGACTGTGATGTTCAAGATCCTCAGAGAAAGGATCTTGCAAGTCAAATGGGATCACAGCCCTGGCCTTCAGGAAAGCAGACTCTTTCATGCACAGGGACCTGACTGGAAGAGTGATGGGAGATGGTCCTGAAGATAAGAGGGATCCAGGTGGGCAGATTAATTTTCCAGGATCATCTCCTCCAAGCTCAAGAAAGGTCTATTCCAAAAAAAGCAGAAAATCAAGCAAAAGTAGCAGAGGGTCTACCTGGATAAGCAAGAAGCTCCTAATTGTGTTCAGGAATAAAAAGGAAGTGCATAAGAAGTGGAAGTAAGGTTAAATGACCCAGGAGGAATATAAAAACTGGCTAAGCATTTAAAGATGTGTCTAGGAAAACTAAACCACCTGGATTTGAAACCGATAAAGGTTATGGAAGACAAAAATGAAGGGTTTCCACAGGTATATCATCCCTATTGGGATGCACCTGAAAAAAACTAAGGGAACTGGCCGCAGTCATTATGAGGCCACATTTATTTATGCTTGAAAGGTAGTGGTGACTGGGAGTTCCTAAAGACTGGAAGAGAACAAATATCATTCCAATTATCAATAAATGCGAGAAGGAATACCTGGGGAACTACAAACTGATCAGCTTCATTTCAATCCCTGGGAAGGTAAAGGAGCAAAGAATCCTAGAACCTTTTCCAAACAGAAAAAATTAGGAGATTGTTGGAAATAGAATGGATTTATGAAGGGAAAATAACTGATCAAACTAATAGCCTTCTACAGAGGTATAACTGAGTTCGTGAGTGAAAGGGAGTGTTTGATGTTGGTTATCTTGAATTTAGCAAGAGTTTTGATGCTATATTTGTAATGTCCTCACAGACAACTGTTAAGTATAGGCTGTTCAGGTCAAAGAAGTGGACTGAAAACAGACTGAACTGCCTGCCAGAAGGAGTTTTGGTCAGTGGCAGAAAGTCAAGCTGCATCTATTCACTTGTGGTATAGCCATGGGTTGATACTGGTTTAAGTGATGTCCAACACTTTCATTAATGACCTGGATGATGAAACAGAGTGTACTTTCAGCAAGTTTGCAGCCAAAAAAAATTGGAGCACTGATCAACACATTAGAAGGTTTTGTTGCGATTTAGAGGAACCCAGACAGGCTGGTGAAATGGGCTGACAGGAGTGTCATGCCATTTAACAAAGGGAAGTGGATCGAGGGATGTTAGTGGAGGACTTCATATCACATTGAAGTAACATACAACTGTTTCTTTTAGACATAGCATTATACATTATCTTTCATTTCTTTACTTCTAGGGTCCGAGGTGGTTGGCTTTGATGGGAAAAGTTGTCTAATTTACACATTTAATCAAAAACTCATGAGTGAACATGTGATTTCTCTGAAGTTTAAGACAATGCAAAGTGATGGAATTCTCCTCCACAGAGAAGGACAAAATGGAGACCACATTACCCTGGAATTAATTAAAGGGAAGCTGTCCCTACTCATTAATTTAGGTAACAGCTGCAGTCTCATAAAATCAAATATAGTTGTTAGGTATTATTTGACTAAAACTTCTTTCAATTTATTAAGTGGATTTTAATGTATAGAGTATGATAAACTAGCAATATCTATTAGAACAATTATTTTTATATGGAATTAATAGTTTGTTATTTTTTTTCCTTTCAAGGTGATACTAAAACTCATCTTTCTAATGCCCAAATTAATATTAAGCTGGGCAGCCTTTTGGATGATCAGCAGTGGCATTCTGTTCTCATTGAACAATTTAACAATCAAGTAAACTTTACAGTGGATAAACACACTCATCATTTTCATACAAAAGGAGAATTCAATTATTTGGACCTTGATTATGAGGTGTGAAAATTACTTTTCCTTTATTATCGTTATTAACTTTGATATGTAAATGCAGTGAAAAAAGCAAAGGATATAGAATATAACTAAGTTTGTAGTGCTTACGACTTTAGGGATTTTCTGTCTCATAAAGGACTGAATCAAAGAAAATGAGATGTTCTTCAATTACTAATGCTCCACTAGACTTGCAACTGAAAATTTTCAAAAGACCATCTTTTTCATCTCAGAATTCATTTTAATACCTTTGTTTCAGTAATGCTGCAAATGTGGAAAATATATACAGAAAAATATCTAGAAATTATATTCTATATATATTCTATAGAAACTTACATAGAAAAACATAGAAAATGTAAGGAGTGAACCCCAACTCAAAGTAATCAACTTATGGCTTGATGGAAATGACAATAAATCAACATAAAACCATTTAAAAAATGTTTATATTGAAACTTAAGTTCCTGTTAAATCTGTCGCATGTACTATGAAATAATCTTGTTTACATGAATGGTAGATTCATGAAGAGGAGTAGATGTAATTTGCTGTGAGAGTTTCCCACCGATAGTTGAAAATACCACTATTTCACAGTTGTAATGTGATGACTAGCTGCTTTATGTTTGCCCCTGTCCTGTTTGTTGGATGAAAAAATGAGTGACAGTGCAGAATATCTGGAGCCTATAGATCTAAATTACTTTATTCTTCTCATTTGAGCTTTTAAGCAGTTTAGAGTAAGATATTGCATGCTGTTCTGTGTCTGCATTATCACATTTCAAAAATATCATTCACAAGATTAAAGTCATGATTCTACTTTAAATTTCTGAATCCAGATCACAATGCCAAGTCTTGGAGGATCATTTGAATTAAAAAGAATAATAATAAAAAAAAAGGTGGGGGGGAATGAATGCTAGTTTTAACTGATTAGCAAATAAATATATTTTTACTAACACCCCCCCCCCCCCAATATTGCAAATAAACTTTCCTCTCTTCGACGTGCTGTAGTTTGAAGTATGTGTTACAAATACAGAATAGAAAGGAAAGCAGAAGCTGGAAAAAAGCCTAAAAATACCCAATAAAGTATGAACCAATGTATTTAGAGTTGCATTTTTTACTATAAAAAAATCTTAATAACTGAATTAAATATGATTTTTTTAATAAAATTATTTTAAATTTTGAGTGAAATTTCAACATTAAAAGAGATATAATTTAAAATTACCTTTCCTACAACATCAACCAGAGTAACTTTGAAATGAAGGAGTTCAAAAGTCCACTTAAATTGGGATACTGTATTTGATAGTGCCCAAGAGTGAAAACATAGACCAGAGCATAACTCAAGTCACCCTTGTGTCGATGCTTTTCTAAAATAATCTACTGTTTTCTAACAGTTTCTGCCTCAGGGACTTATTAAGACAGAGCAACATTTTTTAATTTAATAGCTCTCAATGGATTTTTATTTTTATTAAGTCTTCCAATTTCTTTCTGAACCAAAGGAAACATACGTCATAACATCAAGCAACCGCATAGCCTAAGCATTTTGAAAGGGAAGAAGTTCTCTCATTTGTTTCAGTCTGCCCTAGAATAACTTAATTTGATGCATTCTTGTTCTCCACTATTGTAGTTATAATATGCACACAGTGGAGAAGTCAGGCTCAAATTTCCTAAAGAAGTTTTTAACAAATTCTCTTCTCCCTCTTCGCACTGTCCAGCATGGTCTGTAAGCAGTGGGCTTTGTTTTTTGTTCTCCTTGGTTTTGTAGCTATAATGAACCCTGAGAACTAATAAGACTGTATAGTAAGACTGTTAAAGGTAAGCAACTGTTAAAACGTATCCTCAGAAAAAAAAACAAAAACAAACAAACAAAAAAAAACCCACACCACCTCCCCCCACCCAAAAAACACCCCCCCCCATTTCAGAATATTTTAATGCATACATATGACTCAATATCACCTAATTTTTTTTTAGCCAGTTCTTTTAATACATAGGTGTGATAAAAGGCAAGAGCCAAGAAAAAGCAGATTTCTGGCCTTTGACTTCTTATGTTATTGGAAACTTCATTCTTAGAAAATTACTTAATAGTATCATTGATTTCTCTTCTCTTTCTAAGCTCAGCTTTGGAGGGATGCCAGTGCCTGGAAAATCAGGGACATTTTCACACAGGAACTTTCATGGGTGTTTTGAAAATATTTATTATAATGGAGTGAACATTATTGACCTGGCCAGAAGGCATAAGTCTCAGATCTACTTTGTGGTAAGAGATTCATAGCTAAGAAAGAATAAAAAGTAAAATAATAAGAAAAAAACAACAGCCACTTTCATATGCAGTATGACAGTGCAGTATGCATTTTAATCTTCAGTTCTTTATCAGGTATTTAGATGTGTGTGTTATCTCACTGTTTCATGGTACCTCACTGTTGTGCATGTACAAAGGCAGTGAGTGAAATAAGATGCATTTGAAGTCGTCAAAGGTCTGGCTTTGAGTTCTGTACCTGACTAGTAAGAACGCCAGCAGTATATTTTAAAAGCCTTCTGTTGCTGAGGATGCTGAGCTAGTCTGTTTTCTCCAGAGCATTATAATTTTGATAGATAAGTTCTGCTTGTCAGTTCATATTGCCCTTTGTCTGAAGAGCTATACTTTAGGGTTTAATGTATTTATTGTGACATGGCCAACAGCTGTATTAGCCAAATTGCCACCTTTTAGAGAAACAGTTCTAATGAATAGACTTTCTGCTGTGTTACAGAAGGTTACCTATATATTTTATTATGACTTTTGTTGTTTGTTTTTATTTTGTTGATCTTTTTTTCCAGTAGTACCAGAGCCATCTCTATGTATTTATTTAATAGCAGGATATGCAAACTTCTAATGGAAAAACAATCAATTCAAAATAATTAACCAAATATGAAATGCTTTCAAGCTCCAGATCTTTTGGTTTGGATTTCAGTTCTGAATATGAACAACCAAACTTGGTTCTCTATTCCAGAAAAAATGGTTGACAGGCATCTTTTCTTATGTGAAGCTCATCTGAAATATTCCAAAATTAATTAAACTGATACCTTCATATAGTATCCCTTTCATGATGCTGATGGATGTTGGGGAGAGTGTAGTTACAGTAGGTTCTGTGGGGACTACTGAAAGGGGAACTATGAAATTATTGTCATAATGTCATCATCTTCAAATAATTTAAACTGTTGTGGTACTTTCAGAATCCTTTAGGAAATGTTTTATAACATACCTACGTTATCATAGAATCCTTGTTAAGTAGCCACTTTGCTGGTCTGATACAGTATCAGGCAGCTGTCAAGATAATGGGGAAGGGGAATCTGCAGAAGGTAAGCTTTTAGCATTAAACAAGGTTTATTAATCTGATGACTGCCTTTTCACGGGGTCAGTTCAGTTGATGATTCATTTCTCTACAGCTGAGTTCATAGCACAGAGTTTTTATCTATTTATATTTTTTCTTTGAAGAAAAATAAGTCCAGATAAAATTTAATGTCTTGCCATGCCAGGGGCTAGAAAGTATTTTTGCTATAAAGTAAAAATTTTATGTATGTTCAAAAGTTTAAAAGTTCTGTGTGTTGAAGAGAAGTTAAATGTACTTTGAATTCTAAAGACATTAAGCTTTTAGTAATCTTCTTTACAGAACAAATTAGTTAGGGTTCAAAGGGTGTCAGCAAGTCATATTGTGCACTATCAAGAGTCAAAATGTATTGACTAATTCTTACACCAGATGCAAAAAAATGCATTATTCCCTTTCCAGTCGTATGTATATCTCTCAGTACAACCATAAAAGCTCAGAGTTTGTCAATGAACTCATCCATGAGCTTATTTAGGTATCTAAGAACCAGTGATTTCAGAAGCAGTCAAGCACAAAATAAAGACTAGGTGTCTAAATGCAACTTTTGATCTGGTCCATAAGGCCACTCTTGAAAACATGTTTCGTTTTGATTTATGAAGTATGTGCTTTACATTTGTAAGTAGCAAGAGTTTATATGTGGAATTTTTTCCATTTGTGGAAACAAATACTGGGGACAGTGCACATCTCCAGTTGCATTGATTTAGAGAAACTGCTCCTTGGTTTGGCAAAATGATTTCTCTTTTTCTCAAATTTAACACTCCCTTAAACAATGAGTAGCATACTAGCATTTAGACCTATACAAATTTTTGTACCAAACTTTGCATTCAGTGGCATTTTATGTGATGTTCAGAAATTTGTCGAGTCCCTAAAGCCTCCAGAGGCTGAACCAAAATAGAAAGAAAGCAGGTCTGTCTAACTCCTGAAGTATCATTAAATCGCCCATATAAATTAGGATTTTTACGTCATTCTCTTGGTCCCTGCCACTCTCTGCTCAGGCAGATATGTCTGTTCTGGTCAAGCAGCTAGGTACACATTTCTCAAACTGGTTATGTTCTTGCATACTGACACATGATTTTTAGACTAATTCATTCAAGTGTAAGGGTCTATGTATACACAATGTTTTGAAATTCTGTAGTTTCCATACCAAAGTTCTCCTCACTTTTCTTCCCCCAATGATCCTAATGACATATATCTTTCTTTTATTTCTAGGGCAACATATCCTTCTCATGTTCAGAGCCACAGGTGGTTCCTGTCACTTTTCTGAGCCCCAGTAGTTATCTGGCACTGCCAGGCACATCAGGGCAAGATGAAGCATTCATCAGTTTCCAGTTTCGCACCTGGAACAAGGAGGGGCTTCTATTATCTAGCAAAGTACACCAGGCCTCAAGTGGTTTCCTTTTATATCTGAGTGATGGGAAAGTTAAAATCAGTCTTCATAAACCAGGAAAAGCACTGAGTGACATCACTGCAGGTAACAAAAATTAAGTAAAAAAAAAAAAATCCAAGATTCCTATACATAAAAAAGGTTATTATGGTTATTATAAAGTCATTCAAATTAGTACCTTCATTCTTGACAAGTTTTATGACTAGTAGGTGTGTAAGCCTGTTCTATGTGTGTGAATTTTAATACCAAATCTTTATAAATAATTTCTTTTCTCATAAACCTGTATTTATGTTGTGGATTTTTTTTTCCCCCATGACTGAGTAGAAATTATTTGCAATAATACAGACTGCAAAGGAGAGTCGTTTGTATGTCTTTGCATGCATATTTATGCACTAGATGTGACTGTTGGCTCCTTCTTTCATGAAATGTAAGACCAGGACAGAGCTGACATCATCTCTATGTTTCACAACTTTCTAAATAATGGTAAAAAGCAATAATATCAGCATGTGATAATATCAATACCTTCACCTAGCAGCACTTCATCAGTAGTATACTGTGCTTTGACATTCTATGCACCACAGCCTCCTCAGAATTTCTCATCCTTTATGTAAACAATTGAATTTTGCCCCTTTCTTCTGGAGGATAAAATTGTCATTACAAAAAATATATGAAGATTAGGAAATTAGACTGGGATTGGTGTGGTTTCTGTATGGAACCATGTAACAGAGACCTAATAGCTGGAGGAATATGTCCTAGAAGCAATGGATAATTTGGCTGAGAAAACCACAGTGATGGTACTGAAAGCATCAGTTGATCATAGGTTTATTTTGGGTGGTACACAATCATATATTTCATAATCATAGAGCAGGAAAATGAAGCCAAGTTAGTTCCAGTAATATAATGTGTAAACTGAATTAAAAGGTGAATAACAACTGCATTTTCCATTAGTAATTAGAAGGCAAGTTAAGGACTTGAACGTGTGAAGAACTCAACCTTGTATAAGACATATTCATTGGAGTGACAGGAACAAACCAAAAGGCATATTTCAGGGGAGTTCTCAAGCCAGAATATAAAGTTTTTAATGAGGTTGCTTATAGCTAGTTTGCCTTGGGCAAGAACACACACAATAAGTAAGCTAAGAAGTTACTGGCATAAAAATAAATTATAAATAGTAAAATAATTCATAAAAAAAAAATAAATAAAACATCATAACAATTAAAGCTTCCAAATATATTTCAGACCTCACAGAATTAAAAAAGTTATGTAAATGAGGGAGAAATTTCCTAAAAAATATATACTTGGTATACAAAAAAAATAAGAATTACTAACCTGATTTATTCAGAAATCATATGCTTGGCAGTGTAAGGCAGACAGAGCAAAGCGGAGCCAAGCAGAGCAAAGAAACAACCACAGGACTTGAAGATGAGGCCCCCTTGATCTTAGTTTTGTGCTTCTGTTTCTCTTAGATTGATTCCTTACTTCAATTCCTGATACAAAATGAAAATTCCTTTGAGGGGGTGAAAAAAGGAAAAATAAAAAGGTAAAACCTAACTCTGAAGCTCATTATGTTTCTACAGGTGTATAATGATTAAAAATAAAATTCTAATCGTTATTTTAATTCAGGAAAAGACTCTAGGCCAATAATGACCACAGATAATGCTGAAATTTACATAAGTACTTTGATCCTGTTTCTATGGATGATAATAGGATCAGCCCTGGTATTTGTAATCTAAAATAACTGATGCACAGAGTACCATTTTAATGGCAAGAGGTTTCCCTAGGCTCACCATTTGAAAATGTCAATTCCTTAGTAAGAATGTCATTGGTACGAAGTTAAAAGTGATGAATTTGGCTTTTTGGGAGCTATTGCAATTGCAACTATTGCCTTGCAACATCATTTTAACAGACCAGCAGAAGGTGGTGGCAGTTTGAACAGCTGTAGACTTGAACACAGAGCATTTTATTCAATTTCAAAGTTGGAACACAATACATGATATATTAGCTGAAACAGCCCAAAATAAATCTTGACACTACAGTGAAAGAGAATTTAATGTTCTCATGCTATGCTAGGCTTATTCTTCATAAAATCTAACAGGAAGAATTGTGTTTGTCTTGGTAAGGACAGAAAATACTGCAAAACTATCTTATTCTCTTATGAGAAAGAAGTTATCTAATAAGACCATATAGGAAACTTTTTCTGGAGTTTTGTAAGTGTTTATTGTTACACTCACTGAAGCAATTCTAGTCTGCATTTGGAGACTGAGTAATTAAATTATGGATGGCTGGACAGGTTTGTTCCCTTACAGGCAAGGACTTATGACCTGACTTTCACACAAACACACACACACACACACGCACAAACACAGACAATTTGATAATTAAATGACAGCATATTTATTTTTTTGCACAGCTCTTAAATTCATTGTCATGCTTTTTAAAGATTTCTTCAACCATATAAAAACAAGGGGAATGGCATGTTAATTCATGAGTGATTGAATTATAAACTGTATCCTTTTACAGAATAGTTGCTTAATATCTTTACTTTGTAGCCTCTTTTGCAAGCTTGTCATCAAATACAGATTAAAAAAAAGAAATAACAGAAAATTAATCCATGTTGAATTATGAGACTAAATTGAATTACATGTATTGAGTTATTGAGTTGCATGTTTGACTTCTTATTACTCAGTTTCTTCATATGACCCTGTCTTTCTAAACAGCTTTTAATTTCTGTTCAACTTTTAATTAAGGGATGTTAATCATTGCATCCAGTGGTTATACTTCAGACTAAACTATACATTACTTTTCCTAAACTAGTTTATTGTTTGTTTGTTCGTCACTGACCTAATAAATTATATACATTGTATTTTATATATGTGTTCCTAAGGTTGTATGTTATTGTTCTGTAAGATGTCCCACAGACACTTTTCTTTTAGCATTTAGATATTAAAATAATGAATATACTATTAATGAGAATAAATGGATATCTTGTAATAACTAGCTTTTTATGTGCTAAAAGTTTAAGTGCTATTCTTTTCATCACTTGTTTCTGATGAAGCATTTTAAAACTCCTAGTAGAACACCAGTTATATGTTTTTCAAATGGAATGGAAATACTAGTCTGTTGGCCTCCACTATTTTGATGTCGTACAAGCAAATGTGAATTTACTTAAGTTTCTCAATTCAACGGCTATGACAAACTTTTTTATCAGGAATGACTTATTCTCTCACAATATAATTCCTCAGTCCTCCAACTTAATGAGAGGGACTTTTGGAAAGTCTTACCTTGAGCTATATAAACATAGCTTAGTATCTTTAATCATGCCAGCCTGTACGAAAGGGAGATTAAAGATCCATCCCAAAATCATGTAGTAGGTCTGTGTGATAAACTATAGTGAACAAACCAAAAAGTGCAAAATTCATATAATCAATTTTCCAGTAACCAAAAAAAATGTATCTACTTCAGTCATTCATTCAGTCTCATTCTTTCTGCCTTACCTACCTTTACAGTTAAATATTTCAGTATTTAGAATATGGCTTTCTCACCAGAAGAAATTATTGGAGCAGGATGCAAAACTAAGAATTAAAAGCAATTATACTTCCAACAATTGAAATAAAATTACAGAACTTACTGTTATATTTCAAATCTTCAGTAATGACAGAGGTAGTGGGATTGAGTACATCCTCAGTAAGTTTGATGATGACACTAAGCTGAGTGGTGCTGTTGACTCACTAGAGGAAGGGATGCCACCCAGAGGGATCTTGGCAGGCTTGAGGAGTGGGCTCATGTGAATCTCATAAAGTTCAACAGGCAAAGTACAAGGCCTGCATCTGGGTCAGCAAAATCACCATTATTAATACAGACCTGGAGATGAATGGTTTGAGAGCAGCCCTGCATGGAGATATTTAGGGATACTGAAAAATGATGAAATATTGGATATAAGTTGTCAGTGTGTGCTTGCAACCCAGAAAGTGAACTGTATTCTGGGTTGCATAACAAGACACATGACCATCAGGTCAAGGGAGGTGATTTTCCTCCTCTACTGCACTTTCATGAGACCCCACCCAGAGTCCTGCATCCAGCTCTGGGGTTTCCAGCAGAAGAAAACCATGAACTTCTTGGGGTGGGTCCAGAGGAGGCCCACAGAATTGACCAGAGGGCTGGAACACCTCTTCTATGAGGAAAGGTTGAGAGAGTTGAGGTTGTTCAACCTGCAGAACAGAAGGCTTTAGGGACACCTTATTGTGGCCTTTCAGTGACACCTTATTGTGTCCTTTCAGTGACTCATAGCTGGAAGTGTTCATTGCCAAATTGTGCAGGGCTTTGAGCAACCTGGTCTAGTGGAAAGTGTCACTGCCTGCAGCAGGGGGTTGGAATTAGATGACCTTTAAGGTCCCTTCCAGCCCAAACCATTTATGCTTCTATGGTTGTATGATTGTATGATTCTGTGAATAAGAATGGAGATTTTTTTTTTTTTCCCCCCAGGGCCTGCATTGACAAGACAAAGGGTAACAGTTTTGAATTGAAAGAGATTAGATTTAGACGTGCTACCACTGGAAATGCTCAAGGTCAGGTTGTAAGGGGCTTTCAGCAGCCTGAGCTGGTAAAAGAAGTCCTTGCACATAGGAGGGAGACTGGACTGGGTATCTTTAAAGGTTCCCGTAGGGCCAAATTATTGTATGATTTTATGATTGTTTAATCTTAGAGATGAGGTGAAAGAAGCTAGGGCTTTTGGTAGCTGGGGATGGAAGCTATAAAGAAGGAAATAAGTAAGTAGGAAAATGTTTCTTTTTTTTTTATTATTCTTTCAAGTTGCTAATCTTAAAAACAGTGTGACAAGTGACTTTATGGAGTATATATAGTCTATACTATAATATTTATCTCTTGATTGTATCTTGAGCCTGTCTTTAGACTGTTAGAGTTAACATATGAATCCTGATTTTGATGTAATTTAGCTATTTGAATATTGTCATCTTTCTATTTTTACTTGTTTTCCGTTTGAAAAATCAGTTAATTGGTGGACTATTTCTCTACAATATACAAGACATTCTATGAGTATGTAAATACATGAAATTTCAAGAAGGAAAACACAGATCACAAATCATAGGTGCTCTGCAGTCAAGCAAAGATTTTACATAATTCTAAAAGGCTGTATTTGTTCTTCACCAACGGAAGTATCTCTGTTCTGATGAACACTAAAAAACATGAGTGACCTAGAGCACTTCTTAAGGACAATAATGTGCTTACATACTGCCCTATAAAATTTATTGAAGATTATATATGCAAGTGCTGCTTTCCAGAATTAGGACTTTAGGTTTATTGTTGTGTCGTATCTTACACCTGCAGAGCTAAAGGTAAATTGCTGTTAGAGGCTACATTTCAAGAAAATTTTCCCATACGTTTGCAATAAAAGAGACAACTAAAAGAAAAATAATTTTGTGACATTGGCATGACTGTTCCTGAAGCTTTTATCAGGATTTTGCTATTTGAATGTTTGACCCTTGATTTTGAAAGACGAAGAAATAATAGTGAAGTAAAAATGTTTATTACATGTAAAATACTGTATCAGCCATCATAATGATATCTTAATGATACCCTTCTTAGATTGGAAGGATATTTTTTATAGCCACCACTTTAAATGGATGTAATACTTGGTACTCCTACAGATAATTAGGAGTATTACAACAGTAAGGTTTATTCATGAAAGTATTTTTATTTTTTCTTTATCAGATGTGAGCAAGGAAATGGACAAAGGTTCTGTCTTCACAAAGGACATTTGTGTTCTTTATTAATTTTCTCCTCCTTTCACTATCATGTGGGATTTTTATGTGGGCTGTAATTACTGATCTCTCCTCCTTTTGAGTCTATAACATTCAAGTAGTATAACAAATAATGAATGTTTATACTTAATTTTTCTTTTATTTTCCTTCTAGGTGCTGGATTAAATAATGGCCAGTGGCATTCTGTATCCTTGTCCGTCAAAAGGAATCGTATCAGTGTAATAGTGGACAATGATGTGACCTCATCTGCTCATGCCTCCACACCTCTGCATATTTATTCAGGAGATGCTTTCTACTTTGGAGGTGAAATATGTTTATTTATGCTGATGACATCCAGCAGTTAAACATTATTTTTTTTCTGACATATTTGATCAGGTAGTGTGAATTATTTGGCTTGCCTTAAGTCTTTGCCTAGCTTGGATATCTCTCAAATGATTCAATTTTCTGGCACTGCTATGGTATTTTTGAGGATGTGTTTCCTTAGAATTTTATTATGTTGGGTAGAATAACTTTAAACCCTTAGTCCTTAGTCACTTTTTTGAACGTAATTTTCTGTAATCATGCTCTCATAATTGAATATAATGTGGTTGACAGTCGGACAGACACACAAAGGTCTAGCATAAGTATTATGTAGCTAAATCAATTTTTTTGTGAGAATATTCCACTGGGATAACTTCAAGTTTTCACCTTAAGTTAGTGCTTACTTACTTGTGCAAGTATCCTCTTAAGAGAAACTCTTAATTTTTTATTTTCTTCTTTTACTACAGTGATGCAGCTTTCCCCTATTTGAGGAATACAACTTGTGCCTAAAATCTACACTTTGATATCTTCATTTCCCTAAGAATATTGACAATTATCTGTCACCAAGTGATTTTGTCATTAATCAAATATATTGCTACTGATAGATTAGAGAAGGTTGTAATGCCTAAGTCAGCTGGGAATGGACTGCATAATAAAATGTTAAACAATATCTGAATACATTATTCTACATTAGCTGAATGCTTCATCTCTTAGTAGCTTAGGAATTAATAACTGAATTATTTTTTAATGTAACTATTCTCAGGTTTATGAGAAAACTTAAAAATGTATACAAAACCCAAAATAAATATGGACCAAGTCATTGTCCAAGGATCAGTTCCTTTGAAACAGCAGGTTGTAAAAAAATTTAATGTTGACAAAAGCAGACTGTATACATAGGAGCTATTACATGAGCATCCATTTGACATTTCACATCTCACAGCTAGCCTTCCTACTATAAACACCTCTTGAGCTGGCCGATAATCAGAGAAAGACACAGAATATTGGATTGAAAAGCAAAAAAAAACCCTGAATTTTTTGGGTTTTGTCATTTGCTTTGGTTTTGGGGGGAATTTTTTGTTTCGGTGTTTTGTAGTTTTGGGGAGGGGTGGGGTGTGGGTTTTGTTTTTTTTGGTTGGGTTTTTTTTTTTTTTTTTTTTAATTTTATTTTCCTTCTGTGTTTCTTCAAGATCCCAAATCTCTCATTAGGTGATCTGCACCATTTCAGGGTTAATGGCAGAGGTGAACAGAGCATGAGGGATTTGGGTAGTTGCAAAAACCAGCATATTCAATTAAATTGTACAAGGACATTTCTCTTTATCTTTTGGAGGATCAAAGGGGCAAATTAATTCCAAGAACACTAAAAGCACTAGCTGTGTATCATCCCTTTGGTGTCTGAAATCAGCAGCTTGAGCATGTCGTACAAACTTTGGGAGAACTTGTAGAAGGTTTCTGAGTTTAGAAAATTGTTTCTTAAAATTTTATGTTATATACCACTGTCAAAATGCAGACAATGCATTTTGACTTTCTTTTTAAATTTATATGAATATTTACCTTGTTTTTTCTTTCTTGCTGGTTCTTAAAACATGAATATCAGCCTTCCAGGAGAGGTTTCCTGGGGATATGATTGTCAGTTTTCTTGTTTTAATGAATGAAAAGTATGCAAGAAATGTGTATCCTTATCCAGGAAAATGTGTAATAAACATGAAGATACTTTAGCTTTATGTCAGCATGATTTCTAGTCATGCTATCAGCAAGGATATACTACCTCTCCCCAGTTCTGGGAATAACTCATTGCAACTACAAATGCAAAAAAAGATTTTTTAATACAAAACCTGTAAATATTACTGAAGGATTTCTTGCTATCTTTAATATTTGCCCCGCAATTAAAAGGAATATCGGTTTTATTAGTACTAGTGATATTGCCTTTTCTGTACTAGAACTAGCAGCCAACTTTTGCAAACAGACACACACAAAATCTGAAATACAATATTGTAGAATAGCTACCAGATAATAAACTTTGTCTGCCTGCTCTGGATTTTTTGTTCCTCTTTTTATTTTTATTTTTCTTTTTCGTCATGACCTCTAGTGCCAGTACCTCATTTTCAAATGAGTGTTGGATTTTTTAAAGAAATTACAGGATTTATTTTACCATTTTATTGTGGAATGCTATAATTCAATGCCTTTCTTCCACTGAAGAGTCTGGAACTACAGCACTCCACATGTGATCTCACAAATGCCACATAAAGGGAAGGACCACATCCACAGTTCTGCTGGCTGTACTTTTGGTAATACAGCCCAGAATGCCACTGGCCTTCTGTGCTGTAAGAGCACATTCCTGGCTTATGGTCCACTTGCTGGCCACCAGGACCCCAGCCCTTTCTTTGTGGATCTAGGTAGTTATCCTTCAGCTTGGATAGTTGCATGGAATCGTTCCATCTCATAGTAAAGACTTTAAACTTGTTGTTACTGAACTTCATGACATTCCTGTCAATTTATTTCTTCAGCTTGCCCATGTTCCTCTGAGATGCAGCCCTCTCTTCCAACACCTGATCCCTGCCCCCAACTCGGTGTCAGGCACAGCCGTGCTGCAAGTTCACTCTTTCCTATCATCCATGTCATTAATGAAGACATTCAACAGAATAGCTTTCAGTGCTGATATCTGAAGGACCCTCTGTTCACTGATGTGAAGCAGGACTTTGCATCATCAATTATCCACTTATCCCACTCATATATCATCAATCTGCTGGACTATAGGAAACTGGTAGGGGCTTTGCTGAAGTCATGGTGTGCCATGCTCACTGCTCTTCTTTTGTACACAGTGCCTGTCACCTCAGCAAATTAAACAAAAAAAGCTTGGTCCAGCATTATTTAGCTTTGAATCTAAAGTTACCCAGATACTTTCTTATCCTTCACATGTTTAGAAATGGCTTCTGAGGCTTTGCTCCTTGAACTTGCCAATGACTGCTCTAAGGCTGATGGACCTCCAGTTTCCTGTGCCCTCCTTGCCTTTCTTGAAGATGAGTGTAACATTTGCCTTTTCCAGTCATCAAGAAATGCATTAAATGGCGAGGCCCTTTTGAGGGTTAGAGTTATAATGGCTTCACAATGATAATGGCAATTGTTCTAATGACACCAGCCAGCTCCTGCAGGTGCCCCTTGGGCTCTTTTCTCCTTCACTGTTGGTACTGCATCCCTTCTCATACTCTGCTAGGACATGGGAAGCCTAAGGATTAGTTTTACCAGTGAAGACTGAAGAAGAAAGTCCTTAACACAAACCAGTTCTTCACAAGAACCTTGTCACTAGGTCCCCTGCCCTCACTTATTCAGGAGCTCCATGTTTATGTTTGTAGGTTTTCTGCCACGCTTTCTTAACTATTTTGGTATCATCATGGAGTTTTCTTATGCACCAGAGAGCTTTTTGTTGAAAAAATATCCAGCACTTTTGCTCTCCAAAGCATTTTCCAGTGTGATCTTCAAAGCAGGTCCTGAACAGATCAAACTGTCTCCTCTGAAGTCAAGGGTTGTAATTCTACTGTTTTTTTTTTATTCTCTTCTCTGTGTATCATAAGTGCCACATTCTTATGTTTGATGCAACCAAGACTGTCCTTGACCTTTACATTTTCAACCATTTCTTCCTTACACAGATGTAGCAGGTCCAATAGAGGATCACTCCTACTTCAATCATTGATGATCTGCATCAAGAAATTTCTTTCAGTACTTCCTAGAATCTTCTGGACATCTTGATAAATTAAAATCACTGTACTTAGTAACTATTTTTTGGTCTTATTTGACTTTAGTTAGCTCCAAATCATGTGCATCTTGTAAATTAAAATTTTGTGACTAAGGCTAGTCAGTCAGTCTGTTCAGATCTTGATTCCATTCATTGCTTTGGAACTTCTGCTTGAGGTTTACCAAAAGTTTTAGTGATGCTTTTGCATATGCTTTAAAAAACAGTAAGACTGCACAGAAATTTTTCATTTTAGTTGCACCACCATGCTTAATAAGAAGAGCTTCTGGCTAAAGTCTTCCACCCACAAAGTTTACAGTATCTGTAGAATATCATAGTTCAGTCTACTTTTGGAATATATAAATTTTGAAACAAAATACTTTTTTCAGCTCCAGGTCTTATGCTTCTTTCAGGCTGCCCTACCACTGGAAACATTTCTGAATGTAATACCTCCTTTGGTGGCTTTCAAGGATGCATGCGACTTATTTCCATTGATAACAAAGCAGTGGATATGATCTCAGTTCAGCAAAATGTTTTTGGCAATTTCAGTGACCTTCAGATAGATTTATGTGGTATTATAGACAGGTAAGAAAATAATATTTACTATTTATTTATTTGAATGTTTTGTTTCCAATACTGAATGACAAAGCACAGAACAGTTGCAAAATGGCATGCTGCTTCTTTTGTAAGAATTCCAGAATAGAATAAACTTAGTAAACATAGCAAAGCAATTAGATTTCCATGAACTGGGAAAAAAAATTAAATAACTGGGGTTAAAATTATTTGATGTTTCTGACAAATCTTAAGTATCTTATATTCTTTCAAGTAAAGCTATAGACAAACCCCCTTCTGTGACAGGTAGTTCAATTCACCCTTTGAAATGCTATGTTCTTTACAGGTTATTGATGTTTTGTATATTCGACCCATCCAGAAACACAGTAGATAGTATGCATCACAGTGAATGGGCAGTCTTCTTTAGACTGTGGTCAGAACTAGTCTCATAACTTGCAGTAGATGGTATTGGCCTCTGTCCATGGCAGGGAGGTTGCAACTAGATGGTCTTACAGTCCTTTTCAACCCTAACTATTCTATGATTTTATGATCCAAAAGAGTGTAACTAGTTGAAAGGGCTCCCTCTGCAGGGTGGAAAGACTATATTCCTTCCTTGAAATGTAAATGCTGGACGGAGACGTTGCTGGATTTCAGCATGGAGAAGGCAGAGGATGATCCAAAATGTGTGTCGCAGAATGGCCGAGGCTGCTGGCAAGAGAAGGAGAGACAGGCAGATGGAAATGGAGGAAGTTTTCTGCTGTAGACTCAGAAGAATGCAGACACAGGCATTTGTGCAAAGTCTGCTTTAATCCAGAAAAGGTTGCCTTGAATGAAGCAGAAAGGATACACTAAAATAACAAAACAGGCAGGGGAAAGATGTACTTGTGCTTGTAAACACTTCTTCTCCACCCCCTAAATTTCTAGTCCTCAAAAGTTGCCATTTTATCTTAAAAAGTCTGGCTTTTAAATTATAAGACTTCAAGAAATAGGTATTTTTGGGGGAAAACAATTAAGGCAGACACTGAGATTGCAGTGTTGATCTGCTGGAGGGGAGGAAGGCTTTGCAGAGGGATCTGGACTGGTTGGATCAATAATCTGTGGTCAACTGCATGAGGTTCAACCAAACAAAGTTCTGGGTCCTGCACATGGGCCACAGCAACCCTACACAAAGCTAAAGGCTGGGGGAGGTGTGGCTGGAAAGCTGCTTGGGAGAGGGATGCTGACTGATGGCTGCTGAATATGAGCCAGCTTGTGCCCAGGCAGCCAAGAAGCCCAATGACATCGTGGCCTGTATCAGAAATAGCATGGTGTGCAGGGTGAGGGCAGTGATCATCCCCATGTACTCAGAACTGGTGAGGCTGCACCTTGAATACTGTGCTCAGTTCTGGGCCCCACACTACAAGAGAGATACAGATTAGCTGGAGTGAGTCCAGAGAAGGGCATTGAAGCCAGTGAAGGATCTGGAGCACAAGTCTGATGAGGAACAGCTGAGAAAACTGGGGGTGTGGAGATCTGTATATTCTTAGTCAAATACAAAAGAGATGTAAGCAAGATTATGGGTACAAAATGTTACTTAATTAGTTCACAATATAGTTGCTGAGAATTTCTGTCCCTGGTTTTTCAATGTGCAGTGTAACTGGGGACCTCTCAAAATGCTAATCTCAGAGCTGTGGTTAAGGAACCATGTCTTCTTCCATGGATAAAGAAATATTTTACCTAAATTTTTAAAGGAAGATGGTGTATTTTTGCATGTAATGATTTCAGATCCTTTCAGATTTTGAATGCCCATATTATGTGTGTACATGTGGAGTTTTAAAAATAAATTAACATGTATAAATATGTGTAAAGTCACTATCTGAATCTCAATATATAGAAATCCAGCATTATTTGCAATATTCCAAATATCATAAATGTCATTTCTTTAAGCAGTTCATCAAAGGGGTTCTATTTACTTATATTTTTATCTTGCTGAATTTTTATTGCATATGAAAATAGTTATCATCCTTATTTTGTGTCAGTACCACTGCCATACAATTTTTTTTTTTTTACTATGGACTTGTGTAAGCCACTTAAATTTCCCAGCCATACTCTTTTTCAAAGTGTTTTGATTACTTTCTGGCACTGTATTAGGTTTTTTTAATTATCATTTATTTATTTATATTTTGTGTTACTCTTTTTGTTTGTCAAATTTATGTGTGGATACCAAAGGAAAAAAAAAGAAAACTAAATAAGTCTTCATAGAAGGCTTTTGGTTGGTTGTTTTTTTTTTTTTCTAAGATTTACTAACATGAAGTTGTGTCCTCTTTTATATTGATAATTGCACCTTTGTAACACTAGCTCTGCACATTCAGTTTTCAGCACTCAGAATGCTTACCATATGTCTTCCTAACTTATACAAATAGAAATTTAATCCACCCATTTTTATTAATTTTATTACACTTACTATGTTTTATTTCAGAATAGACTGTGAATAGCCTTCCTGGTCTTGTGCCAGCTTGCTCCAGGGACTATTTCTTTCCAGTTTCCTCAGAGTCACATTTCTTTCACACCTGCAGCTTCATGTTTCTCTTTATCAAACTAATTCTACATCTCATCATAAATCCCAGTTGATAAGATACATTCTTTTTTGCCACATTAATATTCCTTACATATATTAAACAATTTCTGATGGGTAGCTTGAGCTCAAGCACCTCCCATATGAAGACAGGCTGAGAAAGTTGGGGCTGTTCAGCCTGGAGAAGAGAAGGCTGCGTGGAGACCTCATAGCAGCCTTCCAGTATCTGAAGGGGGCCTACAGGGATGCTGGGAAGGGACTCTTCATTAGGGACTGTAGTGATAGGACAAGGGGTAATGGGTTCGAACTTAAGCAGGGGAAGTTTGGGTTAGATATAAGGAAGAAGTTCTTCACTGTGAGGGTGGTGAGGTGCTGGAATGGGTTGCCCAAGGAAGCTGTAAATGCTCTATCCCTGGCAGTGTTCAAGGCCAGGTTAGATGAAGCCTTGGGTGACATGGTTTACTGTGTGGTGTCCCTCGCCATGGCAGGGGGGTTTGGAACTAGATGATCTTAAGGTCCTTTCCAACCCTAATCATTCTATGATTCTATGATCTTGTGCATTATATAATTTGTGAGAAAATATTTTCTTCCTCCAATGATTTTGACATGTCTTTGATTGCCCAAAGCTAAAATAATCAACATTTTTGCCGCTGTGCTCCTGATGGTAGGTATCCGTCATACAGCTGAGGGCAAACGAAACACTTCTTTGTTTTGGAGTCTTTATGGGAGGCTTTTCATCTAAAATATGAAATAATAAAATATGACCTGAATTCTGTTGTTATTGATGGCTTTAGTAGTAGAAAAAAATGAATCACTACATATAATCGTTTTACACATTTAAAGAGCATGAACACAAATAAAAATTCCTTTTTACATAAGTGAATTCACATGCAGAGTAAATAAATGGAAAAAATCTATTAAGCCAATTCTTTATCTGATGTGAATATATATTCATTTGTATATACACACACACACATTTAAAATACATTTTCAGTTCCTGCTCCTATGCTAAGGTCATTATGACTCCTTCTAGATGTCATGGTTCAAAATAGCTGGCAGCTAAATACCACACAGCCACTCACTCATCCTTCCTCTTTCCCCCTCTCTGGGCAGGATGGGGAGGGAAATTGAACAATATAAAACCTGTGTGTTGAGATAAAAACAGTTTAATAACTAAACTACAACGTACGAGTACTGCTCCTAAGGGAAATAACAAGGAGAGAGATATAAAATTGAAAGGAGAAAAGGCAAAAAAAAAAAACAAAACAGAAGTTTATTACCCAGTGACCAATTCACAGCCTGACCCAAGCAGTGATCAGTTCCTTCTAGGTAACTCCTCCCAGTTTGTATACTGGGTATGTCATACTGTGATATCACAGTATCACAGTATCACAGTATGTTAGAGATTGGAAGGGACCTCAAAAGATCATCTAGTCCAATCCCCCTGCTGGAACAGGAACACGTAGATAATGTTACACAGGAATGTGTCCAGGCGGGTTTTGAATGTCTCCAGGGAAGGAGACTCCACAACCTCCCTGGGCAGCCTGTTCCAGTGTTCCGTCACCCTCACTGAGAAGAAGTTTCTTCTCAAGTTTAAGTGGAACCTCTTGTGTTCCAGTTTGTACCCATTACCCCTTGTCCTATCATTGTTTGCCACTGAGTAGAGCCTGGCTCCATCCTCGTGACACTCCCCCTTTATATATTTATAGACTCTTATAAGGTCACCCCTCAGTCTCCTCCAAACTATAGAGACCCAGCTCCCTCAGTCTTTCCTCATAAGGGAGATGCTCCACTCCCTTAATCATCTTAGTTGCCCTGCGCTGGACTCTCTCAGCAGCTCCCTGTCCTTCTTGAACTGAGGGGCCCAGAACTGGACACAATATTCCAGATGGGGTCTCACCAGGGCAGAGTAGAGGGGAAGGAGAACCTCTCTCAGCCTACTAACCACCCCCCTTCTAATACACCCCAGGATGACATTGGCCTTCTTAGCCACAAGGGCACAGTGTTGGCTCATGGTCATCCTGTCATCCACTAGGACCCCCAGGTCCCTCTCCCCTACACTGCTCTCTAACAGGTCGTTCCCCAACCTATACTGGAACCTGGGGTTGTTCCTGCCCAGACGCAGGACTCTACACTTTTCCTTGTCATATTTCATCCAGTTATTCCCTGCCCAACTCTCCAGCCTGTCCAGGTCTCGCTGGATGGCAGCACAGTCTTCTGGCGTGTCAGCCACTCCTCCCAGCTTAGTGTCATCAGCAAACTTGCTGACAGTACACTCAATTCCCTCATCTAAATCATTGATGAATATATTAAATAATACCGGTCCCAGTACTGACCCTTGAGGCACTCCACTAGTTACAGGCCTCCAACTAGACTCCGCCCCATAGACTACAACTCTCTGGCTTCTCTCCTTCAGCCAGTTCGCAGTCCACCTCACTACCTGATCATCCAGTCCACACTTCCTCAATTTAGCTGTGAGGATGCTGTGGGAGACTGTGTCAAATGCTTTGCTGAAGTCAAGGTAGACCACATCCACCGCTCTGCCATCGTCCATCCACCGTGTTATTTCCTCATAAAAGGCTAAGAGATTGGTCAAACATGATTTCCCCCTGGTGAAGCCATGTTGACTGCCCCTCATAACCCTCTTATCCTTGATATGCCTTAAGATGGCACCAAGGATAAGGTGTTCCATCACTTTCCCAGGGATGGAGGTGAGGCTGACCGGTCTATAGTTACCCGGGTCCTCCTTCTTGCCATTTTTGAAGACTGGAGTGACATTCGCCTTCCTCCAGTCCTCAGGCACCTCTCCCGTTTCCCAAGACTTGGTAAAGATGATGGAGAGTGGTCTAGCAATGACTTCCGCCAGTTCCCTCAGCACCCGTGGGTGCATCCCATCTGGACCCATGGATTTATGGATGTCCAGATTGCTCAACTGATCTCTAACCCATTCCTCATCGACTAAGGCAAATTGCTCCGTCGACCTGACTTCATCTAAGGTCTCAGGGGTACAGGGCTCTTCAGGACTGCCTGCAGCAGAGTAGACAGAGACAAAGAAGGCATTCAGTAACTGCCATCTCTGCATCTTCTGTCACCAGGGCACCCATCCCGTTCATCAGTGGGCCTACATTGCCTCTGGTGTTAGTTTTGTCTGCCATGTATTTGAAAAAGCTCTTTTTGCTGTCCTTGACCCTTCTCTCCAGGTTTAATTCTAAGGAGGCCTTAGTCCTCCTAGCTGCCTTCCTACATCCTCTAGCAGCAGCCTTATATTCCTCCCAAGTGGCCAGCCCCTCCTTCCATGACCTGTAAACTCTCCTCTTCCACTTGAGCATACCCAGCAATTCCCTATTTAGCCACGCAGGTCTCTTGGCCCTCTTCCTTGACTTCCTACGTGTCGGGATGCTCCGATCTTGAGCACGGAAAAAGCAGTCCTTGAATATCAACCAACTATCTTGGGCCCCTTTACCTTCAAGCAGCCTTGCCCATGGGATTTCCCCTAGCAATTGCTTGAAAAGGCCAAAGTTTGCCCTGCTAAAGTCCAGGGTTGCAATTCTACTTGCTATTCTACTAGTCCTACCACACAAGATCCTGAATTCCACCATCTCGTGGTCGCTGCAACCAAGGCAGCCCTCAACGCTTACTGCTTCAACCAGATCCTCCTTTTTAGTGAGGATGAGATCCAGCAGCGCTCCTCTCCTGGTCGGCTCATCCACCATTTGCAGGAGGAAGTTATCATCCATACACTGGAGGAACCTCCTGGACTGTGGCTGGGTTGCCGAGTGGTCCTTCCAGCAAACATCAGGGAAGTTAAAATCCCCCACGACGACCACGGCCTGTGACTGTGAGGCCGCTCTCAGCTGCCTGTAGAAGGCCTCCTCAACTTCCTCACCCTGATCCGGTGGTCTGTAACAGACACCAACAATATGGAATATCCCTTTGGCTAGTTCAGGTGAGCTGTCCTGTTTCTGCTTCCAACAAGGTTTCTTGTGCCCTTCCTTACTAGCAGAGCATGAGAGACTGAAAAATCCTGTATCAGGATAAACACTACTGAGCAACAACTAAACAGTCCTTGTGTTATCAACAATATTCTCAGACTAAAGCCGAAACACAACACTATGCCAGCCAGTAGGAAGAAAATTAGCTCTATCCCAGCTGAAACCAGGACACTAGTCATTGCTTTTCCCATGCTCCTTCATATGGCCTTTTCATTGTGTAATATCTTTATATTGTTTCATTGCTCATATACTACTTGGGCATGCAATTGATGTTTCTCCTTAATATCTGTTGTCTCAGCTCCTTCACTGGTATATATTGATTTTATAACTACTAATTATACATAAACCAGTGACAAAATAACATAATGTAATTCTAAATGCCTTACAAAGTTAGTCTGAGGAAAGAATATCAGATGAATCTGTCATAATCACATCAAGCTCTAAACAGAAACGTAATTTTGAGAGTCAGAAGTAAATATAGAAAGGCCTTGAATTCCTGAATTATTCATAGGGTAGGTGTGTGAACTGCTGGACTTCTTACAATCCTAATTTAATACCCTGCTAAGATTTCTTGAATGAATTAAAAGGTATTTTAGTATCCTGTGAATATTAGTGGGCCTGTTTTATTTTTTCCTGTGGTTAATGTCAACAACTAAGCCGCCTTATACTTCTGAGCTCTGTTACATACACGTGCATATAAATATTCATTCACTGTAATTGGATTGTTAGCTAATTTCTAAATTGAAAAGCTAATGAAAAATCAGTTAAAGTCTGCCACTCTTTTTTAGTATACTTTCAATTGTGTTTATAAAAATATAAATTTGAATTTTTCTTTATCTTTTGCAATATTTTATATCTAGGTGTAGTGCTGCAATCTTAACCATTAAGCAGTTACAGGCAAATTTTCTTTGCAGTCAATCATTCTAAATCCACAAGGAAGCTAGCATGATTCGTCAGGTTTCTGTTTGTACCACCAGAATAAAAAAATTGCTTTACTGGTAGTTACCTCTTGTGACTGAACTGACGCACTGATTTACTCAAACAGCTCTCGGATATTATGGTAAATTTTATTTCTTTTGTGATTTTTTTTAAAATTATTTTCTGTTGTTTGTAAAATAATGCAATTGTGATGCTGCTTTGTTGTGACATATCTTGTTGAAGAAATCCTATCGGTTGCAGTAATTGCCAGTGAATTATCAGCATGTAAATCTTTCACTGGTTTATCTGTATTGAATTGCAGCTGAATGGTAATAAGTAACAATTATGCAGCTTGCACTTTATTTCTGTTCTCACGGGCTCATCACATAATGAATATATTTATTATAGGCAATAGGAGTAGCAGGAAAGATGAAAAGACATTCTCTAGATTTTCTGGTAATTGTATTGACATCTTTCCCACTGAGCTTGAGGACTTCATGTTATTGTACTTCTTCTCCATGTTTTTGCGTTCCTTGGTATAAGTGACATGTAAATAAATGAAAAAGAGAGTGAAAATGCCCTTCCTTTTTTTTTTTTTTTTTTCATTTTAGGTGTTTGCCTAATTACTGTGAACATGGTGGGGAGTGCTCGCAGTCCTGGAACAGCTTCTACTGCAACTGTGCCAATACCGGATACAAGGGAGCTACTTGCCATTATCGTAAGTCTAAGATGTTTTCTGACTATTCTTCACTTCTGGTTGAACGTTTTTCACCAAAAAAATATACATTAGTATTGATCATTCATATTTGAAGATTTTTCAGTCATGTAAATATTCACAAGTTGGTTCAAGGAAAGGCCTTGAGAATATAAAATATGTAGCAGCAAAAACTCATTGAAAGTTCTAAAGTTTATCTGTTTCTGTTTCACATTTTTCACAATTTACATGAGATCAGTAATATACTCTCGCATCCATATGCCTTTACTTAATGAATCAGCAAATCATTTAGAAACATGTTTAATTCATCATTATTCATTACAACTATTAGTATTACTTTTTTCAGAGACAATGGGACTACATTCATGTGTAATCACATGAACTAAGACCTAAACCTGTGTCTTTGTAGTTGGCTGAATCAGGAATTAGATTAGGAGAAATTGAAAAAAAAAAAAAAACAAATTAAAAAAACAAGCAAAAAATCCCAAACAAACAAAAAAACCCAACAAACAAACAAAAAAAACACCCCAGAACCCAACAAATAAACCAAACCAATCAAACAAAAAAAAAGGAAAGTAACTTAACTAGTTTCACTGGAGATCCTCTACGTTTGTACCGCTTTAACTGCATTCTGGGAAACAGAATAAATCTGGAAGCACTGCTTGAAGACAATTATTGAATAATTGAATCTGTCATGTTTAAATTTAACAAAGACTATTTTCTTAAGAAACCATCAAATTCCAATTGAAAATTACATAATTTGTGTATTATGAATATTTCATACAGTTAGCAATCTGAACTATCTTTCTCATAGGTGTTACCTTATAATATCAGTAATCATCAAGCAAAAAAATACAGAAATCACAGTCTTCCTAGAGCTAGCTTGTTTTCTTAAAAATATCACTGGACTAGTACTTTTTTTTGATATTTCAATAAACTTAATTTATATAGATCGAAATCTATATAAATGGAGTTATATTTTTATTTATCTCATCACTCTGTTTTGTCGGAACTTAACAGCTCTTTCTTTTTGGCAGAGTGTTTTCAAGTTCTGATAATAACTGATAGAGCACAGAGTCTAATTTTGAAAAGAAAGACCAGAACAGTATGACTGCTGGAAGCATTATAATGGCTAAAGGAGAAGTTGGGCTAGTGCAGTCTAGCTATAGCATTATCATCAGTGTTTCCTGTTTAAGTACAAAGGCAGACTCGTAAGTCCCTTTCTCAGGTTTTTGATCCTAAAGAAGTCATCACAGAATTTTCTTTACATTTTGGCTGCTGCAAAGTATACATGAGATAGGGCCAAGGAGCTCTCATTTTGTCTTTGCTTATTTAGTTCTTTCATTGCAGTCTCTGACAAGTCATTCGCCTTCTATTTAAACAGGAAATGAAAGCCAAAAAAAAAAAAAAATGCCAGGAGACAATCAGAACACCTAAAACCACTGCCTGCCTTCTGTCTTATGTAATAACAATAAAAATCTGATTTAGTTGCTGTAGTTAGTGTTTGTTTCCTCAAAGTCTATCAGCAGGATCTAGGTAGTACCCTTGGCATTCACATTATTTCACAGGTTTTACAACCATTTACTCACTTGCATCTTACAGTTTCCTCTCTGAAGCTTCCAGATTGAAATAAGGGAGAAAATGATTGAAAATACCCCTCGTGATCTCAGTACATAAAACCAAATGCACTCTACAGAAACAAATGAAAACATAGTTCTGGTTATGTGATTTCTTCTGTATTCCTTAGCAGTGAACACACACATCTGCTTTTCCCCATTGCCAGGCTCCACGTTTTTTTTTTTCTTAATTCCCTGACTAAAATGTAAAATTATGCCATTACATTTGTGATAGAATGTGTTCTTTTACAGCCATCTATGAGCAATCATGTGAAGCCTATAAGCACAGAGGGAACACTTCAGGCTTTTTCAATATTGATTCAGATGGAAGTGGCCCATTGGGACCGTTTCTCGTATACTGTAATATGACAGGTGAGGTGATAAACTTTCTTAACTCACAGCTGGGTCTGTATGCATGCTCATTATATTGAAACACAAGTTATCAAGTAATAAGCCGTTGTACCTCATAAGTTTAATGTATACATACACAGCAAAATGAAGGTAACTCCTTAGCTCAGAATACTGGGCAAAGAATTAGGCTAAGAAATTAGAATAATAATAGGATTCAGGCTGTGAATCTAACATAGCGTTTCTGTTGTGTTTTGCGTGAGACATGTTCCATATGGAGACAATGTCATACTAGTTCATTCTTGGGATGCAGCTTTATTTTTGCTGAAGGTACAGACTCTTGAGAACATTTAAGAAAATGAGAAATAAGCTATATTTTACAAGAAAAATACTGATTTTTCCAGGCAGCTTTCTGAAAAATTGTAATTCAGAGTTGGCCATTGTTATGAGGAATATAGACATTAAGCTTAATTTTTCAAATTGCAAGTAAATCTTTTGGAGAATGGAAGTGCAATCAGTGGGACTCTCACAACCTCACTTTCAGGCACTGTGCCTCCTCTTCTGCTCTTTGAATCACCATTCACATCACCAGAAGGTTTAGATATCAGAGGTTTTTGTCTGTATGCTTTATAATAAACTAGTTGTCTATGAATGTCTACTGGTATATGTCCTTTTAATGAATCTTACATTTAAATGGCTTTTTGAAATTATTATTTTATTTGTGCCTGTTTCCTTTTCGTTTTGCTTAGCCTCTATTTATTTGAATTGCTTTCCAGCCATGATGATGGAAACACTTCATTGTATTATGTGACAAAAATATATTGTTACACAGTTATAACTCTGAAAAATTGTATGAATAAGCTATACTTGAATTTGATTTAGTTGCATCCTAAGTGTTAAGAGCTTGACTTTGAAACATTATCATAAGCTTTTGATGTTGATTTGTAAACAGTTTTTAGTCACATTTATTTATTGAGAAATTGACAGGACCCTGGCTGCCAGTGGCACTGGCTGATTTTCACAGTGATCTAAAGAATACTTATCATAATACAATTCTCATCATCTCAATCAGTGTGTGCAATTTAACTACTCTTAGCATGTCATGTCCTGACTTTGACTTCTATATTTGACTGTGGTAGCTCATGGTAGGTACACTTCTGTCCTGGGTTCAGCAGTAGCAGTAATTTTTCTTCTTCTTAGTAGCTGGTGCAGTGCTGTTTTTTTGACTTTCAGCCTGGGAGCAACACTGATAACACCGATGTTTTTAGTTTTTGCTCAGTAATGTTTACCCTGACCAAGGACTTTCCAAGTCTCATGCTCTGCCAGGGAGGAGGGGAAGCCAGGAGGAAGCAGAGACAGGACACCTGACCCAAACTGACCGAAGAGGTATTCCATACCACAGCACATTATGCCTACTATATAAACTGGTGACAGTTACCCAGAAGGGCTAGATCATTGCTTGGGTCGAGCTGGGTATCGGTCGGCAATTGGTGAGCACCTCTATTCTCTTCCCTTGTTATTTCCGTTATCATTATTATTATTGGTGGTAGCAGTAGTGGTTTGTGTTATAACTTAGTTACTGGACTGTTCTTATCTCAGGCCGTGGGAGCTACATTCTTTTGGTTCTCCTCCCCATCTCTCTGGGAGTGGGGGGAGGAAGACGCAGGGGAGCGGGTGAGCTGTGCAGCTGACTGGGCTTAAACCACAACTTCAAATTGGCACATGCCCATAAGAAGAAATATGCTAGTGCCCTCTGAGACTAAAAGAGACCAAAGAATCACAGCAGAAAGATGCCTTTGGGGTTTTTGTTGTTTTGGGTTTTTGTTTGTTTGTTTGTTGGTTGCTTTTTTTTTTTTTTTTTTTTAAGTGGGTATAACCCTCCAGTACAGTGTAGTGTCTGATTTATCCTTTTGTGTCCATGAACAGCTGTTACTGTTTTCCTCAGTCATTCCTTATTCACCACATTAAGCAAACTTCATTGATCAGTTCTTCATCTTTAGATGCAGCCTGACAGGATGAATCTTCTGTATTTGTTTTGTTCCCCATTTCGTCATGACTAGTATTCCCTTTTCCCACCAGAGGCAGGGAAGGCAGATGCCCACATTTCTTACAGCAATGCCTTGTCTTTGACATTCATGGTGCTCTCTTTTCATACAGCTGGGAGGGAGGTGCCTTTCCCTGGTTATATTCTTGGAAGTCATTTTCAGAATGAAAAGACTACAGTTCACCCTGCCAGCTAAGATGACCAAATACTGCAGTGATCTTTTTTTTCTTTTGTAAATTTGAGAGTGTGATAAAAAGTCTGATAGCTGACTTGTCTAAATTTTTATGCCAGCATAGCCTTTGGATATATTTGTGTCTGTGCGTATGTGCATGTACAAAAAAAAAAAAAATCTAAGTTTGCCATCTGCTTTTTGACACGAGTGTGTATTTAATAAAATTTTATAATTTGACCAAAAGCTAGTAGTAATAATAATATAATTAAAAAGTTATACTAATAAAATAATAAAATAATAATAAAAAGGAAGATAGAGTCCTGTAATATAGCATTTTTTGAATAGTCATCTCGCCTTGATATTTCCTTTAGATTTTCTGATGAATACTTGTCCTTTAAGTGACTGTGAGTTCTTTCCTCTCTGTAAATAATCTTATAATGTCAGCCATGTGTAGCCCATAGGAAGCTAATGGAATACAATAAAATACAACTCTGTTAAAGAGTTTGAAATACTGCTTTTAGAACATAAGAAATATTATCATCAATCCTACAAGTTAGAAAAAAAATATTATTTCCTATATGTACTCAAATTACATTGGCCATTAAGATACAAGAATACAGCAAAGATGAATCTAAACTTGCCTGACCCAGACTGGCTTCAGCCAGGAGCCTGCTCACCCCTACCTTGAAGTATATTCTAGACATGGGAGTCAGATTGTTATAGGCTTTGTGACTGGAAGCTGAAACACAATAAGCTCAGTGCTTCCCTGTTCATAAGGAGGTATGGTAAATGTGCAAAACAGGAAAATCACAGGAGCCTTTATCAACTGCACATATTTGAGGCAATTTATATTTCAAAAAACATGAAGGGAGTAATCTCTGTACTACTAAGCAGAGTATCTGATTGTCATGGTTTAAAACTAGCCAGCAACTAAGTACCACACAGCAATTCGCTTACCCCTCCACTCCTTTCTCCATCCTTGAGCAGGATGGGGAAGAGAATCGAGACAGTGTAAAACTCACAGACCGAGATAAGAACACTTTAGTAAGTAAATTAAAATATATTAATAATAATAATAATAACAATAACAGAAATAAGAAGGGGAGAGAATATAAAAAGGGGAAAGAAAAAAGAACAAAACAACACCAATAAACACAAGTGATGCGCAATACAATTGCTTACCATCCACTGACCAATACCCAGCCCAGCCCAAACAGTGATCCATCCCTTCTGGATGCTACCCCTCAGTTTATATACTGGGGACGTTGTGCTCTGTTATGGAATATCCCTTTGACTAGTTCTGGTCAGGTGTCCTGTCTCTGTTTCCAACTCCTTACTGGCAGAGAGCGAGAGACTGAAATCTATATCAGGGTGGGTGCTACTGAGCAACTACTAAAACACTGGTGTGTTATCAACAATATTCTGAGACTAAAGCCAAAATACAGCACTGTGCCAGATGCTAGGAAGAAAATTATCTCAGCTGAAACCAGGACACCAACGTTAACATTTCCTTGTACGCGAAGAATAGGACAGAGTAAGCAATGCATTCCTGTGTTATTGTACCAGCCAGTTTTATCCTTCCTGTGACTCACTGTACAGAAAAATTATTTTTCTACTTAAAGTAAATATACAGTAATTAGTCTATTATCTCTAGTAGCTTTTAAAGTAATGCCTTCATATAAATATTGTTATGCCAAGTTTAGATCTTGATCTGTGTTGTTTTGAGTTGTAGTAGGTTTTAAAAATTAAAAATGCATTCCATCATTGCTGTAGAATGGTAAAAAAAGACTTCTAATGAAAAAATGCCAAGATAACTGTAAAGCTATTGAACTGCTTTGTTCCTTAGTGTAACCAACACGGCTCCAAGTTGGACAAAGTCTGTTTCACAGCAGAGTGCACATCTTAGCACATACCTTTTATAAACAGGCAATATATTGTTTATTGATCAACCACTTGAATTATCTGTGTGTTTATATACAAGTATTTTCTGCTCTTTTATTACAAAAGCATTACTTCGGAACATATTTTTCTAAAAATAATATTTGGAGTACTGAATATTTACTACTGATTTGTGGAAAAAACAGTCTTGCAGACACGGTTTAATTGCTTCTGGAATAAGTATTTTGGAAATATTTTGCATGCTTCAGTTTGTACGAATCCTAGTCTGTCTACGCAATGCAATGAAATACATAGCTGACTTACCCAGCCGTATCTGAGTCAAAAGTTTACTGAAGAGCAGTGTGTGGTTTTTAGGGAAATGCAGCTCTCAGTTCCGAACTGGTATTCACCATGTTATAGTACCGAATCAAATAGCAATACCATGGTAGTTGCCATAAATTAATATTATGTCAGATGTTTAGAAAAAATTTCCTATTGACCTCTGGAAACTGTGCTTCTTAGTTCTTGAATAAATACAGGGTTTTAACAGTACTTTACATAATTACTACAATTTGATTTTAGATGGCTGGGATAACTCACCCTCATGTAGTCTTAGTTTTACAGTAAATACAGTATTTGCAAGCTACTTTAGCTTCCTTTTATAATAGAAAAAATATGTAGGCCATTTTCTCACACAGAATAAATTAATTTATAGTTGTAATGTAACTAAAATGTAAAATAAAATTTACTGTTATTTTATTTAAAAAAACAGGCAAAATAACAATAATAAGCATTATTTCCTTTTATTCTTTTAGTGCAATTTATGAAGTAAACTATATCTTATTGTAGAGACCATTATTGGGATGTTGTCACTTATGCTTTTTTAATTCAATTATCATAACAAGCTGAATACCTGTTACAGTCATGGTGTGATAATGTTCAGATTTACGTCTCTGTTTGTATGCCCGAAAGCACTTTTTGTGATCAAAGAAATCACCTTAAAGTTTGGTTGATTTCATCATGCATTCTCTTTCCATTAGCAATTTATGCAACTACTTCTCATTCTTTATTGCTTATTACATGTATTTTGAAAGATGCAACATGGACAATTATGCAACATAACAACACCAACCTAACCAGAGTCAAAAGTGCTAATCGAGAGAACCCCCACACTGTGTTTTTCAAGTACTCTGCCAGCCTAGACCAGCTTCAGGCTACAATTAACCATGCAGAGCACTGTGAACAGGAGCTTGCTTACCACTGCAAAAAGTCAAGGCTTTTAGATAAGCAAGGTAAGTAAAGCAAACAAATCTTATTATGTTGTATGGTACCTTTCATTTTACTGGCTACTATAGGTATTTTTTCTGTCAAGGTCATAGTATTTTGCTACTACAGAGCTTGAACTACTTCATATATATAGTGTTCCTACTTCTGTAAGTTACCAAGAGATATTTAAACCAGAAAAACACAAATGGCAGTTTATAATGATCTTCATTCATAGAATGAAGTGCTCTCAAAGTTAATTTCTCTCATAAATCTTTTAAATTAACAGAGCTCTTCTTGGGCTGCCTTCCAGGGATTTTTAAACATTAATGAAGGAATTATTGAGGAAATATCTCCTTAACACACACTAGAGCATAGATATCAGAAGTTTATTCCTGAATGCTTTTGAACATTTAAACATAGTGTGAGTGCTTGACAAAAAGCACTGGTAACATTAAATTTCTACTATCCAGCATAGGCATCCATAAAAAAAAAAAAAAAAAAAAAAAAAAGTTAAAATATGGATTATTGACAAAAGTATATATTTTTTTTAAGAGAATAATGAATGGAGACATTCTGACGTACTTAAGGAAAAATAAAGTTTATGCAGTGTACTTAAATCTTAACTCTCACTGACACAGAGCTACTGTTAATAGGATTTACCATTAAAATTCCTTCTAAATAGTCCAAATAATGAGGAAGAAAAACATCTTATTGTTTACCATCTTTTGAAAATTATGTAAAATCATTTGACTACACCACCAGAAACTCTGAAACTGCTCAAATTGATTTAATGGCAACCTTTCCTACTCAGCATAAGGCAGGTCTCTGACTGCAGCAGTCTTTGGTTCTGTCTCTAAACTCTTGAAATACGTACTCTTTCTCCTTAATAACATCATGGATAGCACTGGACTTCTTGGACTAGAATTTACTTTTGGCAGAATTATCTGCTTAAAAACATCTCTACAGCATAAAAGTTGAACTTATGCCTTAAGATGTCCCCCTGAGCGTCCTTTTACGTATGGATTCCAAACTAAAGTTATGGTTAGATGGTCAAAAGCCTGATTTACACCAAGCAAAGGGTTTCAAGATTCCTGTTGATATTAGACATTACATATCACAGGCTAAGTGGAAGCCACCCAAACCCCCAAAATAAACCCCAGTTTCTCAACTCACGAGTTCCAGTTGAGTGATCAGACTGGAAACAATGAAAACATTTAGGTTGGAGAAGACAGGAGCAGAGGGAAAGACCCAGGCAAGTAGGACTTTTATTTTTCATCTTGTAATCCAATGAGATTGCACAGAAATACTTAGATATGGTTGGCTTCACCAACACTGTTCTCAGGCTGGAAGTCAAAACACAGCACTGCACCAGCTAACACAAAGGAAAAAACATGACTGCTACTGCTGAACCCAGTACAGTGCATTAGGTCAATTGTGCTGAGACATCTAAAATTTAGAGGTTTGAATGGTAGAAGTGAATAGAAGTTATAAGCATGGAAAAGTTATTTGTGAGTTTTATAGATTTTCTAAAATCCTTCTTTGTTTAAACATTACCAAAGACTGTACCAAATGCAGCTTGCCATTCCTTTAAAGAATAGCCTTTAGTCTGTTCTGAAAGAACTCTGAAGTGACAGAAAGCTAGGATCAAGTGATGGTCAGTCTTGGTTTCTGCAGGAAGGACACTTAAAACAGTCAAAGCTGAGTTTTGTGATTTAGAGATGAAATAACACTTATTAAGGAAAGTTAGGGTTTAAGTTTCCCTCTCTGTTTGAAAGCATCCAGAACCACACCTTACAACTGTTTAGAGGATGTTTTAACTTTGCCTTATATTTTATAACATTAATTCAATCACTTCCTTTAAATCAAACTCAGATTTTTACATTTCACGAATTATATCTGACATTTTTTAGCCCAAAGATAGTGACCATGGTGGATGACTTACTAAGGATAGATCCTTTTTAACCCATTCACTTAGAATAACAGTGAAACCAGATGAAGTTCCTGAGAGAACAAGCAGATGTCTCTTTGTAGATATAGACTGCTCTATTATTTTGAAGGGCTAGGTCTCACCTACAAGGAGAAAGAAAAAAGTGGGTGCTTTTTTCAAAATGTATGTGTTAATACTGTTTTTTTGGGAGCTCAGCGTTCAGTGTGCTTAGAGTATCCACTGAAACAGATGTTTTCAACATCTCAATTAACATCAGCAGCAAACAACATGAGTCTTAGCACAGTCTTAGAATCACAGACACACAGATCACTGAGTAGCCAAGGCTGGAAAAGATGTCCAGAGGTCACCAAGTCCAGTGCCTCTGCTCAAACATGGCAACCTGGAATTTGTCCAGGACCATGTCCAGACCACTTTTTAATGTCTTCAGGGATGGACAACTCCACAGTCTCTCTGGGCAATCTGTGCCAGTGATCAGTCACCCTAACAGTGCATTTTTTCCTGATGTTCAGGAAGAGCATCCCATATACCAGTTTGTGCCCATTGCCTCTTGTCCTGTCACTGGGCACAACTGGAAAGAGCCTTCTTTATACCCTCCCTTTAGGCATTTACGTAAATGGATGAGATCCCTCCCCAAAATTCTCCATGTGTGCCTTTCTTCATGTGTGGTTTCACCTGTGCTGAAGAGAGGGGAGTAATCACCTCCTCCTACCTGCTGGCAACATCTCAACCTCCTAATTCAGTTCAGGATAACAATAGCCTTCTTTGCAGCAAGGGCACATTGACAGCTCAAGTTCAACCTTGTGTCCTTCAAGACCCCCAGGCTCTCTTCAGCCAAAATGCTTTCCAGTTGGGTGGCCCACAGCATATTTTGCTGCCTGTGGCAGTTCCTCCTCAGGTGCAGAACTTTGCAATTCCCCTTGTTAAATTTCATGAGGTTTCTGTTAGCAAGTTTTTTAGCCCTTGGACAGCGGTGTGACCCTCTGGAATATCAGCCACTCCTTCCAATGTCTTGGTGCACATAAGAGTCCAAAAGGTTTCATAAGTGGCAGAAGATTAGGGTTATATTTACACACTGTAGAGGTTGTAGCTAAATAAGACCTGAGCAATCACTTTAAAATTATGTAGACCAGATATCTAGCTCACTCTTAAGCAGAGCTCTTTACAGAATTAGCTGCATCAGTGCTGCTTTCTAAAAGACATATCTACAGTTTTAGAAGCAGTCAAGCAATCTACTCTTAAGCAAAATTGGGAATGCTTAGATAAGCCCTATTTAAAACTGGGATGCATCTAAACTGATAACAGTGTGGTGTGAATATTTACTAAAATAGTTTTAGTCTGGCAAATACATTTATTCTTTGAATACTATGAAATATAAGCTGAGGCTTACATTTTAAATTTGTTTCTGAGGCTGTGAGAGGAAGTTTTTCAAATATCCTCCAATTTATCATCTTTTTCTTTCAGAAATAAACATTTAAAAGTTACTGATATCATAGAAAAGGAAATTCTAGTATCTTTGAAAATTATAAGTTCATGCAACCCCATGAAATACTTCTTTTATGTCCTGGATATCAGAGGGCTTGGGAAAAAAAGGGGGAATTTGGCATCCTCCATTGTTTTCATATCTTTTTTCATCAAGATATATCTTTCACCTGAAGGGCATAAAGATAAGACAAAACATACTCCTCTGAAGAGCAGCAATTTTGGATTTGAAAATTTGTTTGTTACAGAAAAATATAGTTCTATTTTTTTGAGAGCTTTGGAAATAGATTTATTACCTATTTTTACGTGAAACGTGTAATTTTCAGCCTGCTTTAGCAAGTATGCATTCTAACTTTTCATGTCTCAATAGAACCATAAACTTCAAAAGTTTTACTAAAATTTTTTGTGAGGAAATGGCAATTTTACATGTGAATTATAATTAAATTTTATAGGATGTTCATCCTATTTAAAAGAGCTCAGAAAGCTAGATAAGTATTCTGTTTCAAATAGAAATGCTTTAAAAAATTGAAGTTTAGGAAAGTAAAGTGATCTTACTTGAAATTTTCCCTTGCTAAATTAGTTGCTATTTCATCTATTCATAGTGAAGACTATGATGATAGTCTTCACCAAGTTTTCCTGTTTTAAGATCACATTTATGTATTTTCTTGCTGATTTTTATGCATGTTTCTTTGAATGATCTTATAGTCAGTATTACAAACCAAACAAAAAACAGTCAATCCCACATAGCTGATAATTGAAGCATTACTTAGCATTGAAATGAAATTCAAATAACATTTTACTGAAATAAGTTTGTTCTGTTTCATTTATTATAAGCACAATGAAATAGCAGAATTTGAAATGCAAATAGGTACATTATCAAATTGCCTACACAATTTAATCCCTCCAACTTCTGCTATCTGTATCACTAGCTATATTTGACAAGTACAAAATTTGGTGATGGTCATATAAAATATTTTTTGGAATAGGAAGTCTTAAAGAAATTCTTAACTGACTGTATTTTAAGAATACATTATATTCAATCAGCCTGTATAGCATTTGTGAACAACATAATTAAAGTAGTCACCTGTTAATACATTTATGTGATCGTCATGAAGAAATCTCTAAACATTTTACTAAGAAGCTTCATTTTCCTTAGTCAATATTTTCTGCCAAAGCAAGGGTAACGATCTGGGCTAATCAGTATGAACTTGCAGCCTTTCAGTAAATACTGTCTTTTCACCCAGCTATATGAACAAATAACTGAGACCATTTTTTAAAGATACCCAAATGTCCCTAGTGAAAGACTGGGAATATTAATTCTAATTACAGTATAAACCTAAGCTGTGTTGTTGAAACAGCAGAAATACTCTGCTTTTTACAGTCTTAGATGTTGGAAGCTTTTTAAAGTGGTGTCTGATAAATTATTTATAAACTGCCACTAGGTTTTCTTCCTCCTGTGATGGCTTGCAAACACAAACACTGATATTGGACGTTGATGCCATTATGCAAGTTTGACTTTTCCAGAAAATGCTCATACTGGTTTTTGGCCTGCTGTGCTGACAGTTGTGTGGTAATGAATGCAGTCAATGTGTTTATAATCTGAGAGACTGTCAGTGTAACAGAGGTCTTTTCTAACAGTGAGGTTTAGTAAACAGTGACAGTTATAAGTAAAGCTGAGACTAGGATAAATTCCAGCTTCTTCGTGGGGGCCTGCTGCTGAATACTTGGAGATCCGACAACAGCAAAAAGAAGTGCATCTATAAGAAAATAATTTATCAGTCCTTGATTTCTTCTCAGGCTTTGACATTCAAACATTGCATCTATCACCCTTCTTCCTTCTCATTTGAGATGGTTTATTTTTATGCTTTGTATCTTTTAGCTATTATCTGTTCAGGATATATTTCCTGCTGCTGTGCTTGCTTCGCAACATCTTTAAGCTTAATCTGCAGTATTGTAACATTAAGAAAACATCCAGTTTTATCATCTTGCTACAAATAATGCTGACTGGATGCAACACACAGAGATGTAATAGTCCTGGGAAACCTCACTTCTGCTCACCAGATAAATCATCTTGCTTATGGGAGCGCCATTAACATGATTTCTGCTGCAAAGTATATAAATTCTGAATCTGCTGCCTGTGACCAAACAGCTGTCTTTGGGCATTTCTGATTAACACCACTGTTCAGCTTCTTAACATTTGTCACAGATACAGGTAGTAGTATTCTTGCTAGTGAGATGAGACAATTTCTCCACAGCTTTTCTGTCACTCTTCTCATTTTGTTGCTGGTAGTTCCATGATCTGAAATTGGTATTTACTGAGGAATATACTACCCTGATTCTTAGGGTGATGGCATTTCCTCTTCCATGGACCATTTTAAAATGAATTATATTAATGCACTACTTAAGATAAATGATTCTAATATCATGGCTGGCTGAGCTAGGGACTGTGAGTTCTCTTTGCCTTAATGCAAGCAAAAGCCTGTGACAATCATTTAATACCTGATAATGAAGTATTAAACTGAATAATCATTTATCAAGTAAATGTAGTAAATTTTTTTTCCAATTGTTGTTTAAAGTTTTTAGATTTAAGGGGTGATTTTTCTCTGCTTAACCTTTCAGAAACTTGCTTGGATGAGAAAAGCTGGAAGAAGTAAGAGATTAGTTACTGATTTTCTCTAACCTGTCTTTTAGGCGGGATGCCACTGAGCTGGTGGATTGGAAGAACCAATGAAATACAGACTTACTGGGGAGGGTCCTTGCCAGCTGTACGAAAGTGTGCTTGTGGATTACAGGGAAACTGTATTGATTCACAGCATTACTGCAACTGTGATGCAGACAGAGATGAATGGTGATTTTTTACTGTTGTTTATTCATAATATTTTCCCTGGAAAGTAAATAAAGAAAATACACAGGCCTTAGCACATTTAGAACACCAAGGTTAATGTATATTTAAAATACCATACTGTCACCTGTTTCTTTGGTATAGAACACAGACCTTAAAGGTATTTTCCAGCCTAGCTGATCTATGATTATATATGCCTTTAAGTATTATTGCTAATTCTTTTGCTATGAATTCTGGGAAGGGTTTACCTTTATACAGATACTTTCTAGTTTTTCAGTATATTGCATGATATATATGAAGACATTAGCTTTTGCCTTTAATGCAGCTTCAGTTATTAGTTTTAGCATACTGGAAATAATTAAGAAGAAAAGTACATTTTTCATGTAATTTTTAATTACACTTTTTACGTTTAGACTTTTTACCTTCTTTTTTGTCATCTACAACTTAGATAATTAAAATTGGACACCCTTGCTCTCAGCAAAGGAAAGAACTGTTATGGAATCCTACTTTAAGGGGATAGAAGTATTTCTAAGATGTGGATCTTCCACTTGTACTTGAAATTCTCTGACATTATTTATGATCCCATTGGAATTAGTACTGTAAGAGATGAGTTCCTGTTACAATATCAAATCTGATCCTGACTTTTCAATTAGGGGGATCAAATACAACTTCCTCATCAATAGCTCCAATAAAGTATAGGACTCTATAGAGCTGGAAAAGATCTTCCAAATGAAAGCTTTTGTACTGAAGAAACTTTTAAGCTTTTAAACTTGTAAAGCATATTTATATAAATCAGATTCAGTTAGTACATTAATATAAGCATGTTAATGTATCAACATCTGGTTTTTGAAAAATAAATAATGTAAGAAAGGTACTTAGGATCATATTCATGTGCACAAAATGAAGCAATACATTATTTTCTCCTCAAGTTATAGATCCTTCCTTTAAAGGAACTACTAGTGAATTTGTTTGGAAGATGCTTATTCTCTCATCGTGATCAGGGAACACAGATACAGAAGTGAAAATACAACAAAGAGTTAGAAAATTCTTAACAAGTTTCTGGAGGGAAAGAATTAGGATACGCAGTAAAACTCACAGAGTGATGTCTTCTGTTCTCATTCCAATAAAGAAATTAAACAAATGTGAGAATTTTTGTATCATTATGCTGTACTAAAATACAGTCAACTTTTGATTCCCAAAAGGAAAACAAGTGTTAAAAGATTAGCTCATTTTAAGAGATGATTTTGAGTAGTTGCTAGTATATGTAATGCATTCTTGCTCAGTTTTGTCATTCATTTCATCTATGCTCATGTACATGGGTTAATTTATAATGGTAACACACTTGTAAATAAAGCAGATAGAGGATGATACACATGTCTTCTCTGTAGACACTCTAAGTGAAAACATTTTGATGATTCTGTTACATTAAAAATATGACTTCCTTAAATTTTTATATATATTCACTTCTGACATTTTAATTTTCAGTTTAAGTGGTGGCTTATCCCAGTAACTACAATGTTATGGAGGCTTTGTTTACACTTGTTTTGGTAGTTGTGTTTAGTATTACATTTGGTTCCTTAGAGACTACTGGTTTGAATCAGTTGACTCAACACTGTTTACAAGGTGAAAAAAGCAGGTAGAATCAGTACTTGTTTCAGATGCTTTCAGAGCACAGAAACCCAGAGTTACTTGCAGCATGGTTTTGAAAATCTGGTTATGATATTCTATATATTTTATAGTTTGGACATAGATTTAGCTCTAAAATTCCTTGTTTGACTAATCAAGCATCTTTAAGTCTAAAACAAAAAAATACACTATTTAAAAAAAAATCTTGTCCTAAAGATCTACAAGAATGCAAATCCTCTCTGCAGAAGAGCCAAACTAGTTATTATTTTCCATTTATTTGCATCATAGTTTAACTATCCTTTTTTTAGTGTTTTGAGGGCTTTTTTTTCAGTTTTAAATTAGAAATCTGCAATATCTCATCTCATAAAAAAATCTAATTAAAAAAATGTTTTGCATTTCTCACTTAAGAAAGAATGTTTCATGGAGAAAAAATCTTTCATGGAAAAAAAAAATGTACACTTTTTTTTGCACTGTGTCCAAGACACATAAACAGAAATTGTAAGCAGCAGAAATATGGTGATGTTAGTAAAAGGAGGAAGGACGGGGTGGGGGGAAATCACTAATTTCATTCAGTATAAGGATGGACTCTCGTCATGTTGTCTCAGTCCTAGTGCACGATATACTGAGAAAGGGGATTGCTAAGCCTAGCTACATTCCCAGAGAAACATGGTGGCTTGCTTGATGAGTTGTGTCTTGTGTTTAATCTCTGAGCAGTGTGAGTTCCAGATTGACTCCCCTCTCTGAGTTTGTTCTGTTGTCTCTGATGTATTTGCTTTGCCGATTAAAAGGAAGATTCAACTATAAATAGATTGAATGGACAAATTTAATTTTCCAGAATGATCCTGAGTGATTGAATATTTTCAGGCCTTCAGGAGAAGCAATTTTAGGGCCAAAACTGGTGTTTATGAAAGTTTTACATTCTGTTTTGACACTAAGTTGTCAGAGATTTTGAACAAGCAATTTGATCTAAGATTACAAGTACTGTATGTGTGCTCTGAGTGCTAGGTTGTGTATTTCCTTTCATGACAGTTACATATTTATAGCATATGCTGCTTTTCCTGTACACTAGACATGACTTTGTAATTTTGTAATTTTTTTTTAAGTTTTGTCAAAATGAAAGAAGAAAAAAGGAACCAAACCCCTTAGACTTATTTAAAAGTTGTAGTAAGCCATTTACTATTCCATAATGAAGAGAAAGCGAATTATAGACACAGTATGTCCTTAGCAACATAAAATCACTGACACAGGTAAATACATTAGCTTGAGCAGCCAGTCAGGTACCCCTTTATGTCAAAAAGAGTTCTCCTATGGTTATGCAGACAAGTGCAGCCAAAAGTCTGCCCACTTATCATTAATTTGTTTCAGTCCTGCCAAATGAACACAGTATCAATACCAAAGCATAGGTCTGTGATCACAGTTTTTTGTATTACCTATAGAATTATGCAACCCTTTAGTCAGAATTTGGTTCTTTCCTTTTTCCCAGCAATGTGTTAACGATAATGACACATTTGTCAGAAACATTTAGGAGACATATCTTTTTACTTTTTCAGGACTAATGATACTGGATTCCTTTCCTACAAAGATCATCTACCAGTGACTGAAATTGTGATCACAGATACTGACAGACCAAATTCTGAAGCAGCTTACAAACTGGGACCTTTGCTTTGCCGTGGTGACAGTAAGTAACAACTGCAGAGTTTTGCTAAGCAAAAACTGATTTTGATAGCAGTAATTGTAAATGTTGTTTGAAAAGCAGCCTCAGATACACTTTTGTAAATATTTCAACCTTTTCCTTTAGTAATTAGAAACAAAAAAGACAAAATGCCATGGTCTAGTGCAAACCAGAGCAGAATTGTAGAAATATATTGTCAATGATACGTATCAATATTAAAGACAGAAATTGCATAGTGTTCAAACAGATATTTTGAGTACAGTGTATTTATACAATTTGAATTAAGTTATCAATAAAGCATTACATGAAGGGGAATTCATAACTGCTTATCGTATATTGGGAACATACCCTTCACTAGATATGCATGCTTCCATAACCCAACCTTATGCATATTAACTCCTCTGAGTGTTTGCATAACTGTGAAAACCATACTACAGGAGATTAATCCAAGTATACTACAGGAGATGAGTCCAGTATATGCAATACCTATGAGCAAAGTTTCAACTCCACACAAGAATTTAAAATTTGGGAAGTTATACAGTAATTCAAAACATAAAGCATATACATCCTGTATGAAGTAACCAGGAAAATATGTGTGAAGAAACTGCTTAAAGATAATGAGACAAGTGGAGCAAAACTGGTACCTTAGTGAATATTTGTAATGACATTTCTGATTTCATTATTTGTCAGCAAAGGAAACAGATTTTGGTTTAAGTTCAATTGTAAATTAATGCACAAAATTCTATGACTGCTGTAGTATCTATTTTTATTCATTATGTGATTTTTCTCCATAATAATATTATGTGTTTGATTTACAAATTTCTTCAGCCCGTATGAATAACATTCCAATAAAAAGTGCCTGTCTGTACTTTTAGGTTCACTCGGGATACTGCATAGATAAATAAATACAAATACAAATGTATTTATTTTTATGCCATCTCTGCTTTCATTCCTGTGGCTTTTCAGGGAAATTTATAGCTGAAAGATTTGTAACAGATGTGTCTTACAGCAGTGCATTCTAATTTTTTAATGGAAATTTGTAAGACATGAAAAGTGCCCTGTTAGGTGCTTCCTAATCACTTGTCTGACATCAGATTGTGAGCTCATCATTTATCCTACCTACCAAAGAACTGGTCAATCATGGTGTTATGATATAGGATTATGGTATAATTGAGAGTGGGAAGGAACTAATGAGGTCTCCTTCTTAAACCAGGATCAGCCATGAGCTTGGACCAGCTCTCTCAGGGCTTTGTCTAATTGGACCTTGAAGACCGCAAGGATGCAGCATACACTACATCTCCTGGCAGCCTGCTCCGCTTCTTGTCTGTTGTGGAGAATTCCTTTTACTTAAATCAAGCCTGAAATACTGTTGTTTCAACTTATACACATTTTTTTTTGATACTCACATCTTGCACCAGTGCAAAGAGCATGGCTCCATCTTTTTGATAATCTTACCTTAGGTTTTGAGGGCTGCTGTCATGTCCCCCAGTAAGCTATCCCTCATCCAGGTTGAACCAGTCCAGGTACCTCAGCCTGAAAGTCAGGAAAAGTGCTCCAGACCTGAACATCCTAGTGGCCTCTTTCATACTCATTCCTGTTTATCAATGTTTTTCCTGTACCGTAGGCCCCAAAATTGGAGGCAGTGCGTAAATTTTATCTACAAGTGTTGGGTAAAGGGGAATAACCACCTCTCTGAACTGACTGACCATGCTCATACAGCCTATGATGCAGCGGGCCTCCATTGTGGCCAAGGGCAATAAAAACAGGGAAGATGACAGTGACGAAACAGAAGTTTTTGCAGCTTCTGTAGTACTAAGAAGTGGGCAAAATTTCCATTTCATTACTCACCAAGTTCCCAACTATAATTAATTACATAACCTGACCCCAATTATCACAAATCTTGAAATGTGGAAGCCAACTAGCTTCCCCGGGTGAGTCATTAAAACATACAGACAGTTCTGACACCCATTGACCTCCCTGCCTTTATTTGATGTTTGCTTTTTCTGAGTGATTGAATTGTGGCAAAATTTCACACTGATATTAAAGGATAACTGTGTTTCTAGACAAGCTGCAATAGAGAACTCTATCATGAGTACAAACACAAGAACTGAGTCTGAATGTCAGAGACTACATTATAGAATTTAACTTCAGAAATTTGGAACTAAAATAATCTCAGTGAAAAGACATTGCAGAATATAACAGTTAATGGTAATAACAGTAAAAATTTTAAAAGGAATGTTCACTTTGATTTTTAAATAAAAACAGCAATAGTGCAATATTTCTCAGCTGTTTATATCACATAAAGACATAGATAATAAGAGATGCCATGCTTTCAGGGAGGTAGGGACTAAAATTTGAGAGAAATTTCTGAAGGAAATATTAATGTAAAGTCATAGAATTTTTGCATAAAACCAAAGTGCAGGTTGTTGAGTAAAAATGTTGATTGTATGATAATACATAATACAATATAAAAATTTAAAGTGTCATATAATCTGATGCATAAGTCATAACATATATCATATGTAACATATAATAAATTATTTATATTCTATACTTAGCACACTATATCATTCTACATGATTTATGTTAAAATGACAGATAATATGGACTATAGCATATGTAATGGCTGATGCATAATATATATATAAAATTACATTAATACACTTTATTATATACAACATAATTATATGTATTAAAATAAGTATTCTATCTTATAATTTTAATCATTATACTGCAAATGACTGAGTGTACAACTTGCTGGAATTTTTTGCGCTGGTTTTTATATATCAGCAATGGTTTTTATGAAAAAATTAATGTTTCATTTTCCAGAAAATGTATAGTAGTTATAGTAGTAGTTTCTGAGCTCTACATGTTAAATTTCACAGTGGTTGAAACTGGTGAAGTCTCAACTGTCTTGTAAGATTGGCAGTAATATAGCACTTTGAAACTTCAGGAAAGAAGCAGTTGTTTATTAAGACTGTTTTTCTAATCTGAGGTTGGAGACAACCATGAGGCCCTAATTAAATTCACTGTTAATGACATTTATTTTCTTTTCACCTTTGGATAGGTGGAGAGCACAAAAAAGATCTAGTAGAAAATACCCATTTCTCATAAGTGCTGTCAAACAAAAAGGTATCATTTTGGATTCACAAGTGTGATTTGAGAACTCTCCAGAGAGATTATTGCTTATTTCTGCTTTTCTCACTCTCTACAACTAAATTATACAATTCTACTTCCTAGAGTATATTCTTTTATTAAGCACTTTTTTTATTCTTTCTGGAAGACATAAGTTATTCTGAACTGCTCACTGGCGTACCATATGAAAAAGTATGGGAGAAGGTTTACTTGCATTTGTGGTACAATTAGACTTCACTAAATGATTTGAAACTGAAAGATCATAAATTCTAAATATGTCAATAATGTAGTCCTTGTAGGAAATCCATTTAGAGATTAAAATAATTGTTTATGCCTACAACAGAATCAGGCAGATCCATAAATATTTTTTTAAGTGAATTCTCATAAACCACTGTTGGCTAAGTTTCAGAGTCAGAGTTACTTCATTTGGTGCTTCTAATAAATCATGTATCATTGTAGTCCAGAGGAAGTTGCCTGTTCTTCATTGCACATTTTTTATTTTGACTCTTTTATTTAACATTGCATTTCTGTACTTGTTTCTTTCTGTTAGGTTTTATGGATTGACTCACTTCAATGAAGTCTTTTGTTAGAAAGCCTAACTATATATTTGCTAGAACAAATCAGGCAAAAGTAACAAAATAAAAGAAAAATAATAGCAAAAGCAATACCACTAGAGGGTTTTTTTAATGTACAAAGTTCCATCCAGATATGAATATGGACTTATTTGAGCAAGTCCATAGGAGGGCCATGAAGATGATCAGAGGACTGGAGCACCTCTTCTATGAATGCAGACTGGGAGAACTGGGCTTTTTCAGCCTGGAAAAGAGAAGGCTCCACAAGGACCTTACATCAACCTTCCAGCGACCTAAAGAGGTCCTGCAAGACAGCTGGAGAGGGACTTTCATACAAGGGCATGTAGTGACAGAACAAACTGTAATGACCCTAAACTGAAAGAGGGGAGATTTAGGTTAGATATTAGGAAGGAGTTCTTTATTGTGAGGTTTTTGAGGCGGTGGCGCAGGTTGCTCAGGGAAATTGTGGCTGCCCCATACCTGGAAGTGTTTAAGGCCAGGTTGGATGGGGGTTGGAGAAACTTGTGCTAGTTGAAGGTGTCCCTACCAATGGCAGGGGGGTTGGAACTAGATGATCTCTAAGGTTCCTTCCAACCCAAACCATTCTATGACTCTATGATTCCATGATAATAATGATTTTTCTCTGCATTTGTGATAGTTAGCTATCTTTATTTCTAAGATGCCAAGGTGAATGGAAGTAGAAACATTCTCGTCTGTACACATGTGAGTGACACTCGTCTGTACACATGTGAGTAGCACTCACCTGTTTCTCTAACATTTAAAATATATCACTGTATTTTCCTTTTCTGTGGAACAATATAATATTCTAATAAATTGCATGCCAGCACTGCTGGTATCAGATTATAAAAATATATCTAAATATAGTGAAAGTTAAGAATAGAGTTTACCTATACCAGCTGAATAGGGTAACAGGTAAGACTTTGAAGTATAAGAGGACAAAAGAAATTTGGGAGCACTAATAGATATATCATGGTTTTCATTAAAAAAAAAATAAAATAGAAAAGGCATCTCTATTATTTTTTATATTATTCAAGAAAAAAGCCACATGTTGATAAAGTGTGATAAAGAGCTTTACTTAGTATGAGTAGATTTTTAGAAAAAACACACCATTCAAGGTTTTTTTTGTTGTTTTTTTTTCCCTGCAAGAATTGACTGAAAGTACTCCAATTAATTACTATGAATTTCTAATACCTATTAGGACATACAGATATATCCTGAAACCTAATGGTCCAAAATTATGTGTAATCAGCAGGTAATTATAATCTGTTAATATCAGACTGATTCTTGGCCCAAAAATAGAATTGATGGTACAGATCTTAATTGAATGAAACTGAATATAAGGATAGGACAATGCATTTTAAAGATAATATATCCTTTAATATGAGTTTATTTACAGTAAATTTGGCCACACTTTTGAGGAACTTCTGTAGTGGTAAAGGCAAACTGATGGAGTGGTATTAGAATCTAGTAAGACATTTGGAGGAGTGTCATATACTTGGTTGAATAAAAAATAATAAAAATAGGGGGAGATCAACAAATTCAACTGCAAAATAATAGTACAAACAGATAAATGTGAGCAGATAATCCATTCAATGTGAATTCCCAGTTCCACATTTAAATAAAAAAAATAGTGTGAGCTTTGGATATAATAATTTTAGCTTTGGATATAGTAATTTTGATTCCTCTTACTTAGCTGTATAATTTTGATCTATTTTTGCTCTAACCTCAGTGTAATCAACATTATTTTGATCCTCTTTACTATTTCCTGTATGATCAAGAAGTTTAATACAAGTCTGTTCTTAGTTTTACACTATATAAAAAGGATGTAAGATTTAAGGATTTAAAGAAGTTGAAAGGCACTTTTTATTGAAAGTCTTTTAAGCTAAATATCTTCACTTAATTCAGGCAAAATCTGAAATGATATGCTCAACTTAAATGGAGTTCCACAGAGCAAGAACTTTCAAATAATGCTCTTGAAAGCAGGAGAGAAAGCCAGAAAAAGATCCAGTGGTCAGGATTTGAAGTTAGGCCAGTGAGTTGAGTGTATATGCAGACATAAATACACATAAAAATAGATAGTAAGAGCATTTGTGAATTTCCCATAAATGGACAAATTCAAATTTAATTGATTAAATATTTGTTTTACATACTCTTTTACAAACATGAATTAAATCAGGGAATTTCTATACATTCTCTAGCATATCAGAGGTAAAATCAGATTATTTCAGTTTTGCCTTCTAGTCTTTTAATCTATGAATCTTATAATAAGCAATGTAGCAGAGCTGGAAGCAGTGATATAGGTGGGGCAGCTGAACTCTACACATCCTCAGAGGCAAACAGGTGCCAGCTGGTCAGACTTCATAATATTAGGAGCATAGCTTTTGAAGAAGTAATTTGTGCAGCTCAGTAATTTTGGCCTGCTCTCTGCTGCACTCAAAGTGAAATTTTTGTGTGTAGCAAAACTGACAGAAACTTTGGGGAAATATGGAAAGAAATAGATGTAACTAAAACAAAATAGGTAGTGATGATTTTGCTGCTTGGTTTTGCACAGTATAGTGAAGCATGCATACAACATTACATACACCCCACATACCCCAAACCAAAACAAAATACCAAACCAACCAACCAACCAACCAAATGCAAGTAACAGATGATCACATAAGTTAAATGTCAGTTTAAGACACCAAGGAGGTAGGAGCAGACCAAAGACAAAATCAAAGAGGGAAAATCCTCATCATCTACTGCTACATTAGATCAGATAACCCAGTAGCGTAGATCAGACAGGCTAATGGAATCTGCAATTTTGAATGAGCATGCTTTCTACGGTATTAACCTTCTACATTATTACTGCTGTGTATTTATAATCTGATCACAGTGACATTCTAGTGAAATTCGAGGATCCTGTCAATGTACCAGAAACCAGAAGCTGCTCTTAGACAGAAGAGCACACTCTGCTGGAAGTTCTCTCGGTACCTTTTAAGTGTTTCACAAAATCTCTCTAAAAGGGAGAATATAGAAAAGATGGAAGGTACATTGAATGTTATCTTTACAAGCACTACGGTTGTTTTCAAAACACAGCAAGCACCTCCAGATTAACAGCAGTATCCCTTAGCTATATCAGTGTGTAAAAGCTGTGTAGTATTTTATGTGTCATGTCAATTTGAGATTTGTTTTTTTGTTTGTTTGTTTTTTGTTTAGGGAAAAGGGACACTAGTAAAAATATTACATACAAAAAATATTTTTGGCAACATAACTTTATTTTCTCTGCTTCAACATTCACTATCTATGTTGGAGTTTCACACTGAAAGAATGACGCTGCAACACTTAGGCATATCAAAAAGAATTGATACAAGTAATAAATAGATTTCAGTTTTCATTAAAAACCTGAAGACTGCTAAAATTTGAAATTGTAGAAAAACAATTGTTTTGAGTGCTACTTTTATTATATTTGCAACATCAAAGTGGCTAATTATCTGTCTTGTTCTCATTTGTCCCTCTTTCACTTTACAATTTTAAGTTGCTAAAACTAGCTGCTATATGCCAAAAATGAAAGTCATTTTTGCAATATAGATATGCTGCTGTTTTGTTTATAACAAAGAGGATTTTTTTTTTTTTTTACTCATAGTAAGACTGAAGTTTTAAAAATAGATAAAATGCTAAATATTATTGATTTATTAACTACATGGCATTTGGCAGTCCCAGAAAAATAAATAAGAGACTGTGAGCTAGATACTGTAAATTGAAGAAGTTATTTTCCCCCCGTGATTTATCCCTACATAGGTTACATTATAATATACTTTTACTACTTTGGTATTTAACCCTTTTAGAGGGTTAGATAGAATAACGTAGCTTAACATTCATAAATCACACAATTTTCAGAGCTGAGAAAACGAAGAGCTAGATAAGACAGGAAATTAATAGAGGAAGAAAAAAACTTATTATCCCTGCTGTCCCCCAGAGATCATTCAAATGCTTCATTGAAGCTAATTGTATCATTACTGGACTGTTACTGCTGCTATTGTCTCTCTTCTAATTGCTAGTAATGTTTTACCAATTTTGTATAAATTACTAGTATTAAACTTCCTAGTGTTTGAATTACTGGTAACAGCCAGCTCATTGTTTTTTAAATCACCATTATATACTTGAGTCATAACTGTGGTGAAATTTGCTGTATAGAAACCATGACCTGAAACAGTTGAGGAACACAGGCTTAAAATTGATCTCAATATGTAAGGCTGCTGCTTTCAGTCGATAGCATTTTGCACAGGATGATAACTCCAAGGAGCCCATCAGACAGCAAGGAGAGGAAGGTGCAAAGCTATACTTTCACAATCTGAGCCATCTATTCACAGCTCTGCCCTGCCATGTAAAAGTTATCCTGAGAGCTGGTCTAACTTGTGATGTCTGGCAATACTCCCAGATGGTGGGTGTCACAGCAAGGAATTACCAGAATAAGCACAAACATACAGCCAAGCAGCTTTTTCTAGGTATGGGATCTGAACCCTGATTAAAACTCTGCTAAAAAGTCAGGAGGAATTAGTGAATGGGCTGATTTTACTTCACTGGGTTGTGGACCAGTCCTTTATGTCACACTGTATCATAGATTTTGATTTTGCAGGTCAGAGAGAAACCTAAAGAAAAAATAACTAAAAAAATGTCCCCTCACTAAAACCAGGGAGTGCCTAGAGCAGAAACCACAATTTTGTATAGTATTTAGGCTCAGATCATAGGATTATTAGGAGAATGTGCAATGGCCTTGTTCAAGTAAGACAGAAAGGTACTGAATGCCTTATTTGATTTAGAGAGCAATATAGCTCAATAAAGAAGTACAGATACATCTGTAAGAATTCAGCAATAATAACAAGGTACCTAGCTGAACTCCATAAATGCAGATTGTTCTTATTAGAAGAGGGTGTTGTTACAGATTTTCCATAAACTTTTTAATAATCAAGAATGAAATCTAAAAAATTATGATTAAATGCCAGCTAAAAGAAAAAATGAAACCAGGGAAATATCTGTTTGATCTTGTAACCTTTTTATAAGTAAAAATTATTTACATTGGATCTATCATGTAAGCAAGAACTCATGAATTTCTGAGCTGCAGAAAACTAAAGAAGATTTAATTATTTCTTCCACAGTAATTACTAGGAGCTCTATCCCGCCTCTTTGTGCAATGTAGTAAAACAATAACAAAACTTTTTTACTTGTTATGTGAGAAATATACTGTCACAGTTACAGTGTATACTAGCTAATGGAGGTATAGTACCTCATTCAAAACTCCAATGTTTATTTCATAAAAGGATACATCATGACATAACTGGATTGTCTAGCTGAAATGCCAGGCATTTTATTTCCCATTGACTGTTTTTTTTTGGTTGCCTGAACTGAACAAAGTAATTATTCTTGCTGAATCATTTTTCTGTGTCTCCAGGAACTACCACTTTTTGTTTTATAAACTAAGCATGAGGCTTCTGTAGAAGTTAGACTCTCTGAACAATGTAACCCCTTCCTACACCTGGGCATTTCCCTTTGATTAAATGATTATAAAACTTATACTGGCAATATTAGATAACACTGTTTATCTATCACGTAATCTTTCATTTTGATAACCAGGAACATTTTGGAATTCAGCATCCTTCAACACAGAGGCATCGTACCTGCATTTCCCCACCTTCCATGGAGAGCTCAGTGCAGATATCTCATTTTTCTTTAAAACTACTGCTTCCTCAGGAGTTTTTTTAGAAAATCTGGGAATTCAAGATTTCATAAGGATAGAGTTATACTGTAAGTAACACAAATATTACTATTACTGTTGCTATTATTAGTAGTAGCACTGTTAATATAACTGACTTTTAGTAGAATTATCTTAAAGGGGGGATATTTAAAACTGCTCTCTAGCTTTATTACTTTTACTACTGCTACTGGAGCTTTATAGTCACCCCAAAAATTCTAGCACTGAAACTAAACAGCTATCTATTCAAAGATAATTTCTGCCCTAAAGAATTCTTAACCTACAAGTACAGCAATTAGACCCTGAATGCTCAGATTATTCTTCCTTCCCTTACTCACTGCATCCCTGCCACCAAATTCTCTCCCTCTAGGTTTTAAGGCCCAGCATTACATGTGGGTGATTAACTCAGTCACAACATCTAACTCATACCTTCTGTGGCACAATGTTCTAGCTTAGTCACGCTTTCTCATCTTTTTTTTCTTCTTCTTCTTTTCTTTGTACATGCCCAAATCTTTAGACATTTACATATGAATAAATTTTTATTGCACAAGAGAAAATTAAATGTCTCACTAAATTCAGTAAGAGGACTAACATAAAGTTAAAGCTTTTATCTTAGCTGACTTGATGCTTTAGTACTATATTATTCATTATTAAAAGGGAGAGTGTGTAAAAGGATGAAGTAATTTAAAAAAAAAAAATTGATTAATTTGAATGCCACATAAATGAAAAAGTCTTATAATTGATAGGTGCCTGTAAGAGTTCAGAACTCTTTTTTTAACTTGGGATTAGACAGTTCCTTATTTTTTTACAAATCCGTTGTGTTATCACACTCAATTATGTTCCAGTGAGGTGTAGAAATGAATATATATATATAATAACATATGAAGCAAAATAACCATAGAAAAGTTAATGCACCTTTATTAAAAGTGAAATATTCAGCTTGCTTTGGGGTTTTTTGCTGATACAAATACTTTAAGGTTTTGAAACAAACTGGGAAATACCTACTGTGCTCTTCTGTACCAGTTTAATGATAGAATATTGCATAATGGTTAATCAATTTGGTTTGTGTTATCTTAAACTGTAATGATTTATTTGAAAAATACCCTGTTTGCAACAATGGTTTTGCCATGTTTAATAAGAGTATGAGCTGCTTTCTGTTAAAGTCCTGAGAACAGGTGAAAACACAGTAGCACTATAACCTCTGTGTAATGCAATACAGAAAATGTACTAGGTCAGCACTTAGGTGCAGAATCTCTGAACCAGTTATTACATTCTTGAGTGATAAATGATTTTACATTTTCAAAATAAACAGTTGAATTATGGAATCATTAAAGGAATGCTTCTGAGAAGTAAATTTATTCAGAAACTTGGGAGAAAAGCATTGCTCTTTCTTCAGAATAATAATATGCAGACAAACTCATGTCACTTGTACCATTCATTAATAAGCATCCAAACTACTGTATACTTTTGTTTTTGCTATGACTTGTTACAAGTGAGGATGGGAGAAAGTGAAAGGCTGAACTGGTCTGTATTTTTAGCATTGAGAAAAACAAAGTTCATCTCATTATTGTATAGCATGTAGAGATATTTGTTCCTTTCCAGAAACATCTTAATTAATTGAATATAGAGGCATATACATTTTTGCATACCATGGGTAGGATTGTTTGTAGTGCACACAGAGTTGCACATGTTTGCACTGAGTGTAATGTCAGAAATAAGCAATAGAAATTTCCATCACAAGTACCTTTTCCTTTTTCCCCCTCAAAAAGAAAAAAAAGAAAAAACATCCCCTTGAACATTTCATTTTGTATAGGGTTATTTAGATTTCATCATCATATAATCTTTTACAATAGATTTGAATGTAAATCACCAGCCTACACTTGATATTCTATTAATAGTTCCACATAAATCAATGGTTAATGAAAATGTCAATGTTTAAGATAAGGATGTTAGAATTTATTTAAAATTCATTGTGCCATTAATATTTGGCATTCCACACTTGTGAACACAATGATTCTTCTTAGCACTTTATTGATTGTTCTAAAGCTTTATATCTAATTATTTTCATTATGACATAATGATCTTTAGAGCTTTAGGTCTAACTTTGCCGAAGAGTCTTAATAAGAAATGCGAAGTTTAGTGTTGTTTGTTTTGTTTAGTGAAGTTATAAACACCACAGTGCATTTGTGTATAGTATTTTAGAAAGTTTTTACAAAAATGGAGGTGTGAATCCTAACTGTATCTTAAAACACAGAGGAAGTGAATCATCTTGAAGAAAATACTTGATATGGTTTTTTTTACAGAGTTATGAAGAACTCTAGTCTTTGGATTTTTATCTGAGTTCCTGTGGTATTCTGCAGAAGTGGTTGAAAGCAACAAGACCGATTCAACTCTGAATAGTACCCTATTAAATACTTATATGACTGGAGGTTACATCCTATAGCTGAAAGTCTGAGTAACTATTTTATACTGTGTGCTCACTGAATGGTTATTTCATATTTAAAAACAATGAGTTAAATAGAAATTTGACGTAGGGTTGGGAACACTATGGTGTATTAATTTGAAGAGTCTTCTGTAGTTGCTTTGGAAATAGTTCTGAAGAGTCCAATATGCAGTAATTGTTGATCTTTTCCCTAGTTATTAACTAACTGTCTAGGATAAGTGAAATTCAGTTGTTTACTTTATGGAAAGTGCTTGGGTTTGTATTCTGTAGCATATTACTTGGTAATCACTTTCTGCTTCTTCATGTAATGTCTAACCTTAATACTCTGAATGGCTCTCAATGACTGTGCATTCTAGTTATTTTAATCACTAGACACCGAACGCTCTCCATGATTACCATCAACTGCATCTTCTGCTCCACTTTGCCAATCTATAGCTGTGTTCTGCCTATGAAATCATCAGAGCCACAGAAGTTCAGAAAATTTCAATGTTCAGAAAAGTTATAATGTTCAGAAAATTTTTGAGTAATACCAAATTAGGTAGGGCCCACAAAATATTTTTGCACCAGAAGAGAACTCCTGGATGTACCCTCCTCTGCCATCCATGAAATGACCTAAGCGCTCTTTGCATCAATCCTTTGTCACAGGAGGACAAATTTTAGAACTCAATCAGCACCTCTCCATGTCCTGTGGCATACCTTTCACAGGTGGTCCTACCACTGTGAATATAAATGTTAAATTTCTTCCAAATTTGCTGTTTAGCTAGTTTTAGCAGAAATATTAAAAATATTATAAAAAGTTAATTGAATATATTTTTCACATTTTCTGGTCAAAGTTCAGACACTCCAGCAGATGACTATACAGCCATCCTTGCTATTTGTCCCTTCATTTCTGGAACTTCTGAGATTAATTCTCTTTTTTCAATATTATATTAGTTTTATTTATTCATATTAATATAATTCATTATTTCAGTGGTTATTTCAAACTCAATATTACGTTATTTCTTGCCTTTAAAATCTGAACAGTAACATTATTTACAAGATCTGTTATTCTGATATGCTATTTAATAGGAACATTCAGTGAGTTCAAAGCAGAATTTGTGTTTTCAGGGTTCACTCTAACAGTATCTAGAGGATTACAAAGACCTCCCTACAGAAGGTAACATTCAGCAGAAATTCTCTTTACCCTGTCTCATGGAGTTTCTATTGCCTTTGTTCTCCTGCTGTGTGTTGTGGGTTTTTTTCCTTTTAACCCTCAGTAAGGGGAAACTGAGCTCTCAACTTTGTCCAAATGAAACAAATTAATCCTGAAACTCATTTTACTAAGAAACTATTTTTAGACACAATGTATTTCTTATTATTGTATAAAACTGATGATCTTTATGCAGAAGAGATCAGTTATTATAAAAGGCATTCTGTTTAAAAATTGACCTCACATTATGCCCTATCTTATGTAGTGAGTCAAATGCCTGGTGTATTTATCATTTCACATTTGTCTCTCAGGTTCATCTGTTACAGAAAAGTTTATAATAACGAGATTCAGGGTCTAAGGGATTGCAAGTGTGTGGCATTACTCAGTCTAAAGGTTGGCCAAAGCGGATCTGTTATAAAAAGTCTAATGTATCTTTTAAAGGTGAAAAAAAGAACCCAAACAATTGATTTTTTATTTTTTTTTTTTAAATCAGCAAGTGAATCTTTGAAAATGTTGTTTGAAGCTGATTTATTTCCCTTGACCACTCCAAACTGGTTGCTTTTCTCTCAAAGTTCAATAACACAAATGGGAACCTTTCTTCTAGATTCATGGAATCTTCTCATACCTCTAGTCATTTAATTAATCCCTTAGTAATTAAAAATTATGGTAATTCCTTCTTTCGGAATTACCTATTTTCATACATGATTGTCTTTGAGTATGTGAAAGAAACTGTTTCAGGGAGAATAGTCATAATTCTCAATCTTCTATTTCATCTACCTATTTTGACCTGCAAAGACTTAGTTATGATTTTCTAAGCTAACTATAAAACCATATAATGTGAAATATTGCTGATGAAATTGCTCAATTTAATTCACATTATACATAGCCTTAGAAACTGTGTTGAAATTTACCCTCTGATATTTGTAGAGATTCTGTGAGTAAAACAGACAGTAGAAGATGTCGATTGAATTATAGTGGTGATAATTTAAATACGGTTAACAATGATAACCAATTAGCATGTAGTCAAGAGATGCTATTTATCCAAACTGAAAAATAATGAAGCTAGAACATTTTACTGTTTCTTGACTACTATGCTTTCTAGATGTCCAGAAAAGGTTTGATTTTCATGCTGTGAATGAATCATTGTTCTCACTGTCAACGAGTGTGAAGAATGAGCTTTGAGGATAGGCCTCCTGAAGTAGGATTTTCCACTAAGTCAGTCTTGCTCCAGTAAATAGTAGGCTATACTTTAAAGTAACTTGTTGTGTTTGTGATTTTGTGAACCAATTGACTATGAAATAATTTAAATATCCTTTATTACTGACCTCTTTCTAGCTCCTTCTGAAGTGCTTTTTTCATTTGATGTTGGAAATGGACCTAGTGAAGTTACAGTACAATCACTCACTTCCTTAAATGACAACCAGTGGCATTACGTGAAGGCCGAAAGAAACATCAAAGAGGCATCCTTACAAGTAGATCAATTTCCTCAAAGGTCTCACACTGCTCCACCTGATGGGCATATTCGCTTGCAGCTCAACAGCCAGCTTTTTGTAGGTAGGCACTCATTTCACAGAATCTTTCTTAGTTGTGGTGGAAAAAAGGAAAAAATAGAAGACAAAAAGGTGACAACTGAATCTTTTGAAGAGAGTTTTTATGATGAGATGGGAGTCTCTTTGAAACATCCATGGAGATGGAGACGTATTTTGACATTACAAATTCAGTGCATTCACCTATATTGAGCTGACAGTTTAAAAACTGTTCTGATTTATTTACAAGCATTCTGTGTGGCTCATTTTCTCATATAATGTTTAGGAGAATAATTGTATTAGAAGAGTGATTCTGTTTTGCTTTTGGATTTGTGTGCTTTTTTCCTCTCTGAAAATTTTTGAAGATCCCAGAGTAAAATGTAGTAACATTCATTATAGTACTGTGTACCTTGAAATCCCTTATGAGTTTGTACAATTATTTTGAAATAATTTGGAGCAGAACTGACAAAAAATGTTATTTGCTTAATTTTATTCTGATAAAACAGTGCTTTTGAAGTGTGACATGACAAATGATGGTGATTCGTTCGAAAAATTTGTCATGCATTTCCTGAACATAATTTGTGAGGATTAGGTATGACTGAAGCAAGGGTTTTCTGGTGTAACCTGTTTTTGCAATTAACTGTAGTACTCTCATGTAGATTAATATGGTGTGTAGTTTATTTTGTGTTTGAGTTGAACAAGCCTTTTGGATAATGCAACTTTTTACAACTCCAAACTATTTATAAGATATTTTCATTTCTTCAATTAAATATAATTTGATTCAGTGGTGGGAGTAGTAAGATTTACTGTTTTACTATTTTTTCTGACAGTCTGCTTGTACAGACTCAGGATTGTCTGCTCAAGCCAGTGAAAGGATTTAGAGAAAAATGAAATATATGGTATCTGAAGAATGGCATTAGCAGAGGCACTTTACTTACATGTTCACTCATTTACTTAAATGTTGTCTCCTACAGCAAGCATCAGGTACCTAATACCTGCCATAGTCATGCATCAGTCTGTCACTAATGTATTAAGAATGACATTTCTTTGGACTAAACCACTGTATTTCTTGGATGTGTATACTCTGGTTTTCCAAACAAGCCAGAACAAAAGCCTGAATCTCCCACCAAAATGCTCATTTTAGAAGAGATAACATCAAATCTTCATATTGCTAGATGCTTTTGTGCTGTTACGTCTGTTAATAAGAACAGCTATGTCAAGATTTTCCATGTAACATCAAGAATTCTACAAACTTTGAAATAGAAAAGTATGAAATCCACATTAAACCAGAAGTTTATTTGAAATGCATGAGAATTATAAGTTGTAATCTTACATATTGTGCAGTATTTTCTGCTTTTGCTTTTTAAAAGAGAGCAAGTGACGGGAAATATGATTAAGTTGTGCAACAAAGGACAAGAGAAATGGTATGTAGACTGCACACCTTGCTAAGCAATCGGGATGAAAAAAATGCTAGTGGTCAGGAAGTGTCCTAAAAATAAACAGTGAAAAAAACAAATGAAGCAAAAATTAGCCTTAGGATTGCCCTGTATCCTTATCACATCTGCTTGGTATCAGGTTTATCCTGACTGCTATTCTTCTGTAGTGAGAGGGATAAACATTCCTGTTATCCAAGAATGGACACAGCTTGTAATATGGGACAGAGTATGTCAGGCCACACACTGTGGGGTTCTGTGATCTGTACCAAAAGACACACAGATGGACAGAGACACAAATCAGTTGAATAGCCAGGAGGATATAAAAAAGTTCAAACTGTACAGCTCATCACTCTCCAATCCTCTTTTTTCTTTGGTTTGTTTGTTTCTTTCTTTTTTTTTTCTTTCTTTCTTTTATATTTTTTTCTCTTTTCCTTTTTTCCTTTTATTCTTTTTTTTCTTTCTTTTATTTTTCCTTTTTTCTTTGCTATTCTTTTTCTTTTTTCTCCCCCTCATCTCTCTTTTCCCCTCTTCCTTTTCTCTTTCTCCCTTCTCCTGTCTTCTCCTCCCCAAATTCTGCATCTTAATCCTTTGTCAGTTAATAGAAGTATGCATCATTGCTTGGTATCTTACTCTGCAAAATCCTTATTTACCATTAAATCTTCAAGTGTTTGCTGTAATTACTTTACAAAAAACAAATCAGATATGCTTTTAAAGCTATTTATAAGTATTTATACATGCATAAGCTTGAAACTTGAAAATCCATAATATACTGTTCAGGAGCTGTAAAGTATAAACACGTTTTTGCACATCAATGCATTTAATTCTTTTAAAGATCATTTAAATTTATTTCAGGTGGAACAGCATCCAGGCAGAAAGGATTTTTGGGATGCATTCGCTCGTTACAGTTGAATGGAATGGCCCTTGACCTGGAAGAGAGAGCAAAGATAACACCGGGAGTTGAACCAGGCTGTCCAGGACATTGTAGCAGCTATGGTAAACTGTGTCACAATGGTGGAAAATGCAAAGAGAAATACAGTGGATTCTCCTGTGACTGCACTTTCTCTGCCTATACTGGGCCGTTCTGTAAAAAAGGCAAGCATGTCTTTTAGTTTTGTCAGTTATTGAAATAGGACCATACAGTTCAGAACAAGATCTTGACAGCAGTTTAAGGAGACGCTTAAATGCTTGTAAAATATTTGTATTACACTAATGTAGAGAAACATTCAACTCATTTTGTTCAGAAAATCTAAGTTTTGCTAAATACTGTCTTCTAGAGATGTGGCCAACATATTTTGCTTAAAGCAGGATCATTCCAACTGAGATTAGCATCATTATTTAATGTTATGCAACTCCTTTGATTATTTAATATTACTATAAGTTATGGACTGTATCTTTATGAATATTTTTTAATTTCTGTCTTGTAAGTCAATCTCAAAACTAAGACTAAATTTGGAAAATGAGATGCGGAAGGTAAAATTCTTTTTATCGTGAGAACAAAGTGAAAACAGGGCTGAGCCTAGTTTTTCAGCCATTTTAAAGGAATTCTTTGGTGATGATGTCATACTGGTAAATGATCTAATTAACATCATGGAGATTGGCTAGTGGAAGGTGTCCCTGCCCATGGCAGGGGAGTTGGAACTAGATGGTCTTTAAGGTTCCTTCCAACCCAAACCATTCTATGATTCTATGACCATAAATTGTCATTTTAATTTTAAGAATGTAAATTTAGAACTTTTTGTATTTAAATATAATTTAAATGAATAATTTAATGAAAAATTATTTGCTTCCTCAATGTATTAAAGGGATTATGCACACTACCTTGTGGCTTAAATGTTCCTCTAAATTAGGTAGCATAACATCTATCCAGCCACCATTGCCACTAGAAGTATGAAGGGCTCATGTGAAGTTCTTCCATACCTTAGCTCACCTGTGGTGTTAATGTCATTGAATGAGGAATGATCCTTTCCTCCTCCCGTGCAAATAGCTGAGGAGACTCACGGTCACAATCTGTGTTTATTATACTTGCATGGGTAAAATGACTCCTGTTGCTGAAAGTGTGGGATAACCTATAGGAATAATACATACGAGAGAAAACATATTGGGTTTGAGGACATGGATAAACAAGGGAAAAAAATCCCAAACAACAAACCCAAAATCATAAGTGTGTCTAAAACTAGACAAAAAGAAGCACTTCATACAACAGATATTTAAGACACTTACCTTATTGGTCTTGGTCTGCCCATGTTGGGTCTTATTTTTTGCTATAGTTCTAAATATTAGTTCCATTTATATTTTATTTTCAGCTTTATTACAATCATAAAGAATACATTTTGTCTTCTTCTGTAGCAGAAATAAATAGAAAACAGAGGTAGTCCTGTTGTGCATGATATTTAAAAATCAAATTACTTTGTGTTTCAGAGATCTCTGCCTATTTTGGGACAGGCACTTCTGTCACATACAATTTTCAAGAATACTACACCTTAGCTAAAAATTCCAGTTCTCACGCTTCTTCTTTCTATGCTGACATGACACTGAACAGAGAAGCAATTACGTTTGCCTTCCGAACAACGCGGACACCAAGCTTACTGCTCTATGTCAGCTCATTCTACAAGGAATACCTCTCAGTCATTCTCACCAGAAATGGTGAGTGTTCAGATATGTCATCTGGAAACAAAAATAAACATCATAGCTGCCAACCCTGATTGCCAGACCTGAATCACAAACTAAGCATTGTTCTGTTGTTACTTTGAATGATATATTTATTTTTCAGCTGTACTAAGCAGTGTTTTCCACATGAAAAACATTCCTTCTAGTGTCGTTTCAATTTTTACTACTGATTTTTATCATGTTGGCAGAAGTAGTTATTTCTGGAAATTCTCTAGAAATACAGTAGAATATTTTTTAAAAGTTTTTAAATGAAACTCAAAAGATTGATCTGTCTGCTACTCACTCACCATGTTAATTGACATTCTCATGTTAAATAATGAAATACATTTTGAAAGTGCATTATCCATTTCCAAATTAAATGGGTCATTACATTCAAGTAGTTTCATAAGCTACTTATATACCTATGACCATACATGTATACACTGCTGTGAAAATACACATAACATAATTGATGTTTCAATTTATGCTGAACATCGGGTGTTAGTTATATCTTTCTTTTCATTCTTTCTTCTATGTCTAGATCTTTTTATTAAATTTTTTATTTAATTAAAAAACCTCACAGACTGAGGTGAATCTTTGGGTTTATCAGCGACTTTGCAGTCACAGTGGTTCTGTGCTCAAAGAAGGTTGTGTGCTTTCCCAAATACAGATTTGGATGTAGAATAACCTTAGCATCCTCCCCATCATGAGAGGTGGAACATGGTTTACTCCTGACTGGCCTGGGTATGGCCTGAGCCTTGCTTTCCAAAAGATGAGTATAAAGTTGTAGTCTATTTAGCTACAGCTGAGAGGAAATCTCTGACATGGAAGCTATGCTGTGCCTTTGTTCTGTTGTGGCAGAGTCTGTGTGTTAGTGTCTGTGACAGTACACTGGGTGTTAACAATAAATGGAAGGTGACCTAGAAGTTGCTAACTGCATCCAAGTGAAATGGCAGATGGCCAGAAGTTTACAGGCCCAGACAGTGTAAGCACTATTAAAGAACAGTACTTTTACAGTACTGAATTCCATTTGATAAGTCACATTAATATGAGTTATCCGACCAACCCTTTCTCAGCTGAATTATAAAAGTACTTACTAAAATCTCTGCACAAATTAACTTTCTTTGCAAATACTTCCTACCTCCAACATTACTATTGTATATGAACTGCACTGTCTGTTCTATATGCAGTGTACTAATCTTTTTGCCCTATTTAACCCTGTAGGAAGTTTACAGATCAGGTACAAGCTGGATAGCCATCAAGATCCTGATATCTTCAACATCAGTCTCAAAAGCCTGGCTGATGGACAACTGCAACACATGAAGATTGATAGAGAGGAGGAAATGCTCTTTGTAGAGGTAATTCAGTTAGATAAAAAAAAAAAACAAACCACAAAGCGGGTTATCTTAAAAAAGTAGAATACCTCAAGCAAAATTAAGTAAAAAGTTACAAAGCAATTACCTCAGATAAACTGTACTTTAGTATCTTAAGTAAATAAAGCAAAGGATAGCAGACTTATGATGTACAGTGAAAATCTACATTAGACAGTCCCTTTGGTATTAATTTTGTCTATTCCAAAAGGTCAATATATCACAATTTTATAGGAAAATCCAATTAATTGTTTGATGGTTAATTTTTCAACATTTATGAAATGCATATGACTACTGATTTTTTTTGGGGGGGTCTTGCATTCTGGTTTCTGTTTCAAATTACATATCAAACTACATTACATCTAGATAATTAATTTAAGCCTATTTATTTGTCTTATTTTCTGTGGACCCTTTCACATTAAAGCAATGTGACTATTAAGGAAAAGATTTTTGTTATTTTTTGCAGAAATTTTGTGATAAAATAGAAAGATTTGATTTGCTAGTATTATATACTAACATGTAAAGAAATCTTAATTTTTAATATTATAATTTTAAAAACCTAGATGTTACAAGTTAGTATTTTGAGGCTAGAGCTGGGTTTGCTTAATTATGCATTGATACAAGGCTTGAAGACAAGTAGTTCTATAGGTACCCTGGGGGCAGAGAATTTACAGTATGATATTTGATCTTTATGAACTAAATGTTGAAAGCCTTTTTTAATGAAAAGAACCTTTTTCATGTTTTTGAAGGCTTACTGCATTTATTCATCTCATAGATGAAAAAGAAAGAATCAGACAAACCAGTAACATAAATAAAGGTTTATTAAGTGGGATGCTTAAGAAGTATTGCAGCTATAGTCAGTGATCTGATGAAGCTAATCATCTATTTCTGAAATAGTTTTTATACTATAACTAACAAATGCTGCCCTCAGCTCCTTTCATTTTTAACCTTGATTATATCTGCTTTTTTGCAAACTTTGACTAATATCTGCCCCATTATACCACTTTACTCTTCACTGAACCATTCTACAGGTTAACCAGAATGAAAGAATGAAGTTTTTCCTGACTTCAGGCACAGAATTCAATGCAATTAAGTCTCTCACACTTGGCAAGATTTTAGGTAAGTGGAACACTGCAAGATTTTCTAAAACTTAGATCAAAATGTCATCAAGGAACTTAAAAAAATAATAACCCTTAATTCACTGAAATACATTTGTTGTCTTAAATTTAATTAGACACTGGGTCACAATCAAGGTATAAGCTTCAGGCTTATAATAATATAATAATAATAACAATAATGGGTAAGTCTTTCCTAAAAATGATCAAGTGGATTCCATTAAAAATAATTTCACAATTCTCTATCCCATTTTGCAATTAAGCATTATGAACACCGCTTTTTTTTTTTTTTTTTTTACTCTCGGGGGAAAAAAAAATTCACTATGAAATCATACACAAAGACCACAGAATGCTATTATTCATGTACCATATTTGAAAACCTCTCTGTGATTACATATACATTAGGTATATGTTAATGTTAGCAAAAACTTATTAGAGCTACCTTTTAAGAACAATTTATGCTATGACAAAATATTTTGTCTCCTGAAGATTCATTGAAAGGCATCTGTATCCCTGTAGTAATGATCAAAATGAAATTTACCTCTCTGCAATTACCATTTTGTTAATTTTGTTAAAATAAAACAGCCTGAAAAAAAAGTCTCAAGCTCTTTAATATTTGTCACATTGGAAAAACTCATTGATAGAGGAAGACTTGGTCTTGCTGAAAATTTAAAGGATATTTTACTTTCCTCAAAAGTTATTAGAATCATAACATCATAGAATAGTTTGGGTTGGAAGGAAGATCATCTAGTTCTAGCCCCCCTGCCATCGGTAGGGACGCCTTCAACTAGCCTAGGTTGGTCCAAGCCCCATCCAACCTGGCCTTAAACACTTCCAGGGATGGGACAGCCACAACTTCCCTGAGCAATCTCTGCCACTGCCTCAAAACCCTCACAGTAAAGAACTTCTTCCTAATATTTAATCTAAATCTCTCCTCTTTCAGTTTAGGGTCATTACTCTTTGCCTTATCACTACATGCCCTTGTATGAAAGTTCCTCTCCAGCTTTCCTGCAGGCCCCCTTCAGGTACTGGAAAGCTGTTGTAAGGTCCCTGTGGAGCCTTCTCCAGGTTGAACAAGCCTAAGTCTCTCAGCCTGTCTTCACAGGAGAGGTGTTCCAGTCCTCTGATCATCTTCATGGCCCTCTTTTGACCTCCAACAGCTCCAGATCTTTGGACTTACTCAAGCAGGTCCACATCCTTGTGTTGAGGGCCCCAGAGCTGAATGCAGTGCTCTAGGTGGGTTCTCACAAGAGAAGGGTAAAAATCACTTCCCTCAACCTGCTACTTTTGATGCAGCACAGGATACAGTTGGCTTTCTGGGCTGCAAGAACACATTGCTAGGTTGTATTGAGCTTCTGATCAACCAAAATCCCCAAGTCCTTCTCAGGGCTGCTCTGAATATAGCCTCCTCCCAGCCTGTGTTTGTGCTTGGGTTTACCTTGACCCAGGTGCCTTGCACTTGGCTTGTTAAATTACACGTTTGCACTGGCCAACCTCTCAAGTCTGTCAAGGTCCCCCTGGATGGCATCCCTTCCCACCAGCATGTTGACCACACCACACAGGTTGGTGTCCTCAGTGAACTTGCTGGTGTGCACTCAATCCTACTGTCCATATCTCCAAGAAAGGTGCTGAGTAGAGCTGGTCCCAGTACTAACCCCTGAGGAGCATCACTTGTCACTGGTCTTCTCTTGGGCATTGAGCTGTTGACCACAACTGTTTCAGTGCAACCATCCAGCCAATTCCTTATCCACAGTGTGGTCCACACATCAGATCCACGCCTGTCCAGTTTAAAGACAAGGATGCATTACAGTGTCGATTGCCTTGCACAAGTGCATGTAGGTGACATCAATCACATCCGTTATCCACAACTGCTGTAACCCCCTCATAGAAGGAAACAGAATTTGTCAGCTTGGTGTTGTCACAATGATGGTAGACAGTTAAAGTCTATGTTGCTACATTTCTGTATCAAGCAAAAGTCCATTTGTACATTCTTCCTGTAGTAGAACTTTTTGTTGCAATAAAAGACAGAGCTGGGATAGTTCATGATATTTAGTAATTAAGGCTACACTGATATTTTCACCATTTTGCTATTAGAGTGTTGTTTTCACCTTTTTACAAATAGTCTTGGGCTAAGTGTAGATTAAATAGGTTTACCAAAATAAGGACTACTGGGAATTTTTACATTTAAGTTTACAGATCTTAAATGTTTGTAATTTCATATGGCCCACCGGTCACCAATGCCAATAGAAATTCTGGGTTTTTTTGATAAAAGCCATTTTTAACAGAAATTATGAACCCTGTTGCAAAACAAGATGTGGGAAATGCACCGCGTCCCTCACTAACTCTTTTTACTTCAACATTTAGCCAGTAAAATGCCTGCAAAAAAGTGATCATTTCCCAGTCTTTAAAAATTTCTTCAAGTAAGCTAAATTGTTAACATGCTTTTTGTAAAAATAAATTCAGAATATTTTGTTATGGAACACAGGGAAAAAAAAAATATTTTTCATCTCAAGTTAGTATAGATAATACATTACTTTATCTCACAGGCTTACAGGAACTATTTACATGTTTTACATAATACCTACCCTAAACCGGAAGATCGAAGAAGTGTTTTCTTCAGACTCAGTTGTTTGTTTAGTTTAGAGGTGTTTCATTACTATGTACCTGAGGTGCTTTCCTGAGATCCATGTATCTACCACCTTTTCTATAGTACCTTTGGTAACAATGTAACAGCTTTGGTAAATCAGTATTTCTGCAAATGTAGCGGTGCCATGATGGTAGAAAACCCTGTTATGTTTTCCCAAAGAATCTCCTACTGATAAGCAAAATATTAACTGAAATAGTCCATCATGTCACTGGTTGGGGGCAATCTCTGCCCCCCATTCAGATAATGTAAGCTGAAAACAAAATGTGTTTGAAATTAGCTTTCTACTCTATTTAATGCTTTCTGTCACATGTATATAAGGTGATAAGAATCTCCTCCCTTGACCTACTGGCAACTTTTTTTTTTTTTTTGCACAGTCCAGGATACAACTTGCTTTCTGGGTTGCAAGCACACGTTGCCAGCTTATACCCATTTTTTCATCCACCAGCATACCAAAGTTCTTCTTTGCAGGGCGGCTCTCAATGCATTCATCCCCCAGTCCGTATTAATACTGGTGTTTGCCTCAGTGCAGGTAGAGGACCCGGCACTTGGCCTTGTTGAAGTTCATGAGGTTTTCACTGGCCCACCTCTCGAGCCTGCAGAGATCTCTCTGGATGGCATTCCTTCCCTCTAGTGAATCAACAGCTTCATTCAGCTTAGTGTCATCCACAAACTTGCTTAGAATGTACTCAGTCCTACTGTATATGTAATTAATAAAGACATTGAACAATACTGATCCGAGAATTGACCACTGAGGAACACAACTTGTTACTGATCTCCATTTAGACATTGAGATGTTGCATGTAACTATTTGGATAAGGCAACCCAGTTAATTTTTTAATGATGGAATAGATGGTTGTGGTTTTCAATTCTGATAGTATTATCAAGAATAGGTGAAAGAATAAATGACCTACAGTGGTAATTGTTTTCATAATGTTGGTAACCAGATACTAAGTAGCTTTTAATTACAATCATTAACATATTAAATAATGAAATTAAAGATCGTGTTTGTAGGCTTTCAAAAAAAAAATCATAATTATTTTTACTGATGATTATTTGGAAGAGTCTTCATGTAGCTAATCTGTTTTCTTCCTAGGAAAAAAGCTAAGACCTCTAGCACAAACAGAAATGGTATCACTTTTAAAGAATAATTTTTCTTTGTGGAATTTACAGTTGAGAAAAGAACTGGTATGTAGGTATGCACAAAGAATAGAAAAGTGAATGATTGTTTAGGCATAACTTTAAAGCAATAATAGCTGAAATATAAACTCTAGAAGAAAATTGTTTAAAATATTTCAACCCACCACTAACTGGTGATAAAACTGAATCAGGAACTTGTAATGTTTTGAAGTGTAGTAGTTTTTGGAGTCACACTCACATGAGGGTAATACTACAACGACAACAGAATTAAAGCTTTTACCATTTTTGGTATGAGACTCAGTATCAAAACTTGTGTCAATTTACTTAAAAATTTATTTGATTCAAGTGTTGAAATGTGCATTTTTAGGCAAATAACAGTCTCTTTTGATCAGGATCAATGTCATCACTTCCAAAGAAACCACACCATTACAAAAGTTCAGATGTGGGCATTTCTTCAGCTAAATGATAGTCTTGCATCTTCACAGTTTTGTGAAGCATGGAGCTACAATGACCTGAGGGGGTGCTTGGCCCAACTTGTCTCAGTTTATGGAATTTGTCCTGAAGAAGACATATGTTATACATCTCTCCCTTTAAAAGGGTAGATGCTATAAAAAAGCTACTGTTTCTTTTCTGAATCTGACTGCTTTAGATCCTGCTTCCTGTGGCATCATATTTAGAGATGAAAGGAGACTTTATGGAGGCAGTGGGAATAGGTAATTAGTGTTTGCTGCAGTAAAGAGGTCTAAATAGAAGGAGGAGTAACAAAATATGAGAATATGTATTTCCTGTACTTTAAATGTTTAGGAAAAACCCACAAGTTTTAATTTAGGCCAGAAAGCTATGGATTTTCTAAAAAATATTTTCAATTGGAGAAGTACTTGTTCGAACTCTTCTTCAGTTGTACTTAGCTCAGGTTTTCATGTTGAAAAAAAATCTGAGAGTTAGCTGCTGAACTAGTTTTGAATTCCCACGAAAAAAAAAAATCAAACTTTCCAGAACCTAAGTCTTCCAATGTAAAGAATTCTGAATTTGTGTTATGCAACATTGTGACAAAATAGGGAGCTTGACTGTGTTAGGACTCACCAAAATTCCTGAACATTAAGTTGTGAGGGAAAAAAGAAACGCACTCAGCCACAAAGTTCACAGGATACAAGCCAAAGGGCTTCTTGTGCTTTTGTTTTCCTTCTGAGAAGGCACTTTCTCTCAAAGCACCCAACACTACAAGAAGACTGTAGAAACCCCTCTTTTTACAGAACTTCACTGAGGAATTAATTAATTACTGCTGAGTAAAGCCACATTTGTGCAGGACAAAGCTTCCAAGCCTTCCTGAGGGTGAGGGTAGTGAGCTGTTGGTGACCTTTTCTTCAATGAGAGTTGTTAACCTTTCCGCTGAGGTAAAGACAGGCTTTCAGCATGATTTACTTAGGTCTGATTTATATACAAGGTTTCACCAGCTAATGAGAATGTGTGTGTTTATAAGCCAATTCACTTAAAGGAATGTATGATTATGGACATCTCCAACAATGGAAAAATTGGTTATTTCAGTAACGAGTAAAACCAAATTTTCACTTGACTTTTAATAAGAAGGCCGATGTCAAGCCAGTAAAAGAATTTGGGCCCACATATGAAATTTCTGTATATTCAAACTATTCTATTCTGTTATGAATTTTTCTTTTCTTATATTGATTCATTTATCTCTGAAATTATAAAATTGTATACTTTAATTCTGTCTTTATGGAAATATCTTTGAGGATAACAATTGCACAGCTTTTTTAAGAGCTCTAATTATGCTTTTATTGATAAAGATAATGACAGAATTGCAAAAATCTCACTGTGTTCTACTGATATGCAAAAATGCAGTGATAATTCAAATTCTTAATTTGAAAATCTGCCTTTTAAAACAATAATGTCTGGGTACTCCCCCAAAACCTTTGCAGTAATGCACATGCTAAATAGAAGTTACTTTAAAAATGATACTTTTTCTTTTTGCAACTTTCTCTATTATATGAATTAGGGAATACATGTAGTAATAAAATGGTAACATTCAGTCTGTTAAAGTTGGTTTAGAAAAGCCTTTAATAGAAGACTTAGCGTAAAATATACATTTTTATGTAGCTCCCACAATTTAAAGTGCATATAATTTGTTTTAATTTATTTTTTGTAATTGGATTTCTAATTTAGTCAGCCAAGCTTGTCAAAGCTTCCTTCCAATACAGAAGCTTTTCAGAATAACTATTTGGGGAAGAGAAAGTTTTCAGTCTTGCAATTTTGGGCAGAATACCAGTATTTAAAAAAATCAATAATCAGGGATTTAATGGAGATACTTTACTTTGATTAAGTAATTCTGTTAGCAAAATATCTGCCCTTAAAGGTCTTGTTTTAAAGATTTTTCTTCTCAATCTCAGCAATAACAAATGACGGTTCTAGAAATAACACCCACTTGTGACTCCTAATTGCTGGATTTTTATAGTTGAAAAAGCAGCAAAAATCTCAGTGACAGAACTGTCTATTCTTTCCTGTCAGTCAAATTGTTTTTTTTACTGCGATATTTTTTCAGTAGTAAACTGCTGAAACAAATGACAAATTAAGGAAAAGGGGCCTAGACCATTTTGGATTGGTTTTAAAAGGTATTCTTTTGTGCACAAAAATTAGAAAAATAATTGTTTAATGACATATTTTTTCAGTGAATTATCTCCTGATCATCTCAATCTGAATCATAAGTAAACCTCAGTAAAAATCAACAGCATAGCAGCATTTAGGTGGTTACATATTAACCACAACTAACCAACCGTGGTTAATAGGTTGAATATATGATATGTGGTTAATATAGTTGAATATATGATTCAATTGTGTGTACAGGTGTAATTAGTTTTAACTGTAATAAGTACTTTTAATGGAAAAAGCCTGGCCATGTGAAAATCTGCATACCAATACAGGCTTGTTGCGCAACTATAAGATTTTATGGCAGTCCATTCCAAGCATGTTGTTAGTACCTCCAGCTAGTAATTTAACTGTGAATGAAAAATGTTTTTGTTTTGTTTTTTTGGTTTTTTTTCAACCAAGCGGATTAATAGGACCATAGAATCATCTTGAGTGGGAAGGGGCCCATAAGGATCATCAAGTCCAGTTCCTTGCTCCTAACAAGACTACCTAACACTAAACCATGTGACTAAGAGCATCATTCAGACACTCCTTGAACTCTGACATGCTTGGTGCTGTGACCACTTCCCTGGGAAGCATGTTCAAGGAATGGACACCCTTTCAGTAAAGAAACTTTTCTTAATGCCCAATCTGAACTTCCCCTGATGCAACTTCATGCCATTTTCTCATGTCCTGTTGCTGGTCACCAGATCAGAAGCTCCAAATCCCCTGCCCCACCTTGAGGAAATTGTAGACTGCCATAAGGTCACACCTCAGCCTTCTCTTTGCCAAGTGACCTCAGCTACTCCTCCCAAGCCTTGCCATCGAGACCTTTCACCACTTTGGTTGCCCTTCTCTGGACACACTCTAAGAGTTTGATGTCCTTCATATATTGAGGCATCCACAACTGCACACAGTACTTAAGGTGTGGGCACATCAGTGCAGTATGGAGTGACAGTCTCTTCCCTCAGCAAGCTTGCGAAGCTGTGCTTGATGCTCCCTAGGGCATGGCTGAACGTTTTAGCTGCCAGGGCGCATGTTGACCCATACTCAACTTGCCATCAACCCAACCCCCCAGATCTCTTTCTGTGGGGCTGCTCTTCAGCCTCCCATCCCCCAGTTTGTACATATAACCAGGATTAACCTGCTCCAGGTGGAGAATCCTGCACTTGCTCATGTTAAATTGAATACAGTTAGTGATTGCCCAGCTCTCTAGTCTATCCAGATCATTCTGTAAGGCCTTTCCACCCTTGAGGGAGTCCACAGCTCTTCCTTATTTAGTATCACCAGGAAACTTACTCAGTGTACGTTTGACGTATGCATCCAGATCATTTATAAAGACATTGAAGAGAACTGGTCCTATAATTGAGCCCTGGATACCCACTGGTGACTGGCCACCAGCTTGATGTAATCCCATTTGCTATCACTCTTTGAGCCCGGCCTGTCAGCCAATAGTTCACCCAACATATTATGGACTTGCCTAATTTTGAGAAAAGATGAAATTGAACAGACACATGAAAAATTTTGAAATCTTCAGCTTTATAAAAGCAAGAAGTTCAAAGTTCTTATCTGATCTTTCTGTCTGCTGACTTTCAGTATTACTTCAGAGAGGAAAGATGGTTAAAGGAGAACTCAAGAAAGAGGTTATTTAATCTGTAGCTTGGTTTTGGATTTTTTGCTTTTTTTTCGGGGGGGGTTGTGTTTGTTTTTTTATTTGGTTGGTCGGTTGTTTATTTTTTTTTTTTTTTTTTTACTAAAGCCTTGTAGGTGGAGTCATTTTGCCTGGCTTTGCTAAAAAAAGTTGAGTACATTAGGAAATGAATTGCTGTTAAGATGCTAAAGGATGCATAATTACAGCTTACTATAAAATACAGTCTCCAATCAACAACCTGTGTGTGTGTGTGTCAGACGTTTTCAGTCAGTTAGTTAAATTTGACTTAAGCACTAAAGCGCAGAAAGGTTTGTCTTCCCTAAACCTCATAATTTTTGACAGCCAGATTGCTTGATTTGATAAAATTTTATTTTATCCCAACAATATTTTCTAATTAATGAGTAAGTTGAACTCTGGATTTTAAATATCTAATTCCCTTTCATATTATACACATACAATGCTTACGAAATGTTTTGTATAGGAAACTAGAAAATTATAGAAAACACTTCACTCCTGAGGTTTTTGAGCCTGCATTATAGTTAGAGATATATATTTTTATCACAAGGTGGTTTGGATGTTCTTGTTACCTCAGTTTAATCTTTTTCTTAAGACATCCTAATCTAGCAGATACTTCAGTGTGATGAGGCAGTAATCAGAAGCAGTGCATGCTGCAGAGAAAACAAACAGTTAAACATCCAACATTTTATATAATCCATCAGTGCAAGTGAGCAGACTCTTGGCTGCTCTGATAATACCTCATCACTGCAACAAGAATAGAGTAGTTGGGGAAAATGCCTCTATGCTATTTTGCAACATTTTTCCAAAACACATTAGACCAGTTTTCACTCTTAACCTAATTGTATTGAGGAGTGAATTGTACATTGGTATTTAAAAATGTTTTGGTAGCCACTGTAAAGATCACAAGTTCATTCATGGGTTCTAGGATAAATTGGAGGTGGAAATTAATGAGACTAAGTTCCCATTTTATTTGCACAAAACCTGAAATCTTACTTTCCTTAGGAGTCTGCTTTGAATAATTAGTAATTCCAGAGCTTTTACTTAAAGTAGAACTGTGTCCTGTAGCTGCACCAGCTACTAAGAAGGAGAAAAATTGACTGCTACTGCTAAACCCAGGACAAACTGTCATAGTAAATAAACTGTTTTCCATTTTCAAAATAGAGCATTAGTGAGCATTAGCTGGTGAATAAATAGAAAGCTCTGACATGGTACATGCATTCAGAAATGTTGGGCTTGTTTTTTTGTGGGTTTTTTGTTTGGTTGGTTTTGTTTTGGTTTTTTTTGTTTGTTTTTTTTTTTTCCTTAGTGGGAAAGATAATGGTATCGTGTAAAATGTATGGTAATCTGCAACAACATTTATTTTTTAGAATTTCACAGAAAATATCTTGATAGAGTTCCAGGATCTGAGGTCTTAGGAAGGTTTTGGTTTTTTTTTGACAGACTTGATGGTGATGGGATGAAGTAGATATATTAATGTGTGGAAAGATTATGATACAAAAATGTACATATTTATGAGAAGAAATCTAATAAAATGTGTATTTTTCATGAATGCATGCTTCATCCTTACCTTTTTGCAGAGTGAAAAAGCATTGCATTTTAATTGAAAAATATTAGTTACATTTGAATTCTTTTGTGTTTATTCCTATTACCTTTTTGCTATAGTAAGTTAAAAGCATTTCTCTCAGCAGACTAACGACTGTCATCTGTTAAAATAAAGGGCTGAATATAGTTGACTGTCTTTTCATTAAAGACAGACAAGAAAGGTATTCAGGGAAACTACGTATGTTGCAGTAACTCAAATATACTCAGAGGAACACAGGTTAATTATTCATTTATTCTTCTGTCACTTTATTTTGTACATTTGCACTATGATTAATTGTGTTCTGTATCTTTTGTTTAACAGAAAACAGCGATGTAGATGAGGAGACAATGAAGGCAAATTCTCAGGGGTTTATTGGATGTCTCTCTTCAGTGCAGTTCAACCACATAGCTCCTTTGAAGGCTGCACTGCATCACAGCAGCTCAGCCCCCATCATCGTTAAGGGACGCCTCACTGAATCCAACTGTGGTACTTTAACTGGATCTGACTCAACATCAAGTGAAACAACCCATTCATTTGCAGGTAGCGTATCATTATCACTTGCTCTGATCTCTGTAGAGTACTCATGACCCGAATCACAGCTGTTGGTTTTGGCTTTTTCTTCCATGTGGGTTAACATCTCAGGAGCAGTTTGAAAAATAATTCTTTTTTATATGTACTTACTTCCTTTTCTTCAGGTTTTCTCTATTCCTCTGAATGTTTTCACTTTTCTCTTTATCTCTGCAAAATATCATCTACATAAGTGCTCTTTCCATGCTTACTGACACATACTAATGCCACTGTACCATAATGTACATGATCTGTAACCATGTAAGGATTACTTGAAAACCCTTCTTCTATTTGTCTGCCACCTTCCATTTTTTTTTCTGTTGCAGATCACTCTGGACCAATAGACAAGGGAAAGCCCTTAGCTAATGCAATCAGAAGTGACTCTGCAATTATTGGAGGTAATAGGGGCCATAACACCACGGGAACTTTTTATTTCTAATAACTGTGAGTCTTTCAGTGCTGAAGTGAACTCAAATTAGTTTTGTGAGCATAAGAATGCTAGTCAAGCTTAATTTTATTACAAGTGGTAGAGAAAAATCAAGCATTGCTTTTAAATGCAGTCAATAGCTCTCATATTTTCTTACTACATAAATTTTAAGCGATCAGTGTTTCTATACATTGGAAAACTTTGATGAAAACAGAAGAACAGGTTTCCAACCTGCTTAATGGTAGTGTCTGTGACTTTAAAAAGTACTTGGATATGTTATGAAAAATAGCATATGTTTAAGAAAGAACAGTCTTTGCTCCTTGACTATGCAAAAAAAGCCCAACATTTTGCTGCTTGAATTGAACGGTCAAGTTCAAAATCTTTTCTTAACAGATTTGAGAAACACAGATTTTCCTTGAGAAAGTGGGATCTAACACTGCTTGGATCAATTCTTTGACAGTCTGAGGCAAATTTCATTCTGGTTCATCATTTGGAAAGCAATGTACTCTTGGACAGACTATCACTTGCACTGATTAACATCTTAAAAATAAAATGCTTGTTAAAATAATAAAAAAGTAAGAAATGATTACTAATGATTTGAAATACTCCAGTTTCTTACTATTTCTCTTGGCTGATTTTATCAGCTCAAACAGAATTATAACTGATCATCCACAAAATTATTTCAGAGCATTTATTTTTAACAGAGGAATAGTGGAAGAGCCGTGTACAGTTCAGTTGTTCCTAACGTAAATATGTTGACGGACCCTTTTTTTTTTGTGCCTATCAGAACAAATATGGCATACATCTTAGGGCAGAGTTCTTAAGATTAAAGTACAGGACTGATAATCAGGATGTGCTTGTTCCATTACTGTGTCTTTCTGACTGATTGTCCTTACGCCAAGATCTATCTCTATTGTAGTGGGGAAGGCTACCAGTTCTGTCTCTTTAATAAAAATGAAGTGTACTCCAAGTGAGCCTTATTTGGGAGAGTTTGGGACTGGGAACCCCAGGAGAATTTCAGTTCTTGCCACTGGTATTGGAGCAAGTGTATGGCTGTGTCAGCTCAGTTTTTTTCTCTCAAGAAATAGTATTGTCTCTTGTGACAATCTTCCCCTCTGAGAATTTCTGGTGATATTTCTTCTCTTGGGATGAGGCCAGGGAAGGAAACTTGTTTTCATTCATTTTTGCAGCATAATTCACTGTTTCAATTTCCATTAGTTACTTCAACCAAAAGATGGCAGTGGGAGGGAAAGGTCATACCCTCCATCTTTTAAATACCAAATAGGTTTCCTTTCTAAGGGTTTTAAAAGCTTCAGCAAAAAAATTACATAGTGGGATTTAGCAGAATAAAGCTTTCAAGGCTTCTCATTGAAAATAAAAGCAATTATTTCATTGGAAGGTGGAGTTAAGGACCTGCAGTCACTTGTGTGTCTGCCATTTGAATAATGATACCTGTTATGGTCAGTGCCTGCCAACAGCCCACTGCATGGTCAGTGACCTTTAACACAGTAGCTTTACAGATACTAAAATAAGAGGTAATAAAACTAGAAGCTTCCTTACTTGTAAAGTGACAATTAAGCCTGTATTATACACACAAACTTTGAGAATTTTACCACTGAGTTCAGTGAGGTCAGAATTTAAAAATACAGCTTCTGAGTTCGTCTACATGTATAGCTGTCAAAACATATTTTGTTATTTCAAAAGATAGATATTATTTTATGTAAGTATATGTACATAAATATCACTTAAGTAAAAGACTGCTTTATGTAGTAGGTAATTTACTGTGGGTGGAGAGTTTTAAGTACTAACAACAAAGGCATTTTTTAAATTCAAGCTACAACAGTTACAGTCTTTTTAACATAATAATAACATCACAATTTTATTTTTATTAAACACATTTGGGATTATGCGCTCACAATTTTTCTGCTGCCTAACTATGGTTGTTTAAAAGTCAAAATAAAGCAAGTTTATGCAGTACAACACAGTGAAAGTTTAGTGTAACTACCCTTAAATGAATATAACTGAGAATTCAGCTACCTTGAACAAGGCAAATTTATAGACAAGCCCTTACTGGATGTATGCGCTATGACTGTGAAACAAAGGAATGACTGTTTTATTTAATCTACAAAAGAAAACATTTACTCAGATCATAGAGTGTGTTCCAGAGAAGAAGATATTACATACAAAATACTTATGTTCCTACCATTAAGAATGGTTGCTCATATTAGGGAACAACAAAAAATGACATGCCAAATTTTTGTTTTTACTCACAGGGATTTTATTTTTCTTGTATTAGTGGCTGGGTTATACAGCAGATTGTTCCTTCATCTAGTACAGCTGAGCCACTGCATTACAACAGTTTCCCAGAGTGTTTAGTGCTTTTTTCCTGCCTGCAGCTTAGTTTTGTTTTTTGTATCTTTGAAAAGCTCATTCTGCTTTCTTCTGTTTTATTTGTAACCTCTGATTCATGAACTTGAGGGCCTGAGACCATGTGAGATGAATGAGGAAGTGAGGAGACTGGCTGGAAGTCCATAAGGTCATTTTTATCACTGTGGGGAAGTATTACTTTTCTTACTGTCCCTAATATGCTCTGCTAGGAGCAGCATGCCCTGGTAACAGTTCAATAAATCTTAAATAGTGACCTATAAAACTAAATTCCTGTTCATTTACTCTCTTATGTGTTGAGAATGTGGCACATATGGTGCCTGATGAAACCCTTATATAAAGCTTGTTCTCCTACTCCTTGATTTTCTGACTGATCAGCTAGAATACCATAATGCAGGCGGATGTACTGGTGATGATTTTACCCTACCAGATGGGGCTATTAAAGCTGTTGGAGAAGGAAGCTTACTCACTGCCATCTGTGTAGGAAGGGACCTTGTTTACTTAGGAACCCAAGATCATGTAGCCAGGCAAAGGAGTAGAACACCTAGGATGTCAAAAGAAGTGCAGCAAATCTGAAAGAGAGGGAAGGAGTCAAGCCTGCATCATTTCACCCTGAACATGAAGTGAGCCGTAATTTTAGTAATTTAGTATTTTAACCACTGTCTATTCATTGCAATAATGCAGTTACAAAAATGTGTGCCTTTGCTAATGTAGATCACAAAAACCTCTTTATCCCATTATGATGTACTAAAAGTAGTTGGAATTTTCTTACCTGAGGCAGAATAAACATTAGAATTTCGTCCTATTTGAACTGATGATAGGTGGTTATAAGCACTGGCCAATTTCCACTGGGGTCTCTATGATGTTTTACATCTGGGTCCCCCCAGTTTTGCAATTTCTTTCACAGATTCTCCTCATTAACTACATTTTCCAGTCAGAACCAGTCACTGTGGTCTGAAATAATTTGTGTGGAGTACTGGGTATGAATGGGCCTAATTCTGTAAAACTATTTTTACTGGCAAGGGACTGAGGCTTAGACTTTGTGGTGTACACTGCAAGAGCTAATAGAAAATCTGGTTTGGCATTCCAGATTGGTACTTTTGTCCTTACCCTGTTCTGCTCTGTTTCTGCTCTCCAGATTCCTTTACCAGACCTTGAGCAGTGATTGATAAGAGAGATGATTGGCAGGTGACAGCTTGATGACAGGACACATGATCCCTTCCTTCCCGATGCCATGTGGTGTGAGAAAGGGTCCTGAGAAAAGGGAGAGTACTTTGTCCATTAATCACAGGATATGGAGAAGGGAGAAAGTCATAGTAGTGCCTTTTTAGTCCCATTGTCCAGCAGCTCCTCAAATCTGCAGATTTCAAAACAATCACCATAAAGCTTATACTACAGTGCTGTTTCTCATTTGAAAGCAGCTATGCCTTCTTATTCTTCAGGCTTTACTGCAATCCCCTCCATTTTGTGATGGAGTCATTCCTTCTTTGTCATTATTTGTTGATCCTTTCTCTTGACTTTTTTCTCTTTTCTTCTCCTAGGTGTGATAGCAGTTGTGATATTCATCCTACTTTGCATCACTGCCATAGCCATACACATTTATAAAAAAAAAGGTATATACTCAAAAAATGAGGCAAAAGGATCTGAAAATGAAGACAGTACTGAATCTGCACTGAAAAGTGAGCTTAGCATGCAAAATACAGCCAGCGAAAATCAAAAGGAATACTTCTTCTGATTGGCATTCATAATTTAATTTAATATAATAATATGACAGTATGACTTTCTTGCTAAGCCAGGGGCTCTCAGTGGACAGAAAAAGCTCTTGCACTCTACAGTAAATGCAATGGATTTGAGACTTACTATATTGCATATGTTTGGTCTCAGTGATTGCTGTAGGGGACCTCTTTAAATTACATGCATTCCTTAGCTATTATACCGTAAATGCATTTTATGTAACAGTGAATTAGATATTGTAACCAATTTCATTGTTGGTAGTTTCCGACTGTTCTGATGTTACCTTCTACAACTGAAATTTAATGTACACACTGAATATGATTTTTGAATGGGAAAATTGTTGTGAAGTTATTCTTTTATTTAAAATTTTATTCTGAAATTTTGTTCAAGGTGAAAGGTGGATTTGAATAATTTGTGGTACTAAAGAAATTCTGCTGTGTTGCATTGTAGTGATCCCTCTTACTTCCTCGAATGGAAAATGCCTTTTGAACTGCTGTTGGCTAGTGTCAGCATCTGCTTGGAGTCTGGTGTCCAAAGCAAACTGTACTTCTTTCTGTTGGGATGTAACCAATGTCATCACTATCCTTTCTCTTCGGCAAGCCTAGCAAGACTTAAAACTGAAATGTGTACAGGGTGTTGAAATGCTGTAAAATCTCCTTTGTAATAGGTTTTCACTTACGGTCAAGTGATGGCACCAAGAGACTCTTCTAGGCATTTTAAATAAAATTGGGATCACAAAAAACAAACCACTTTCCTGGAAAGATCAAATAATATGTTAAGCATGGTTAAATTAACATGATAATCCAAAAGATGGTCAAGATTATTGTCCCTGGTAATCACGAATGTTTCTTTAGTCAAGAAGTGCTTTGTGCACTAGATGTATTCTCTGAAAACGTTGTATCTATTATCAGCTCCAGATCTCAAGATTAAGTTGTTCTAAATTATAGAAATTATTTATGATTACTATGGCAATAGAAGTAGGGAATTTAATACAGAGGCTGCTACTTGAATACTTTTGTTCTTCACCCTTTATAGTACCTACTATACCCCTGCAAGATAAGATCTGATTATGCCATTCAAAATTAAGCAGGTGCTTATTATACTGAGTAAATAAGAGCTGTCTATGATATTGTATAAACAAATTATCAGATATAAAGGGTGGGTTTAAGTTGTTTAAACAGAGTTTTTTGTAAGGTCACTTTAAACACCACAAGGTATCTGAAATACCTATGTGGCCTGGTAGGAATGCTGGAAGTTCTACAGAAGCTATGTGTGTCTTGGTATGTGACATCTGGGAATCGAGTAGAATACCCCAAGGCATTGAAAATGGCACTAGATACCAATATTTATGTATCTGACACACAGACAAAGGATTTTTTTTTTCCCTATACTGAAGACTATGTGCCTAGAGCTTGGATCTGAGAAAATAATCAGGAATTCTGTGCCCTTGTAGACTTGAGTTTAAAATTTAAACAGCTTTCAGAATTGATTTATATCTGCTCCCATTGAAAGCGATGGTAACAGTCATCATTCTTCTCCTCTTTCAGTGAGGAAAATCAAAGCTAGACCCTAGACTGTGAATATTAGAAAATGTTTATCATAGATGCCCAAGAACATTAAAAAACATGGAAACATGACATGGTGTGTCAAAACCTTTAATATGTACATTTATTTACATAAACAGTAGTTGTAAATATAAATGTCCAGCAGATATCGTCTTTTAAAGCTTATTTTCTTCCATCATTCTTTATCTTCTATTTTCAGAATTCTTCATTTCCTTTTCTGCTTCCTACTGTACAGCTTTTCCTCATTTTTATGAACGTATTCCCTTTTTTTGGTACCTAGAAGATCTGCAGTCAGAAATTGTTCAGATTAATATGCAGTGCTTTCTTATTCTTCCCATATTTGCAATTCTGTGTGTGTCTCTGGTATATGAATAAGGCTGGGGACTGAGGATCAAGAACAGGCTAGCCATGTCATACATACATGCTAGTGTGTTTGCTGATGCAGTTTGGTCCATGATAATAGGTCACCTTTAGAAAGAAGAGAATATGGTGAAAGAATGATACTGGACTGTTCATGGCAAGTGATATGCATGAGAATACCTATTTTGTGGATGGGGAGTGGAGGAGATGAAAGCCTCACACAGGTCATGAGAAGAACTTAGTTAAGTTTGCTACTTTGGGTGCTCTCAGTCTACCTAGTTACTTAGAATTGAAAATTATGAATCCTTCTTTTCAAGGGTCTGACCCAAATTGCTTTGAATTAAAGAGGAGTTCTTCCATGGACTTCTCTGTAACTTAAACTGCCTGCTTCCCTTCCCACGACAGATATGTCAGTGTCCACCTTTTTATGTCACATCAACAAATCTCTCAGCAGTGATGAGTCCTAGTCAACCCCATTTTTATCAGTGTGAGATTTCATAACCATGGGGGACAAAACTCATATGAAAATTTTGATTATAATACATTAGATCACCAAAATGAATATTTTGAGTGATTGATAAAAGACAGACTATTCACACAGGAATTAACCATATACTAATTTTTTTTCTTGCTTTTACTTCTATTTCCTGTTTTATTTTTGTTTTGTGTCGTCTTGGAGGAAAAAGTGTCTTCCCTTAGTTTGTTTTCTTCCAACTGAATAATTATTTTCTTTCTGTATTTATCAGAAATTTAAAAAACAACAGGAAGGGTAAAGCTAAGCAAAACCCCTATTTCACAGCCTAATTAGATAAGAGGGGGAGCCTATAAATACTTGCGTAAATTGCACATTATTTCATTCAAAGACCTTTTTCAGGCATTTTATTATGTGAAGGAGTCTAAAGGGAAAACCAGAAATAGATTCTGTTCAATGCACATCTATCTGCAGATTTGTAGCATACAATAATTATGTTTCTCTGAAGATGCAAATGCCCATTTTCATACATAGGAAAAGTGATCATGTATTTGTCACCTGAATTCAAAAGATACAAGTTCACAGTCAACGAAGCAGAATTTTCCATCACTTGCTGCATTTCTATGGCTACAAAAAAATGGTGGCACCAAAGTGTAATGAGGCGTAATACAACATTGTGCTGTTCCTTTTTTGATTCTCTATTCCAGTGTATGACCTTTCACCTCTCTGTTAATAAACACTTTTTAAAATAAAGTGAGGAAAATATTTTTTAAGAATTTGTATTAAAAGGTTTAAAACTGACAACAATATAATGATTTTTTTTTTAACAGTAAAAATATGTAGAAGTGCACAGAATAAATTGGTGAGTGTGGTTATTTATAGATATTAGTGAGTGTTAATGTAACCAATTTCCTAAGCATTGACATATTTTCCACGGCAAAGATATTTTTTTCTCAAGTACATTAGAAAATAAATAACATTTATGCTGGTACCTTGTTAAAATTTTGTGTGGGTGCTAGCTAAAAAGGGCTTATAATTATATAGTCAATATTTAGTGAATAAATATGATTTAGTTATGTTTTGGGAAAACATTTTCAAGTACATCCACTGTTTAGATGAGGAATAAGCTAACTGCACAACTTAACATGAAATCTAATAAAAGTCAAAATAAATTTACAACACTATTATTCATGGCAATGACATAGAAAGAAGAAAGTGTGTAAATGACAAAACAGACAGAATACCTAGAGGATTTAGATTTGTAGAGTAGGGCACATAGATTTAGATTTAGATGCCTGGAAGCCTGCTGCACCAGTGTCAGATAAAATCAGAAGATGCAACTATTGCAAGTCAGTAAAGGATTGATAAGAAAATACCCTTTTGAAATAGAATTAATTACTTTGAGAAATAATTGTAACAGTTTGTCTTCAAGAAAGAGTTGTAGCTGTATAAACTATGGGGTGCCACAGGGGAAATGTTCTTTGTAATAAAAATGTATTTGCTAAGTCAGAAAACTTACTGCTGAAAAAGCATGTGCCCTCTTGGGTGCATGCTCTGGAGTGAGCATGCAAAAATGCCACATAATTTCATCAAATCAAGCATCTAATTCTACAGCCAAAAGTATAATGAATCCACAGTGTTTCTGAGCATTTAATGATTTTGTGAATTATCATGAAGGAATAAAAATGAAAAATCATACAGAAATCAGAGCTTAATGAAAAGGTGCAGTAATGAAGGTACTGAAGTAATTTCAGTGCTTTATTTTTTTTTTTAAGTACACACTAGAAGATGCCTAAAAGAATAAGGAAAAGAATTTCCCTTTAAATTTATTCTTTTTTGAACCTTATCTTGGTGCTTTTTGGTGGAAAGGAAAGGTTTAATGTGTTTGTTTACAAAAAGTGCTAAAGCTGCTATTATGAGAAACCATAATAAAAATCCAAAGGTGTTTATAGACTGTGCTTTGCTAAGAAGCCATTCTCATCCTCATTTTTAAAGGACTGTCTGAAAAGTAATTTTTGACAATAAGAGGCACTGTTCTTTGAATATGTTGTCTAAACTTCTTAATCTGTGCTCTTACAATTGTTAAGAAAGGAATCAGACATCACAACTGCATTGCTGGGAGGTGGATGCCTTTCCTTCAAACTGTAACATTTAGTTTCATAGCTATGATGAAATTCTGATGTTGTTACCATTTGGTATAAATAGCACTGAATAAATCATGAATAAATTCCTTATTAAACACCATGGTAAATCCACAGTAAAAATCCCCATAAGCATGCGAGCAAATGTGCATGCGCACACACACATGTATATAAATGAGCTATGTAGTCAGAGGTAAGATTCTTGGGACTTTACCATTTCTTTTGTATTATGTCAAGTACTGAAAACCATCCATAGTTCAGAAATACCACTCTCCCTAATGTTGAAAAAATATCCAATTCATTTCACAAAATACTTAGATTTTCACAAGACTTTTTCCAGTTAAAAACAAAAAAAGGGCTTACAGCTTGTAGTTTCTTCCAGAAAAGTAGGTAGAGAAGATGTAGACAACCACGCTGGTAAGTTCTCTCTGCCTTTTTATTTATTTATTTTTTTTATTTTATTTTAATTCCTTCATTTACATCCAGGACTTGAGGAATCATTTGATTAATAGAGAAATAAATTGTTATTCACACATGCAAAGTCACTACATCATATTCATCATATTTTATATGCTGTCCAATATATGTCTTGGAAATACACTAATCACTTAATAATTTTTTAATCAGCTATGATGTCATTTACCAATTCACTTAAGGTGTATTTCTGTGAGTCAGTTAACTAACTTTTAGGAAGCATCAGAACTCGTGCTTTCAGATTAGATGAGGCAGCGGGTACCGATGAAAGACTCCTAAATCTGCAAAAGAGAAACAGCTACTCAAAATCCTTCTTAAGTACGAGAAATTTAAAGACGTTAATCAGATTTCACAAGTATGTATCTGTCATCAAAACCTAGTGATAATAGCATGAAAAGAATTATTAAAATAATAAATATATTATTCAGCAAACCAGCAGGTACCAGATATGACTTGGTATTATTTGTATGTTACACTTTTTAATACAACATAGTCTTTGGAATCTTGTTAGAGCTGTGAACTGATGATTCTATGTTCTGAAAAGCAAAAGTACATTGCAAGCAATTTATAAGGCTGATGCTAACTTAACTGAAAGCAGCCATCACAAAATCTCAGTTAAAAAAGTAAAGGTTGCAAATACATCCCTCCCTCCATAACGTAAGTTCAGTAACGGATGCCTTATAAATTATTTCAGTAATTAACAGTTTTTCAGCACAGTTCTCCAATAACAGAAGTGTGTGAATTGAGCTCTGAGGAGCCCTAGAATACCTATAGCACCCTTAAGTGTATGGCCTTAAAAACAGCCATTAACCTTTACACTCTGTAAATACAATAGGATTAAAACACTGAAGTTTTGACTAGCCTGCTATATTAATATTTGTGAAGCCCTTTGAAGATTAAAGCCTTTATATAAATGGACAGTGTGATAATATAAATGTGATTCTATCTTTTATTTATCAAATAGTGTTATGGTAAGTAACATTAATTATCTGTATTTATTTTCATACATTTATTTCAAGAGATATTCCTTTTTCTTTCAGTCAAAAATAATAGAATTTTCCTGTTCATTTATGCATAGAGTTACACATGAATAAAGAGGAGAAAAACAGACCTTGGACTATTTGGTGTCCAAGACTGCATGTCTTCTTTAATCACCAAAATAGAGCCCAGAACATTTTCATCTAACTAGGTGGATAACAGTTGAAGTAAACAAGATAGGTGTCATGTAGACAAACACAAAACATGGATCATAACAACACATCTACAGTTTTATAAAATGTTTTCTGCTAATTTATTAGCTCAAAGGAAACATCATTTATATATTTTAAATGTAATTCCTAGTTTTTCCTTAATAGCTTCAGCTGCTTTATTAACCTATTTTTTGATAATTTTAATTACCACAAAGTTACTTTTCTAACACCAATAACTGCGAGGCTTATCATATTTTATTTTTTAGATGATAGTAAAAAAATTTACTATGTTCTAACACATTTAAATCTATTTCACATATAAATACTCCTTATCTAGCTAAAATCATATTATGCATTTATTAACAAGCATGTTTTATACAAAGCAGCAAATCGAAAAGTAAGCATATACTAGTTTGGGTTGTTTTTTTGTTTGGGATCAGGTTTGGTGGTGTGTCATTCTTCCCTCCCCCCCATGGTAATCAAACAGGAGGTTGTTACTTTTAGATTAATCACATATTGGTTGTGAACAAATTATTTTAAAAGGCTGCTACAGGATGCTAGTACTTAATTTTAAAAACTGTGGACACTCTTACTAAGAAAACACTCAGAATTTTTCAGTAGTTGCAGCCCTTACATACAGCCTTTTTCTTTTCCAATTAAAAATATTAGCAAATACTCCTTATATGGTGTAACCTTTTTTTCTTCCACTACATTCAGTGGCACTAGAAATATCTCAAAAAAGAGTAACCACTCAGTCATGATCCCCTCACCATGAAAAATGGTCAAAAAATTTACCTACAAAATAATCTGTTATTTACAGATTGGGTCAAGCCGTCCTTTAGCGGTTACTGTGTTTTACTACAAAACATTCAGGGCTTTCTTCTCCCCATGAAATTAATATTTAAATGGTTGGTTTGGTGTAGTGGCCTGTAAATCAGTAACTCATATTTCTCATATTTGGATTATTGGTGCTTTGTTGCTATGATTTTGTCTCTTTGATGTTCAAGTTCATATGTGCATGCCTGATTCAAAGTCATTCTTCATTAACTTATTCATAAACATAAAAGTGACATTCTTCAGGTATCTTACAGACAAATCCTACTCGAAACTAGCAGTTAAGTATATAATGGGTTTTTAAAAATGTGTCATATATTCTTTACATTGCACATTGATAAAGTTCATTAATTATTACAGAGCATACTGTGATGGATTTATGATTTATTCCCAGAACACATAGTGGGAATGAAAAGGCAAAATTCCTAGAAAAGGAGAAGGCTATAAACCCAGAATTTACTTTGTTGATAAAAATGTTTTTAAAGAAGTCCTGAAAAACTGTTTTTATGATATTGTTGTGCAGCTACTTTTCAATTCATACAAAGTGTTTATTTGGAATCATGTTATCAAGCACATCTCCTTTCAATTATTTCTTTTGTAAAAACAAGCTAACAGTAATTTTAATTTCAAGCTGATGTCTAGCTGGCAGTTTTCCTTGATAAAATATTTCAATCTATAAATTAAGCTCAGCATGAAATGTCTAGTATTTACCTTCTCTCTGCAAAATAATAATAATTAACAGTCCCCTGAAATAGTAAGATCTTTGAATGTCTAGAGTTGCCTTGACAGTCTTATTTTATAATTACAAGTAAATCTATTTAGTTAGGAAAACATTAGCAAACTCTTGTTATTCAGTACTCTGGAATGGTTAAGTGCTACACTTGAGAAGTGAAATGTTTTTAAAATGAGTCAAATAATGCTTATTAAGGTAATAATGCTGCCCTTGTGCAGTACCTGCTTGCCCACTGTAGCACCTACTAGTCATTAGATGAAGTCATTTCTGAATTACCAAATTCACCTTAGAGTTGTGTAGTGTGCTGCAATATTCTTAAAAAAAAAAAGTATGTTTGCAGTAAACACATCTCATTGATTCACAATAGCCTTTTAGAACTCATTTTCCTTTTTTTTTTCTTTACCACTGTAATGCTCATAATTATGTAACTAGTGGAGACTCTATAATTGTAATTACATATAAGGTTGCTGCAATAGAGGTTGCTTTTCCATTAGGTAGCTGTTTTACCATCAATTAGCTTCTAATAGGTCAGGGTATTCCTTTCTTCCTCACTGTCAGCCAGCATGGCTGTCCTGTTTCCATCTTGCTGAACTGTTTCCCTCCAAATTGTTTGCATTTCAGTGCTCCTGTGCTGAATTCCGGGTAAAAAAAACCCTATGACCTATCAGGTCTCCCAAGGACAGGATAATCCATTCTGGCTAGCCAAACATCACCGGTAGTGTAGTGCTTCTTTGCAGTTCTAATTTCATCTGGAAGCTGGAAGGAAACATGAATACTGCTGTTTCTACAGGGCACAATGGTGCAAGGCCCCCTGTGGCAGCCACATATGGGTATACCTAGCCTGGAGACTTTTTCTTATTACATGCTCAATAAAATGAGTAAGAAAATCAAGGCTGGCAATTTCTGCTCAGTCCCCAGAAAGGAGGCACATGACCTGAAACGCTGTCAGTAGGGAGGCTCTGGTGCAGACTGTGGCTGACCTGTTCTGCCCAGATTGCTGAGGGGCAAGGTGCAAAGGAGGAGCTGGTGCTGATGGTTCTTCTCCTGTTAGTGGAGAGAAAATCAGCAGCGTGACCTTTGGTACACTCTTTGAAGGCATTTCTAGGGAAAAAAAAATACAAAAAAAAAAAAATATAGGAGCCACATACAGCAATTGAGCACAGCTCTGTTCCTGTAATGGACAGCCAGTAGTGGTAGACCAATAAGGCATTACAGCCTCTCCTGAGCGTGTGATGCAGTAAGTACAGTGCATTTGCTGGGAAGTTATGGTTCTCTTACCAACCACAAATTTCCAGGCTGGGAAAATCTGTGTGTGATCTCTATTCATTATCTCTATTCATTGGGTTACGTGCATTATAGCATAGCTTACTTACCTCCTGCTGAGAACTGAGACATTTCACTCAAAATTATTGGATCTTGTTCCAACAGAAAATGTCAGAGACTACCTTGGCTCTACTCCATATACAGTGATGTGAGGCAAGAAAATAATACCTCATAATGCCTTAACAACAAGCTACTAGAGTCAGTCATTCTCCCTTGGACAGGATAAACAAGATTTTCTAAAGCACTTATGCTCATTTAAGGAGCAGGTAACTGTTCAACCAAATGGCTGAAATTAGAAGGGAGCTGTAAAGGTCATCTGGTCCAACACTGCTGCTCAAGCAGAGCCACCTGAAGACAGTCACCCAGGTCTGTGTGCAGATAGCTTTTGGATGTCTCAAAGGATAGAGACTCTGCAACTTCTTTGGGCAACCTCTGTCAGTGCTTTGTCATCCTCATAGTGAAAAAGTGCTTCCAGATATTCAGAAAGAACATGTATCAGTTTGTGACCAATGCCTCTTGTTCTGTCACTGAGCAGAACTGGAAAAAGCCTCCTTCACACTCTCTCTGCAGGCATTTACATACACGGATGAGATGCCTCCAGAGTCTTCTTTTCTCCAGGCTGAACAATCCCAGCTCCCCCAGTCTTTTCTCATGGCAGAGATCTGCAGTCCCTTAATCATCTTTGTGGCCCTTTCCTGCACTCTTTAGTGCTGAGGGTAGGCGAAAGGATTACCTCCCTCAACCTGCTGGCAATGCTTTGCCTAATGCAGCTAGGATACCACTGATCTTCCCTCTATAAGGGCATGTTGTTGGATCATATTCAAGTTGCTGTCCACCAGGATTCCCAGGCAATTTTCTGCAATGCTGTTTTCTAGCAGCACAGCCCCCAGCATGTACTGGTTCATAGGGTTATTCCTCCCCATGAATGGAGTTTGTATCCATAAAAAATAACATTAATATTATAAACATCATTCATCAGCCAAATATCTTCAGAAGGTGTAGCATTTACCTGATGGTACTTCTCCTTACTGCCCTTAGGGGCACTATCTAGTACTGATTTTTTTTTTTTTTAACTTAAAATGTGCAAAATTTCATTTTTTATATAAATATGTAACTAGGCTATATAAAAATATTTCAGCAAAAGCAGTTAAAAGAGATTCAGTAATCATAAGGTTTCAGAAATATTTTTGTTATTGTTTTCCTACTGGATTTGCCATGCATCTCTAAGACTGAAGGAGAGTGAAGAGCTGTGTTCTGCTTTTTATTTCAACTGTGATCAGATCTCAAACTTTTTATTTTCTTTAAAGTGTCAGCTTCTCAGGGATGTGGCTTCTCATTAGAAGTAATGTGGAGACATGACTTGTAGGGAACAGCATTAGACAAATGGTCACCTTTTTTCTTCAGGTTTGTTAGGCTCTCCCTCACCTGTACCTATTAAAATAGAACTTATTAAAATAGAATTATGGAAAAAATTAACAAAACGAAACAAAACAAACCCTAAAGCATAATCCTATATGATATTATGGTTTTTTTTTAGTATAATTAGTACAAAATGCAGTAAATTCTTGAATGAGTTCGTTTGTGAATATATTGCATATTTCAAATATAAAATTATGTAGGCTAGAATAAAAGGAAAAGTAACCTAAAACCTAAGAAAAAAATGTTGAAAATTATCAGAACAATATGTAATAATAGACTGTCAAATATCTATGTATCTTTAGGATATACCCAGTAACAGAAGACTTTGAAATAGATATTCAATACAGTAGTAATTTTCAAGATTCTATTTGGTTTTCTAAATAGTATTTATTCTAAAGTCATATAATTTCTGTAAAAAAATGCCACAGCAGAAGCACAAACTGTTACAATGTAAATAGCTTGAACTACAGTTGATACATCCAGAGCTAAGGAGATTAGTATATCTGATGACTTAACAGTTTTAACAGTGCATTTTGTTAAACCATGTATTCCTTATTTAAGACATCATTCCTTCTGGATTTTTGTTGTTTGTTTGTTTGTTTTATTGCTTATAGTCTGATAGGAAATTCAAGCTGTCTACATTATTGTTATTATCTTAGTGGTGCCAAGAGATTCAAACTTAGACAACAAACCTGTTGCAGTAATGCAAGAATACACACACATGTAGACATACAGTATGAGATGGATTCTATCTAGAACAGACTGTCTAGTAAATGGCAGACACAGGCAAAGTAAATGAATTGACAAAAACACTGGAAGTTGCAGGAAGTTCATCCTATTATTCCTTTTCTTCTCTTTAACCACCAGCTCAATTTACCTCCACACAGAACATTTTCTGCTTGTCTTATACAGACAAACATCTTCTCTAAGCCAAGAGGCAGGAGATGCAATAAAATTACATATCCTCTAATGTACATTTTCAAATATAAAGTGAAAATAAAAATACCTAATCCTTAATTTTAATCTGGTTCTAATGAAAATACCATGAAAACATTTTGAATTATAAAACTAAAAGACTGTCTTTAGCCACACTTCTTCAAACAGCTGTAAATAATATTAAAAACCTATTATTTTATTCTGTCCATGTGTGTGTCTCTCAGAATGTTGGGGGTGACTTGTCAGTGAATTGGATTATTTGATGACAATGTAAATGTAATAAGAATTGAAAGGGATTCATTAAAACTGAGTGTAATAATGTGAAAACTTCATATTGAATGGTTACAAGCTGGTTCCCACTGTCATCAGGCTATGACATTCAGTATTTCGCAGGACAAGGGGCAACTCATATATTTACCTTGGGAACTTACCACAGCGTGTCTCTCATAATTCAGGGTTGGTTTCTTTTCACCATGAAATGCACTGAAATAGTACTTTGGAATATAACTTTTTTATACCTGGGTTTCTATTTGAATAAGAGATTAAAATGATCAAGAAGGTCTCAGTGGCAAAACTGTTGTTGCTACCACAATAGTATCAGTTGCTCCTGATTTTTTAATGCAGACCATAGACATTGTTTTGCTCCGTGGATATATTTCTAGATATATATTTCTAAAATTGTTGTTTTGTTTTTTTTTTTGTTAAATAATTATTCCTGAAGTGCATGTGAGTTTGTATGTCACATGAAGGGGGATATATTAACCAAACCATTATGGCTAATTTATTTAATGGGCAAGAAATTTATATTTTAAAATACAACACTGCTGGGTTAGCTCTCATACATTTTATAATAATAGTTTTATTTTCCTAACACAGTTGACAAGCAATTATTGCCCTGGGGAGCTGACCTTGTCTGTGGGCAATTTTCTGAGATCTGCTGGCAATGCTCTTCAGGGTGCTTCCCAGATGAAAAGCACTGGTGAAGGCTCACTAAAGTCTTAATCAGTGTCACTCTAAACAAAGCAAGGCAGGGCAGCTAGCTCAAGGTGCCAGGGCCCAAGCAGTTAGCACCTGTCCTTTTTATTTGAAAAGTTATTCTGACCATATGTGCCCATTCAGGACAAGAGAAAGGAGGCTAAAACAGGTTCAGATGGATACTTTCCTTGCAGGGTGGTGAATATATCAAGTACAGTGAAAATACAAGAGGTCTTTATGCTAGAGCAATGCTTATGGAAGTGCATTTAACAAATCAACAAGTATTTCTATTTGAGACATGTTTCAATCACGGGTATAAATAAAGAGGTAACTGCAGTCATAAAGTAATCTTCATGAATATGAAAAAAATTTTCCATACTTTTACAAAAAAGTAAGTCACACCATTGGTTTACTAAAAATTACAATCTGTCAACCTCAAAAAAGTATTTATATAAAAGGTTTTAAACTAAGATTTTTGTAACATGTAATCTTCTTTATGCATGAAAATGGAACTGTCAGGAGTTTATGCATCCACCAGCTAAAGAAATTCCTTGGAATCAAATTATTGAAGCAGTGACACCTACCTCAGCTATAGAACTGAGTAAGAGGATGAAGGCTGGAAGGACCTCTTTTCTGGGATGGGAGGCCTTTCTCAGTGCCATTGAAGAGAATGGACTCTTTTGGCAGAAGCTGACCGGTATGATGGGTAAGAAAGAGGAAGAGGTGGTCAAGTGGCTGCTGCCATTCTTCAGTTGGGCCACTGGAGCTGGATATCACCCTTCCCCACATTACGTCTGTGGCATTACAGGGTGAAATGTTTTTCAGTGGACATCAAGGCACAGGATATTCTGTACTCCAAAAATTATGAAAGCAAATTTCTTAGTTCCTGTATCAGAATTTATTCAATGCAGAGCAGAGACAGGCAAAGAATAGCATTAGTGGATTTTTAAGGAAGAGTCAGTGGAATAGACTGTAAGAACCAGCAGCAGTAACATCAGAGTGGAATAACAATTTTAAGAGCTTCCTATATAAAGAAGGTCAAAAATTCACAACTGTAAGAAAAATTTGCAATTGACACAAACCATAAAGTTTCTCTCTTTAGGATTTAATTGCTAAAGTTTCTTCAAGACCTCAGCAATACAGTCATGTAAATTTTATATATATATCAAAAATACATACATATTATGTAAACCAGTTTGAGTCCTATGGTGTCTTGTTTTCTTGCCCCTACTGTGCTTTTCTTTTTCCTCACTTTCACTGCATCAAAGGCAAAAAATATGTTCTGTTTCCTCACTTAAAAGCATTTTGTGGTTAGAATGGGCATGATGATTTTGTAACTGCCTATCACTAAAAAAAATTCCATCTATGCTGTACACCCCCCAAAAATAGAGCTTTATTTTCAAAAATGCATTCTTTCTGTGCAGCCTTGAGTGTGAGTTCTAATGGAATTTCAAGTTTCTTAATACCATTAGGTTTTACTGCTTCTTATACAGAATGGAACTCTGAAGAATACCTTGTGAGTTCAGGTTAGAAAAAGCCTATATGTAAGAACAGAAAACAAATGCCATTGTAGCATACAGACTTATAAACAAAAATATTATTGTGACATGAGTGTAATATTCACTTTTCATTTAGTATTGAGTTATTGTAGTAAGAGTTACAAACCACACATGTAAAACTATAGCAGCTGAGCTTGCAGAGCTTCAGTTAGCAGTGTGGCATATCTTTCTACTATTCTCCTAAAAGACGGCACGAGAAATATCTTTTTCTCAGCACTGTTTCCCAGTTTTCAAATATACAAGTGCAAAAGCCAAAGTAGCATGTCATGATACCAGGCAAGAGGGAGATGATCAAGGTAGCAGTTCAGATGACTGCTTCACTTGTTTGTAGTCAGAACCGTTTTCCTGTTATCAGAAGTGTTGCTCACTGCCCCAGAGCAGACCTTGGAAGTAAGAACAGAGGTCACCAGACTGCCTGCAGGGAGGAAAAAAATAATCTAAAAATGCAGCTAGGCTTTCAAATGCTGCTGCTTCCTAGTGGAGGTTTGTCTTTTAATCTTACTGCAGCATAGCTTTCTCTAAAAATTCCCTCTTCTATTAATTTGCTGATGTGAATTTTGGAGAGAAGGGCTGAGATTTTGGTCTAGCCAAGTAAGAATATATTCATCATGTGATGTTACCTATAAATAATACATTCAGAGCAAGGCTAATGGGTTCCAGAATAAAACCTGTGACAGGGAATGGGTAGGGAATGCAAGCACCTGAGATATGCTTGCAGGTCAGTAATTCATCCTTGTCTCTAGACTTTCTACAGTTACTAGGAAAAAAAAAAAAAAAGTAAAGACTCAAACATTAATAAAGGATGTCAGAGGTGGGGACACTCTATGTTAATCCTGAGTCAAAGTTTGTATTATGAACACACAGCAGTAGTTGCAAATGTGCAAATATTTTAGTCAAAATTAAGCAGATAGATAATAGCTTATTTTAGTTGTGAGGTATATATAGTTTATGAGCACTCAGACAATAGGGAAAAAAAGCCCAACAAAAAACTAAACACCACCACCCCACCCCACCCCCCCAAACCCTGCTGTGTCTTCGTGGCTCAGAAGGAAAAAAGATTATGATACTTAACACCTCAAGGAGAGATACAAATATTGAAAATCTCTTTCTCAGGAACCTCAATAGTAAACAAACGGCACTTGCCAGCAGCAATGTCTCTATTCCTTGGTTTATACTCTAGACACATTACCAGGTTTATCTCAGGTTTTGGTGGGGAAAAAAAAAAAAAAAAAAAAGATAAATCCAGAACTAATTTTAAACAAGGACTCAAAGTCACCTACAAAATATATTTAAAACTCCTTCTATTTATTTTGCAGCTGAGAATCTGAAAATATATAAAACATATTTGTCTATAGAGAATACATTTTGTTACTTCTATCTAACTTGGTAGAGGAGGCACTATGAAATATTAAATGAGAACTAGAAGCCAAAGGTCAATAAATTTATTTATTGCCAGTGAGGATTTAGCAACTTATATGTGAACTGTAAAGAATATATTTCTGTTTATTTTTGCTGCCCTCTTACAAAACCATTTCTGTGGCACACCGAGGGAGGAGGGGCATAGAAAGGCAAAATGGAGGAGAAAATGTGAGTCTGACAGGGTAAATAAAACTTGTCCTGGGTTCAGCAGTAGCAGTCATTTTTCTCCTTGGTAGCTGGTGCAGTGCAGTGTTTTGACTTTCAGCTCGGGAACAGAGCTGATAACAAGGATGTTTTGGTTTGGCCAAGGACTTTGTGAGCCTCATGCTCTGCCAGGGAGGAGGGGGAGCCAGGAGGAAGAAGAGACAGGACACCTGACCCAAACTGACCAAAGAGGTATTCCATACCACAGCACGTCATGCCCAGGATGTAACTGGGAGTTAGCCGGAAGGGCTGGGAGACTGCAGGGTTGGAGGAGGTATCGGTCAGAGCTTGGTCGGACTGGGGGGGGGCGAGTTATCGGTCGGCTGGTGGTGAGATGATGTATTCTCTTCCCTTGTTATTTCCTTTATCATTATTATCATTGGTGGTAGCAGTAGTGATTTGTGTTATACCTTAGTTACTAAACTGTTCTTATCTCAACCCGTGAGAGTTGCATTCTTTTCGATTCTCCTCTCCGTCCCTCCGAGAGCAGGGGGAGGGCAAGAAAAGGGGGGGAAGTGAGCGAACGAGTTACCTGACTGGGTTTAAACCCCGACAAACTTAATTGAAATAAGAATGAAAAGCACCTTGGCATCCAATCCCTCCCATTGGCAAATGTTTCTTGTTCCATTCCCAGAGATGAGAAGTTTTCTGGGGCAAACTATCTGTGGCCAAAGTTAGTTCATTCAATTGCCTTGTAAATAAATTGAGATATATAGGACCAAATCAGCTCTGAGCAACAGAAAGTAATACAAGGTAGATGGTGCAATCAGCACTACTGGAGTTTGTTGCTCCTTCTTCCCCAACCTGCCTTAGAGAATTTACAGTTTTTTCAGTATGCAACATAAGACTATACTATGTATTTATGTATTTATAGTAAAATAATGTATTATCTACTATATATCAGATCACAGATGCTATGGTGTTATACCGCTACACAGTGTATTCAGAATATGTTACAATGTAATATGTTATGGTATTGAAGTTAATATTGCAGTGTTTTGCTTAAACAGCTAAGCAATTATTTCTATTTTCATTATTAAAAGAAAAAAATAACATTTCCTACTGGAGAAAAATATGTAGAATCAAATGGATTTCTGCAGCCCTTCATGTAAATGATAGCCAGACTTTAAGGCCCTATCTTCTGGGATTAAATAGACTATTTGCTTAAACCACAGTCATATTATTCAGTAACTGCTACAAAATGCTGCAAAAAATGGAAATATGTTTTAAACTTTTTAATTTCCATTCTGCGAAGAGCAGGCATATATTTTCTCCTGAAAAATACAGATTATGGTCTTAGACATGTTCAAAAAATACTCTAATTTTTAAATATTACTAGTCTAAAATTTTATAAACTTTTAATTACCTTCATAAAATGGTGAAGGTGAAAAATTATTAGGACCGGCTAAAATACCTGGTTATAAAAAAGGTTATCTTGTGGGTTGATCTAATCAATTGTCAAAAAGCATTTGCTGTTCATCTCTGCCTAGATTCAAATTTCACTCTCAATAAATTGCAAATGCAATGCTAAATATAAATGTTCTTTGATTTTATAATGCAAAACTTTGTCCCTGCAGGTACGCTAAAAAAAAAAAAAAAAAAAAGAAAAAAAAGGGGAAAAAAAAAAAAAAAGGAAAAACTCTGACAAGGTTATACAGTTTCTCCTAATCTATTTTTCTACTAGATTAATTCCCTATTTCATCATTCCTGCAGATTTAAATTTAAAATTGCATATAAACATCTGGCAAGCCTTTGTTATTATCGAGTACTGAGAAAATCAGGGAGAGGCAAAGCTTTTGAGAAGCTCCCTAGCCTTAAGCGCAGACCTAAATACATATATTATGAAAGCACACTACTTAATTTTTTTTCCAGACCTGCTTGAATTCTGGGGAATCTAAGTCTTGTAAATGGCCCTTTTCTTACAGTTCTAGTCTAAATCAGTGTAAAAAGAGGTGTCACCTCTTCTGTTCACATCTGCTTTTGGATGAGAATTATGTAGTGTGTCCTGAGGAAATTCGAAATATATCTCTGGAATCTTATAAAATTAAGATAATGGGATTTCCTTCCTCAATAATATCTCTTTTCAGTGTAATTTCAGTCTTTCATTTAATTGTTGATTTTGTAGCCTGCTTAAAGGATCTGGTCCAGAGGTAGTACTTAGCTGAAAAGCCGGATCCAGAAGATGAGGGTCCAATGGTTTTGGGCATGGAGTAGCTCTGACCATCAAGACTGTCACCACAGCCAGGATGGCAGTGGTCTGAAATGCCGGAATATAGTTGTTGCTCTCTTGCCTAGTATACTATCACTGCTGACAGTTCTTGTAATTTAGTGATGAGTGCAAGATTAGGGAGGAAGGAAAGGTGCACCAGCACCATGCTCCCACCACCAGCTGCATTGCAACATTGGTCTGACTAGTAGTCAAAAAAGAAAGTTTGCAAAGAAGAAAAAAAACACATGAAGACTCTATTATGAAAAACTTATTCAACTTCATTGCAAAATACACTGCATCTCCAAATATGTCCTTATAAACTGTAGATAAGCAGACATGCCAATGAGTTCTGCAAGCAGTAGGAAATGAATGTAGCTTGGAAGTTTTGAACTCTCATGTCTATTCTTCAAAACTGACATTTGGACTTTGGTAACATTTTTTTTTTTGCAGAAAATGAGTGTGGGAAAAAAAAAACCAACAACAAAAAAACAAAGACCCAAAAACTTTTAAGAATTTTCTTAAAAGACAGATAGATCATTGTAGACATCTTTTAAACAACAGAATATTATGATCTTATCACAGTTAGTAGTCCTGCAGTGTTAATACTCAGTAATATCTCAATTTTCATGGATATTATCGTGTGCCTTTTTGTTCTTGATGTGAAATAGAAAAAGAGTATTATGTGACTTGTCCCTCAGGTAGTATGCTGTCTTAGGGAACATACTAAGGAGGCATATATAGGATAAAAGGGCAAAAAGAACAACCTTGTTCTTTTTTTTTTATTATTTGTGTTTGAGGTTTCTTTTTTGTTTTTTCTGGTTTTGCTTTTAATTTTCCTCCCATATGTCAATATATATATAACTGAGGCCACTGGAGACCAAGTAGACAAGTCTACTGTCTACACCATTTTCCCAGATTGTCTGGCACTAAGCAGATAGTGTGATGCATAGTCTCCTTCATGGGAACAAATTATAAATAGCAAGTTAACATAAAGTGACAACTCCTCCAATTCTCTAATAGCCTTAGAATTTGTCAGCTGAACTGATCAACCTGAGAACATCTGAATTCCTTCTTATTTGGCCATTTGAAAACTTATTCCATGAATTTACATAATTTGATACAGTCTATTTAACAAAACTCTATAATGCCTAGGTCCTAGAAAGCCTTATGTCTGTACCAGAACTTAACACTGACATGTAATTGACTAAAGCTTCCTAAACAGAAAAACTGTCATATATTTAGTTCACTGAATTTTCAAAGAAATTCTGACAATTAAAGAGAAATTACAGTGCTGTCACTGGACAGTTTCTCCACATCCTAATAGCTACTGTATTTTCTGTGTGGTTAAAAATTTAGTCTGGATGTGTGCTTCTGGCTCCTGGATATTTAGTTCTGTCAACAGCTTCCATGTCCAATAATATTGCAGTTTCCTTTATTTTTATTACCTCCACAAATCTTCCCAGGAGATAGCTAAGAAACAGATTGTCCTGGGTTTAGCAGTAGCAGTCAATTTTTCTCCCACAGATTCATCACCTCTTGATTTCAACTGTATCAGAGGTTCTTCTTTGCAATACTCAGAAGTGTCCCAGTGGAAGAACAACTGAAGAAGCTTAGTCTCTGCGATGTTCAAATACTTATATGGAAACTCTGGCCATGATAAAAAATACAAAAAAATTAAACAGTTCTGTTCAACTTGACTGATCACAGTGGATATGTTTTCTTTCTATTTATTTATTTACTAAGACATCGTTTAATGAACTGTGAACTATGGAAGTGCACGATGGTAGTACAAAAATATTCAAAAATCTCAGTGAACATGAGCTGGCAGTGTGCACTCACAGCCCAGAAAGCCAACTGTATCCTGGGCTGCATCAAAAGGAGCATGATCAGCAGGTTGAATCCTGTCCCTCTACTCTGTTCTCGTGAGACACAATACAAAGTACTGTGTGCAGTTCTGGTGTCCTCAACATAAGAAGGACATGGAGCTGTTGGAGCAAGTCCAGAAGAGGGCCACGAGGGTGATGAAGGTACTGGACCTCCTCCCATACAAAGACAGGTTCAGAAAATTGGGGTTGTTGGGGAGAAGAGAGGGCTGCATGAATACTTCGTAGCCACCTTCCAGTATCTGAAGGGATCTTCATCAGAGACTGCAACTATAGGACAAGAGGTAATGGGTTCAAACTTCTTCAAACTGTCATCTAAAGATAAGGTTAATTACACTAGAGCATCTCAAATAACTTTAACACATTAGTGGTTAGCTAACTGAATGCTATTTCTTACCTGCATGTTAATATGGCTGTCAAATATTAAAGACAACCTGTTTCAATTCACATGAAAACTTTTTGTTGCTGGGTTTTTGGAGGTCTTTAATGCCTGGATAGAACAAGAACTTTTATTCTGTAAGTACTTAAGCACCACTGCAGTAAGAAACTATAATACTGTTTACTGGCAATGAGTATATTCTGTGTTATATTGGAGACAAATATTTTATATATTTTATTATTTCCTTACATTCCTTCAGGGTTTTTTTAAGCCACCTAGGGTGGGTTTTTTCTTTTGTTTGGATTTGTTTTGTTTTGTTTTTTTCTTTTTTGTCCTTTTACACTTAGCACCATTTTAAAAATAGATTCTACTGTTTCGCTTTTTGTAGGACAGATAAAAATAACAGCTAAGTTCATAGCTGATTAAGTTTAATACAACTGTTTTGTTAATAGTTTCATTCGCAGTTTGTTAGCCTAAATTTCTAATAAGAGAATATCAGTGTCATCTCTTATGAGGAAATTTGTAAATTAGTTTAATGCTCTAGTTGATTGGAAGAGATGATTGAAATAGCATGCTCCCAGATTGCTCTTCTTGATGTGAAAATATTTAAATATTTACTCAGTATATAGTTAACTTACATGATTTTAAAGCAGAGCACTTTCACCTTCATTTACTACTTTTTAAATGAAAAAAAAAGACTAAATATTTGCTCATGGACTTTATGACTACTTACAAGTTCTAAAAATGTGAAAAACACTAGAAGCAACTATAGGAAGAAATGATTACTTTGACGAGCTCTTTCAGTGACAAGGGCATTCCACATGAAGTAGCTTACAAGGTCTGCTTTTGCTAGCTAAATAGAAAATCAGGCTATATAATAACATAAAATTGTAAGATTTGGCAACAACATATTTGTATTCATCTGGATTTTTGGATATGCTTTTCCAGAAATGGATGAGTGAATCTTTTGGCAAGTATATCAGTTGTTTTCTTCAGTACCAATCCAGACAGAAATTACCTAAGAATTTTTGCTGTATGTGTACTCACGCATTTTGCGTGTGCATGTGTTTGTATATGCACAGTGAACAGCATAACATAACTCTAATCCCTAAGTGGAGTTTTAGTGTTTTATTGCAATACAAAGAGAAAATAATAAAAGTTTATGGACTTTAGTGGCTGGATAATAAGAATTGAACTTTCTCCAATAACGATCACAACAGTCCAGTTTATGTACTTGAACTCAGGAGGGTTAGAGAGGAGGGACAGCCAATCCCCCACTACTTTTAGCTGTGTACTTAGATCGATGTCACTTTACAAGAGCTGAGAATTTGGTTTGTTATAATTTCTGAAGTTTTATTACTCCTGTAATAATCTGACACCATGCTTGCAGGTTTACCAAGCTCTGTGTTATTTTTCAGACCCAGGGCAAGGCATCTCCATGGTGCCTGTACAGCCATTCCCAGAGGCAGAGGTGCCTGCTGCCAAGGATTTTGGAGCCAGTGTAGTCTGAGCTGGAAGTTCCGTCATGTAATTTCTGCAAGTAAATGAAGGATTGAAGAGCTAGAGCTTTTGGCTTGTCAGCAATGCTAAAACACTGTTGTGCAGAAAATAAAGGGACAAAGGTTGTGTCTCAACAAAATGTATAATCAGTCAAGCATCTCTAGGGGCCTAAGTATAAATTTGGGTACAAGCAGATTTAGACAACATTAGAGTGATACTATAGCACAGTTTAATGAACACTTACTTAAATTTAACAAGAGAGTGATTTTACTAAACAGGATCGGTGACCTTATTAGTGTATATAAATATATAAAGGGGGAGTGTCACGACGATGGAGCCAGGCTCTACTCAGTGGGAAACAATGATAGGACAAGGGGTAATGGGTACAAACTGGAACACAAGAGGTTCCACTTAAACTTGAGAAGAAACTTCTTCTCAGTGAGGGTGACAGAACACTGGAACAGGCTACCCAGGGAGGTTGTGGAGTCTCCTTCCCTGGAGACATTCAAAACCCGCCTGGACACATTCCTGTGTAACATTATCTAGGTGTTCCTGCTCCGGCAGGGGGATTGGACTAGATGATCTTTCAAGGTCCCTTCCAATCTCTAGCATACTGTGATACTGTGATACTGTGATCTGAGACCTTTTTATGTCTAAATAGAAGGAATATCAAAACAAAGAAATTGCCTCTTTGGATCAGTTCAGTGCTGTGTCTGGCATGGAGGTATGAGCCTGACAGTGACAGATCCTCCAGAAGAAGGCACAGAAAGCTGCTGACCTAGCTGTTGGCAGATTTTCTTGCATAGGCAGTTTCTTCGGACTGAAGTAGCTTATGCTCTGAGGTATGAGGATTTACATTTTTATCCTACCTAAAGCATTTATTTATGTTCTTGATTTACAAGTAAATGCCAAATCCTTTGTCAATGCCCTTAGCCACAGCCCCTGTGATCTCTTTTGACAGCAAGTCCTATTGGCTGGTGGTACATGTCCAAGAAGTTCTTCCTCCTCTTCCCCAAGCTTCTCTGGTTTACATCCAATACATTTGCAGTTTCACATGAGGTAAACAAAGACAAATTTATTCAGTGGAATAAAAAGATATGGCCAAGGTAGTGGAGCAGCTAGTTTGAAAGTGAAGCTAAGGCTTTGGCAAACCCAGCTTGAGCGTTCAGTGGTGTTCATGAAGCTGGAGAACAGACTGGGCCTCACTGGAAGACGTAACAGGGATGGGAAGGAATTTCACACGCCAGAAGGAGCCCTTGCAGTTTATTGCACAAAGTGGGCTGTCCAAAAAAATTAGTTCTGAGAAAAATTGTGAGCTTAAATCTTTTTTTTGACAGTGATGGCCATGAACCTCACCTCTGGAAGTGCTGTTCGCTTGGAGGGGGAATATGTAGGCTCTAAGGCCCATGTGAAGGCAGGCAGTGAATCCCACTGGCATACTGACCTGAGCAAGGCACAGACAAGTGTCCCTAGTGCAGGAGAGCTGTCCATCATGTCCACTAGCAGATGTTCAGACACTTAAGAGGTTTTTATTACCTAAGACTTAGGATCACTAAGGTATTACAGAGTTAAAAAGCTTTGAGATTTTAGGTACTTTTTCATGGGCATTCTCTTCCTAACTAGCCCACAGATTTGTGTGCAAATTATGTTATGCACAGAGGACTGCAATAGCTTATCCAATGTCCTGAGTTTTAGCTAAGAAATACTCTATTACTAATAAGGAAGAGAGTCCTTGAAAATGAGTCAGAATAACTGTGTGGGTTTTAATACTATGTCTGTCTTACAGAGGATGACGTTTTGGGTCAGATGATGAAAACTTGAAAACTTCAGCTTTCAAATAAGCTTTTATCAATGAGTGGGGACGGTTGGAAGGAAATGTGTATTGAATTTCAATTTTCTCATAAAGTTTAATCAAGATTTCAGTTGGAGCAAAATGAGTATAACATAGGACTCAAGATCTTCTGTGCCACTGAAGCAAAATGAATATAGTATGACAATCAAGATCCTCTGTGCAGATTTGAAAAGAGAAATTTTCTCTTCTGCATGGAACATAAAGAAATAGCTTGGAAAGAAAATTAGCATATCATTTTCTATTTCAATCCTATGAAAGAGAGTTATCATGAAGTTTAACTTTCTGTTTCCTTAATGAATAATTTCACCATACCTGCTTTGTACAATATACTTTATTTGCATATCAAGGCACTGAACCTTTGCAATTGTAGAAGAAATGTATTATTTTTCCACACTTAAAAAATCATCCAGTTCCCAGTAAATATTTTCTGTAAATATGTGCATACATTTTTTATGGTGGAAAGAAACAACATATTGGAAAGCTGATAAAGTGTAGTAAAAGGAGCAAGGACTGTATGGGCTGATCGAGAGACAAATAAATGTACTCATCTAGTATCTTATAGAATCATAGAATCATAGAATAGTTAGGGTTGGAAAGGACCTTTAGATCATCCAGTTCCAGCCCCCCTGCCATGGGCAGGGACACCTCATGCTAAATCATATCACCCAAGGCCTCATCCAACCTGGTCTTGAACATTGTCAGGGATGGAGCATTCACAGCCTCCCTGGGCAACCTATTCCAGTGCCTCACCACCCTAACAGGAAAGAATTGCCTCCTTATATCCAATCTAAACTTCCCCTGTTTAAGTTTTAACCTGTTACCCCTTGTCCTGTCACTACAGTCTCTAATGAAGAGTCCCTCCCCAGCATCCCTGTAGGCCCCCTTCAGATACTGGAAGGCTGCTATGAGGTCTCCATGCAGCCTTCTCTTCTCCAGGCTGAGCAGCCCCAACTTCCTCAGCCTGTCTTCATACGGGAAGTGCTCCAGTCCCCTGATCATCCTCGTGGCCCTGTTGCATTATACCAAATGATGCTTTGAAAAAAAGTAAAAATAAATTAAGAACTCTTACTGCCTAAAGTAACTAATGTTAATTATTTCTCTGATGGCAGATGTTTTGTGAAATAAAAATCTGAATTAAGGAAAGATTATTTACTTTAATGTAATTTTGTAAATTCCTATCTTGTTTCCCACCCTAAGAAACAATGACAGTCATAGCTTCCAAAACATGTATGTCCTTTGTTAATATTCTAGATTCTTTGCATTGATTTGTGAGCTCAACATGAGCAATGTATTCTTGCAGCCTAGAAAGCCATCCATATGCTGGGCTGCATCAAAAGGAAGCTGACCAGCAGGTTGAGGTGATTCTCCCTCTGATTGTGAGACTCCAACTAAGTACTGCAATCAGCTCTTGGGCCTCAAACAGAAGAAGGATGTGTACCTGCTGGAACAAGTCCAGAGAAGGGCCATAAAGATCATCAGAGGACTGGAGCACCTCTTCTGTTAAGAGAGACTGAGACAGCTGGGGTTGTTCAGCCTAGAGAAGAGAAAGCTCTGGGGAGACCGTAGGGCAACCTTCCTGTACCAAAAAATCTACAGGAAAGCTGGAGAGGGACTTTTTGCAAAGACATATAAGGACAGGACAAGGAAGAATGGCTTTAAGGTGAAAAGGGGTAGATTTAGGTTAGATATTAGAAAAAAATTCTTCAGTATGATGGTGGTGAAATTCTGGCACAGGTTGCCCAAGGAAGTTGTGGCTGCCCCACCCATGGCAGCTTTCAAGCCAGGTTGGATGGGGTTTTAAGCAACATGATATAGTGTCAGGTGTTGTTGCCCATGGCAAGGGGATAGCAACTAGATGATCTTTAAGGTCCCTTCCAGCCCAAACCATTCTATGATTCCATGATGATTCTATGATTAGTGCAAGATATGGCAACTTGTAATACATATGATCAAGTAACTGCGTTGAATGTGTGATATTTTCACATTCCCTCCAAATTATTAGTGATAGTGGAAATACACATTTCTTCATTAAACTTCTTCACTGTTAAAGTTTTAAAGTGAGCCAGCTCTAGAATCCTGAATTTTTTTTGGCTCCAGCATGCTAAGAGGTGGTTGACAAGAAATTATGTCTCCTGTGAAGGACCAGAGTTGCTACAGAGACACCTCAGACCGTGTGAGCAGCACAGGAAAAAAATACACCTCCTGGCGAAGGAACTGGGCATAGTTGTCCATGATTCAGAAATAAAAACTGAAACAGAAGTACTTTGCATAAAACTACCCTGAAAATCTGAGAGCTGCATTTGCTCTTTGTGTTACTGGAGTTGCAGATTAAGAAATGCCGGTCATCTCCAAATGGTCATCCCTATCACATGCCCACGCATGGCCTCTCAGAGAAATTGTGATCATTGACACTGTATTAATGGCAATGGTCTGCCCCATTGTCCATTGTTTTTTGGCAAAGCAAAATAATCAGAAAGTGTATTATATAAAAGGACAGAAACACTGATCTCAGGACTCCTATTGATTTAAGATATATAAACTAAGTAGTGGGTAATCTAGAGGGAAAATAAATATTTGCTTGTTTGTAGGTTGCCATACAGTCTCCACCTAACTGGGAAAATTATCACTTGTTTAAATGAACCATGCCACTACTTGTTTCTATACATTCATGCCCAGGGAAGAGTTCTTTAAGAAGTCCTTAGGCATCTACAGTCCTAGATATGGATCCTGCACAGCATTGTATAATATTCAATTGCTCTCTTTAACTCCAAAAATCCATGTGAAAAATAACTTTAGAACTGTCCTTGTAATTAAACTGGAAGGCTACCAATCTGCAGCTGTGGCTGGCAGAAGGAAGAACCAGGGTGTTTCTATTAGACCATTTTAGTTGGGCATGTAAATTGATTCAAATGCAAAACCAAAATTTATAATTTTTCTTACTAATGTTTTACTGACTTAAAATAATACTTTAATGTTGAAATCAGGCTATCAATGACGGCCATTTAAGCAAAAGTACAATTTTATTATTACTGGTTGGTTTGTGAGGTTTTTGTTGTTGTTGTTTTTAATTGTTCTTTTTATCACTTAGGTATTCCTTCATATTGATTAAATGTATTTATAACAAAGATATTTATTAAATTTACTAAATAGAGTTTATTTAGAAACTTACAGAAGAGGTTTCTGGTTTCCCCTGCTAATGGAGTAATTTTCCATGACAAACTTTCAGCACATGGCAGAAACTTCCTTCGCAGAGTAAATTTGATGTGTGTTTTATTATGAGTTCAGTATGATTTACTGCTTCACTATTTTATACTGCCATTCTACTCCTCCTCTTCCCAAGAACATCATGGTTTAACTTTTTTTTTTTTCAAATAAGAATTCTTTCCTTTTCTTAGTTGTGCATATATTTATTAGATAAGGAGTGCTCTACTTTACTGGACTGATTATTAAGCAACATCCTATATCTTTTAGTCATTGCTTTAGTATGAGATTACTTTTATGTAAAACCCCATATTCCCCAAACAATAAACGCACTAAAAAATGCACATGATACATGATACATTATATAGAGGTGAAAGTGCCCATAGCTTATATGTGGGCTCTTAGTTGATGCTATTCACCATTGTGATCAATTATTTGGGGTTTGGTTTATTATATTAAGCTTGGAGGATCAATCTCTTTTTTTATGATTTTATAACAAACTGCACTTCTGAACCTATAATAGAATATATATGTAAATGAGTATTCTAGCATTCAACTAAGACATATTTTTGTTATTATTTCTTTGACCTTTACCATTTTGAAAATAAATTTTGAAACTGAAAACTTCATACCATAACTGATGAAGAAAGGCCTGACTTTATCATGTTGATTTGAGAAATCAGATTCTGCCCACTGTAATCCATTATTCATACTTGCGAAGTTATTCTGAAATAAATTTCAGTGCTTTGGAAGATTTTATATAAAGGAATATGACAGAAGTTTTTCAGCTTGTCTGATAATTTGACTGGCTATACTGTATAAATACTGAGGATTTTAATAATTACTGTTCTGCACACCATGCTTCTTGAAAATATAATTCATCTCTCTTGAATCGCCTGTCAGATGCCTGCTTCTGTTTGAAATTGTAATTTGGTGCTAATTTGAATCCACCAGGTTTCAGGTTTTTTTGTGTTCATTAGTGTTATTTAAGTGTATGGAGAATAATAGACAATCAATCTACCGAACTCTTCCATTTCTTTTATATAATTATGGTATGTGTATATATATATATATATATATACACGCATGTGTGTGTGCGTATGTGCTGGTATGTTTTAAAAAGAGAGGAAAAATATTCTCTCCTGTGCAGGCAAAAAGCTAGAGAACACAAGCAGCTGGCTGATATTTCACCGCAATTTGCAGTTCCCTGTTTATCAAAAGGGAAGACAAGTGCGCATTTTGCTTTGGCTATCTGCAGATGACAGTTGGCTCCCTAGGGACCACAGTCAGCTGACTTAGGTTAAAGCAATCCCCAGGCCACTATAATCTATACAGAACTTGGGTTGAACAATCTGGGAATGCCACTTATTTCCTCATGTTACATGTATTTCCTCTTCGCAGAGAAGGCCTTAAAGTGTGATAAGGCAAAGGACTGACAAACTCAAGGTAATATTTTCTAGTCCATTAAATAAATTAATTACTATTGCTGTGATGTTTTACAGTATTAAGTATTTGTTGTCTGTGTTATTCTTAAAATAAAAGCTATCATAAGAATGAGTGGGTATACAGGAAAAAGATGTGGCTCTTTCTCCCTAAGTTCCCACCCTAGTTACAAAGCAGGTCTTAAGAGAGTTGGATGAATAAGTAATATAAAAAGTAAGACATGGTGATAACAAGTGCTACAAATACAGTCTGCCTTTGCTCCTGGCAGTCATGTTCCTCTCACTGCCATAGCAATTTAAGGCTACAATTTCAGTTCAGAACAGAAATGCCATAACAGACCCAGTCAGCTGTGTCAAAGTGTTTCTAACCCCACCTTTTCCATATACAGGAATAAGCCAAAAAAGCATAAATACAGATTCCTTTAGTCAAACAGTGTGTCAAATGACAGATGCACATGCCATACAGTGTGTACCAGCCTAAGCCTAAGAAATAGAAGTCCACTTTACATATTATTCATTTTCTGATTCTTTTACCATGCATGTCTTGATTCATCAATTTACTTTACCTATTTACTAAGCATGCACCCAAAGTCCAGTGTTTACAGCAGCAAGTAATCAGCTCATACATGTATTTTTTTTTCAATATTTTGCTATTTATAATAACGTAGGTGCATGTAAGCCTTTTCAGCTTATTCATGAGTACAGATATCCTCCTCATTAGCTTATTAACCACCTGCTGCTCAGCCTCTCTTTCAGGCACTCTGCAGTTTGACTGTACAACTGCAGTACTGAAGATAGCCTGTCTTCCAGACAGAATAGCCTTACTTTCTAATCAAAATGACACACAATCAGAATCCCATTCTATCTTTGTATTTTGAAGCAATTTTTGATTCAAGACTGTTATCAAAAAGTCTTTAGATTAATCCCAAGTAAACAGCACATCAAAATATAATTCCTAATTTTACATATATTTTTAATGCTACTACAAATTAATTATTCAATTATAAATATTTTTACCATAATTTGATTACACTGAAGTAATCACTTTGAATTACTGTTTGTTTTGATCTGTGAGTATATTGTTCAGTTCTCCCCACCCACTTCCAGATGAAAAATGCACCTGTTGTTACAAACACTCAGGAAAGCTGTAAGTACATTTTTAGAACTGTTATCTTGTTTTCCAAAACCCACTTATCTGAAGGAATTGAAGAACAAAACAGAAAAAAAGTTAAGGACAGATACTTCTATAATTGTTATGAACTGAACGAGAACACTTTAGAGGGTATTTGAAGACATCAAAGGCAAAGAAAACACAAGAAAACTAAAAAAACAAAACAAATGGAGGGGCAGCTCAGGAGCTCAAACTTCTCCCTCATACTACAGAAAGAAGTATCAAAGTAATCACAGTTTGTACTTTTCTTCCTGAACCAATTCAAGGAAACAGTAAATATACTTTTGTGGTCTGGCGGGTTTGGGTTTGCTTTTGGTTGGTTGGTTGGTTGGTTGGTTGAGGTTTTTTTGGGAGTTAGGTTTTTTTCGTTTGGTTGGTTGGTTTTGTTTTTTTTTTTAACCAGTTATTATGCTTTTAAGTGGTTGCTATTTCAGCAAAGACTAATCTTATGATAACATGAAAAATTGTACAGATATCAATTAAAACAAACCAAACCATACCAAAACAAAACAAAGACATGCATTCTATCAATCTGTCCTGAATGCAGGAGTAATAGGTCAGGCTCCTGCAAAAAGTATGTGTGCATAATTATGCACAATTATATCTGGGGATGGGCAGACTGAAGATTGCAGAACCTGGTTAAAATTTTAAGAAGTACATGATTTATCTTTTTGTGTATAATTAAAAAATTACTATGGCAAGAGTAAGGAGCAAGCTGATACAACTTACTGAAACTACCCAGCTGAAACAAGGCAAGAAGTCCTGCTTAGCCTGCTTCTGATTTTATTTTTAATACTTTTTTAGTGTTTTTTATTTACAAAAAATTCTTAGCATAACTTATCATAAGTTGTAAAGTAGTTCATCTTAAATTAAAAAAAGTTGTCAATCTGTCAATCTTACTTCTGAAGTCTTTTTTTACAGTAGTGTATCAACAGGACACTTCTGCTTTCATCTTCTGTTCAGATAGTGACTTTGAGAACTGAAAATATTGCTGGTAGGCTGCTCTTATGCAGAGTAAAGAACAAATAACAGCACTATGATCTTACATCCCTTAAGGGGAAAATAATATTTTGTCCATGAAAGTTTTAAGTGTATGAATCTCTGGATCTGTTTAAAATTCTAACTGGTTTTATTTCAGCTTCAAGGAGGAAGTTTAGCATCAAATCCAGAGTAAACAAAGCCAAATAAAGAGTTATACCTTATCTATTTTCTGGACTGTAGCCTGATCCCGTACTGATGCAACTACTATTGGCCAACATACATGTTAACCCGTGGTCTGCAAGGTTACTCACATGGACTTTGAACTTAAAACCAAGCTTATGAAAATAGTAAATAACTAAATAAGGCAAATTTAAGAAAAAAGAAGTTTGTGCTATTTTTTTTTATTTAATTATCTTCCTCATATTTTTTTCCTTGTAACCAATCATTCTTAAATATTTATCTGTTTATTTGTAGAATTTATCTAACATGACTGGGTGATGCACTCCAAGAGAGTCCTGGGTTATTGCCTTCTTCCTTTAGGACTGGAGAGCATACAGGATTCCTTAATGCAGAAGCCACGACTTGTGGTAACCCAGCTGTTTACCATCCCAGTGATGGCTGAGACATCCTAGGACACTGAAAGCTGGGAAGTGCTGAAAGGACTCCAGTCTTGTAACTGGCTGATATTACCTTGATATTTCACTGCATGAAGATCAATTTTTTTCAACAGAACATATTTAAAGAAGGATTTTCCCAAACTACTAAGTACTTTAACAACTTTTGAAAAGTCAATTATCTTAGGTGCCATTTTACCTTTGAAAATCTGACCCATCTCTATGAAAACTACAAGATCTCTACTTTATGCAGATCTGTCAGAAAATCTATAATAGGTCAGGTCAAAGGTTTCTTCTAACTGGATAGTATGTCTCCATTTTTTTCATTACAGGAAGTTTATGCTATTGCCATGTAGCATTTCATTATTTTGAGTGAAAAATCCCTCTTATATTTTTAATCCTTTTTCTTTCTTTTTTTTTTTTTAAAAAAAAAAACAACAACAAGTAAGTACCAAAACTATGGGTTTTCTTTCATTTTCAAAACCAAGCTCTGGATTTATTCCAAATCTGCTTCATTCTTTATATTCCCAAGGTGAAGCAGTCTTCCTCAAGAGCACAAAACCAAGCAAAAAAGCAATACTAAAAATAGTCTTCAGAGAACTGTACAAGAATGTAGAGAAGATATTTTTACTGCAAGGGTGATTGAACATTAGCACAGGCTGCCCAGGGAAAGTGCAGCAACTCTGTCCCTGGAAATACTCAAAACTGGACTGTATGCAATCTGGAGTAACCTGATCTGGCCAAGTCTTCTCTGGGCAGGAGGCTAGACTACATGGTCCCCAGAGGTACCTGTGAGAACTCAGCCACCCTGCTATCCTGTAGAATAAAAAAAAAAAAAACAAGACCAAAACCAAAAAAAAAGCCACCATCACGAGAAATTATAAGCAAAAGTTGCCTCAAATCTGTTGCAACAACAGTACCTAGGAAGGTATATTAATCTGACTTCTACAAGCATTACTGTGGTCCCCTTACTCCTTTGTGTCGATTTCCATGAGTCTGCCTGCATGTTCTGTTTCTGAATATATGCAACATTTCTAAATTAGATGTTCCAGGAAGAACTTTAGGTGTTAATACATAGATCCTCCTTGAATCCCAAGATGGCAGAAAGTTCAAGTTCTTACTCTCCTACCTCAGGGCATGGCTACTCACACACTTGCCCCCTTAGCACTGTGGGGCACAGACATTTTTTGAGGCATAGGATAAAGCTTTTAATCTTCATGAGGGTGACCACCTCATGGCTGAGGCTTGGGTCTCTACTCTTGATGTCCAGCCACTGTGCACATCAGCAGGCTCACAGCCACACTGTATGAGGAAGGGTTTCATGAAGTCAGACTTTTGGGATCAGGTGTTATGTATACATGACTGTTTCATGTGCTTTGAGAGTATTTTGTCACCCCTTATTATGTACAAATAAGTTACAAATTCGTTCTCCTGTCCCTGCCTGAACAAGAACAAATAAGGTTTGTCTATTAGAGATGACAGCAGATGGTTTGGGAGAAGCAGGGAGGGAAGGTGTATTAGTGGGAGAATGACACCAAGGCACAGGGGACAAATGTGCAGAACAGTCCCTCCGACGGGTGGCAAATTGTTTGAGAAAGCAGTGTTAACTGAGGCATTGCCTAAGGCAAAACCAAGGCTTCCCCTTTCCTATTAATTCTTCTTGACTCCTTATTTAATCCCTTCTCTTTAAGGTGCTTTTCAAAAGCCAGTTTTCTAGATCTGTGTCCTGGGTTCAGCAGTAGCAGTCATGTTTTTCCTTTGTGGTAGCTGGTGCAGTGCTGTGTTTTGACTTCCAGCCTGGCAACAGTGTTGGTGAAGCCGATGTTTTCGGTTGTTGCTAAGTGATGTTTACCCTGACCAAGGACTTTGTGAGGCTCATGCTCTGCCAGGGAGGAGGGGAAGCTGTGAGGAAGCAGAGATGGGGCGCCTGACCCGGGCTAGCCAGGGAGGTATTCCATACCACAGCACGTCATGGCTGGGGTGGGGGGTGACTGGGAGTTACCCGGAAGGACACGGGCTTCCGGGTGGAACTCGTTTTCTTGGCCGGTGGTATCGTATTCTCTTCCCTTGTTATTTTCTCTTATCATTGTTGGTGGTGGTGGTAGCGGTGGTGATTTGTGTTGTACATTGGTTGCTGGACTGTTCTTGTCTCAACCCGTGGGAGTTGCACTCTTTCGATCCTCCTCCCTGTTCCTCTGGGAGCGGGGAGGGGGAGAGCCCCGGGGGGGGGTGGGGGGGGATGGGTCGGGCCTCGATTGTTGTCAGCCCGGCACCACTCACTGGGAGTGAGTGAACAAGTTGCCTGACTGGGTTTAAACCATGACAATCTGGAATACCTATAAATTGTTTTTATTATTTTGGTATCCAAGGTATAAAGCAACAATAAAGAACCCAAGCAAAACCCCCAAACTTACAGTACAAGAACCAAAAAAATTATATGTAGCTAATATTGAAAAAGCGTAGTGAAAAGGTTTTGTTTAGGCCATAACTTTGACACAAGTCATCATCTTGGTTTTGTAAGGAAACAAGGCTTGCATGGTCACCCTATTTACATATTTGTCTTCAACACTTACACTCATGTTTTTAAAGGTTTTTTGAAGTCTTTTGTCCAATTGCAAATAAATTGGAAATTAAAAACAAAATCTCAGCAGCTAGATCCATGTAACATTTGAGTATCTGCATTCTTTCTCATGGAATGTATCTTTGCTGTACAAAAATAAAAGGAAAACATAGCATAGTTCTTTCTTACATTTCTGTATCACTAATCATTTATAAGTCATAACTGTTCTTAGAAGACAGTTGTACAAGAACATGCTTGTTACATAGTGTAATGTCAAATTGACTGGTGTAGTATTAAATTACTCAGGTTTATTTTAATTGTTTTTTATTTAGGTTAATTTAAGTATATGTATATATGCTTCTTTATACTTATTAAGTGTATTCCTCAGAATCTATGTATATTCTCTGAGAAAATATAATTTCAACAATTATATTTATGTTCTTCATCCCCATTTTGCCTATGTGTTTTAACTGCAGCTTTCATTATTCCACCAGTAATTGACATGTGAAATCCAAGGTAGCACTCTTTCAGAAATACTCCAAATAAAGCATTTAACTCACAATCATAACACTGGTTTTAACAAATTAAGTTATTAAGTTTGTTTTTATCACTCAATATCTATTACTCAATATACATTTTCTTTAAGTAATGATGTTCCCCCCCCCCCCCCCCCCCCCCCCCCCCCCCCCAAACCCCCAATAGGAGATATAACAATATTACCTGTCTTGTCAGGGACATGAATAATCTTTTTATCTGTGGGGACAGCTGCAAAGGGGACAATGGAAGTTACATATACAACTTGCTTTTAAGAGCAATGTCCCATTTCTATTTTTCACATTACTCCCTTGTTTAAATTGAAAATAGATGCTGAATTAGGACACCCACTCCCACCTCCCTCCACCCACCAAAGCAAATGCCCAAGCAGACAGAATATTTTCATTCTGTGAGACACAGATTACTGGGTCATTTGATTAGTTAAGTTTTTAAGAATTCAAATCCAGTTACAAAATGTATATTTTTTTCTTTTATCTGGTAACTGCAAATCTAACATTTAAACTCTTTACATTATATATTATGTATTGTCAGCCAGAGACTGTTTATTCCAAGGTTTCTTCTCTAGGTTTTTTTTAAGTACTAATGAAACTATACTTTCTATTGATTAAGAAAAAAAAACAACCTGTTATGAGTTTGCTTTTTTTGTGAACAAAGAATCTAAGGATACCTTTTTAATGAAATAGCTTCAAATTCAGAATTAAATATCCAGTACTTGAATTTATGTAAAGAATGTTTAGATTACTTCTAAATAACTCTTAGCCAAGCAAATTTGATTTTAAAAAACAAATTATTAAAGACAGTACATTGTTAAATATAAACATAAAAGTCGATGCATACAGTATGTATTGATTCTATTATTGACAAATGTTACCTTCATTTAGACAGCATGTATGAATAAGAAGGAATTATGAAAGAAACCAACCTGAAAAAAAATATTTTTTTTCTAATAAAATATTTATTACAAATTTTTCTATGATGATAACAAGTGACATAGTTTAGGCAGTGATGATTAAAGACATTATGCATAGTGGTACACAAGTGAATTTGAAGAGATCTAAGATGTCTATGGTGAATTCAGTGGGTGACAACTGTTGAAGATCTGGACATTTTAGGACAGTTTTTGTGATGGTTCTTTGGCATTGAAATTTTACTGTTAGAGGCATAACTGGAATGTAGAGGATGTGAAGAAAATACAAGAAGACAGGAGTGAAAGACCTGTAAGTTTCCAGATGAATCTAAAGTTTGAGAGGTAGCTTGCAGCAAGTTAAAGAGAACATGTGGCCCTGAAGGCTTCTTCTTACCTCCTGTCTTCAAAATATTTCATTGAAGAAACAAGATAAAAAAGTACAGCTCCTCCCCACTTCTCTGCTTTTGCATCTTCTGCTCTGCACTGTTTTCACTTACCATACACACAAATTCTTACTTGGACTTCTCTCACCTGTCAGCAGAGAATGCAAGGATAGCAATATCCAAAATCTTACTGAAGGTATGTTATAAGATGCAGTCCTAAAATACACATACAGCCATGCAGCTGCTCTGCATCAGACTTTGGTTTATTTATCTCAGTCCATCTTCGGGTTATTCTCTCATCTTGCAGCCTGAGAGGATTAACCTTTCAGAGGCTGTCATCTTCAGACTTTACAGGATAATCAAAGGAAAAGGAAGACTCCTATCTCCTGTTCAAACCGCTGTCTGGCACAGACCTTTATCTTGAGACTAACTTTTACTCTGAATTTGCTAGCAAACCTTGCAACATTCCTTCCAAATTCTTATCCTTCCCTCCTAATGCTATTGCTCTGCAGTTTGTTTTATTACTGTAACCTCATACATTCCTTTTTCTTCTTAGGACCAAGTCCTATAAATTATTCTTTCTGCAGAGTTTCTATACCACTGAGGGTCTCACCTGCAATGCCCCTTTCTTCTTTTCCCTGTATGCCTCTTCCCCAATATAAAAAGGAAAAAAAAAGAAAAAGAAACCCGAGAGAGAGGAAACTGACAGTATTTCATGAACCATGTCTGTATATCAGTTTCTTCAGCTGAGAATATTAATATATAAACATCCAAGGAAGTTGTTTCTTAATATGGTGGAAACCAAGAATTTTGTTTCTGCATGTCATACTTATTAAAAAATGAGTCCCTGGATTACAACAAAGCGAGTTTATAGAACACAACAGACAACATATAAATGTCATTTCAAGACCTATGAAACCAAGGAGTAAGTTATTTAGCTTAAGGTCCTATGACTCAGTATATTTTCTCTTTCCTCTCAAATCCTGATATTGAAATAAAGGTCTTCTGTTGTTTATTAAAAGATTAAAACCAGCAACAGTATTATAAAACAGACAGAAAAATATCTTTTTTGATAGTGAGCTCCTCTGCCAGCTCCTTCAGCACTCTTGGGTGTAACCCATCTGTCCCCATAAACTTGTATATGCCTAAGTGGAGCAGGAGGTCGCTAACCGTATTTTCCTGGATTATGGGAACTTCAATTAACTCTCTGTCTCTGGGAACTGAATACCCTGAGGGTGGCTGGTGTAACTATTAAAGACTGAGGCAACGGCAGCATTAGGAATCTCAGCCTTTTCCTCATCTTCAGCCACTAGGTTTGCCCTCGTATCCAGCAGACGATGGGAGTTCTCCTTGGTTATTGCTAATATATTCGTAAAAGTACTTTTATTGTCTTTTATGGCAGTGGCCAGATTTAGGTCCATCTGTGCCTTCACCTTTCTAACTTTCTCTCTACGTAACCTAACAACATCCTTGTACTTTCCATGGTGTGACAGTCCTTCTTCCACAGGTGATAAATTCTCATTTTTTATGTAGAGTTCCAGCAATATGTCCCCTGTTCAGCCAGGCTGTTCTCTTCCCCTCTGGTCTGATTTTTGGAAGATAGGGGCACCTGCTTCTGTGCCTTAAGGATTTCATTCTTGAAGAGTGTCCAGCTTCCCTGGACCCCTTTGTCCTTCAGTAATGTTTCCTGAGGAATTGTGCCAACCAGCATCCTAAACAGGCCAAAGTCAGCCCTCTGGGAGTCTAAAGTGAAGGTTTTGCTGACCTTCTTCCTCACTTCTCCAGGGACTGGAAACTCAATCATTTTGTGATTGCTTTGCCCAAGATGACCTCCAACCATCACAACACCCACCTGTCCTGTTTGCAAAGAGCAAACCTAGCCAGGTATCTCCCCTAGTTGGCTCACTAACCAGCTGGGTTAGGAAGTTGTCTTCCACACCCTTCAAGAATGTTCTGGATTGTTTCTTCTCTACTGTATTGTACTTCCAGCAGACATCTGATAGCCCGAAGTCCCCCATGAGAACAAGCGCAAGTGATTGTGAAACTTCTCCCAGTTGTTTGAAGAGCACTTCATCTGTAGCTTCATCCTAGCTAGGTGGTCTATAACAGACTCCACCCATGGTTATCTACTTGGTTGGCCTTCCCCCTGATCTTCACCCATGTTTAGCCTTCTCACTCACAACATTGAGTTAAAGGCAGTCGATGCACTCCCTGACATACAATGCAACCCCACCACCTATCCTTCTTTGCCTATCCCTTCTGAAGACCCTGCAGCCATCCATCGCAGCACTCCAAACACCTGAATCATTCCACTAGGTTTCTGTGATCTCAATTATGTCACGATTTCCCTGCTGCACAATGACTTCCAGCTCCTCCTGTTTGTTGCCCATGCTGCAGATATTGGCATAGATGCATTTACAGTTGTCCTGTGGATCTGGACTCCAACAGTGACATGGTATCCTGTGGCTCATTTCTAGAGAGTCTGCAGTTATCCTCTTCCCCCTGCAAACCTAGTTTAAAGCCCTCTCTCTAAGCCCTGCTAGTTCTTGGGCTAGAATCCTTGTCCCCCTTTGGGCAGGTGTATACCATCTGCTGCCAGCAGGCCTGGTGCCTTGAGAGCCATGGTCAAAAATCACAAAATTGTGATGCTGACACACCAGTCATGAATTAATTACTGAGATTTTTCTGATGTCACCATTGTCACTGATCGTGACTGCCATGACGAAAGAGAACACTACTTGGGCTTCTGAACCCTGGACCAGTTGTCCCAAGGCCCTAAAGTCCATCTTGAGTCCCCTCCAGTTTCTTGAAGAAACATCCTCATTGCCCATCTGGAAGACTAATAAAGGACAGTAGTCGCACGGCCATACGAGATGAGTAAGTTTCCTGGAGAAACCCTTTACCCTGGCCCAAGGGAGACAGCAAATTTCCCTGTTAGTCTGGTCAGGTCAACATATGGAGCCCTCTGTTCCCGTAAGGGTGGAGGCACCAGTCATTCAGTCAGCTGATCGGAGCTAGCCTAGCTAGAGCCACAGCCGGCACGCTTCAGCGACCGCGAGGGTCAACGGAGATGAGGAAAATCAGAGGGGAGAGCGCAGAGACATCGCGATTCCCGACATCTCCCGATCCCCGAAGCCCCAGCAGCCCTTGCGAGAGAGAGGCTGACGTGGCGGGGGGCGTTCCCACGGTGACGGTGACCACTCCCCTGCCCCTTGCCTTGAAAGAGCCTCTGAGAGAACAGCGATGCTGCCCACCAGGCGCAGGGAGGAACAAGCAGGTCGTGTTGCTGACCCTGTTGCTGGTGTCCCAGGCTGCTGACCAATATGGTCGCCTCCAGAAAGAGAGCTTGCAGTAAGATGACTGCAGCAACTCAGACAGAGACCCCGTCCCAAACCGTGGCTGTTCAGGTCTCTGGGTGCAGGGAGTGCCAGAGCCTGCTGCTGCCGGGGGAGGGAGGACAGCATTCCACCTGTGTGAGGTGTGAGCAGGTAGAAGATCTGCTTAGCCTGGTGGCAGGACTTAAGGAGGAGGTTGAGACGCTGAGGACCATCAGGGAGTGTGAAAGGGAGATCGACTGGTGGAGTAACTCCCTGGCGTGCCAGTTGGAACGGTTCCAGGGAGATACCCCCCAAAAGGGGAAGGACCCCCTGCCCTCTCAGACAGAGGGGGATGGCCCGAGACAGGCCCTGCCCTGTAGATGTTGCACAGAGGTAGGGGACCAAAAAGACGACGAGGGTTGGAAGCGAGTTCCAGTTCGGTGTCGTGGGAAACCCTCCCCCCTTCCTGCCCTGCTTCCCCAGGCGTCCCTCCGTAATAGGTTTGAGGCCCTGGATCTTGAAGGAGAGGTAGGTGAGAAGTGGGGCAAGGCCAGCCCACAAGGCCACATAGGAAAAGGCGGTCGACTTTGCACCTCAAGACTGCCTCTGATAAGGAAGAAAGAAGGGTCATTGTAGTAGGCGATTCCCTTCTGAGAGGAACAGAGGGCCCGATATGCAGAGTTGACCCTCATCATAGGGAAGTGTGTAGTCTGCCTGGAGCCCGGATCAGGGATATCACTAGGGTGCTCCCCAACCTGGTGTACCCGACAGACTACTACCCGCTGCTGATCTTCCAGACAGGTGAGGAGGAAGCTGCTTCCCGCAGTCTGAGGGGGATGAAGAAAGACTACAGGGCCTTGGGGCGGATGGTGAAAGAGTCTGGGGCTCAAGTGATCTTCTCCTCACTCCTTCCATCTTCCACTGATGATGTGGGAAGGAATGGGAAGATTCAGTTCATAAACAATTGGCTTCGAGACTGGTGCTACAGGCAGGGCTTTGGATTCTTTGATAACAGCTGGTTTTATAGGGCACCATTCTGGACAATGACAAGTGGGAAAGGTTTATCTCACAGAGGCAAAAGGATGCTGGGGCACGAATTAGCAGGGCTCATTTGGAGAGCTGTAAACTAGATTCGAAGGGGGATGGGGTTGTAGCTGGGCTTGCCCCAGTGGGGTAGCACTCCAGAATTAATAAAGACTGGGAGGCCTGCTATAATCCTAGGGTGAAATCGGTGTGCTCAGCTCGCTCCCTGGAATGTCTGTACACCAATGCGTGCAGCATGGGAAATAAGCAGGAGGAGTTGGAAACCTGTGTTAAGTCAGGAGACTATGATCTGGTGGCAATTACAGAGACGTGGTGGGACAGCTCACATGACTGGAATATAGTCATGGAGGGCTATGTCCTTTTCAGGAAAGACAGGCCAGCCAGGAGGGGTGGTGGGGTTGCTCTTTATGTGCGGGAGCAACTACAATGCACCGAGTTCTGTCCAGGGACAGATGACGGGCGAGTTGAGACTCTGTGGGTGAGAATTAAGGGGCAGGCTGGCAGTGGGGATACTGTTGTAGGTGTCTGTTACACACCACCAGATCAGGGTGAGGAAGTTGACGAGGCCTTCTACAGGCAGCTGAGAGCGGCCTCACAGTCACAGGCCATGGTCGTCGTGGAGGATTTTAACTTCCCTGATGTTTGCTGGAAGGACCACTCAGCAACCCAGCCACAGTCCAGGAGGTTCCTCCAGTGTATGGATGATAACTTCCTCCTGCAAATGGTGGATGAGCCGACCAGGAGAGGAGCGCTGCTGGATCTCATCCTCACTAACAAGGAGGATCTGGTTGAAGCAGTAAGGGTTGAGGGCTGCCTTGGTTGCAGCGACCACGAGATGGTGGAATTCAGGATCTTGTGTGGTAGGACTAGTAGAATACCAAGTAGAATTGCAACCCTGAACTTTAGCAGGGCAAACTTTGGCCTTTTCAAGCAATTGCTAGGGGAAATCCCATGGGCAAGGCTGTTTGAAGGTAAAGGGACCCAAGATAGTTGGTTGGCATTCAAGGATTGCTTTTTCCGAGCTCAAGATCGGAGCATCCCGACACGTAGGAAGTCAAGGAAGAGGGCCAAGAGACCTGCGTGGCTAAATGGGGAATTGCTGGGTATGCTCAAGTGGAAGAGGAGAGTTTACAGGTCATGGAAGGAGGGGGTGGCCACTTGGGAGGAATATAAGGCTGCTGCTAGAGGATGTAGGAAGGCAGCTAGGAGGACTAAGGCCTCCTTAGAATTAAACCTGGAGAGAAGGGTCAAGGACAGCAAAAAGAGCTTTTTCAAATACATGGCAGACAAAACTAACACCAGAGGCAATGTAGGCCCACTGATGAACGGGATGGGTGCCCTGGTGACAGAAGATGCAGAGATGGCAGTTACTGAATGCCTTCTTTGTCTCTGTCTACTCTGCTGCAGGCAGTCCTGAAGAGCCCTGTACCCCTGAGACCTTAGATGAAGTCAGGTCAACGGAGCGGTTTGCCTTAGTCGATGAGGAATAGGTTAGAAACCAGTTGAGCAATCTGGACATCCATAAATCCATGGGTCCAGATGGGATGCACACACGGGTGCGGAGGGAACTGGCGGAAGTCATTGCTAGACCACTCGCCATCATCTTTACCAAGTCTTGGGAAACGGGAGAGGTGCCTGAGGACTGGAGGAAAGCAAATGTCACTCCAGTCTTCAAAAAGGGCAAGAAGGAGGACCCGGGTAACTATAGACCGGTCAGCCTCACCTCCATCCCTGGGAAAGTGATGGAACACCTTATCCTTGGTGCCATCTTAAGGCATATCAAGGATAAGAGTGTTATGAGGGGCAGTCAACATGGCTTCACCAAGGGGAAATCATGCTTGACCAATCTCTTAGCCTTTTATGAGGAAATAACACGGTGGATGGATGATGGCAGACCGGTGGATGTGGTTTACCTTGACTCCAGCAAAGCATTTGACGCAGTCTCCCACAGCATCCTCACGGCTAAATTGAGGAAGTGTGGACTGGATGATCAGGTGGTGAGGTGGACTGCGAACTGGCTGAAGGAGAGAAACCAGAGAGTCGTAGTCTATGGGGCAGAGTCTAGTTGGAGGCCTGTAACTAGTGGAGTGCCTCAAGGGTCAGTACTGGGACCAGTATTATTTAATATATTCATCAATGATTTAGATGAGGGAATTGAGTGTACTATCAGCAAGTTTGCTGATGACACTAAGCTGGGAGGAGTGGCTGACACGCCAGAAGGCTGTGCTGCCATCCAGCGAGACCGGGACAGGCTGGAGAGTTGGGCAGGGAATAACTGGATGAAATATGACAAGGAAAAGTGTAGAGTCCTGCGTCTGGGCAGGAACAACCCCAGGTTCCAGTATAGGTTGGGGAACGACCTGTTAGAGAGCAGTGTAGGGGAGAGGGACCTGGGGGTCCTAGTGGACGACAGGATGACCATGAGCCAACACTGTGCCCTTGTGGCTAAGAAGGCCAATGTCATCCTGGGGTGTATTAGAAGGGGGGTGGTTAGTAGGTCGAGAGAGGTCCTCCTTCCCATCTACTCTGCCCTGGTGAGACCGCATCTGGAATATTGTGTCCAGTTCTGGGCCCCTCAGTTCAAGAAGGACAGGGAGCTGCTGGAGAGAGTCCAGCGCAGGGCAACGAAGATGATTAAGGGGGTGGAGCATCTCCCTTATGAGGAAAGACTGAGGGAGCTGGGTCTCTATAGTTTGGAGAAGAGGAGACTGAGGGGTGACCTTATTAGTGTATATAAATATATAAAGAGGGAGTGTCATGAGGATGGAGCCAGGCTCTACTCAGTGGGAAACAATGATAGGACAAGGGGTAATGGGTACAAACTGGAACACAAGAGGTTCCACTTAAACTTGAGAAGAAACTTCTTCTCAGTGAGGGTGACGGAACACTGGAACAGGCTGCCCAGGGAGGTTGTGGAGTCTCCTTCCCTGGAGACATTCAAAACCCGCCTGGACACATTCCTGTGTAACATTATCTAGGTGTTCCTGTTCTGGCAGGGGGATTGGACTACATGATCTTTCGAGGTCCCTTCCAAACTCTAGCATACTGTGTGATACTGTGTGTGTGTGACAACCACTCTTTTTTTTTTTTTTTTTTATTCCCTAGTAGTAGAGCTGATATTCTCTGACTCTCCTGTGGAAACTCTTCTGACCTGAATGATCCCTTATTATCATCTTCCTCACTTTCCTGATCCTGAAATAAAAGGGCTTTGACTCTGTTCTAAAAGGGTACCTGGGAAGGTGATGTGAGCTGGGGGATAATATGCCATCAACTCTGAGAAGTAATCCGTTTCCAGCCTCCCCTGTCTCCTAGGTCACTTCCATCTGCCTGATGGCAAGATACTGGTTTCTGAAGTTCTTTTGCTTCAGGTGTCTGTCTTGCTTCTCTCAAGGATGCTAAGAGCTCATGGCCACCAGCCAATCTACTCTTTAGATTCCCTAATGCTCCTTAGCTGTTCCACCTCTTCATGTAGCTCTGCCACCACGTGGAGCAAATAATCAACCTGCTGACATCTTACACAGCCACAATCTAACATCGCTGACAGGCTCAGGCATTCACTACAGCCAAATGCCTGGACAGCTATGTGCTCATGAAGGACCTCTGTCTGCATCGCCATGTCCTTCCTTGACAGCAAAGAGGACTTGGTTTTCTTTGCTTTCTGCCGAGAGGATGGCATCCTAGAGCACTGTCTCAGTGACCGCTGCCTGAGCTCACCTCCGCAGCCTACCTGACTGCTGGACGCTACTTGCAAGAACTGTCACCCCAAGCCGAGATCCTGCATGCTGGGGCTCCTGAAAGCGGTGTTCACCTGCTCGGGGCGGTGCTGTCCCTCCTGACACCACCCCTATGAGTCTGCTGCTGCATCAGTGGCGCTGCCGGCTCTCGTCTAAGGCCAGGGGTGCGCTTGCAGCTCCTTTGGTGGCTCTGGCAGATCAGGAGCCAAGCTTTAGAATGCTGCAATTTCGCCGCGTCCTGGTGCTGAAGGCGCCACTCCGGAGCTACTCATCTGGGCAAACTTTTTTCACTATTATGTGCAAAAATAGACTGCAGAAGTAAAAGATAGCTATAGTCAACTCCAATGGCAGAATTTATCACCTCAATGTCTGAAGAGTGCTTCCTTGCTGGAGAAAGACACTATTTTTATTAAAAAACATGACAGGACAGTGTATACTAGTAACAAAAATGCCATGCCACAGTCACACCCAATAACTGTATCACAATCACAGTCACATGTTGGTTTTCACTTCAACAAGTACAGACTAATTGATCAGATAAAAATCACCTTTGCCATTAAACTTTATGCTATTTTTCCCAAAGTCCACAGCATACTCTATCTACTCACTCTGGTTATGTGAAGGCCCAGAAAGAAATGTGATTGCCTCTAAATAAATTCAGCTTAAGCCAGAGAGTTTAAAGAGTGGTTGTGTGAGAGGGATGTCATGGTGATTCTTTATCTCATGAGAGGTAGCAAACTATTTGTCACTCTGCTGTTTCAAATAACCACTTGTTATAGAAGGATAATATTAAGGGCTAACTCCATCAAGCATGCAACAAATCTACATGCATAAAAGTAAACAAAGACAGCTGCAAAGAGCTGTGAATCAAGAAGTGATTTAAAGGCAGCCAAGTAACAGGAGAAAATCTAGAAATTCTTGGGTGGAAAACTCTCAAGCATGAAGGTGATAAATAGCATTAACATAATAATGATTAATGTGTGTAGGAAAGGGAATATGAGTAATTTTCATAAATCATGAAAGCTGTATGTGCAAGAAAGGGCAGACCAAAGACCTAGACGTGTCTTAAGATTAAAGGGTAAATATTTAATTTAACATATGTGAGCTTGGAGCTTGCTTTCCAGGAAAAAGGGAGTCAGAATGTAAACAAAACATTTGGAAATGACATTTTAGTACAGTTTAAATGAGTGGTCTTTCTCCTATTTCAGCAGCCCCAGATTTAGGATTCTGAAGGTGGGAGTACTTGGCTGTTACTTCAGGACACTCAACTGGCTATCCTGGCTGCAAAACAAAAAGACCCAAAGCCAAACCAAAAAAAAACTACAAAGATTTTTTCCTCCAAGAAACAGAATACCTTCTCCCACAAAAGTAAATAAAGCACCATTATTCTGCAAGTTATATATTTCTGAACTGCTTAATGTGGTTGTATAATATTGCTAAGCACACAGTAAGTGTACATAGAATAGGACGCCAGGTTTAGTGTGACAAAAATTATCTTGATAGTGAAGAATGGATATATTATAATTTTTATTTGGAGAAGAAAAGTTGACTTTTTAGAAAATCACACAGAATTTATAGTAGAGCAGGGAACTGGTTGTGAACATATGGGCAAAACCAGAATTTAATGCTAGGTGCTAAGAAGTGCTCATGAGAGTGTAAGGTTCCTATCTTCATATGACTATTGATGAAAATTGATAATGGTTCTAGTGCATGAAATTTATTTTTTTTTTTTCAAGAGTAAATTTGCTTAGCATGGGTTTAAAAGCAGATAACAGGCTTTGTTGTTAATTCATTTTTAGTGACTGAGAAAGCAGAAAAGGTATTTGCTACACTGGACACTTAAAAAAGCATCATTCTGAAATAAAGCACAAAGTAGTGCAGTGGACTGCGTTATCTTTAAAAAGGACAAAAGGAAGCCATGGTACATTGCCATTGAAGATTAATCTACATTTGGGTGTATTTCAGATGATACCTAGCACAGTAGCTGTCTCAGACAAAATGCGATTACAAAAATAACATTTACAGAAAGGCCTGACTGAGAGGTAACTCATGGGAAATTCTCTGCCCTGAAAAGAGCTTCACATTGTAGAAAAGGTCCTTGCTACAAACTGTGCCTTTGAATTTGGAATTAAGGATTTTCAGAAGCAAGATCAAACTGACTGAGTTCTTTCTCGCACATATGCAATTTTGTGCCCATCTCCTGTCTTGAGTTTGTGATGTGCATATCAGAAACATCCTAGGTAGCGTTTTTGACAAATACTACTTTAACAAAATGTAAGCCCATAAACTGCTGCTCATGGCACAGAAGAGGTTTCAATGCCTTCAAGCTGTGGTACATATTCAAGACTTCCATAAGCTCTGTATTTTAGCCCACATTCATTGCTATACCATGAGCACCAAAGGAATAGAAGGGTTTACTACAAAGTAGTACAGCCTTGCTGTAACCCTGAAACAAAAGTACTTTTGGTGGATTTCCTGTCAAAGGATATTTCTTATCTAGAGAAGCTTGGACATAATAAGCATTCTGTAGCATCATGCCTTGTACAGTAACTTATCTCACACTAAAAAAGGCATATACGACTTGTTACGACATAACTTTACCATATTTGCATGTGGGTGCTTTTCCCCGCAAAAGCTGAGATGAATGCACGCAATAGGTGCAAGTCCTTTTAATCAAAGCTCACCAGGTTCACTAGTACTAGATGAACTTCTCTCTAGGTATCTCACATTTGGACCAGAGATTATCTTGTGTCATCATCATAACTTAGCTGTAGGACTTTTCTAAGAAACTAGAGAAAATTGTGACAAATCATTCATATACCTTTAAAAAGGAGCCGTCTTGGGGATTTCTGACACTACAGCTTTTAATTTTTTTGATGCATACTTGCATTTCGACTGCATTCATGTTGAAGTATAGCGATTTTGAGTAAATATTGAAGCACTTGTGCAGTTGTTTATATGTAAAAGGAATTCATTGCTAAATGAAATCTCCATTTATGATCTAAAATGAGAATGGAAGCAAACTTTTTATAATCACAAGTACACAAATTCATGAGATTCTAGATAGCTAATTATTGTTTACAGCTCTTCTGGGAAGAGTATGATTTGTGGGAGTTGACTGAGTAAAAAGACTTACATTAATTAGTTTCTATTTTCACTTTCACCTGGGATTTAACTGAATTCCCTAGAATCAAACTTGCTTTAAGGAAAAGTCTCTAGTATGTACCCGGCTCAAAATCAAAGGAAAAGCTACTAGTATCTCTTCCTGTGAAAGCAGGTCTGAACCCGGACTTTATTGAACCAAATAATGTGAGAGAATAGGGTTAGATTTGCTTAATGATCACGTGCAAACAAGAAATCAGATTTCAGGAAATTAAGCATATATGTAATTTCTAGAATCAAGAGTAATTCAGTAATTTAGGAAGGAAGGGACCTCTGGTCACACCATGCACCTGGCTATGCAGAGCAGGGCCAATTTATATTGTTTTACTTGGGCCTTCATCTAGTCAACGTTTCATTACCTCTGAGGATTGGGAATCCCAATCCTTCTAGTCAATCCCCTTTGGTGACTTGAGTATCATGAGTGTAAAACATTTCTAACATCAAACTGGAACTTCCCATGCTCCAGACTCTCCTTCTACCTCTGTGTCCCTTGGGATTAAGTCTTAGTTTTCTGAACCTTCCCACAGCAGTAAGCTCTGTCATTGGCCTTCTTTCTTGATCTCTCATCAGGAGGTTTTCTTCATTATCTCAGTCTCTCCTCGTACAACATGTAGCCTCCTTCTGTTCCTGTCACTAAAAATAAAGGAAAAAATGTGAATTAGCATTATCCAAAGCTAAGAGCAAAAGTAAAAAGATGAATAGATGACTTGAATTTTTCCTGAGAATAGCACTTACATGCTCCTGCAAGGGATTGTAAATAATCTACCAGCTTTAAGAAAATATAAACTTTTCTTCAGATTTAAGCAAATTTTTATGATAGATGCTATTGTCATTGCTTTTTGAGAATAAACTATTTGCATTAGGCTTTTAGATTGTTATTTTTATTTAAATTACTAGCACATCAAATTAATTATTTTAATTTATATTTTTAATTTATATTTTTAATTTCTGTTTTTTTATTTTTTATATTATTGACTATTATTAATAATATTATTGATAGTGCATCAGGTTACAAGAGAAAGACTTTAAGGATTAAGTCCTTTGAAAGAAAGAAAATCAGCACAAACAGAAACAGCAAACACCATAAAAATCCTTTGCTACTTAAAAAGAATAGGCATTGAGACTTGAATAAGGAAGTGAGGATAAGAGTCACATCTGCGACAAGTAGCTTGCAATCCAGTTTTCCAATGTTATGAATATATGTGGAGCAAGCTCTTTACAGCACTGCAAGTAATATTAAATTTGCTTTAACACAATTTTGAGGATAATATCTTGCCTGAGAATGTTTAAAATATATTAATGATTTCAAAAAAGCCTGACTTTTTGGGCAGGTCAACCTTATACTTGACTTGCAGCATCCTAGGTGATAGCGTCCTTTCTGAATGTCATTAGAACTAAGGCAGATGAGAATTGCTATTTCTGCTGTTATTATTATGTCTAAATATTGGGCATATTCAAGGAAGACAAAAAAATAAATCAGGTAACTACAGTCTGAAAATAATTTTGGGACCGTAGTTAAAACTAAAATGACTGATTTAATTCATTTCAGCATAAATCAGTTACAACTTTTCAAGTCAGACCTACTAAACTGATTTTTCTCAATGCTGTAAGAGCAGAATACTATATGGATTTGCAAAATCTTTTATAAACAGATACTACATGGGTATATATTTCCAAGCAAAAGACTAATTACAACCAATTACAATAAAAGTGTAAGGCTTAAAAAAAGCTCCAACAACTCCCACTTCCAAGGGAACATGCTTTTACAGAGTCAGCAAACCTGAGTGTGTGAGTAGAACATTTTATGCATGTGTTATAATCTTCACTTACCCATGAACAGCAATGATGGATGCTCTATAAGTTGCACAATGTGGGATTCTGCCACCTATCCTAAATTTTGGATCGTCAATTAGTAATTTGGTGTATTTCCTCTATGCCACTGGGCTGGCCAATTAAATGTTAGTGAAATAAAGACTGCTGACTGAGTGCAGATTTTTTTAATTAGAAAACTTCAGGCATACATATTATATTCTTAAATTGCAAGATAGAAGGAGAAAATAAAGTCTAGAAGCCAAGATACTAATGGAATATTAATTAAGATGAAGAGGAAATGCTATTACAGAGCAGTGCTGGGAAAATAAATGAAATTTATCAGAAGGTAAAAATTAATTTTATAAATCTCATTTAGAAATAGCCACATGAGGAAAGGCTGCACTAATTTGCATATTTTTACATTTAATATAAATTTATTTTTATTCTGTTCTTTCTGTGTTATCTTTAAGCATTATATGCTGATAATTTTAATAATCTCTCTAGAAAATATTTTTGTGTTTCTTATGGGTAGGTTTTGTGTGAGTACACGTAGCCTTAGCCTCTCAAAATTTACAGGGAACAGTGAGCCCTCTTAAGTGTGAAAATCCTTGTCAGAAATTTGCACTTTAGGTTTAAGAAATTAAAATTGAAGTTATTCAGAAATGTAAAGCTGTTGTGGTTTATGCCCAGCCAGTAACTTAGAACCATGTAACTGTTCACGCAGCTCCTCTCCCCACTTCCATAGCAAAAGATTCCAGATGCTTGGCTTCCTTACCATCTAGTTTGTAACTGTTTGCCCCGTTGTCTTAGCATCAGAGCATCCAGGTGATGATGTGCTTACCTGGAACACAGCTGAAATCTTTTTTTGCATATTCCACAGCTCAGTCAAGGACAGGTATTGAGAAGTTACCTCTTGTTTTCTCTCTTCCTCTTTTTCTTGTACTAGTTCCTGTTGTGTCGCCCTCTCTTGTTCTGGCATTGACTCTTCTTCATCTTCCTTCACTACAGGAGTTGTTTTTGTGTTTACATTTCCTCTTGCATATAGGGGCAACAGACAGCGGCACAGGTTGGTCCTGTGGTTCAGCTGGAGTCCCTGGTTGTCTCTTCTGTAAGTTGGCCCTCCGAGGGGAAAAAAGGAGATGTAATTGTTAATAATTCCCATTACATGCCTCTGAAAGTATAGAGGTGATGGCAATGCTGGGAACGCTTACCAGATCAGTTTTATGATCAATAATTCTATTATACAAGAAGCCATTATCATAAAGTACAACAAAATTAGAACCTTAGCCCAAGCCCCAAAGCCAGTAAACGCTAAAACAGCAAAATTGGCTGGAAGTAAGATGTGATATACCAAAACTCTGAGACCAAATGCAACAACTCCAAATAAATCAGCATTTAACCAGTGACTATTAATGCAATACAATGAACGCTTACAACAAATTTGTTTTGACACACTCTGGTCAGATCTGTCTTTATGTCAAACCTTCATGTCCCACGTTGGGTGCCAAAAAGGACTGTACTGATGATAACCCAGAACCATACAGCCATTTGCTCACTCTCCCACTTCCCTAGCAAAACATTTTAATATGCATGCACTTATGTCTACGTAAGACACTTTGTCAGAAGTACCCATCCCTGTATGATAGTCCAACTATATCACTGTATACAGTTTTCTAAGTGCTAAATACCTTGCAGCTGATAAAGGTACCTTAAATACCCAGCAGTGTATGTTCACTGTCATTTTTTACCATAAAAATACTGATTTATTTGTGTATATGTTTTTTTAACCTACTACTTACTATATATACTTCGGGTAGCATTGCAATGCAGTATGGGACTACAGATTGTAATCTTTAGAAATATGTTTTCCCTGTTTCCTGGAACATAATATGCATGTTGAAGTTTATTTGTTTTTTATAAAATTACCATAATAAAAATACTTGTATTCTGTTTTTAAAAGGCTCTTCTCCCATTCAGGTGCTTCATTTTTATATTACATTATGCTAAGAAATATTATAATGTGTTATAATTTTGTTTCACTTAAACATATTATGAAGCTGTAGGCTTCTGAAGTAATTTCTCCTTCCTTTCATGCCAGAATTCATGCATGTTAGACTTAAAGTTGCACTCTGTAAAAGTTATTTAAAATAAGAAGTAATTACCATCAAGAATTTTGTAGAATGGTGCCCAATACCTACTGGTTTTGTAATGGCACCTAAAATAGTCAATAGGCTTCATTAGTTTTATTTTTAGATGGAGAACACTCAATATTTCTTAATGTGCCAATCAATGATTTCCAAAGACATTACAATTTATGTTTACAATTCATGTCTCATGTTCACCACTTTCTTCATTTGAGAGTATATGTGTAACACACTCTATCTTGTGAAAACTGCTTTTTAGGAGAAATATTTTGCAATGGAGTGACTATAAAGTATACAGAATTTCTGAAATTCTAACTGGTCAACACAGCTGAATATCTGTGTTTTTCTTCAGTCTTACAAATTAGATAACTATCTATATTTGTAACATGAGGATTTGTCTATGGTTTCAGGGTTAGAAATCTTCTCTTTGCCCTGTCTGACATTTTGTAGTGTATGAGCAGTTACATAAAATAAAAACCCCACTACTACATCAAATATGACGATATACATCCTAATGTATATATACTTAGCACCATAATATGCATATACATGTGTGTACAGTGTTTTCTTATTATCAAATGTAAGTCTATCCTATACATCAGTGAAAAGAAAAAAACAAAACAAACCAAAAAACTTAATTGCATAAATAACTTTACAGGTAGGAAAAAAAAAATTATAAAGCTTTTTTTTTTTAATGCAAAACTTTAAGGAAGTGAGATTTTTAAGAACTCTTCCACTACCATGGAATCTGAATATTAATTTAGACTAAATTTACAGACACCAATCGTGAAAATTTATGAAGATTTTTGTGGACCACAAACCTATACATCAGAATTTAACTACAAATGCAGAAAATATGCAAAGACCAAATGTTAAAGTGTCTAAAGGCTTATCTGACAAACATAGTAACGTTATTTTTATAGCCAAATTTCCATTTTTCAAAATAGTAAAGTGGTGTATTTCACAAGGAATAGAGCTAGGTTACTGGCAAAATCTCTATTACAGATATATCCAAATTAAATCTCCAGGTGGAAATATTCAAGTATTTGAAGCGATTTTGTGCACAGCAAGAATCTGGGCTGAGATTTACTACAGACAATTTTAATTTTATACCAACGAGACTCTTCATACTATTTTTATAAAGTGTAAAGGTGATCTTAGTCCATGTATCAACAATTCTGGAAATATGCAGTGTCCAAACATATTAATTTTAACTATATTTGTTGTACCTCAGAGGGTCAGATTTTCCTTTCCTTCTCATTCAGTGTCACATTTAGCTTAGACTGATGTGGTGTTCAAGATTAATTTTATCAGATCTTTACGAATATTACATATATTAATCCCAGGATATTCAATGACATTAGTCTCCCATTTAGCATTCAGCTTTACATAGTAAGCTATAAAGCACCCTACATGAGCTTACAATTCTACAAGTTTATTTTATGGTCCACAGTTTGATTCATTAAGATTACAAGTACAAAACTCAGGGTCAGACTCTTTGCACAATGATTTGAATTCTGTATTAAATTCTATACCCTTCGTCATAGTGTTTAGCTTAGTAACTAAAACTAAGAATGATAAATGGAAAAGAAAAAAAGGAAAAGGGAAAAAAAATGGAGAAGGGAACACTTTGTCTTAGAATCTTGTACATACAAAAGACAAATTTTTACAAAGATTTATTCACTCATGCAGTCTGCCATAGACTGATTTCAAAGGTACAGCTTTGCATATAAGTGTGTGTGTTTCTATTTATTTCTGTATGTCAATAAGCAATTTGTTGGTGTTTTGGAGTTTATGTTCATAGCTTAATTTTGATTTTGACAAATCAAAATACTTCCTTTTCTCCCACCTCTCTTGGGTTGTCTTTTCAAAATTAACTTCCACCAATAAGTTACTGCATTATTTTTTAAATGGGAAAGAGGTTCTATACACTCTAAAAATGTCTATAAAGTTTTTTTTCCAGCCACATTTTCTTTTGGATGAGTATATACACATCTCACTATTTTTTAGCTGTGTTTGGGGTCTTTAAAAAAAGGTTTACTTTTTTAAGACACCTTTAACTAAAGGTGTCCTAAGAAAATAAAGGTAAAGTCCTAGTACTCTAATGCATCAGGATTCAAATCTGAATTCATCAGGAAAACACAATGTTCCCATACAAGCAGATGCACAAGTTGAAAGGAATTTACACAAATTGCAGGTGGGGAAGATTTTGGTGGGGTAGGACTGTTGCCAAGCAGTAGGGGCATGGTTACCGTTCTATAGAATCTATTTGGATTCTGACCAACTTCCTTGCAAGAGAAACATGACACTGCATTAATAGGAGAAGACTAAAGCGACAGGAAGTAGAATACAAGCTGTTAGCTTTCTGTGTGGCATTGCATTTTTGAGAAAATCTTATTATCGCACTATTCAGGGTTAATTTCTCATGAGCAGCTATAAAAAACAATGAGAGAAAAAATATTCTTTGTACAACTCCACCCTCTGCAACACTAAAAATCCTTTTGTTCTGAAACTTTATCAGGTCTAATGGTCTTACAGTCTGAATTAGTTCGAGCCATACTAATGGATACCAAAGGGAGATATTTCCTAGGTAACAGAACTCAGTACAGGGTTGCTCCTGGCTTTTGCAAAATGTCAGCCTTTGTGAGGAACTGGAATAAATCCCATGACCTTAAAATGTTTATGTGTAGAAGCACTATTTCTATGCAAAGGTCACTATACAGCCAATGTTTGCAGGTAGTTTAGCAACTTAGTGCTTCTCTCCAGATGACAACATATAATTTAAAATCTTGCTAATGCATTGACTATCCAGCAGGTATCTCAAATTATACATCTGTCAGTATGCCTAAGGAATCAGCTGCTGAGTGACACCTTTCCGATAAGCAGACAGATAATGAGGATGATTTTGAAATAGTCAGAAGACAAACATCTGAAATGAAGCTTTCAACCTTTCCATGTGCAGGTCACTTCGTTAGCCCAAACCACAATCCTTGGGGACTCCTGTAGACAATAGGGTTATGTTCCAGACTACAAGTGAAAAGAAAAAGCCCAAGACACTGTATCTGTTTGTAACTCAGACTCTAGAAATTAGTTTGATGAAATTTCAGACAATTTACCTGTTTTTAAAATTCAGGACCAAATTTATTCATGATTAATTGGTTTGCATCTTAAACACTTCTGTAAGTGGAATTGTTACGGCAAAGTGTTTTTTACTTGCAGCTTATATTTTAAATGTTTTATGTGTTTTTTAAGTTGCATTATTGCAATAATTTCTGCTGAAAAAGCAATAAAAATGAAAGCTGTTTTATATTATTTAATTTTTAATTCTGAAAAATAATAGAATATTTAAATATATCTAAGGTTCATGTAATCCAAAATAAGATATTTTGTCTGATTCCACTTTGGATTCTTTTCTTGAAGTAGAAAAATAAAAAAAAAATACCCAAACCATTATCATCACAAGTGTAATGGTGATTACATTAATACACTGTGAATACTAGGAATTTGGGAAATGGTGTTACAGATGTCTCAGGCTATCCGACAACAATGTAGTCCAATGAGGCATAGCAGTGTGTCAAAAAGCCTAAATTGATTTATAATGATAGATTTTTTTTTCCCTTCATTTTATTAGTTTTATTCTTGACTGTTTATTTGCAGAGTAGATATAAGTTGGATTTTTGTGGTGGTTTCATGGTTCCCATTATGTTCTCGAATACCACATGTATCCATGTATCTTCTATTAGAACACCATAAAAATTCAGTAGCCATATTTACTGTAATATGATTGAATCCAAGATACAGAAATAAATGTCAGCTGGATTTGCATTACTTAAATGCTTAATTTTAATAAAACTGATGTGAGAAACTGAGGCATATTTATTTTTAAAGTAATTGAAAATATATCTATAGGTTACCACATAACATTTTATTGTGGAAAACAGGCCCTGTAGCATGAAAGAACAGAGCTTGGCAGCAGTGAATATAGGAACAAAGTAATAAAAAAATGATCAAAAATGAAAGAAAATAAAATGCTGCTTCAAGAAGTTATTCACTGAAAAAATGTTTGTCATAAGGAGCTGTTTTATTCTATTTTGCTGTAAAACAAAGCACCTAACATTTGGCTGTGAATCAATGTTTTGATAATAGCTGTAATCCCTCATTGTATATCACTGCAGACTTGGAACATATGCTTAGGTTCTGCTTACTTTGTTTTATACAATTTTTTAGTAAAAAGTCATGTCAGAGACTGGACATTGGTGTGGGGTTTATACCCTGGACAGTGGAGATTACCTAGTTCAGTCCTTTTTATATTCGTATATCAGCAAAAGAATGATCAAGGTCTAAAGGAATGAAAGAGTATCAATTATTGTAGAGACCACAAAAACAACAAAAAAGGAAGCATGAGTAAAAGGAGGAAAGAACTATGTGATTTTAGGACAAGGAAAAGTAAATATTAGCTATTTTAAGTAACAGTGTTCAGTAAAAATATAATGTTATGTAACTGATATTTTTTCTGTTTTTCAAAAACAGAAAATGGATGAGAATTATCTAGAATACATGTTTTAAGGAATGTGATGTATATATATTTTTAAAATGTAAGTATCTGTATGTTAATATTTATCTGACCTGAGTGCATCAATAAGAAGGAGGACATTGTTGATAACAAGCACTCACTCCATCAGTAATCTCAAATCTGGAGAGAGACTTTTTATAAGAGCAAGTAGTGATGAAACAGGAGGGAATGCCTTTAAAATGGCAGAGGATACATTTAGATATTAGGAAGAAGTTCTTCAGTGTGAGGGTGGTGAGACACTGGAACAGGTTGCCCAAAGAAGTTGTGGTTGTCCCATGCCTGGAAGTGCTCAAGGCCAGGTTGGATGGGGCTTTGAGCAACCTGTTCTAGCGAAGGGGTTTGGACTAGAAGGTCCCTTCCAACCTAAAACATTCTATAATTGTATCATACTAAGGAGAAGGTCCAGGAGATTTGCCCCAAAGACCACACAAAGGAAAAGAATCAGCCAATAGTTTCCGAATCAAAAGGTTTTATTTCAGATCAATTTCACATAGGGAAGGTGAGTAGCACGGAGCTCCCCTTGTCCATGGCTCTGGGGAGCTGCCTGAGGGAAGAGGGCATGGTGTGAGCAGACACTGGCTGTGCTTCCTTGTCCTTGACTCAATAGCTTTCATGAAAGCTACAGGAATCTCTGGCTGAGAGACATGAGTGTGCCGTGGTTTGGTCCATTTGCTGTCTAGGCCTGCATCTGCAAAAGAAGGATAAAAAACTACACAGCAGTCCCACTGGTGTAGAAAGAAGAGAATCTCTGGCTGTGTGACCGAAGAAAGGAGTGCGCCATGGTCTCCTCCATTCCCCGTCTGGGCTTGCATCAGCAAAGGGCAAGCAGAAAAACCAACACATCAGGCACACTGGCTCACCATGCGCAACCCGTGGCCAGGGCTCTGCCAGACTCCATGACTTAACTTTGTGTCCTTGCAGCAGGTGGTGTATATTTGGCTGTGCGGCTGAGGCCAGGAGTGCACCGTGTTCTGGTCCTGTCTTTGTGTGAGCTTCTGGCTCTGGAAGGCAAAGGAGGAAGAGCCAAGATCTGCCTCGCTTGGGGCACCTGCTGCCTCCCTGCCTGAGCCCAGGAGCCCAGCCCCCCATCACTGCTTTCCTCCTGCACTCTCGTCTCAACCATGGCTCACCTGCCTGCCTGCCTGCCTTCAGGATGATCTGGCCCTTGTCACCATACAGCCCTTTCTGGAATGAATACCAACCCCTGTGGAATGGCCATCACCAGTGTTCTACCCACTGTGACACAGTCACCACCAAGATTCCATCCACTGGAACACGGCCAACGCCAACATTCTATCTGCTTTGATACCACCATCACCACCATCCTATCTGCTGCCACATCACTGGGGCTGTACAGGGTTGATGGAAATCTCTGCCTTCGGCTGCTGGGGAAGAAGGGTTGTTACCTTTCAGCCTTGTTAAACTCATAAGATGGACAAAACCCATAACTCAGGCCCATGAGGAAAACAGCCAACTCAGAGAGCCCACCTCTCTCTGTGCTGGGACATAGTCTCTCGACCTCTGGCTGAGGTCACCTCATGGGTCCTCAGTGTCCTGTTCCACCCCAGTTCCCCTGAGCCTCCTTCTTGCTCTGAGGGCTGGGGCAGAGGAATGTAGAGCTCAGCATGAGGGTGCAGACAAATGAATGCAATGTCTAAATACCAGGGAGCAAATCAGGTGTTTGACATACTGACCTAGTGCCACCTGGGCTGCCTTACATCCCAGTTTCCTATGGGTATACAAGAAACAGGCAGATAGGACATGGGACCTGGGGAAAATGCAGGCCTTTTTAGATCAGGCAGGAGTGATACACGAGGGCACGTCTCACTACACTAAATGCTTGTTTTAATTCCAGTTGTAACACCTAGAATACTTCTTTCTCTTTGAGTTGCTCAAGCATGTGGATTAGGTCAATCTCCATCACTTTTTCAGTTTCAAGTGTATAGCCTTGACTGAAAGTCAACAGAGTAGTCTCCTGTGACCCAAAGTATTTAGAACAAGACGCAGAAGAGGACGTTTCTCAAAGCATCTTGGTACCTAACTCCTTAGACCCTGACAAATCTGACCCCAGCACAGAAAAAAAAAACAACAACAAACAAAAGCTGAAAATAAGATTTAGAATGGAAGTCAACATCCAATTTTACCTATAATTGAATGATAACCATGTAAGATGGCATACAAGTTACACTCTCTGCTCTGGAGGCAAACAGTAGAATCCTGTCCCATGGAACTGGGATTTGCTTCATGCCAGTACCCAGAAATGAGAACAATGCAAAAAAAAAAAAAAAAGAAGAAAATTACTATTCCATGGGATTTTGGGTTTGTTTGTTGTTTTTTTTGGTTTGGTTTGGTTTGGTTTGTTTTTTTTTCCATGTCTAACATCAATGTGTGTGAGGCTTTTATGACAAAACAAAGTTTCCGTACTCATTGATCTTAAATACCCAAATTCCAAATAGTATTTTGGTGTGTCTTCATGAATAACTGAAAAAATACGCATTATTTTTTCTATATATTTATATCAACTTGATTTCCTTTTTTCCGTTCAAAATATTTTTCAGTAATATGCTCAAGTATCAGTGAAGTAAATCCTAGCAGTGATGATTTATAGTTAGAATAGAGTGAATAGACAGGAAAAATATTCAGGCAGGACAGAACTGTTTTGAAATTCTAACAGGAAATATCAAGTTATATTCTGAAAAACGCAGCTTCTTAAAATTAGCTGATGATATTAATGTCTGTTAATGATCCCTCTGGGTTCCAGATTTCCAGATTCAGGTGGCAAGTATTATTAGCATATTTAATTTTTCTATTATTAAATGCTATTAAATATTATTAAATGTCTAAGAAGAACATTACTGTGTGATGTTTACAAAAGGCAAACCTCCTTATACTGGAGTTAATTTGCCACTTCCAGGTGAGCATTTCTTTTTAAGTCTCTTTTATACATATTCAGAGGACATTGTAGAAAAGATATAGCATACAATTACAGTTAAACACATATTTGCCTTAGTAAAGGTTACTAATTGTACTATATTTATGACCTAGTAAAATGCCTTTAAAAGCTACGGTAAACTATTTTTCCTCCTCTAATTTACCATTTTACATATTGCTTCAAATCAAAATCCTAGCGAACACTGCTGAGTGGATATAAAACTCTTCAGAAAATTTCTTTAGTTGTAAGGCTGCTTTACTCTGATGAATTCTAGCCCCAATAATCCTTTAACAGGAGGAGTGGCTGACACGCCAGAAGGCTGTGCTGCCATCCAGTGAGACCTGGACAGGCTGGAGAGTTGGGCAGGGAATAACTGGGTGAAATATAACAAGGGAAAGTGTAGAGTCCTGCATCTGGGCAGGAACAACCCCAGGTTGCAGTATAGGTTGGGGAACGACCTGTTAGAGAGCAGTGTAGGGGAGAGGGACCTGGGGGTCCTAGTGGACGACAGGATGACCATGAGCCAACACTGTGCCCTTGTGGCCAAGAAGGCCAATGTCATCCTGGGGTGTATTAGAAGGGCGGTGGTTAGTAGGTCGAGAGAGATCCTCCTTCCCATCTACTCTGCCCTGGTGAGACCGCATCTGGAATATTGTGTCCAGTTCTGGGCCCCTCAGTTCAAGAAGGACAGGGAGCTGCTGGAGAGAGTCCAGCGCAGGGCAACGAAGATGATTAAGGGAGTGGAGCATCTCCCTTATGAGGAAAGACTGAGGGAGCTGGGTCTCTATAGTTTGGAGAAGAGGAGACTGAGGGGTGACCTTATTAGTGTCTATAAATATATAAAGGGGGGACTGTCACGAGGATGGAGCCAGGCTCTACTCAGTGGCAAACAATGATAGGACAAGGGGTAATGGGTACAAACTGGAACACAAGAGGTTCCACTTAAACTTGAGAAGAAACTTCTTCTCAGTGAGGGTGATGGAACACTGGAACAGGCTGCCCAGGGAGGTTGTGGAGTCTCCTTCCCTGGAGACATTCAAAACCCGCCTGGACACATTCCTGTGTAACATTATCTAGGTGTTCCTGCTCCGGCAGGGGGATTGGACTAGATGATCTTTTGAGGTCCCTTCCAATCTCTATCATACTGTGATACTGTGAACAGTTAATGAACATTATATGTACAGGCCTAACACGAGGACAGCAAATTCATTTAGGTTTAATAAACAAATCTGTGTTTTCTCCAAGACCTCTTGGGTTGACACATGAATATGTTACATCTAGGTAGCAAATTATTGTGGACCAGCTAGTCTGTAGCAATTGTCTGTATTTTCCTACTCTTCATTAAGGTTGTACAGTTATTGCTGTTGAACTGATATGAAACAAACTGTTAAGCAAGCCTCAATAATACTTTTGGTGTAACTTCGAGGAGAATTTTTTTTTACTTTTGTAAACTTAAATTTAACTAATTCTTTTCCTGTTTTGCATATTTTAAGCAGTTATTTTTCTTGCTATATCTTAAAAAAGAAGTAATGTATTCTATGAAGAGTCTTAGGTAGGTTGCATCATGTAGACTCTTCCCTCACTTTTCTTTCTAGCTTTAGTGCACGCAGTATTGTGTCAAGATATTCTTACATTGTATATAGGTTTTATGATTGCTGTTCAACTCTGTGTTTCATTCTAAGCTATGTGCTTTAAAAAGATGCCCAGTTAAAAACTTGCTTTATTTTAATATGAGGTTAAGTGTGCAAAGGGTTCTTTTCTATTTTTGTTATATTCTTCTGAATAGAAAATAGGAATATATGAATGAATATATGGAAAAAATAACCTGATACATTGTTCTTTTTTCTTGCTTTTCAAAATGCTTGGTCTCATTCAGGTCTAAGAGTTACTTAGTATTTCAGTTCCTTATTCCCAGATCATAGACTTGACCAAAATCAAGAATAAAGAAGAACAAGAAAAGTGAGATATGTATGAAGAGCAGAAGAAGTTCAAATTAGAGTCAGTTTGAGCTGAAAGTTTAGATTAGACCTAACTGGGTCATGCAGATAATTTCCTGATGAAGCTGGATTCAGACCTGTACCAGGGATTAGAATGCATCTTATTTTCAGTGACTTCATTGAAGTGGTGATTTTTTTTTTGTGAGAGAGTGGCTGCATGGTACTTACTTACTGGCTGGGTTTAAACTACAACAATCACTCAATATTTTTATCACTTATATTTTTAAAACAAAATAATTTCTGAAGTGTTATAACAATTCTTGCTTTGGGCCTTAAACTTTTAAGAAACACTAAAAGAAAAAAAAAAGCCCTGTATAAGTGAGGCTACATTGAATAAAAAACACACAAAGCAAATGCATGCACAGAAGAAAATCAGTATTTATAAATTATTGCAATGCAAGAAAAAAAAAAGGCTAGAAAGAATTCCAAAGCTATATATATTGTATTACTTCTTTACTTAAGAAGTGTGTTTTAAAGACAGAGATATATTAATATACACAGAAAAAAAAAACAAAAACCCTAAAATGCAAAAATGTGATAACTTCTGTGAGTCAGTCAAGGATACATGTTTAAAAATTTATATCTTTTACCATTCACTGGGATAACAAGTTCCTATTGTGGTGGGACTATCCCTCAGTCATTTAAAGGTGAAGAAATTACACCTTTTCAGAGAAAAGTGTATTTTCTGATAGTTTAATAGAAAACTAAAATAGTCCTGGCAAAATTTAGTTTAGTCCTTCACGTTCTTGGGATTATAGTTTTCAACTTTATGATATGTTTAATTGTTATGGTCCAAGGGGAAGAAATTTGGTATCAGTTACCTAAACCCACTGTGAATATTTACTATGTATTTATTACTATATGTAATGCCTTTTACATTTGTTCAATTTATAGATCTATGCCATTATTTTTCTAGATGTTCCTATCCCCAGAAACCTAGCTGCTGTCTATAGGCATAAGATTTAAGAACATTAAACTAACTTTCATTTTTGTTTTGCTTCTTCTTCTTTCCTATTGATAATTTCTGCTGGTTTTCTTTCATTTAGATAATGTATTTTTCAGCCTATAAAAGCTTTATCTCATTTATAATTGTGTTTATCTTATTTCCCTTTCTGTCCCACTGTCTTGTCATTAATATTTATTATAAGCAAAATTATGTACAGACACACATTCGAAAACCCTTTCTGCTCTCAAAGTTAGCTGTGCCTAAGTTTCCTGAAACAAAATCCTTTGTAACTCTGTAACTCAGGAGAAAAGGAAAACTGGACCCCACTCAAACTGTCTTGAGTGGGCCTCTGTAATGTGAACTGCTGAGAGAAAAAAAAAAAACAAAAATTAAAAAAAAAACAACAAACAAATCAACAATTAATAAAGATAAATTATTATCTCTGGTAAAGAAGGGTAAATCATCATCATCTCCGTTCTAGCTGCTGAGATGATGATGATTTACCCTTCTTTACCAGAGATAATAATTTATCTTTATTAAGATCTCTGTTCTAGGTGCTGAGATTTTGTTAGTAATACTTAATTGTGCACCACTACTTTAGGTGACATTTCTGTGCAGCATGTTACCTCTACCAGCCTGCAAAACATAGCAAATAAGAAAAGCATAGAAGCAACAAGACACATAGATGTTTTCTCATTCTAGAGCATTACCTACAGGCACCATCAAAAAAATTATATATTGTTATGCTGGGATTTATGCAGCAAATTAGCTTGTAGAATGCTTTTGAAGAAAGATTAAAGTCTGGGTCTGTACCGCATTCTGTATTTTCCAGAACATTCCAATATTACACAGTAAAACCAGTATTCCTATACTATTACTGCAGAATTTTCCTTATGGTTATTTTTCCCCAATATGAAACAACTAAACACATAAATTTAAAAAACAAAATAGAGCAAAACAGTGGAAAAGGAGACCTACTAAAATAATCTCCGTATTTACTTGTAATTATAAATAGGAGTTTCAGAATTCAAATGCTTACAAATATCTTTATATTAAGGCAGCTTTCTTAGAGACCAAGTTGTGAATTCAAGCTGTACTTTGTTGACATCCACTGTGATTATCTCCCCTAATTGTCAAAGAACTTTTTGTAGACCTGGTGTCAGGAGAGCTAAAAAAAAAATTGTTATGAAGAATATATATATAAAGGGAAAGGACAAATGCTAGAACTAATGAAGGTGTGTCACAAAAATAAATCGAGGTGTGCAGCAAGGCTTGTCATAGCAGGCTAGACAAACGAAGCACAGTTTCTTATTATCGATTTTTCAAGCTACAGATGTCATGGGGCTGTACGTATTGAGATCACCCATGTGTTCAGAATGAAAATCCAATAGCAATCTTTGAAATCACAAGTGATAGGGATATATCTAGAAGCTTAAGTACAGGCCAGCTTATAACTCCTTGTTGCTGGTCACAATGTGACTATTGCCAATTTTCCTACCTATGAGGGTATCCAGTTGATAATACTTCTCAGCGTATCATAGAAGCAGAAAGAATATAAGTAACTATACATTGATTAAAAGTACTCTTTACTTAACTCTAATTAAAAAATTCCCAAAAATTTAGAATGTATCTGTGGACATAAACTTAGTAAGGTCAGATATTAAATTCCATGCCATTAACTGCCTCATCTGCAATGAGTGAGACAGAAGAAAATGTGAGTTCATTTAAGACATATTAAATTAATTTAGTAGAAAATTGAAGAAAGCAAGAGAAAAAAACATCTCTGAAACATAAAGGAAGGAGATATTAAGGAAAAAAACATCAGTGAAACAGCTGTGTAGAGCTCTTCCTATGAAGTAACTTTTAAAATTTTAGTCTGTTGCCTATTCATTTTAACAGAATAAATTTTTCAAATACACTTTTACAAAGGTCATTCTAATTGGAATTTTATTTTGCAATGTATAAAATTCTCAGCTCAGCTTCACTGGAAAAGCAATTTGATTTAATACAGCTTAGATCTGTACAAAACCTGAGCCTTGGTAAACGAATTGATCATCCCAAGGTATGAATTTTTGGAACTGTCATGAACAAAGATTCAGCTCCTAGTAGGTATACTGAGAAAGAACCTGTCCTGAAATGTTGTCAAAATATGAGACATTGAAAAACATAACAGTTAACATGTGAAACTAATAATTCCTTCATGCCCTCAAATCTTTTTCTGAAATCGTATTTTTAGCCGTGTGCAGATCTGTACTCTAAAGGTAAGTTGTTCTGTTGAAAACAAACAAACAAAAAAAAAAACCAAAAAAGAAGATCTCTACTGGTGCTGCAAGGAAAAAGCGGTGGGTCATAGTAGTAGGGGACTCTACTTTGAAAGGGAGGGAAGCACTCATCTGTCAGCCTGTCCAGTTTCAAGGTAGGTATGTTGCCTACCTGGGGCATGGATCAGAGATGTTGCAGAGAGGCTGCCAGCTCTAGTAAGTCCCACAGACTATTACCCACTTCTAGTGATCCACATAGCCTGGTGAACATAAGGAAGGACTACAGAGCCCTGGGAGAGGTGGTTAGGGGCTCTGGAGCTCAGGTGGTCTTTTCATCAATTCTCCAGGATACAGTGGAGGACCTTAAAAAGCTAGGAGGATTGGCCAGGTTAATGAAAGGTTAAAAGGGTGGTGCCATAGTCAGGGGTTTGGGTGTCTTGAACATGGGACCCAAGTTTGTAGGCCAGGTCTAGTGGGGGCTGGTGGAGCCACTCTGATAAAGAAGGGGAAGAGTGGTTTTGGTACGAGGCTTGCCAGACTTCTCAAGGATGCTTTAAACTAGATATGTTGGGGGACGAGGGCATCATTCCATCCCAACACACCCAGTCGGTTGCCAGCACTTATAATAAATGCTCGGAGCCATATAGAGATATTCCAGCAGTTCCAGTCAATGAGCCAGCTTCATTTGGAGCTCGGCTCAGATGCCTCTATACAAATGCCTGTAGCATGGGGAACAAACAAGAGGAATTAGAGATGGGTGCACGTCTATGGGGGTATGATATAATAGACATCACAGACAAATGGTGAGATGGCTCCTATGACTGGAGTGCTGGGATGGAAGGTTACAGGCTCTTTAGAAAAGACAGGCCCTGCAGGTGGGGAGGGGGAGTTGCTATTTATGTTAGGGATAGGCTGGAGAGTATGGAACTCTGTCTGGGGACAGGTGATCAGTTAAGAGTTTGTGGGTCAGGGTTAAAGGGAGAACAGTGATGGAGACACTGATTCCAGACCACCTGATCAAGAGGAACCTGTGGATGAAGCATTCTATAGACAGATAGGAAAAGCCTCACGCTCGCAGGCTCTTGTTCTCATGGGTGACTTCAACCACCCTGACATGTATTGGAGCAACAGTATGGCCCAGCACAAGCAATCCAGGAGGTTCCTTGATTGTGTGGAAGACAAATTCCTTCTGCAAGTAATAGAGGAGCCAACAAGGAGAGGTGCCATGCTTGACCTCATGCTCACCAATAGGGAAGGGCTGGTTGGAAATGTGACGCTCCAGGGCAGCCTTGAATGCAGCAATCATGAGATGGTGGAATTTGAGATCCTCAGGACAGTGAGAAGAGCGTGTAGCAAGCTCACTGCCCGGGACTTCAAGAGAGCAGACTTTGGCCTCTTCAGAAACCTGTTTAGTAAGGTTCCATGGGATATAGCACTACAGGGCAGAGGGGCCCAAGATTCTTGGTTCATATTCAAGGATCACCTGCTACAAGCTCAGGAGTGTTGTATCCCAACCAGAAGGAAGTGCAGCAGGAGGGTCAGGAGGCCTCCTTGGATGGATAAGGAGCAGCTGAGGAAACTTAGAGGGGAAAAAGAGGCTTATAAAAGGTGGAAGCAAGGACAGGTGGCATGGGAAGAATACAGGAATGTTGTCCGGGAAACTAGAGACCTGGTTAGGAAAGCTAAGGCCCAGTTAGAATTAAACTTGGCTAGGGATGTTAAGGGTAACAGGAAGGGATTCTATAGGTATGTAATGAATAAAAAACAGACTGGGGACAACGTAGGTCCCCTCCAGAAGCTATCGGAAGAAATGGCTACCCTGGATGTGGAGAGGGCTGAGATTCTGAATAACTTCTTTGCCTTGGTCTTCACTGGCCAAGACTCTGACTGCACCACCCAAGTCTCGGAAGGCAGACGCAGGGACTTTGAGAATGAAGACCCTGGGCCCACTGTAGGAGGGGATCTGGTCTGAGACCATCTTAAAAACCTGAACTTGCACAAGTCCGTGGGACCTGATGAAATCCATCTGCAGGTCCTGAAGGAGCTGGCAAATGAAGTTGCTAAGCCACTCTCTGCCATATCTGAGAAATCATGGCAGTCAGGTGAAGTTCCCAATGACTGGAAAAGCCGAAATATAACCTGCATTTTCAAGAAGGGGAAAATGGATGACCCTGGGAATTACAGACCAGTCTCACCTCTGTGCCTGGCAAAATCCTGGAGCAGATTCTCCTGGATGGCATGCTAACGCACATGAAAATCAACAAGGTGCTTGTTGACAGCCAGCATGGCTTCACTAAGGGGAAATCCTGCCTGACCAATTTGGTGGCCTTCTATGATGGGACTACAGAACTGATGGACAGGGGTAGAGCAGTTGTTGTCATCTACCTGGACTTGTGTAAAGCGTTCAACACTGTTCCACACAACATCCTTGTCTCTAAATTGGAGAGACATCAATTTGATAGGTGGAGCACTCGGTGGGTAAAGAACTGGTTGGATGGCCGCATACAAAGAGTTGTGGTCAATGGCTCAATGTCTGGCTGGAAGCCAATAACGAGTGGTGTCACTCAGGGATCGGTGTTGGGACCGGTCTTGTTTAACATCTTTGTTGCTGACAGGGACAATGGGATTGGGCGTGCCCTCAGCAAGTATGCTGAAGACACCAAGCTGTGTAGCCAGTTGGCACCCTGGAGGGAAGGAATGCCATCCAGAGGGACCTCGACACGCTTGTGAGGTGGGCTGATGCCAACCTCATGAAGTTTAACCATGCCAAGTGCAAGGTCCTACACCTGGGTCGGAGCAATCCCAGGCACAGCTATAGGTTGGGCAGAGAAAAGATTCAGAGCAGCCCTGCGGAGAAGGACTTGGAGTGTTGGTTGATGAAAAACTTAACAGGAGCCGGCAGTGTGTGCTTGCAGCCCAGAAAGCCAACTATATCCTGGGCTGCAACAAAAGAAATATGACCAGGAGGTCAAAGGAGGTGATCCTGCCCCTCTACTCTGCTCACCTGGAGTATAGTGTGCAGTTCTGGTGTCCTCAACATAAAAAGGACATGGAACTGTTGGAGGAAGTCCAGAGGAGGGCCACGAAGATGATCAGGGGACAGGAGCACTCAAGTATGAAGACAGGCTGAGAAAGTTGGGGCTGTTCAGCCTGGAGAAGAGAAGGCTGCGTGGAGACCTCCTTGCAGTCTTCCAGTATCTGAAGGTGGCCTACAAGGATGCTGGGGAGGGACTCTTCATTTGGGGACTGCAGTGATAGGAAAAGGGGTAACAGGTTAAAAAACAGGGGAAGTTTAGATTGGATATAAGGAGGAAGTTCTTTACTGTGAGGATTGTGAGGCAATGAAATAGGTTGCCCAAGGAAGCTGTGAATGCTCCATCCATGGTGGTGTTTGAGGTCAGGTTGAACAGGGCCTTGGGTGAGATAGTTTACTGCAAGGTGTCCCTGCCCATGGCAGGAAATTGGAACTAGGTGATCTTAAGGTCCTCTCCAACCTTAACTGTTCTATGATTCTATGAAGAAGAAGCAAAAGAGGATACTGTACAATTTGTGTGTCTGATACTTACCTCAGTGCATCTACTTCTGCCTAACCAGTCATGCACTCCTTGTAGCTACTTTAAATGTAGTCTTGTGGTTGGTGGAGCTCAGCTGGGCATCATGTGGTACTCCTCAGCTGGACAAGAGTTGAGATATGAACAGGAGGACACTACTGATTACCATCACAGGCTTGACTCAAAATTCATTTAATTTACTACTGATCAAATCAGAATAGAGTAAAAAGAAGTAACACTAAGCCACAAAATTTTAATCCACTTTCTCCAACCCCTGTTCTCCGTGGGCTCAACTCCATTCCCAGTATCTCCACCTCGTCCTCCCTAGTGGTGCAGTTGGAATGGGGAACGGGGGTTGGACTCAGTTCATAACATTTTGTCTTTGATGTTCCTTCCACATCACACTCTTGCCCTGCATTCTCCAGCATGGGATTACTCACACAGGAGACAGACCTCTATAAATGTCTCCAATGTGAGTCCTTCCCACGGGCTGCTGTTCTTCCCAAACTGCTCCAGCATGGGTCCCTTCTATCGGGTGCAGTTCTTCAAGAACAGACTGCTCCACTACTCCAGTGTGGGTCCCTCATGGGGTCACAAGTGCTGCCAACAAACCTGCTCTAGTCTGGGCTCCTCTCTCCATGGCACAACAGCTTCTGCCAGGAGCCTGCTCCAGCGTGGGCTTCCCAAGGTTTCACAGCCTCTTTTGGGCATCCCCCTGCTCTGGCTAGGTTCCTCCCTGGCCTGCAGGTGTATATCTGGTCCACCACAAACCCCCATGGGCTGCAGGGTCACAGCCTGCCTCACCATGGTCTACACCATAGGCTGCAATGGAATCTCTGCTCTGATGCCTGGAATACCTCCCCTCTTCGTCACTGACCTTGGTGTCTGCACTGCTGCTTCTCTCACAATTTTCCCCACTCCTGACTCTCACAGCTGCAAGTTTGTCCCTTTCTTAAATACGTTATCCCACTATCACTGTTGCTGATGAGCTCAGCCTTGGCCAGTAGAAAGTCCACCTTGAAGCCAGCTGGCATTGACTCTGTTGGAAATGGGGGAAGCTTCTGGCAACATCTCATAGAAGCCACCCCTACAGCCCCTCTGATATGAAAACCTGCTACACAAATTCAACACACTCATCCATCTTTTTGTATTTTCTATTTTTCAACATGTAGCTCTGAACATACAGTCCCAAAACATACAAAGTCTTCCTACTGCTTTTGATGCTAAGAAAGAGATATTAACACTCCAAGTATTTTAATTGCTTTTTTCTTATTGAAAGGGGAAATATACGAACCCAGTGGTGGATTTCAAGTGAATTTTGCCCTGCTCAAGTAAAGAAAAATGCAATGGACTGTTCTTGCACAGATGAGATAGTTTGGATATGAGGTAATGAGACATTTAGTAAAAGTAATCCAGTATCAGATAGTTTTTGCATTGTTTTTTTTTTTGACACTAATGAAACTGCATTATTAATATTAATATTGCTGTTGATATTGTTATTATTAAATTCATAAAGATTAAATTTTGTTATATATTTGTAGTTAAGAACTAGTTTTAAATTTACTAAAACCTACTTCCCTTGTGAAATTATAAAGACTACAAGAAATAAGATAAATCTGCAAACATTTGCATTGTTACTGTCCAGTGCCACTATTTGAACACCCACAAACAGCTCATCTAAGTTCCCAGATAGCCTTTACAGAAGGCCTAAATCGCACGCCCACTGAAATCAGTTTTAAAATTTCATTGCAACTAAATGCAAAAATTACCTGAAGCATGTATCTGTCAAACAGACATATATGAATTATCAATGGTACTATCCTAATCAGTGGTCTTATCTGGACTTGGGAGCAGCTTGGAAGATAGATGCCAGAAGGCATCTGTGCTGTTAAAAATTCCAATTTTAAACTTTTGCAACTCATACATAGCAGCTACTGTTACTCTGATATTTTTAGAAGCTATCATTAAATGCCCATTAAGCTCTTTATGCTATAAATTTAAAAAATCAGTAATTGTACCATTTTAAAATTTGAAATTAGATTGTCTGAGGAAATGAGAATCAAATTTTGATTGAGTAATTTGCCTAAAGGATATGAATCTTGGTGTAGAAGTTTTCTGCATATTCTAAAGCTGTAACCATGTAAATTTTAATAGAAAATAAAATACTTTCTTTTGGAATATTCGCCTCAAGTTGTGTTTTATAGTTACCACTTTTCATATGTCTACATAAAGAAGTAAACCAGAATTTAAAAAAGTAACAGGAAATGTGATATTTATCAGTTCAAACAATAAGCAGAAGTGTTAGAAAAGAGACTATTAAGTTTCTTTAAAACTTTCCTGAGGCTCAATGTTTTGTAAATGTATGTAGCAACTTGTAAAATATTTTCCTGAATAATCAAAACTGTATTAGAGTTTTGAAGCAGATTCTTAATAACTCCTTAATAATATCTGATAAGCACGATCATAATGTAGCCACTTGATTCTGTCTGAGGAAAGGCTCTGGTAGTTCTATACTTTTTAATTTTAGAGTTTTGCTGTCCACATTCTATGTTGTTTTCCTTGAAAAGTTTTGTTTCATTGGTTTTCTGTGTGGCAGACATCCCTCCTTTTCTATTATTTTAATTCTGTTTCTGTTGTTTTGGGGAAAATCAGTTTCCTTATCACTTAGAACTGCTTCATGTTACTGGTTATCACTGTAATAACTTGCAGCTGTGTTGAAGTTATGGTGTGGTCCAACTACTGAATAGTCAACATCTATTATGGACAATTTTGAGTGAGTTACTTATTAAAAATCCACAAATAAAACAAACTGATACTTTTACAGGATGACTCATGTTGTCCTATAGTAGTAGTTCCAAATCAGATCTTTATATCCCCAAAGTGCCTGTTTCCCTCCACTGATTAAAAAGTCAAGACCACTGGCACAGCCTCAGCCATCTGTACAACAAACATCCATAAAATTATTTGTAAAGTCTAAACTTGGTCTAACCAGATCTAGTCAGGACTACCATTAAAATCCTTTCACATATCCATCTTTGAAAAACTTACAGATGAACCTTCTATGACTGTCCCAAATGCAAAGTTGTTGGATTGTAAGAAAAAAAAAAATCATTGACTCTTTATCTTTCCTGTTTGCAACTTAATAAGAATGTGATCCTAGAATAACTGAAACTGTGGGCACAACTCTGAAATCACAATATAAATGCTTTTAAAATTTGATTTAAAAATATAAAAAGAAATAGTATTGTTTTGTATATGTTTCCTGGTTATTTAATACGCCACTACACGTTCACTGACCAACACATATAGTTAATATTTCCTTCTGGTAGCGCCATCAGAATAACCAAGTAAACTGATCTAGTTGTATTTACAAGAACGAATCATCTATATTCCTATTATTCTGAGTTGATCAATCTAATCTTCTGGCTTAAAACATGCAATATGACTCATATGAAGTGAAAAATTCTCATTATCTTAAATTGCCTCATAAATAAACCGCTTAATTTTTGTTTGTTTCTGTATGAATAAGCATTTCAGTGATGCTAATCTTTATACAAATATTCTCCATTTTGATAAGTGATATTAGAGAAGACAAAGGTTAACATCAAAATGACAGCTTTTCCAAGTTTTATCCTTATATGATGTAATTTTACTCTTCTCAATTTGAAAGACTGTTCAGAGTACAAACAAAAATACTTTGTTCTAAAGATCACAGTCAGAAAAAACCTATGTAAGTAAACTCATTATGGAACTATTTGTTAACAGGTTATCAGTATACCATACTTCTGGGAATGGTCTTCCTCTTTTTTCTGGAGACAGGCTTGAAGACTACAGATCTTTCAAACAAGGACTCTGTCTCATTTCTATATCACTCACCTAACCAATTTAACCTTAACATACATGATTAAGCACACACAACTGACAGTGCAGGAGAGAAACGCATGTTCACAAACTTATAAAACAATGTTTTGATCTGGGAGAGTTGAAAGCATTACTATAAAAAAACTCATAATTATTCTATTCCAAACGTGATTTACCAATCAGAATGAATTAGTCAGAAAGAAATGTTTAATGCTCACTTGGTAGACAAAAGAGATTTTAACACTGATATAATTGGTTATTATTCCTCACAAGGGTTTTTGGTGCTGGTTTTTTTTTTTTTTTGGTAATGTTTCGTACAGTTCTCTGATGGGATAATTAGAAGCAGTAGTAACTTCCCAACAGTGAAGACATTTTTGTAATGATATTTATTCTTAGGTGAATAAATATTAATAGCATATCAAATATTTATAATTAGCAAAATAATGTTAGGAGTTTTGATAATCAATCAAGATACTGGAAGAAAAGAGAAATTTTCCTTGAATTTGAGACAAGGCATTTTCCCAGATCATGATATTTAGCACTTGCCAAAAGATCCACAGTCTCAAATTTTCAGGAGGTGATTCTCAAAAAGTTTAATGAACAGAAAATTCCCTGAAAATGAGTATTTAGATTATTTTCACCTTCAGAAAATTTTCAAAAGAAAGCAGAAATAATAAAGGTTTAAGAGTTAAATCTATGACATAGAAGAATAATGATCTCATTAGACAGGCAGCCATACAGGGGTGGGCAATTTCTGTCCTTGATTTCAGATCTTACATTTTCCTGCTATATCCAAAGGCTGTGGTGAGACTCTAAGTCATATTTTGAGGGAATTTCTTTTCTCCAAGACATCAAAGGCATACTGTTATTTTAATCCTTAAAATCCAAAACTGACCAGCAAACAAAAAAGAGTCTGCCTTCCATATGACATCACCAAATAACAGGTACAACATTTACGTCAATAATTGTACACTTCAAAGATCTGTAATACTAAAAGCATATAAACAAAATTTCAGATAAAAGTATTACAGCATGTGCTCATTAGAATAAACAAAAGTGGTCACACCAAGTTTAATGTGACAGAATTTCAGCCCTATAGTCCTAGTTTTTCTCATTATAAATTCTTAAAAAAACATTTTGGCACAGCCTTTTTGTATCTATTTATATACACTCATTAAATTGATACATACGGTAAAATGTTACCATTTTAAGATTTTCCTTTTATTGACAGTGATATGTAAAACTGGTCTATTTCGAAGCTGTAAGTGATGTTCTAAATTATTCCAGAAGGCATTCTCTTTGATCCTTTCCTATTGTCACTCTTTTTGGAAAGTGGCCTAAGGCAGATGCACATTTTCTTCCTTTTCATGTATTCTCAACACTTCTCCCTGTAAATTTCATAAAATTTTGGCTTTTGGCAGTAGTTTGGTGATCATAGAATCATAGAATGGTTACGGTTGGAAAGGATCTTAACATCATCTAGTTCCAACCTGTACACACTTCCTTCTGAATAGCAGAATGTCCCATGTTGTCAACGATGCTGCAGATTTATTTATGCTTTCCAGTCCCTTAAATTTTCCTATCAGATTGATTATTTTGTTTTTCTCTTTCTTCATTTCTTGCTAGCTGATGAGTCAGTGAGTATCCTGCTGAGAGTTAGCACTTAGAAAACAATCTATGGACTGGAATAGGTTTAAATTTCTATGGCAAGAACCTGCAGCTGTGCTGTATGAGTATCAGGTGGAGGTAAGTTTGAACTAGTTTACTACGAGCTCTTTTTCCTTGTTAAGTGAATACTATACAAAGCACCTTTGGATTTCTCAGAAAATAGTCCTGCACCAGGCTGTCCTGCCTTTTAATCTTCTAAACAACTTCAAATCTTCAGCAAATTGCAAAGAAAGTAAAAGAACATATCTGAATTAATGGGTACTCAGGAAGATAGCAGTACTAATATTGGCCAAAATGAAATTAAACTGAGATTTTTTTCTGACAAAGTAGCTCTAATGGTTCAAACAATGTACAAGCAGAAAGGGCTTTCACAGTGCTGACAGATTTCTAATCAACTATAAAAGAAATAGACATAAAAATACCTTCTGGGATTCCAAATGTGAATATTTTATTAGAAAACAAAAGGTTATATAGAACTAATGTATTTACAAAATTCTGGCAACAATATGTAAGCCAGTGAGAATATCTAAAAGGAAATAATAGGTATGTAGGAGTTGCTTTCTTCAGCATGAAATCAGTTAATGAACAGTAAAATATAAAGGCCCAGGTCAGTCTTATTTTGGAAGTGCTATTATCATCTTAACATATGAATATAAATCTGGAAACCTGTCAAAGTTATAAAATGTTTTCTAAATATCTTGATAATAAATACCACAGGAAAACATCAAGTAAGAAATTAAACAGATTTACTGCAAATGCCAGTAATAATCAGCAATTTCCTATGTACAAAGTAGCACTAAAAGAAAATTCTCAAATTGTGTTGAAAATGAATGCAGAGCACCTGCTCTGACAGATGTGTTATAGGGCAGCAGCTGCAGGGACATAAGAAAGGACATAAAATAATCTAATTAAGAGGTATTAAGGAAGTATAACTTGTAATTAGTAGGCAAGTGAAAAATGAAGGGAAAGGAGGCAAATTGTCAGTCTTATTCATAACCTGAAGAATACTAGTTTCCATGATGAAAATTTAGATTCAAAAGGCAAAGTGAACCCTGTTAATTCACATTAGTAAGATTTTTAAACAAGGAAGATGAAATGTAGTTTACTGCTAGGTTTTCAAAGTTATTCAACATCTCCCAGTGATGTATCACCAAGTTGGGTGGGAGTGTTGATCTGCTGGAGGATCAGGAGGCTCTGCAGACAGATCTGGCCAAGATGGATCGATGGGCCATGGCCAGTAGTGTGAGGTTCAACAAGGCAAAGTGATGGCTCCTGCACTTAAGTCACAAAAACCCCATGCAATGCTGCAGGCTTGGGGAAGAGTGACTGGAAAGCTGCTCGAGGGAAAAGGACCCGAGTTGCTGATTGACAGCTGAACATGAGCCAGTTTGTGCCCAGGCAGCCAAGGCGTCCAAGAGGCATCCTGGCCTGCATCAGAAATAGTGTGGCCAGCGGGGCCAGGGCAGTGACCATCCCTCTGTGCTCAGCACTGGTGAGGCCGAACCTTGAATCCTGTGTTCAGTTCTCGGTCCCTCACAATGAGAGAGATACTGAGTTGCATCCAGAGAAGGGCAACAAAGCTGCTGAAGGGCCTGCAGCGCAAGTCTAATGAGGAATGGCTGAGGGAAACTAGGGTTCTTTAGTCTGGAGAAGAGAAGGCTCAGGGGAGACCTTATCGCTCTCTTACAAATACCTGAATGGAGAATAGACAGAGGAGGTGTCTGGTCTCTTATTCCTAGTAACAAGCAAAAGACAAGAGGTAACAGCCTCAAGCTGCTCCAGGGGAGGATTGGATAGTTGGAAAAATTTCTTCACCAAAAGGCTGGTCAGGCATCAGAACAGGCTTCCCAGGGAAGTCGTGGAATTACTGTAAGAGTTCAAAAAATGTGTAGATGAGGCCTCAAGTGCATTGGTTTAGTGTTGGACTTGACTGTCCTGGGCTAAAGGTTGGATTTGATGCTCTTAAAAATCTTTTCCATTGTAGCTGATTCTATGATTGAGTAAGAGATATTCAGTACTTCTGAAACCAGTGCATTTAGGTGATTGATATTGATTTAAAATTCTGAAAACAAAAAAAAAAATTGAAAACTGAAGCCTTGTTTTTCTTGGTAAAAGAGAGCCTTTGTTTCTGGGGGAGGGGCTTTTATTGTTTGTTTTCAACTTAAAGTTTTTTCTTTTTTAAGTGAATGTAGAGAAAAGCACAATCTAAATTTGTCATGCAAGTTCTTTAATAGCATGATCTATCTGAAACAAAAACTCTTCAGTAGGGGTACATACTTGTTCATAAAATTCTCCCTTTAAGAGTAAATTATTTATAAGGCTGGAGAGTCACATAATCCAAAGGTAATGTCAACAAGCATCCAATTATATTGAATATATGGCTATAAACTTTATAGATAAGATCTTGAAATTTCCACCTGCTGAGTTATTTGACAAATCAGCACTCTCTTACAAGGAAGCATATCAAAATCCATGTGATAAAAAAAAGTAAGTTTATCTTCTGGCTCCAATATTTTCTACTGATATTTGCTGTAAATCTCTAAGAAATATAAGTAGCAATGCATTCCTCTGAGTAACATAATACTCAGTGACAGCCCAGCTCCTACTTTGTATAATTTTAAGTTATATATAAATATATAAATGTTCATAAAATCGGGTGGTTGAAACGAGATGATCTTAAGGTTTTTTCCAACCCTAACCATTCTATGGTTCTATAAAATAATTATAAAATTACTAAAATATAGTTAAAAATATAGAACTAAATATATAACTAATATAGTTATATATTTATATATAACTAGTATAATTATAAAATATATAACTAGAATATAGTTATAAAATATAACTATAAAATATATGCAAATTTAAACTTCAAGAAATTAGTATTTCTTATTGAATAAGTAAATATTATTTGTCATAGCATTATATATGTGCTTAAAACACAGTCTGTGATTATCCCTGATATGCAGAAAATTGCAGAACATTTTGCATGAAAAAAAAAGATTCTGCATTAAATAATTATTTTAAACTGTGTATTGTTGTATTATGTGTACCTATTACATTTCACATATAAAATAAAATACTGTAAATTGTTAATTTCCAAAATATTGTGCTTCTTCACTGCCACTGAATAACAGCTGTGTTACATTTTTTGTTGTATATTTCAGGCTTGCCTTTTTAAATAGATTTTGATCTCTGATTTTATGGTGTAAGGTTGGAGCAATTCAATGACATTACCCACTCCACTCACATCTAATCTAAAACTTTACCTTCCATATCTGTGGTGTGATATGTTTAAGCAACATGAAATAACAGTACTTTATTCCTGTGTTTATAAGCTAATGCTTACTGAACCACTAGGATTTGCAGTACCATAGGCCTCAAAGACTTATTTTTAATCCTTGTCATTAATTGTCACAATTAAATATGACTGTGAGTGTTATCTTCCTGTTCATCGTAATTCCCACATTATGAATTACAAACTGTATAATCTGAACTGATTCAGGCAGCTTAAGATATTGAGACAAGGAACTGATGGAGTAGGGGATGGTGGTAAGAAGAAATTACATATGTTCCTTTCCTGAAGGAGAATGTTCCAGTCCTGAAGGGGAGTATAGGTTAGGTACAATTTTCCTTCAACTTGCAAGAGGGAAGGTTTGAATTTTGTTCCTGTTAAAGCTTTGGGTTTTCATTTGAATTATTATTTACAAATAGAAGGATGGATGAGCTTAAGCTGGAAAAAACCCTACAGATGTTTATTTAGGACAATAATATTAAGCCTTTATTTGTAATTTTCAGACTCATAAAGTCAGTAATTTAAGTGTTTTACCATTCCCCACATATCCCCTCTCTCTTCTGGTATTATGATTTTTTCTGGGTATTTCACCATGAGGCCCTGTATTTCCTTGATGTTTTGTTATTCTGATAGATTACTTTCCAGTTTCCAAGATTAATCTTCCTTTCCTATCATCCCATAATTTTACAGTTCATCTGAAATATATTCTTGTCTTCAGTACTTTTTTTCTAAATTTAGTATTGTTCGTGAGTAGTCCATCTCCTTCCTCTTCCAGAGCTCATGTTTCCCTTCTTGACACAATTTCACTCAGCTCTATTTATGACTATGTTTCCAGCCCATCTCCTCACCTTCTGAGAATAGTTTGGTGTGGTCATGGATCTCACCTTTCTCTACACTATGTGTGTGAGCCAGAGCTTTTTGCCTGCACATGCTGGGAAGTGACTGCAGGTGGGCAGCAGGGGACAAGAGTGACAGCGTATCTGGGATCGTCGGTAACATGACAAGCTGCTTCTGCACTAGCTGTGTGATTGGAGTGGTGCAACTACTGACATGGCCACCCCAAATCTCCTTGTACTCAAGAAGATTCTAACCTGGGCTGAATGCCAACAGTGGAGACATTTCATTTTCAGTCAGTGGCCCTAACTAGTCACTTTACTAGAGAAGAGTGTATACCTGATATAAGAGTTTTACAGCTTATATCCAGTCCACCTAGCATTACCTAGACTATGTCTGAGCATGAATAACTGCAAGAAGAAAATGCAACTCTAAAAAATTAGCTAAGTTCTCACTGCCCCAGCTGGAGTGACATTGAACTGACTTCCACCAGCTGAAGCCGTTCTTACCTCACTTATTTTCAAAGGTAAGCACAGAATTATACCAAAAAGTCATCATATTTCTCCAGTGTCATTACAAAATAATGAAAAAGGCATTATCATCTAAAATCTAAAGAGTTTTAAATGCCTTTCACTAAAGCTTCTCTAAGCTTTTTTTTTTTTTTTTTTTTGCTAATTGGTGGTAAGCTAACTTGTCTAACTTGTCTCTGGCTTTCACTCATCCTTTTTTTTGTATTCAAGCACATGCTGAAGACATTTAAAGGAATTATAAAAAAGGTTTTGGAATGAGCAAAACAAAAATTCTATCTGCTGTAGGGAGTTAGGAAATTTAATTATTTGCATATCTGCATGTAATTATATCCTTTGCCACAAGGTGAGGAAAAAGGCCAATGCCACAGATTAAAATGTCAAATATTCACTTTCCTAGGAAGACCTAAATAATGTAGATATTTGCTAATATCTTGTGATTTGAAGAGTATATTCATACTTATGCATACTTATAAATATGTATTTTATGTCATACTAGTGATGTAAAATTTGAGATGCAGCTCCCCCTTTTCAGGTCCACTGAATTTGATACCTTATAGCAGTTTTGTTTTGGTTTGTTTTCTTGTCATTAAGGTTTCTTTAGTGGCTGTCAGAACTCAGCTTCCTAAAGAAAAGAAATTTCCTGCCTTCTAACAGGCAGTTTCCACACTGAAATGGGAAATGATTCACGAGTAACAGTATTGATGAATTGTTTCAATACTTTTACTAATAGTGAAGATAAAGCACCTTCTGATGTCACAGTTTATGTTATCAGTGAAGAAAGAACCTTATTTATTAATGGTTCAGGAAATAGGTGCATTTTACCATCTAGCAAACCTAGAAATAAAACCCATTTAGTTTTCCTATAAATAATAGAGAAGTGAATTCATAACACAGTTGGAAATGTGCTGCTTCATTGCTTGACACTAAGCACTTCATTCCCTTAAGGTGAAGCAGAAATGTAAAAACAATTTACCTTTTTTCAGTGGCAGTAACCTGTTATCCAAAGGTAAATATTCACCCAAAACACAGCTGAGATCTCAAAATGACAAAAAAAAACTTTTATTAGTAGTAAAAAATTAATTAAAGTTCTGACACAAATTTTGAAGTCTTTCCATCAAAAAAAATGGTTTGAAAAAATGACTGAAAAAAAAATCTAAGAAATATTGACAATGTTGTAAAATATGCTTGGTTTTGAGATATTCAGCACACTTTCGTAACAAAAGAGGTTCAGATAAGATGAGGCATGCTTTGTGAACAGGGTTAAACTCCTAAACTTTATCATAAAGCTTGAAGAAATTATAGTTTTCACCATCCAATATTTTTTCCTCTTATACTCATTTCCTTATCCCATTACTGTCTTTTTTAACTTTTCTCACACTTTAACCATCTCTCACTTTTGATACTGTCATAATTGTCACTGATTTTTTTCCCTTGAACCGGAAATCTAGTAGTTAATTTTGTTGATATTTCATCAGATTTATCGTTCTTCAAGGAGAATGTTTATTTTGGTTATGCTTTTTGGTATAAATGCTTCTCCCAGATTCACAGTAACGATGTTAATTACAAGTAGTTACCTTTGAAAAGTACTTTTCAACATAATTATTGAGTTTGTATAGCTATTTTAATGAAGTTTTCTACATTCTGTTTACATTTTTATTATTTCACAGTTTGATGACTAAGAGATCAAGAAAGCTTGAATACAGTTTGATATCAAATGTCTGAACATTCAGGTGACACTAATGCACCAAATTTTTAGAATAGTACATAGAAGCAGCAAATGAGATTTAGGCCCACCAAATACTAAGTTCTATAAGGCTGGCATATCCTGCAGAATTCTCTTAAATGCTTACAAAGATATTTTTATTTCTTTTTATAAAACATAGTTCTATTTGGCTTCAGTATTGAAATCGATCATTATCATTTAAGGTAGCTAGTAAGAGCAGCTTTGTAGCCTACCACTGGAAACGTTACAAGGCTAGTTGCATTCTTTTGCCTAATGTAATGGGCCTTGAAATTAAAACACACAAACATTTTATAGCATAATAAACTATCCCATTTTCAGATATTAAAACTCATGTTTCAGAACATTTTCATGCAGAGAACAAAGCTTCCTTGAAAAACGTTCCCTGTATTTAAAGTCTTAGATATTGAATCTACATAAAATATAATAAACCTATTGAAGTTTTTGGGTAGTGTTTTAAGGGACATCAGTTAAAGCTTTCTAACTAATTATGCATTTTTTGTATAATAGGTACATACCTACTATGATATCTATACATAACTACACAGCAGCAGTTGAAAACACAATAATTTCTTCCTAGGGAAAATGGTTCAAGATAATGTCAAATTATCATTATTTCATTTCTGTTATTTTTAGATTAATTCATCACTTTATTTATCTTTTAGCTTTGACCTCTTCCTCCTAGTTTTCCAGTGATTTCCCTCTGCTAAGGCAAAAGTGCAGTCACAGTGAGGTGTTTAGGCAAGACAGTTCATTCTAAAATTGTGTGAGTAGATTGTATGGAGGGAATCTGCCAACCTTTGGTGAATTATCCCAATTGCAGTCTTTGAAATGTAGATGTCTTGGGGTTTTTTGGTTTTCTTTTTATGGAATGACTAATTTATAGCATACAGCTGTCAAAATAAGCTTGTTAAATAGCAGCAAATGCAGCTTGTATTTGGTCCATAAAAAGGATTTATTTTATATCAGATGTGAATAAAATGTTGCAGATTGTAAAGGCCTTCTATCCACAAAAGTAGTACTTTGTTCCTAAATAATATGCAATGATTAGTTCTGTTGAAAAATTACCAGTCTAGTTAAATTCTGCAGGGGATGAAAATGTGTCATCTGTTGACATAAAATAATTCTTCTGTTGCTGGATAAAATGATTTCTTATAATAAATTACTTTGTTTTGAATCTCTCAGAAAAGGAATTTGAACTAGATAATAACCATATTTGGTTAATGCCTACTCAAGGATAAGAAATGGAGAGAACAGTATTTGTCATGCCATGGGAAAATTAACAGAAAAGAGACTTGAACTCCTCTTTTATCCCCTGGTCCTTTTTTTACCTCCTGGTCCCTTATCCTAGCAGCTTGGACTGGCCTCAGAGCCCAGCTTTTAGTGTATGAAGAGCTCTTACTCCCTATGCACAGACCAAGTCTCAGGCAAACCCAATAACATCACAGTCAAGAACAGAAGGATCCCAGACCCATCAGAAGTAAATCAGCCAAGACCCACTTAAGAATCTGACTCAGTGGGAGCTGAGCACTCGCCACTCCTCCCATGCTTCTTCACTGTGTTGCCCAAACCCACATTTCTACCACCATCCCAGCTGTGGCCGTGCCTCAATGTTTTTTCTTTTCTGCTTCTGTGATTCTTCTGGTTTAGTAGGATGATCACCACATATTCATTGGTTTGAAAGTGTTTATACCACCAGACCTCCTGCTGTTGTAGCTCTGTCTTCATCCTCAGCTCACAAGAAAAAAAGCTCCATAATGGCCATAAATATAAACCTGTTTCTGGGGCAAATGTGCCCTAGCTTTTATGTATACAGTCTTTCCTTTCTTGAACCCAGGTACAATATATGCTTTCATTTTCTAATGGTTATAGTTCAACAGCTAGATCTTAAAAAGTACCAGATTTTCTAACAGCCTCCTTTCTTTTTTCAGGATTTTTTACTTTGCACCCTAAAAGATGTGAATCATATTCTAAAGTACACCTCATTCCCAATGTTCCACGTGGAAAACCTAAGCATTAGCTCAGATTACTTTAATCCCCAACAAAAAGTGGCATCAACAAAGTTTCTTAAGTCTATATACTGAGGATTAAAATCAAAAACTATCTCACATTTTTCCCAAGTTTATTCTGTATGTTATTGTCCATATCTGTAATACTTTCTGGATTGAGTGGGTTGTGATCAGTCCATTGGAGTTGCAAAAGGGAATTAAGCTACAGAAGAACATGAGCGTATTACTATTTTGTAGTATTATTAGGTTTAAGCCTAAAAATGAAAATGCTACATTCATTTTTTTTTTCCCAGACCATATGTTATCACTCTGAATGCTAACAAATAATCAATTTGATGAATCCAGCTAGTATGATTGGGATTTTTTCCTCTAGATTTACATTTTTCTTTTGTTATTATAGAACTCATCACAATGGCTAGGTAATGCAGAGCATTCGGCACAGAGGTTTTTCCATATAATGAATTGCATTCCCTTTAATTGCGTCCCTAAGTGCTTCCTGTTGTCTGTGACATCCCAGACCCCTTATTCAGTACAACAAGCAGCCTACTCTTGTTTTCCATATGCAATATGATATGTATGCCACTGACAAGAGTCTTCTGAGATTAGATACTCTCCACAGATCTTTTTCTTACAATATATTTGAAAGAAAATATTGTGTATATGTTCTAAAAAACTGATTTAGAATGGATTTAATTGAGGTAAGTGAAAAAAAAAAATTGAAAAAATTAAGCTTGGGCAACATAACCCAGAAGAGCAAAGGTCTACACAAACCTTCACACAGTTTGTAGATCGGCAGATACAAAACCTGTCATTTGCAGTCATCAGCTACAAGGGAGTCATGTTGCCACTATGGCATTTTGCCAACCTTTTCTTTCTAAAATGAACAATGATTGCTTATTTTCAGCAGTACCAGCTGCATGTGGCTTTCAGTGAAAGCTTGAAGCAAAGTCTGACCTCGATTAATATCTGTTGTATTATCACATGCTTACAAAGAAGTAGTCACTTCCTTATGAAAATGGCTGTTAAGCAGGTTTGTTTGATGTACAAAATTCTTACCCAGAAATCTTAGTGTTTTGATTATGTTCTCTAGGACCCAGAAGAAATTTTTTTCTTTTAGTCCCCCCGATTCCCAAACACGGGAAAAATGTGTATGAAAAAAGCAAACACACTACCTATGTATTGACATGTCTTAATAATTCAATGATAAGGCAAAATATTTTTACACTTAGTAACCTGAAGCAAACAATCTCACTACTGCCACCAATGCAATGGTTTAGGATTACTCTTTCCTTCCTCTTCAGATCTCTTCAGTAATCCTTGTCAGTCATTTTTTTCTGCATTTCATGTCTGCTGAAACTGGGATTCTTCCTATTTGGCATAAGTCCTCTCCCACTCTCAGGTGAAATACCTGGGCAATGGACCAGTCACTTCTATTGTGGATGTAACATTCTACATGTGGATGCCTGTGATTCACCTCCCACCCATAAGCTCACAATCTGTGGGTTTCTGTGTTGCAACTGTGTTCTGAAGAGTACTTATTACACATTTCAAGGGAATAAATTCATGTGGAAAGGTTTTATTTTTTACCTACCTGATATTCTGTTGACTAGGATGACAAAAGCAGACCCATTTTGTGCAGCTCAGTTGTTTTTGGGCTCTCACCTTCGCCTTAAGTTCACCTGAAAGAAGTTACATCTTGGCTGTGAATCTGCTTCTTTGGGAATCATTAGTTTTAAAAAGCTATGACATTCACTGGTACACCTTTACATTTTAGGTTTTCTTCATTGACTCCACCAAGTATGCCTGTTAAGTGGAAGTTGTGGACAAGCCCATTCATTGCTTCTTAAATATGTTAGAGTTGCAACTCTATGTATCCACCTTCTGTAGTCCAAAGATGTATTTCCAATACCACACTAACTCATCTCCCACTCCGTGTACATTTAACTTACGAGTTCATAATTCACATTCTTAAGGAGTAACACTGAAATTTAAATCTGTCGCAATGACCTTAAGAGAAACTGGTGACCAAGAGGCTGTGAAAGCACACTAACGAGGCAAGGAGAACAGCAAACATGTTTCAATTTTGAGACCTCTGTCAGGCTAACTGAGCAAGGGGATAACTCGAATCTAGACCCAATTCAGTTTTCATTATATTAGGCAAATTCTACATGACTTGTGACATTTTAAAGATAACAAACCATCATTTTCTTTAGCTTTCACAAAACAGAGCTGAATATAAAAAAAAAAAGAAGGCTTCCTTGGAAAATTGGCTGATATTATGACTATTTTAAATTAATTTTTTTTTAATGCCAAAAATCTTGTGTCAGGACAAACATTAAAAATAGCAGCAATAAATTTAGCCTACTGTACAAAAGAATAAGTATTTTCAATAGTCCACAATTTGATAGTCACAAAATTATATTTGATTGACTTTTATATCTGTTTAGGCAATAACACTTTCAAGAGTGTGCCTTGATTTTCCACATTGCGCTTTAGGAGCCTACGATATATCACCAAATTTATGAAAAGCTCTAGTGGGACATGGAAAGTTAAAATTCCTGTAAAAAATTGAGATAATATAATATATAAAAACTGGAATTAGTAATGAACAGTATTATTCATATAATCAACTTTTAAAGCTTTGACATGTTGCCTGTGACGTTGGGGTTGCAATTACTACACATCAAATAAACTTGTATAGTCAATGTTTTTTATGAATACAATAAACTATTTTTCATTCATGCTTTTTTTTAAACAAGCAGTAGAAAGCAATAAAAAAAAATACAAGGATCTTGTCAAGAGAATGGAAATACAGATTGGAAGAAAGAGGTAAGCAACTAAGTAGTAAATGATCATTTCAGAGAGGGGGAAAACATTATAATGCAAGGTTATAAAAAGTATTGAGAAGGAAAAGAGACAGAGAAGAGCAAAAGTCTTAACCACTTTTGAAAGACAAAGGCATAAAGTAAAGGAACGGACACTGGAAGAAAGCAGACAAGGAGTCAAAGTGAATAGTTTTATAACCAAAAAAGTAGGGTAGGATGTCAAGGGAAAAATGGAATGAAAACTCAATCAAGTACAAGGAAGTTCATCATCACACTGTTGGAAGAGAAAACAGAATAAAATTGTACTAAGTCTGGGAAAGACTTGGTAATGAAGATGAAAGAGTAGTTTCAAGTAGTCTAATTAGTTACAAGAGAAAATGTGACAAACATAATCTTTGAAGGATAGATAGAATCAAAATGAAGAGCAACTAGAAGTTGGGAACATAAATAAACAAGGAGAGGAGAGGAAAAGATAGGGAAGATAATAATATTGGCAATACGCCAGTGAATATAAACAAGAAATGAAAAAATGCCTGAAAAGACAAAAGCAGTGATAAAAATATGAAAAAAAAAAATTGTAAAATACAAATAGTGCCAGTTTTGATGGGTCAACAAAACGTATGTTTGTATAACATACTTGTGTTTCTCATACATTCAAACGAATAAACTTCTAAACAAAACAACCTTCTTTTTTTTTTTTATGCATTATGATTTCCACATAAAGTGATCAAATAGGATGATTTTGGTCTCATGGCCCCAGAAGGGATTTGAAAAAATAAACACAGTCAAGGTCAGCAACAGTATGCTACATGAATCCGTAAGTGGCTTTCTAGAAGACAAAATACCTTACCTATTCATAAGAGAGCCTGTTAATAAATCCAGCACACACTTATTACTTAATCAGTCCAAACTACAAGAATTTGATCTGAAACCCAGGCTTTTTTTTTCTCTCTGTTTTCAGTTTCTGAAAATATGAAATTATAACTATTTTCTTTATTCTATGTGTTTCTAATTTCTCTACACCATGATTTGTTCTTCTTCATGTATTCCTCTTTTCCTGCTGTACTTCAAAGTTCTGTGCTCTTAATTTTAACCTGCATTCTTTAAACCTGTGTTCTTTAGTTATGTGGTGGTTTAAACCCAGCCAGACAGCTTGTTCACTCACTCCCCTCCTTCTTTCCCTCCCCCTACTCCAGGAAGGACAGAAAGGAGAATCAAAAGAATATAACTCCCATGCATTGACATAAGAACAGTTTAGTAACTAAGGTATAACACAAACCACTACTGCTACCACCAGTAATAATAATGATAAAGGAAATAACAAGGGAAGAGAATACAACACCTCACCACCAGCCAACCAATAACTCGCCCCCACCCCCCAGCCCGACCAAGCACTGACTGATACCTCTTCCAGCTCCGTAGTCTACCAGCCCTTCCAGGTAACTCTCAGTTGCATCCTGGGCATGCCATGCTGTGGTATGGAATACCTCTTTGGCCAGCTTGGGTCAGGTGTCCTGTCTCTGCTTCCTCCTGGCTTCCCCTCCTCCCTGGCAGGGCATGAGGCTCACAAAGTCCTGGGCCAGACCAAAACATCAGGCCGAAAGTCAAAACACAGCACTGCACCAGCTACCAAGAAGGAGAAAAATGACTGCTACTGCTGAACCCAGGACAAGTTATTACTTTTTCCCCAGTGTAAAATCTACTGGTCTTCAAAACAAATCTCAGTGTATTGCCATTACTCTCAGAAGCACCAAATAAGCCAATAAATTACTAGAAGCGTGGGGATTGCACTGTTCCTCACTGGAGAAAAACATACTGGGACAAAGAATCCTTTAGTAAAGGTCCATAGCCTGAATGCTTTGTCCTCTGTTGAAATTACATAGATAGGGAAAGAGGGACACAGTATTTAACTGGATCAGAAATCACAGCTCAATAAAACTCAATCACTGTATAAAGAACTCCGACTAGCTTTCTGATGGGAAGAAATGTAGATTAACAATGAATAAACACAGAATCACAGAATCATTAGGGTTAGAAGGGACCTCTGGAGATCATCTAGTCCAACCCCCTGCCCAAGGCAGGGTCACCTAGAGCAGGTTACACAGGAACACATCCAGAGGGGCTTTGAATGTTTCCAGAGACGGAGACTACACAACCTCCCCGGGCAGCCTGTTTCAGTGCTCTGCCACCCTCAACGTAAAGAAGTTCTTCCTCATGTTGAGGAGAAACTTCTTGTGTTTTACTTTATGGCCGCTTCTCCTTGTCTTGCTGTTGGATGCCACTGGAAAGAGTCAGGCACCATCCTCCTAGCAACCACCTTTGAGATATTTATGTGCATTAATGAGATCCCCTCTGAGTCTCTTCTAGACTGAACAGGCCCAGCTCCCGCAATCTCTCCTAAGAGAGATGCTCCAAACTCTGATCATCCTTGTGGCCCTCCACTGGACCCTCTCCAATAGCTCCTTGTTTTTCTTGTCCTGGGGAGCCCAGAACTGGGCACAGTGCTCCAGATGTATCTCATTAGGGTGAAGTAGAGAGGATCACCTCCCTTGACCTGCTGGCCACACTCCTCCGGGTGCACCCCAGGATACTATTGGCCCTCCTGGTCACAAGAGCACATTGCCTGCTCATAGTCAACTTATCTCCCAGGTCCTTCTCAGATGAAATGCTCTCTAGTAGATCAGCCCCTGACCTGTACTTGAACTTGGGGTTCTTCCTTCCCAAGTGCAGTACCCTACACTTGCTCTTGTTGAACTTCATTGATTTTCTCTCCACCCAATTCTCCAGCCTATCAAGGTCCTGCTGAATGGCAGCATAGCTTTCAGATGTATCAGACACTATCCCAGCTTGGTATCATCAGCAAACCCTTCATCCAGATCATTGATAAACAAGTTGAAAATGACTGGAACTAGTATTGATCCCTGGGGAACACCACTGATTTCAGGCCTGCAACTGGATTCTACTCTTATGACCATGAACCTCTGAACACTGCTATTCAGCCATTTCTCAATCCACTTCACTGTCCATTCGTCTAACCCACATTTTCTAAGCTAACCTACAAGGATGTCATTTGAGACAGTGTCAAAAGCCTTGCTGAAGTTGAGGTGGATAACATCCACTGCTCTCCCCTCATTGACCCATCGTGCCATGTTGTAATAGAAGGCTATCAGATTGGTCAAGCGTTATTTCCCCTTGATTAATCCATACCGACTACTCGTGATGATCTTCTGTTTTTCATACTTGGTAATGACCTATAATTGGCCTATCAACATAAAAGAAGGTCTCACCACCATTTCAAATATTGATGTACGTCAATATTTCCACCATTTTCCTAATAAGCTTCAAACAGGCCTAAATTATTATTCACTTTGATGCTCATTTGCTATTTGTGGCTAACAGTTTAAAATAGTATGTTAGCCTCAGTTAATGATGCCTTTGGGGAAGTTCTGGGCACTTTCTGAGTCAACTCTGTTTCATTCAACTCACCACAGAGTAGCTTCTTGGGAACTGGCAGTGTCCTTTCAATGTGTGTATGCCAACTGCAGTGACTGGACCTTCAACAGCAGTGCACCAGTGCGCTGGTTCTCCATTCTCAATGTGCAGAAAGCCAGCAGCCTGCAAAACTTCATTCCTGATCAACTTATCACACCTACCTTACCTGGAGCAGAACAAGCAAGTTCTTCCTGTCAATGGATATTACTTCTGTACCACATCCTACTTTAGCACTCAAATAATAGGGCAGTAAGATAACATGTTCACATGTCTTTTACAGCAAAGAGCTTGATTCCAGCATACCTGAATAAGTACTTTCACAAACTAATTACTTTCTGGATACAAGACACTACCTCTCAATAAAAATAAATCATGATCATTCCAAGTACTTACAAATGAATAAACTCATGAGTGAAGTTTCACCAATATACACATTATGAATCATAGAATCATCGTAGAATCATAGAATAGTTACGGTTGGAAAGGACCTCAAAATCCTCTAGCTCCAAGCCCCCTGCCATGGACAGGGACACCTAGCACTAAACATTGTCACCCAAGGCTCTCTCCAACCTGGCCTTGAACACTGCCAGGGATGGAGCGTTCAAAACTTCACAGTAAGGTGCTTCCTCCTTATATCCGATCTAAACTTCCCTTGTTTAAGTTTTAACCCATTACACCTTGTGCTTTCGCTACAGTCCCTAGTGAAGAGTCTCTCCCCAGCATCTTTATAGGGCACCTTCAGATACTGGAAGGTTGCTAGGAGGTCTCGACACAGCTTTCTCTTCTCCAGGCTGAACAGCCCCAGATTTCACAACCTATCTTTTCTCAGCATGGGATCTGTAGCAGCTCTAGTCCTCTGATAATCCTCGTAGCCCTCCTCTGGATTTGTTCCCACAGCTCCATGTCCTTCTTATGTTGAGGACACCAGAACTGCACACAATACTCCAGGTGAGGTCTCACAAGAACAGAGCAGAAGGGCAGGATCACCTCCTTCGACCTGCTGGTCACACTCCTCTTGATGCAGCCCAGGATACGGTTGGCATTCTGGGCTGCAAGTGCACTCTGCCAGCTCATGTCCATTTTCTCATCAACCAACACCCCCAAGTCCTTCTCTGCAGGGCTGCTCTGAATCTCTTCTCTGCCCAACCTGTAGCTTTGCCTGGGATTGCTCCTACCCAGGTGTAGAACCTTGCACTTGGCATGGTTAAACTTCATGGGGTTGGCATTAGCCTGTGTGTCAAGGCCCCTCTGGATGGCATTTCTTCCCTCCACAATATCAACTGAACCACACAGCTTGGTGTCATTGGCAAACTTGCTAAGGGCGCACTCAATCCCACTGTCCATGTCACTGACACAGGTGTTGGACAAGACCGGTCCCAGCACTGATCCCTGAGGGACACCACTCGTTACTGGTCTCCAGCTGGACATTGAGCCATTGCCCACAACTCTTTGTATGCGACCATCCAGCTAGCTCTTTATCCACCAAGTGGTCCACCTATCAAACTGATGTCTCTCCAATTTAGAGACAAAGATGTCGTGTGGGACAGTGTCGAACGCTTTACACAAGTCCAGGTAGATGACATCAACTGCTCTACCCCTGTCCGTCAGTTCTGTAGCCCCATCATAGAAGGCCACCAAATTGGTCAGGCAGGATTTCCCCTTAGTGAAGCCATGCTGGCTGTCACCAAGCACCTTTCTGTTTTTCATGTGTGTTAGCATGCCTTCCAGGAGAATCTGCTCCAGGATTTTGGCAGGCACAGAGGTGAGACTGACTGGTCTGTAATTCCCCCGGTCATCCATTTTCTCCTTCTTGAAAATGGGGGTTATATTTCCCTTTTTCAAGTCATTGGGAACTTCACCTGACTGCCATGATTTCTCAAATATGATGGCCAGTGGCTTTGCAACTTCATTTGCCAGCTCCTTCAGTGCTCCAGCACATTGATCATCCTCATGGCCCTCCTCTGGACTTGCTCCTACAGTTCCATGTCCTTCTTATGTTGAGGACAAGTGTCTTTATCTCTCGCATTAAGCCATGAACTGCTTGAGCCCTAACATGACAGCATTAAACAGTGACGTACGCTATGTTATAGTCAATAAATAATTGATTTCTATTCTGGAAAAAAAAAAATGAAAAAAAAGAAGTGCCTAGTCTTGACGTATTAGGGAAAAGAAAGGTCAGGAGAATGAAAATGTGCACGTGTGTGCGTGTGTGTGTGTGTGTGTGTTTGTGTGTGTGTTAAAAGTAGTGACACATGACAGACACTGTCTTATATTTTCCAGAATTTAAGACAGTACAGGTGAGAGTAACAGTAGATACAGGAAAGGTCAAATATCATTGTTGCCAGTGGAAAAAAAAAAAAAAGATTAAAAAAGAAAAAGAATATAGTTGGTCTTGAGCGTCTACTTTGGTTGATAGGTTCTGCTGAAGATTGTCATAGACTGACTTTTACGAGAGGTTCATGAACCAGAATCTGGAACAAAAAGGTCATGCAATTTCAGTTGCTAAGCAGTTTATAGACATTTTACTCCTCATGCCCTTTTGAGTAATACTACATGATAGCTTTCTTGTGATTCTTTAACCTGAACAATCATAAAGATAAGGGGGAAGAATGACATGCCTTAACTGACATCTCAGTAGAAGGAGAATAATAATAATAGGGTAAATATGATCACCAGAATAAGAAAATAGCAACCATAGAGGCACCTGAAACTGAGAGCAGATTTTTAGGTACCAATTGGTAAGACTTTTAAATATAGAAGGATATGGGATTAAAAAAAAAAATAAAATCTATTGATAAGTAGTATATTCTTTGATCTAGTGGGTTGTTTCGCATTGTGATGAGCTGGTTCATTATGGTCTCAATAAGAAAGGCACTTAGTAAGTTATAATTTAAAATGCTTTTCATTGCTGCCAACATTATAAAACAATAGCATAGGTAATCATAAAATCAACTAGGTTGGAAAAGACCTTCAAATTCACCAAGTCCAACCATTACCTAAGGACTGCCAAGTCCACTACTAAACCATGGCACTGTGGGCCTCATCCCCATGGGTTTTGAACACTTCCAGGTCTGGTGATTCCAGCTACTCAACGTCATTAAGAAACAATACTGTATTTTGTATTTTATTTTAAGTGTTTTATTACAAGAAATTGTTCTGTGAATGAAAAAGTAGTAGCTTTACAATGTCTAGCTAATTAGTAGATCAGGTGGGAGGCGTATATGTACTCACCCCAGTGTTTCAATATTCAAAGATCAAGTCACCTCAAAGAGCTGAACGCTGTGGCAGATCTGAGATGGTTTTCATCCATGAGCTCCTTCCCATTGTCCAAGGATGCCTGGCATCATAACAATGAGTGCACAGAGACCACTAATGTATCAAAGAATATTCTTAAGTGCTACTTCATATTGGTATACATGTATAAGCAATTGTACTACAGCTGTAGTGAAAAGGTTTCTCTCCTTACACTGGACTGTTTGTATGCTTCTATGAAGAACTGGGTTGTTTAAGTGGATGCTGGCATGATTAGACATAATTTCTCATCCAAAAGAGTAACAAGGATCTTATAATTTCTTATACTCAACTTAGAGAGGTTTCTAAGTATTAAAGCATCAGGCTTATGGAACATTAAATATAAACTTTGCTATCAGGAAAATGAGGCATAGTTTTTGATTCACACACTTACAATTGACATTGACTTCATTACTGTTAGTTTTCAATTTCTTTGTCTTCTGGGTCAGTGTAACAGCAGATAATGTTATTTTATGCCTAATAAAAATGTGACTCATTTGACATTTCACCTTTATTTTATTTATTGTTAATACAGTTATTTGCTTTGTTGAATCTTATAGAGAATGTAAGAGTACAAAAACAAATTTCTCCATGACAGAAGAGAGGCATCTAATATTAAAATATTATTCACAGTTCAGTCAGGCCCTGAAGTGTCTCATGACCCTGTTCCTGTTGTGGTTTTCAGATGAAAGATTTTGTTTAGTAAGTAATTTGAGAGACCCTGAAATAATTATTATATTCTACATTAAGTACCTTAAGGCCTCTGTTTCTTAAAGTTAGTTCATTGTGCTCTGCACTATTTTGACATTTTTCATGGCCTATGGGACTATTTCTTTCCAGAATGACAAAATTGAGTTATTAAAGCTGAGATAGTCTCTCTGAGAGCAGGAAGTGATTTTGATGCACGTTTTGGTCTTTAAATCTTCATCACAAAATGAGAGGAAATATGACTACAGGATAGTCTAAAAAGTTTAAATTACTCAAACCTTGAGCCTTTGAATTTCTAGCCTAAATGATTTTCCCTTCTGGAGTGAGTTGACTTTGGCTGACTACCAGGTGCCCACCAAACCAGTTTATCGTTCCAGCTTGTCAAGAGGACAGGGGAGAAAAAGTACAACAAAAAGCTCATAGGCCGAGACAAAGACAGGGAGATCACTCACCTATTAATGTTGCAGAAAAAACAGACTTGACTCAGAGAAATTAATTTAATATAGTGCAAATTAATAAGAGAGTAAGGCAGTGAGAAATAAGAACAATATTTAATTTAACATTTATAGATATATATACTTAATATTTTGTTTGTTTACTAAACATAAAAAAATAGATGAAAGACTCCCGCAATTAAATTTTCCATTTAAATGTATTAAGCTCTGTTTCTCTTTGACTTCGTGTACAAATCTGTAACATTACTACTCAGATCCGAGTAGCAAGAAAATTCTGTTTCTAATGAAATATTATTTGTATGTCAGTTAAGCAATAACTACTGATTTCTAACTGTTTAGGCCAAAACATTTCAGAATAATTATGATTCATATGGTTTACACTGACAGTTAGCTACTATCATTAAGTTTGAGGGTTAATATTTTAAATAAATTTTTTGAGAGAAAGGAAGTTTATTTCAGAGTTATTAACCCAGGGTACCTAAAGACCTACAAAGATGACATTCCAACAGTTTTTAATTGGTTCAGTTTTGGCAAAGACAAAGAGATTAAGAATGTTTTATTTTAAATGAAATTTTAATTTCTGCCATATGGACATAAACTCAAGCATTTGATGTTTCAGGACTGGGTAAACACTTCTTGGAACACCAATTTTTCTTCTCTTTTTTTCATATATCACACTTTAGGGGAAAAAATAAAAAACAACCAATCAAACAGAAAGGAAATGCCCTCTAAAACTCCTCATATGTACAGTCATGATAGTATGATCCCCATTGTTCACCCTGAATCTCTTTAGATTTTAGCCTGGAAGCTTTTTTTTGTACCTGTGCTTTGAGTTACGCCTTGTGGAGCTGTTCATCTCAGTTATTACATGACATGATTATCAAATTTTTATCTCGTTTTACTTGACTTGCCTATTTTTTTACTTCTTTCTATTTTCAATATTTGTTTGCCTTTCTCTAGCCTCATTTTCCCCCTAAAAGGAAATACATCTTCTTTTTTGCATTCCATGTGATTTTTGTTTTGGGTTTTGTTGGTTTTTTATTTTTTTTTAGTCATAGAGTCAGAATAATTAAACAGTTGAATTGTTAGAACTATTTAGAAGAGAAATATTCATGTATTACTATGCTAAAACTAGACATACATTTGGTATGCTGATGCTTATTGCCTCTTTAAAGCAGAAACAGATGTTAGCAATGTCCTCAGAGAAACAGTAAGGTATTCATGTCTAGATTATCTATGTGAAAAATAAGTTAATCAAAAAAGAAATGCCTCTGAGACAAGATCATGTTTGAAGAAAACCACCTCTTTTGTTTACCAAGATACAATCAAATCTAATTTTATATACAACTGTCCACAAATAATTATTTTGCATTAATAACTAATCATTATACAAATTAATACCTATTTTGTACTGGGAACATAGATGGAAAGTAGAAATAAAACAATTTCCCCATTTACAAGGGAAAATTATTCTGACATTCTTTTTTAATAACTGAGCCATGAAACACAACATCAATGATCACTACTGAAGCAAAACAAAGATAAAACACAGGGTCTCTGTTAAGGTGGCCTTACTGCATTTATACAAAACGTGTCTTCAAGTTATTCAGGCCCTTAAAATAAACCAAGATTTTTGGACTTTCTTGTGATAACTTTCCTAAGTTGACACGATGCCCTCTGTGCTCCTGCTGTGTAATTCTCACAGGATTAAAAAATGAGAGTGGTCATCCCTGGGCCTGGTCAAAAGAAGGGTTTCCTTTCATGAAAAGTTTCCTTAGCTGGTTTCAGTTCCAAAGTAAATTGCAATTAAAATTGTTGTTGTTGACCTAAACCACAAATCCTGTAAGAGATACACAATTAGAGATTGTAAGGATGTGTTAAGAAAATGGTCTTTTGCAAAAAAATCTACTTCCTGAAATTAACATGCAGGATTCACACATGATGAGTGCTGTTTGTTAAGTCAGGGTAGCTTGCCTTTTATCACAACTAACTAGAGACCTACATATATATCCAAGAATATTTGTGGTTTCTATAAAATGGCTGAAAACATTGAAACAGTACCAGTCCTCATTGTCACAGGGCCACAGACTGCAATTTGAGGATTTTCTTTCAACAAGAAAAATAGTACAATATCGGGGGGAGAAATAAAATAAAATTGAAAGTGTTTTAGTGTATTGGAAGACAGGATAAAACTTTTAAATCCCAGTGAACAAGTAGACTAAATCACAGCCTGAAATTTGTGCACTGTAAATTGCCAGTTGTATAATGAATAGTACCTTATTAAAAATAGTTTCTTTGAGTAAATCAGCAAAGGAAAATGAGATATTAAGCCAATTATTTTTTTCTGCAGAGATGATTTTCACACTTCTCCTTTCTGCCAAAGACTTTCAGTCACCAAGAGCACACAAAACACACTTGGATGCCACATTTTGCTCTCCTATAAGGTTAGACCCTTTCTCATTACAGAACAAGCAATAGCAGAGAAAGACACAATAACAAAATAGCAACATAACCTCCCAGTTACTTCTTTGCCTGCCAGGGCATGATGTTACATTTATGACAGAAACTATACATATTGCATAAATTGACTGCAATTACCACATCATAGAGTAAATAAAGATATTTCAAATGTCTTTACGCATTATACTCATTGCCATACTGAGGGAGTGATACAAGTTACACAGGCTGAAAGACATGCTAAACTGCCAGAAGTTAATTTAATGAATATTTTGTACTTTAGCTGCATTCCACCCCTGCTGAGCAGGGAGCAAAAGAAATGAGTTCCCCTGTAGCTTTCTGCGCCGGAGTGGTGTAAATCAAATACTTCCCTCTGCTAAATTGTTACAAAGGCCTATGCATTTTTATAACTTTTGTGTACTTTTTTAAGATGATCTCAGAAAAACATTTTGTTATCATGCTTTTATTATGCATTTTATAACAAAGAAAATGCAATGCTTATCTTCTGTGAAAAACCAGAAGCATTGGTACCACCTATTCAGGAAAATTTCTGTGTAGATTGAAATAAGAAAAATAAACAGATTTGACCAGCTCAGGACTCAGCAGTCATTATTTTCCCCACTCATCTAACCTTTCCAATATTTACTTAGTTTTTTTAACAAAGTCACATCTTTCAGTTTTGTTTGCTGCAATATTTAAGGCCTCAGAATACCATTAGGTAATATAGTTCGAGTGCCTGAAGGCAAGATTTCAAGCTTTGGTATACTATTTTTTCTTTCACCATTCCTCCATCTGTGTTGTATGTGCACTGATTCTATTACCATGAATTTATAGATTGTATTACTTATTGGAAGCACTGCTGATTTCTCCCTAGCAATCCCTTAAAGGGTACTTAGGGCAAACATCCAATCCATTTCACATTTTCTAAGTCCCTACATAATATAGTACTTTATTTGTTATTATTTTTTTAAACCTTGGTCTTCTGTGAGTCTCCTCAGCTGCATATTTCTTCCTCTGCAACATCACTATATAGTGGTTTACTTTTGTTCCTACCAATTATATATTATTATCTAATTCCTTATTGACTCAGAAACAGCTAATATATCAAGTCCTTTCAGATTTCTTCATACTGTTCCATCTACTTTCTCCAAGGTAGCAGAAATCATTATAGGCTTGTTTATTCCTGTATTTCAGTGTCCACTCTGGCTTCACAGCATAGCTAATTCAAGTTATCTGCAGTCAACACTGATGGGAGCACTAGAAGACTGTGCAGGAGAGAAAGATCTGGATAGAAGGAAAAAAGTCAACACTCTGTGTGGAAAAAGAGTTCACAAGGCATAACCTTATAATCTTAACCAAAACCTTATAATGCCAGGAAAGCGATTATATTGTTCAACAAAAGTCCAGCTAGCTAGGGCAACCTAATCCATTATGCTAAGTAGTTAATCGTGTTAATGTGTTGGCCATGTTAGTGTGCGTGCAAGAAATTATTCTGTAACTTCAACCATTCCAAACAGCATGATCTAAATTCCAAAGAATGAATGGAACACAAGCCAGAAGCAGTATTTGAGTCCATAAAATGTGTTAAGTCTACATCCATAGACAGGTTCTTATTTCCAGTTATAACCCCAGAGGCTCATATTGTGAACCCCTGTGTTATTTTCTATTTAACCATGAAATTTCCTAAACTCACAGCTAACCATTTGCCAGTACCTTGATGCAAATAAAGTCTGAATGATATAACTGGCTTAATTTAATTGACTCTTTTTAACACTTATTCAGACAGCTTCATTTTCTCCGTCAGCATCACTTATCCTTTTACAGTTACTTCATTGCTCAAGATTTATTATGTGAAATCTCTCCCAGTGATTTTCTACCCCACACCTTCTCTTGATCTCACAGGTGCTTCAAACAGATTTTCTGCATATTCCTTAGGTCTTCTTTCAGCTTTACTAACTCTCATACTACACTATCAGACAAATCCAACACTGTATACATCAGAAGTTCAGGGCAATATTTGAAAGACTATTTCTTTTACTTCCAAAGCAAAGATATTTGCTTTCATCTGCAAAGAAGTCTGCACAAAATTGCCAGTCGTTATGAAATGGAGTAACCATTTTAAGTAGGGATGGAGAGAAAGCTGTCACAAGATTAAGGCTGTAGTAAAATCAGAGCACATCAAAGCTAACCTAAAATGAGCAACTGTCGTGGTTTAAACCCAGTCAGGCAACTTGCTCATTCACTTCCCCCCCTTCTTTCCCTCCCCCTACTCCTGGAGGGAAGGAGAGAAGAATTGAAAAGAATGCAACTCCCATGGGTTGAGATAAGAACAGTTTAGTAACTAAAGTATAACACAAATCGCTACTGCTACCACCAATAATAATAATGATAAAGGAAATAACAAGGGTAAAGAATACAACACCTCACCACCAGCCAACCGATAACTCACACCCCCAGCCCGACCACACACCGACTGATACCTCCTCCAGCCCTGCAGTCTCCCAGCCCTTCCGGCTAACTCCCAGTTACATCCTGGGCATGACATGCTGTGGTATGGAATACCTCTTTGGTCAGTTTGGGTCAGGTGTCCTGTCTCTGCTTCCTCCCAGCTTCCCCTCCTCCCTGGCAGAGCATGAGACTCACAAAGTCCTTGGCCAAACCAAAACATCATTGTTACCAGCTCTGTTCCCAAGCCAAAAGTCAAAACACAGCAGTGCACCAGCTACCAAGAAGGAGAAAAATGACTGCTGCTGCTGAACCCAGGACAACTATACAAAGTAAAACCTTTCCTCTAGTATTGGGATGCTTCTAGGCAGATACCACTGAAATAATAGATCTTTTCCTAGTTCTGTCCTAACAGTGAGTTTATAAAATAGAATAAGTATCCTGACTTGACGATTGCTTTGCATCTGTTTTGCCATACATTACACAGAAAATGTGGGCTGCAAATAATATTTAAGGATGCAAATAATATTTAAGGATGCAAATGATATTTAAAAGCCAGAAGACAAATTAGAACTGAAGCAATTAAACACATAGTGTGTCATTAGTCTGAAATATTTCTGATAGAAAAGTAGAATCATAAGAATGAATAAAACTATAAGGCAAAACATTTTGTGGGTAAGGTAATTATAATATCCTGTCTTGCGAAAAAAAATATTACTTTTCAGCTTGTATTTACATTTGTTATATAACTGATTATGTTTTTACAACTGTCAGGTGTGCAGCATCTTATCTAACTCTTAGTGCTATCTAGAGAATTCCCTAAAATTTACAGATCAGTTAAGGAGGCAATAATTTTAGGGGTGGAGGGTATCCTTTCCCCCCCCTCTTTTTTCATTTTCTTTTGAGGATTTCATTTACTTAAGTCCTGGATCCAAATAGATACATTTAAGGCAGCACTAGTTCCCATGTTCCTGTTCATGTTGTGTTGGCAACCTGATTTGTTATGTATTCTTAAAAAATTCAGCAGGTTTGCACCATAAAACATCTGGTGTAAAATAAGCCATTTTCTCATCTTACTGCTTAATACACTGTACGCTTCTTTGGGATGCCAGTCTTTTTATAAATATGATAAAATATCTTAGCCTTCTGAAGCTATGGGGGAGTACCTGATTGTTTAACTTTCTTTTTATTTAGAACTACAACTTACATTAATATTTGATGACCAGAAAAGACAAATGAGAAACTGCAAATCCATCTAGGCTTCTTCTTTTCAAAATATATGTGTGCTTGCACACTCTGTGTGTGTATGTTCCCAACAGAGATACCTTTACTGAAAATATTTCAACAGGTGTTTTGAAATAAAAGACTCTTCCTAAAAAACAGCTAGTCAAACACTTGAGATGCTACATTTCTTGATAATTATGAAGAGCTTTGTAATATTTTTCAGCTGAAAGGGGAAAACAGTCAAAACATTAGAGACACTAAAGAGTTAGATCTTTTCTTGGAACAAAACTGTTCAGAAGATCTGAAATAAATTACCATTGTTAAACAGAACTTCCATAAGACACAGAATAAATATGATCAAAAGAGAAGGAGCTACAGATTCTGTGGCATATACTTTGGGGCTTCAATTAAAGAAACTAAATAATAATTTCTGAAAATTCATACCAACATAAGTATTTATTTTTCCTTTAATTATGTATAGTTTATTTGATGCTCATTTTCATCTAAAAAAAGGCTAGCAGCAGGAAAAGAAAGAACATGTGCTTAATATGCAAAATTATTATCAAATATTCTCTGATTCAGTGGTTGAAGCAGCAAAGAATTAGAATAAACCTGTGTCAGGGACAACTGTATAGTAGTTATTCATGCTGAAAGATTCCAATCAAAATAAAGAGTTATTTGCAAAAGAGAGTAATAAAATCAAGATTCTTAAACAGCACTTGAGTGGAAACTAAGAGTTTGTGTTTGTGCTTTCCCTGAGTCATCTGTGAAAAGCTGACTGTGAGAAGTTACTGGATTTCTGCACAGTTTTGGGTTTTGTTTTCATTTCTTTCCATATAACAAAACGTAGCAAATAAGTTTGGTAAATTTCTCAGCTACCTATTTTTACTTTCTGTTTTCTTCCCACTACTCCTTACAAGTAGAATTCTCAACTTCACATAGTACACCGTTATTTTTGTCCCTTTTATTTACCAATAACTTGGTAGCCACAGGAATCTTTAAACTCAAGACTGAAAAGCAGCTCTTGCAACTAAACTTCATTTTGCTGAATGTCTGCTTATAGCTACCAAATGTCATTAGGAATCTCATTACCACTACTTAAATCATTAAATATTAAATTCTATCCGTATCCCTAGCACAATTTTATTCCCTTTTTTTTAAGCTTTCTTTAGACTTCCTCCCTTGATTTTATGAATAGTAATATTACTTAATTAGCAGTACAATCATTAGATTTAATTTCATCTTTGAAATAAAGTACATGATTTTCTAAGGATCATAAAGAAAGAAAAAAAGAAAAAAAACAAAACCAGCAAACCAAAAACCCACAACAGCCAGCTATCAAGAGGACAGCACAGACTGTGACCTGTAAGCCAAATGATATTTCTTCCTCTTCATAGAGGAGGACAGATATTAAGAAGTCTTCCGCGTCAATTTTTGTGCAATTATTGACTTATTACTGCACTATGCTCTATAGAAATGCTGAAACATTTCATAAAACAAACTGTGCAGGTTAAAATGGCTCCAGATTGGCAGAAAGAAGGTTTAAGACCACTATGCTAGCAGTGTCAGGCTCCAATTCAGTGGCAAGTGCTAAATTGAAAATGGTCCAAGAGGTATACAGTAAAAATTTCCACAAAACTTTGTCTGCAAGTTTTTCTTCCTTTATCCATGCTTTCAACAAGATCTTGAAATAACAGCTACAACTGCTGTCTGAAGAGCAGTTCTCAACTAGTGAAAGGAATTTGAGTACTTCATCTTTGGAGAATCTGTTTTTCTGAAATTCTGCAACTTGTTTATTCTGAGTTATTTATAGAGAAACAAACAGTAATAATTTTAATTCCATTATTTGGTAATTCCCTCAACATATACACAATAGCAGCAGGATAATTCATAAGGAAAGTTTTGTGTTTAATTTGTGCATTACTCTGTACAATTAAATTCTTTGTATTATTTAGCACCCTCCCTTCCAACAAAAACGGTAAATCAGAAAATATCTTAGCATGCACTAAGTAGAAAATGAAACTAGATAAGAACACACGATCCTTTAGAATAGCTAAAAAATTGAAAACAACCCAGGTGAATCTCAAATGTTTGCATTTTGTCAAAGCTGCTGAGATAAACTGCAGCCCCATTTGGCAACCAGCCTTTCCTGCACACGAGAGCAGGACTCACATTGCTAGAGGAAATAAAATGACATCAGGTCAAGAAAATGAAAACTTAAAAATTTCAGTTTAGAATAAAGAGAAATGAGACATAACAGTCTTTATTACACAATAACAACAATAAACAAACACACACACATACACACACCCCAAAATGCAACAGGTCAACCAAAAATCCCAACATAGAGGAAAAAAATACTATTCTTTTTTTTTCCATGCTAGCAAGAGTTTAATTAGGAGGAAACAGCCTTGATGTTAGGTAGAACTTTGTAGTACTATTATTACAACCTGGGACATACCTCCTCAAGATGATGCAACAATACTCAGTGTTAAAGGGAACAAGAAAGAGTCAGACAAATATCTACCATATTTCATCGACCATTCCATGAGCAAGGTGGTTTTGCAGAATTTTCAAGGGCTTTTTAATTCCTGCCTTCTTTTTTGAAAGATTTAAAATTATTTTTATTCTAATACCTAACATGAGGACCAAGATGTGAAGAAAGTGGATTTTTTTTTCTTGTGAGATCTTAAAGGTATTTATTAATAGAAACAAACAATGGTTATTGTGTTCCAATATACAGCATTCCATTATCCCTTAATGTTAGGACTCAAAAGCCTATTATTCATGGATCATTTTTTTCCAATGCTAGTAACAGCTTATAAATGGCACCGTATTTTCATTAAAAATCTCATTGTTTGGAGTCCATTTTATTGCCATTTTGTAAGCTTTATACATCATAATACACTGTATGCTTGTGGATATAAACAGTATTGATAGCGTTTTACTTACAATGAGCAGTTTAATAATTGCCTGCTAATTTGATTTGATTGCACTTTTCAAGTTCTTTCAAAATAATCCTTCCACAATCTTTATAGCCAAGTTACCAATTAATATTAAAAAATTGAAACAAGTACACAAATTGAAGGACTAGATCTAGTTCAATTTAAAAAAAAAAAAAAAGATTAAATTTGAGTAGATTATTTTTTCCTTGGAGGAGAAATTTCAGAGTTAAATCAGAACAACACAAATTCATAATTCCAACAAGATCTGCGGAGAGGACAGAGAGCAAAGGAATATTGACTGTGATGTAACTGGACAAAGAGCATGATAAAAATTTGTCTTCATCATAAATTTCACCCCCTTGACTTAAATTTTATCCTCAAACTCTCTTTTGAATAATTTTATATAAGAACAGATTTTACACACCTGAAAACATATCATTCTCTGTGTTTGCAGCTGAATTCTGGCTCACTTTGGTCACTGTGCTTACAGTGCTTTGCACTAGAGGAAAAAGGTAGAGAAGTTGTCATCTCTTTGTGGAAGGAAACATATGCTCACAGGCAGTAAGAAAAAGTGTTGAGCTCCACAAAATAGTTCCTTATGTTGTGAGAAAAGGAGCAGAATATGATTTCTTGCCTGTTATATGTCCAACACATAATAGCCAATAACAATAAAATATAGGTGTTTCACAGAGAATCTCAATTTACTTTTAATTTATTCAGGTTGATCATCTAAGCAAAATTTAATGTAGATTTTTGTTTTCCTGGCATCCCCATCAAGAATCATGATTCCTTTCCTTTAGCTAGAAAGCAATGTTTGCATCGTTGTATTGTTAGTAATAGATAAGATTTTTTTTACTGTGCAGTCATTTCACTTTTGACTGTTTAACATGATTAACTTAAATAACCTGTATAAGGACATTTCCTTTACCACACACTTCCAAAGCAGCATTACTGAGCTCTTCTTTATTGTGCTCACTTAAACAAGATAAAGTCCTGAAGGTCTGTCTTTCTCTTTCTATCCTATACTCTGTTACTTTCTTTAATACTATTCTGTGGAAAGACCATGAAAGAAACATCCTTTACAATCCAGTAAAATACTGACTATGATATTTAGTACTAATGCATACATTAGTGTGCTTCTCTAAAAATCCCAAAGACTCTTCTTGCTAATAATAAAGACAACTTCAATGCAAGACAAGTTCTGTACCCTTCAACTGGACCAGTTACACAGTAAACTATATAAGTTAAGGAAACTTGGGTTAATAGGTCTCAGTCTCCCAGGTTACTATGGAAAAATGTGTGCTGAGTCTTTTGTCCCTAAATCTTTACATGGAATATAAGTTTCCTTTTAAGAACTGTCTGGCTCTGTACATTCATTTATTATGAAAGATTTTTTATGCACATGCATTTTTTGCTATGTGGTGAATGACCTGGTGGTTTTACACGTTTGCCCAAATGAGTAGATTTTGACCCATTATAAAAGTATATACATGTTAATGTAGAAGATATTACTCATATATGTGAGCCCTAATTTACGATTAAATGGCTTAAGATCATAAGGTAATGGTGTATTTTAAGAGCAGAATATCATGGGTTTGGAATTTAAAAATGTTTTTCAGCCCTTTGCCTAATACAGCCCAAACTTTACAGCAGATCACAGCAGAGTCAGTCAGTTTTCTTCTGTTGCATAACATACAACCACACCTTTTTAATAAATACTGTGTTATATTGTAAATACTCTTTCTCAGCCCCAGTATTCTTTTTGTATGAGTCTCAGATATTTTGTGTAAGTCAAGACTATTTACTGGAATGTACATAGTAAAGCTAGAAAGGAAATATTTTAAGACTTGAATAAATATGGTGGTTATGATAATGGAAAAAAAAATGTTCTCTGCTTTACTATTTCATTAAAGAAAAATTTCTTTGGCTAACAAAAATTTTTCATGAATCATTTATTCTACAGTACATAGATTTGCTTGCACAAAACATTTGAACTAAAAAAAACCCTCTTGTTAGAGAAAGATTTCATGTGCTATCTTAATTCATAAAAAATCAGTAAAAACAAATATGTTGCTTTTCACCTGAAATTAAAACTTTGTATTAGCTATGCAGAAGCAATTTAGGTCAGAGTCAAAAACTGGCTTAAGTCCTCATTAACTCCTGTTTTGAATAATTAAAATTATGGGTTTGAAAAGTGAAGGTTAAAGGCTTTACCAGCAGCACTCTGTTTACTCTGTCACTAGCAATTTCTTCACATCTTGTACTTTCTGATAGATTGATTTAAAAAAATAAAAGTAAAAAAAAAAGAAGATTTTTACTGCTGATATTTTCTATTTTGTCACTGGGGGTTATTTTCTATTTTGTCCACACTACATTGGCAGGGAGGCGAATTTTCAAATCAAGTGTTTAAAAAAAATCTGGGGCAAATTATTGACTTCTTAGAATGGCTGTTGCTGTGACGATCACAATTTTAAAGCTTCTTAATGAAACTACCTAAAGTAGAAGTTAGCTTTTTTTCCTTTCTTAGCCAGAGCACTGAAAAAAAAAAAAAACAAACAACAACAACAAAACCCTATAGAACAGTTAAGGAAGTAGCTCTAAAGGCTTTTTAATTGCATATATATATTTATACGTGTTATACTATATTGTAATTATACTTCGGGGGTAGCAGGAAGACACAGCATTAACAGTAGTTATGTTTTTCCAACACTGCCTGTCCCATTTGCAGCATCAGGAGGTCAGATCTACATTCTGGCTAAGGCTTCTAACATTCAAAACTATCTAGGAGATGTGCTGATGTAAAATTTGTATTGTCCCTAGTTAGGAAGATGTGCTGATACCTGGAAATATGACAGAAATGGGTAGAGTTATCTCTACTCTGTGCATTGCAACTTGCTGAAAGTTTAGCCGTGCAATTTGACCCATGGTAGTATCATTGTGGTAGTTAATTTTTATTAATTTCTCCAGCTTAAAACTGAAATTTAAATAAACACTAAATCAGCAAACTGAGTCAAGTAAAAATGTGAAAATATTTTTGTCCCATTAGAAACCAAATAGATCTTCTGATGCAGAGAGAGATTTATAGGTAATATATTTCAAAACAAACATGATTTCAGATTTTCAATTCAAGTAAAGATTCTATAAAAATATGCAGTACAACACCAGTGAAAGTAAAAGAAAAAAATTACATTAATAACTAATGACATAAGTTGCTTTTTAATATGCAAAATATTTATTTTCTTTGTTTTGAAATGTAATTATTTGGGCAAATTTAACATTTTTCTTTGAATAAAGTTGCTTACATAACAAACATGAATTCCTGACTTCACGTGTTTGATGAAGTTTGATGTTTATTATTACTTAAAGTTGGATTATGGAAATGCTAGGAGCTTGTTGTAGGAGTGGCAAATCGCACTTTTTTACTTAGCCACCTACAAGACTGTGGATTTTTCCGTCTACTTCAAGAAGAAACCTGCTGTCATTTCACAATGTGGTTAAACAATAAAACTAGCATTTAGGATTTTTATATTTCACATCAAAGAAGTCCACTTTGAACATCTAAAAAATATTCTGTTTTTTTCAAGAGAATTAAGTTATAAAGGAAATAGAAAACAGCAGAACTCTGAAATCACAACATAAAAGAGAATGATTTGACTTCTGCATGAATTTTATGTAATTTATTATTGCATGCATATGTAGAGCTTCAGAGCAGTACTTCAGCCTTTCACCTCCTCCTACAGTAAGACAAGTGAAATTTCTTATGTTTCCCTAGCCATCCTTCACAGCTCACCACATAGTTAAAAGTTTAAAGAGCTACATATTTTATGGGGGTTTCTGCAAATGCTTAACATATTTACATGCTCCTGCAATCAAGTTTAAAATAATCTAATGAACAGCTGGATGCTATGGATGAATTAGTAACAGCAGCAGTAGTAGCATTGAAATCAGGTCTGTTAAGTCTTATAAAAATGGAATACAATTGTGACACTTTGCACACACATACTGGATGGAGCCATGTTCAGAATTTTCCACTGCAAAGTTACACTGAAAATAAGCTAAACATTTATTTTAGTATGTTACTGTTAGTATTAGCTGATCTTAAAGTGAGATACTTAGAAATCTTCAATCAAATTTTCACTATAACAAAAATAAGCAGTTTTTCTGCTTATAAATAGAAAACAGTCATGTTCTTTAATGCAGATCATAGCTCTAGCATCTTTTCACTTCAAATTACTTTAGATTCAACTCAAGAGACAACAAAATTAAAAACCCACTGAGAAAACTCATCAGTGATTTGTATGTCTTTTCATCAGAAAAAAAAAAGGAAAAAAAAAAAATGCATATGTGAACATCTTTAGGCATAAAACTGTTACCCATAAAGAGCTAAACGAACTATCTCCTGTAAGTAAAATAAGTAAAATTTCTTATTAAATTTTTAATTAAAATTAAATCCTAAAGGGAACAAAATTTTTACCTTTCCAAAGGAAGCGAGCTGGTATTTTCAAACCTTTTCTTATTTCTTCTGATCTATAATACAAAGTCAGAAAAATCAGAATTTAAATTAAAATATTTTAAAATTATATTTTTAACCAACCAAGAAGAGGTTGCAAGTTGGGGTTTTTGTTTGTTTGTTTATTTCCCTGTTTGTGTTAGGTTTTGGTTTTGTTAGGTTTGTTGTTTAGGGTTTTTTTTTTACGTATGTGCCTTTCTCCTAGACAAGTTTTAGGTAGCCAACATAGCAGGTCAAAGATGAACTCAAAGTTAGACATGCTTGCCATAAAATGTTTTACAATAAGCTTGAATCAGGTTTTTCCCATCGCCGAAAAAATTTTATCAGCTCCACTTTAAAGCATAAACCCCCTTTTGTATTCTTTTACTTCTTGCTTATATCTATTCTTCCATCTTCTAAAAGCCTGTTTACATGCATAACCCTTAGTTCAGTCTTTTCTGAAATAAAATCATATTTGTAAGAGGGATCTTATTTTACAGTTACAGGTAAATCTAATCATGTAGGCTATAAATTATCCCAACCCACACCTCTTGCCTCAAGGACTTGCAACTGAACAACAACTATACCAAGACTTACAACTTTAGTTATGAAAGACTCAAAAAGTACAGAATAGTACCTAAACTCGGTAACCAGGTGACAAATCACTGTAAGTTAGAAATTTGCATTTTTAAAGTTTATAGGGCAGAAAGAGTGATGTTAGGTAAGATATATTTAATCTGGACTTAATCACACTGTTTCATTAGATTCATTAAGCTGTACATGATTAAGTTGCAGCTACTTATGCTTAGCTGGCAACCTTCTCACAGTGCCTGCCGTTATGAAAGAGGAAAAAAATAAAAATAGGAAGCATAATATGCAATTTAAACAAGAAGCTATAAAAGTTATATTAATTATATTAATCAAGTAAGATTCTTTAAAAAAAAATATGATTATGCACCCCCTTCCTGATAAAAAAAGTCTCCTAAGATCTTTTTTATTTTTTTTTGGATAAATCTCCAGGTAGACCAATACAGTAAGAAGAAGAACTGACTTTTATTATATTCAAGAGCTGCACTGCGGCTTATGCAGAACACCAGCTCTTTCTAATGTATTTGAAAAAGCTTTTGATATTTCTAATATACAGGAAATTCTCTATTAGAACTACTGAAAAACACCAAAACTTTTCACACTAGTACCTGAACTTGCCATAACAATTCAATAGTGTATTATCCACCCCTTATTCCATACCACTCACGTCATGCTCAGATCCCACATTTTCAATATAACACCACTCTTATTTCATATATATGCATCCACACACACATGCAGAGAGAGAGAGGGAGAGAGAGATATCATTTCTTAGTGCTTGGACCAATCCCTGTAAAGCTGCTGAGTCCACCTGGTCCATGATGTCAGGCTCCGTGTCTTGTAACAGTCTTTCAGAGCTGGTTGTATGGTATGGTATGGTATAATCAATCTGCCAGGCCTCCCCATATTTGTACTTCAGCCATCATCCTCCATAACAAAGAGGCTTGAACCGCTTGGCTTGCTTAATTGCAGCACGTTTCACACTCATGAATAACCTGGGCAATAGTGTCCATTGTTAAGTCCACCCCTTGATCATGAGTCCATTTCTATGTTGCATCTCTGCCCTGATGGCCTGTGGTGTCATGGGCCCACCGGGCTCAAAATAATTCATCCTCCCCTTCAGCAGTTTCTGCAACTTGTCGTCAGGGACTCCATACAGCTGCCTTCCATCTCTAATGCTTCCAAAGCACTGGGACAATGGACTAGATATGTGCTCATACTGTCCCACACCCCCTGACACTCATGACTGTCCAGCCCTGGGGAAAATCTCTTGGTGGTCCTCCTGTACCGTCATCTAACCCTAGACCCAAAGCTAACTCTGCTTAACTTTCGAGATCAGACAAAATGGTTGTGGGTAAAACACAGTCTGTATGTGTGCCAACATGGTGACCCCCATCACAAACAGCAGGCAGGTCTCAAAGGTACCCTAAAGCCATTCAAAACCTTCAGAACTATCAAATGATCCTGTAAATAGTCTGCTGGGGGAGCTGGGAAGGTAAGGGAATGTCTCCTTCATAGGTTGACCACCTGAGGAGTTAAAAAAAAAGATGTATAATTGCTAAACACTTCTGTTATATACCTCCCAAAGTATAGAGTTGGTGACCACACTGGGAATGCAAACCAGATCAGTTTCATGATCAATGATTACAAGTCATTACCATAAAGCACAATGAAACAAGAGCCTTAGCCCAAGGACCCCAGCCGATAAACACTAAAACAGCAGATACCGGGTGTAAGTAAGGTACGACATGCTGAAACCTTGAGATCAAGAGCAACAACTTTGAGAGCCAATAAATCATCATTGTGATGAGTGACTATTAACCCGAAAGAATGAATGCTTATCACAAATACAATTAGACACACTCTGGTCATATCTGTTGTTGTCTCAACCCTTCGAGCCCCACGCTGGGGACCACAAAGAACTGCTGTGGTTTAAGTCCAGCTGGTAACTCAACCATGCAGCCGCTGGATCACTCCCCTCTGCCTTCCTGCCCAGCTCCAGGAGGGATGGGGAGGAGAATCGAAAGAATGTAACTCCTACAGGTTGAGATAAGAACAGTCCAGTAGGTAAGTTATAACATAAACCACTACCTCTATCACTAACAATAATAATGGTAAGGGAAGAGAATGCAATAGCTCACCACCCGCCAATCGATACCAGCCCAACTGAGCAATGATCTAACCCTTCCGGGTAACTGCCCCCAGTTTACATACTGGGCATGACATGCTATGGTATGGAATACCTCTTTGGCTAGTTTGGGTCAGGTGTCCCGTCTCTGCTTCCTCCTGGCTTCCCCTCCTCCCTGGCAGAGCATGAGACTCACAAAGTCCTTGGTCAGAGTAAACATTACTGAGCAGCAACTAAACATGTGGGTGTTATCAGAGCTGTTCCCAGGCTGAAAGTCAAAATCTCAGCACTGCGCCAGCTACTAAGACTCGGAAAAATGACTGCTACTGCTGAACCCAGGTCAGTGGTTTAAATCCAAGTGGCAATTCAGACAGGCAGTTGCTCGCTCACTCCCCCCCCTTAATCCATTTTTCTTTTTTGCTTTAAGATTGAAAAGGCAGACACATATTTAAGATTTAGGATTTTAAAAGTGACTTTCAAACATGACCTAAATCAAATTGCTAAGCACAAAAGGTTGTATCACCACCTAACCTTTTCAGAAATTTTCACAGAACTATCTCAATAACCTCAGCTGCAAAAGATATTCCAGGTAAATTTCTTGTAAATCTAGTGAAATCATGACAAGTTTATTTTATTGCATCTGTATACTTTCACATTACAGAAAATTTAATAAATTAGACTTTTTTTTTGTGTGTGGGGGGAAATAAATTCTGTTTCTCAGGCAGCAGACTTCACACATTCCTGAGATACCACAGTTTAATAGATAAGGGAGGGGTTTATATTTATTTTACAGCTTTGGGCAAAAGTTTTGCAACATCATTGCAATATATAACACTGTATTTTAACTCACTAAGAAAATCAGATGTACAAATAAAAAATCAATCTAACCAAAATACATTACCAAAATACTAAAATACATTCAGCGCTCAGTAGTAGAATCAGAACAGTGAAAGTCAGTAAACATCTTCCACAAAAAAAGGACAATACAGCACACAATCTCTAGTAGGTAAAGGTTACATGCAAGAAGCACTGCATACTTGAACTTCTCCAGCGTACCAACAAGAATTGAACAACCCTAATAAACATAGGATAAGTGTTTGTGGTGTATGGGTACAAAAATACATAAATAAATACGATACCAAAGTACATATAAATAATATACAATAATGATGTGCTTGAGGGAAAATTACACCACATTAAATTTTCCTGGAGAACATATTCACATGGAAGCTTAGATGCCTTCAACGTAACAATGATAGGACAAGGGGTAATGGGTACAAACTGGAACACAAGAGGTTCCACTTAAACTTGAGAAGAAACTTCTTCTCAGTGAGGGTGACGGAACACTGGAACAGGCTGCCCAGGGAGGTTGTGGAGTCTCCTTCCCTGGAGACATTCAAAACCCGCCTGGACACATTCCTGTGTAACATTATCTAGGTGTTCCTGCTCCGGCAGGGGGATTGGACTAGATGATCTTTCGAGGTCCCTTCCAATCTCTAGCATACTGTGATACTGTGATACTGTAATGACAAAAAATCTGTCACAGTTGCATTACCAGAGTAATGCTCACCTATGGTGTGGTAGGAAGATTCAAACAGCTTGTTTCATTCAACAGTTTATCATATATTTCTCTTAATTCCTATGTACCTAGCCATCAGTTTTCATTGTATCTTCATATTCATATATATAATAGTTTTGACTGCGTAATGAATATTTTCATTATTTGGTTCTTTTCCTCCCTTCACAGACACACTGGTAAAGATCCACTCTCTTCTTTAGCTCCATTTTATGAGATTATCAAGTCAGACTTTGAAAGTTTTCAGGTAGACTGCTAGTTCCCTTTATTGCACTAGAAACCCTTTTCTTGACCTCTTTCAAACTGAATTAAACTTTCTTGAACAAACGTAATCAGAATAGTACATAATATTTCACATGGCCTCTTAGCAGCTGTCTTGGCCTTCTGAGAATAGTTGATATAATATAATCCTTTGTGAAACATCAGCCTTCCTGTCTGTCTAAAGTAATTGCAACAAAATTGGTTATTGTGTAAAATGTCATCTTTTTCTTCCTCCTAAAACAACATAAAAGAGACAGAAAGAATTGGTATTGATTAACCTGTTCCATTGCTACTTGCAAGATGGAAAGTCTCTTGGGAATGTTTTGTCAAACAAACCAGAAACACTAAGTAACTTTTTCTCACCACTCAGGGGTTTACACTTTCGCCCTTGTAACTGTGATAACACAGAAATGTTTTATTGTTATTGAGCACCTGACTGTCACCTCAGAAGGGTACTCAGCAAAAAGGAAACTGTATAATGTGCTTTTAGATCTTTAGAACATTATACAATGTTGAGAATCAAATAGGAACTTAGTGTCAGGGCAGTTTAAATATTTCACAGTTTTCAGTAAAAGAGTCCTTTCTAGTTCACTACATTGCATCAAATTGGCTATCACTCTGGTGATACCTGTGAGGGAATGACCTACAATTTTCATTTTGCAAACTTAGTCAAATTTATTATTTAATCTATTTAAAGTTAGAACTTCTATCGCAATGAGAATAAATCTGGTAAATTAGACTACAGCCACATACTAAGTTCCTGAGCTCAACCCAGTAACAACAATTAATAGAACCACAGGTATATATATGAAATTACTGCTCTCAGGAAGCAGATTTTTCTTTTTTTGTGAATTATGGCATATGCACATGTATTGATGGAACTTTCATTTTTTAGCAATAAGGAGGGAAAGAGAAAGTGCACGTGCATCACTTACTGGAGTACAGAAACTTGTGTCTGCAAAGGGCAGCAGATGGAAAGGGAAAAGAAAGCCATGAAGGAGGAATGCTTTGAGGCAAGAGAATAAACAAACAGAGAGAACATTTGGGCTGCCTGTAAAGAAATAGGTTTTGTGTTTTTGTTTTTTTTTTTTTAAAAAAAAAACAGCACAAAACCAAACAAACAAACAAACAAAAAAACGCCCAAACCTTTGAGAAATAAAAGTCTGCTCAACTTTTGACTGAATACATAAGGAAAAAAAACGAGAAGAGATATCACTCGAAACATAACTAGGTTAGACAGCGCACTGTAAACATATAATAAAAAGGAAACCTGCATTAACAGAGATACAATTGACAAGATGTATTGATTCCTTTCCAACTACAATGCCTAAGATCCATGAAGCAAAAGTGTTCAGAATGAGCAATAGATATTGAATTTAATTTACATGTCATTAGGCATTTCTTCTCTTAACCATTCCAGTGTGAATAGCTAATTGGCAGCCACTATTAATTGGCTAGTCAAAGCCAAAAGGCCAACTGGCACAATTTTACATCCCTTTCTCCAGGGTTCATAAATGAATTCTGGGTAAGGTGTGAACAATGTTTATAGCAGCAATTAGTTTATTCCTGGGGCAAAGACAAATGGAAGTGGGTATGTATGTACAGCAAGAAGCTTGTTTCCCACTCCAGTGTGACTGAGTAAATGACAGCCTGTTGGCAGTAAGCCATACAAATAAAAAGTACCAGCTGGCAAATGTCAGATTATTTTTTCCCACATAGGTAGAGGTCTGTTGGATGACAAGAAGATATGTGACTGAATACATAGCCATTTATTCCTTGATAGTGATTTAACTCACCAGCCACAGACTGATTCATAACTGAAAGTGAGGCAGTTAGCAACCTTGTCATTGTGCAGAAGTTTCTTGGAAGATCTGAACACAGCAGATTATCCAGAATGATCATAGTGGTGATACAAAACTATTTTGAACTACTTGCTCAAAAACTACGTGACCCAAGACAGGGTCACCTAAAACAGGTTACACAGGAAAACGTCCTGATGGGTTTTGATTGTCTCCAGAGTGACCCGCTGGCCACACTCCTCCCAGTGCACCCCAGGATACTACTAGCCCTCCTGGCCACAAGGGCACACTGCCTGCTCATAATCAATTTATCATCTATCAGTCCTCCGAGGTCTTTCTCCACTGAACTGCTCCCTAGTAGATCAGGCCCTAACCTGTACTTGAACTTGGGGTTCTTCCTTCCCAAGTGCAGTACCCTACACTTACCCTTGTTGAACCTCATTAGGTTTCTCTCCACCCAATTTTCCAGCCTATCAAAGTCCTGCTGGATGGCAGCATAGCTTTCAGATGTATCAGCTTTGTATCCTCAGCAAACTTGCTGAATGAGCCCTTCATTCAGACCATTGATAAACAAGTTGAAAATGACTGGAACCAGTATTGATCCCTGGGGAACACCAATGACTTCAGGCCACCAACTGGATTCTATTCCTATGACCATGACCCTCTGCCATTCAGCCACTTCTCAATCCAACTCACTGTCCATTCGTCTAACCCACATTTCCTAAGCTTGCCTACAAGGATGTCATTTGAGACAGTGTCAAAAGCCTTGCTGAAGTTGAGGTAGATAACATCCATTGCTCTCCCCTCATTGACCCATCCTGCCATGTCATCATAGAAGGCTACCAGATTGGTCAAGCACTATTTCCCCTTGGTGATTCATTTAGATTCATTTCCTTCCTGTTCAATGCAGGTATTATCCTGCAGACGCCTGGGGCATCAGATAATAAACCAAAGTGAATTTATTACATCAGTGCAGATAAAACAGATCACCAAAATTTAGGAAAATATTAATGTCTAAGTCAGAAACAGCCAAACTAGATATGCCTCTGATGTGTAACACCACACCAGAAGTGGAATTATTTTATTGTATTGTATTGTATTTTTTTAAATAATTTATTATTCTGTGATATTGTATACAATTTAAAAAAAATAATTTTTTTCTTTTTCCGTCATTAGATTTTCCAAAGAAAGATCTCATGTTGAGCTCAGCCCTTATATAAATTCATCTCTGAAAAAGTAAATTATGATTTTCAGTTATAGATATTATTACATTTTACCAATCTATCTACAATATCATTAATTTAAGCTGTCTTGATGGCATTTAAAGACTGTCAAACATACATATTGGTTTGTAGGTTTCAATTATTTCTCTTCAGCATTTGTTTGAGATTGTATTAGTTACAGACCCAAAGTATCAGTGTACATTTTGTGCTACATATTGCATTTTCAATAGAAGTATTAGAATAGTAAATTAACTGAAGATATGCTTTAGGAAGAATGTTAAAAACCCAATGAATGGCAGTTTCAGGAAAATTAATCCTGGTTAGTATTAAAGGTGGCATATTGTCAAAGAAGGCATTGTGCACAGAATAAAGGAAAGAAATTTGTTAATAAAAGCCCCTCACAGTACTCATCCTGTTCTATCAAACAGAGCCATGTTATGCTACAATGCTTTCTACACATTTTACACTAACTTTTTAACATTTTAATTTACCTAAAACATGAAATTATCTACATTTTATATCCCAGATTTATAGCTATAGTCCTCAAGATTTAGGAGTTAGTTAAGATACCAAAAGAAGCTTTATACTAATAAAGCCCTGATCTTCCACTGATTAACACATAACAGTTTACTTCACCTGATACTGTTATCTAAGTCTACTTTCGTTATCCAGTACTTGAAACTGTCTAGAAATATTTAAAGTCAGATATATGCATTGAAAAGCTATCTCTTTATAACTGTGTGACTGCAGTATTTTAAAAGGTATTGCAATCTCATAAAATGAGATCTTGATAATCTGGTAGACCTGACTCACTGGTACGCCTATATTATTAAAAAGGAATGAAATACAAAAAAAGCACACAGGTAACATGTTTATCCTGAAAATGCCAGGTTTTCTAACTTTTGAACTATTTTTTTTTTCCTGGTTATGTCTGAGGAGGCATTACCAGTTGATCACCAATACAACATCAATTTTAGATGTCTTCACTGATTAAATTAATTAGTGTTTTGTTCTCTTTTCTTTGGTTTTGTGTGTTGTTTTTTTTTTAATATGCTTGTCTCTTTGTTTGGTCTAAAGAAAAAATATTATTGCTTGATATTGTTCACATTATATCCTGGGTAGAATATGTTAATTCAGCTTTTAAGGCAATAAGAATCCATTCAAACAAATTGTAAGCTGGAACCCTGATGTAATGATTACCTTAGGTCTTTGCTAGTTAACTTTTTTGCGTTTTTCAGTTGTCTTCTATATCTGTCTACCAGAAACTGCTTCTGAGAATCCTTGTATCACAATTTACTGTTCTTAGCACACTAAATCTTGCCCTTGACAGAAATTATTTTGTCATTTGACATGGTATGTACTTAGAGCAAAATATTTTTTGGTATTAACTTGTTAAATAGAAAAATACATATGCTAATCACATCTGTTTATCAAATAAAAAATAAATTTAAAAAGTATGATCTATTAACTATAAACTACTAACTTGAAGATCTACTTATTTAATGTTTTTTCCATAGTCACAGGATTTACTCCATGTTAACGTAGTTGTTATACATTGACTCAATTGCCATGACACGAGGCATGTCACAGAAGTCCCTTCTAAAACAGAGTTCAACTGGAAACAAACAAGTCTCATAAATAGCTACTGTGTCCCATGAGCTATGAACACCCAAAGAATTAGCAATTATCCTATATGTATGTGAAAGAAGTGAACTAGCAGTACTACAAAGAATATTACTTCACTATAGTTGTACAAACTATAGGTAACCTGTTCAATATTATAGGAAATCTGCATGAATCAGCACCTCCCAGAGAGACCAATGAAGGAAACAATATTCTGAAAACCAGATCTTGGGTAAAAACATTTTTTTCTTTAAAGAATGGTAATGAACTTATGCAAAAACTAAACAAATAATTGTATAAAGAACAAGCAATTTGTCATGACTTAGAAATGAAAACCAGTTATATGAGTGAAAAAATGTTTACAAGATGTGTCTAGACCAACAGAATGTAATAAACAAAAGAATATGTATGTCAAGCACAGTGTATACCTTTATTATATAAATTCATATTTTTAGAAACACGAGGTCTATTTCTATTTTGCTAAAGTCTATGTGTTCCAATAATTCAACTTGTTTGGCAACAATATGTTCGGATTCAGCATTTCAGCTTTTAATATAAAAGTATGGGACAACACAGGCTACACAGAAATTGCTAATAGAAGGCTTATCTCTGTCTTTACAGGTAAAATGCTTAATGTTAAGACACAGATAAACAGAGTTCATTCAGGCTCAAACTTGTACTGAGCATAACTGCTGAGAGGAATAATTTAAGAAACAGCTAAAGAGAAGATGTAAAACAATGAGGGCAAACAAATCTTTCCTTTTTATTATTACTGTTTTGTTTCTCTATTATACTAATACATTTTCATTAGGAAGCTGCAGCTGAATAATAATCTCCTTACAGTTCAATCAGCAATTTCCATGCCAAAGGCAAAGGCAGACGAAGCCCTGGTGGTGTTATTATAAGGAATGAAAAAGGGGGTGGGGGGAATCCAGAAAACACAGAATTAGCCAAAAATATTTCAGAATAGCTTGAGACACATTTTCAGGTATGTTTTTACTCTTTAAACTTAAGATAGAATTATTATTGCCTTTCTGTGTGCATTTTTCTTATAAGGTAACAGAAAAATGGACAATATATTTTTGGACTATATTGGAAGACTGTCTGACAAAAGCATTTTGTGACAAGTGATGAGCAACCTACTGAAAAGAGCAGGTTTTACGATTGCAAGCCTAAGCAATTTATGAATTTGTTAATGATTTCCTGAAAATTATCAGCAGCATGCACAAAATACTGATTGGCTACTGTTCAAAAGTAGAAAAGCACTGCAAGTATTTGCTATAACACATTTTTTGTGACCAAAAGAGCATCTTATATTTTTTTCAGTTATTTCAGGATGAAAAAGATTTCCTGCTACTAACTGGTGATGAGAGGCACTTTTTAAGGTTCTTTCACGGTTAATCTTCAATTTCGGAGTTTATAACTGGAGTGATTCCTTTTCACTCATAAAGCAATTTTCAAATAAGTGGATATGTTAAAACCGTGCTCTTCAATTCCCACTTCATTTACCTCTCCTATTATATTCTTTGGCTTAAGAATATCATAGTCCATAGAAATATCTTACCAGTGACAACAGATTTACTGTGACCAAAATCAAGGAGTTAAATTAATATTTCTTAGTTTCATTTTTAATAACTGCATAAAATCAGTTTTATTTTCTAATACACTCTGTTCCAGTAAAGCTGCATCAGTTTTTAATACCAGTAACACAGTCTATTCAGAAAATTTAGTTGTTTTAAACTAAAAATTAATAATACAGGATTCAGCTAGACTATCTACAGCTGTCAGTGGGTAACAGTGCTTTATTACAATTTTGCCATTAGCATACTAGACAGCTGTACCCAACCTTCCACCTACGTGGCCTTTCTGATGGCACTATTTCTGACAGACTACCAAATTTCATCTCATGCTTCAGGCAGGTTCTCTTTAAACCTGTTATGTTGAGCTGATTAGCCTAGCTGTTTACCCCACTGGGACAGATAAGCACACTTAGAGAGCTGAAAAAAAAAAACCAACAAAAAAACAAACAAACCAACATAGAAGTATCTTTTGCTTTCAAAATGTTACTAGGATAACCTGGACCAGGTTCTGTTCATGCACAGAATGTACACGTGAACCTCAGGCCACCTCTCCTTGCACAACTCCCTTGTTTTCCAAGTAGGATTTTTATCTACAGCTCCACCCTGCTCTGAGGCCTCTCAAGTACCAGTACCTATCAAATTAATTAAAACCTTCATAAAGTCTAGTAATCCATCTAACGACGCTGTTGAAGAAACATACGTACCAGGGCCTTGGGAAACACCTGCTTTTTCATTAATTGTAGAGCTTTACATGAGGTCTAAGAATTCATACAACAGTCCAATAAAGTGAGACATCAATACATAGTCAATTCCAGATCCTTAAAAAGACTATAGCTGCTGACAAGCTGTATGTATTCAGAAGACCCAGTGTTTCATTTGTCTCACCTGGAACCAAGTGCAAATGATCTACTCACAGGGATTACTTGCCACCATAAGACCCAAAAGGAGGATGAATATGTTGTCTTACCTGGAAATTTGGAGTATCCTTGTTTGTTTGTTTGTTTGCTTGTTTGTTTTCTATTTTCCTGACCACTGGCTTTATAGCAGTATTAGCTTTCCTAATTTCTGACTGTGATCCTTATTTCCAAACCCAGTTTAAATTCATGTCCTTGACCAAACACTGATTTGAGATAGCTATGTATTGTATCTACAAAGCTTTGAAGATCTCACCTTAAGTACCTATAGAATGAAAAACAGTGGTATTCTTCTTCTTTGACAGTCTTCTAACTCCTGAATGTCACCTGCTGACACTTTTGACATTTCAGAAAGAAAATTAAAGTTTAGCATACAGCTCTAAAAAAGCTTAGAGTTGATATAACCTATTGGCTCCAGCATACTTATCCAGTTAGCCTTAAGCTGAAATAACTGGATAAATATTGTAATTTATTATATAGGCTAACAGTGTTAAAGGCTGCAAACTCCATCACCCAGGGGGGTTGGAACTAGATGATCTTAAGATCCTTTCTGACCTTAACTATTCTGTGATTCTATGATTCTGTCATTAATGCATATAAGTATCTCAAAGGAAGATTTCTGAAGGATGGTGCCAGACTCCTTCCAGTGGTGCTCAGCAACAGGACAAGGAACAATGGCCATAAACTAAAACACAAAAAGTTTCACCACAACATGAAGAAGAACTTTATGTTGAGGGTGGCAGAGCACTGGCAGGTTGTCCAGGCAGGTTGCGGAATCTCCTTCTCTAGAGACATTCAAAGCTTGCCTGGATGCGTTCCTGTGTAACCTGCTCAAGATGACTCTGCCTTGGAAGGGGGAGGTTGGACTAAATGATCTTCAGAGGTCCCTTCCAGCCCTAATGATTCTGTGATTCTTGAATCTGAGCTGCTGGGAATTCATTAGGCCCCAGCAATTAATGAGGACAGTTATTCTATAAGCTCAGATTAATTCTTCAGGACTTTAAAGGGACATACACTAGTAAAAGTAGATAATCCTAAGTGAAATACATTGTCATTTGATAGGCACCACAAATCACGTGTGTTTTGGTTTGTGTTGTAGAAAAAAAGATAGTAGTTTGGTGGCTAATTAGAAAATTCCCTGTAACACTTATCAAAATTTTACTATCTTGATAAAAAGAGTTATATTACTTATTTATATATTTGGTTGCCACCGTTTAGTGGGCTGCCATTCTGACAAATATTCAACTCAGGAGGAAAACTCTCATTGGGGAAATCCTTAAAGATAATTTATTTAACAAAAGTGCCAGTTGATGAAATATGTGACAACACACTAGCAGTATGACTTCTTTTGCCATAACCAATTACAAATTCCACAGCCAACTACATTTTAACTAAGAAGATACTTTGTAGAAAACAGCTTTTGATTGAAGTATGTTTACATTAACATACTTCGATACATCATCATTTCACTTTGCCCCTTTTCCACCTTTCTACTTTGGGCATGAGAGCTTTTAATGCCACAGCTCATAAAACTTGATTCATAACGCTCAGCAGGTATCAGAAACTACATACTATAAATGGCATGAGCCATAAAGCTAGAATGCCTGTGCACTCAGATAAGAAGCTTTAAAAAAAAGAGAGATTTTTGTCATAAAAGTTAAGAAATGCTGAGGATGGAGAAAAATTGGTTAATTTTCTTGAGGATTCCTTGCTGAATGAGTAAGGAACATATATAGTATAATATAAGTACTTCAGCAACCTCTGGATTAACACCAATTGCAGAATGTATAACCTATGAACAGAATTATTTGCCAAAAATTTGAAGTATATTAAAAATATGAATACTTGTATTTTTAAATTCCTCAACATTTCTGTGAGCATCAATTTAATATCACTTAAGCTAGGCATGCAGAAAGCCATCTGTAAATGACATGACCTAATCTTCACTGCAAGGTACTTCTGTTTGCTTCCTTATTCTTTGATGATCAGAACTAAAAATTTCATTTGATTTAATCTTAATCATTTCAAGAGTGCAGCTGCTGAGATATATTATAAAGCCATATCAGAAACTCTTGGTAGATAAAAGACTTTCAGTAGCTCATCAACTATTTAACTGATACATGTTAAAGGTAGTGACTTTTTTTTTTTTTTTTTAAAGAGGGTCTGGACAGAAACAGGAGTGGAAAAATATTCGGAGAAAGCTATTTCATTCTTTTGGGCCTGATTTTGCTTGTATCAGTTACGTAAGAAAGAAACAAATTTTCTTACTCTATCCAGGAATACATAGGAATGCAGATAAGTGAAGGGTTTGCATCAACCTTCAAGTTCGTTTCCAAAAGATTTTTTTTTAGATTTTGTCCTGAGTTCAGCAGTAGCAGCCATTTTTCTCAGCCTTAGTAGCTCATGCAGTGCGGTGTCGTTGATTTTCCAAACCACGCAGCCACTCACTCATTCACCTCCCTTCCTTCATTCCTCCCCCTGCTCCCAGAGAGGTGGGGAGGAGAATCGAAAGAATGTAACTCCTACAGGCTAAGAACAGTCCAGTAACTAAGGTATAACACAAACCACTGCTGCTACCACCAATAATAATAATGATAAGGGAAATAACAAGGGAAGAGAATACAACCGCTCACCACTCGCCGATCAATACCCAGCCCGACCCGACTGGTGATCTAGCCCCTCTGGGTAACTGCCCCCAGTTTATATACTGGGCATGATGTGCTGTGGTATGGAATACCTCTTTGGCTAGTTTGGGTCAGGTGTCCTGTCTCTGCTTCCTTCCAGCTTCCCCTCCTCCCTGGCAGAGCATGAGACTCACAAAGTCCTTGGTCAGAGTAAACATTACTGAGCAGCAACTAAAAACGTGGGTGTTATCAGCGTTGTTCCCAGGCTGAAAGTCAAAAAAAAAGCATTGCACCAGCTACTAAGACTGGGAAAAATGACTGCTATTGCTGAACCCAGAACATATTTACATAATAGAATCACAGAACGGTTAGGGTTGGAAAGGACCTTATGATCATCTAGTTCCAACCACCCTGCCATTGGCAGGGATGCATCACATTAGAATATTTCACCCAAGGCTCCATCCAACCTGGCCTTGAACACTGCTAGGTATTGAGCATTCACAGCTTCTTTGGGTAACCTGCCTCACCACCCTCACGGTAAAGAACTTCTTCCTTATATCTAACCTGAACTTCTCCTGTTTAAGTTTGAACCTATTTCCTCTTGTCCTATAGCTACAGTCCCTGATGAGGAGTCCCTTGTATGCCCCCTTGTATGCCCCCTTCAGATACTGGAAGGCTGCTATGAGGTGTCCATGCAGTCTTCTCTTCTCCAGGCTGAATAGCCCCAACTTTCTCGGCCTATCTTCCTATGGGAGGCACTCCAGTCCCCTGATCATCCTCGTGGCCCTCCTCTGGACTTGCTACAACAGTTCCATGTCCTTTTTATGTTGAGAACACCGGAACTGTGCACAGTACTCCAAGTGAAGTCTCACAAGAGCAGAGTAAATCAGAGGGGTAGGATCACCTTCAACCTGCTGGTCACGCTCCTTTTGATGCAGTCCAGGATACGGTTGGCCTTCTGGGCTGCAGATGCACACTGAAGCCAGCTCATGTTGCTGACTAAGGAATAGTTTTACTTTTATTGAGGGGTCTAATAAAGGCAGCCTAAGAAAAAAATCAGTCAGATCCTATAATGAAATTTACATTTTAATGAAAATATGAGCATATTATTTTCTTTGCATTAATAAAATTTGATTTAATGAATTACAGAAAAAGTTCGTGCAACAAAAATCTTCTCCACGAATCATTTCCTCTTGCCTGCTTTGCAGAACAGAAATAATGTAAACATGCAACTTTTCATATGCATTTTTCTTTATCTTAAGGTTTTAGTTACAGACTAAATACTCTGGTCCTTATCCATACAAAACTCTAAATGCTTTCATTGTATAGCAGAAATTCAAAGTTAGCAAGAAAACCATCACAAATATACACCTTAAGATTATCCCCTACTTCTACCTAAATTACCCCTTGGCCTCCTATTCAGACCAATCTCAAGGCTAGATGTCAAAGCAAAATAATCCCTACCACCTGATGGAGTCTTCTAAGTGTTCCCTAGCATGGGTATTTTTAAATCTAATCTGACTTGCACAGACAACTTTACTGGTGAAGAACATACAATTTTGAAGAGTTTATTACCCTCACGCTGCCATTCTAGACTAGCTTTTCTGGTTCATAAGAAAACTTTATTTTTTTATTTACCTTTTCTTGAAAGACAATAATTATCAAGTCCTTTAGAAAAGACAGATTTAGGCTGTTACTCACAGTTGCAAAAATGAAGCAAGAAGAGTTTGAAGAGGCTGTGCAAAAATGAAATTTTTAGGAAAAAATCTATGAAAAAATATTTAGAAAAGTAAACGTGTTTCAGGCTTCAAATGTATAGTTTCATGGTTGGTTATATACAACAACTACAAATATATGTAGTTAATTCAGCCTCTTTCACTTTGGGAAGTGTGATTTCTTTTTCTTAGTAACTGTTATGTGTGATGAAGTCCTACATTCCTTGAAATGTATTATCATCTGCTAATGAGTAATGAGTGAATTCCTGATTTTTCCTTGCTTGTATGTGCAACTTTTCCCTAATTATTCACCTGTCTTTACCTCTACCCATGAATTTTCTCACATTTGCCTACCTGATTCTCTCCCCAGTTCCACCATGGAGGAGTGAACAAGCAGCTGTGTGAGGCTTAGCTGCCTACCTAAGTTTGGAACACAACACTAGTATAACAGTGTGTCAAATGTCAGTATTGTATTGATTTCAGACAGTTTTACTTTTTTACAGTACACTTATAAGACCTAGGGGAAAAAAAAAAAAAAAGTGCATCATAAATTGAATCATTGTAGGGCTAATTAAAAACAACAAAAAGTTAATATTTCAAGTCAGTGATCTCCATCACTTCTTCCGTATTTAACAATAAAGTTGCTAATTTTCAAAGCCATTAGTTTTTCAAACTCAGTGTATTTTCCTTTATTTTCAACACAAATATGAAATCAGAAACTCATTCCATGCAAGGAAGATGAGAAATACTTTGAGAAGTATATTTTGCAATACATAAGGTAAATAATTCAAAATTAGAGGTCTTCGAGGAGTAGTGATTAGTGTAGATTTTAATGTAGTCATAAACTGGAAAAATATTCCAATGTTAGCAAAAAATGCAGCTATGACTGATTATGTTTTTCTCAACACCTTTTAGGTAACTGAGAGCTGGCAACTCAGATATCAAAAGAAAGGAGACTATATACCTTATTCTCTCATAAATTTAGCAGAAATGAAAAAGCTTTTAAATGTTCATGCAAATTTAGATAAACATATTTTTAGTCAGATATTTCCCAAACCTTTCAAAGCTCACACACATTTCTAAGAAGATTTCAGCTCCTCATGACAGATTTAAAAAATAAAGTATCTATGGCCATATAAAGCCTTCTGCTGTTGACATTAACACAACAGCAGAATTGCATATTTGGACAAACTGAGATTTAAATTAACTGTCAAAGTAAGATGGCACAGAGAACAAGTATCTGACATCTCTGGAAGAAACTTTAGCAGGAGTGATGAGAAAGTAACAAGATTGACAAATTTATTTAGACAGATTATTTTAGTGACTCCATTTTTTTTACTGGTGTATGCCAACTCTCACATTCTATAGTGTTCATTTAAGGTCTTAAGAGAACTTTTGAATTTTACTTTTTCTTTGGAAATCATAGTGACCCAAGCTAGCCAAAGAGGTATTCCATACCACAGCACGTCACGCCCAGGGGGTTAACTAAGAGTTACGCAGAAGGACACGGGGCCTTCTGGGCTGGACTCGGTTTTTGGCGGGTGGTATCTTATTCCCTTCCCTTGTTATTTTATCGTTGTTGTCGTTGGTGCTAGCGGTGGTGATTTGTGTTGTACATTGATTTCTGGACTGCTCTTGTCTCAACCTGTGGGAGTTGCATTCTTTTGATTCTCCTCCCCTTCCTTCCAGGAGAGGGGAAGGAGTGGGGCGGAAGGAAAGAAAGAGGGAGGAAAAAGGGGGGGGAGTGAGTGAACGAGCTGTCTGGGTTTAAACCATGACAGCATGTCATGCCCACTATATAAACCGGGGGCAGTTACCCAGAAGCGCTAGATCATTGCTTGGGTCAGGCTGGGTATTGGTCAGCGAGTGGTGAGTGGTTATATTCTCTTCCCTTATTATTTCCCTTATCATTATTATTGTTATTGGTGGTAGCAGTAGTGGTTTGTGTTATAACTTAGTTACTGGACTGTTCTTATCTCAACCTGTGGGAGTTACATTCTTTTGATTCTCCTCCCCATCCCTCAGGGAGGGGGGGGGAGGAAGGGGGGGGAGTGAGGGACTGGCTGTGTGGTTTTTTGGGTTGCCGGCTGGCCTTAAACCAAGACAACATATATCACAAAGAGATACTGTATAATCTACCAAACTTAATAGGTACCTATTTATTATACCTGAGAACCTGGACAGAAAAGAAAACTCTTTTTATGTTGTTTGCTTTTCCATTTTTAAATTATATTGTTTAACTGTATGTCCCTTTAAATTAATGTAGGAATAAGCTTTTCTTCAGGCCCAAATATATTACAAGCCTTTGACTGAAATAGGACTATTGAACCATCATCTCACACTCCCCTATATGAGTAATTTGTTCCTCTCAGTGTTTATTATCGAAGTTTTTATATCATGATATAGCTTCCTTAGAAATCCTTTTACCCTTAGGGGATCAATGAAACACAGTCACACAGAAATAATCTGCTATTAATAATATATATCTATTTATATGTCACTTGATAGTCATACATACAGCTGTAGTTATATTTCTAACATAGACTTTTCAGCATAGATAATATTTGGACACAGAAAAAGTATCAACCTTTAAAAATCAGTTCTGTAATCAAATCAAACAACTAACAAACTTATACAAGCAAGAGGTGTTTTCTCTAACATTGGCTATTTAAGGTAAAATGTTGAATTTGCTACTTTTATTAGTGGAATTCTTAATTAAAAGCTTAATGGTTGATACACACTGTGCCAATAGTTCCTGATGTTCTCTCTTTCACCAACATAATTTTGGGATTCATAAAAATTGCCTCCTCCTTTTTTTTTTATTTCCTTATTGAAATAAATACTACTAATAAATATGTATAAGGTTTTTCAAATGCTACTTTTAAATAATCTGCGTAGAAGAAATCTCAACCAGTCCTTGTCAAGTATTTGATTTTACTACCATATGTGATTACAGACAATGACTTTTCAGTCACAGATATTTCATGGATGGTAAATTTGGAAGAGTTAAGAAAAGACCAAACTAGTTGATTAAGAAAAATCTAGTGAGAATTTTGAATAATATAGCAATCACATCTTTTTCAGAATACTCCGAGCTGTAAGTGTTTAAAGGATGCCCAACTACAAGGGGAAGGTATCAGATATACATTCCTTGGTATTTCAGTTATGTATAACCTATACAGACAGAAACAAAAACATGCTGTTGAAACTCATTGGAATGTATACCTAGAGCTGTTATCCTTCATTTCAGTGAGCTATAGGATTTGAGTACATTATGTTCCCATTTCAGAAGAAGAACAAACTCAGGGTTGCATGCTGGGATAGAGTTGACAAGGTTTATTTTAGACAAAATATATGTGGAAGGAAAGACAGCCCAGATGAAGAAGAAAGATAAAAGGCAGAGAAGAGGAAGCAGATCTTTAACAGTGCCTGAGCAAACCAGCTATATGTCCTCAGTAAAATCCACAAGAATGACTTTGGGGATGGCAGCACTATCTGAAATAGCAGTGTGGGTTTGGAAGGGCAAATGCTGTCCAGCTATTTAATTCTTCTGCTGCTCATTAATGTATGTCTCCTTGGCAAGATAAGAATTGTATCATCATATTCAGTCTGTCACCAGGTAGAATCTCTTCATTTTGGTTTCTGAATTTGATAAATCATTCCAAAGTACTTTCTAAGGAACAAAAAAACAAACAAACAAACAAACCAAAAGCAAACCAAAACAAAAAACAAAAAAAAAAAAACAAAAACCAAAACAAAACAAGAAAAAAAAAAGTTGTCTAGAGACATTATTCTGTAATTGTTTTCAGATCAATAACATAAAATGAGACTGTCCAGCTTTTTGATTTCAGGTGTCCTCTCAACTTCCTGTGACAACATAATCATGTATATCTGAATATATATTCTTTTTGCTCAATTTTAAACTCATGTCATAAAATTTAAACTGGTGGTTATTTTTAACTTTAATTTACCTGCTCCTTTTCCTTTTGTTTTGCTTCAAATGGATACCTGAACATTTCATTTGGGTAGTTTTTTTTTATGGCAATTCCCTATTCACCTTCTCTATACCACTCATTATTGTTAAAGTTTTATCAGATCACAGTTGTGATGCCATTGTAAATATGCCTGTTGTATTTAGCTTGCCTTGCACGGAAACTGGTCCATCTCTCTGTCAATATTTCTATCATCTTACTTTTAGCCTTTTTCCTTGTGGATGGAATGGATGTGGGTGTTGATGCATCACACTTAAAACCAGTTTTGTAATAAAGTTAATTAACTGCAGTACAAAAGGAAGGCAGAGAAGTAGGCTTTTTCTACTTAAATATGTATGACAATTTGAAAAGATGAGTGCAGTATGATGAGATTCTAAATTATTTTTAACATTTGGAAAATAGGTGGCTCCAAGAGAAACAGACAAAACAAAGATGTGGCTCCAAGAGAAACAGACAAAACAAGTGAGCAACAGCCATGTAGTCTTTGCTTGCTTCTTTACGACTGCTTCCAGGCAAACTTGGTTGAAAAAACTTGACATTATTTAGAGTTTCATCTAGAAATCAAGTGCTTGTAGTTGACTGTTGATGATTAGAGCTTGTTATCATTACCTGATTTTCATTTTTTATCATTTTGTCAGAAAATACAGATTTCAAAACCAGTACTTACAGAAGAAATATACCATCCATTGGAAGGAATTTCTGAACAAGGCTTCAAGGAGACACAATAAAGAAGAAACATTTTTAGTTCAGTTATTAGGACTCTCATCAGAGATTCAGAGTCACATCTGACTTCCTATCTAATTAGGTTCATGCTTTATGCATGTGTCCTGGTGTTAGCTGAGATATAGTTAATTTTCTTCCTAGTAGCTGGTGCAGTGCTGTGCCTCGGCTTTAGTCTGAGAATAGTGCTGATAACACACCAATGTTTTAGTTGTTGCCCAGTACCACTTAACTCTGATCAAGGACTTTTCAGTCTCTCATGTTCTGACAGTGAGGAGGGGCACAAGAAGTCAAGCAGAGATAGGACACCTGACCTGAGCTAGCCAGAGGGGTATTCCATACCACAGCACGTCATGTTTGGCATATAAACTGGGGGGGAGTTACCCAGAAAGGACTGACTACTGCTCAGGTTGGACTGGGTATCTATCAGCGGGTGGTGAACTATTTTATTGTTTATCACTGTTGTTTATTGTTTTTTTTTTTCTTCTTTTCTCTTTCACTTTAATATTCTCTCCCCTTCTTATTTCCCTTATCATTATTACTAATCGTAGTAGTATATTGTAAGTTAGTTATTAAACTGCTCTTATCTCAACCTGAGAGTTTTGTATTCTTTCTATTCTCCTCCCTATTCCACTGAAGAAGGACAATAAGGGTGGGATGAGCAAGCAGCTGTGTGGTGCTGAGTTACTGGCTTTGTTTTAACCACAACAGTCTTTTTTTTGTGCCCAACATGGAGTGCAACAGGTTGAGATAATGTTAGATCTGACCAGAATGTGTAAAAAAAAATTTGTGAGAAGCATTCATTGGTTTGGATTAATAGTTACTGGTCACAGTGTTGATTTATTTGCTTTCAGATTTGTTGTGCTTGGACTCAAAGTTGCGTTATGTCACATCTTACTTGCAGTCTGTATTTGCTGGTTCAGTGTTTATCGGCTTTGGGGCCTGGGTTCTCGTTTCGTTGTATTTTATGATAACGGCTTATGATACAACAGAATAATTGATCGTGAATCTGATCTTGTATGTGTTCCCATCATTGCCATCACCTCTATACTTTGGGAGCCAGATAATGGGAACTATTAATTACACCTCTATGTTTTTCCCCTTGGAGTGCCAAACTGTGGAAGAGATATCTTCCTGCACCTTCCGATCCCCCACCAGACTATTTACAGTAACATTTTGTTGTATGGATTTAGTTAGCATGAGTCAGGTTTCTTAGTTAGCATAAGTAGAGCTTCTCTGTAAGTGGAAAAATACTAGGCCAGAGGGGAGGTTAGCCAGGGATAGCAGTGGGGGGAAATGAAATTGCAACATTAACGATGTTAAGAACAAGAAACAGGATGTAAAACCGCAGTGTAAGAATGTTGAGGTTAGTGCTAAACATAAGTAGCTGTTGTAACTTGTATTAAGAAACTTTGTGTAAAGCCCAATCAGAAGCTTGTTGGCAAGGCATGTTAACCAATCAGCGTATATTCAATATGTGGATTTGTGTATAAAAGATCATGTCTGATGCTCAATAAACAGCAATTGCTTGATCACATTGATCATCTCTGCGTTGTCCACGACTCCTGCATCAACAAGTGGCGCCTGAACAGGGACCCTCAGATTGGTACCTTGAAGAGCCAAGGTGGAAGGACCGACAGGAAAAGAGGGGGTGGTGAGCCGTCCGAAAGCAGCGCTGCCCCGGCGCTGGAAGTCAGACATCTGCAAAACTTTGGGAATCTTGCCCTGATCAGGTGAGCGGCCGGGGAGGAGATGGGGCACTCGCTATCCAAAGAGGAACAGGCAGTGGTGAAGCTCCTCCAACACATTCTAAGAGAGGTTTGCAATATGATAGTGCTGCCCTTCAGAGGCTGTTAAAATGGTCCCGCCATCGTGGCTTTTTGCCCTCAGTACAAGATGCATTTGGGGTTCCAAAATGGGACCGGATTGATCAAGCACTGTGGGACAAAATCAGTAAAGGGTCCAAAGAGGCTCAGAAGCATTCCACATTGTGGAGGTTAGTTATAGAGACTCTTAGGGACGTAAAGTCAGAAAGGACCGCAGTTGCATCCGTGCTGATGGCTAAGGCCCCAGAGGGTAGCAAGGGAAAAACTGCGGGACAAAATGCCTGTGCAATGGCCTTTGCAGCTCCTGTCGTACTGCAGAGTGTCCCGAAAAGGACTGTGACTGATTTTTCTAAAAAGGGCGAAAAATCCCGAAAACCTCCAAAACCTGATAAGAACGTGCAGAATGCCAAAGATATGCAGAAAGTTGCCAGTGCAGGAAACGAGGACAACCCGGAGTCTGAATTGGAACCAGATCCAGAATCGCCTGAGGCAGAGCCAGACCTGTATCCTCCTCTTCCCGGCTCCGATGATGGTTCAGAGGATGAATCCGTTTGTTCACTCCATCGACAGGTGTCTGTGGGTCTGGGAGACACCCAGTTGCAGCATATTTTGAAAAAACTCAAAGCTCTTGAGACACAAGAGACCACTGTACCCACTGCGCCACCTTTTTCTTTTCCTCCTCCACACTGGGAAGTGGGTTTGGAAAAGGGGGGTGATGGGAGCACGGGGGGTGTTAATCCAGCCTGAAAGTGGGATGATTAAGAACGCAGTGGTAACTGGGGAGTTTTCTGAAGGTCCTTCTCTTTTCCCTGTTTTTGATAACGTACAGGGGGGAAAGGACTGGGAAGCGTTTGATTTAAAAAAAGCAAAGGAGGTCCGTCAAGCAGTAACAACCTATGGGTTAAAAGCGCCGTATACTTAATTGATTATTGCTCATATTTTTTCTGCATATATCTTAACCCTGTATGATATGAAAATGATTGTCCAAACATTGCTTCCCCCTAACTTGCAACTTTTGATTTTGAATAAATGGGAGTTGGCTTGTATGGAAGAAGCTAATCAGCCCTGCCAACAAGGAGACCCACTGTTTGGGGTGCCAGCAGATGCGTGTTCGGGTCGAGGCCAATTTACCCATCCACAAAATCAAGCAAGGCTTCCTGTTCGGGTCTTGACCAGCTCCCAAGAATTGGGTCTGAGAGCCTGGCTTTCGCTTCCAAATGACAAGGCAACTCCTGGTTTTTGGTCTCTAAAATAGGGAACTGGAGAATCTTATCCACAGTTTATTGATCGTTTATTTGGTGCGTTGCAAGGCAGCCCGGATATGAGTGATGATATGAAGGCAAGATTACTGGATATGCTTGCATTTGATGGGGCTAATGATCAGGTGAAACAACTTTTGAATACATTGCCTAGAGGTACTTCGGTAGCTCAGATGCTGGAAGCTGTTGAGCGAATGGGTCATAAACAAAAGGCAGCCTATATGGTGGAAGCTGTAGGGGCTGCAGTTCATCTGATTGTACAAGGAAAAGGAAAAGGAAAGAGAGAACGAAAATGCTGTAACTGTGGGAAATCAGGGCATCTTCGTTTTAAATGTAAGGCACAAAATAAGAATCAATCCGGAAACGGGCTAGATCAACAGCCAGTTAATCAGTGTAGTACTAAATGGTGTGTGTGCTGTAATAAACCAACTCACAACACACAGGAGTGTAAAAGGACGAGAAACGGCAAGATGAGCGCTTACCCTCGCGCTCCAATACAAATGAAGGGTGCCTGGACTGCATTGCCTCAGCAACCATCGGCAGTGCAGGAGTGGATGTGGCAACCGCAGTAACTGTTACGTTGAGTGACTCTCAAGCGCATTTGATAGAGTCACAATTATGGGGAGCACTGGGGCATGGACTTAGCGCCTTATTGATTGGGTGATCCTCTGTCTCCCGTCAGGGTATCTTTGCAGTCCCAGGATTAATTGATGGGGATTTCCAAGATTCCGGACCACTATGGGTACCGAGCCAATGGGTCAAGCCAGATCAGCGAGGCTGCTCATTTTAATTGCCTGGGTGAGTGCTGTAGCAAAAGGTCTAGAAGACCCACTCTTAAACATGGCATTGCCCCTGGACAGCATATGGGTAACATGGGCAAACAGAACCAACACTTTTAGTTTTTGTGTGTCTTTAACAGCCGTGTCTGACCCATTCCACACTTGTTTAATTGGTATACCCTCTTTGGAGCCAGAAAGATTTGTGGGATATATAAGTAACATTTTGTTAGCTAACCGAACCATATTGCAACAAGAAGGAGACAAGGCTAGTGTGTCTGATAACTGGTGTAATGGAAATCAGATGGCCTGCCAACAGCCCCAGGCCAGCAAACAGATTTGGTGCGGAGGTTGTATCAATGGTAATACCGCAAACCGGACACTAGCTTGGATGTCCATTTTTTTTGATTCAGCTTTTGAATAAAGCTTTACCGTGGGATCCAGAGGAAGTGCAGCTGGCAGGATCCATAAACGGAACTAAAGATGGCTTGTGCTTTGCCTTTAGCGCTAATACAATTGATGCCCCAGCTAAAGCAAGGTGTGTAAGTTCTCGTATTGGCATACAGTGTCATCTACTTGATGTGTGGACAGATGTGTCTGGATCAGGTATTTATGGGATACGGGATGCTTCTGAGGCCCGAGCATGGTGTGGGGGAGCTGTAGGTCTAGAAAAGTTTGGCCAGTATGAACGTTTTCCAAACATGTCCTTAGCTTTGCCTAAGGGAGTTTTTTTGATTTGTGGTAATTGTGCCTGGCAAGGTATCCCAAAACATCCCCTTGGTGGACCATGTTATCTGGGACTTCTTAGTCTTGTAGCTCCATCAGTATCTCTGTTAAACAAAACTACTTTGGTTCCATCTTGCAGATTTCTTACTAAGCTGGAGAGCACCTGTAAGGACTCTGTAACGCTTTTGGGTAAAGTCGAAAATGCCTTAACAAGTATTTTTTGTCCCAGGTGTGCAGCAACTATTGCTAACGCTAATTTGCAAAAGCTTGCTTGTTGGGCTGTGAAACAAGCCAATCTTACATCTGCAGTTTTAACCGACCTCATGAAAGATATAGATTAGTCGCAAGGCTATTTTGCAGAATCACATGGCTATTGATTTGTTATTATTAGCTCATGGGCATGGCTGTAATGATTTTGAAGGCATGTGTTGTTTTAATCTAACCAATCATTCACAATCTATTCAGAAGCAGTTGCAGCAAATGCAAGAACATGTAAATATGATTAAAGTGGAACAAGTTTTAGACGATTGGCTAGCTCAGTTGGGGTTTAGCGGCTGGCTGCGACCTTTACTGTATAGCCTAGCACAATTGTTAATCACGTTGTTGGTGTTACTGATTTTTGGTTGTGGGATTTTTGCATGTGGGAAGGCTTTGTGTATGAGGTTCATTCCGAAGGCTTGGCTCGTTCAACAATCACACATGGAATTGGGACTCGGCACCAAATATGAAGAGATCACTGCGGTATATGAAGATATTGACTGATGTGCCCCCCTCAAAAACAAAAAGGGGGAATTGTATGGATTTAGTTATCATGAGTCGGGTTTCTCAGCATAAGTAGAGCTTCTCTGTAAGTGGAAAAATACTAGGCCAGAGGGGAGGTTAGCCAGGGAGAGCAGTGGGGGGAAATGAAATTGCAACATTAACGATGTTAAGAACAAAAAACAGGATGTAAAACTGCAGTGTAAGAATGTTGAGGTTAGTGCTAAACATAAGTAGCTGTTGTAACTTGTATTAAGAAACTTTGTGTAAAGCCCAATCAGAAGCTTGTTGGCAAGGCATGTTAACCAATCAGCGTATAATCAATGTGTGTATTTGTGTATAAAAGATCATGTCTGATGCTCAATAAATGGCAATCGCTTGATCACATTGATCGTCTCTGCATTGTCCATGACTCCGCGTCAACAATATTTGAGAATTTTAGAGATTTTTAATATCCTTTGAATACCCCTGAAACCGGCCTGCTCCTTTTGCTGGGAGCCACCATTTTGTTGAATATGTTTCAGGTCTTGTTTAAGGTTAAGCAACTATTTAAAAATACCACAAAGAGATCTTTCCCAAAATAGTTATGAGTGGCAGGGTACGTGGGACAGTATGGGCAAGTACCTAGGCCAGTTGGTCCCTCCAGTGCTTTGATACTTCCTGCTTGAACAAATGCAAAATCTGGAAAAAATAGTAAAACATTTAGAAAAAACATGAAATCAGCCTGGCAATACCAGAGAGGTACAAATAACCACAACATGCTGGGGTCTGGCCTATGTCTACAGAACCCTGCTCAACACTATCCAGTACCCTCCAGCTGAGAAGAAGGTCTCTGGATCTGATGGCAACAGACACCATGGCTGCTCAATCCCCAGCAATGATCTTACTCCAATTCCAGTGATGAGCACAGCATTTCCTCCAACCCTAGTGGTGAGTACTGCAGCTACTCCAACTCAGACAGCAATCACTGCAGCCACTCCAACCACAGTAGCAGGTACTGCAGCTGAACCAAAGGACCAATCCATGCCACTATCAGTAACCCCTGTACAGAAGAAGAAATGGACATGGAATTCACCTCTTGTGAAACAGGACAAAGCAGTGCCATCACAAGAAACAGGAAAAAGCAGAATCAGAAAAAAACTCTAGGTCCTTGTCCCTGAGTGAGCTGCTGGATGTACAAAAAGATTTTGTCCATCATCCAGGGGAGCACGTTATCACCTGGCTGATCCGTTACTGGGATAATGTAGCTACTAACTTGGACTTACACAGTAGGGAAGCCAAGCAGCTGGGTCACTTTCTAGAGAAGCAGGCATTGACAAGATGATTTGAAAAGGAGCACAGTCCCTCAGGCTCTGGAGGTGACTCCTATCAGCTGTGAAGGAAAGCTATACTGTCAAAGAAGATGTTGTGTGCAGCCCAGGGAAATGGATGACAATAGAGAGATATTCAGTACCTGAGGAAATTAGCTGTGCTGCAGATGGTTTATTTTGATCCGAACAAGGCAGATGCCCACAGATCCAGACAGAGTCCAGTGCATGCCACTCTTGCAGCGGAAATTGGTACAAAATGCATATGCCAACTCATGAGCCATAGTTACATGGAAAGATGCAGATACACTAACAGTGAATGAATTAGCAATACGACGAAAAACTCTCTTCCTCCATAGGGTCTTACATCTCAGCTGTAGAAGAGGTTTCTGAAAGATGTGAGAAACTGTTCCAGGGATTAGACAAGGATAGACTCACAGAATCATAGAATCACAGAACAGTTAGGATTGGAAAGGATCTTAAGATAATCAAGTTCAAACCCCACTGCCATGGACAGGGACACCTCGCACTAAATTATGCCACCCAAGTCTCTGTCCAACCTGGCCTTGAATGCTGCTGCCAGGGATGGAGCGTTCAAAACTTACTTGGGCAACCCATATCAGTGCCTCACCACCCTCACAGTAAAGATCTTCCTCCTCATATCCAATCTAAACTTCACCTAAGTTTTAATCCATTACCCCTTGTCCTATCACTACAGTCCCTAATGAAGAGTCCCTCCCCAGCATCCCTGTAGGCCCCCTTCAGATACTGGAAGGCTGCTATGAGGTCTCCACGCAGCCTTCTCTTCTCCACGCTGAACAGCCCCAACTTCCTCAGCCTGTCTTCATACGGGAGGTGCTCCAGTCCCCTGATCATCCTTGTGGCCCTCCTCTGGGCTTGTTCCAAAAGCCTAATGTCTTTTTTATGTTGAGGACACCAGAACTGCACACAATGATCCAGGTGAGTTCTCATGAGGGCAGAGCAGAAGGGCAGGATCACCTCCTTTGACCTGCTGGTCACACTCCTTTTGATGCAGCCCAGGATACGGTTGGCTTTCTAGGCTGCGAGCTCACACTGAAGCTAGCTCATGTTCATTTCTCATTGACCAACACCCCCAAGTCCTTCTCCGCAGGGCTGCTCTAAATCTCTTCTCCATCTGACCTGCAGCTGTGCCTGGGGTTGGTCCAACCCAGGTGTAGGACCTTGCACTTGGCATGGTTAGACTTCATGAGGTTGGCACCAGCCCACCTCACAAGTGTGTCAAGGTCCCTCTGGATGGCATTCCTTCCCACCAGTGCATCAACCGAACCACACAGCTTGGTGTCATCGGCAAACTTGCGGAGGGCGCACTCAATCCCACTGTCCATGTCAGTGAAGAAGATGTTAAACAAGACCGGTAACAACACTGATCCCTGAGGGACACCACTCATTACTGGTCTCCAGCTGGACATTGAGCCATTGACCACAACTCTTTGTATGCGGCCATCCAACCAGTTCTTTATCCACTGAGTGGTCCATCCATCAAATAGATGTCTCTCCAATTTAGAGACAAGGATGTTGTGTGGGATAGTGTTGAGCGCTTTACACAAGCCCAGGTAGATGACATCAGCTGCACTACCCCAGTCCATCAGTTCCATAGCCCCATCATAGGAGGCCACCAAATTGGTCAGGCAGGATTTCCCCTTAGTGAAGCCATGCTGGCTGTCAACAAGCACCTTGTTGTTTTTCACGTGCCTTAGCATGCCATCCAGGAGAATCTGCTCCAAGATTTTGCCAGGCACAGAGGTGAGACTGACTGGGCTGTAATTCCCAGGGTCATCCATTTTCCCCTTCTTGAAAATAGGGGGTATATTTTCCTTTTTCCAGTCGTCTGGAAATTTACCTGAGTGCCATGATTTTTCAAATATAATGGAGAGTGGCTTCACAACTTCATTTGCCAGCTCCTTCAGTACCTGTGGATAGATTTCATCAGGTCCCATGGACTTGTGAATGTTCAGGTTCTTAAGATGGTTTCAAACCAGATCCTCTCCTACAGCGGGCCCAAAGTCCCTGTGTCTGCCTTCCAAGACTTGGGTGGTGTGGTCAGAGCATTTGCCAGTGAAGACCGAGGCAAAGAAGTCATTCAGAACCTCAGCCTTCTCCAAATCCAGGGTCATCAGTTCTCCTAATAGCTTCCAGAGAGGGCCTACGTTGTCCCTTGTCTTTTATTTGCTACGTACCTATAGAATCCCTTCCTGTTATCTTTAAACATCCCTAGCCAAGTTTAATTCTAACTGGGACTTAGCTTTCCTGTCCTTGTCCCTAGCTTCCCGGAAAACACCCCTGTATTCTTCCCAGGCCACCTGTCCTTGCTTCCATCTTTATAAGCCTCTTTTTTTCCCAAAAAGTTCCCTCAACAACTTCTTATCCATCCAAGGAGGTGTCCTGGCCCTCCTGCTGCACTACCTTTGAGTTGGGACACAACACTGCTGAGGTTGGATCAGGTGATCCTTGAATATCCAGAAGCATTCTTGGGCCCCCCTGCCCTGTAGTGCTATATCCCATGGAACCTTACTAAGCAGGTTCCTGAAGAGGCCAAAGTCTGCTCTCTTGAAGTCCAGGGCAGTGAGCTTGCTACACGCTCTTCTCACTGTCCTGAGGATCTTGAATTTGACCATCTCATGATAGCTACAACCAAGGCTGCTCTGGAGTGTCACATTCTTTATCAGCCCCTCTCTGTTAGAGAGCACGAGGTCAAGCATGGCACCTCTCCCTGTTGGCTCCTGTATTACTTGCAGAAGGAAGTTGTCTTCCACATAATTGAGGAACCTCCTGGGTTGTGCTGTGCTGCACCATCCCTCCAATGGATACCAGGGTGGTTGAAATCCCCCATGAGGGCAAGGACCTGCGAGCATGAGGCTGTTCCTATCTGTCTGTAGAGCGCTTCATCCACAGAGTCTTCATCAGGCGGTCTGTAACAGATCCCCACAGTAATGTTCTCCACAGCTGTTCTCCCTTTAACCCTACCCACAAACTCCCTGTTGACTGCTCAATTGTTCTCAGACAGAGTTCCATACTCTCCAGCCTACCATTGACATAAATAGCAACTCCTTCTTCCCATATGCCAGGCCTGTCTTTTCTAAAGAGCCTAGATCTACTCCCCACCTGTACAGACCAGCATGTCAGCTATTAACAGTAAGTGTCCTTCCTCTCAAGAGGGAGGATATAGAAGGTACTTTCCACAGGGTACCCTGCCATTTTACCTGTGAGACCATGGAAAGGACGTAAGGAAGTGGTATAAAAACCTACCTCAGTCCTAGACTAATGGGTACATGAATTAAAAAGGAAAACAACCACAAATGGGGGTCTGTCCAGAGAAGTTGTTGCTCCAGTTTCCAGTGGGCAGTTTCCTGGACAGAGTGGGAGGACTGACCTTACACTTGATCCTATAGTAATCAATTCTGATTAGTTTTTAGAAGAAATAAGTGGAGCATCCTATGAATAGTTTAAGGGGGGCCCTGCCTCCATGTGAAGGAGGGAGACAATTGGGTTTACTGGACTGTACGATTAGATGGCCTAGCACGTCATAGTCACAGGAGTATGACGCTCTAGTAGACGGTGGTGCACAGTGTACCCTAATATCATCAAGCCATCAAGGGGCAGAACCCATTTGTATTTCTAGAGTGAAAGGGAGTTCCCAACAGCAAACAGTATTGGAGGTTGAAATCAGCCTACTTGGTAAGGAGTGGCAAAAGCACCCCATTGTGACTGGCCCAGAGGTTCCATACGTCCTTGGCATAGACTACCTCAGGAGACAGTACTTCAAAGACCCAAAAGGGTACCAATGGGCTTTTGGTGTTGCTGCTTTGGAGACAGAGGAAATTAAGCAGCTGTCCACCTTGCCTGGTCTCTCAGAGGACTCTTCTATTGTGGGGTTGTTGAAGGTCAAAGAACAGCTTGTGCAGATCAGTACTACAACACTGCAACAGCAGCAACTAGACTCCCCATTTCCCATCTCCCTGATCCATTGATTTAAAAGCCAAGGAGTGATTAGCAGGACCCACTCACCCTTTAATAGCCCATATGGCCAGTGAGAAAGTCTAATGGAGAGTGAAGACTAACAGTAGATTATTGTGGCTTGAATGAAGCCACACCACCATTGAGTGCTGCCATACCGGACATGCTAGAACTTCAGTATGAACTGGAGTCAAAGGCAGCCAAGTGGTATGCCACGATTGATACTGCCAATGCATTTTTCTCAATTCCTTTGGCAGCAGAGTGCAGGCCACAGTTTGCTTTTACTTGGAGGGGTGTCCAGTACACTTGGAATCAACTGCCTCAGGGGTGGAAACACAGTCCTACCATCTGCCATAAACTGATCCAGACTGCACTGGAATAGGAGCAAACTCCAGAATACCTACAGTACATAGATGACATTATTGTGTGGGGCGATACAGCAGACGAATTTTTTGAGAAAGGGAAGAAAATAATTCATATCTGTCTGAAGGACAGTTTTGCCACAAAACAAAGCAAGGTCAAGAGACATGCACAAGAGATCCAGTATTTGGGAATAGAATGGCAAGATGGACAGTGTGAGTTCCCTATGGATGTGATCAAAAAGATGGCAGCAACGTCTCCACCAATTAGTAAGAAAGAAACGCAAGCTTTCTCAGGCATTGTGGGTTTTTGGAGAATGCACATCCCAAATTACAGTCTGATTGTAAGCGCTTTCCCTCATGTGACCAGTAAGAAAAATTTAAATATGGCCCCGAGCAATGACAAGCCTTTGAAGTAGTAGTAGTAGTAGTAGTAGTAGTAGTAGTAGTAGTAGTAGTAGTAGTAGTAGTAGTAGTATATTTTACTTTAGTTATTAAACTGTTTTATCTCAACCCACAGGTTTTGCATTCTTTCAATTCTCCTCCTGCACAGGGAAGGAGGTAAGGAGTGGTGAGCCAGTGTTCGCATGGTACTTAGTTACCAGCTGGGTTTAACCATGACAACATGTGACTTTGGGCAGCAGTCTTGCTCATACAGTGTTTGCCAAAAAATCCTCAAGCCTGGAAGTAGCACAAAAACCTGTTTCTTGTGACTGTATTTTGCAGCACAGACCAAGAACATATTTACCCTTCAGGCTGATTGATAAGTCTCAACAAATTTCGGATTTTTTTCTGCTCATTCTAGATTTTAGCTGCCCTTGCAGCTCTGCCAGCGGAAAAGGAATCTGTGGTGAGCCAATGCCAGCTACAAGGAGCAGAGACAGTAAGCCGAATTCAGCCTGTCAAACAAAGAAATACGCAAGTTGCTGTCAAGCTTCACAATCACCGTGGTGGTCTTCTCTCCAGTTAAATAAATATAGATGCAACAACTTTGTAAGATTCAGGTGCCTAGTTTCATTCAGCAGCAGACCACTCAGTGCTGAATCACTCATTTCCAAAGACTGATACTATGGGTTAGGATCAGTAAGGAAAAACAAATATTTTGCAGGGTTAGGATAGATGTGAACATAAGGACGAAGGGAAGTAGCTAAAAAAGCCATCCTGAATTAATTTGAAACTTGCTCAAATATATTCTGAGCTGACAACAGAGGATCACTTGGAAAATCTAAAAGAAAGAGTAAGTTTAAGGGAATATGGATATTACATTCAGTCAGCTGATCGGAGCTAACCTAGCTAGAGCCACAGCCGGCACGCTTCAGCGACCGCGAGGGTCAACGGAGATGAGGAAAATCAGAGGGGATAGCGCAGAGACATCGCGACCCCCAACATCTCCCGATCCCCGAAGCCCCAGCAGCCCTTGCGAGAGAGCGGCTGACGTGGCGGGGGGCGTTCCCACGGTGACGGTGACCACTCCCCTGCCCCTTGCCTTGAAAGAGCCTCTGAGAGAACAGCGACGCTGCCCACCAGGTGCAGGGAGGAACAAGCAGGTCGTGTTGCTGACCCTGTTGCTGGTGTCCCAGGCTGCGGACCAATACGGTCGCCTCCAGAAGGAGGGCTTGCAGTAAGATGACTGCAGCAACTCAGACAGAGACCCCGTCCCAAACCGTGGCTGTTCAGGTCTCTGGGTGCAGGGAGTGCCAGAGCCTGCTGCTGCCGGGGGAGGGAGGACAGCATTCCACCCGCGTGAGGTGTGAGCAGGTAGAAGATCTGCTTAGCCTGGTGGCAAGACTTAAGGAGGAGGTTGAGAGGCTGAGGACCATCAGGGAGTGTGAAAGGGAGATCGACTGGTGGACTAACTCCCTGGCGTGCCAGTTGGAACGGTTCCAGGGAGATACCCCCCAAAAGGGGAAGGACCCCCTGCCCTCTCACACAGAGGGGGATGGCCCGAGACAGCCCCTGCCCTGTAGCTGTTGCGCAGAGGTAGGGGACCAAAAAGAAGAAGAGGGTTGGAAGCGAGTTCCAGTTCGACGTCGTGGGAAACCCTCCTCCCTTCCTGCCCTGCTTCCCCAGGTGTCCCTCCGTAATAGGTTTGAGGCCCTGGATCTTGAAGGAGAGGTAGGTGAGAATGTGGGGCAAGGCCAGCCCACAAGGCCACATAGGAAAAGGGGGTCGACTTTGCACCTCAAGACTGCCTCTGATAAGAAAGAAAGAAGGGTCATTGAAGTAGGCAATTCCCTTCTGAGAGGAACAGAGGGCCCGATATGCAGAGTTGACCCTCATCATAGGGAAGTGTGTAGTCTGCCTGGAGTCCTGATCAGGGGTATCACTAGGGCGCTCCCCAACCTGGTGCACCCGACGGACTACTACCCGCTGCTGATCTTCCAGACAGGTGAGGGGGAAGCTGCTTCCCGCAGTCTGAGGAGGATGAAGAAAGACTACAGGGCCTTGGGGCGGATGGTGAAAGAGTCTGGGGCTCAAGTGATCTTCTCCTCACTCCTTCCATCTTCCACTGATGATGTGGGAAGGAATGGGAAGATTCAGTCCATAAACGATTGGCTTCGAGACTGGTGCTACAGGCAGGGCTTTGGATTCTTTGATAACAGCTGGTTTTATAGGGCACCATTCTGGACAATGACAAGTGGGAAAGGTTTATCTCACAGAGGCAAAAGGATGCTGGGGCACGAATTAGCAGGGCTCATTTGGAGAGCTTTAAACTGGATTCGAAGGAGGATGGGGTTGTAGCTGGGCTTGCCCCAGTGGGGTAGCACTCCAGAATTGATGAAGACTGGGAGGCCTGCTATAATCCTAGGGTGAAATCGGTGTGCTCAGCTCGCTCCCTGGAATGTCTGTACACCAATGCGCGCAGCATGGGAAATAAGCAGGAGGAGCTGGAAACCTGGGTTAAGTCAGGAGACTATGATCTGGTGGCAATTACAGAGACGTGGTGGGACAGCTCACATGACTGGAATATAGTCATGGAGGGCTATGTCCTTTTCAGGAAAGACAGGCCAGCCAGGAGGGGTGGTGGAGTTGCTCTTTATGTGAGGGAGCAACTACAATGCACCGAGTTCTGTCCAGGGACAGATGACGAGCGAGTTGAGACTCTGTGGGTGAGAATTAAGGGGCAGGCTGGCAGGGGGGATACTGTTGTGGGTGTCTGTTACAGACCACCAGATCAGGGTGAGGAAGTTGACGAGGCCTTCTACAGGCAGCTGAGAGCGGCCTCACAGTCACAGGCCGTGGTCGTCGTGGAGGATTTTAACTTCCCTGATGTTTGCTGGAAGGACCACTCAGCAACCCAGCCACAGTCCAGGAGGTTCCTCCAGTGTATGGATGATAACTTCCTCCTGCAAATGGTGGATGAGCCGACCAGGAGAGGAGCGCTGCTGGATCTCATCCTCACTAACAAGGAGGATCTGGTTGAAGCAGTAAGGGTTGAGGGCTGCCTTGGTTGCAGCGACCACGAGATGGTGGAATTCAGGATCTTGTGTGGTAGGACTAGTAGAATACCAAGTAGAATTGCAACCCTGAACTTTAGCAGGGCAAACTTTGGCCTTTTCAAGCAATTGCTAGGGGAAATCCCATGGGCAAGGCTGCTTGAAGGTAAAGGGACCCAAGATAGTTGGTTGGCATTCAAGGATTGCTTTTTCCAAGCTCAAGATCGGAGCATCCCGACATGTAGGAAGTCAAGGAAGAGGGCCAAGAGACCTGCGTGGCTAAATGGGGAATTGCTGGGTATGCTCAAGTGGAAGAGGAGAGTTTACAGGTCATGGAAGGAGGGGGTGGCCACTTGGGAGGAATATAAGGCTGCTGCTAGAGGATGTAGGAAGGCAGCTAGGATGACTAAGGCCTCCTTAGAATTAAACCTAGCGAGAAGGGTCAAGGACAGCAAAAAGAGCTTTTTCAAACGCATGGCAGATTAAGGGAGTGGAGCATCTTCCTTATGAGGAAAGACTGAGGGAGCTGGGTCTTTATAGTTTAGAGAAGAGGAGACTGAGGGGTGACCTTATTAGTGTATATAAATATATAAAGGGGGAGTGTCACGAGGATGGAGCCAGGCTCTACTCAGTGGCAAACAATGATAGGACAAGGGGTAATGGGTACAAACTGGAACACAAGAGGTTCCACTTAAACTTGAGAAGAAACTTCTTCTCAGTGAGGGTGACGGAACACTGGAACAGGCTGCCTAGGGCGGTTGTGGAGTCTCCTTCCCCGGAGACATTCAAAACCCGCCTGGACACATTCCTGTGTAACATTATCTAGGTGTTCCTGCTCCGGCAGGGGGATTGGACTAGATGATCTTTCGAGGTCCCTTCCAATCTCTAGCATACTGTGATACTGTGATACTACTATTAGTAAAAACATCAGGGATATAATGATATTTGGTTTACAAAACATGTAACTACCTTATCACGTATAAATCCAACGTCTTCTGAAGCACCTCTTCAGGAAAAAAATGCGGACGGTGTTACAGAAATACACATTTTGATTTAAATGGCGAGAAAAGTTATTACATTCCAAGTGTTATATTGATGCTTCAGTACATTTTCAGAACATTTTCAGTGGTAAAACTTTTGGTGAAGGCAAACTTTAAACACAGTGAAACTGAATTAGATTATCTATGAACTGCATCTCTTATTCATTGGATCTTTTGTTTTTAATTTAAACCTTTAATTTGCACCCAAAAGTTCTCAAGGGGAAGCAACTATATTTCTATTTATAATAAACATATAAAAAATGTGTTCTAAGAATAAATGTGATCTATTTAATTCATAATGTGTATGGGCATACACACATACACATAAACATCTGTGTTTCAGAGATGACATTTTCACATATGATTCATAACATTTTATGAAATCATGATTGCATTGTGAAATATATTTGAACTTTGAGACCTGACTCTAAATAAAGTAAGATATGCTTTAGGTACAGTAGTAAACATGTAACAGCTTTTCTGATAACAGACCTATTATAATTTTGTATCTTGAAATGTTTTATTAAAAAAAAAATAATCATTTATCTGCATGATAATACTTAACACTCTGTAAAAGTAAATGTCAAGTAATGACTGCATAAATGATGGGTTTTTTTAGAAGACTGAAATCATGTTCTAATTATGGTCTAATACTGAATTATGGTCATTACTGAATTACTTTGAAGACTCGTCTCCTAAACAAATTGTCCTTCATTTTCCACTAAGCCTTTAAAATTCCTCAAAACTTTGGTGAAGGAGGTGAACTGAAAAAACTGACTTAATTTCAGGTATATTAAATAAAGAACTGCTTTATATACCTTATTTAAAACATTTTGTCCCCAAATATTTTCTGAAAAATTTACATACCTATTCGTATAAAAAGAAAATTGATGGGAAAAGTCCTCAGGATAAAAAGAAAAAGCTGGGAAAATGAATGGAAAATTAAATAGAGTTGGAATTTATAGGCCCATTACTATGGTTTTTAAGTTAGTGATTAGCTCCATTTCAGCCTGTTCACTGACATCATTTGGCTGAGGTGATTTAAAAGCTACGTTTGGTCCAGCCTTTCTACTGAGGATGAAGGTTTTAAATCCATCTCTATGCATCACTGCTTGGAAATGTAACATTGTATAGCATCAAGCCCCTAAGGCTTAAGTATGATTACATTTTTACTCTCATTCATTTAAATTTATAAGTATTTTCAGGACTGGAATTCCAGAGTTAGACTTATACAGGCATATGGAAAAACAAAGCAAAACAAAGACAAACAAACAAAAACTAACCAACCAAAAACCAAACAAATAAAAAAAACAACAAAACCCCACAACCCAAACCACACACAAAAAAAAAAACCCAAACCCAAACAAAAACAAAACAAAGATTAAAAAGAAAAACAAAAAAAAAAGAAAAAAAAACCCACAAACCAACCAAAGCCAACAAACCCACCAAAATTTAAGACAATTTTTTAAAATGTAGTTTTAGCCCATTGCAATTGGTCTTTTGGTGTTACATTATGCAAACAAAATTTTGTGCTTATAAAGAGAAATTCCTGCAAGCCATGTGCTAGTAATTTTTACATTACCTGCTATTCAGCAATAGAATGTGTACTGCAGGATAGGCCTAACAGTCTTTGCTCTGGGCATCAAGGTATCAACTATTTCACAGTTGATACCAGGCTTTAGATTTATTATGCAGTTAGGAGATTTTTGCTGGTATGTCCCTGTATAAAGAGGTGAAACTGTTAGAAATGCAGGCTTTGTGATTTAGTAATTCACTTTTAAAGTACTCATGTATGATGCATTTTCCTCTCTCACTTCACTTGTATTAGTCTTTATTAGTAATTAGTCATTACCCGTGCTACCTCATAGGCTAAAGGGAATGCTGAATAAACAAATGTATCTTCTATCCTCAGGAGTTTTAATTTGCATAAAATAATTAAATGTTCATTGGAAGAAGAAAAAGAACATGCATAAGCATGACTTTTCCAACAGTTACGGCTTTGATTTGGGAGAAGGAGCATCTATGTTTGTGCTGACATACTTAAGATCAAATGCCTCAGTGTTCTTTAGAGCAAGAATTTGAATGTAAATCTCTCCTCTGTCAGTTTATACTCTTAGTCATAAAACTAACTGGTTTTGCTTATTTTCTGTCTCTGAATACTCAATATTTATATGATTATAAGCATAATGAAACATTGTAAACTTTAGCATGTTTGACTTAAGTTTTATTATGGATAAAATATTAAAAAGTAATGAAACTAAAGCGTCACAGTGGCTGAGGCCCATTGTTTATTTTTCAGAAAAAAAAAGACAAAAGGCAAACCCTAATCTTAACTGTGATATTTTTTATTTTTTTTTTTTTCTTCTGCAGTTACATTCACACAGGAAGACCTTTGGGTAGTGAAGCTTTCAAGGTTTTCAAAACTTATAATATACATTATAATTCCACTGTACTTAACTTTCTCCATCTATCATCGCAATAAATTTCTGACGCATTTTCTTAAACGTGGAACAAAATTATTTCTTAATAGGCACTTGGGGTTAAAAAATAAACTTTCAGATTAGTACAGAATACTGCAAAATAATCAAATGATATGAAATAATCTTATTGTAAGTACCTTATTTGCTTCCTGTGCGTGGTCTGGGTTGGAGGAAGAAGGGGCAGAGAAAGATGTCATTACACTTTTCATTGTCTGATGCTTGCTTCTCACTACTCAGTGTGTTGGCCGTTACATCTCCAACACCAACACAGATCTTGTGGAGACTGTGATTTTTTTCACACAATAATTATTCTTGAAGACTTGAATTCATACTGTATGGCTATGAACTTTGTTGGCATGGCACTAAAGGGAGACTCAGCACGTAAATTTGTCACTCCATTGCGAAAACCATGATTCAAGATAATCTATGTTAACTGTTCTATGAGGAAGCACCTGTTCTTCCTTTCTTCCTTTACTGGAAGTGAACTCCAAGTATAGCTTTAAGTGCATTGCTATATATATTTAGATCAATACTTTTAATGTATAATTAGGTGTAGTTTCTGCACAGTATCGTTATCTTTGGGGAACAGATACCTTAAGAATTACAGCTTTGCACTACTGGCAGCCAGAATGAGAATTACTTGTCAGTTGGTTGAATCCTGGAACCTAAAAAAACCCACAAAGATTGAAGGATAGAAGTCAGATTTTTTTTAAAACTTACAGAAAGTAAGAAAGATATATGGAGTAATAATTACGAAAGAGGACTTCCAAATGCACTGATGATCAGTTAGAAAGTTAGTTTTTCAGCCATGTAGAAGAGTTCTTCATTGTAGTCCATGGCACTCTTTGAATGCCTGTTTCCTTCCACACACTGTGTTCATCAATCATGGACTGGCATTCTTTTGCCATATGAATGTTTCCAATGATGTTAGAGGTGTTCATCTAAGTCCTTAAATAAAATTAGCATATCCTTTGACATACCTGGGTGAAAGATCAAGTTCTTAGTCAGCTATCTGCCTGCTCTATCCATCTATGGACTAAAGTATGGAGAAAATCTACTGTGTAAGCATACCTGACATTAGCTAAATAAAGTCTTTGAGTAAAGTAGTATTTATATGACAGGATATTAAATAACTGGCTAATTCATATATTTAAGTAATAAGATAACAGTTACCATTCTAAATCTTAATAATTTAAAAATAATTTTAAAAAAGCTGAAAATCAAAAGGTATCAAGCCCATTTTGCCTACTACAGCCCAGGCCTAACTATAGTGAGTAAAACTATAATGAGGAATATTTAATATAGCTGAGTATATACAATACCTATGCAGTTAGCTGGTGAACAAAAACGGATGTAGTATATATAATAGACATAAGTAATTACAGTAATCTAGTTAAGCAGTTACTTTCCTAACTGATATATAAAGCCTTCTAATAATGGTGACAACAGAAATTTCCAGTCTTTTATCCAATAAAAGGAAAGGTGAGACAGGCTTTAAAAGAGAAGAGAAGGTAATAGTTCCGTTAAAAAACAACACACAAATACAAATTTTCTCCTTGTAATGTAGATCACTGGATAATTTGCATGTAACTTCATAGCTGTTTTTTAAAAGTTCTGTTTCTTTTAATTCTTTTTTTTTTTTCTTTAAGATTGCTTCTTGGACACCTCACCATTTTCAGATTTATTGCTTTTCTGAATGTTATTACTTATTTTTTTTCTAGAGTTACTGATTCTTGTCTTCCTAAGTGTTAAAAATTTTTATGTATCATAAACATCCTTGACAGTATTGCCTTTTATTGGTTGTTTTAGCCATTTTCTTCTGGCTGGATTTGATTCTGGCTGCAATCAAACCAAGAAATGCATCCACTTTAGTTGGTATATTCACTTTTGGGGCAATGAAACAAAAAAGGTACAGTACATTAATAACTAACAAGCAGTCCATTCCACTATTTATTTACTAATGATCATCAAAGTAACTAATATCTCTTATTTTTATCAAGTTTGCTTTATGTAATTCTGCTTGTTAGTCCTAAAATCATTTCTTCACAGTGGCATTTAATAATAGAAGATTTCCACACACCCCTTTTAGTCTTCTTTTTTCTTTATAAACTAAACATTAGAGGAACTATATAAATTACTAGTATTATTTCTGTTAAACTAATTTTTACAGTACTGTCACATCTGAAATTTTGATAAAATAGTATTAAAAAGATGTAGAATGCTATTTTCTGTGAGTATTAAGAATTTGTATTGAAAGCATGTTTTTTAATGCTTGTGAAGATATATTTTCAGTTATGGCTGTAGTTCAACAGTTTTGCTTCACCCTAAACAATGTATTCCTTGCTTTAAGAAATTCCGTGGACTAATCCAATCTTTCAGATGATTTTATACACAAGTTAGGATTGATTTTTAAAGAGTATTATTCATACAATTAGACAATGGTTTTAATTCTATCAGGTAATTATGTACATTACTCAGACTGCTTTTCAGATGTTGTTGAGAAATTAATTGACGAAATTAAAAAGAATATTTGCAGTTCTCTTATCAGATTTTTGTTTTCATTCATTCATTATTCCAAACCAGCAGTTGTGTTTCCATACTTGTTTTCTTTCACATCCTCTGTGTTTTGTTGCAGTGATAGCAGGTCAGTATCAATATAAAACTGCATGCTTCAAGCTGTGCTTGCGTGTAAACATGTTTGTGTGGAATGCTTAGGTTTCTAAAAATTCTTTTTTTTAAGAATTTTATATGGTTTTAAGTGCTTGGAACACTTAATAAGGATGATATGTGTTTTCCTTCTTTTGGCCTGAATCTGGTTTCTGTGGTAACCTATGTTTCCATAATAAGTACAATGTGGACCACAAACACCCAGAGCTGTGTTCAGACACATTTGTGAATCCACAAAAGATTCTAACATTTAGTACAAATCAAGTTAGTTTAGAAAAGATAATATTATTTGCCCTATTTTGTTTTAATGTTGAATTGAAAAGGAAGAACTAATGAAACAGTTTCTGAGTTTGTTGGTTTCCAGTCACCAGTTTATGATTACTTCATTCTCTAATCCTCTTTTCACCCCATGGAGTCCCTCAGCAGTTCCTGTTTACTCAAGATACTTGAGGATAAGACTTTCCATGTTCTACCATTTGTACAGTCCACCATAATTCTGTGTGGCTAAGGTTATACTGCTTATTGTCTTCAATATGCTGAAATGAGTGAACTTCATCAAGGAGAAAAATAAAATATTTGCTTGAAACTTATTTCACCGTTGAAATTTCCTGTAACCTGATCAAAGCAAAAGGTGAGTTGAGAAAGCAGAGCTTTTGATTTTTCAATGAACCCCAAATGTATGTTAAGTACTGGAGTATTCAGAAATGCCTGGAAAGACAGAAAGCAAGGGAAACCAGCGATGAATTATGGTGGTTTAACCCTAGCTGGCAACTAAGTATCATGCAGCTGTCTGCTCACTTGACCCCGTGGTGGAATGGGGAGGAGAATTGGAAAAAGGTGGTTTAAGAGCTGTTTAATAACTGTAATAAAGGAAATTAAGTAAAATATAATACCAGTACTACTGCTTATAATAATCATAACGAAAAGGGAGATAACAGAAACAGAAACAAAACTCAGGGTAAAATCCAATTGATGCATGATACAATTTATCATGACCCACTGAAAGATACGCAGTCTCTGAGCAGCTATTGCATGCCCCGCCCAGTGCCAGCTCTCCCCGTTTTATATAACAGAACATGACCTCATGTGGTATGGAATATCGCTTTGGCCAGGTTGGGTCAGCTGTCCTGGCTGTGTCTCCAACCAACTTTTCCTACCCCTCCAACATTCTTACTAACAGGGCACGAGAATCTCAAAACTCGTTAATATAGCAACAGCTAAAAACATCCTGTTAGCCGCAATATTCTCATACTAAATCCAAAACACAGCAGTGTACCAGCTACTAGGAAGAAAATTAATTCTATCCCAGCCGAAAGCAGGACATGAGTGTAGCAGCAGGGTGAATTAATTTTTTTGCAAGCTATATATTCAAAGTAGGCAAACAGTTTTATTAAACAGAATAAAATTTTTTGTGAACATGGTAGCTGCGATCCACATTAACTCTCACACTTTCATTTGCCTAAGTGCTTTGGCTGTTGAAGAATAACTCCTGCCTAATATTAGTATTATTAATACTGTTTATTTTAATCCTTGATTTTTTCAGTGTCACTTTTGAGGAGCTTTCATCTTTAAATAACCAAGAAATTTACCCAGAGATTGTCAATATTTTTCCAGCTACTTTTAAGTCAGTCTTCATCTCATTCACTGAAGAGCTACACAAAGAGTTGCTTTTGGCAAAACAAAAAAGGGGCAAGAAGAAACACTGAAAATATGGAAAAACCAGCTTAAGTAGTATTGTTGTTTACCCTCAGTCCAGAAGGATCTGAAAGCCAACAGATGGCAAGAAAAGCAAGTAAAACAGTGGTTTAAGTGTAGACAAAAGGCAGAGTTTTCAGAATCTGACACTTTTGACAAGCAAGTCTTGGGATTTTTGAGCATGAAAACGGCCTTTTTACCTTTGTTTCCACTCTATTCACATATATTTCAATGATTTTCCTTCCTAAACAAAGAAAATAGCTGATTTTTGCAAATAATATTTCTCCTTTAAGGTGAATGAACCTATAATGCTCTAAATACAAGGCAACTACAGCATCCACAGTACTACTTTTTTAGTTTATTTTCTTAAGTATTAAAGCTTCCTACTAGACGATGCAGAATCTTTTAGTATGTCTATTATTTCTTCTATTTTCTGGTTTTGCTAAACATTAAGAAAGTTTCTTTGGCCTTTACTATTACCCAGGTATAACATCCAAATCTTTAGTGATATTTTCTGTTAACAAAAAAAACAAAAACAAGAACCCAAAAAACAAAAAAGAAAACTAAACCATAAAAACACGCCAGCTTTTTCTTTGCATATTTTTTTGGTTTGTCTCTTTTTGTGTAGGTTTGGTTGGTTTTTTTGGTTTGGTTTGGTTTCCTTTTCTGTTTGCTTTTTTTTTCTTTGTTGTTGTTCTTGTTTTGGTTTTTGGTTTTGCGTGTGTGTATGTGTGTTTTTCAGATTTCAGTCAGGCACCGTTGCTGGAAGTTTACTGGATGCTAGTTAAATAATTTGGTTCCCAGTAAATATGTCACACTTAGGGAAGGAATATTTGCCTGCTGATAGTAAAAAGAAACAGCAGACACTTTGGTTTTAACACATTCCTAATAATAAGTTTCCTGCTGTCGTACGAGTTCCTACTAGAAAAATGTGTCCATAACAAGTACAAACAAAACATCTCCCACAAATGACACCTTCAGAGTCAGCACATGCTTAAAAGGAGAATTACCAATGGATCAGAGCTGTCATAGGCTAAATTCCACCTTATCATAACACAAGAAAGCTCACACTGACTTTCTTACGCTTTTTTTTTTTTTTTTTTAGTGTTATCAATCTATTCTAAATCTTTTTGTTCTCTAGGGGAATTAAAACTACTTTTAGATCTCCAAGGTTTGGTATTTGAAATAAAACAGCTTTCAAATTTATTTTTTGGTAACTAATAGCAGTCACTGAGCGAAAAAAAAAAATAGGAAAGATTGTGGCAGGACAGAATATACTGGAGCAATGTAGGTAGTTAGGGCCTGGCGGCCGGAAGATATCGCATTGTAAGGAAAGATAGAGCCCCCCCCCCCGTTTAATAGCCAATAGTATGTAGCTTGTGATGTAAGCAGACGGAAGTGACGCTGTAAACCCAGAGTATATAATGCTGTGTTGCGAAGTAATAAACGCCATTTGCCATCCACCACACTGGTGTCTGTGAGCTGATGGCCTGAGCGGCCTGGGGTTGGTCGCCTTGCCGTTCCTGAACCAGGTCGCCACGCCTTGCGAAGGCAACAAGTGGTGCCGAAACCCGGGAAACTCCCCTGGACGGGTGAACGGCGGCCGGAGCGGCAGGACCAGCCTGGCGGGGAGGACGCTCCCGGACCAACAAGGAGGATGGAAGCCCTTGTGAAGGTCGTATCACAATTACATAAGCAGTGGGGTATCAATTGCAAGTCTAAAGATTTTTCTCTCGCTGTTGCGAGACTCTTGCAAATCGGGGTCATTGACCAGCCAGCGGATATACTCCACCCTGAAGTGTGGGATAAATGTACTAAAGCACTAGCTGAGGAGACGAAGTCCTCGGGTTGTGGGAAAAACCTTAAGTCATGGGGAAAAGTCGAACGGGCCCTGCAGAAGGCAATACAAGCACAGGAGACCTGGAAGGCGGCAGAGAGCTGTCTATTGGCCACCCTCAAACTGGGAGTCGGGGCGGCCACACAAACTCTGCACTTCCCAGATCTCGACGATTCTGCTGAGCCTAAAGATCTGCAAGAGGGCGGCATGCCTCCCCAGTCCCCGAACTCCAACTTGCTTGTGGAGGCACAAGAACGAGCTAAATCTTTCTGGGGAGGGTTAGTCGAGGAGGCCAGAGGAGTTGAGGAAAAGGTAGAGTCTAGAGAACCTTGCGTTAGACCACCGCCCTATGCGCTCAAGATGGCGCCAAGCAGAAACGGGGAAGGGCGGGCCGAAGGTGTCTATGGCGGGAATAGTGAGGAAGTGCTGGCAGTGTGCAAGGGGGAGGGGAACGAGAAGAAGGACAAAGGAGGGGACGGCCGAAAAGAGAAGGAAAAAGTGAGTGGAACGTGGAGAGCCAATCAAAGCGGCCGTCCGGGAAAATGCCCTTGCTGGGCACACACCCCGCCGAGTAGTGGGCGCGGTGGGCGGGGCGAACAAGATAGGAGGGACAAACGCAGAGGGCGGAACAAACCCGCCCACAGGAGAAGCGGGTGGGGCCGAAGCCCGACAAAAAGACACCGCAAACCGGAAGTAACTAGCCAGTCGAGCTCTGGCTCTGGGTCCGATACCAGCTGGGATGAGTGGTCCGCAACTGATTCAAGCTCAGAGGAGGAGGCAAGGAGAGTCGATACAATAAAAAGACAAAACACTTTTACCCAAAATGAACCAAAAACACAAGAAGTAAACACCTCATTCACCAACTGGGAAGAAATAAAAGCTGAGTGTGCTGGTTGTGTTTCCTCAACCACGCTAGCATACCCAGTCCAAGTAACGAACGGGGGACAGAGAATTTATTCACCAGTAAACCCTAAAGATATACATGCGATTGTGAAGGCGATTGCGGATAAAGGACTTAACTCTACCATGGTGTCCACCTTCTTAGATAGTGTCTTTGGGGGAGGTGATATGCTCCCATTTGATATAAAGCAAACTTGTAGAATGATCTTTGATGGGGCAGGGATGATAGTTTTTAAGGAAGAATGGGAAAATAACTGTGTGAAACAATTAGCTAAAGTGACCGGGCCAGATCATGCAATGCATGGCTCCAACATCCAGCGATTGATGGGCTCAGATCCAACAATGATCACCCCCCAAGCACAGGCCCAAGGCCTGCGGCCCCATGAAGTTATGATAACCACTCATGCGGCCAGAGAAGCTATTCACGCTGCCTCTAGGGTCATTGCCGTGCTGACACCTTGGTCTACGATTAAACAAAATGAAGGCGAGAGTTTTACTCAATTTGTAGATCGCCTTCAGGCAGCAGTTGATTTTTCAATCCTGCCTGCGGTAGCAAAAGGCCCGGTCATTGCAGATTGTTTACGACAGCAATGTAATTCTACAACCAAAGAGATTTTACGGTCCCTGCCAGCGGGAGCAAGTCTAGCAGACATGATCAAACATGTTACAAGGGAAGAGCATTTAGCCCCGATTCAAGTTGCTGTCCTCACTGCGGTGGCTGAGGTCATGGCATGTTTTAAATGCGGCCAGGCGGGCCACGTGGGAGCGAATTGTCCCCGATTTGGGGACTCATCCGCGGTACCCCCCTCACGCCAAAGTCGACGAAGAGGACTTTGTTGGGCCTGTGGAAAGAAAGGACATTTTACTAGAGATTGTAGATCAAAAAGTCAGGGAAACGGGAAGGGGAGAGGGCAATTGGGCCGCGCACAGTCCTCTCCCAGCTGGGACATACGGCGGCCCAATTATGCCAACCCCGGATGGGGCGAAGCACTCCTGAACCCGTTGCCCCCACGAGAAACCACCAATTTTGTGGCCCAGCCGATGATCCATTCAAATCAATCCACACCCCACGAACAACAACAACCATTTCTGGGGAACAAGACCCTAGGGTGGTCCTGGCAGTAAAATGTGACAGCCCACCAGTAGTGTGGGGAATTTGTTCCCTTTATAATACCACAGATGACACTACCATTACTGTCCCTTTTCTGATTGACACCAGAGCAGATGTAACAGTCATTCCAGAAAGAAGTTGGCCCCAAAATTGGAAATTGGAAGGCGCCCCCACGGTGGGTGGAGTCGGGGGATTAATCCGGGCTCAAAAAAGTGTTCAATTAGTGGCAATCACACTTCATACCGAACAAGGGCCAGAGAAAACCATCACTCTCTTCCCATATGTTATGTCAGGGGTCCCACCCCTGCTAGGAAGGGATGCTTTGGCCCTTCTGAAAGCCCGGGTGACAAATTTATTGTAAGGGCCACTGCCGCATGCCCACTTCCACCTATCAAATTGGCATGGAAATCGTCTGACCCGGTGTGGGTCGAGCAGTGGCCCCTGTCAAAGCCTCGAATGAATGCTCTACTCGAGCTGGTTGACCGCGAATTGCAGAAATGTCATATAGAGCCGTCCACTAGTCCTTGGAATACTCCTGTGTTTGTAATACCCAAACGAACTAGTGAAGGCTTTCGCCTCCTCCATGACCTGTGTGAAGTAAATAAGAAGATTCAACCAATGGGCCCCGTCCAAACATTACTGCCCATGAATTCTATGATACCAGAGGGCCAACCGTGTGCTGTCCTCGACATTAAAGACTGTTTCTTTTCGATACAATTGCATGGGGAAGACAGAGAGCGATTTGCCTTTTCGATAGTTTTTCCGAATATTTCACGTCCCAACCTACGCTTCCAGTGGAAAGTACTGCCTCAAGGAATGATTAATTCCCCTACTATCTGCCAAATCGTAGTGGATCGGGTGCTGGCACCGGTTCGGTGCGATAATTCGACTGCAACTATCATCAGTACATGGATGACATCTTAATCGCCGCGCCGTCAGAAGACCAGGTGGACCACCTAGTGACAGCAGTCTCGACAACTTTAAAAACGAATGGATTTGAAATTGCAGATGCAAAAGTCAAAAGAGGACCGTGTGTGACCTTTTTGGGGATGGGGATCACAGGCTCTTATGTAACCCCCCCCAAAATAAAGATCCGTCGAAACATTGAAACACTCCACGACATGCAGCAATTAGTGGGATGGCTCCGTAATGTTGTCCTGATCCCTCCCGAAATTATGACCCCCCTCTACGATCTTCTCAAAGGGAAAAACCCCTGGGAACAAAAAACATTGACGCCAGAGGCGATGAACTCTCTTGATTTCATTGAACAACAAGCCTCATCGAGCACGCTCGCCAGATGGAACCCAGGTGTCCCGCTTGACCTATATGTGCATTTTACAAAAGGAGGGGGAGTAGGGGCACTTGCCCAGGGAACCCCTGAAAAAGCCCAGCCAATACAATGGATAGTCCTAGGAAAACCATCATGCGCGTTCTCTCCAGGACTCAAGTGCCTTGGCGATCTCATCATGAGAGGCAGAAAGCTCGCCCTAAGACATCTAGGCATTGAGCCCGCCAGAATATACCTGCCTTTCCGCAAGCAACTCCCGAATCAATCGGTGGCGACTTCAGAGTATCTAGCCATAGCTCTCGTTGGATTTGGCGGAGAAGTCCAGTATGCTGCAAAACCCCCCTGGACTCAAATGCTGGCCGTTGTCGACATCGACCTCCCTCAAAAAATCATAGACCGCCCTCGACAAGGACCAACAGTATTTACAGACGGATCCTCCATAACTTCTACCGCAGTAGCAGTATGGCAATCGGGGAAAAAGTGGCATCGCATCAAGATGACCGACCTCACGCTTTCGGTACAGCAGCTAGAAGTGCAAGCCATAGTCCTGGCGTGTGGACTGTTTCCAGAAGAACATCTCAACATAGTGACTGACTCAATGTTCGTAGCCAAGCTTTGCTTGGCCATGTCAGGGCCAGGTGTATCAACATCCACAATAGCTTTAATGCTGGAAGAAGCACTTCTGTCTCGCAAAGGTACCATATCCGTCATCCATGTCAACAGCCATGACCCAATCAAAGGGTTTTTTCAGACTGGCAATGACAAAGCCGATGCTGCAGCAAAAGGACTGTGGACGCTAAAAGATGCTCATCAACTGCACGAGTCTCTCCACATTGGAGCTAAAGCGCTGGAGAAGAAATGTGAAATCTTGATCACTGATGCAAAACACATAGTGGCCACAGGTCCCCACTGTCAGAAACTACCGCTATGGTCCAGCGGAATCAATCCCAGAGGTCTAAAAGCCTCCGAACTGTGGCAGACAGATTTTACCCTTTGCCCATTATTAAAACCCTGAGCATGGTTAGCAGTAACAGTAGACACATACAGCGGAGTGATTATAGCCTCACAGCATCTCAAAACCAACTCTAAAGCAACAATCCAACATTGGTTAACAGCTATGGCATGGCTTGGTATTCCCAAGCAAATCAAAACGGACAACGGTCCAAACTTTGTCTCCGCGTCAGGCCGGGCATTCGCACAAAAATGGGGTATTACCCTAATACAAGGTATCCCATACAATAGCACAGGGCAAGCCATAGTTGAACGAGCAAATCAGACTTTGAAATCTAAAATAGAAGTGCTGGCAAAAACAGAAGGCTTCTCTAGCACTGTTCCCCCGGGAGATCAAGCACGCTTGCTAGCCACTGCCCTATTAGCGCTAAACCAATTTCCCAGGGGGGAAGAGGCGAATAGCCCCACTCAAAAACACTGGGCCACTCGAGCAATGGATGAAGGTTCGTTAATCATAGTCAGGAATGAGCTAGGAGAGTGGGAACAAGGGTGGAGACTAGTTCTTACTGGGAGAGGGTATGCCGTGGTCAAAAAGGACGGAATCGTTAAGTGGTGCCCACTTAAGTCCATTAAACCAGACCTTCAGAAACAAAACTAACAAAACTTTGAGTCTTTCTCTCCACAGGATCCCATCATCGGACGTCCTCGCAACTCATACGCTCCAATACCGAGAGAAGATGACAAGTCCGCAGATATCCCTTCCATACCCGAAAATCCTGAGCAGATGAAATCCGGGCAACGGCAACATGATCCCTGCAGACAAGGATGGCGACATCTTTGTGTGCTCTTCGCCTTACAGCTCGTCGCTACCACACAAGCGGTACCAGAACCCCACCCCCATCAGCCTTTCAAGTGGACCTTACTCCGATTTGAGAGACAACAGGTTATCGCAACCCAAATAACACCGGGAGCACCAAGCTTTAATGCTACCTTATGTCAGCTTGTCCCGAGACCCCGATGCTGGGAATACCTGGGATTCTATATGTGCCCTAGTTCGAATCCTAGAAAGGGATATTGTAACCACCCTAATCAATATTACTGCAGCTATTGGGGTTGTGAAACCATAGCCCCTGGTTGGATACCGGGTAGTGGTATAGACAGGTACCTAAAGGTGCAATGGGGTCCATATGGGTGCAAACCACCACAAGGGTGGGGAGGACGTGGAAAATGCAAATACCTCTTCTTAAATGTCACCAGCCCTGAAGACGTAGGATGGATAATTGGAAGAGTGTGGGGAGTGAGGTATACGGAACCAGGGACAGATAAGGGTGGTTTAATTCTCACAAAAAAGGAAGTGGTCCCAAATGATCCGCTGCCAGTAGGCCCTAACCAGATACTAGCTGATGATTTGGCTAAAGGAACAATGGATAGTACAACAAGAATTACTAAAATAGACAATATAGCGATAACTCCTGAAATGAAGACTACTCGAGTCACCCAAATTCCTGATGAAACCCTTCGGAATAACTCAACCCCTAACGAAACCCCTGAAATTAATCCCCTTTTGAAAATGATGCAAGCTAGCTACCAACTGCTGAACAAGACTAACCCAAACCTTATGGAGCATTGTTGGCTATGCTACAGCATAACACCACCCTACTATGAGGCTATAGGAATAGACGACGCACCCTTACGAGTAAATGGTACGAATCCGGCCCAGTGCGCTTGGGACACAGAAAAACAAGGGATTACATTAGCACATGTGACGGGAAGTGGTACATGTATAGGTACAGTCCCTAAACACAAAAAACAACTATGTGCTAATGTGACACAGTCCAAAACCCCTGCACAGTGGCTAGTACCGGCCAATAATGCCAAATGGGTTTGCTCCATTATGGGAGTTACACCCTGTCTGTCGTTAGACAAATTTGATGAATCCTCAGAATATTGTGTCCAAGTAACTATAGTTCCTAAGATCTTCTACCATTCCGAACAATGTTTCTATGAGTCACAAACCACTCCAGAACACCACCGGTCAAAACGGGAACCCTTTACAGCATTGACAATAGCCGCTCTCCTGATCATGGGGGGTGCGGGATTAGACACAGGGGTGGCATCCTTAGTGCACCAACACAAAGAATTTACCGCCCTAAGCATGGCAGTGGATGAAGACCTAGCTAGACTAGAACAATCTATCAGTGCATTAGAGAGTTCGCTTAGATCGTTATCTGAGGTCGTGCTACAGAATCGAAGAGGGTTAGACCTAGTGTTCCTGCGACAAGGGGGAGTATGTGCAGCTCTGAAGGAAGAATGTTGTCTGTACGCCGATCACACTGGCATAGTGAGAGATACTATGGCCAAACTACGGGAGAGACTAGAAAAACGAAAAAGGGAACGGGAGGCGGAACAGAATTGGTTCACATCCTGGTTCACCAGCTCACCGTGGCTTACCCCTGTGATATCTACCCTGCTAGGGCCGGTTACAACAATCCTGATAGCATTGATTTTTGGACCCTGTATATTGAATAAGCTCATAGAACGCCAACAGTTGCTTTAGGAATGTTCTTGTTCAGAATTTTTGGTCTATCCCCAGTTATACCTTGTCATTCTCTGCTATCACCTGTTTCACGTGCCTTGCCCGATGGGCTCTGCATCCCTATTTCAAGCATATATTCCATTTGCAGGAACTGTTCTCAATGTTGTGTGAAAGCATCAACCATATACTGTTGTTACACCCAGTTAGTTTTATTAAGCATAGGGAGGGGGGAAATGTAGGTAGTTAGGGCCTGGCGGCCGGCAGATATCGCATTGTAAGGAAAGATAGAGCCCCCCCTGTTTAATAGCCAATAGTATGTAGCTTGTGATGTAAGCAGATGGAAGTGACGCTGTAAACCCAGAGTATATAACGCTGTGTTGCGAAGTAATAAACGCCATTTGCCGTCCACCACACTGGTGTCTGTGAGCTGATGGCCCGAGCGGCCTGGGGTTGGCCGCCGTGCCGTTCCTGAACCAGGTCGCCACGCCTCGCAAAGGCAACAGAGCAATGCATTTTATATTAGTTGTTTACACCACCATGGTGTTGGAAAGGCCAGGTTTCAAAGTTGTGTGGGCTTCCCAATTTGGATTTAGTAACTGAAACATGTTATTTGTATTTTATATCTAGGCACTTCATGATACTTTTGGTTTTGCTGTTTGTTTTTTTCTAGAGAACATGTAGTACACTAAAAAGAATTTATTCTTAACAAAACCATTTGAACATCTAAAAAAATATTCTCCTCGCTTTTCATCAACCTTTACACTACCAGGTAGAAAACTTTCAACAATAGAAGTCATTCCAGTAACTTTAAAGAAAATAAATAAGTGTTTACAAACCATATAAAACTATGTGAAACAGCAACTTATATGGATGTCCTCTTGAAGAAACAGGAAGAAACATGTTTTTGGAATATAGCCTTTTGGTTTCTTTTTAAAAGGATCCGTTTCTATACACCAGCAAAGGTGGCTTGCAACAGTTGCACTATTGTTTTTTTCTTTTAACATATTTTTTTCCATCACCATATTTGTCAAAGAATAGTGTATTTGGGATGATTTCCCATTCAGTTCCCCCATTTGAGATCAAAAGAAGCTTTTTTCTCTTTGCTTAGTACTATTGTAACAGCTATGATTTGTTCTTTCAGTGAGATGATAATGTCCTGGCACAAAGAAGCAGTGTTCCTTACCAACTGTGTGAGCTGTGGTGTGAAACGTCATTCCTCTAAGGTTCCAGAGTTGCAAGAGGAAATTTGAAAGATTGTTCGAGTCTTGTGTAGAAAGTGTCAGTGAATTTACCTCAGTGTACCTTACCACTCAAAGTTTTACACATAGCTTTTGTTAGCATTGCTATAACTTAAAACTTTCTGGATTAAGTACCTAAAAGCTGGTTATGCATGTTGTAATTGAATTTCCCATGAATTACAATAACACCTTAAGGCACTGTATTTGTAAAAGTGACTAAAAATAGGTTCAGCAGGTAAAAAAACTTACGATTTTTTGGTATTCCAAAGACTGAAATATTCAGCCTCTTCTTAGTCCACTAAAATTCTTATAAAAGTTTTGTGGAAAAATAAATAAAAATGTCCTACTAATCAAAGGTGACAGAAAGCATATATTCACAGAAATAAACATATTTATTTATTTATTCCTAAATTATTATGTAAGATATATTTACTGATTTCCTATACACACATTGCTACAATAAATTTACCAAATAAGTAACTGCATTTGTGTTTGAGAACTAGTTTTTAAATGGGTATTTTGAAGAATATCAAGGCTGGTGAAAATGCAAAAATATTTTCAAATTTATGGAAAAAAAAGAATCTTTTAGAGATATCAGAACTAGTTCCAAATTGCCTGGAAATTTCCTTGGACCACGACCGCTCATGGAAGGTGGTAATATGTTATGACTTGTATATATCTACCAGCTTTGGAACTTTACGAAGACAAGGAATTTTGTTAATCTTGAAAGAAAATCTATCAGTAGTTGGTTTGGTTTTTTTTTTACCTTCTGGGTAGAAATTATAGAGCAGAGAGATTCCTGGAGAAACAGCCAAAGAAAGGAAGAGCATATGTTATCATTTATTTCACAGCTAAAAGAAATACCATTTTAAATACCTGAATAAGGCTTTAAGAATCAGTGATAGTTTCTTGCCAGCAGTTTTTAACAGAAGTCATGGGTAAGAACAGGCAACAGTAAATTTGATTAATGGATCAGCTGTGTGCAATTGGAGCTGGGGCTGATAAAACTTAAGGTGTGAGGGTCATGTCAAAGTTTTTGGCATGGAAGAGATTAAGGCTGATCCTATTTTATGACCTTTTTATTTGTCAGACAAGAGTAATATGAAAGGTTTATAGTGGCTGTCAAAACCTTAGCATGCACTTAATTTGCTACTTTAAATATATAAAACTCAGAAAGTAATGATAGAAACCTGCAATCTGATTTTTTAAAATTAGTTCTCTTTGCTTTATTTCTTCAGGAGAATAATGGTGTGTGAGATGACTGGTCATATATTGCCCTTGACCACAAGTAAAATGCCTGGGATGCCAATGGGAGCTGGCTGCATGGGCTGAAAGCTGTTTATAGCCCCAGGACATCAGTATTTATGAGGTCTCTCAAGTGAGACAAATGGAAAAATAAACCACTCCATTCTGAAAATTGCTTTTCTTTTTTTCATGAGCAGAAAGTCAGCTTCTAGTCTAAAAAAAAAGAGCCTCCTTTCTGAAGAGTAACATGTTAATCTTGAACTCTGAAGGTTATCGGCATATAGATTCATCACAGTTTCACTAGATGTATCATACTGAAATTTCACTAGATGTATCATACTGAAATTACAGTCATGCAGAAATGAGGAAAAGTAAAGAAATTTTTTAATAATTTAATAAAGCATTAAACAAAAGAACATGCTACCTTACACATAACTAAGAAGTTCTCCAATATTGATAGAAAGTTTATCATTCTAGAAATAGAAAGTAACTTACCGATTATCTGATGCTATTAGAAAGGCTTGTTTTATGATCTCAGCATTAAATTCAGTTTCACACTGAAGCAAATTTAAAGCTTTGATTTACTGTATTTAATCAGAACTTACCTGAGTAGTTCCAAGGACAGTATTAAACGTTCCTTCCCAGTTATATTGCTCTATTCTCTACTATAGAGATAGAAGATTATTTCAGGTTACTTTTGAAGATCTAAACCAATTTTTTTGTTGTGCTTTCCTTCACTTTGTTTTTATAGAGATTTTTAGACCTTCATTTTCTTCTTCTAACATTTTTGACTCCACTCAAAACTACCAAACAAGGCCCATACAAGTTTAGTCAAATTTGACCCACTAATGTTTCTACTTACAGATCACATTCTTACTTTCTGTCTCTCTCTCATTGTACACAGAGGGAAATAAGTTTGCTGGATAATATTGCAGTATGGAGTTTCAGAGTGATGTTTTCAAACAATTAAAAGAATAGAGAATGACAGCTTACCTCGTGACTGTTCAGCCTGTCAGAATTTTACAGCAGGGAAGATCTCTACAAGCATGATGCCTAAAAAAGCTTTTTTTTTTCTTTTTATATTGATATCTGATGTCTACAAAATCATATAAAAGGAAAGGTCATGTAGTAGCACCATTGCTCTCTTCAGGATCACACAAAGAAGAGCAGATCTTCTTCCACAGAGCAAAAAGGCAATTCACATACAATTTTAATTTACTTGGCTCAAGATTTTTCTGTGCCCGCACAGGCTTTTCCTCTCTAAGAAGAACTTCGTACACTGAGAAAGTACAGAAGTACAGAAATTCCTAAATTTAAATTCTCCAGCTTCTGAAACTTGATTTAATCCTACATGGTCAGTATAAATACACTTATCAATTCAATCTGTTGCAGATCTGGACAGCAACCTATCTTAGGCTAGGTCACTTTATAAGTGGTTTAAGGAAGATGTTTTTAGGGCAAGGGTAATTTTCAAATTATGCAACCTCTAGCTTTGTTATTAAAAAAAAATTGCAACACATAAATTCTATATTAATTTTTTTGATGATTCATCTTTAAATAAGAAAGATGATTCAATGATTTGCATCTTAAAAAACATAAAAGGACCTCTTGGTATTCTTAGTTTTTGGAAGCAATTTGGTATTTCATTTTGTTTTAATAATTACCTTATTTTCCACTCTTCTGCACAATATCCCTTTAATAACCACCCCTGAAAACAAAAACGTTTTACCTCACACCTCAAAGCCAACCTCACAAAAGCCACAGGTACAGCTATATATCTTCACATTTTTCTGTGAGAAACTTGGAAGTACTATTGTGGCAACTGGGATAAAAAGCTATGTCACTGGGTACTGTGTATTTCCTTCTGCAAAACTCCCACCTTGCAATAGAAGCTAGTTGCCCCTCACCAGGGGACTCTAGTCAGAAAATATTTATGTATTTAGTAGTGCAAGTCCTCTGGCATAGATCTTGATAGATAGGGGTAGGTGGTGGAATGCAGAGGGAAATAGGGAATTTCTGGAAGCAGGTGTTACATTTCTTATTCTGTGCTGTAAAACCCCAATTAACATAATTCCTCCTATTGCTATTTGTGAATATTTTCTGATTCACCATGTCATCATTTTGAAATGGCAACCATAGCAATTGTTTTCATAGTATGGTGGGAGGACATATAAGAGAGGGGAAGCACCTGAGTGTGCAATATTATTGGCTGCACTTGTGCAATTAGGTATAGCCAATTATGTTTCACTATAATTAGATGCTCAAATAGCCTAATCAGAGACAGATGAACAAATTGAGAGTTTATTGGTGAGAATTTAGGGACTGGCTAATACAAATGACACTGATGTAGGCGTTTACTGTAGGCCACCTGATCATGAGGAGGAAGTTGATGAGGCTTTCTATGGGCAGCTGGAAATAACCTCATGGTCACAAGGCCCTCATTCTCCCTGGGGACTTTAATCACCCTGATATCTGGTGCACACCATACAGGAAGTTCCTGCAGATCATTGAAGATAACATTTTGATGCAAGTGGAGGAAAGGCCAATGGGGAAAGATGTGTTTCTGGACTTTGTACTAGTAAACTAGAAGGGACTAGTTGAAGACATAAAGGTTGTGGGCAGCTTTGGTGGTAGTGATCATGAGATAGTGGAACTCAAGAACTGGCATGGGGGAAGAAAAACAATAAGCAGGACTAGAATCTTAAACTTCTGTAAATTACTTTGGCTTCTTCAAAGACCTACTTAGAGAAATCCCATGGGATAGAGCTCTAGAAGGTAAGGGAAGGATTTCGGGAGAGGTGGTCTGTATTTAATCACCACTTCCTCCAAGCTCAAGACCAGTGTATCCACATGATGAAGAAATCAGGCAAAGCGGGAAGGAGACTGTGAGAGACTGAACTGAAATCAGACACCACCTTCCATTGTCTCAAACATTGGTATGAGAAGCTGAGGTCCAGGTGGGTATGAGAAGCTGAGGTGGGACTCCACCATCCATTGTCTGAGAGATGGGTAGGAGGAGCTGACACATTGTCTGAGAGAGAGGTGGGGCAAGCTGAGATAAGACTTCTCCATTAACGCAAGGATTGGTGTGAGGAATTGCTGTCAATTATCTCAAGGATTGTTGACAGACATGTGCAGTCGAAAAGCTGGCTGCAACAGAAAAACTGGATGCATGTGATCCACCAGGAATGTGCAGTAGGTGACATTAAGAACAGCGGTACTCCCCCCAACACATAATAAAAGGGGAAAAAGACAATCCTTGGTGTGAACACCCAGCTTCGATGACAACTATGGACCCTGGGGGACACCACCACCAAAGACGGCAATGATTATGGACCCTTGGGACACCACTGGATCCACGATGGTGACTATCTCTGAATTCTTGCTTAATTTTTATGCTTTTTTCTGATCTGTACCATCAATATCTTTTTTATATTAATCACCTTTTCATCTTTTTATAATAAACAAACTGAATAAGTACGGTACTTGACCTTGTACGGTACTTGACTTGATCCCCCTTAATTTCTCTCTGGGGATCTCGAACAAAGTATATCCATATTTATAGTCAGGGTTCTCCCACCCATCTCTCAGACAGTGGGCAGTGGTCTTTCTCACAGAGACCTACATGGATGATCAGGGAGCTCCTAGTAAATCTCAAATGCAAGAAAGAAATTTATGGGATGTGAAAAAAGGGAAAAAGAGGTGTCATGTATATTGGTGAATATAAACTTCTTAGGGTTGTGTTAAAATAATATCATGTTTAAAAGTCATTCAGCTTATTTCTTATTTTGTAATTATCCTACATGTCTTGTTATCTCAAGCAAAATTTGGAGCAGTTTGGATGTTCTGAGGTAGATTACCAAAGTTACACTGCTAGACTATATAAGACTCCATTGCTTTTATGTATGACCTAGGCATACCTATTTGCCAAGTTCCTGATAATATTCAAAATACCATTTTTTTAATTAATAATAAGATTTCACTCAAATTTCTGTAGCAGAAAATGTAACCTAAAACACCATTAAGAAATCTTTCCAAAGATCAATATGAGCATTGTTTTCACCTCTGATTCACACATTATTTGAGAAAATGCTTTTATATACAATTGACTTATTTGGTTCAAGCAGTTAATTAGTGGATAAGTTTGAATATTTTTCAAGAAAAACCTGGTAGTGACATTTAAAAAATCCATCACTTTGCGCTCATTTTCTTTTCAGAGAGAAACCTTAGTTCCTGGGTAACTCAGTCAATAAATATTTTTCTCACCTTTGTTTAATCCTCTACTCCAAATGCATGAGCACCTTGCTTTGGAAGTCTTGATAAAGATTACTAAAGGTAAAGGCTACAAATTCCTCCAAGATAATTATTTCTAATACAATATTTTATGTACCAAAACCTTTAAAACATTTCATAAAATGCAGTTTATGTAAAAAAATTACTGTTAAATTAATAAGAAATTGTTTTTGCAAAGACTTATTTTGTATAAGTTTTATATGTTGATGCATAAAATTTTCTTTCAATATATTGCACAGCAAGAAAATTATTAATCAGAAATATGATGCTGTCATTCTTACTGTAAACTTTGTGAAATAGAAATTATATTTTAATTTTGTATTTTAAAAGATTATTTGTAATAGAAACTAGTAGAGAATTTCTTTACAAAAAATCTGTCCTTTACAATAGAAACCCATACATTACCATCTATCTACAGTGCTACATCTAGCATGCTATAACCAGTAACTTTGTTGTAACTAGCCATCAGATCTTAGGAATACATATTTTGTATTATACAGGGATTCATTATTTACAAGGAACGTTACCACCAGTAGCATATGTGGAAATCATGCCCAGCAGAAAATTCCATTGTTGGAAAGGAAATAGTAAATTATGAAAATGAATATTCCCTGTCTCAACCTGTGTCTTTGTCCTTTTGTATAAATTATTCTTCTTTAAAATACCTGATATGTATGCAGTTCATCCTTAACTGCCTAAAAGTTTCAGAAATAAAGGAGGGATGCAGACCTGTCATACAACTCAAGCTATTCAAGATAGGGATTTGAGTTAAATATTTGATCTAAATTCTACCATGAACTTTAAGTAATTTCCATAACTTAAACATTGATAATATGATAAATAAAAAATTTTCCTTTAGAAATCTTGAATGGCTTTAAAAAAGAATTTGTGTACTTTGTGCACTTAAGAGTAACCACATAATCTACACTCAGTGTAAGTAAATGACTTTGGATGTGTCAAGATGTGTAGGTCAGTGTAGATGACTCACTCAATGTGAGTCAGCAGTGTGCCCTGGCAGCCAAGAAGATAAAATGCATGCTGCAGTAATACAACCAGCTGGTCAAAAGAGATGGATATCCCTCTATATTTGGCACTGGTCTGACCTCACCTAGAGTATTATGTACAGTTCTGCAATTTAGGGGTGTGAAGGTCCTTGAGTGAATCCAGATAAGGGCAGTAAAGATCGTGAACGGGCTGGAAGTCATGTCCTATGAAATGCAATCGACACTGGGCTTGTCTAGTTTGGAGAAAAGAACACTGAGGAGGGATGTGGAGAGGAAGGTGCTGATTTTATCTCTGGTAACCTGCAACAGAATGTGTGGAAATGGTTTGAGACTGAGCAAAGGGATGTTCAGACTTGACATTAAGGAACATTTCTTTACTGAGAGGGTGGTCAAAGGCTGAAACAGGCTTCCTTGAGAGGTAGTCAATGCCCCATGCCTGTCAGTGCCTTAAAAAGAGGCATTTGAACAATACTCTTAATAGCATGCTTTAATTTTTGGTCAGTGAAGAACTGGTCAAGAAGTTGGACTAGATGATCACTGCAGGTCCCATCCAGCTGAACTATTCTATTCTACACATATTCATTTTCATCAGATTATCATCTTGTCAGCACTAAACCACCAATAATGGAATCTGAGAATTACTATGATTATGTAAAACAAATATGCAACTATCACCGAGAATTATAATAAGAAATAAATATACACAAACAGAAAACAGAGGTATTTAGCCTAGCCCAAGTTCAAAGCTGTGAAAGGTGTTGAACAAACAAATACGTAAGTATTGCAACATATGATGTATGCTGGTTAACACAGTATAGCTTAACTTTACCTATTCTAGCTTGTTCTAGACTCAATTTTATATCTTACTTCTATTGTTACTGACATTTATTTCTTCTTTATACAATCCATTTTTATTTCTACTTACTTCATGTTCCTCTCCTAGCTCTCACCAATTGCTTCCTGCTGTCAGTGATCACTCTTACAATTCTTCCTCCCTCATCTTCTTTTCCAAATTTTCTCTATCTCAGAAATTAAATTCCTTAAGAAAAGGTTTAATCTTCTAGTGTTACTAGCTTTTACTTTCCTTTGTACTTCTCACCACCATCATTCCCAAAGTTGTCTTAATTTTGTTTACAACTGTATAACCAAATAGTCTCTTTCATAAGCACAATATTTAATACAAAATGCTGGTTAACATGTTAAAAAAACGATAAATGAGATGAGATTAAATAAGCCAGTATATGAACGATCAATTCCTTCAGCAAAAATATTGTATGAAACCTAGTTCTACCATCATGGTCTAAGGCATCCTCAGAATCTCTTGTATTTAATCACATTAGTTTTTCTTCACTGTCTTCGATTTCTGGATTTTTCATCAGACTGAGAGGTGTTGGTCAAGTCAGTTTAAGCATCAGTAATAACTAGATTCACAATAAGATGACACTTGAAGGAGAACTGACATACTTGTGTTCTACAATAATGTGTTGACCCTTGCCAGATGACTAAAATGTATACTGCCATATCTGTTGGCACAATTATGCTTTTAAAAATATACCTAAAAAAATCTAAGAGCACATCTGAAAAAAAGAGGAAATTCTGAGGTAAAGGCTTTCACATTCTCAGTCCTCTGCAGCATGATGCTATTATTGAAAGAGCTAAAGAAAGCAGTTTGCTTTCTGGAGACAGCCTAGCAAGGAGAGAGTGCAAGTAATAAAAACTAATTGTGTTACTTAAAAGGCAGATATCTCAGACACAGAATGAATGACAGCTAGAGGAACAACTGCACAGAAAAAAAAACGTGTGTTCTCTAAAGCAGCACTAAACTACACAGAGCCTGTAAAGTCACTTTAGTCAAAGGCACAACAAAACATCCAACAGCCTGCATGGTAAGTTCAAGCAAGTCAGACTTCTCACAGAGCAAAAGGACAGAAATCACAGTGTGTCAAAAATAAATTAGCAATTTGGGTCAAGGGACTAAAGAGACAAATATTAATGAGAGAATATAAGTGAACAGCATTGTTTGAAAATATGCAGTTGAATAAGTAAATTTTAAGTATACAATGACAGGCAAAGAAAGGTTTTTTAGCCAGAAACCACAGTTTATGAGTTAAGGACAGAAAGAACAGTGTACATAGTCTGTACCAAAGAGACAACTTTATTCACCTGATAACATAGTTTACATACCCATATTTATAAATGTAAATCTATATACATATGTTTAGATAACTACATATTAGTGTATCCAACTAAAGTGAAGGAGAACAAAATATACAACAGAAATCAAATAGTGTTTGCACAGAGATAAGAGAAAAATTCAGCTCTACATGGAATGGGGAATACCATAAACAGTCTGGATTCTGTATTTTCCTTTCAGTATTCTGTAAAAAAAATATTTTCTTTAGAAAGCTTAAAACAGACTTACTAACTTTATCACTATAACCAGAAAACACTTCCGTTAAAAAATTTCAGTACCTAATCTGTAACTAGACTTGGTGTTAGAAAAACTGTTAGAGTTTTATGTCAGATCCAACCTAGCTAGGGTCGTGCAGTTCCATGTGCCTAAGTTCAACCAAAGGGAAAGATGACGTTCCCAGAGGGCATATACACACAAAGCACACATATGTACTACATGTATACATGTATACACAGCTAGCCACATGGATCACAGACAGCCACATGGATCACACACACAGACTCAGAGCACTCACATGAACATAAACAGCAACAGCTTCATCCTCCCCTTTCTGGCTAAGCAAGATGAGTGTTCATGAATAATATATTTACACACATGTATGTATAAGTTGAGTCCTTCGACAGCCTGTTTCAGACCTGCAACCCGCCCAGCAGCTGCTCCTGGATCCTAGTCTTCCCAGTTGCTCACACCAGCACATACAGCCCCCAACTACAACCACATACACACAGAGCTGACAAGGACTCCCCTGTCCTTCATACTTGGACACTGGGGCTGAGGCTCTCCTTGGGCAGCCATGGAAGTGCCCTGGAAAACTCATCCTTGCCCATCTGCAGCTGTCCTCTCCTGCTCCTCAGGGTTACTCTCTGGTGGGCTGATGACAACTACAACAAACACAGGAATAGCTGGGCCAGGGTATTTTTTGGGCTCCTTTAGTGTTCCTTTTAATATTCATCTTCCAGTAGAGATCATTATGATAACATATTATCAGTATTGTTTGAAGTGTTGAAATCATAACTGAAAAAGATTATCACTTCATTCATATTGGCCTAATGTTGTAACTGCAATTCTTGCATGCAGAGGGTTCAATAACCAGTATAAATGAATCAGTATAAAATGGAATTCAATTTAAATGGCAATTAGCTGTGCACACACACTTACAGAATGGAACAGCCCTTTGTGTTCAAGAGAAATGCAAAATGTTACTTTGTGGGCAGCCAGATTATTTGAAGACTCATATTTTAAGCCACCTTCCCTGATCATGTGTATTTTTAAAATGGTGAGAATGCTACATTGGAACATCCTGGTATGGGTGTTGAGCTTTGTGACAGAATGCAAAATAGGAGAGAAATGTCTAAATTTCTTTTCACATATACCATAGAAGAATAGTAATTTTTCCACTGCTTAGAATGCTCCAGGTTTTGCTTCTTCCCATTCCTTCAACAATTGAGAATGGTCATGAAAGACAGTAGATTATAAGTCTAATATTTGGAGTGGCTTTCAAAGACGGTAATACGTAAAGGGAAAAAAAAATCTTTTAAGGAAAAAGCTTCTGGTTCTTATAGAATCAGTTACATTATATACTGTGAAGCAAAATGGTTTTCATAGAATCATAGAATAGTCAGGGTTGTAAAAGACCTTAAGATCATCTAGTTCCAACCTCCCTGCCATGGGCAGGGACACCTTTCATTAAATCATGTCACCCAAGACTCCGTCCAACCTGGCCTTGAACACCACCAGGGATGGAGCATTCACAGCTTCCTTGGGCAACCCATTCCAGTGCTTCCCCACTCTCACAGTAAAAATTTTTTTTCTGATATGTAACTTGAACTTTCCCTGTTTGAGTATTAACCCATTACCCCTTGTCCTATCACTACGGTCCCTGAGATTCCCTCTTCAGAACCCTTATAGGCCCCCTTCAGATACTAGAAGGTTTCAGATACTGGAAGGCTACAGTAATAAAAACATGCAGCCTTCTCTTCTCAAGGCTGAACAGCCCCAACTTTCTCAGCCTGTCTTCATACAGAGGTGCTCCAGCCCCCTTATCACCCTTGTGGGACTCACTCAAACAGTTCCATATCCATCTTATGTTGAAGACACCAGAACTGCACACAATACTCCAAGTGGGGTCTCATGAGAGCAGAGTAGAGGGGCAAGATCATTTCCTTCAACCTCCTGGTCATATTTCTTTTGATGCAGTCCAGAATACAGTTGGCTTTCTGGGCTGTGAACGCACACTGAAGCTGGCTCCTGTTCATTTTCTTATTGACCAACACCCTCAAGTCCTTCTCCCCACGGCTGTTCTGAATCTCTTCTACACTCAACTTGTATCTGTGCCTGAGAATGCCATAACCCGAGTGCTTTAATGTATACCTGCATATACAGTGGGGTAAAAAGAGAAAATTTGCATTGCAATGCCTCCAAAGTGTATAATGTCCAGGGCAGCCTTTAAAAATACAAGAAAAGGGCTGAAAATGCTGGAAAGAAGCAATGAATCTCTCTGGACTCTATAAAAACATATGTAGCAGTAGCAGAAAGACTTATTGAAATACTTTTGTATAAATATTTTATGCTTAAAATGGTTCCAGTTCTTAATTATGCCCCTATCACTATTAGCTAAGCTTCATTAAGTAGTAAATAGCCATTTGTTCTAGCTGAGAAAATAGTCTAGTATTTTTCAATTTAGTATGTTTGGTCCTGAGCTAATATCTATGTAACAACTTCACAGTAATGTCCTGCCTGCACAGAATTTTAGGAGAAAATCCCATTGAAATCAAAGGGATCAGATATTAACCTTGACCTTGCCAGTATTTTTTTTTTTTTGTGCAGTTTATCAATAACTTGATCACTAGTAAACCAACCCCAAAAGAAATCTTCCTATAAGGAAAGATGAGGAAGAGTCAAATTATTATATTTTTTCTATTTTTTTCTATTCTATTATAGAGATTAGAATTCAATCTGAAGTCCAAAATCACAGTTTAGATTCTAATTTCTGCTAGTGACAGATGTTTTCCTTTATTTTGAATCATACATGCATGTGATTCTGGGCTGGGTAATTTTCAATTTATACAATTTATTAATCCTATTTTAAGTGAATCATAGATTTTGTGAAATTACATTATTCTAAGGGAATCAAAGTACATGATCCACCTGTTTGTTCAGAATATAAACGTAGATTAACCATTTTTTCAAAGGTGCAAACTATGAAAAATGAAAAAGGGAACAGTGTCTCAGCTTTTGAAGGGATTTTGAAGGGATAGTGGCCAGACTGAATTAAAACCCCTATAAGCATTTTTGAGAATTCATCCTGAACAGAGCTGGAGAATTCTAAAGCCATAATATTTTATACTGATGCTTATTTAATTAAATTGCACATTCATTAGTCATCAATTCATTTAATTGAACATTGTTTATTTAGAAGTCATGTGGGGCCAACTCTCCTCTAGGTTATATTGCTTTAAATCTCAGTAATATCATTCAAGTTAATGTTATTAATCACATTAATGATTTTTTTTTTTTTTGTATATATAAGTCTTTCAAGAATTGGTGACTTTAACTACATACTTTTTAAAACATATATATGTATATTTTAGAGGTTCTCTTCTAATATGATCTCGGTGCAGGGAAAGTTATGGAGCAGATCATTTTGAGTGCCATCACATGGCACATGGAGGACAACTAGGTGATCTGGTTAGCACAGGTATATGAAAGACAGGTCCTGCTTGATAACCTGATCTCCTATGACAAGGTGACGTGCTTAGTGGATAAGGCTGTGGATGTTATCCATCTAGACTTTAGTAAAGCTTGTGACACTATTTCCCACTGAATTCTGGAGAAACTGGCCAACCATGGCTTGGATGGGTGGATACTTCAATGGGTAAAAGCTGGCTGGGTGGCTTTAACCAAAGAGTTGTGATGAATGAAGTGATATCCAGTTGGTGGCAGATAACAGGTGGTGTTCCTCAGGGTTCAGTACTGGGGCCACTTTTGCTCAATATCTTTATCAGTGATATGGATGATGGGACCTCTCAGTTAGTTTGTGGATGATACAAAATTGTTCAGGTTTATTAACCTGCTTGAGGGTAGGAAAGGTCTACAGAGGGATCTGGACAGGCTGAATAAATGGGCCAAGACCAGATGTATGAGATTCAGCAAGGTAAAGTGCTGGGTCCTACACCTGAGTCACAAAAACCCCATGCAAAGCTACAGGTTTAGGGACAAGATGCTGCCAATTTACCTCATAGAAAAAGAAGCTGGGGTGCTGGTCAACAGCCAGCTGAATACGAGACACTAGTGTGTGCAGGTGTCCAAGAAGGCCAACAGCATCCTGGCTTGCATCAGAAATAGTGTGGCCAGCAGGGCCAGGGAAGTGATTATCCCCCTGTACCCAGCACTGGTGAAGCTGCACCTCAAATACTGTGTTCAGTTCTGGGCCCTCACTAGAAGAAAGATATTGAGGTGCTAGAGCATGTCAAAAGAAAAGCAACAAATTGGTGAAGGTTCTAGGGCACGAGTCCTGTGAGGAGAGGATAAGGTAACTGGAACTGTTTAGCCTCTAGTAAAGGAAGCTCAGGGGAGACCTTATCTTTCTCTACAGCTACCTGGAAGGAGGTTGTAGTGAGGTCGGTGTTGGTCCCTTCTCCCAAGTTAACAAGCAATAAGATGAGAGGTAATAGCCTCAAGTTGCAAGAGGGGAGGTTTATATTGGGCATTGGAAACCTTTCTCCACCAAAGATTTTTTGTTCAGTTCAAAAGTACATAATAAACAAACAAAGAAATGAAACCACAGTACAAAACAGTAGATTTAATAAGCAGCTTTGCCCACAATGAACATATATATCTGAACGTTTCCTTGGAGGAAGTTATGTTTATTCAAAAGGCTATGAAGAAATCTTTTGCTCTTGCTCTCTCCACACACCTGTAAACGTCAGTATACCGGCAGCAAAACTTACTAAAATAAACAAATAAGAGAAAAGAGAATTTTCTTTCTTATAAAAAAAAACAGATTGTTTGATCTGACATAAAATGAAGACTAGGGTGGCTGGGGGGTGGGATTTTATATTTTTTAAATTAATAACAATAGACTGAGGAAGGGGCACAGTGTTGGTATCGTAGCTACTGATTTGTTCTGGTTAATCTATGGATCTACTTTCACATTTTAGTTACTGTTTATTGTGTATCATGCATCATGTAAACCATCTTTATATCCTTGCTTCTGCTTTTGCAGCATTCCATAACATTGTGCCTGGACTACTATAGAATGTGTGTGAAACAGTAGAACCTAACTTCTACTCTTGCAACTAGGCTCTAACATATCATAAACAAATCATCACAAAGCAAACAGACCTGCATTTTTAATCACAACCTCTAATAAATCTTTTTACTCATCATTTATTTACCACTGATTACCAGGAGAAAGCATTTCTGTGATTAATAAATAGCAAGAAAAATAACAGGCAAGACAAAGATGTGACCCCACAATTTTTCAAAAATATGCATCAAAAAAGTCACATAAATAGATGTGAAGATCTGAAGATTGAAACAATTGTTATGAAGCATGTGGGAAAGCAAGAATGGTCTAAATTTACACTCCTTAACTTCAGACAATAAAGAGAAATAAAACAGCATTTATATTCAAAACTTCTTATTGCTGAGACATATTGATAGCTACTTTCAGTCATGATAAAACATCCCATTTCAATTCCACATCATAAATATTCTTTTTATATGTGTCCTAAGGAACTGCAACATTAGACTGTTCGATAAATTTTTGGATACTACACCTGCTCTTGTAAATTACTACTGACTTTGCCAGTCAGTAGCTGTTAGCCATGAATGCATTACTACAGACTACAAAAAAAAAAAAATCAATAATATATCTAAATTTCATCTAAATATCTTTACAACACATATGAATGTCATGCTTCAAAACTGTTCAAGATGGGAAAGTGGTCATGAAAGCAGACTATGTGAATCACATTTAACAGGTGGGATTGTATTATTTATAGTGGAATGAAGTTCCTTCTTTTTACTCCTTAATGCAAAGAAATATACAACTGAACGTGACAGCAGATCAGAAATTAATATTGCTAATTTTACAACTTGAGCAACTATAACTTTGTGAGGAAATTCTTATATGTTGGGGTAAATATTCTATGATGGCAGTCTATAGTTACTAGATGTTTCTCTTTTTAATAACATTTTCTTTATCATTTGCGTGACATACCCAAGCTTGAGGAAATTGGTCACGGAGAATTTCTTTGGTCTATGAAAAAAGCATGATCCCGGAGTTTCCTGAACCTGCCTCCTCCCCTGTTTTGCAGCTGCTAATAGCTTAGCAAATGTAAAAAAAACAAACAAACAAACAAACAAAAAAAAACAAAAAAAAGGGGGGTGGACGGTGGGTGGGAGGGAATCTGAATCTTAACAATGCAATATCCTATACTGACCCCTTGCCTCCCTGACTTGTATTGTATTTTGTGGTGTTTCTGCCTAAAGTGTGTCAGCTATTTCTGAGACCAAATTAGTAAAAGCAAATCACTTATACCAAAAAATTCACCAAGTTTTTATCTCAGAATTTTTGTTGTTTCCAGACTTGGTTAGAAGACTATAAAAGTATCTCGATACTGAGAATATCATGTTGGGTGTCAAAATGATATATTCAAAAGTGAGGATTATCAAAATAAGTGGTTGCTTCAAGTATTTGGACACCAGTTTTCAAATGCATGATCAGACTGTTTTACTCACTATAAAGTAGAGTTAGATACTGCATGCTGATAAACCAAAATTATGCTATGAAGAATTGCTGTATCTAAAATCCTTCATCTGATGCAAGAATGGGAATACTTCCAAACAACATCGTAAAGAAGAAAGAACACATTTTGCAGAGAATGTCTGTGCTTCAGAGTTCATGTGAGAAGGTGGGCAAGCCAGAGTTATGTTATAAAAATTAGCCTGTGGAGATTTTTTCTTCTAATGAGTGGTTAACATAGTGATGCTATGATCCACAGTGGTGCAAATGCTTACAGCTGCAGCTGAAGCATATTTAAAGCTGGGCTTTCACCATAGCAAGTAGCCTACAGCAGTCAAGGTATCTAGTTACTCAGAGGGTGCTGAATGATTAGTGAGAATTTTCAGGATTATTAGGAAGCTTTATAAGTCTTGCAGGATGTTAAAATGTACTAATTTAATCCAGAAAACTGTATTTTTAGAGCAACACATGCTATTAAATTCTGGCAAATGTGATAAGAAACTGCCGGATCAAATTTTAACTTAAAATATAAGGTACACAAGTAAGTACCCCCCTGCCCAAACTGTTCCTCTAATTCTCTCACTCACGCCTCCTGACACTCATAAAGAGTTCCACAAAGGCAAAACAGCATTCTGAAATATCTGCTTTTGTAATATATTTTTCAATATGCTTCTGTCTATGTCCATCTTACTATATCTTTCTAGCTTATTGCAAAATGTTTCTGCACGGTATATTTGATCCTTCCAAAAAAGGACCAAGTCTGAAAAAATCTATTTGAGTTCCTTTTGATTTTAATCATTATTATTGAGGATAATAATGTGGATGTCTTCCCCTTTGCAAGTCAGTAAGTTCAGCCAAAACCAGAACAGTATTACAAGTGTGAGTATGAATAAGGAGTGGTAGCTGCTTAGAATTTTAATTCAGGCTTCTACAACTTCATTTGAAAGGGCTTAGTCTAATCAATGGAAGAAATCTAAAAGAGGCCTTCTGTATCTCTCTGATATGTGGCCATGACAACAGCTGACACTGACACATCAAGTGGCAGCATCAGATAAATTATGTGACTGCTACTTGACATTAGCAAATAAATTCTTTCAGCGTATATGACTCAAAAAACCGCATGCTCCCCTTATTGTGTCTGTACTCTCACTTGCAGTAGTACAGCAGGGTGACTGCAAAACACATAGCAGTGATTTTACTGGGGCTGGACAAGCTTGCAAGTTAAAAGGCAGCCATCACTGATCTCTCTCAAGACATGTTTTCAAGCTCATGAAGTAACATCTTAGTGACATTAATGACCAATTAACATTAACAGCCATGAAGTTTAGAATAAGTTACTAATTTCTGGTTTTATTTATCTGGGATTTGTCTGTCTTTCAATATTTCCTTAAAACAATGAAGCCAGTAAAGACAGTATCCTCAAATCCGCCCCTCTCCTGCTAAGAGCATTAAACCAGTTCTCAGCTGACTGGCTTTGCAGTTGGATCAGGTTAAAAGCAAAGGCCACCATAACAACTCTTTTACACTTCTAAAAGATCTACAGACTTATTTTGAGTCTTTTTAATGAATTAAACTATAGAAACAGATGTACTTCAGAATATGCAAGTACGATTCACAGTGAAGTGACACTCCCACAGTGACCTTTAAAATGTTACAATCCAAGGATTTATGCCAGGATGTGAGTATGACTTTATAAGTATATAGATAGGCAGTGAACCCATCTTATTTTTGCTTCATTCCATGATTAACAAAGTTACAGAACATGAATTTAAATGAAGCAATGAAAAACACTGTTGACTTGTACAGTATAGGATAAACTGTTATATCTATACATCTTTAAACAAAGAATTCTTTATTTTTATTTTACTTTTAACTTTTTTTTTTTTTAAATTTTATCTGTGTTGGTGTCTCTACATAAGATTGTTTTTTATATTTCATTGAAAAAATTGACATATAGTATAAAATGTTTATATAAATAAATGTTTATATAAATAAAACACAAGGTGATTTAGCATTTTAAAATGTCAAATCTTTTAAAACCTATGTGTTCTTCCAGTCTAACTACAAAAGCAGTCGTTGCAGCCCTGCTTTTACTGCCCCTCTGATGTCTGTGAAAATAAAAATGTTGAATTTAAGTATGCCAAAAGCGGAAATGTTCCAATATGTTTACAAATTAAAGGACAACCATTGAGATGAATTTAATTCTTCTTAATTTGAAGCACATTAAGGAAAGAAGACTTTAGATAAATGTAACAAAAACTTTTTTCATGAATTCATAGTGCCTTAAAAAAAAAAAAAAAGGAATTTCTCAATCTGTCTTCTAACACCATTCTAATGCCAACATTCTCTCTTTTTTTTTACTTTATTATTTCCTCTTTGATAAGTAACTTGAATGAAAATTTAAGTAGCTTTATAATATTGAATTACTATGTGGTTATTCTAAAAAATACAGAGGTGAGTTCAGGAAAAAAAAAAATTATCAAATATTCTATAGGATTACAATGTTGATGGCCAAGAAACATACAAAGTTAATTGGACAAGCTTGTCCAATAAACCTCATAGCCAGTGATCATGATGATAAGGAGGAAATAATGGTAAAAAGAATGTGCCAGGACATAATCTTGTGCTAAATAATGAACTATTAAATTCAAACCTGGCCTTGAACACTTCCAGTGATGGAGCAGCCACAGCTTTGCTGGACAACCTTTGCCAGTGTCTCACCAACCTCACAATGAAGAACATATTATATGTAGGCAATTTCTTCTCAGATTATCAACTTCCTTTGGCAGGAAACATTCCTGTTAAATGTTCTTTAATGACCAGAGAAAAAGTAAATATGCAGTATAAAAACAAATGTGTGAAAATATGTCTATTTATTTCTATAATTTATTCATATTTATTATGTAAATAAACATGCATATAAAAATAAGCATACATTAATATATGTCTGCATACCAATGTTTCAATTAGCATTCTAGTTTATTAAATATGCTTAATTTCATCTTCATTTCATGTGGTTTGCCTTTTCCTCAGCAGGCTTTAATACGTACCAGATGAAAGACATTTCACACATGAATAACCGTTCTTTGGAAATTCTGCAGGTTCTCAAAAGTATCTATTCAGAAAGTAAATTCTCAAGTAACTGCCCTTTTCAGATACCTCAGGTACAGATTGATTCAAAGTTGAAGCAGTGTAAATGAGAAAGACAGGAAAGTAAAAAGTAGAAGGTGTAGACACGGAGAAAGGGGATGCTTTAAGATGGGGCAAGCTACTGGTATAATCACAGGTAGAGAGGCTTTTGCACAGAAAAGGCCTAAACTGCACTTTTTGTTTTCATATTTACACATCTGCATGTCATATGCTAGTTAGCTGTAAATATCTTTGGAAATAATTCACATGCCTTCAGACATGTCAATACAGTGTTACTTTGGATGCATCTGAACTGCTTTTTCTCTACCTGCTATAAAAGTCAGGACTCCAAACTCTGGAAATATTTACAGTGTGGTTAAATTTCATATAATCATAGAAATTTGGTCATTAATGTTTTCTCAGAGGATAAATGTATGAGTTTGTGTAGATTTTTTCCGAATAACAACAAAAGTACTTGAGGACAAAAACTATGATTGTTTGCATACTGTTCTGTAAATGTTTCATCAATGGGTTAATAATAACAACAATAGTTATTGTAATTGAAAAACAAAAAAAAATAGTATCTTCCTCTTTGCTTTCATCCTACTATTTCTATCAACATTTTTTCTAAAATTTAAAAGTCACTCTGAGTGTAAATTCCACCATGCAGAGTACAGCCACCTTTAAAATTATATGGCAGGATAAGAGAGGAGAAAGTTCTAAGGAAAGAGATAAAACAAAACAGCAAGCAATTTTTACATTACAAACACAGCTTCACAGGATAAAAGTTCTCGACAGAAACAAGATATAAAGATAAATCAATATTCCACACAGAAATACAATAACTTGTGGGGTGATCTACACTTTTTATTTTTTATTCATTAGGGTGACCTATTTCCTGACCTGTGACTCTGTTTCATTCTGAAACTAACGAGGAATGCAAAGGCCTTCTTAACTTTTGAAGACAAAACGTGCTTTAAGCCACAATGTGCTATGTATTTGATTCCTATTTGGAACCTTTCAGGATTGTTTCTTTCAAAACTGCTTGAAGGAAACAAAAAACACTGTTTTCTTTTGAAAAACAGTAAAGGAAATACAGTAATGCATAGTACATGCCATCTGACTGTGCTGAAAAAAATCACCTCTTACTCTCAAAAAAATGAATTATATGAAAAGCCTGGTATTCTTTTATATTTTTCCCCTCTGCTGCAATTTGCTTAAGTTTGCTTTGTTTTGGTTTGTTTTTTGTTGTGGGTTTTGGTTTTTTGTTTGTTTGTTTTTTAGGAATCTAGATAGTAAAAAAAAAATCAATCTCTATTTAAAATTTGTTTAAATCTCAGTTTTATTTCTTTTATTAATAGTGCTCTCCAGTTGATGTATGTACGTTCTATTCATTAGTAGTGGTCATGAATAAAATGCAAAGCATAAAATCTACTCCTGAGACTTTGGAAATTTTCAGGATGTGTGTGAACAAAGAAAATAAGAATAACATAACACCCCATATTTTGTAAATTTTTATATTTTATAGTTGAATCAACATTCACATTACACAGTCAGGGCATACCTGTTTAGTCATTTACTTAGTTGTCATGCACAAGGCAGACATACTATTTTTGTTTTATGACTGCCAGCCTGAACTTTCCATACAGTCTAATTTTAATTATTTCAAATTTGGAGAGTAGTGAGGCCAGTCAAAGATAAAGTTGAGCCTATGTACATACCTATTCCATACCTCTACATTCTCTATACTATTGTGAAAAAGGTGCTTCACAGTAAGAATAATTAAGACAAGAAAAGCCTTTTATGCACATAAGAAAGCTTTGCCTTTTTAACACTGCATCAGTTGGTCAGCATGTAAACCAGACATTTTTAGCAGCAGAGCAGTTCATTAGGAATCAGTGTTCTGTATTTTACCCAGAATTTCTTGCAGTTTGTTCCAAGACACTAAGCCTGGCAACTGCATCAAGCATCTAATCTACTGTTTGAGTGTTATTTTTATATAGCCATATATGCAATATTACTGCATGAATGTGCAGTAAGTGCATTTAATTACTTATGGCTATTGCACAGTTGTTCTTTAACAGCTGTACAGGAATGTAATGAGTTCAGTTTTTCTCAACATATGACTTATGCATGGTCAGTTGGGTCACATCAGGATTCTCAAACTTGCAGAGTTTAGATGAGCTGTTTTATGCCTGGAAATACTGGCCAACTCTTAAAAAAAAAAAAAAAATCCTTGGAGATGATACATCCAAGGAAGCCAAAAGCAAAATTAATCTTGTTTTAACAAGTGTTTATGTTCTGCTAACACATATATGCCTGCCAATTTCTCTCTGTAAGCGGTGGCTTTCAAAATAGTACTGACATTTCATATGGTACATTGTAAAACAGAAGAAAATATCTGATACCCCTCAGAGACTGAAATGGAACCAAAACAAATATCTGGTTTCATACTAAGTCTTAAATGACCTCAGTTCTTGTCTTCCCACTGAAAATCTTCTTTATAAAGAATACTGTACCTGCTCTACAAAAATGTACTTTAAACTCACACAGATGTCTATTAACTATTGTATAAGTGCTCTGACATATCTTCTAGAATAACTTCTGCCTCCCTGACATATCTAAAATACAGGAAAGAGCACAGAATGTTCTATATTTTGAGTCAAACATGTTTAAATTTGGTTAATTCAGTCAATGTGACACCTGGAAAATCCTGAACAAATGCCAAGGACCAAAAAGCTATCTCTGTACCTAAATCTTTCCTCCAATTATATTTATTTTACGTTCAAACAGGAGATTGAATACTCCAATACTGAACTGAAAGGTCAACAGTTCATTTCACCTGCAATCAATTCATTTGGAATTTTTTTTTAATATGAGGACAAGAAACCATGATTCCCCTATTAGAATGGAATCTAGCTCTAAAAAGGAGCTTTCAGGTACAGCATACTCAGCTTCATGGAATTTAAAGCACAAAGGAGGCAAGAAGTTTGAAGTAAATTAATCAAAATATGGAAATGAAGAATTCAGTATTGTAAAAGCTCAAATAAATTAACGTGTACCTGTATCTGTGTCATAATTTAAGCCCAGCCTGCAGCCCAGAACCTTGCAGCTGCTCCCTCACTCCCCCCCCCCCAACTTCCTTCCCCTGCTCCTGGAGGGATGGGGAGGAGAATCAAAAGAATGTAACTCCCACAGGTTGAGATAAGAGCACTCCAGTAACTAAGGTATAACACAAACCACTACTGCTACCACCAATAATAATAATGATAAGGGAAATAACAAGGGAAGAGAATACAACTGCTCACCACCCGCCAACCGATACCCAGCTCGACCAAGCAGTGATCTAGCCCTTCTGGGTAACTGCCGCCAATTTATATAGTGGGCATGACATGCTGTGGTATGGAATACCCCTTTTGTTACTTTGGGTCAGGTGTCCTGTCTCTGCTTCCTCTTGACTTCCCCTCCTCCCTGGCAGAGCATGAGACTCAGAAAGTCCTTGGTCAGCGTAAACATTACTGAGCAACAACTAAAAACGTCGGTGTTATCAGCGCTGTTCTCAGTCTGAAAGTCAAAAACACAACACTGCACCAGTTACTAAGAAGGAGAAAAATGACTGCTACTGCTGAACCCAGGACAGTATGACATTAATGATGTGTTTCACCCTGAACTATCAAATTCATTGACTCTAGATTCTGGGAAAGAAAGGGAAAGAAGAAAAAGGAAAGGGAAAAGGAAAGGGAAGGGACAATGGTATAAACATCTACGATTTTTACCAAGGATAATGTTACACAAAAACATAAACATATTTTAATTCTGTATAGTAGATAAAAATGCAAATGTTGAAGGTACAACAAAGTTTTAAAAAAAAATTAAGTACTCCACCAGCCCCCTCCCCAGAAAAACACTGCCACCAAATAATTACTAATTCTTGATGTTATTCAAACAAACCCAAACCTATGTTAACATTTTCATTTGGGAAAAACACTCAAATATTTCTCAACATGCCACAAACATGAATCCCTAAAAGGATTAGGTTAAAAGTCCTTTAAATATACAAGCATGTATACATATATATATATATACATATACACACACATATATATCTCCCCTGGACATATATATACACTAATATCTTTGTGTTTCTCTTGTTTCCCATTGCTCAGGAGTATTCCTTTTATAAATTCCCATGAATCTGCTACTTCTTTTATTCTAGAGATCACAATATGCTGCTCTTTTATATTGTAATTGGTTGAGAGGACAGTTAAACAGTAAGGTTTCAACCCATTCATCCCCCAGTCTGTATTGATATTGAGGACTTTCCTAACACAGTTGCTGGACTTTGCATTTGACCTTGTTGGATTTCATGAGCTTTAAAGGACTTTCTTAATATCTAATTTGAAACCATTCTAGAGTGCTAATTTTTAATCTGAAAATGTTAACAATAGGAAAAATTATGCCTGGTGTCACCCTCTGCTCCCCTCCTTACAGAAAGAAAAGTCTCAAGAATATTTATAAAGACCATGCTGCATCCTGAGATTTTTCTTTAAAACAAACAAAAAAACAAACAAAAAAGCCCGCAAAAATAAAAATAAAAATAAAAAAACAGAAAAACAACAACAACAAAAAAAATCCCCCAAAACCTTACGGAATTAATTAAGAAACCTGTAGAAACCTATAGCCTTCTGAAAAAATTATTAACATATCTGTCAGAGTCTACAGCAATTTTATGATTCTTTGTGTCATTGGAATTTCCTCTAAGAAAAGGCTAAGTAAAGTAACATGTGCTTAAGAGATACCACACAGCACAGTAACTTTAGCTTTATAAATCAGAATGGTAAAATAAATTTATATCACTTACCACTTACATATGGGCAATGGCATTCATAAAGTCTTGCAGACTGACTTTCAGTGCACTGGAGTACGTCAAGAATATAACACTTGTTTGTTTGTAAACTGTCCTTCCTTATTAGGAAAAGCATGAATCACTGCATTTTGGCTTTGAATATTGGAATTTTTAAAGATTATTAAAAAAAAAAAAGTGTTCTTTGTTTCTTTCCTGTATAAAGTAATTTATCAATGTAAAACAAGGCACAAGACATGGCAAGTTTATTTTATGGTGATCATGAAATTGATGATGTGGCTTGGAAAAGGCAGCAGACCGAGTTGCCTAATAGGAAAATGATTGACAGCTAATGCTTTTCATGCAGTTCGTCTAAACATGGTTTTCACTAAATCTCTACCCAGATGAATGTAGTAGCTGCAATTGTGAAAACGTAGAATCATAGAATGGTATGGGTCATGTAGTCCAGCCGCTCCTACTCGCCTTGCAATGAGTAGGGACATCTTCAACTAGATCAAGTTACCTAGATCTCCCTACAATCTGACCTTGAATGTATCTGGGGATGAAAGGGATCCAGGAAATTTTGCTACAGCTGCATTAAAAAGGAAGAAGATTAAACAGGCGTCTAGCTTCCCTGGTTTGTCAGAGGATCTATTTATGGTAGGGTTGCTGCAGGTTAAAGAACAGCAGGTACCAATTGCCAGCCTGACAGCCACCACCAACAATATTGTAGCAATCAAGACCACCTGGTTCCCATCCATAAACTGATGTGGCGATTGAAGATTTAAGAAGAGTGCTCAGTAAGTGCTTCAGGGCATTGAACTAGACAGGCAGGGGTACTCAACATAATACTGTAGGCCTACTCTACACTGAATCACTTCAGACAGATTTTAACTGTTGAGAACAATTTGATGTGTAGTTAAGTAATTGAAGGAAAGCAATTTCTTTAAATTTATCCTATAAATACAAAAGTACATTATAGGCCTAGCTGCAGTTACTGGAAAATACACTAGAGGAAAAAAAAACAAACAAATCCTCTCTGATTCCAAAGTTTCTTTGTTTTCTCCTTGAATTTTGGCATTCAATGCATGTGGTGCTCTAGTAAAACATTCATTTGTAACAGTCTCCAAGACAATTTTTAAATTGCTTCCTTTTGGATGGTGGTTTTTTTAGCTTGTTTGCTTTGGTTTTCAGTAATTCATGCTTATGTAGGTATGCTGCATTTGTTTGGCCTACTTACTCTACTATAGTGTCACATTCAACTGTACTGATGTGTTTCCCCTGTAATCTCCCACATTAGATCCCATGTATCAATCAAAAGAAAAAAGAACACTCCTGTGTCTTTGATTGTAGTCAGTCATTAAATCCCACATTTTTACACCCATTTTGATGTGGTGTTGATCCTGGATTTTGTAGACAGCTAAAATCTATCACTATTAATACCCCTTACTCCAAATTTCCATCTGGTCAATTATTCCTGTACCCTATTTTAATCTTGAGTAATGATCAGTGTTACAGTCTTGCTATTATATTTTTAATCTTACAATAGGAGTTTCTCTTTTGTTAGACCATCTTTATGCTGCAATACAATTTGTAATCCTTCCAATTAAAAGCTGCTCCCAGTATGCGCTGTTTCACTGTTCCTGCACAGGTACTTGCCAGGCCCAGGTCTATCCTACTCATTACTCTTCTTCCATCAGGTCTGTTGTTAGATACCAAGCACTCTAGTGTCCCATTTTATTTTTAGGATGCCAAAATTCATGTAATTCAAGACTAGGAAGTTTTACTTTCACCCACTCATTCAATACTGCATGGCCCAGTCAGCTGGCATTTAGGTATCTAATTCGTCTAACTTATTTATTGTAACTATTATTTTATTTTCTTTACGGCCTTTTCAGAAACACATTAAAAATTAGTCATATAGGCTTCAGTGCTGTCAACTCAAAAAAAGATTCTCTTCTGCGGCTGTCAGTTTTTCTCAACCAACAGTTCCCTGTGACCTTTTTAAGTTTGAGTTGTAACAGTCTGGTTCGACTAAAATTAAGGTGTAACCTTTCCTTCCAGATCAGATTTTTCCATGGGGCTCAAGAGTTTCTGCCGTGCCTGAATCTTTCCTCCTTGCATGATTACCGCTTTACATGCCTGACACTCTAGATCTCTAACTACATCCTAGAGGTCTTGTGTAACTGATAGTATTTCAAATTATGAAGGTCCTTGGCTTCAGCCTTCTGTATAGTATCCTGAGGTAAATTTCCAGAACAACGCTGCTATACTGTAACAATATGTACCCATGACTAATAGCTTTTCTCCTATAGCCCAAGTGCACCACCTACTTAACTCCCAAAGTGCATAGCCTTCATATTCAGGAGGCAAATTAAAACAATCTTTATACCTCAGTCCTCAGACTCAGTCTACATACTTAAGAGTAGCAACTCTCTAACTAGGTCTCCATTTAAGACCTACACTATTCACTTTTTATTGGGAAGCTTCCTCCTTAATTTTAACTGTATTGGAGAAGATTATTTTTTTTTATGGTTTTATTAATTTAGTTTCTTTTTTGAAGGACTTATTAAGTGTGCTCTACCCTGAACCTGTGCTATGTTTATTAAGCTAGTTAGAAAATGGTACAAACTATTCATTACCATAGAAAATAAAAATACAATGCAAAATGCAAGGTGGTACAAGTAAAGTCAGTCATTAATATCTTCATAACTATTTCCAGAAAAAAAGACCTTATAATGTGGAGGTTTTGTCATTTTTTTTTTCTTAGAATACTTTTTTAGCCATATATCTGCCAGTTCAAAAAAAAAGAAAAACATACTGTTTTTCAAGTCCTGCTTAAAACTCTCATCTTTACTTAACTTCTGAATTATCCAAAGCATGATTTGCCATTTTGGAAGCATATATCATATAACTTTATTTGGATTATTAAAAGGTCTTTTTTTTTTTTTTCCTTCATGAAAATATTTCTCAGGAAATATTTTCTCAGGAAATATTTCGATCGAAGCAGAGACAACAAATAAAATAGTAAAACATTCAGAAAATTACTGTTACAATTTCTTTACAAAAAGAAACAAAACCAGAAATAATAGATTTTTTTCTTGCTATGATATTTCTGAAAGAACACTTTAGAGTGTGCAAAAATTGGACTAATTGTCATTTCCAATTCTCATCACACAAGGAGATGCTGCTAGAAATTTCATTGAAAGCAGTTTGATTGCTGAGTATTATTGATGGCTTGGCTTCATGAGAGAAGATTTGGGAAGGGGTTTCCCCACGCTTACTACAAGCATGATGACTAAGGGCAATATGAGATAGGCAAATCTGGTTGGAAAAAAAGGCTGCTTAGGCATTCAGGATATTTCCAAACAGGAATGTCATCTCCTGGGACAATCTTGAGCAACCAATGTCCTGATCTGCCCACATGCAAGGTTGGATCTGCAGCTTCCAATGCACCTTGTCACCTGCGGTTTTGTCCCTCCCCTGTCGCTACAGGGCTTTGCAATTGTGAGTAAGCCCTTCCAGCATGTGCAGTGGACTTTTTAGGTGAGGCACAGCATGTGTGAATCTGGCCCTACCCTTTACACCTGAGGTTTATCTGGCAGGGCCCAGCTATGTATTATAATGAAACTATAATCCTTCAAAATATAATTAAAACCAAAATTGTTTAGGCTGTTGAGAATTACTGGAAAACTAAGCAAATCCTCTGCTCCTATATCATAAATCTGACTAGAGGATGGTGTCCTAATTACTTTTTAAAAAGTCACCAAAAAAAATATTAGCACAGAATTCCAATCCAATACACCTATTGAATTTCTCTGAAATATTATAAAATTTAAAGACTGACTGGAGTGTACAAGAGAAGTGGAGGTGGACATGATAACAATATGCAAACTGTCATGCAATCAGAATAACTTTCCAGGGAACAATGGAAATTAGTGGGGAAAAAAAAAAGCATGTTCAAGTTTAGGTTTCATTTGCTCCCATAGAAATACTTCCTTATTTTATTACTTAAATAGAAGTGAGATCAAGAAAAATTCCTGAAAGCCTGTAACTAATCAAGATTTCCATGACACTGTGTCTCTTACAGAATCATAGAATCATAGAATAGTTAGGGTTGGAAAGGACCTTAAGATAATCTAGTTCCAACCCCCTGCTGTGGGCAGGGACACCTTACGCTAAATCATATCATCCAAGGCCTCATCTAACCTGGTCTTGAACACTGCCAGGGATGGAGCATTCACAACCTCCCTGGGCAACCCATTCTAGTGCCTCACCACCCTAACAGGAAAGAATTTATTTCAAGATCTAGACACGGTGTCACCCCCAGTAAATACTCTGCATTGCCATCTCTATGTTTGGATTCATATTAAAGCCAAACCCATACGGTATAAAAAAATAGCTTGAAAATTAAAAAGAATAAGGCCTAAATTCCACTTAGGTACAAATTAATTTGACCTATGAATACAAATTGCAAGATCATTTCCAAATATATTCTCATATAGTGTATCAGTATTCTATTAAATTGTCACACAGTTATGTTGCCCAAGTGTCAACATCATTTTGTTAGAAATCTGTTCAACAAAGATAATTGTATAATTAATAAATTAATAGTATCCATGAATATTAAGGATATTACTAAATATATCTATAAATCAGTTCTGTGTACATAAATAAGTTTGATACCACAGTGACATAGCTTTTTTACAGTGCCTAAACGAACTAACACCTAATTGACTGCTTTTGTTAAATACAAATTATGACTGACTTTTATTATTTGTAAGGATACCAGTACTATTTAAAGGGAGAACTTGAATGTCATCATCATCCTGAATCACCTCTATATTAATTTAGTTACTATTACTTAGGTTAAATGTTTAACGATAATTGTAATATGCCACCCTTGTGAAGTATTTGGTGCGTAATGAGAAATGATAGAACAATGCTTTAGAACATTAGCAATACTAATGCTTTGGCTACTTCTGTCATTATCCTGTTAATTTATAATGATTTCTTTCAGTTAAAAATTTATCTTATTTCCTTCACCTTGCCTGAGTTTTTGAAGATTCTAACAACGTTGATCTATGGTCATTCTGCACTTGTAGATGTATGATTGCAGACACCAATCAATAACAGAAGAATGTATGACTAAAATCACTCAAACTCCCCCTGAGATTAAAGTACAAAAGTGAATGAGAAAGGGGAAGAGATGTGGAAGGCCTATAACTTCTGTGGTCAGTTGCTGGGCTGAAACTGTCTTCTCTCCCACAGGGACACCTATTGAGTAAGAACATGTTCTTATGCACCCTACATTACTAATTCATGCTAGCAGTTATTAGTGGTTATAGTCCAGTCATATACCACTTCAAGCTTGTTTTTGCATGCAGACAGTCCCTATCACTGGCAATCCATGAACCTAATTTTATCACGATTTTATATTAATGAAGGGTGTTATTCTGTAAACTGTTAGTCCTTCATAGGCACTAGCAGTCACCAACAGCAGGTTACATATTTGAATGAAGTGGGAAAATATGCTGAGGGGTCCCTCTTACGTTGTTGGTATGTTTCCCTGAAAAAGTCAGTTAAGTTGTCCTCTGCTCTAGCAGGACTGTTCAGTGAAAGGTCCCTATAACTGGATGCTGACAGACTTGTTAGGCTTGGCTTCCCTGAGATGCTCATAGACATATTTCACATGACAGGTATGCATACATATGCTTGTTTATATATAACTTTATGGATTAGGTAACTGGATGAGGCCAACATCCCTGGAAAATATACAGCTGTGAAAACCATGGATATCTTTATTAGTAGTAGTAATATGGTTTGGTTGGTTTTTTCAAATCAATTCCTGATTCCCTGAAATCATCAGGCAACAGTATCTCTGACAGATATGTATGTCATTCACTAAATAACATGGCCTATATTTTCTAAAGAATGGTTCATAATCCTTTAAAAGAATACTTATGCAACTAGAATCTGGCAGAAATAATCCAAAATATTTTATCTAAATGTTACCTGCCAGCTGCATTCTCTAAAAGGTACTTTTTCACATAGGACTCACAAATAAAAATAGATGGAATTTTTATTCTTTCAAGAGCCTTTTTTTAATAGTTTCCAGCTTTGAGAAGTAAAGGTCAATTTGTCTTTATTTGAAGTGATGGAGATCAATAATGTTCCTTTACCAATAAACCTTCAACAGAACAATCGTATTGCTTCCTATATCAGCTGGTCAACTACTGCTATTATCAATCCTACAATTCCTTCAAGTTTTATATCCTTAAAATTACTACTGATAATTTTTTTTAAACTGACTTGAGTGTAAGCTGTGGTTTTGAAAATGCAAGGCATTTATTTATGTTCTTAAATGCAAATTTAAAAATCTAAATCTTTGAATATCTTGGCTAATATTCCCTAGGGGTTTCCATGTCTTTCAATTGAGTCTTTTAATTAATATCTGTTTTCAAATCTGTCAAATTTAGTAAATCTAGTAATTTTTTTCTTTAATAAATAAAAATTAAAATTTATGTATTTATATGTATAAACATATTTCTAGTTATGGAGTTAAATATAATCATATAAGTTATAGCATGCATGTTTCAATTATATTATGAAATATTTATATTATTATATATTATGTATATTTTCGTATATAGCATATACATATATATAGAAAATATCATATATTATATAGAATCATAGAATAGTTAGGGTTGGAAAGGACCTTCAGATCATCTAGTTCCAACACCCCTGCCATGGCCAGGGACACCTCACACTAAACCATATCACCCAAGGCTCTCTCCAACCTGGTCTTGAACACTGCCAGGGGTGGAGCATTCACAACCTCCCTGGGCAACATATTCCAGTGCCTCACCACCCTAACAGGAAAGAATTTCCGCCTTATATCCAATCTAAATTATATAATATATAATATATATTAAATATACAATTATATATGCTGTAAATATACTTGTAATAATTATATAAATATAATTCTGTAAATACAAATATAAATACATACAATGTGTATAAAAATAAAGTTTATTGAATTTAATAAGCTTTATAACTTTAAGTTCTTCATTTAAATTGTTTTGTTTCCTTTACAGGAAAAAAAGAGGAAAGACACAAATAGATGTCTTTGATATTAACAGTCTGTGATGGTGGTTTTCATAGAATCATAGGATCATTGGGGCTGGAAAAGACCTTAAGATCACCAAGGTGTAAATGCCCTGTGATGGGCAGGAATGCCTCACACTAGACCATGTCACCCAAGGCTCTCTCCAACCTTGCCTTAAACACTGCCAGGGATCAAGCATTTACCAATGCTTTGGGCAACCTGTTCCAGTGCCTCACCACCCTCACAGTAAAGAATGTCTGCCTTATATCTAACCTGGACTTCCCTTGTTTATATTCAAAGCCATTACCCCTTGTCCCATCACTACAGTCCCTGATGAAGAGTCTCTTCTCCAGCATACTTGTAGGCCCCTTTCAGATATTGGAAGGCTGCTATGAGGTCTCCATGCAGGTTTACTCCTCTTGTTTCTCTTCTTTTTTTTTAATTTGTCCTACTGTTACTGTTCCTGTCCTACTACTGTGAAGAAGAGAAAGATTATGAATGTAAATAAAGGTCAGAAAAATCAGTTGCATTTTTCTTTTCAAATATGATTTTGAGCTTTCAAGTTTCTCTAAAGTTGCTTTCTGCCTTTATTTAAAGAGATTTGGTCAGTTTCACTTTATTTCCCCATTTATTTTCTTATACAATTAATTGATTATTTATGCATTGTCAGAACGCATTCCCTTAGTCCTGTATTGGTAGGATTAAGCACTGTCCTTTAGTGATAAAACAAAGGGTAGTGGCTTCAAACTGAAAGAGGGTAGATTTAGATTAGACATATGGAGGAACTTATTTACTGTAAGGAAAGTGAGATAGTGGAACAGGTTGCCCATAGAAGCTGTGGATGCCCCATCCCTGGGTCAGTACTAGGTTGTATGGGTCTTTGAGCAACCTGGTCTAGGGGAAAGTGCTGCAGCCCACGGCGGGGGGTGTGTGTGTGATGGAACTAAATTATTTTTAAGGACCCTTCCAACACAAGACATTCTATGATTCTACAGTATTAAAAAAAAAAAAAATACAACAACCAAACAAACCAAAACTTTTTTTTATTTTGAAAGATAATATCATTTGTGTTTTCCATTACACCACTTCAGACTTACAGGGAGATAAACCTGCAAATTAGACTCCCTGTACTTGGAGCTTAATACTAATAAAATTTGAAGGTGAACTATTTGCCTAGTATTCTTCTAGTGGAAGAACTTGAAATACCCATTATCAATTCTCATACAAGAGAATATTTGGATCCAGAGGATTTTAAAGCGTCCACTCTGTTTGAAAATTAAAAAAATAAACAAAACCAAAATAAAAGAAATCAAATTTAGTATCTGCATTAAAAAACAGGACAATATCCTTTGATGATGATTCCTCTTTAAGACTTCATCAGCTCAGTCATTTAACTTTGATATTTGTCACAGCCCTTGTCACGCTAGTTCTCACCAAGCTTATTAACGAGAGGTACTTCCTGTTAGTAATTCCTTGACATCCTTACTCTGGTATTCAAAAACCCCTGTACTCAGGTGTTCTGGTTTCAGCTGGGATAAAGTTGATTATCTTCCTAGTAGATGGTACAGTGCTGTGTTCGGGCTTTAGTCTGATACACACCGATGTTTTAGTAGTTGCTCAGTAGCACTTGCGCAGATCAAGGACTTTTCAGTCTCTTGTACTCTGGCAGTGAGGAGGGGCACAAGAAGCCAGGAGGCAACAGAGACAGGTCACCTGACCCAAACTAGCCAAAGAGGTATTCCATACCACAGCATGTCATGCCCAGTATATAAACTGAGGGGAGTTACCAGAAAGGAGTTACCCCTGCTCAGGTTGGGCTGGGTACCAGTCAGCACGTGGTGAACAACTGTATTGTGCGTCACTTGTGTTTGCTGGGTATTTTTCTCTTCCCTTTCCCCTTTTAGTTTTATATTCTCTCCCCCTGTTATTTACATTGGCGGTAGTAGTAGTATATTTTACTTCAGTTCTTAAACTGTTCTTATCTCAACCTACAGGTATAACATTCTTTCGATTCTCCTCCGCATCCCATATGGGGTGTGAAAAAGAGGGATGTGAGTGAGCAGCTGTGAGGTACCGAGTTACCAGCTAGCGTGAAAAGACATTAGGTACCTACGAACCGTCTTTGAAGAGATTTGGCAGTAAGGTATCTGGTAGCATGAACTCTGAGACAGCAACAAAATTTTAAAACCTCTGTCTTCAACCAAACATCAAACAAAAGAAATTAAACTCATAGGGCCCACTTTTCATTTCATTAGGTTGAAACAGAGTAAAATGCCAATAAAACAACAACATGTAGGGGTCATATATGTCATACACAAAGCACTGACTAAAAAGCTTCTGTGCAAACTGCATAAATAGCACCTGCTCGTCAGCTGTGGGATGTACATAAGCACAGTAATTTCAAGAAATTTTTTTTTCATATCTATCCATGAATCTCTTTATTTTTATACATTTTTTTTACCCAGAAAAAAAGTGCTTTGAAGCGTCAAGCATGGTTATGGAGAATTTTTTTCCTGATTTGTACTTTCATCACATGGTTTCTAGCATGTGAATATATGGGAAACCTCATGTTAAAAATATAAGCTCAGAATGTTACTTGATTCATTCAAACCAACATTCAGAGCCACAACATTTGGATCTTTTTTGCTTTTATCTTTACCTGTTATAAACACAATGAATACAACTAAAAAAAAAAAAAAAATCGTGTTGATTATTAAAAGCATGTCTTTGCTCAGTCTTCTTCCCAGGACACTTCATTGCAAACTAGCATTCACCTGAATGACTGCAGGATGTGGAAGTGCTATCACTTTTGACCATATAACTGCAGCAGTCACAGAAAGCTAAGGTGTATTAATTTTGAGATCTTTAAAGCACAGGATATAATAGATCTCCTCATATTTGATTCAGGAATTGAATGAGGCATATTATAATACTATTTCTTCTGCTATACTTTACATGCAGTCTACTGGCTGACCTATCAGTTTGTGTACCATCTGAGCTGATAATACTCTTTAACTTGTTGGTGATATTCTTTGTTTTCAAATGAGTGTTTTTCACAGTTATAGAATAGCTTTTTCTCTATATCGGATGTTTAAGAAATGAGGTAGAAAGAAAGAGGGTCAGGTGCATCCATAAACAGTTTGCTGAAAATGACTTTAAATGGCAACATCAATCCAAATTGGAGTTTTGTAATTTTTTTTATTCCCAGTCTCTGTGTGTGAGTGATTTGCTATGTCACTTGTGTACGAAGCTGGGCAATATTGATCACATTTCTTTCCCAAAAATTCATGAGAGAAAAATATGCTCACAAAACTGTTCTCTAGTCTCATGGAAGGAATAATGTGACTTCAGCTGCATATAATAACAGCATAACACAATCATATCATCTGGGCAAGTGATGGCTTACAACAGGGTGCTAAATTCAGGTGACATTTTCATTTTAGCAGAGAAGAGAAAAGGAATTACATTATTTTACTTAAGCATAGAAAAGATTTCCATTTTAAAATATCCTAAAACAAACAAAAAAACCATGAAACAGACCTGGAAGTTTGCACTATATGGCTGTAGTCAATACCTAAAAGAACTGTACACATGAGCATTGTTGTGGTTTAAATCCAGCCTGTAACTCAGTACCACGCAACCGCTCACTCACACCCCTCTTTCCACTCCTCGTGCCACGGGGAGAACAATCAAAAGATTGCAAACCCCACAGGCTGAGGTAAGAACAGTTTGATAACTGAAGTACAGTATACTACTACTACTACTAACAATGATAATGGAAATAGTGAGGGGAGAGATATAAAAGGGGAAAAGGAAAAACAAAGCCAATAACCACAAGTGATGCACAATAAAATTGCTCACCATGTGCTGACTGGTACTCAGCTCGACCTGAGCTGTGATCACTGCTTTCCAATAACTCCCTCCAGTCATGAAGCATGACATGCTGCAGTATGGAATATCCCTTTGGCTAGTTTGGGTCAGGTGACCTGTCTCTGTTGCTTCCCGGCTTCTTATGCCCCTCTTCACTGGCAGAGCGTGAGAGACTGAAAAGTCCTTGATCTGGGTAAGTGCTATGGGGCAACAACTAAAACATCGGTGTGTTATTAGCTTTATTCTGAGACTAAAGCCAAAACACAGCCAAAACACAGCACTGTATCATCTATTAGGAAGAAAATTAGCTCTATCCCAACTGAAAATAGGACATGCACATAAAAATTTACTTAATGGTTTATAACAGGCCATGTTGTCTCTTTATGCTTTTTATGTCTCTGTAGTTGATGTGTCCAAATCAGAAATTGACTCTTTATAAGGTCAGAATAATTAAGTTTCTAATTATTTTCTAATATAATATAAAAAATTAATGAGTATTCATTAACGAGTTCACTCCTATATGACTTTTTTGGTACATTCTTTAACTAAAGTAATAATATATTCCCAATAAATATAATTTACCAGGAATGATATTTTCATCCGTTATTTTAAATCTGTCAAAGAAGAAATTGCACTTTTGAGAGATAGCTATCAAGGATTTGGGTTTGAAGATCTTTGTTACCTCAGCAAAAAAATTAATAGCTAAATGAATATAGTATGCACTATTTGGACAGAGGAATATTCCTGACTAACTAGTTAGAATCAATTATTTGTTAGAATTTTAGACACCATATAGAAAACTCCACCTCTGCATATATTGTAAGTGGACTGAAAGATTTGCACAAAATGAAATCTTATTAAAAAGCTCGAAGTTAAATGGAGCACAACATCAAATGACATCCATCAGTCTTTCTTAATATATTTATATTAATCATATGTTCTGCAGATGTGGATGCATTGTTTGCAGCTCAAAGAAACAGAAATATCAAAATACAATGACAAATATTACCCTATTGTTAATTTAAAAACATGCCAAATAATGCAGGAAAGTAAAGGTTTTTTTTAGCTTCCTTACTACTTGTCTTCATTTCATTTTAAAAGGGATAGGTATGAATAATTATTAAGATTCAGATCAAGTCAAACCATCTTGATTAATTGTAATAGAATATCAAACATATGCCATGTTATCTTAAATATAATTCTTCAATAGATTTCACCTTTTATACAAGACTCTGAAGAATATATTATTAACACTGAAGCACAAAAATATGCTCATTATAGTATTCAATACTTATTCTCTGAGGTACTACAGAGACTTTCTTAGATTATAGCAGACTACAATGTAAGCTCATAACAAATAGTACAACATTTTATTATAAAGTACAAAATTTCTGATAAATTTTATGAAATGTTCATGTAATCATATGAAAACATCTGTATGTGAAAGTGGATGCCTGTAAAAAGATTAACATTTTATAAAAACAATATGCTGATTATCATGAGATGTCCTGGGTTCAGCAATAGCTGTCATTTTTCTCCTCCTTAGTAGCTGGTGCAGTGCTGTGTTTTAGACTTTCAGCCTGAGGACAGAGCTGATAATACCAATGATTTTAGTTGGTGCTCAGTAATGTTTACTCTGACCAAGGACTTTCTGAGTCTCATGCTCTGCCAGGGAGGAGAGGAATTCAAGAGGAAGCCGAGACAGGACACCTGACCCAAAGTAGCAAAAGGGGTATTCCATACCACAGCACATCATGCCCAGTATATAAACTGGGGACAGTTATCTGGAAGGGCTAGATCACTGCTCGGGTTGGGCTGGGTGTTGGTCGGGGTGTGGGGAGTGGTTGTATTCTCTTCCCTTGTTATTTCCCTTATCATTATTATTATTGGTGGTAGCAGTAGTGGTTTGTGTATGCCTCAATTACTGGACTGTTCTTATCTCAACCTGTGGGAGTTACATTATTTCAATTCCCCTCCTCATCCCTCCAGGAGTAGGGGAGGAAGGGGCAGAGTGAGGGAGCAGCTGCAAGGTTCTGAGTTACCGGCTTTGTTTAAACCAGGAGAGTTCTTTGTGGCGTCCAGCGTGGGGCTTGAAGGGTTGAGATAACAACAGATCTGACCAGAGTACGCCTAATCGTATTTGTGATAAGCATTCATTCATTTTTTCGGATTAATAGTCACTCATCACAATGCTGATTTATTGGCTTTCAAAGTTGTTGCTCTTGTTCTTGGAGTTTCAGCATGTTCTGCCTTACTTACAGCTGGTATCTGCTGTGTTAGTATTTATTGTCTGGCGGGCCTGGGCTAAGGTTCTTGTTTTGCTGTACTTTGTGGTAGTGACTTGTAATACAATAGACTCATTGATCATGAAACTGATCTGGTTTGCGTTCCCAGTGTGGTCATCACCTCTATACTTTGGGAGGTATATAATGGAAGTATTAAGCAATTACACATCATTTTTTTCCCTCCTCAGGTGGTCAACCTACGAAGGAGACATTCCATTACTTTCCCACCTCCCCCAGCAGACTATTTACAGAATCATTTGAGAGTTCTGAAGGTTTTGAACGGCCTTTGGGTACCCTTGAGACCTGCCTGCTGACTGTGATGGGGATCTCCGTGTTGGCACGTGTACAGAGTGTGTTTTACCCATGACCATTTCATCTGATCTTGAGAGTTAAGCAGAGCTGGGTTTGGGCCTTTTCTAGGGTTAGACAATAATATAGGAGGACCAAGAGATTTTCCCCAAGGCTGGACAGTCACAAGTGGCAGGGGTGTGTGAGATAGCATGGGCAAGTATCTAGTCCACTGGACCCCTCCAGTGCTTTGGAACTTCACCACCAAACAAGTGTAAAATCCAGAAAAATTAGTAAAACACTTAAATGAGGTGTGCTGTCATTCTGGTCATACCAGACAGGGACAAACCATGGCGACGTGCTGGGGCGTGGCCTGTGCTTACAGAGCCCTGTTCAACGCTATCCAATACCTTCAAACGGAAAAAGCTGTCTCTGGATCTGATGTCAAAGTAACAGATAATGCAGCTACTCCAACTCCAAGAACAGCAACTACACCAACCCAAGCAACAAATATAGCAGCTACTCAAACTCCAACAGCGACAGTGCAGCTACTCCAGCTCCAAGCACAGCAGCTACACCAGCCCATGTGACAAGTACAGCAGCTACCTGAACCCCGAGAGCAACAGACTGCACAGCTATTGGTGCTACTTACACCCCAGGCACAGTGGCTGCACCAACCCCAACAACAGATACTGCAACCACACCAATCACAGTGATAATCACTGCAGCTAAACCAGAGGACCAATTAGTGCCTTGAGCACTTCCAGGTAACTGGGGGCAGTTACCTTGAAGGGCTAGATGAATTCTTGGTTCAGGCTGGGTATCGGTTGGCAGGTGGTGAGTGGTTGTACTCTCTTCCCCTGTTATTTCCCTTATCATTATTATTATTGGTGATAGCAGCAGTGGTTTTGTGTTATACCTTAGTTACTGGACTGTTCTTATCTCAGCCTGTGGGAGTTGTTACATTCTTTTGATTCTCATCCCCATCCCTCTGGGAGAGGGGGGAAAACGTGGCGGGAGAGTGAGCAAGCAGCTGCGTGGTTAGGGGTTACCAGCTGGACTTAAACTATGACATAACGATAAATAAAATAACATACATTTATCTTTGTTACTTCTGATTTTATAAATAAAGTCAGGAATGTTGAGGGATTTTTATTTTTTTTTTTATTAATGTGGATTCAAAATCCTTACTTCTAAGGACATATTGAATTGTATCATGACTGAATCTGATGAAAGTACAAATTGTGATCTATGTATATATGTGTGTGTTTTAATTGCTAAAATTCTAATTGTCCAGCCTAAAGTTTGACGATACTCAATAAAGAGAAGTCTTAACCTCCAGTCTTTTTTTTTTTAACATAAACAGTTTTTTCCTATCTTTACTAATTGTAAGAGGAATAGGTACTAAAATATGTAAAAGGAAGAGACACATTTTCCTAATCAGTGGAAAAGAGTTGTCATCCCAGACTTCTGTAAAATATTTTTTAAACTGACAATAATAGACATATTTGAGATAAATGGAAATCAAAATGTATGGAAAAATAACATGACCATAACAAGAAAGACTCAAGAAATTTAATTGATATAATTATGCATTAAAATGCCATCCCAGTGATTCCAGTGCTTGAAAAGGATGAAATGTGATCATCACCTGGTTTGGCACTGAAGCCCGTGTCCTTCTGGGTAACTCCCAGTTACCCCCCAACCCGGGCATGACGTGCTGTGGTATGGAATACCTCCTTGGCTAGCCTGAGTCAGGTGCCCTGTCTCTGCTTCCTCACAGCTTCCCCTCCTCCCTGGCAGAGCATGAGCCTCACAAAGTATTTGGTCAGGGTAAACATCACTTAGCAACAACCAAAAACATCGGTTTCACCAACATTGTTCCCAGGCTGGAAGTCAAAACACAGCACTGCACCAGCTACCACAGAGGAGAAACATGACTGCTACTGCTGAACCCATGACACTATCTGTTAACAAAAACGTATCTCTGTTACATATGCATTTCAAACTCACCATTAAAGGTGATGTGTGAACAAATTATGAACAAAAGTTTAAATGTCAGTCCTTATATTCCAGTGTTTTCACACAGACAATATATAAACAAAATTAACTTTCATCATCCTGTTTCCTGTTGTCGTGTTCATTCTACGCTTTGCAGCAACAACTGTTTGCATGGAAAACCAACATTAGAAGAGCACTGAACTGCTTCACCACCTTTTAATATGATTTATTATGTGTACACCACCAGCATAGCATTGCTACCTCAACAAAAAACATTTAGAAGTACTGCTGAAGAAAGTCACCTGTACACAATTTTGAGAAACACTAAAAAAAGCCTAATTAAAAAAGATGCAAGACACTTTGTTTTTCAGGGTGGCGTGGTTTAAACCCAGTCAGCCATAAATCATGCAGTCGCTCTCTCACTCCCCCCCTTCTTTCCCTTCCCCTATTCCCGGAGGGACGGAGAGGAGAATCAAAACGAATGCAACTCCCATGGGTTGAGATAAGAACAGTTTAGTAACTAAGGTATAACACAGATCACTACTGCTACCACCAATAATAACAATGATAAAGGAAATAACAAGGGAAGAGAATACAACAGCCGACCGATAACTCACCCTACCCTGCCCGACTTAGCACTGACCGATACCTCGTCCAACCCCGCAGAGAACTCAGTCTTCCAGGTAACTCTCAGTTACATCCTGAGCATGACGTGCTGTGGTATGGAATACTTCTTTGGTCAGTTTGGGTCAGGTGTCCTGTCCCGTCCCTGTTTCCTCCCAGCTTTCCCTCCTCCCAGAGGCTCAGAAAGTCTTTGGCCAAACCAAACATTTGAGCGGTAACTAAAAACATCAGTGTTATCAACACAGTTCCAAGGCCGAAAGTCTAAAACACAGCACTGCACCAGCTACCAAGAAGGGGAAAAAAATGACTGCTACTGCTAAACCCAGGACACAGGGACAGGAAATTACTCGACTTCCATAACTCTTGAAAGAGGAAGAGATGAGCAGCACACCAGCCTCTGTGAATCATGCGGTACTGACCAGAACAGGGCAATCTGTTTTTCTACCAGCCTTAAGGGAAATCTTTTCTCTTCCAGCAGATTATCTGGGGTGAAAAAAATCACTGATCTCAGAGCTGCCCCACAAGCATTTATATAGTTTGAATTATTTACAAAAGTAACTTGTGCAATAGGTTATGCCCAGCATCCAAACAGATGTTCAGAACACGCATTGCCCCAAAGACATGTTGTTAATATTATGTGAAAGCCATGCTCTCAGTGGTAAAACGTTTGGTGCACATAAGAACACAACTCAGTTATAAACACATAATGATAGTACTAAATACAAATATATGTATTTTCGTGTATTTGTATGTATACATTCCATATTACTGGAATCATGTTTCTGACTAAAGCTGACAAAGTTCCTTAAGTTCAGTATACAAGCCACCTGCTTATGAATAATTCAAGAAACAGTAGAACTCCTGGTTCTGACCACAGTGGGAGACAGAAAATGAATGCCGGGATGTTGCAGAATGACTCTAAGAGCAGAACCATAGAGTTCTGGAGGACTGTGCAAGCAAGGCAGGGGGTGGCCCCCACAGGTGGACAGAGACCGGACCTGGGAGGAGAATGTGGAGGAAGCTGTGGGGGCTAACCAATACTGTTATGCCACGAAGGAGTGGCTGAATACCACTCCTATATATGTGTGAACTGCGTCACAAATAAACTAGAAGTTGCTTATCACCCATATTGGGTTGGCCTGTCTGCTTCTCCTCGCTGCTTACACCGGGACAGCACCTGCTTCCAAGAACAGACCAGTTCAGGAGAAAATCCTGTCTGCAATCAAACCCGAAATATAGTCACTTTCAGTTTCATTTTACCATTGTTAATCTTATGAAGTACTTAAAATTCTCTATCACATACTCATCAAGTACTCATCAAATCAGTGTGAGTTCAAGATATTCAAAACAAAAAAAAAAATATCAAGAAAATCTCCCATATGACAGTCTTCACCATGTGAAGAAAAGAATTTTCCAGATCTGCTAGGTTATGGTTGGATTCAATGATCTTAAGGGTCTTTTCCAACCTAAATAATTCTATGATTCTATGTCTTTACCTCAGCCCATAAACTTTCTTAATCCTCTTTTATACCTCCCATCCCACTGGGGGTCAGGTGGGAACAAGAAGCTTGATGAGTACTGGCTGTTAGCCACCCTACCACAATTATACTCAGTCTCCTACACTTAGTATACTTGATTATCAAAGTAAATGATCAAATTTCCACCCTGACTAGGGGCAGAAGCTGTACTGAAAACTTTCTCACAAAAAATATGAGATTTTAATTGGTGTTCTGTTGAAAAAGCTTTCTCCTCCTTATTAAAATAGACAGCAAAAAAGGCAAATGAACAAATATTTGTACTTTAGGATAAAGCAGACCCTTGATACAGAAATTTTCTACTCAAGTGCATCTTTCAGTCAAGAGACTGTTTTATGCTCTTATTTCATTTTACACCCTCAGGTTTTTGATGACATATTTAATATTTATCTATAACATATTTCACAGTTAAAAATGTGGTTAAAGTTGACATGTTCCAATCAAACTTCCTTTTTGACCATGTGGTGTTTTATGACATAGGATATTTCTTTAATTGTAAAAGTTATGACCTGTTTTATACAATTTAATAATGACAAAAAATATACATCACATATATTGAAGTAAAGAAGATCAAGGATTTCTTTTTTTTTTTAAGTGTCATGGGGCGTGGCTTATAGACCAGGGTTTATTTTTATAGAACATATATTGAAAACAATATATGTGCTTGGCTTATGACTTGCTCTTCAATACAATCTACTCAGTGCTGTCAACCTTCTCAACCTGCATCTGTTCTTTTTGCCTCACACATTTTAAGAAAGAGATCTATTGAGAGCCCAGGCTAGATATAATCAATAACTATGGAGAATAATCCTAATGAAGTAAACTTCATGTCAAAAATACGAGGCGATTCCAACCTTGAAAATGAGTATCATCTCCAAAAGTTGTGTCTTCTACTGGTTTCAGAAGCATTAAGAGCAAAGGTAATGATGCTAGATCATTCAGAATTAAATGCAGTCCACAGATTAGCAGTTACTATCGCAAGGTTGGAAAAATCTGAGCTAGAAAGATGTTCAAATGTGAAAAAATTAATAATGTTCTGACAATCAAAGGGTGAAAGAGAATTCAGGGATCAAAAGAAATAAGTAAAAGAAGTCCTTCCTGCCCCCCCCCAGAAAACCCAAAGAACACCAATACTAAAAATCCAAATGGCTTGGGTAATCATTAATCTAAGAATTCCTGATGAAATAGTATGTCTTGTCCTGAGGCATAAAAAGTGAGAAATGCATTTTTACATGTTTACCATTTCCTGCAGGCAGGCAGTGATAGTTCCAATAGCCAGGAGTCCTATTTGCATCCTTAGTAGATCCTCACATTAGAGGTAAGATGATAAAAAAGAGGAAGCAACAGAAATTTGAAAGGTTATTAGGGGATTTAGTCAACAGAAATTTTCTTCTACCTCTATGTATTCTAATGTCAAACTTACTGTGTATGCAAGGAAGGTGATAGAGCAACCTAAACGCATGAATTTTCTCAAAACCAACAAAATATATTTACTCAAAAGTTTTAGTTTTTATATCTAAAGTAATATATATCTAAAGAATGTCATATACTACTGTAAGAGTTTTTTCACTCTGAATGGCTTAAGACTCTGTAATACTTTTATTATAGTCGCCAATATCAACAAGAATCTGATTTGTACAATACTGCCTTTCTGCAAATACCATAACTGAAAACACGTTATACTTAGGGTTCCAGAACTTAATGCAGAATTGAAATCTAGAAAAGGTAACAGGTTAAAATTCATCTTCTGTTCTTTCCTGGCTGCATATGCCTCTATTTCAGGGTATGCATTGTATATTTATTGTATACGATGTCAAAAGAAAAAAGGCATTATACCCATTTCATCAAAATAATTAAGCTTATGTCTTATTCTAACGTCAGTCATCAGATATTAATGATACTGTTCAATGTTCTAAATTTTATCTTTATTTATGATTCTGTCAATATTTCCATGCAAGACTATAGTTCTGAATACAATTCCTTGGTTTTATGAATGAATAGTTAAACAATTTGGGCTAGTGTCAGAGAATTATCCCCCCTGAAAATGCCAGAACTTAGAATTTACTATTTTATATTCTCAGAGCAGGAAAAAAAAATTGCTGGAGCATGAAGCCAAGAAAAATCCAGCAGCAGCTTTGAGTAATCCCTGAGCCCTTTGTTTAAGCTGAACAGGAAATTTCAGGGATGGGTGAGAAAGTAAAATAAATGAAAACTGACATTCATCAGTTAAATTATGAATGCAAAGTACATTACAAATCTTTTTAATTGGGTGTGCAGAGCAGTGATTCAAAAGCTAATGTGGATAGCAAAACCATTATATAGTAGATACTGATTTCAAGAAGAAAAGCAGTTTAGACCAGTAGCTACAGTCCCAATGTTTGTGTCAAAAGGAAATTTAGTGGTAATTAATATGACTGTTATCCTTTGCAAATATAAGCTTATAGCACAGAGCTGAGCTGTTTTTACTCTGGAATGTGGCATCGGTATGAATTTAGAGCTTGAAATGGCAAAGAGAAGCTTAATGTTCAGATCTAATTATGAATGTATGTGTAACTGAATAATTATTCATTCACATGATAGATTAATGTCTCTGCATCCAAATGTACTTGGGATGACTTTTGTGAATATCTTAGAAAACATACATACACTAACTTCTTGTTTCATTAAGATTTATACTGTAATGCCTTACGATACAAACACACAGACATATATACGCCCCCAGCCCCAGGCACTTTCTAGCCTTCAATCTTGATATTTTACTGGAACACAAAGAATAAACACGTGAATATTTAAGCTACTTTGTCAGCTTGACCCTTTTCAAGTTAGCTTGCCAGTGAAACTGTCTTTCAAAGATATAATGACACATGTTAACCATCAGTGATGAACAAAATTGTTTTTTCAAATATTGTTAGGCTAATTTAAAATTTTCAGTGAATTAAATTTTGACTCTGACATAGGTGCAAAGAAGTTGGGTAAAAGCTTTTGATTTTGCTAGGCTTATTTGAATAGAAAACACCTGTTGATCAGACTGCAGCCCGTCAATATGACTGAGCAAGTTTTCATATACCTAGAAAAATAATCACCATGTAACCACAAGAGCACTAAGCTGAAAGCTGCAAACTGGGTAGGAAACTAAGTCAATATAGTTGATGTTGGCTTAAGGTTTCTAAAGACCCCTTCTTGTGTTTTTGATTATTATGATTCTATCAGTATTCCATGGTTAGGTCCTGAAATGTCTATCTACATTTTTAGGTATCCTTTTGGATACCTAAGCCTAGCCTGAGTATGCCTATAAAATTTCAGTCCATGGCATTGGTTCTAGAACTAACACAATATCTGCAGCTCAGAGTCATTCTAATAACAAGGACTTATGTAAAAATCCAATCCGGAACCCAGAGGCATGTTAAACTTTTAAGTACCTGGGTGAAATAGTTAGATTTAAAGCAAACACAAAAGCAAAAAGCAATCAAAGCAAACAAACAAAAAAACCCACTCCAGAGATCAAATACTTCAATCATTTTTAAAAATATATTTATGTGAAATCAAATACACTAAAGTATAAAGCTTTAAATGAAATCCCAAATTTTATAATACTATATAATGGACATAATATATTATTCCAAACAAAATATTCCTCCTACAAATAATCAATGCAAAACCAAAAAGATAGACAGTTCTGAAAGAACAGTAGAAAAAGATCAAAAAGTTGGGAGGATTGAACCATAATCTCTCTGGCTATTACCAAATATATTTGAGCCAGAATGTACTCCAAATTCTTGTATCATATCCATCATTATATTGAATGATTACTGTAGTGCCTTTTCCTTTTATATTATTTCCTCCTTTCCTCAGGACAAAAGTGTTTTGCCTCTCCTCCTAATACGCAGCCAGGTCACGTGAAGTTATACTTTCTAATAAAATTCGCAACTGGTCTGTGTGAATTAAGGAGAAGGGCTAGGATGCAAACTATTGAATTACGAATGTAAATATTTATTTATGTACGTGAGGTGTCCAGACATGTTGGAACACCCAAAATGCAATTTTACACTATTTTTTTTAATCTTCCAAAGGTTCAGGTACAATGTTATTTGTCTAATCAGTAACACCCACAGTACCAATTAATATTCATAGTAAAACTTTGTAAAGAAACCACATTTTTGCAGTAATCTTGCCACTTGCTTATGGATCTAGAAGTCCCAGAAGTCAGACTTTCTATAGTTCCTTGGCTATAATGCCCGCCAGCACTGGGAAGGTTTCAAAGATATACTAAAGGGGCTGGGATGCTGGCACTGTCTTGGCTTTCCAGTGGTATCCTGTGGACGTCTCTATCTTCCAAGAAGCATATTTCCTGGGCTGAACTGTCCTTAAGCTTGTTTTACTTATATAAAATTCTACTCTCATTACATTAAGGTGTATAATAAGTATGTGTTAACAAAGTTAACATACTTTCATACTATAAAGACTGATTGATGCAGTGGTTAGGGAAGGGGATTTTCTTAACAACTTGTAACAATGGAAGTTGCTGTAGTTTATTTTCACAAGGTTTATAACTTGAAAATTTATTTTGAAAAAAGATTACTGTTCGTGACTGTTATCAAATGAAGCTGTCCAAACCAGTAAATCTTAAGTTAGGCTTCTGTCCTGATGTTGTGTCAATTGCATATTGTTAGACTGCTTTCTGATCAAAGAAGCTTGGGGTAGGGAGGGTTATTGTTCCTTGATTTACATAAAGAAATGTGAACCTCATTAGTTAAGATCATCTACTTGAAAACAAAATCTGCCAGATCTGAAGACAAAATGTTGAAAAATGCGCCAATGTATATGCATGATCATACAATGTGTTTGAACTAATCAGTCATAGATGAATACGAAATAGAATATGAAATAGCCTGGGCTTGGTTAACAGTATATGGTATATTGTAATAGCATGACTAAAACAGTTTATGCAAAACCAGATTTAATTAAAGTAATTATTGTTGAAATTACTGCAGCATTACAAAGATATATTCATTGGAAAGATGTTTAAGACATTAGCTGAACATCAACATCTTCCTAGTATGTGTTCTTAATCAAGAGGATATTTATTGTGCAGCACTACTTTTTATTTCCTGAAGAAGTTGGGGCTTGTTCTTTCTCTCTCTCTGTCTAAAAAAACTATTGCTATAACTACTACTACTACTATTACTACTACTATAATTATGATTCTTATTATATTACTATCAATGTTATTATGATCATTATTTTATTTTAATTATTATACTGTTTTTATCTCAGCCCATGGGGTTTTATAGTTTTTTCAGTTCTCCTCCCACCCCCACCCACCTCCCTCCTCCTTACCCCCATTACACTGGTGAGAGGGAGGAAGTGAGCAAGCAGCTCTGTGGTCCTTAGTTGCTGGCTGGGCTTAAACCATGACAAAGTCATAAATAAAAATCATAAATAAAATAAAGCAAATGTTTCCATATGTATGACAACATCATATGAACATTTATAGATACCTACTGCTCTATCTGGGTATGTTTAGTGTCTCTAGATGTTTACCAACACAAAATATTCTTGATTTAAGATTACAGTAAATTCCTATGCCGCTAACCACATGGAGAGTCACCAGAGAGCACAACCAGAGAGCTTTGAGTCACGTGGAACATTTCTGACCTATGTCTAAGACAGATTAAATTTGTACCATCAAAGCTGATATACTGCAATTCTTATCTAAGAGTTTAGACTCCAAATTAGACTCTGAAAGTATTGCCACGTATGAAAGAAGTTACATATACATAAAATTATAGAAGTATATATATTTATAGTCATAGGAATAAACAGCCCAGATCCAAGACAAAATCTTATAGGTCCATAAATGCAATACATCCAACTTATTGACACCAGTTTCCCCATCCCTACAATGTCATTCATAGTAACACAGTTCTCAGGAGTTGATTATGTAAGAAAGGCAATGTATTTGAATAGATCACAGGTCAATTCAGATCAATATAGTTACTTAAGAACTAGCATATCCCTATAAGACCTCCTGAGGAACATTCATGCTACTTTGTTGTGTACCATATGTTAGGGTTTGTGAGGTTGGGTTTCTGTTTGTTTTTTTTTTCTATTTTTCCTCTATATTGTTTCAAAGCTGATTTTAGGTGTCGCAAAATAGTTTTTGAGAGATTGTTTATTTTTCCAATTCACAATATTTGATTTGAGTTAGAACTCCCCAACATATGTAATTACAGGACCACTGCAACTTTTTTGTTGCACAAATAAAAGTGCTGGAGGATCATCTGATAAAATGTGACAGGATAACTAGCAGTACATTTTCTCTGGTGCCCAGCTGACTCATGACCACATGGTCTGTAGAAAAACACTCCCCATACCAGACTTAATTAATTCTTTATAAGATGGACAACAAAGTAGTACCAAAGTGAAGATGACTTTCCATAACAAGTGTAAACAGCTTCAGAGTTGCTATATCTATTGTTTTGCTTTAGGAAATTTTCAAAATCTTAGTTATCAAAGGATGGGCTTGGGCTTAATTTTCCAGTCTAGAGAATAAACCACATGGAATAAAGAATCAAATTGTCTAAACACTAAGACAACGCAAGTCCAGAAGTCAGATTGACAGAAATCTATCATAAGATTTCATCAACACTTAATTACTACAGAAAATGGATAATTCTATATACCTAACTTTGTTATCCAGTTTTCTTCAATTAATGCCAACCTAGTTTTGATAATCAAAAGGCTACTTTTGTTTCAGGAACAAATACAAACTCTTTCCCAGTATCCCACCATATTATTACCTTTTCAATAATGCAGCAACACCTATGATATCTCCTTTTCAATACGTTTCCAACATGTGTATCTTCTGTCTACATCTTTGAGATCCTATGGACTTTAACTGCTCTACCACCACTTTATGAGGACTGGTTGAGTAATATAACCTTTCATTACTTAGGTCAGATACCTTGTTTAAATTGACTTCCTGTGTTGATAATTCCCGTTTCTTACATGATTTACTATCTTTCCTCAATTTTTTGCTGTATTTTGAAAATGTTTTGGTTTAATTTTTCAAAAGTACATGACTTATTTCTTTTTTCTTTTACTATTTTTATTTGTTTCTTTGTTTGTTGTTGCAATTTCTGTTATTGATTCTTAAGAGATGATCTAAATGATTCTCTGCCATCCCGCCTTTTGGCATGAATAACATTTGCTGACAGTCTTGTCATTGCCACAAAATCTGAATGGTGGCAGGTTTTAACCTATCCGCTGTGACGTAATTAGAAATTAAACTTATGTTTAAAATGTGGCAGTGTTCACACTTAAAGGAAAAATGGACTTTCAGGGGAAGATGCAGCTACAACTGGCGTGCCAGGAATGTGCACTCCACAGCAGTTACCCTGGCAACATTGACAAAGGTTGGAGCAGAGTGGTGATTCTGCAGCCACGCTCTGTCCTAACGCCAGCAGAGATGGTAACTAGGTGGTACGAGAAACTGATAAGCTGCATAATTGCTACCCTGAGCCAAGAGCCTGTCATCTTTTGACAAAGTGCTGTACTTTTTGCAAACTTTGCTTCATTATAATGAATTTTATACATTATAATACAAAAGCACATTTCCATCTCTAATGCTGCCCGCCTCCAGAGTGAGATCACCCTCTCTGAGCATGCTTTCTGAATTGTTTGTTTTATATACCTTTAAAAGCGAAGTGAGAGAATAATAATAAAGGCGCGTATGACTAGAGTCACTCAAGCTACACCTTGAAAGTGAAAAATAGTATAAAATGGCCCAACAAAAGGGGAATATTGGGGGACGACATCATTGTGGACAAGTCAAGAAGAATTCAGTTAGCAAATTACCCTTGACTCCTGGGGTCGGTCAACGGCTGGACCTTTCTTCCCCCCTCATAGGGATGACTTTGGGTAAGACTTGCACTGTATTAAGTGCTTTCCCGGGAAAATCAGGAATCTCCATATAGAGTTACTTTTCACTTTTCACTTTTAAATTTTAAAGCCAGGCTGGCAAAGAAGGAAAAGAGTGATTTTGGTAGAAGGCTTGCCAGACTGGTCAAGGATGCTTTAAACTAGATGTGGTGGGGGAGGGCGGCATCATTCTGTCCCAGCACACCCAGTCAGTTGCCAGCACCTATAATATAATAAATGCTCAGAGCAATGCAGAGATATTCCAGCCACTCCAGCCAATAAGCCAGCTTCATTTGGAGCTCGGGTCAGATGCCTCCCCTGTAGCATGGGGAGCGAACAAGAGGAATTATAGATGTGTGCACATCTATGGGGGTATGATACAATAGACATCACAGAAACACGGTGGGATGGCTCCTATGACTGGAGTGCTGGGATGGAAGGTTACAGGATCTTTAGATAAGGCAGGCCCAGCAGGTGGGGATGGGGTGTTGTTACTTATGCTAGGGATAGCCTTGGTTGCAGTGATCATGAGATGGTCGAATTCAAGATCCTCAGGACAGTGAGAAGAGCGTGCAGCAAGCTCACTACCCTGCACTTCAAGAGAGCAAACTTTGGCCTATCCAGGAGCCTGCTTAGTAAGGTTCCATGGGATACAGCCCTAGAGGGCAGGGGGGCACAAGTCTGATATTCAAAGATCACCTGCTACAAGCTCAGGAGTGTTGCATCCTAACTAGAAGGAAGTGCAGCAGGAGGGCCAGGAGACCTCCTTGGATGGATAAGGAGTTGCTGAGGAAACTTTGGGGGAAAAAAGAGGCTTATAAAAGGTTAAAGCAAGCACAGGCAGCCTGGGAAGAATACAAGGATGTTGTCCGGGAAGGTAGGAACCAGGTTAGAAAAGCTAAGGCCCAGTTAAAGTTAAACTTGCCTAGGGATGTTAAGGATAAGAGGGAGGGATTTTATACGTACATAGTGAATAAAAGACAGACTACGGACAAGGTAGGCCCCCTCCGGAAGCTATCTGGCTACACAGGATTTGGAGAAGGCTGAGGTTCTGAATGACTTCTTTGCCTCAGTCTTGGCACTGGCAAAGGCTCTGACCACACCACCTAAGTCTTGGAAGGCAGACTCAGGGACTGTGAGAATGAAGACCTTAGGCCCACTGTAGGGGAGGATCCGGTTCAAGACCATCTTAAGAACCTGAACATGCACAAGTCCATGGGACCTGATGAGATCCATCCGCGGGTCCTGAAGGAGCTGGCAAATGAAGTCGCTAAGCCACTCTCCATCATATTTAAAAAATCTTGGCAGTCAAGTGAAGTTCCCAATTGTCGTGGTTTAAACCCAGTCAGGTAACTTGTTCACTCACTCCCAGTGAGTGGTGCCGAGCTGACAACAATCGAGGTCCGTGTCCCCCCCCCACCGGGGTTCTCCCCCACTCCCGGAGGAACGGAGAGGAGGATCGAAAAAATGCAACTCCCACGGGTTGAGACAAGAACAGTCCAGCAACCAATGTACACAAATCACTACCGCTACTATCAATTACAACAATAAGGGAAAATAACAAGGGAAGAGAATACGATACCACCGGCCAAGAAAACGAGCTCCACCCGGAAGCCCGCGTCCTTCCGGGTAACTCCCAGTCACCCCCCACCCCAGCCATGACGTGCTGTGGTATGGAATACCTCCCTGGCTAGCCCGGGTCAGGCGCCCCGTCTCTGCTTCCTCCCGGCTTCCCCTCCTCCCTGGCAGAGCATGAGCCTCACAAAGTCCTTGGTCAGGGTAAACATCACTTAGCAACAACTGAAAACATCGACTTCACCAACACTGTTCTCAGGCTGGAAGTCAAAACACAGCACTGTACCAGCTACCACAAAGGAAAAAAAAACCAAAAAAAACATGACTGCTACTGCTGAACCCAGGACATTATCCACCCCTTATTCCATACTATTCACGTCGTGCTCAGATCCCACATTTTCAATACACCATCTCTCTCCCATATATATACATCCATATACATACAGACCAAGAGGAAAAGATCATTTTCTTAGTGCATGGACCAATCCCTATAATGCTGCCAAGTCTATTTGGTCCATGATGTTCAAAGTTCATTCTCTGTTGGGATGATGGCTGGAGGGAAGTCAGGGCCAGTCACTGGTGACCTGGAGACATCTAGTTGATGGGCTATAAAAGTATTACACAGCAGGCAGCAGCATACAATTGAGTTCACTGGCTGTTTTCCCCTAAAATCAAATCCCCTTGAGGTATACATCGGACTTCCCCATCTTCCTGCATTACCCACCAAGTATATCCAGGTCCCTGAGCAAAAGCAATCCCACGAGTGGGTTTGCCTTTACCTGAAGCAGGAATTACCCAGACTGTCTTCCCCAGCAAATTCTTCATATGCACCACGGGAACTTTGTCCCCCTCTACAATATGTAAAAGTTCTGACTGGGCTGGGCCAGCCCTGTTGGCAGATCCTCTGGTGTTGACCAACCAGGTGGCCTTTGGTAAGTGTGTATCCCAATGCTTGAAAGTTCCCCCACCCATTGCTCTCAGTGTAGTTTTTAACAGCCCATTGTACCGTTCGATTTTCCCAGAGGCTGGTGCATGGTAGGGGATGATATACCCACTCAATGCCATGCTCTTTGGCCCAAATATCTATAAGGTTATTCTGGAAATGAGTCCCATTGTCTGACTCAATTCTCTCTGGGGTGCCGTGTCGCCACAAAATCTGTTTCTCAAGGCCCAGGATGGTGTTCCGGGCAGTGGCATGGGGCACAGCGTATGTTTCCAGCCACCCGGTGGCTGCTTCCGCCATGGTAAGCACATGGCGCTTGCCTTGGCGGGTTGGTGGCAGTGTGATATAGTCAATCTGCCAGGCCTCCCCATATTTATACTTCAACCATCTTCCTCCATACCAAAGAGGCTTTAACCGCTTGGCTTGTTTAATTGCAGCACATGTTTCACACTCATGAATAACCTGGGCAATAGTGTCCATTGTTAAGCCCACCCCTCAGTCACGGGCCCATCTATATGTTGCATCTCTGCCCTGATGGCCTGAAGTGTCATGGGCCCACCGGGCCAAAAATAATTCACCTTTATGTTGCCAATCTAAGTCCATCTGAGCCACTTCAATCTTAGCCGCTTTATCCACTTGTTGGTTGTTCTGGTGTTCCTCAGTGGCCCGACTCTTGGGTACATGGGCATCTACATGACGTACCTTCACCACCAGGTTCTGCACCCTGGCAGCAATATCTTTCCACAGTGCAGCAGCCCAGATGGGTTTACCTCTGTGTTGCCAGTTGCTCTGCTTCCATTGCTTCAACCACCCCCACAGGGCATTTGCCACCATCCATGAGTCAGTACTGAGGTAAAGTACTGGCCACTTTTCTCGTTCAGCAATGTCCAGGGCCAGCTGGATGGCTTTCACCTCGGCAAACTGACTCGATTCACCCTCTCCGTCAGCAGTTTCTGCAACTTGTCGTCCAGGACTCCATACAGCTGCCTTCCATCTCCGATGCTTTCCCACAATACGGCAAGAGCCATCAGTAAACAAGGCATACTGCTTTTCACTTTCTGACAGTTTATTATATGGTGGGGCCTCTTCAGCGCGTACCACCTCCTCCTTTGGTGACATTCCAAAATCTATGCCCTCTGGCCAGTCCATGATGACTTCTAGAATGCCTGGACAACTGGGATTCCCTGTTTGAGCTCGTTGTGTAATTAGTGCAGCCCATTTACTCCATGTAGCTCGGTTGCATGATGTGTAGAGGAGACCCTGCCTTTGAACATCCAGCCCAGCGCGGGCAACCGGGGTGCCAGGAGGAGCTGTGCTTCAGTGCCAATCACTTCCGAAGCAGCTCGAACCCCTTCATAGGCTGCCAGTATCTCTTTCTCAGTTGGGGTATAGCTGGCCTCAGATCCTTTGTATCCCCGACTCCAAAAGCCGAGGGGTCGACCTCGAGTCTCCCCTGGAGCTTTCTGCCAGAGGCTCCAGGTAGGACCGTTCTCCCCAGCTGCAGTGTACAGTACATTTTTTACATCTGGTCCGGTCCGGACTGGTCCAAGGGCTACTGCATGAACTATCTCGCGTTTAATTTGCTCAAAGGCTTGTTGCTGCTCAGGGCCCCATTTAAAATCATTCTTCTTCCGGGTCACATGATAGAGAGGGCTTACAATCGAACTGTAATTCGGGATGTGCATTCTCCAGAACCCCACTGCACCCAAGAAAGCTTGCGTTTCTTTCTTATTAGTTGGTGGAGACATTGCTGTTATCTTGTTGATCACATCTGTGGGGATCTGCCTACGTCCATCTTGCCATTTTATTCCCAAAAATTGAATCTCCTGTGCAGGTCCCTTGACCTTACTCCGTTTTATGGCAAAACCGGCTTTCAGCAGGATTTGGATTATTTTCCTCCCTTTCTCAAAGACTTCTTCCGCTGTATTGCCCCACACAATAATGTCATCAATGTATTGCACGTGTTCTGGAGCTTGCCCCTGTTCCAGTGCAGTCTGGATCAGTCTGTGGCAAATGGTAGGGCTGTGTTTCCACCCCTGGGGCAGTCGGTTCCAAGTGAACTGGACGCCCCTCCAAGTAAAAGCAAACTGTGGCCTGCACTCTGCTGCCAAAGGAATTGAGAAAAATGCATTGGCAATATCAGTCGTGGCATACCACTTGGCTGCCTTTGACTCTAGTTCATACTGAAGTTCTAGCATGTCCGGTATGGCAGCACTCAATGGCGGTGTGACTTCATTCAGGCCACGATAGTCTACTGTTAGTCTCCATTCTCCATTAGACTTTCGCACTGGCCATATGGGGCTATTAAAGGGTGAGCGGGTCCTGCTGATCACCCCCTGACTCTCCAGTCTACGGATCAGCTGATGGATGGGAATCAGGGAGTCTCGGTTGGTGCGATATTGCCACCGGTGCACTGTTGTGGTCGCAATTGGCACTTGTTGTTCTTCGACTTTCAGCAACCCCACAGCAGAGGGATCTTCTGAGAGACCAGGCAAGGTGGACAGCTGCTCAATTTCCTCAGTCTCCAAAGCAGCCATACCAAAAGCCCACCGGTACCCTTTTGGGTCTTTGAAGTACCCTCTCTTGAGGTAGTCTATGCCGAGGATGCATGGAGCCTCTGGACCAGTCACAATAGGGTGCTTTTGCCATTCCCTTCCAGTCAGGCTGATTTCAGCCTCCAGCACAGTCAACTCTTGGGATCCTCCTGTTACTCCAGAAATATAGATGGATTCCACCCCTTGACAGCTTGATGGCATCAGGGTACACTGTGCACCGGTATCTACTAGAGCCCTTATACTTCTGTGGGACTGATGTGCCAGGCCATCTGATCCACACAGTCCAGTAAATCCGATTGTCCCCTACCTCCACCTGGCTGGAGGCAGGGCCCCTCTAATGGTCGTCACAGCGTTGGACACTTAAGTCGTGGTGAAAGGGATTATTTTTCGTTATCACAGGAGCTGGAGTAAAATCAGCTCTTCCATTCCATCTGGGAAACTGCTCACCAGAGACTGAAGCCGTAGCTCTCATGGGACGATCAGTCTTGGCCCTTGCCCCCCTCTTCAGTTCACTCACCCGTTCCTCCAAAGCTGAAGTAGGTTTTCCATCCCACTTTGTCATGTCTTCTCCGTGATCCAGCAGGTAAAACCATAGGGTACCCCGTGGTGTATACCTCCTGTATCTCCTCTCTTGAACAATAGGACACCTTTTGTTAATAGCTGAGACGTGTGTTGGTACACGTGAGGAGCTGGATAAATCAGATAGATCGTCCCTCAATTGTTCGAGGTCCTGGGACAGTTTTTTCACAGCTGAGGTGATGGAAGGGGTGAGGTTGTCTTCGAACTCTCGGAGTTTATGAACCATTTCATCCACTGTTAGTGGTACTATGTCATTCCAGGTTACTGTTGCCAATGAATGGGCATATGAGGACGGTGCATTCCGTGTAAGTTTTCGCCACATGGGTCGTGTACATTCAACTTCATCTGGATCTATAGGTGTATCCCCGTTATTCGGCTTGATGTGATAGAGCATCTGTACGATGGCTGATTCCCTCAGAGACTGGATGCCTTTGTCTATAGTAGTCCACTTGGCCGAACGACTCGTAACATCGTCCTTGTACGGAAACCTTTCTTTCACAGCTGGCAAGAGCCGTCTCCAAAGGCTGAGGGACGTTTTCTCTCTTGCAATTGCTTTGTCAATTCCCCCTTCTCTAGCAAGTGATCCCAGCTGCTTGGCTTCTGTACCTTCTAGTTCATGACCATCGGCCCCATTGTCCCAGCATCGGAGTAACCAGGTGATGATGTGCTCCCCTGGTTGACGGGTAAAATCTTTTCACATATTCCGCAGCTCGGTTGAGGTCCGAGGTCGAGAAGTTACCTCTTCTTCTTCTTCTTCGTCATGTGATGATGACTCCTGATCAGATTCTGGACCGGGTGGTGAATTCATTGTTTCTTCATCTCGCTTCATCCTTTTTGCCTCCTTTTTACTTGTTCTCTTGCGTACACGGGCAACCGATATTGGCACGAAGTGGTCCTCTGGTTTGGCTGCAGTGATTATCACTGTGGTTTGAGTAGCAACTGTACTTGTTGCTGGGGGTGGTGTAGCTGCTGTGCTTGGAGCTGGGGTAACCGTGCTGTCTGTTGCGGTTGAAGTTTGAGCAGCTGCTGTACTTGCCGCTGGGGTAGCCGCGCAGTTCATTGCAGCCAAAGTTTGAGTAGCGACTGTTGCTTTGCCCTCAGATCCGCCGACATTCTTTTCCTTTTGAAGGTGCTGGATAGTGTTGAACAAGTCCCTGTAAGCATAGGCCAAGCCCCAGCACGTTGCCATGATTTGTCCATCTCTGGTATGGCCAGAATGACCACAAACCTCATTTAAGTGTTTTACTAATTCTTCTGGATTTTGTAGTTGTTCGGTAGTGAAATTCCAAAGTACTGGAGGGGCCCACTGACCTAGATACTTGCCCATACTGTCCCACACACCCTGCCACTCATGGCTGTCCAGCCTCAGGGAAGATCTCTCGGTCCTCCTACATCATTGTTTGACCCCAGACAAGACCCAAACCTGACTCTGCTTAACTCTTGAAATCAGTAGTGGGTAAAACACACTCTGTATGCGTGTTAGCATGGTGATTCCCATCACCATCAGCAAACAAGTCTCAACAGCATTAAAAGACCATTCAAAAACTTCAAAACTCTCAAATGTAAATGGTCTGGGGGGACGACTAGGAGGGTAAAAGGATGTCTCCTTCCCAGGTTGAGCACCTGAGAAGGAGAAAAAAGATGTGTAATTGCTAAGCACCTCCATCATATACCTCCCAAAGTATAAAGGTTGTGACCACACTGGGAACATAAGCCAGATCAGTTTCATGATCAATGATTCTATTGTATTACAAGTCATTACCATAAAGTACAATGGGACAAAAACCTTAGCCCAAGCCCCACACTTGAAAAACACTAATACCGCAAATACCGGATGGACGTAAGATACTATATACTGAAACTGTGAGATCAAGAGGAACAACCTTGAGAGCCAATAAATCAGCATTGTGACGAGTGACTATCAATCCAGTCAGATCTGCTCTTATCTCAACCCCTCGTGCCCCACGTTGGGCGCCAAAAAGAACTGTCGGGGTTTAAACCCAGTCGGGTAACTTGTTCACTCACTCCCAGTGAGTGGTGCCGAGCTGACAACAATCGAGGTCCGTGTCCCCCCCCACCGGGGTTCTCCCCCACTCCCGGAGGAACGGGGAGGAGGATCGAAAAAATGCAACTCCCACGGGTTGAGACAAGAACAGTCCAGCAACCAATGTACACAAATCACCACCGCTACTATCAATTACAACAATGATAAGGGAAAATAACAAGGGAAGAGAATACGATACCACCGGCCAAGAAAACGAGTTCCACCCGGAAGCCCGTGTCCTTCCGGGTAACTCCCAGTCACCCCCCACCCCGGGCATGACGTGCTGTGGTATGGAATACCTCCCTGGCTAGCCCGGGTCAGGCGCCCCTTCTCTGCTTCCTCCCGGCTTCCCCTCCTCCCTGGCAGAGCATGAGCCTCACAAAGTCCTTGGTCAGGGTAAACATCACTTAGCAACAACTGAAAACATCGACTTCACCAACACTGTTCTCAGGCTGGAAGTCAAAACACAGCACTGTACCAGCTACCACAAAGGGAAAAAAAAAACAAAAAGACCATGACTGCTACTGCTGAACCCAGGACACCAATGACTGGAAAAAGGGAAATATAACCCTCATTTTCAAGAAGGGGAAAATGGATGACCCAGGTAATCACAGACCAGTCAGCCTCACCTCTCTGCCTGGCAAAATCGTGGAGCAGATTCCCCCGGAAAGTATGCTGAGGCACATGAAAAACAGCAAGGTGGTTAGTGACAGCCAGCATGGCTTCACTAAGGAGAAATCCTGCCTGACCAATTTGGTGGCCTTCTATGATGGGTCTACAGAACTGATGGACAGGGGTAGAGCAGCTGACATCATCTACCTGGACTTGTCCCACGCAACATCCTTGTCTCTAAATTGGAGACATGAATTTGATAGGTGGACCACTTGGTGGATAAAGAACTGGCTGGATGGCCACACGCACAGAGTTGTGATCAATGGCTCCATTGATCCAGCTGGAGATCAGTAATGAGTGGTGTCCCTAAAGGAACAGTGTAGGGACTGGTCTTGTTTAACGTCTTCGTCGCTGACATGGACAGTGGGATTGAGTGCGCCCTCAGCAAGTTTGCCGATGACACCAAGCTGTGTGGTTCGGTCGATACATTGGAGAGAAGGAATGCCATCCAGAGGGACCTTGACACGCTTGTGAGGTGGGCTGATGCCAACCTTATGAACTTTAACCATGCCAAGTGCACCTGGGTCAGAGCAATCCCAGGCACAGCTATAGGTTGGGCAGAGAAGAGATTCGGAGCAGCCCTGTGGAGAAGGATTTGGGGGGTGTTGGTTAATGAGAAAGTGAACATGAGCTGGCTTCAGTGTGCCCTTGTAGCCCAGAAAGCCTGGGCTGCATCAAGAGGACCGTGACCAGCAGGTCGAAGGAGTGGTCCTGCCCCTCTACTCTGCTCTTGTGAGACCTCACTTGGAGTATTGTGTGCAGTTCTGGTGTCCGTAACATAAAAAGGACATGGAACTGTTGGAACAAGTCCAGAGGAAGGCCACGAGGATGATCAGGGGACTGGAGCACCTCCTGTATGAAGACAGGCTGAGAAAGTTGGGGCTGTTCAGCCTAGAGAAGTTTGCATGGAGACCTCATAGCAGCCTTCCAGTATCTGAAGCGGCGAGATAGGGATGCTGGGGATGGACTCTTCATTAGGGTCTGTAGTGATAGGACAAGGGGTAATGGGTTAAAACTTAAACAGGGGAAGTTTAGATTGGATATAAGGAGGAAGCTCTTTACTGTGAGGGTGGTGAGGCATTGGAATGGGTTGCCCAAGGAAGTTGTGAATACTCTATCCATGGTGGTGTTCAAGGCCAGGTTGGAGAGAGCCTTGGGTGAGATGGTTTAGTGTGAGGTGTCCCTGCCCATGGCAGGGGGGCTGGAACTAGATGATCTTAAGGTCCTTTCCAATCCTAACTATTCTATGATTCTATGATTATTTGCATGTGCTTTTGTAGACAGTGTATTTATCACCACAATCCATAAGAACTTGTATCTGTTGCTTTAATAAACTGCTCTGCTTAAATAGCAAATTATAATAGTTTTCTCATTGAATGCAACCAAATCCTTCAGTGTGGCCGTGTTAGTTCATGAGCACTATTAGACTGAAGTTGCAGTGCGCTATCAGTGCATCAGGAGTCGTGGTTGCTCAATATGTCAAATGCGAGCGAACTGACAGTGGCAAGTTGGGCATCACTCAGAACTTAAACCTAGCTGCACCCAGCCTCTCTAATATCTGAGAACCAGCTGGAATGCAAGGGGTTTTGTTTTTTTTTTTCTGGCAAATTTTCTTGCCTTTCAACACAACATCAGGGTGTTGCTCTTCGTTACCTCTAGCAATACTGATATGCCTGGCCACACTGCAAACTCTTGCTCTCTGTTCCTAATTTGACTACTAAATTAAAATCATTAGATCACAGAGAACTAATTATATTTCAAATACCTCACATAAGTAAGTCATAGACAAGGGAAGAGAGAAATTTCCTTTTAAAACCTAATTCATACTCCTGTAGTACCTTTCTATATTGGAAGGCAGAGCCTAGAAGATCAATTGCATCATTAATACTGTTATACAGTTTCAGCTATCAACACTAAAGTGAGCAGCAAACCAATTAAGGGCAATAAATATCTCATAGTCAGAATTTTGATTAATGTGTAGTAAAAGAGCAAACTAAATCTGTAACAAGTTTTACCTTTTCCATTCTAATCTCTGCGTGTCAGCTATAATAATCCTGCCTTATCTTCCACAATACTAACTTTGTCATTATTTTTACTATTTGCAAATGGAAGTCATAAAGTTTTCTGGTTTAGGAAGCCATAATAAAGAACAAGCATGAAAGCTATTCCACTAATAGTAATATAAGGGAGATGTTTGAACAGAAATGCTTGTTTTGGTTCGTTTTCATTTTGGGTTTTTTTGGGACTTTTTTGCTTATGAAGACATGGCTTGTTTCTTTTTGTCTTTTAATAACACTTATTCAAAGCACTATACTAATTTAGGGTCATATTCCCTTTTTTGCTGTTTCTTTCAAATGTAACATTACTGAAGTTTTTGCAAGACACCTAAATTTTCTACTGCAACAAATGTCAGCTTACAGATTAAATCTTTCTGAACTACTCAGTAAAGATGAAATTTTTACATGAAATCATAACCAGATAAATTTTCTATTGAGCTGATTCTTGGATTCATACATGTAACACTGTGACGGTACCCAATAGTCATCTGTGAATAGCAATCACCTTGCACCATTTATAGAAGTCATGTGTGCCTGTTCATCTCAGATTTTTCATGGGGAGAGAATGCTAGCCACAGAACCATAACAGTTCCATAAATTTAGTTTAACACTGACCTCTGCAATGTCAGACAGTTTGCTGCATTACAACAATCCAAGATGTAAGAAGTCAAGCCTTCCAAATTTTGTGTAGCAAATTCTGTGCCCTCGTCCCAGCTTTACAAAGACAAAAAATCACATCACTGTACCTTTTTTATAGTGTATACCTGTTTCCACAGTGTACCCATGACAAACATGAGTAAGTTTGGTGGGGGAAAGGTATTGCAAAGTGTTTAACAGTTCAAATGAAATGAAAGGAGTTATATAGCTGGTTTTGGTTCAGTATCCACTTTCACAGCTATAACTTGGATTGTCATGACAAGCAGAATTATCTCTACACAAAAAATGAAATATTTCTCTACGTATCTATGTATATATATGTATATATGTAGCGCATAAGGTACAGCTTTTAAGTGAAAGAGAGGCTGTCTTGTCCTGTCCTGTTCTGTTCTGATTTGTTCCATTCTGTTCCATAAAATCATCTGATTTTTGAGATTGAAAGGGATTTCTGGAGATTGTCTAGTCAAACCTTGTTGCTCAATGTAGGCTCAAAATTAAGTTTTCATTGTTAGTAATTGCTACGATTCTCACCAAAATTTGAATGTTACAGATTTCTTTTTAAAGAAGAAAAGTCTCAGGCAAAATATGCAATAAAAATAATTGAAAGCTTTTAAAAATATATCTTTATGGACCTCAAAATGAGTAAGAAAACAGTTTGGAAATTTTCACAGAAGCTTAAACTGACTAGGAAAACAGTCAGTTGAGATTTTCATATAGAGTAAGCACATGAAACTGAATCAGAAAAGAAGAGATTGTATTTCTGAGAAAGCCAGACAATTCACCTGAGACATGTATATAGCCCAAAAAGGAGTTTTAAAATGAATAGAGTTAAAAAATACAAGACACTGGAGTGAAGTAATAGGAGGATTGTAACTTTTGTTGTTTTTTTTTTTATGAAAGGGGTTATAAAAGAACTATGCTTTAAAAGAGCTGAGGCCAGAAATGATCTATAACACTACCAAACAATTCTCAAAGAAATTACATTTTGTGAGACATAAGTAGATATAGTGTATAGTAGATAAAGTGTAGATTGTTGGGTCACTATTTTTTTTTGATTCTCAAACTGTCTTGTGTTTTGAAGAATCTAAAATTTGTTTAGAGTTGAAAGAAATCTTATCTTAGTGGAAAATCATAGAATAATTTGCACAGAAAGCACCTCTGAAACTCACCTAATCCTCAGTGATTAATCCAGCTATCCCTCCTACTTTTCACTCCATATATGTCCCTAAATGTATTTCCTCAACAAGGTTGATTTTTGGGTGGTAGTAGCATACTGTGTAATGCCATGTTTCAGTGTATTTCTACCATGCAAAATATACTCTGCAATCAAAAAGCTGTGCATTTTATGCCTGGAACGGACTTCATAAAATCACACTCCTCCTGAATTAGAATAATATCCACGCATAAAAAAACAAACTAACTTCTGAATCAGAATAAAAACCATCCGTAACATGCAGGGGCAGGTGCAGGTGCAGGTGCATGTTTTAAAAGCACTGAACTTCCTTGAACCCTTGTAACATCCTGTCCCCATGCTTAACAATCTCCTTGTTGGAAAATTAGTTGAAACATCTGAACTTAGTTGCATTTCTTCCAATTTAAGATCATAGAATCATAGAACCAACTAGGTTGGAAAAGACTTTGAAGAGCAGTAAGACCAGCCTTTAGCCCAGGACTGCCAAGTCCAACACTAAACCATGTCACCAAGGGCCTCACCTACACATTTATTAAATGCTTCCAGAGACCGTGATTCCACCATTTCCCTAGGAAGCCTGTTCAGTGTTTAGCAGCCATTCTCTTTCCACTGCATGAAAATTAAGATAACAAAAATCTTAATATAATTGTTCTGCTAGATCTTAGCTGTCTTTTCTCAGCAGACAGAGTGTTGTGGTTTAAACCCAGCCTGTAACTCAGTATCAAGCAGCCGCTTGCTCGACCCTATCTTTCTGTCCCCCCAGGTGGGAGGGTGAGGAGAATTGAAAGAATGTAAAACCCATGGGTTGAGATGAGAGAAGTTCAACAACTAAAATAAAGTAAAATATAGTGATAATAGAAAGAATACCAATAAAAAACCTAATGATAATTATGGGAAACAATAAAAGAAGAAATGAAATCTCAGAAAAACACGTGATGCATAATGCGATCACTCACCATGCACTGACTGATACTCAGCCTCAACCAAGCAACGACTGGTCCCTTCCAGGTGACTCCCGCCAATTTATATGTTGGGCATGACATGTTGTGGTATGGAATACCTCTTTGGGTAGTTTGGGTCAGGTGTCCTGTCTCTGCTGCCTCCTGGCTTCTCATGCCTCCCCTTACTGTCAGAGCATGAAGATTGTAAAGTCCTTTATCAGAGTTTCACTGAGCAACAGCTGAAACACTGGTGTGTTATCAGCTTTATTCTCATACTAAAGCCAAAACACAACACTATGCCAGCTGCTAGGAAGTCAAAAAAAAAAAACAAACCAAAAACAAAACAAACCTGTTATAGCTGAAACCAGGGCACAAAGTATTGCTGTAAAATGGTTAACATTAAAATCAGTAAACAGATTAAAGAATAGGAATAGATTATAGCAGCAGCACTGTAGCTCTAGAGTTCAAGGAGTAAAGATTTGGCTTAGCCGTAAGAAAATATTTCTTGCACAAAAGAGACAAGCCAAACAACTTCTCCTGAATTCTCTTCTGGCTTTTTACTGATACTAGGGAAGAGAGGTTAGGCACTCTCATTGGAAATACTTTGAGTAACTGTAGAGAAAATAGCATTAAAACAGAGAAAAAAAAATCCACATTCTGAAGTCAGACAAAATATTGTTTTTACTAATTAAGAGTATAATTCTCTCACAGAAACTTGCTCACCAGTTATGTAAAACCTGTGTTCAAACTCTTGAAAAATTGAATAATGTATGCATACACATACACGTATGTACATGGCACTCAATACCAGATAGCTACCAATGCTTCTAAAATGACGAAGTTATGCAGAAGCAAAATATTCGACTTCAAACCTTTTAAATTACTTTATTTAATAGTTAAAAACTCACCCAGTGAAATGTCTCAAGACTAAAAGGTAATGTATTCTCAACCATATAAAAGGGCTTTTCTTCATTATAACTGATTAACATAGTCCCAGAGTTTTTATTTTGATTTTATTTAGATGTCTTTGAAAGATACATCTTCAAGCCCACATTCTGAGATGCTACAAGCATTTTAAAAGTTAATAATAATTCAGAAGTATTTAGGTGAATGGTTATTCATAGAAATTTATGCTCTGCAGGTGGGCCTAGGAACAAATGTTTGTTCTTGCAAGTGTCCACAGGAGCCTGAACATGGACTGGGAGTACTAAATTGCTGATATTCTTTACTTAGCTTTTATATATTATCATAGCTAACTCATATTTGTATAACTTAATAACTTAAAGAAATAATTAACCCGCTATTGAGCAATAAGCTGGATACCTTGACAACTAATAAAACAGAAATCAAACAACTGGGACCCAATATAAGTAAAAGTATCTTGATTTCTCTTAAGCTTTGGTTCTGACTATCTAGTCTTTACAAGCATAACTTTTTTGTTAAATTCTTAAATGACCAGTGTCCGTTGCTTTTAATTTTTGATGCATTAGAACTTCATTTGTTTCTTCCTGATTCCATATCAATTCATACCATAAAAAAGTACAGTGCGAGACACAAAAAAGAAAATAACATAAAAGTCACAAATGTTCATCATCATTTCGAAACAGGCATACTTACAGAAAGCAGTGTCTATTAGAACATGCAATTTCTGTTAAATAATAACGTATTTTTAACTTTATGACTTGCAGTATTTACTTAAATTTACCTTGCATAGAGACATTAAATAACATATATCATACACATAACATGAGTGAATCCTATCATAAGGTGAAGGTAGATTATCAAGGAAAAAAACATGACTGACTGTTTGAAAACCCTTGGCTCAGAGGAAGTAAAACCAGAAGCCCCTGAAAGCACATTAGGACTTGCTCCTTTTCACTGATCTACTCAAGTATACCTGTAGCCCATAATAATTTAAATGTTTCAGAGATGTAGTCATTCTAAACTGCAGAGCATTTAATAAAGATTCCTTAGTACTTGTTGTTTACTAAATGACAAAAATTAATCTATCTAAATAATTTATCATTTGAACAAAAGTACTATTTAATTCCAAATGCATCCATTCTGAATTATAATGCAACTAATATTTTGTCTTATTCAGGGTGTGTAGAGAGTTCATCTTGATGAAGCAGCTAACGTTAGAAGTTGTATTTATGCATACATTTTGCCATAGAATATTTGGGAGCAGCAAGTGGAGTAAATAAAAAATACTGTAAGGGGAAGTAGGAAAAGTGTGTGCTTTTCATACTCTACCAAAAGATGAGTACCAGAGGACTATGAAAAATTATTACGAGGTTTTCCATTATAAATACATGAAATACTTATTTTTTTTTTATGAGTTTCCAATCATGTGATCTAGCTACTTTAAGCATGTAAATGTTTATTAAATAAAATTAACATCTTCTGATGATGAAATTAATTTATATTACACTCAGAAGAATAAATACCTTAAACCTAATGGCTATATAGGCAAAATAGATCTCAAGAAGTTCATCTTTAAAAACATCTATGTTTTCAAAATTAAAAAAAAAAAACCTTAGTCTTTGTCTTACGCTATTTCTTCTTCCTCTTAACTTTCTTAATATAATTAATACATAGTGTAATGTTAGACTAAGTCTTTTGTTGTCTGGTTGTTTTTTTTTTTTTAATGAAACGAAGACTTATTTAAACAAGTATTTTTTCAAATTCTAAGAGACAAAGCAAGTTACAGAACAATACTAACAAAGCCAGAAGTTGAACATGGAATGGGAAAGAGTCACGGAACAGACCATCAAATCACTCATGTTTTCAGAGAGCAGCTGAATAAGACAGGACAGCAATAACTCTTTTAATACCTGTTCAGAGCAGGAAGACTAACTGAAACACAAGACAAACAAATTAGTTCTATAATCAGATCCTCTAAATTTTTACTGTCTGTATTGAGGTAGAAATCATTAAATGAAACTTAGCACACTTCTGTCTACAAACAGAACTGTCCATCTGATGACCAGTAGATATTATCCATTATGAATTACTTTCAGATTATCAAAAATCTATGGGGTCTCTTAGTGATGACTTAAGCCACCTTATCAAGATTTTCTGTTCTATACGTTCATCTTTAACTAGCCCATGGGATTAATAAAAACTGTATCATCTGAGGAGGATAGGAAATAACATTTCAAAATATCTAAATAAATTTATCCAAGGCACTTGAAATAGCTGTCTGGTAGTCTGATGGCACCTCCATTGATCTGGAAGGAAGAAACCAGTCAGGTGAATAATAACTTCATCTTCTGCAAAGTTTCCCTAACATCTTCATTTATTGCATGAATGCATCTTTCTATTACATTTTCTTATCTTTTTTCTCACAAAGAAGTAAATACTATACCACCTTTTAAGTTATCATTTCTAAGGCTAACTCCAGTTAATTCTTATCATAGATGGATGTATTTCAACAGAGGCTATCTCTAAGAAATCACATAGTGCCACATCTCATGTGCACAGGCCATATCATCATAGGTGTTGCAAATAAGCTTTCACGTTCCTTTCAGAGCAAGCAACCCTTCACTGAGTTTCAGGTTAACCATACCTCAATTTTTGGAACTGCTGGGTTAAATCTTGTCAATGTGGGTGGAGTCCCTTAATCTAAGCTATCAAAAGTCATTCTGAAAGTGCCTTTTGAATGATGGATTGAAGCTATAATCTTAATAGCTTGTGAAGCCGTTACCACAAATTCAAATAATGTCCATGCAACCATCAGTTTTATTTGGAACTTCACAGTAATCAGTTTTAAAAATATTTAAGTTATATATAGTTCTGTATTTTATATGTAACAAAGAAAATTCAGATTTAAAAAATGGAGTAGTAGAAAGAAGGGTATACACTGTTTATCTTGTTTCTTAATTTATACTTAGTAATTTATATTGCCTTTATGTCATTTAGAATCCTGTTTTATAGTGTCAAGTTTTGATTTCTGAATCAATGCAACACAAGTAGAAGTGTTTATTTTTTGACTATTGAAAAGCAATAGACATCAATGTGTCACCTTTCAGTGACGTATCTAGAGCAACCCACTGAAAACAAGAATTATTCTCATTTGTTACTATATCTTCAAAAGGCCTCTTAGCCATCTGATGACCCCTTAGTATTTAATGATGATGTAGTCAGAATATCAAATAGAGGATATTATTTTCTTTAAAGGTTAATTTAATTTCTGAGATTTTTTTATTGTCTTCATAAATCATCCCAAGGGCTTCCACATAATTTATAATTTCAATTTTGATTTCCTAAGGCTTTTTGTTTGGAGTATTCTTTGCTTTCACCATTGCTATTTCACCTAACCTCTGGGAACAAAAGCAGCTGTTCATCATATAGCTAACAAAGTAATACCAACCATTATTCTTTCTTAGATGTTATGAATCACCAAATGATTTTTAGAATGTTTTATCAAAAAATTGGTCTGATTTATTTCAATAATAGTAAAGGTGGAATAAAGTAACTTGATAGAAGTTAATCTCATACAAATGAGGGCCTCTTCATCCCTCTCCTGTTCTATCATCTGCTTTCAGAAATGTGAATGCTGCAGTCATAAACCATCTTGCAAAAATTTGTTTTTTACAATCATAATAAACACAAGTTGTTTCTGTATGAATAACACAGCAAACATGAATATTCTTTAACAAAGCAGTCTCTAATCCAAAGTAGCTCAGATATTGTGAACAAACAACATCAACAAAAGTTATTTCTTAACCTAAAACTTTGAAAGAATGATAGATTCAATGTTACGTAGATAGCAGAATAATCTTTTGCATTACTGTTTTTACTATGCTATTCAACTGGTTATCTTTTATCAATCACTTTTAAATAAAATGCTGAGTGTTGAAAAGCTTTCTTAAACAAGCTTGCTGCTGCAGGGTGCATGGAAGCAGATAGAATAGAATATCAATGAATAAATATTGAAATACTTTTGTCTGGGCAGAGTATTAAGAAAATTGGAAAACCTGCTAAAAAATATACATGGTTTTAAAACACATACAAAGCTGATCATATTGCCACAATTTTACTTTTTTTTTAATAATATTGCCATTGTTACCTCCTTGTTTCTGCTTAATTTCACCAGGTATTTCTGGTACATAATTTTCTTTCTTTTTTTTTTTTTTTCAACATTTTTAAAACACTTTTTTTGGTAAAAGTTCCTGATATGAAGAATACAGCTTATGCTCACAATCTTGGTTTTACAAACCTTTTGCTGGCTAAAAATGGTGATTAAAAATGAAAAAAATGCATATTTTTATGTAATATAAATAATATATTTTATGTAATATACATAAAATATATTTTATATATTTTTACAGAAAGTTTGTGATCAGAAGGTGCTTTTCCTCTGCAATTTACTCAAGAACTTTCTGCCTATTGTAGCTTAAAAACCTTGCATTCAGCCTTTGCCTCTTGCATGTAGTTAAGAGACGGTAATTAAATGTCCAGGTTTGCAGTTTCATTGTGATAAACTCTAGCATCTGGCTGGAGTTGGCAAGTTCTCAACATTTTTTTATCTGCCAGGTCTTATCCAAAAAGGAGCTTTCTAGGAATTATTTTTGATTTCCTCCTTTTTTCCCTCCAGAATTATGAATACAAATGTATGGGTGTACAGCTCTATGGGTGTACAGCACAGGGAAGAGTGCCAGGAGTTCAACCTGTCATAAGGGTGAAATAGTGCTCATGAAAATGTTATGTATTTCATCAAGGCCAGGTCAGACAGTGCCTTGGGTAACATGATTTAGGGTTAGGTGTGCCTGCTCATGGCAGGGAGGTTGAAATTAGATGATCTTAAGATCCTTCTCAATCCAAAGCATTCTTTGATTCCATACAGTTTACCCTGACGATTCCTAAGAAACCTGTAACAGGAACACTAGTGATTAATAATTTTATGTGAATAAATGGAAATTAATCTTATGCACTATAAGATCACTGCACTACACTTAGAAAAAAATTCTTTTTCTGAAAATTTATGCTTGTTATGTAATTATTCAAAAGTTGATGACAAAAATGTTAAAAATTTACCTGTTGAAATTTGTCTTAAAAGTGTAAATATTTTTCTACTCTTACCAAAACATCAATTGTCAAGCAGAGCCTAAGTATCCTTACTGTTCAGAAAATACTAATAAATCAAACCAAATTCTACTGCATTCTGCTATTAGAACTGTCAGTGTTTTCTTCATGGGCTATAAAATTTGAAATATGTGTCCTTGGTCTATCAACTCAGTTCTTCTCTTTACTGGACTTAGTGAACCTATCTTGACAGTAACAGATGATTCCTGAGTAAACTATAAACTAAGGAAGCTAACCAAAGCTTTTAACTGTCCATTCTAATGAAAACAATAAAATTAAGGGCAATCTCACAGTTTATTAGATGAGCACAGATCAGTGGAGACAACCTTTTTCTCAACTGCAGTACCACAAATGAAGTATTTCTATGTAAAATAATTATGGATATGAAAAATTATACACCTTCCTAATGAACATAAAATCATAGAATCATAGAATGATTAGGGTTGAAAAGGACCTTAAGATCATCTAGTTCCAACCCTGCTGCCATGGGGATGGACGCCTCACACTAGACCATGTCACCCAAGGCTCTCTCCAACCTGGCCTTGAACACAGCCATGGATCGAGCCTTTACCAATGCTTTGGGCAACCCAGTCCAGTGCTTCACAACCTCACAGTAAAGAACTTCTTATATCCAATCTAAACTTCCCTTCTTTCAACTTTAACCCATTATCCCTAGTCCAATGAAAAGTCCCTCTCCGGCATCCTTGCAGGCCCCCCTCAGATATTGGAAGGCTGCTGTGAGGTCTCCATGCAGTGTTATCCACCAAACCAACAACAAAAAAAAACCACAATGGTAGCAGATTTTATGTTTCAGCTCTATTTCTAGAGATATCATTATCTCAGTCTTTCAACTTTTTATCTGTTCTTGGCAGCAAATAGAAAGATTTGTGGAGCTTATTTTTTGGAAAGATGATCATATGAAAAATATCCTTTGCTACTATATGAACACTAAAAGCCCCAGAATAAAGACCAAAAAAAAAAAAAAAATGATCTATCATTGGAGGACATCTTATGCATGCTGCGAGCTTTCCCAAGTTAGTCAGGAAATACTACAATGATAAGAATGCACAGAATAATAGTCTGCTCTATAAAATAACACCGTATTTGTGCTAAGCTAGTGAGACATGAGTGGAATTTATAGGGCTGTGGGGCAAATGTGATTGTTGTTCCTTCTGCAAGCATAAACAGGACAAAGTTGTTTCATAAAGCCAGAATCCATCACCCAGTGGAAAACTGGGCAGCACCTCACAAAAGGAACAGAATGGACTCACTGAGCCCAATTAGGCATTTGTCCTCAGACTAGCAGAGAGAACATACTTCCAGTAACTCAAAGCTGAGAAGCAAGTATGGTTCTACATCTCTTGATCCCAAACATTAATTCTAATTCTCACTGCCTGATTTTCCTTTTTTTTTTTTTCTTACTTTCAAATGACTTAATTTTGTTGTTGTGATCTTGGTTATTTTGCATATCTATTACATTTTTTTTTAGTATTAAAAGTTCAATATTGTGGAAATGCTTTGGAAATCAGCTCTTGATTTTACCCTGTTTGTTGACTTTAAACACTTTTAAAAAGGAATGTTAGAAATGCAATGTTTTCTTTTTTTTTTTTAATGCACTTTTATTTTTTCCCTAATTAGGTGATTGTATAGGGGTTTTTATTTTTATTTATATACTATTTCTGTATTTTATTTTCCCACCTTTTTCAGTTTCCTCTGCTAGACTCATATTGTAACTGATCAATGAGATCTTAAAAATAAAATGAGGCTCAGGGGAGTAAGGTAAGGGTGATTTACCTGTGAAGCTCAGGGAATGATGCAGGGTGTGATGGACCATAACTGTTGCAAAGAAGCTGACTTTGATCTCAGCACAAAGGGAACAGGAGGCCTTTGGTTTCGATAAACAGCTGTCAACTTGTGGAATATATATTTGTCCCTGAGTTCATTAAAAGAATGTGACTGTCTCCTTGAGTTAGCCAGACCAGCATGGGGAGAATACTCACTCAGCCAGCACAGAGTGCAGAAAACCAACAACCAGCAAAAGAATTTAGAAGAGAGCAATGAGCTTGAGCTGGTAACCAATCCTCTTACTCTTTTTTGGCGACTGCAGACACCTAGCATCATGACAGGGACATATGATAGAGACCAGTCACAGAAACTGGTATTGTGATTGAACTGTATGTTGCAAGTATATATTGTAAAGTATAATTTTCATTCATATTGAGGTTCCATTTATTTTTTTATCACTCTACTAAATCAGGAATCCTGTGTGACATCAGCTATCTTCAAATAACTAAATTTGATATTAAACATGTCTAATATTTGATATTAAATGTGTCTAATATTTAAAACACACAATCAGAGACTATTGGACTCTGACACACATCATTTGAGTCCATGTACCAGATCAATTTTATGGAAAAATACTGTATTAGCTAACAGAAATGTCTCATCACATCTATAACGTTTTATAGCTTTAGCATAACACAGAGGGATGTAATTGGTCAGCAGCTATGATTTTTCTCATGTGAGCCTAGGTCTGAACCATGTAGAATTCACAAAGATTTTACACTATGGGAAAAAAAAAACCAAAACCAAAAGAAAGCAAAAAAGAAACAAAAAAACAAAACCAAAAAACAGCTAACTCTGCCATTTAATGCCAAGTTAGATACTTTTGTCATTTTCTGTTTGTTGATTTTACTGATGGCCCTGGAAAACATTAATTTCCTATTGCCTAAAACAACCTCATGTCCTTTAATGAAATGTCATCCTCATCTGAGTCATATGTCTTGGCCATCCTGACTTCTTGTTGACTGCAGAATGTGTTATCAAGACTGAAGATTTGTTCAATCAGGACATTTTGTTTATGAGAGTAAAACTAATGCAAGCAGGAAATAGCAGAGGAGAAGTTATCACATACAGCCCCACCCTTGTACCCCGCTCCCCACGGAGATTACTACAAACAAGGAAAAAAGAAAGAGAAATATAATTTAATTTAATAAATAAATTAAAACAGAAAATTTGGTGACAAACTATCTGTTGAAGGTTCTGTTTTGTTGATGTTTTATAAGCAGATATGATAATTATAACTACTAAAAACATTTACATATTTTTTTCTTTTTTCAAAACTAGAACTTCTTTAGAATTAACAGAAAAATCTGATGGAAAGATATTTAATTGAAATGCCAACACTACAAATGCTATTCTCAAGCAAAACATACTGAAAAAAAACAGTTCAGATAAGTTAAAAAGTTAAGTTGGAAAAATGCTAATAAGTGGACTAACGAAAATACTTGTCTAAAAAACCCAATTCAATATGCCAGCTGAAATTATTTAGTGGCAATTCAAAAACAGGTTATTGAAAAAGGCTTGACAAGATGCACAGCGTCTTGGCAGAAAATACAGGAAAATCAGATTTCTGTCTTAAATATTTAAATATACTCTTTTCAAGGAAAAATAACCAGTCCTTGTAGTTTTTTTAATAAATTTCATTGAAGAATAAATTTCCATGAAGTGTTTTAAACTAAAATTGAAAGAATATGTAGACTGTATTACTAAATATTCAATTAAATATCCTGTAAATGTTGAAAGCCTGTACATGATGCCAATGCACTGAATTTTGAAGCTTCATAGTAAAAGCTGAAGAGATTTACTTCTATGAAGATGTGTAGGTCCAACAGATGAAATAATAAGCTTTGAGTCAGAAAGGTTACCTATTCCCACAATCTTCAAGTTTTTTTCAGGACAGCTGTAGGTGGCTTAAGCTGAGCAAGGCAAATACTTAGGATGGAATATAATTCTCATTTTAGATTTATTTAGGGCTTTTACAAACACTGCAGTGTCTGAAAGCTAGTCAAAGGACACATAGTGAAAACCGTCATTAGGAAACTGACTTGAGGCTCACTGTTGAAAGAGAGAAAAGGGTTAAAATAACAGACAAATGTCTTCAAAAGTTGGTGTTTTCTTTCACAAAGAAGCCTACACTGCATATGCCACAACAGCAAATGTGAATATCTTAGATTTTCAACATGATATATGCAAGCTTCAGATCTTCAGACTAAGGATAGTTAAAAAAATACTCATCAACCATGGACTCTAAACTGCCACTTACCAAAACATAGAAGAAATTGTCATAATCTTTCACTGATAGATATCACTGATTTAATTCTTTATGCTCAAACCAGGAAGTAACAGATCTGATGACTCACTTTGGACACATAACTTAGAATTCACTACTTCAGGTAGAAGGTAATGCACTCCACAAAATATCCACTTTCTCTAACCTACATTTGGTATCCATTCAATTTTCTTTACTGCATACATTTTTTTTGTGTGTGTGAATAGTGATTCTGAATTTTAGATGATAAAGTACTAGCCAATTTTGCTTATTGTGATCTTGAGTGTGCCTTTATAAAATAACATAAAATGATGAGTCAAAGTGTGAAATAATGGCTCTCCCTATTCATGCATGCATGTTGAGCAAATAATGCTGTATGAAAAATTTGTTTTCAGTTTTATTTTTTATTTATGGTGAGATTTTAGTGATCTAAGTATAGCAGAATACCAGCTATATTTTTCTGTCTCAGAAAGCTACCTTTCTGATGGCAAAACATTTTTCTATAGTTTTAACAAATTATTCCACGTAAAAAACAAGAATGAACTTATCAGTTTTGATATGACACTGCTTATTACCTTCATGCCTGCAGGTCATCTTGCCACATACTCCTGTAAATGCTTTTCAAACTCAGTTATTTTAATGAACATGTATCTGCTAGAAAGCAAACAGTACTAAAAAAGTCAACAGATATTTCAGAAGTGGCTTCTATAATTAGTTTCTCCATTGCAAGGTGCTGAGAATTTTATGAAAAAGCATTTTGGATCATATCACAACTTTTCAAGTCACACATAGAAATCATGCAGCTCTCCGTGTGTAGCAGGGCCAAATGCCTTAGTAACAGCATCTCTCCATCAACAGAAGAGCCAAGTACCTGCTATTGAGGCACTGGGGTCTCTGTGCAGTTTCTGTCATTTCGTAGCATTTTCCAGGGAAGAGTTGTAGCTTATTTAGCCAGTCTTGGGAAGAATTATATGCAGAGAAAGTTGTCTGAGGTTTCACCTCACATCACCTTCTGTAAATATGTTTCTTGCAGAAAGAGTGATTAGGTCAATTGTTTTCTGCATTGTGTATTTCCAGAATTATTAGAGATAGCCAGGTGATTCAAACATCCATATGGAACTAATACCAATTCTAGGACTTATATAATAACCTCAAAAAGAAACAAATCCAAACAATACTGAATGCACAGTGGGCTATAAAGATGCAAATGAAAGAATCTTCAAGCATTCTTGAAGCTTGTAAGGGATATTAAGAGATGTTATTATAGAAACAAAAACAGATTTTTAGTTTTCATTAGTGATTTTATGCCTTGCTGGTACCACTAGGAAACGTATTTCAGTGATCTATGTCACCCCAAGACAAGAGTAAGTTTGAACAGGGACAATACCAGAAGTACAATAGATCAACTGAAAACCAGCCACTCTTGCCTTCAGAACTGCTTTATAAGGATAATAAAGGCGAATTTCTGGCCCCAAACCACTTATTTGGGTTTTGTTTGGGGTTGTTTACATTCTTTTTATATTTAGTAATATTTATAAGGTGACTTATTTTGATCTTTTCTGAGCACCTATTGTTCTGCTTTTGAGCATATTCAGAATAGATCATCCCTGATATGAACAATCAGTCCATTCTCTAAGACTAACTGGGTTCCCAAAAAGGTTTATCCACATAAAAACATCAACAAATGCTATTTTATTTAAGTATGGAGGAAATTGTGAGATATTTGACAGAGGAGGAGCACCATCTTCCTTTTGACACTTGGAGTATTAAAAAAAAAAAAAAAAAATAACTGAATTATACTGAGCAAGATGTGGTTGGAAAGGATTATAATTCACCTTCAGCCTTCTTCTTTGCCACTTAAATATTCCATATTTTAGTGAGCCTGATACCTGCACATACTTCACACCTTTTCTGTTCAGGTAACGGTATTCTTTGGATCTCATTTCAAAGTGACTAACATTCTGTACACAGTACACAAAGAAGCTATGTACTGAACAGGACAGTTTGGAACTTTTCCTTGAGTCCAGGCATCTATAAGCAAGAAATTCTAGTCTCCAACATTTAGTTAATCTTTAGGATCTCATTCTCTGATGATAGAGCACAGACTGACAGGCTAGCCTATATCTTACAGTAAAAATACTCAATAGACAGAAGTTCAGACTGATGAAATATATCAGAAATAATCAGCACAATTTAATCAGCAAAATTATTGCATTCAGAGCTACCAACCTTTCAACTATGATTTCATTTCAGCAACTCTTAGTATATTTTATACATATTCATACATGAACATCCAGTATTCATCAACACACTGTCAACAATGGGGGAAAAATAGAAAAAGAATTCAAAACTAATTCAAACTTATGAATATATGACATCCACTCATTTACTTATTCCTGGTAGAGGCAAATATATTGCCATTTTCTTACAAAGTCCAGATATATTTGATTAAAATGCATATTTTAACCAGAATGAAAGTTGTAGCAGAACAGGATTGTTCTACCTTCTGCATCATTACAGAAGCTCTAAAGTATATGTATAGTTTACCTCAAAGGACAGCTTTCTGGCACATGTGCACACAGTAAAATGAGGGGTCTCTCAGGTTGCAGTGCAAAACAGATTAACAAATGAAGAACTTCTGTTATAATATTCATAAGCAAATGTTAAGTTGAGGAGAGACTAAGCTATGCACCAGGATGAGATGACATGCATTATTAAACAAGAGCATACAGAAACAGAATATATTAACATACTGTCTAACTTTTCTGAAAATTACTAAGAGCTTTTTAGGGTTTCAACAGGTGGTTATCTTAAAAAAAAAAAAAAAGACTGAAAATTTAATAAAGAAGTACTTTCAGGAACATTAAATAAGAGATTTACTTTCTACCAGAAAGGATTACAAACATGATTTGCATCATATGCCTAAGAGATTATAACGTGTGTGCATATAGAGTACCAAGATATATCATAGACTGGATTATATACTAGTTTGACACACGCCCATAAAAGTCGACAGTGTGTATTACATTTTATGTAAAAGACAAAAATACTTCTTCTATTTGGCAAACTAATTTAATTTTCTTTGGTAACCATCACCATATGGAGTATTGTGTGCAGTTCTGGTGTCCTCAACATAAAAAGGACATGGAACTGTTGGAACAAGTCCAGAGGATGGCCACGAGGATGATCTGAGGACTGGAAATCCTCCTGTATGAAGACAGGCTGAGAAAGCTGGGGCTGTTCAGCCTGGAGAAGAGAAGGCTGCGTGGAGACCTCCTAGCAGCCTTCCAGTATCTGAAGGAGGCCTACAGGGATGCTGGAGAGGGACTCTTCATTAGGAACTGTAGTGATAGGACAAGGGGTAATGGGTTAAAACTTAAACAGGGGGAGTTTAGATTGGATATAAGGAAGAAATTCTTTACTGTGAGGGTGGTGAGGCATTTGAATGGGTTGCCCAAGGAAGTTGTGAATGCTCCATCCTTGGCAGCGGTGTTCAAGGCCAGGTTGAACAGAGACTAGGGTGAGATGGTTTAGTGCGAGGTATCCCTGCCCGTGGCAGGGGGTTTGAAATTTGATGATCTTAAGGTCCTTTCCAACCCTAACTATTCTATGATTCTATTCTATGATTCTATATTATTTAGTGCCTACAATAATTAGGTTTACTTCTATTCAGGCAGGGTTTTTTTTCAACTCCACAGCTAACACCTAAAATAATTAATGTGCTGAATTTATGGAAGCCATGCTGAAATGTCTGATCAATAATTAAAACTATAATTTCAAAAGCCATAAAAAACACTCTTCAGATGCTGTTTCACTAAATTAAGGAGCTTTCCAGCTACCGAGTGACAGTAGGATATTACAAATAATTTTCTTGCAAAATCCACTGCTTCTTCTTGTTGACAGTATAAATTTGTAGAGGAAGAAAAAGTGTTGATTTGGTTTACTCACTCTCCTTCACAAGTAATATTTTTCCCCATGAAATAGCCCTTGATACTTCAGTTAAAAACTAAAGGAACCTCATTGTTTTGAAATTCTTCCATTATCCACCATGAAAACCTTTGAGTCCCAGCATCTGTATCTTGTCAGAAATGGCAAAACTCTTTCAAGCCATTTAGGCAACTACTGAGAGTCGGAGTTATCTACTGGTGAAAAAATACAAATGAACACAAAGAGAACAGGTGAAAGAATCAATTTTTCTACCCTTAGTTACATACCCTGCTCTTGTTGGGCTATCAGCCCCCAAGTGTGCAAAATATTTTTCTTCCTTGAAGGTCAGAGTAGTAAACTAGGATACTGTCTCAATCTGAGTTGCAACAAGTAAAAATTAGGTAGACATTGTAAATTATGTCATTAAAAAAAACATTGTTTTATCTTCAAAAGAAATAAACCTATTCCATACTAACTTGAGAAGGACTTATGGGCAAATTGAAGCAGAGGCTATGTTAAGTGAAAAGAAGACTGCAGACTCAGTTCTTCATAATATAAATCAGGCAATTTCAAAGACTTCAGCAAAGCTGTCTCAGCTTTTCACCCCAGCAGAAGAAATATTAAACATTTATGTGGCTAATTAGAACATGAGTTCTAATTCTAAGTCATTACTAAGTGGTAGAGACAAGAAACAGCATCTTCCCTGGGACGTCTCTTTAGACATACCATATTCTTTAGTGCGGAGTATTTTGTCTCAATCACTGTCAGGGTTAGGACTTCAAGATATATTATATATGCTCAACATCCCAAGTGTTAGTTCCCCATAGCCTAATTAGGTTGAAGTAGGGGTATAGTCCATATATTTACTATTTTGAGACATTACTATTAAAAAAATAAATAAATAAAAAAAAAAACAACAACAAACAAACAAACAAAAAAAAACCCACACTTCTTATAGTTACGCTTTATGAAGGTATTTTATATTTCACATTTCTCTCCAGGATTTTATGTTCTATATGCTTGTTTCAGCATATGTAATCATGTCTTTTCTTATGCTTACTCTTATTGGCATAAACAAACCACTATTTAAAACCAATAATACATCAAAAATCCACAACCAAAAGTTTTAAAGTAATTATCAGAGGCTGCTGCTATTGTGAAAGAGAGTGAAAAAGGATGTTGAATGTGTCAAAGTGCATCAAGGTACTCCAATATACAATTTATACTCTAATATGAAACCTACTTTGTTTACTAACTTTTTTTTGAAACAGTTAAAATATGCATTATAAATTTGTTAAGAAAGTAAGATCCATTCTTGGTTGCAAAAGTACCTCTGACACCAAACCTGGAAATCCCAATATCTAGAAATCCACAGATAGCTCTGCCAAAACCAAAAATAGCAAAATAGGTAAAATCCTCTAAGTTTACCAACACAGGTATCAGGGTGTACATGAGAATATATTTTGAACCTAGCAAAGTACTTTAAACATAGCAAGAATAGCATAGAATCATAGTTGCAATATTTAGGGATTATAACAATGACTATTTTTTTCTAACAAACACATTTATTAATAGTATCCTCACATCCATTGTTTAAGAAATTGTGCTATGTGAGAAAAACCATGCATAAAAATTTAAAACTCTTTTGATGATTTTAAGCATTTCTCTTCCCAAAGAATGTGAAACAGGAAATCAGAAGCAACTGCAACAGTAGCCATCTTTCAAACACTTGTCACTGACAACCTGGTACTCAATCAACAGCCTAATGATTTCAGCTTCAAGGCTTAATCCAAGTTCCTTCATAAATGTAATTGGAATTTGGACCAGAGAAAAAGAAAATCACACTCTAAAAGGTGTAACTTGATGGCTCACAAAAGCAGGCCAAATCCTCTTTTCAACGGTAATTTCCAGAAGAAAGGCATATTCCAGAAGGAAGACACATTGATGTCTCAGAAAGGATTTTTTATTATTTAGATATAGACCTGATATATGATTGCTTATTAGATCTTGACTAAACAGAAAATATAGTAAGTATAGAGGAACCATATAAGAACATTCAACTGCAGAGAAAGTATTCCACAATGATGAATGGACTTCAACTGCAGAGACTGGCTGTAATTATTGCACATTTGACTATAGCTGATAAAATACTGTCCTGGGTTCAGCATTAGCAGTCATTTTTCTCCTTTTATTAGCTGGTGCAGTGTTGTGTTTTTGACTTTCAGCCCGAGAACAGCGCTGATAACACTGATGTTTCTGCTCAGTAATGTTTACTCTGACTAAGGACTTTCTGAGTCTCATGCTCTGCCAGAGAGGAGGGGAAGTTGGGAGGAAGCAGAGACAGGACACTTGACCCAAACTAGCCAAAGAAGTATTCCATACCACAGCACGTCATGCCCAGGATGTAGACTGAGACTTACCCTGAAGGGCTAGTTCACTGCTCGGTCAGGCTAGGTATCAGTCAGCAGGTGGTATTGGATTCTCTTCCCTTGTTATTTCCCTTATCATTATTGGTGGAAGCAGTAGTGATTTTGTGTTATACCTTAGTTACTGGACTGTTCTTATCTCAACCCGTGGGAGTTACATTCTTTTGATTCTCCTCCCCATCCCTCTGGGAGCAAAGGGAGGGAAGAAGGGGAGTGAGCAACTGGGCTGCGTGGGTCTGAGTTACTGACTGCACTTAAACCATGACAAATACACCAGTCAGATTCTGAAATATCTGGTACTGATAGCTCTGACAGTCAGTGATCTACAGAGCAATGTTAAACACTTTATGAGTTTCTTTGGACACTGATTTCTTTATGCATTGCTACTACTCTCTGGGTTGTTGAAAGGCATTGGCTATTTTTCTAGTCACAACATTTAAAAAAAAAAAATTACTTTTTTTTAATTGAATGACATATTTCCCAGTTTAAAAAAGATTAACTTTTTTCTTCTTTTTCAGGTAAATCGCAGGGGGTGAAACAAAGTCAAAAAAAAAAAAAAATCATAATTTGTTATTTGTCATTAGAAGCCACTAAATATTTTGACAGGAAAGGAAAAAAAGCAAGAAATTATGTCTTCAAGGATTTTTTTTTTTTTTTTAAACTATTGGAACTATATAGATGTGCATATAAAATGCACAAATACTGTAGAAGGAGGTTTTAAAAAAAACAGCGAACTATTGCTATTTTAAAAAAGCACACCTATTGGTGACTTTGGAATAAATGTTGAATATTTGTCCCTGAGCTGTGTCTGGGTCATGACCCTTGAACAGAAGTTGCTAAACAGCTATAGTGTGTAAAGATCTGATAGAGAGTAATTTTGAGACTTTAAGATTTTAAGACTGGGGCTTATTTCTCTGTGTTTGTGCAACAATGAGCAGTCTGGGCTTGATCTTCAATTAGAGCTTCCAAAGTGCTACAAGTGAAAATTAGAGCAACTTGTTTCCTGTCACTCAACTTTTTTCTAAAGAGTTAGTTTTCATGCTCAACATCTTCAGTTCTTAAGTCCAAGACAGTAAACATCAACTGAAAACCACCTAACAGTAAAGCAACAAATGAAATTGATTTCTATATGTGAATTTCTCCTATTTTCCAGCATAAAAGTGTGGGTTTGTTTTTTTTTTAAAGTATCTAATTGAAAAAATAATTCTGTGGTTCTGGTGTTCTTAGAACTCTTTTAGCTCCATTGACTCCTTTTCCATTTGATTTCTGACTCATTTTGCATGCACAGAGATTGCCAGAAGAGACCAAAGGAACAGAAAATCCTTATGAGACATAACAGTGGCAGACTTTGATAAGCTAGCAGTATTAATTTTAGTCATGGGTAGAAAGAAGTTAAACAATAAAAGAGCAAAACCAGAGCTCTATTATAATCCTACAGCTCAAAGAATATGACTTTCCTGAAATCTGTTACAAATACCAGTGTATGAAATAGGTTTGGTTTCTGCATCTCTTTCTCTGGCCTTTCCCTGTGAAACACAAGGGATAGCTAGCTGTTTTCACAGGTAATGGAATTATTTCAGTATTTTGATACATGAAGATGGTCAGTTTAGTCAGAGACAATACATATATTTCTAGCTGGCTCCCTGCAACTTTACTTATTGACTGTTTTTTTTCTCTTTGCCAGTTTCAGTTTCACAGTAGTCAAAAGCAAAGAACACAGTTTCTTCCCCTTGTCCTACCAACAGCTTGTTTGTTTCTGCTGTTTTCATCTTAGAAGTATTTAATTTGCAACTTCATTTCCATTATTGCTCCAGAGTGCCTGGAGCACCTGTTACTAACTTATTATTTCACAGAGGCCTTCTAGCAGCTGTTCTGTCTCTTTGCTCAGCCCCTGACAAGTGCCAGTGCATTTGAGCTATGCAAGCAGCTTGATTGGTATGTAGATAGAATAGCATAGTTTGAATGAACTGGGGGATTGGATGAACCTAAAAAATTCAGCAGACCCTGGGGAAGGAGAAAAGACAATAAAGAACAGGATGAATTTCTAGGTTTAATGCAAGAAAAGTGCATTTTGTCCAAGGCAAACTTAAGCATTTTAATGTGCAGGTAAAACAAATGCCTTTCATTATGACATTTCTTTAACACAGGTAAGCTAATATATTGTTTGGTAACTGGTGTGCTTTGAGTTGCTCTGTTAGTAGTTCTGAAGCATTTTACTAGTTCTTTCATAGTCTCCTGTTGTGTCTGTTCTATCAATCTGTGTCTGCTTAGATGGAAACTATTTCTGAAATACACTATCCTCACCTTATGTCTGTTACACTAAACACTATTATGTATATATGCATATGAGGTATAAATTTAGCACAATGCAGGTAAGTGCAGTTGCAATAAATGGTCTTCATCATATTCTTTACATTCATTTTACATTTCTTGTTATCTTTAGATTTTTTCCTGAGTTATTTTATGCATTCAAGAGTTCAGGTTTTATTTTGGTATTTTCTGTGACTTGTAGCCTACTATTTCACCTACATCATAAAACCAGTAGTTCTCAGATATTCTGAGTCACTCATTTACAATAGAGATAAGCAAAACAGGCCATATAAACTAACAATTTAATGCCTCTCAGGTGCCAAAAGCATTTGATGAAGTGAAAGCATTTGATGAAGGGATAGACTGACTAATAATACCCAGAGGCTGATATCATGCAGTTAGTGTTACTACTGTTACTTCACACATCATGACACCCATGACAAAGAAATTATTTAATTTCTTAATTTGAGTCATTAAGTAAGAGTAAATACAAATACACTTTTGAGGGTTTTGTAAAAAGGTGTTTTTTTCTTAGACCAGCTGATGAAATTTTATAGTTTGTTGTTTTCTTTCAAAATTACTGAAGGCTGTGTCTACAGAGGTGGGTAAGAGTGACACCCAAGAAAAGACCCAGAACTGTAGAACTTACAGTGATGGGGTTTTTTTATCTTAATTAAGCTTGGCTTTCAGCAAGTCTCTCTGTTAATTTCATCAACTTATATATTCCACAAACTCCAGTTTTATAAGATTTGAGACAGAATTAAAGGTAAAATACAGACTTGACTGTTTCACAAACGAAAAATGGCTCAAAAAATTGTAAGAAACTGTATTTTCTCCAACTATCAGGTTTTCATGAACACACACTATGAAATTTTAATCTGCAATAACAGCAGAGCTGCTCAATAGGTACTGACTCCACTAAACCTCCTAAGGTACATTTCATCCCCCCCAAAATGGAATTGCAAGGCTACACAGCATTGTTTGATCTGTCTAGAAGAAACACCCTTTTTTTAATGCAGGACAAATGTATACATAGGAAATATATAGACACTTGGCACTAACTCTGCCTTAGGAAAAAGCACTCATAAAAAAGATTAAAATCTAATGATATAATGTGTATGCAAATCTTCTAACATCAGTGGGTTAAAAAAACTTGGAAAAGATTAATGCTATACAGGTAACGTAAATAAACATGTATTGTCTTCTTTGCTATTATTTTCTTGTTATAATTTCGTGGGTTTTTTTAAAAGGCCAAATGTGATAATGCAATATGTTTGGTAAAGTATGTTTTGTTACTGTGTGTTCTTGTCTGCATTCATCTGAAAATCTTCCTCCTCATCAGACAGGCCTCATCAGAGGCCAAGGAGTGAACAATATCCCAAAAGCATTTTCTAAATTGACTATTAGCTTAATTTTCAAGAAATCACTTCGTTATTTTCTGTTAGCTCTGCATGGAAAATAGTGTTAATTTTACTAATCCACTTATCAGAGAGCAACCAAACTGTGTCATCAGTATATGAGTAAATAAAAGATTTATCAAAATTGAGAGACAGGAATTATACACAGACCAAAGAACAGGATGTACAATTGAACAACTACAGTACTGATTATGGCATTTGAGAAGAAAAAAAAAAAGGGGGAGGGGGGAGACAGAGGAGGAGGAAATAAGAATCTGTGTTTTCAAATTGTTCCTTCTTTTTGCTAAATAAGACTGCAATCATGACAATGCTGCGTTACTAGTACTAAACAGAGAGCTGACTTTGCATATATCGTAATGAGCTTCTATGTTTGAAGAAGGTTCTCTGAGTGGAATGTCAGTCTTGAATTTCAATATCTTATCTGAAGAGAAAAGCATTTTATTTGTAAAATGATAAAGCTAGAAAGTCATATATGATCAAGGGCCATTAAATAAAACAAACAGAATGGACAAAAACCATCACTGACACCTTCCTCTAACAGAAAAGTAAAAAAATAATTCCAAGGAAATTAAAAAGTTAAATTCTTATGATGTGACCACTACAGAATTTTTTTCACACTAAAACTTTAACCAGTGACACTCATGAGCAAAGCCAAAATAAAATTTAATATTTTTCCAACCCACATCAACTTCTCTAGATTGACATGTAAAAAATCCATCCATGTCAGTTACCACAGGGATAACATACACTTTATTGAAACAGATGATGATTATAAGGACGAAGATGATTATTATTATTATTCAGAACTTCAGAAAATTTTGTCTTGCTTGAAGCTACTGAATGAATATTAAATTATGTGTAGCTATAGAGGGTTTTCAGTGAAACCAGAAATTTTATGGGAATCACATTAACAATTCCAAAATACAGAACCCATCTAATCATACTGTGACTTCTTTATTTTGCCAGTAGCACCTTTTATGAAGTTTGAAATTTCAGGAAGAAGATTAAAGAAACTTGGATTACATAGGAATTCTGATAAAGTATTATATTCATAAATTCCACTGCAAATGTAGCAGCTTTCAAATGAGTGATTCATTTTGTCAAGGCAATGAAGCCCATATCCTGTCACAATTTAGCACAAACACTTATTAACATTACTTCAAGCCCTGGAAAATACTATACATAGTTCCATCTAAGTGAGACATAAGCATCTATTTTTCAAGCTTTTGTCAACAACATTGATTTAAAAAGATACCTAGCACAATCTTGATGATAGGGTTTTGTTTTCTTTTGGTTTGCTTTTTCTGCAAAATGTATTAAAATATGGCAACACTGTTTCCACAGTTTATACAAGAGTTCAGAGTGGGGCTTGACACCCAAGCAGAAGAATCCAATGGCATTTGAGACATGTGAGAATCACCCATGTCAAGATTAACTGAACACAAGGCTTTGTGTGGGACTCAGCTCATATTTGAAAATCATCAACCAGCTAGGTTGGAAAGACCTTTAAGATCATCAAGTCCTACCGTTACTCCAGGGCTGCCAAATCCACTAAACCATGTGCCTCATCTACATGGATTTTGAACATTTTGAACATGGCAGAGAAATTTTTCATAATATCCACTCTAAACCTCCCCTGGGCCAGCTTGAGGCTGTTACTTTTGTCCTATCACTTGTTACTTGGAAGAAGAGATCAGCCACTTCTTGACTCCATTTTCCTTTCAGGTAGTTGTAGAGAATGATGAGATTCTCTGTGAGACTTCTCTTCTTCAAACTAAACAACCCCAGTCCCCTCAGCCACTCCTCATCAGACTTGTGCTCCAGATCCTTCACCAGCTTTGTTAGTCTCTCTGGATCCACTCCAACACCTCAATGTCTCTCTTGCAGTGAAGGGCCTAGAACTGAACACAGTATTTGAGGTACGACCTTACCGGTGCTGAGTACAGAGGAATGTCACCTCCCTAGTCCTGCTGGCTACACTATTTCTGATGGAAGCCAGGATGCCGCTGGCCTTCTTGGCTGCCTTGGCACAAGCTGGCTATTGTTCAGCTGTCAATCAGCGCTGCCTGATCCTTTTCTGCTGAGCAGCTTTCCAGCCACTCTTCCCCAAGCCTGTAGCTTTGCATTGGGCTGTTGCAGCCCAGGTGCAGAACCCAGGATTTGTCCTTGTTGAACACCATGAAATTGGCCACAGCCTGTTGACCCAGCCTGTCCAAATCCCTCTGCAGAGCTTCCTACCCTTCAGCAGTTATATCTATGTCTATATCTATATCTAATCTGTATCTATATTTCTCTATATTTATATCTAATCTATATCTACATCATCTATATATCTATATCATCTATCTCTATCTATATATCTACATCTGTATTATCATCTATATCTCCATCTATATCTATATATATAATATATAATATATAGACATAATCTCATATACCCTAGGCTATATAAAACAGTATAATATGCATGTGTTTTTGCAAGCTAATTGTCCCCCATCAATTTATCCCAGAGACTTTCTTATAGCTATATCTAACTACTGATTATCTTTGCTCATACTTGCTGTGTTACTGGGCGAGTGCAATGCTAATCAGTGTAAGAATCTCAGCCTTATGATCTTATTTTCTACAAGCAAGACATTCCAATTAGCTGGATTTATTTAATTTTCAGTATCCAAATTACAAGTTGACTAATGAAAGGCTTATTGTATTGGCTAAATTATATTTAAATGAGTAATTTTTTTATGCAACTTGTTGAAATAAATAAAAGCTAATTTAAAGTGATTTAAATCTAAATTTAAAAAGCCTAAAATTATAATTAAAACATCCAATAAAAACCTAGTGTGCTCGTTAAATGTTTTCTAAGAAGTAGTTCATACTGATGTCCGTATACAGAAGTCCATTCCTTTGAGCCTCTTATTTAACTTTTGAAAATGCAAGTAATCAACACCTAACCTGAGGATACTGCAAATAATTTTAAATGTCTGCTTATGCTGTTGTTGGACTATGTTGCACACATTTTTCTTAAAGATTGTCATCACTAATTTATATTTTATTGGATTATAAACTGTAGAATCTCCTTCTCTAGGTGTTGTCTAAAAAATATGATTGCTGATTCCTGTCAAAACTGTTCGAAAATGAAATTTGGTGTGCTGCTTTAAATTTCTTCAGCATTTCAGTCAACACCCAGCTGAATCAAGAGCAGAAGCAGATGTTATTCAAATTGGTTTTACAGAGATCATGCAAAAGTTTACCTGGGGAGTAAATGAAAATTACTGTAGGATCTGGCATTATATTTTTATGGGAAAGGAAAGCTGGTCAATGAGCCTTGAGCAGTGGATGTTGCATGCTAATAACATCTCCTCTAAGTCATAAAGAAATATGGAAATATAATAGCTTTTACTTTGTAAAAAAAACCAGCAACAACAACAAAAACAACAACCAAACAAAACAACGACAAAAAAAGTACAATACGCCAATAAAAAAGACATATCTTTGTACTCTCCAAAAGCATAAGGAGTCTTATACATTCTAGCAGCATGAGTAATAAACTAAATTTTCAGCCATTTTCTGCCTGATAAAAATACTGGTTCATTCAATCTATTCATGCATGGCATCTAACTAAAAAAGCATATGGACATTTATTTCAGGTAATCATATGCTGTTGCTGTAAAGGAGAAAGTTTAATTTTAAGCTTCTTTTTCAGTACAAGTCCTTCCCAAGAGATGCAACTTGAGGAATAGTGGTGGTGAAATCAATACCAGCTAGATTCCAGTGCTCTTGCCATCTGTTTATCATAGACCTTTCAGCAGCTGTTTTGCACTCTTCTATTAACTAAAGGATATTTATATTGGTTGACAACTGCCTGATGTATGAAATAAATTGTTACCTCATTTTTTGCCTAACAGCTGTTGATTCATCCCTGCTAGCATATTTATAGAACATCCATTATGTATTTAGGAGGTAGACAGCTTCCACTGTACTTTTAGTGGGAGAATACTGGACAATGAAGAAACACAGTCAGTAGAAGTTAATGGCACAGCTATACAAACACAACTTTAGCAACCTACACATCAATCACCTTTTGAAGATGATATTTTCTCTGACTAAAGTACCCTACAGGTGAGTAGCTAAGACCTATATCCAAAATACAATTTGAATAAGAATAAGCTTCGTAGGTTACTTTATATCTTTATTTATTGATGTGTTCGCTCTTTCAAAACTTCTCAGTTTCTGTCCTAAAGGAAAAAAGTAATGTAATACGTAAGTAGAAGAGTTATTTAAAAGCATTATTTTCTGTAAGTGCTCTGCAGCTGAATGGTTGGGCAAGGTATACATGCATGTAACAAAACAATGTTTAAAATAGAACCTAAGCACCAAAAGAAGAACTTAAGGATCTGATTGTAGTTCACATAGACTTCTTATTTTCCACCATACACCATTCCCCAACACCCGTGAAACTTCTCCATTTTTTTTAACTTGGACATGCAAAAAAAATAAGACTCTTCTATCCTTTCTCTCCTTTTGTTACTGAGCATAGTAGAATGAATTGAACCTACCACTTCATTCTCCTGTAATTTTTCTCTCTTTAAAGGTTTTGGGTTTAATGGGGTAATCCATCTTCTATAGATTTATTTTTCTTTTGGTTACTTCTCAAAGGTTCCTTCAGCTACATTTCAGTCTCAGAAGTTGTAGATCAATAAAAGAAAAACAATGAAAAGCAGCCTATAACATAAACCATTCCACTGTAATTGGTTAATGGGAAAAAGTAAAATAAAATAAAAAAAAGAAAATACATCTTTCACATTTTTAAATCTATCATTAAAAATATATACCTTATGAATTTATAATAAACCAGTACTACAACAGATTCTCCAAAAGGATTATTTTGTTTGCTTCTAAGCTAAAACTTTATGATACTTTTAGAATAACCAGTTGTGAGTGAGTTGACCTTGTCTGGCTGCTAGTTGCCCAGCAAGGTGCTCTATCACTCTGCTCCTCAGCAGGATGGAGGGCAGGAAAAAATAAGCTAAGCAAAACCTTGTGGGCTGAGATAAAGACAGTTTAATAAAGAAAAATAAAAATCCAAATAAATAAACATAAAAAAAAAAAAAGCAGCTGCATACAGAAGTGAAGGAAAAGAAACTATTCTATTCTTCCCATCAGCAGACCATGTCCATCTACTTCCTGGGAAGCAGTGCTTCAGTATGTGTAGGAGTTGCTCTGAAAGACAAATATCATAACAAGAAATGCCTTCTCCTCTTCCTCCTTTCTCTTAGCTTTTATTGCTTAACAGATGTCATATGCTATGGAATATCCCTTTAGAGAGTTTAGGTCAGCTGTCCTGGCTATGTCCTCTCCCAAGATCTTTCCCACCCCCTGGGCTTTGGGATTGAGGGAGGGATGCTGGAGAGACAACATTGATGCTGTGTGAGCACTGCTCAGCAGTAGCCAAAACAGTGGTGAGTTATCAACATTTTTCTACTTCAGTTACAAAGCACAGGACTATGAGGGCTGCTATGGGGAAAATTAACATCATCCCAGATAGACCAAATAGGCCAGTGAAGTGTAATTTGGACTGGCAGCAAAGAATTCTCTGCCTCCCTTGTCATCTGCCCTTAACTCTTGCTGTATCTTTGTTAACTGCAATGAGAACTTCAGTCTGAATTATGGGGAAGGCTCAGAGGATTTATATAAAATAAATATGTCAGATATTGCATTCTTCATCTCATGTTCAGTAATACTTCATAACAATTATAAATCTGTTATCCTGAATTATATCTCAGCCCCTGTACATTTTTTAATTCCCCTTGCTACTCATGCTTTGAAAACAACAAAGACACCCCAAGGTGTATTATCAGACTGATTCTGATTTCCAAAGGGTTTTGAGACTGTTTCAGATATATTGTCAACAAAATATAATCATCAGCATATAGCTGACAAATCTGACTACAGACGAGATCCTGAGCTTTCAGATTTAACTTTGCATGAGATCCAAAATTTAGTTCATACTGTGTTATAAAACTTACCTTTACAGCTTAACCTTCTAATTTTCAAAATAGCATACAGTATCATTGCAGGCCTATTCAATTTAGTTCTCTGAGGAAAGGAAATACGTTGGATGTTTGACCTGAATATGTCAGATTTTCCATGAAAGATTCACAGTGGTCAAGGTTTTAACCACTGAGGCATCACTGCAATAATTATATGCAAATTACAGAAAGTAGTCACATATAAACTTGCTTCTGGCCACACCTCAGATTGTTTAAAATGGAGCAAATTCAGGCCTCTGCTTGTGCGGGATTGCTTTCTCCAGCACCCTAATGCATCTGCTGTTGCATCGTTTTATTTTTTTTTTCATTTTTGCTTTTTTCATAATTTCCCCATTTATCTAAAGCCATCCTATATATGAACATTTCATTTATTGAACAACATAAATCATAACAGAGAGGACAATTCTAGGAACAGATGTGTTAAAATTATTAAACTCTCACCTCAAAAATCATATTTTATGAGTGTTATTTCTAATGTCAATATCACAGCCATCCAGTCAGTTCTTTATCCACCAAGTGGTCCATCCATCGAATTGCTGTTTCTCCAATTTAGAGACAAGGATGTTATGTGGGACAGCGTCGAACGCTTTGCACAAGTCCAGGTAGATGACATCAACTGCTCTACCCCGTCCATCAGTTCTGTAGCCCCATCATAGAAGGCCACCAAATTGGTCAGTCAGGATTTCCCCTTAGTGAAGCCATGCTGGCTGTCACCAAGAACCTTGTTGTTCTTCATGCGCCTTAGCATGCCTTCCAGGAGAATCTGCTCCAAGATTTTGGCAGGCACAGAGGTGAGACTGACTGGTCTGTAATTCCCCAGGTCATTTAAGCTTTACATGTTACATCAAAACACTGTGAATACAGAACACTATGAATACATATAAAAAAATACAAGCGTTCTAACGGAGAAAAAAATGGGGCCACATAATTGTAATGCTAATTAAACAGATAGAAGAAACATATCCTTAGGCATTGCTTGAACATTACCCTTATGAATTTTTTTTAACCTCCAGCCTATGCTATCGGTTTGTCAGATTTTTCGCTCTGAGTTGCATCATATGTGTATTTGTAAAAAAAAAAAAATTCTAAGAAAAAAGAAGTATGCAAACAGGAAAAAGATAATTAATTACCTGAACTTGTGGGTTCTTTTTCGTGGAGTATTCCTGTAGTATTACACGTCTCTCTTGGAAATCCCAGTTCAGAACACTGAAACTCAAAACTCTTCTCATCTTAAGTTTATTAATGCTCCTGACATTCACACTGCAGAATATATGACAGTGCAAATCCTGTTATATTTTCTAAACACATTTACTCCTTTAATCTTCCTTTTCTCTTTTACTTAGAGTCTCAGATCAATTCAGTTGTGTAATATTATCATTTTTAAAAAGCTTGTTTTTATGAAGTTGGATGAATCTCTCTATGTAGTCTATAAAACTCTTTTGTGCTGCCAAAAAAGACTCATATATATTTAAGTAACTATTGTTTTTTGTTTTATTTATTATACAAAGCAACGCAGAAATGTAACCTGCCTATGATACTGTTTAGGAGAACAGCTCTGTGAAACCCTTGAGCTACAATCAACCAAATACTTTTTAGGGGTAAAGTAAGAGCAGCTCTTCTAATACTTTTTTCTCCTGAATTGCTCATTGAAGCTTTGCTTTTAAAACAACTACCTGAATTCATTATCCTGTTATTCTAATAGAAGTCTAATGTTAACTCCACTGACCTTGTGGAGTTAATGTTGGTAAAAAAGCCATGATTAATGAGCTCCAATCTGTTGATTTCAACATGTATTTACTCACAGAGTTTTCAATCACAGCTATACTTTGTTGAGTTTGTAAGCCACTATTCCTTTTTGTAAGCTTTTAGGTATTTCACAGTAAAGTGTTCTCCACTTGAGCTATCTCAGATGGGCTGCCAAACTTGTACTGATATATAGAAAAGAAAGAAAAAAAAAAACAAAAGTCTGTTAAATATGAGTTCTCCTAGAGGACTGTCATTTCTATACCTATGTGAGACTATTAGTGTTCCTTAAACCACTGTGTAAATTTTAGACACAATAAAACTGGACATCTTAGGACTGTATAATGTAAATAGCTGAAAATGAGTTAGCTAATTTTCAGCCAATATGTCAAATTTGAGGAATTTTTTTTACATGAGATGTAAAACTAGCTGACATTCATATCTAGAAGACAAGGTAGTTCTTGTTTCCACTTTTTCTTCTTAAATGTATTCACTATACCTTCAGCACAAGGCATTTTTTTTTTAATCTCTTGGGCTACATTTGAAGATAGAAAAAAGGAAGAAAAAAAAAAGTAATTAAATTGCATTCTGGTGGAGCTTTAGATGAACATTTGTCCCTCTCATAAAACTGACTCAAAGGTTTTTAGGTCTTGCAGTATTTACTATAAGATCCTTCAGAATATAAAGTGAAATTCACAATTTCAGTTGTCAAGGGTCCCTATAAAATGGAACACACAAACATGCACAGAAAACAATCCTGGAAACCTGCATGACTTGGGAAGCTAGACAGAAAACTGGCTCCAAAACTAGCACAGGTCTGAATTTGACTGTTAAGTGATACAAATAAGTAATTCAAGACTGAATATAACAGAAATGAATTTTCCAGAGACACATGTATGAAAATCATTCTAAAGGTAAAACAATGCTGTCCTTTTGTTACAGCTTATGAATATATGATACTGATGGTACAAATTTTACTAATTAGAGCAGGGGTTGAGAGCTGGTCTATAATGAAGTTCTAGACCACAGTTCAATGACAGACTAGAGATAAATCACTTAAATGGATGGGTGTATTACTACCCAATAGTCACTGGATAATTCGAGATTATCATGTAGAATCCTGTGAGGTAATTAAATAATTACTGAGTTATGAATTGTTCCCTCACATTTCTCCATTTAAAACCTCTTAAGGGAGGCAACTTCATTCTTCTGTTCAATGGAAATAAATAATATTAGGGAAAAACTTCAATGGTCAGGACTCAAGCACCTTTCACTATCTTAATAATATAAATTTTTCTAAGCTTCTAGACCACCCACATCTATAACACACACTCCATACGTGAATTTGTATTTTATATTTTATTACTAGTGCAATCTAAAAAGAATTCAGAAACGCTTAATTCAGAATGCAAATTCCATATAACAAACAATTTAAGCAAAACATGGGGAACATAAAGAAGGACTAGAGAGCCCTGGGAGAGGTGGTTAGGGGCTCTGGAGCTCAGGTAGTCTTTTTGTCAATTCTCCAGGGTACAGGGGAGGACCTAAAAAAAGCCAGGAGGATTAGCCAGGTTAATAACTGCTTAAAAGGGTGGTGTCATAGTCAGGGGTTTGGGTGTCTTGAACACAGGACCCAAGTTTGTAGGGCAGGTCTAGTGGGGACTGGTGGAGCTGGTCTGATAAAGAAGGGAAAGAGCAGTTTTGGTAGGAGGCTTGCCAGACTGGTCGAGGAGGCTTTAAACTAGATGTGTTGGGCGAGGGGAGCATCATTCCATTCCAAAACACCCAGTCAGTTGCCAGAACCTATAATAAATGCCTGGAGCAATGGAGAGAGATCCCAGCTGCTCCAGCCAATGAGCCGGCTTCAGCTGGAGCTCGGCTCAGATGCCTCTATACAAATGCCCGTAGCATGGGGAACAAATGAGGAATTAGAGATGTGTGCACGTCTATGGGGGTATGATATAATAGGCATCACAGAAACATGGTGGGATGGCTCCTATGACTGGAGTGTTGGAATGGAAGGTTACAGGCTCTTTAGGAAAGACAGGCCTGGCAGACGGGGAGGGGAGTTGCTATTTATGTTAGGGATAGGCTGGAGAGTATGGAACTCTGTCTGGGGACAGGGGAGCTGTCCACAGAGAGTTTGTGGGTCAGGGTTAAAGGGAATATAGGTATGGGAGACATTACTGTGGGGATCTGTTACAGACCGCCTGATCAAGGAGAACCTGCGTATGAAGCACTCTATAGACAGATAGGAAAAGACTAACGCTCACAGGCCCTTGTTCTCATGGGGGACTTCAACCACCCTGACATCTGTTGGAAGGACGGTATAGCCCGGCACAAGCAATCCACGAGGTTCCTCAATTGTGTGGAAGACAACTTCCTTCTGCAAGTAGTAGAGGAGCCGACAAGGAGAGGTGCCATGCTTGACCTCGTGCTCACCAACAGGGAAAGGCTCGTTGGACTGGAGCACCTCCCATATGAAGACAGATTGAGGAAGTTGGAGCTGTTCAGCGTGGAGAAGAGAAGGCTGCGTGGAGACCTCCTAGCAGCCTTCCAGTATCTGAAGGGGGCCTGTAAGGATGCTGGGGAGGGACTCTTCATTAGAGACTGTAGTGACAGGATAAGAGGTAACGGGTTAAAACTTAAACAGGGGAAGTTTGGGTTGGATGTAAGAAGGAAGTTCTTTCCTGTTAGGGTGGTGAGGCACTGGAATGGGCTGCCCAGGGAGGTTGTGAATGCTCCAAGCCTGGCAGTGTTCAAGGCCAGGATGGACGAGGCCTTGGGTGATATGATTTAGCATAAGGTGTCCCTGCCTATGGCAGGGGGCTTGGATCTAGATGATCTTAAGGTCCTTTCCAACCGTAACTCTTCTATGATTCTATGATTCTATGATTCTAAAACACACTGATGTTATCTAAGAAAAGCTGCTCCATTTCTTTGTGCTATATTGAGGTTGTTGCTAACTTTGGAATGTCTGAAACCTGCACTTTTTGAACATGTGGAGAACCAGCCAAGTAATACCACATAGAAAGATGCTGGTGTTTCTTTAATTAGTACTGATATTGGTTTAGAAATGTAAGTCTATACAATGCTTTATTGCACAGTAAAAATCTTCAGCATTATGGATAAAGTGAGATGTGCCATCTTATTTTATAGCATTTGAAGTACAAGTTGTACCTTAAAAATCCAAAACCAATACATATATCATGCGTATTAAAACAATGGCACCATATTTATCATTAGTATTATCAGATCATTATTATTATATCATTAGTATATTTGAAAGTAGAACAAGTTTTGAGGATCTGAGTTTTATACAGTTAAAAAGATTTTGACTTTTAACTTGTAAAGGAATTCTCTCTGGTAAATATAAAAGGCACTTTCCAGGAAATGCATGTTTCAGCAGATGTGCAGAAACTGTTTCATGAGGCATATTTTAATACGCAGCGGAGTTTGCTATAAAAGAAAATGTTAAAGCTACTGTAGAAATAACTTCTAGTTTCTATGGCCTGGAAATTGTAATATCACTTCAGAAGTAAGCGTCAAGAAATTCTCAAAGAAGGGCCCAAGAAACATTTGAAAGGTATATTGATTTTCTTTTTGTCAATTTAACAGTAATTTGTGTATGTCGGTACAATAAAGCTGATATTTATATTTCATCTGCTGATTTGTTTATTTATTCAGAATCATCTGGACTCTGAATTAGAAGAATATACATACTAAGAATTCCAGTTTCAGAGCACCCAGGAATTCCTGCACATTTTACACATCAATTGACTATTTCCAGAAAAACTGGGCACTGAACAGTAAGTGGTACAATAAAGAAAATACTAAACCATATTGCAAAATTTCACGATGGAAAAGGACAACTTTTTTAACAAATTGCACAAAAGAAGCCCTGTGCTTTAATTTCACATTGCTGCAGAAGCCTTCTTCCCAATATGTCTTGGTCCAGTTTGTCTGGAAGTCTATCAAAACTTCCTGTGACAACTTTTTCCTGTAATACGTAAACACACACACTCATGCATCAACTACCTTAAATAAGACTTGCCTGTATTGTTTAGACATATGACTCTTATTTTACAATAAAAATAATGAATAAAATTACTGACCAAATTTTATTATTATTCTGTATACAGAAATCCGGTCCTTATATGTCAACCTGCAATATTTTGAAATTAATTTTTATAATACCTTCATGAGTACAATGACATTGGAATCAGGTTTCCATTCCATTTCTCTAATTTCAACCCCTTATTTTTATAACTTTATTTTCATTTACAAGCCATCAGCTAGTGATTTTCTTTGACAGCACCTACCATGATGCAGGTTACAAAATATTTTAGAAATTGTTCCTAAACTTTCTTAGACCTTATGAATTGTCTGTTGAATTATGTCTCCATAAACTACCATTATACCTATGCTGCTGCCAAAGTTGTGATTGCAGCACAAGCAGAAACACCCATACAGCAGTAATCTATCTGACTACCCACAGAAGTAGAACTGCAGTTGCAAGGACATTCACTATTGAATATATAACCAGTGATTTTATTCCTATCATTAAAAAGACATGTAAGGTTAAAGCTAGCTTGGGTACAGCTATATGTGCTGCACCCACACCTCTGGATTTCACTGCACATATTCTTATTCTTTTCCAACATTCTTTTCTGTGTTTTATCCTTGGGTTATATGAACTCTTCTTCAAACTTAATACATTTCATCTGAGATGCAAGAATCTTTTAGTCTTTGTAAACACTTCCCTCTTGTTACACAAAGATAGTTTGAAATATTTCCTTCAGGTGACACTCAGCAATGATACAAACCACTATCCTCACAGTAGCTTGCACAGAAAAGGGAAGTTGGAAATGACAAGACAATTTATCAGTCAGCTGTCATATCTCATACTTCAGGGTATCTCATAGTCTGTTATCTGTGGCACTGACCTAGAAGGCCCATTTCCTCATTGCTTTCAGCAGGGCAGTTGTAAAATTCTTGATTCATAGGAAATAAAACTGACAGCCTTCAGTGTGATTGATCCAGTTAGAATCCAGGTGCTTCTTTGATTCAAAATACAGCTCCTTCATCCTTTCAAATACAAGTTTTCTAAAAAAAAAACCCTCAACATTCTTTTCATGAAGAATAATAGTCTTAGAATCATGGAATCATAGAATCATTAGGGTTGGAAAGGACCTTAAGATCATCTAGTTCCAGCCCCCATGCCGTGGGCAGGGGCACCTAACACTAAATCATATCCCCAAGGCCTCTTCCAACCTGGCCTTGAACACTGCCAGGGATGGAGCATTCACAACCTCCCTGGGCAACCTATTCCAGTGCCTCACCACTCTTATAGTATTTATTTATAAGAGTAAATTATTATTATTTTCACATAAGATGTAATTCTTCTTTGCATAAAAGTTTATGCAACTGTCTTTATCTACATTCACAAATTTATTGCATTCTCCAGTATTCCTGAGAGTAGTTAATACCAGATAGCCAGAGGTTGATACAAAATGAAGCCATGCACTAAAGAGCCCAGATAGATGTTTTTGGTTTTTTTTTTCCTGCATGTATCCAGTCTCCTGCCTGACAATGCTGCTTTAAATAAAATAAATGTAGCTAACAGTAAACGCTAGCCTGGATCAACTAAGATCAGCAAAAGGCATTTATATTCATTTTTTGATTACAACAGTTACAGTTATTTTCTCCTATTTCTGCTGGAATTCCCTTGCACAAGGAAAATGTGCTCTTTTGTTTTGATCACCACTGTGCAGGTGAGCTAGGCATTCTTTCAGAGTGGGGATATCATGGAGGGAAAGGTGTTCCATGCAGTATAACTAGCCAGAAAAAAACACCATCGAAAACCTGCTGAAATAAGCAGAAATTTAAAACAGATTATAGTTCTGACTCTGGCCACAGGTCAAAAAAATATTTCTCTGATGAACCTAGTATAGCAATAGTGTTATCTAATGATGAATTCCTCACAAAAACTTTGTGCTAGCAAATGATCTCCATGGTTGCTCCGGCTTGAGTGAATAAAGCTTTGCGTTTAGGCAGAAATGAAGGGTCAGATGTAATTGCAGATAAATGATATGGAAAGGCCCAGTCTGTTATCTACAAACATGACATTGCATAACATAACTTTGATGCCTGAGTCAACAGAACACCTGAAGATATAAAGCAGATGGGAAGCAGACGCCCTCTTCATCTCCACAGCTGATACCCTGCTCCAGCCCATGCCTGTGCCTCCATTTCCAAGGGAGACAGAGGGTAACAAAGTAACATTTGTGCAGGAGGATTATTTTACAGGGATGAATAAAATATATAATCTCAGAAAAAGAAACAAGCAGGATTGACAAAATTAATTAAAGTTTAAGAATTCTTATAACTAAGAGAAAATCTAACAGTAAATTAAGTTTTTACTGAAGCTCTAGTTGGTGCTCATCTGAGATGTTTCTTCCAGCCAGTGATATCAGAGCAAAGATGCAGTGGAAACATCTTGGTGTGGCAAAGTCGACCACGCTTGTGTCGCTCCAGCTGATACTCAGCAGGACCCTCTCTTCTGAAAAAGGGTGGTCAAATAATTTTGAAGGAAAGGAAAGTACGTATCCACAAAGTTTTCAACACAAACAATGTTGCCCCCTACAGAGCTGAAAACTGAAATGAACACAAAGGTTTTCTAAATTTAACAGGGGAATATTAAACTTTAAAAAAGTTGTTCAATCAGAAAGAATACTTCTGAGATACAATTCTCCTGTAAAATGAGGATCAGAAGAGGAATGTCAGCCAGAAGTAACATCCAAGCAGAATGTTAATTTTGTTGTAATACACTAAACATACTCAGACTATTTAATATTGATAGCCTTTCTCTTTACCTTAAATGATTGTAAAATCATTAGGTTTTCACACTGAAGAATCTATAATTCATTCAGTTTAATTTTCTGACTTTCTTCCCTATTCACAAATTTTAGCTTTATCCAAGTTACACACTCTGAATTATTTCTACAAGTTTACTGTCAAGGAGTTTTGTGAAATCCCTTCTATTCACTCATTAAAAACTTCTGGTTTTATCCCCAAGCCAAGCACAGTCAAACTCTTAATTAAAACTGCAATTAAATAAATTGAGCCAGTGTTTTTTTTTTATGGAGAGTAAATTTTAAAATTCTAAAATATTCAATGTATGAATTGTTCTAGCAGATTAATAATGACCATTTGAAACTGTTTGATCCATGTGATTTCAACGTTGCAAATTATTAATGGCAGTGGTAGTTTTAACATTAGGAACACATGATGCAGGTGGTAAGTGAGCCTCACCTTGATTTCTGGAAATGTGATGGAGCAAATAATCCCTGAAATCATTTACAAACATGAAGGACGCGGTGATGTTAAGTAATCAGCATGGATATATGAAGGGGAAAGTCATGCCTGACAAACCTGATAATATTCTACTGTGAGAAGATGGACAAGGTGGACAAGGGAGAAGGCTGAATGTGATTTTTCTTGGCTTTAGCAAGGCTTTTGACACTATTTCCCTCAAGATCCTTACTGAGAAACCAAGGAAGTATAGACTAGATACATGGGCAGTGAACTGGAAACTGTCTATCTATCTGAACTGTCAGTTCAAAGGGTTGTGTATCAACTGTACAGAGACCAGCAAGAGGCCAGTAACTAACAGTGTACTCGCGAGTTCAGTACTGGGGTCAATACTGTTTAATATCCTAATTAATAACATGGATAATGGCAGAGAGCACAGCTTCAGCAAGTTTACAGATAGTATAAAAGTGGGAGAGGCAGTTGATATACCATGTGTTTATGCTGCCATTCAGAGGGACCTTGACATACTGGAGACATAGTTATACATGAACCTTACAAAGGTCAATAAAGGGAAATGGTACATCTTGCACATGGGAGATAAATAACCTCAGGCACAAATACAGGCTGAGGGATTATAAAAAAAAAGGCAGCTTGGCAGAGAAGGGCATCAAGATCTTCACAGACACCAAGCTGACCATGAGCTAGCGATATACCCTTGGGTCATAAAAGGCAAGCAGCCTCCTGGATGCCATTAAGAAACATGCTATTAGCAGGTCAGTGGAGGTGGTTCTTACCCTCTGCTCAGGATTAATGGAGTTCTCGGCCCCGTCTGAAGTTCTCCAGTGGCAGAGAAACATAGATATAGTGGAATGAGTCCATCAGAGAGCCACGATCAGAAGCCTGGACCAGGTGATATATAAGAAGAGGTTGCCAGAGTTGAGACTGTTCAACCTGCAAAAAATGAAATTTCCTGGGGAAAGAATTATAATGTAAATACTTGATGAGGAAGGGAGGCCAGGTTAAGAAGACAGGGGTAAACATTCTCAGTTTTTCCATGCCAGAACAAGAGGCAATGGGCACAAATTAAAATGCAAGCAATTCCATTTAAGCATAGCTTGTTTATGGTGAGGGTGGTCAAACACCAGGACAGGCTGCCCAGGGGCTTTTAGAGTCTCCAATCTTGGAGACATGCAGAACCCAACCAGACACAGACCTGAGCAACCTGTTTTAACTCTAAGCATGTGGGCTGGACAAGATCATAGAATCATAGAATAGTTTGGGCTGAACAGGACCTTAAAGATCATCTAGTTCCAATGCCACTGCCATGGTGGGGGCACACCTTCCAGTAGACAGGAGGATCTTCCAACCTCAGCCGTTTGGTTGATGACTAGCTGCCTATATGAGTAATTGGTTAGCGCTAAATGATTCCTTCATAAATTATCTTTCAGTGGATGAGTTTTGGTGTAATTCCTTTCTTGTTGTTAAACCTGATGTGCTATACATTCTTCCCTCCAGTATAAATGCAAGTTTATAATCATCTTAAGGCTGTTGCTATACTCTGCCTTCAGCAATGTACACCTTTTAAAGTTTATTTTTAATTCAAATTGAAGTTTGCTTTTTTTCAAATCTTCCTTTAAATGGGTGAATATTTATATTTCTTAAATCCATTCAGATTATATATTTTGTGGAATTGAGACCTGTCTTTCACAAAACCTTATGACTTCAAATAAAACAAAAGACTAGAAGGAAACAATTAAGTTAAAGTTTCTAACACATGTCACTGCTTTACTGCATATTATCACCTACTGGCAAATATAATTTTTGGACTGTTTATGTTTTATTTCAAGTTCTTACAGTGATTGTAACACTGAGGAAAGGCAACAGGGAAGAATTATGCTGAACAAGCTGTATTCCAGTCTCTAAAGCATTGCTAGTTTCAGTACTTATTCTGTTAAAAAAAAAAATACAGATAATCCTTCTTTTCCTAGTTTATTGCCCTATTCCCATCACCTGAAAGTTTTCAGTGGTAAATGAAGGAAATACTACATTCTTTTTATAATTTCACCTATTATTTAAAAGCTGAATTTTCCAAAAGGTATTATTGCTGTTGAATAGCCGTTAAAAAAAACATAAAGTTTTGTGGATATTCAGTGACCTTTATGGCAAATGACTCATCTTTACAGAGATATTTCTTGCATTTGAAGCTGCTAAAGAATGCTGTTCTTATGCAAGATGACTCCCCATCTTTTCTGTGTCACTTAGGTCATACATTGAGTCATTGCTAGTTCTTCTGGAGACCTTTCCACAGCCCTTTTGTGATAAACCAAAGTAGAGATACAATGATACTCTATTTGTTTTTTACTTCATGTATGCATGTATGTTAGGCTATATTTTACTCTTAGCCATGATAAACACGAACAAGGAGGGTCCTAGTCACAGTATTTCATCAATGAAAGATCTTCTGAATTCATGATATCTAATCAGTTAAAATGTAGAGCTAAATCCACAGGGTGTAATATCAAAAATAATTCTTAGCATACCTTAATTTGGCAGGTGTCTAAAATAACCCAAGTTTATATTTCTATCATACAAAAAAACTCCTTTTCTCCTCAATTCTTGCTCATATCTATATCATCATATTCCCAGCAATGAAAAATCTTTGGCTTCCCTTGACTTTTTCTGAGAGACAAAATCCATAGCCACTCAAACAACAGGATTACTGAGAATAGCATCATCCAATAGATAATAAAAAGCAACATGAAAAACACCAAAACCACTAATACCTCTCGAAGAACGATGCTTACATTCTGCTTCAAGACCTTATAATCAGTTGTGTTAATGTAGAAAATAGCCAGTCCTTTACTTGCTGAAGTCTGTGAATCTTCTTATTAGCCCTTAAGCTCTTCCCATATATATACGTGGGTATTCACTTTGTAATATATCACAAAAGAGAGAGGGAGTGGAGGCAAGGAGACACTAAAAATAATTTAAAAAAAAAGTCCAGAGTGGTGGTCAATCTTGAGCATTTTCAAACTGCTTTTGTTTTTAAATGCCTATGGGTATTTTTATTGGGTTTTGGTTTGTTGTTTTTTTTTTTTAGTAAAATGTTCTTCAATCTCATGAGAAATGTCATTCACAGAATTAGTTATTCTCAACTCAGCTACAAATACCAAATTTTAAATAATATCCTCATACTACACAGATTACGCTTCAAGTTATTTCTTCAGTAACTTTCTTCTGCATTTCAAGATGCACCCTGATTGATAGATAAATAAGCAGAACCCCCTCACATTTTGCTTGAAATATGAGGGTGATGCATCTCACATTCTAAGATATCTATGTGATCAGGTGGTCAAATAAAAGAAGTGGTTGCTCAGAAGCAGTTGAATCTACACCCTTAAAAATTAACCAGAACTGGATTGGACAGGGCCCTGTGCAGTCTTGGACGCACTCTGAGCAGGAGGTTGGACTAGGTGACCTCTGCAGGTTCCTTGCAAACAAAATTATTCTCTGATTCCGTATGCTGAGTTAAGTATATACATTAAAATGGTACTCAATGTTTTCACCCCCAGAGGCATTCACTACTTATAAAATGCTAGTGATACAAAGGACATAGGTATCGTTTTTCCAGAAAAAGAAATCATATACTTAAAATATTCCATTATTGCTGACATTTACTCTGAAGCTCAAGGTGCCAAATGTACAGTGATGAGCTTTCCAGGTATTCTGCTTGACAGAGCATATGTTTCAACTCAATGATTATCACCAAATCATTCCCTGCTGTTCAGAAAACCAGAATAAATTAAGTTTATAGAAAAAAAGGATATACACAGTCATCTGAAGAGAAGGGGTTGGGGGGAGGGTGCAAAACTGATGGCTGGTATTCAAGGATCACCTGCTCCAAGCTCAGGAGTGTTGCATCCTGACTAGAGGGAAATGTGGCAGGAGTGCCAGGAGACCTCCATAGGTAAATAAGGAGCTACTGAGGAAACTTGAAGGGAAAAAAGAAGCTTATAAAAGATGGAAGGAAGGACAGGCAGCCTGGGAATAGTACAGGGATATTGTCCAGGAATCTAGAAACCAGGCCAAGAAAGCTAAGGCCCAGTTAGAACTAAATCCCAGGGAGGTTGTGAATGCTCCATCCCTGATGGTGTTCAAGGCTAGGCTGGACAGAGCCTTGGGTGACATGGTTTAGTGTGAGGTGTCCCTGCCTGTGGCAGGGGAGGTGGAACTAGATGATCTTAAGGTTCTTTCCAGCCCTAACTATTCTGTGATTCTATGATTCTAAGAGATAAATCAGTTTGTCTGACAGAAAATTACAGACAGGAACACTTACAAAAGTGGTCTTTTTACCCAATAGCTTCTGGAAGGTTATGAAAACTAGCCACTTTCTCCACCTTCCATGGTGCAGTTTGTTTTTTCTAATTAATGTAACAGGTTTACTTACCTTCAAAGCATGCAGAAAACCCCCAGAACCTACATATTAAAATGGCTAACTTGGTGAGCTTCATGTTCCAGACTTTAAATGCGGTTTTTATTGCCAGTTTTCTAATGATTTTTTTCATTTGTGTTTAAATCCCCAGACCCATACTGTACAAGCAGTTCTGGGGACCAGCTGTTACAGCAAGATGTGTTTGAGCAGGGTTGATTAGAGACGAAGAAAAAATAGCAGTCCCTTCCTGTGAAAATTCTAGAGATTTAAAAAATTATTCCAGTCTTTACTAAGAGGAAGCAAATATTTGAATTAAAGTTTCTCATTTTTAAAACAAAGAGAAAACTACAAAAAAAAAAGAAAATAAACAGTAACCAGCAACCACCACACTTGTTCAGAACATTTGAAATTAAAATTATTCACAAATCATACCATCAGTGTAAGCCTTGCTTTCTGATATGAAAAAACCTTCCTAAACATTAGTCTTCAACTATCCTTCAAGGCCATTTTGCTGTCAGAGCAGTTTTAAGTAAAATCATTAATATATTTCCACTAGAATGGAAAACAGTTCTTTTATATCTCCCCAAAACACTGTATCATAAAGACAACTTCCATTTTGTTTTCTACTCTTCTATAGGATTTGTGTGTAGTTGGTTGGTTGGCTTTTAAATGCTGTAAGGGTATTTAGAAGCAGAAGCCTCTGCTTCTTAGGGGTATCTCACTAAGGACCTTCTCAGTGCAAAAGGGAAAATAAGTAAAGCAGGAAGCCATAAAAAAAAACCATACTATGACACAAATGTGACCAACAAATGATATAACGGGGGCAGCAATGAGAATCAAATCTGGTAATTTGTGATCATTTGTAAGGGTACTGGAACATGGGAATGGTCATTTTAGTAGGATGACCTGATCATGTACCTTGCCAAATGGGATGACAAGGAAAAGGGGCAAGTAATAAACAAAATAAACAGTAGCACAAAACTGACAGGCAAACATAACAGAGACAAAACCAAAAAAATTAGCCTGGTCAGTCACACTAACTGAAGGGCTACTAAACAGCTAAAATATCAGCCAAACAAACTAAAAGCAGTACAGAGTGAAACTTATCCCAAAGACTACAGACATTAGTTTTCTAGAGTTAATTTTGCCTTCTTCCCAAACTACTGATTACTGTCACTGTACTTGTGTCCTGGTTTCAGCTGTAGTGGTTATTCTTTTTGATAGTAGCTGGTGCAATGCTGTGTTTTGGCTTTAGCCTGAGAATAATAATGATAACACACTGTTGTTTTAAGTGTTGCTAAGTAATACTTACCCTGATCAAGGACTTTTCAGTCTCTCCTGCTCTTCCAGTGAGGAGGGGCACAAAAGCCAGGAGGAAGCAGAGACAGGACACCTGACCCAAACTAGCCAAAGGGGTATTCCATACCAGAACACGTCATGTTTAGCGTATAAACCTGGGGGAGTTACCCGGAAGGGCTAGATCACTGCTTGGGTCAGGCTGGGTATCAGCCAGCGCGTGGTGAGAAATTCTATTGTACATCACTTTTGTTTTCTGATTTTTTATTTCTTATTTTTGTTTTGTGGTTTGTTTTGTTTTATTATTATTATTTGTTTGTTTTCCTATTAGTCTTATCAGTATTGTTATTGTTGGTATTCTGTCATCACTATATTGTATTTTATTTTAATTATTAAACAGTTCTTATCTCAACCTGTGGGTTTTCCATTCTTTCAATTCTCCTTCCACCCCATTAGGGGAAAGTGGAGGAGGGAGGCACTTTAGCAGACGGCTGAGTTACCAGCTGGGTCTACACCATGACAACATTCATCTTACATCATTGATATAAAGATTTATTCTGCACCACTTCTACAGACTGAAGCAATGCTGCTGTAACAACATTGTTGAAGTGTGTGCTAAAAAATGTTTGTCCTTCTTGTGCTTCTTTTTAAATTCCATTATTTCACAAGAACTTTCTCTGCTGTCTAATACAAAGTATTTCATTATCATCATCATTCTTCTTCCTAAGCCAGATGACTACAAGGATTATCTGTTCCAGGATTTTTGCTTCATGCTAATTTTCATAGATGCAAGGTCTATCCAAACTGTCTAAAATTTCGTTTCCTAAAAGAGCCCTACAGTTTTGCTTGCAGGTATTAAAAGTAAACCTTCTTTTGAAGGTTTACTCTAGGGTTCAGCTGCAGGTTGCATTTACATTTTTTTTCTTGTTTGTTTTAATTTAATCACCATTATGTTGCTGGCTTGATCTAGTGCCTGTAAAGATAGGATTAGTGGTGCTGAGAAGTGTGTATAACTTTGGAAAAAATATTACATACTTTGTATGAGCCATTTGCATTAGTGGTTAAAGACAGCACTGAAGATAGGAACACTGCAAAAAATGGTAGGCACTAATAATTTTCTGTACTTCTCCTCTTTCCTGGTAAATGAAACGCACAGACATGAAAAATTATATTTAATGAAGCTGCAAACCTGTAGTAAAGGACAACTTGAAATTGTACTGGTCCCAGGAATTTCTTCAAGGATATATTCTGAATCAAATCATTTCAACACTTCAAGGAGAGCAAATCAGTTTAGTCACTAAACTACCCAGGGAAAAAAATGTAGCATATGTTATCCCACATCTTCCAGTCTGTGAATACAAAATATGGATACAGCTAAGTCTGACACACACTTCAGACCCTAACCAGAATAAATAATGATAATAATTTTAAAAAATCTGTTCTCCTGAAGTACAAACAATAAAATGCTTATTTTTGTTTTAAGCTGAAAAATATTTTTACTTTCCAAATATATTTTGCTCTATATTTTTCCAAATTTACCTCCAGGACTTCACCATCTCTCTCCTTATTGCTCACAACTGTTTACTAAAATACTGAGTTGTGAAATACTCACTTCTTGTACCTGAGGCTATTCTGGTTCTTCCTTTTCTGTTCTGCATATAACTTAGTGTGGATAACAATGTCAGCCTGTGATTGCACTTTTATACTACTGGCCAGTATACTCATTGAATTAGAAAAAAAACAACCCTGTACTTGCTGAGTATACCTGCTGCGCCTGTTAACAGAATGCTTTATCTGAGCTCTATAACCCTTCTATAATAAGCATGGTAGGAAGAGGAGAGATGCTAACAAAAGTAATAAATATTGGGCTTACACAACTCATTAAAATATTTTCTTGATTATAGTCCAGCACTAAGCATAATTAAAGGTCAGTATTAGAAATATCCTAAATTAATATTGATATGACTTTCAGCATATTTGCTCTGGACATATTTGCTCAGCCCAGAAAGCCAACTGTATCCTGGGCTGCATCAAAAGAATTGTGACCAGCAGGTTGAAGGCGGTGATCCTGTCCCTCTACTCTGCTCTTGTGAGACCTCACCTGGAGTATCGTGTACAGTTCTGATGTTCTTAACATAAAAAGGACATGGAACTGCTGGAGCAAGTCTAGAGGAGGGCCATGAGGATGATCAGGGGACTGGAGCGCCTCCTGTATGAAGACAGGCTGAGAAAGTTGGGGCTGTTCAGCCTGAAGAAGACAAAGCCATGTGGAGACCACCTAGCTGCCTTCCAGTATCTAAGGGGGGCCTATGAGGATGCTGGGGATGGACTATTCCTTAGGCGCTGTAGTGATAGGAGAAGGGGTAATGGATTCAAACTTAAACAGGGGAAGTTTATATTGGATATAAGGAAGAAGTTCTTTACTGTTAGATTGGTGAGGCACTGGAATGGGTTGCCAAGGAAGTTGTGAATGCTCCATCCCTAGCAGCGGTGTTCAAGGCCAGGCTGGAGAGAGCCTTGGGTGACATGGTTTAGTGTGAGGTGTTCCTGCCCATGCCAGGGGAGTTGGAACTAGATGAACTTAAGGTCCTTTCCAATCCTAACTATTCTATGCTTCCATGACACAGATCAACAGTAAATATCAAATTCACAGTTTTGAAGCTCATTTTATTACTTGCTGTGGGATTCATTACAACAATATTCTCCCTTCCACAGATGGGCTATGTGACTTTTCCAGCCACAGACAAGTCTGTGTAAGACTGTACAGCCTGTCTATAAGCCTTTCTTCACTGATGTCTGAAGTTTTCATAAGGAATACATGAAACTCATTTTTCTTAGCATAGTTCTGTTGCTTTAGGGAAAAAGAAACGAATGTACTCATGTCCCTGACTCCCATGCCAATGCAGCTAACACTGCATTCATTTACATTGCTAAGACTGCCTAAATTTTGTCTAAATTTAGATATTTACAACACAAATTCCCACTGGTCTTATCACTAATTCAGCTGTATCAGTGCTAATTGAGCTGTTGGTAGATATGTTAGAGGCTGGTGGGGGCTAAGGGCTCTCTCTGTACTAGTAGTCTTGCGGCTGTGTTTGGAACAGGTGAAGCAGCACTAGCTCTGAAGAGCTCTCTTACTGCAGTATCTGAATGTACATAAGGCCTGAAAGAATTATAAATGGTACTAAACTCTGGCAATGGAATTAACATTTCACTAGATTCAACAACAAATACTTAAACTCTGTTGTCGTAAGATACAGTTGACCTGCATTGGAGATAAAATTTTGCACTATGGCCATGTGCCTGATCAAGCAGAAGAGGAAAGTAGGTGTATACTGGGATGTTTCTCAGTTATTAGCACAGTATACAACTGAGGTTATTACTGCATTTTTCAACAGCAGATGCATTCACTCTTCAGAGTGGCAGCATCTCAGAGGTGCAATGATCCCCAGACAGAATGAAGATAAGCTCCTGGTTTCTGTTGCATAACTCTCATTAGGAAGACCATTTAGCCACACTATTTGCCATCCTGATGGGAATGACTTTTTTTTCTGCTCTGTGGAAGAATAAAATCAGGATATTCAGCCAGAGGGGAAAAATATATATGGTTGTAGTTTCCCACGTCCTTTCCTATATTGCAACATTTGGAGAAACACAGCCAAACTCGTTTTCATTTTTAAAGCATTCAACTAGCGTTATCTAATTAACATAGATACCAGCCCCTTAAATGTTCTTTTTGTAAGCAGGCAATAGGTCTTGACTTCTGTATTCCAACGTCTCTTCCCCAGTGAAGGTTCCATGAAAAACAGAAGTGACTGTAACCTTTTTAATCTAACCAAAATAAAAGACATCATATGGGAATATGCATCTTCTTGATCTTAGATAAATTACCACAGAATTATTATAAATGTGTATATAAAAGCTACAGATTTTTTTCTCTCAGGTTTTCTGATAATAATGTAATTGATTCTGTTTGCTCATAAGTAGGATGCAGTGGGAGTGAAGTGTGGAAAGAACACTGACAACAACCTTCTGTTTGTCTCCCCAACACAAATTTCTACTTCTAACTCAATTTTATGGAATAGGGAAAATGGTGTTATCAGGAGTTATTGTGAAATTGACTGTGATAACTCATAAGGTAACTATGTCATTACTGCTTTCCACTAGTGCAATTACACTTTCTGCCGTGACATATCTTCTATTTATATATAATTTAGAAAACCAATGACAGATAAATAATGTATCTTTCTAAACTGCTCAAGACTGAAGTCTTGAACTGCACACACAGAAAAACATAGCTTCCTAAACAATGTTAGATGGTGCTTGATACCCTAAACCTGTCTTTGCATTCCTTATAGGATAGCCAAACTTTTGAAACCATGAAAGAAGAATTAGGAACACTGAATAGCAATAATCTCTCCCCAGACTTTAATAGGCATGATTACATATGTATGTCATCATGGGGTATATGAGACCATGCAATAACAAATATTTGCTCTTCAACATGGGCAGTTATCATGTATAACACAAAGAGTTTGTGCAACTAGAAGCCCATGTGTGTATATAGGGACTAACCTCTGTTTGACTCAAAGGGAAAGTTTCTTCACAGCCCTCAGGAAACAGAAAGGGTATGGGGGATAACACTGGAATGACAACACAAATGTCTCCTGCTTCCTCATCACAATCCATTTCTCCAAATCCCTGATGATTTTGTTATAATTTCTCCATATGTGTTGTATACATTATAAATCTGTTGTATACAGTATAAATCTTTAACAGTAATGTTCAAAAGAGATAAAATTGTACTTCTCTGAGTCTGGACATTTTAAACATTAAAAAAAAACAACCTTTAATCTGTTTTATAGAGATGCAGATGAAACCAAGTATGTACATCTAATATGAACAGAAGTGAACATAAAATGTCAATTTTCATAATTCTTCAGCTCAGTTCATCCTCTACTGATGCACTCCAATCTCTCAGACAGAATACAAAGCTAGACAACTCTGGCAATGAGCCAGTATGACAGTTTCAACACCATACATATTCGTGAGAACTGCTTTAAACTGCATTTAAACTTTAAATAATCCTGAGTATGTTGATTCCAACTGTGTGGCAGCTTCATTGTATACAGTGTTTCTTTTTATTCAGATACTGCTAGAAATTAATGCAACTGGTACAAAACAGTTATGAGGAACTACATACCAGACAATTATTTACCATAAGAAAACAGACCTACTCCGAGACATTCATTATTTGCTGCATTTTAAAAGTATATTAAGACATATATGGATGGCAAAAAAAAACCCACAAGAAAAACAGATCTCCGTAGCAAACCAGGAATAATGAGCATTTACCCTTTAGTATTCCACTTTTTCATCAAGATTTCAATACCTGTATTTTTACACACTGTTACACAATATACATAAATAACTAGAAAAACTTAAAAATATTAACAAAATGCCTTTAAATCATAGAAAGCCTAACTATGCATTCACATAAAAAATATATTAAAGAAACTTTCTCTTGATTATTAATTTTCTTTGGATCACTTGGATTTCTTTTTTGCCCTTATTTTATGGTATAAACGTTTCATGACTTTCAGGTAAATTTTTCATCTTCTACTTGAAAGAAAGCTTGCCCAGGCACTTGTAACACCAATACAAAATTAGCAGTTAAATTGTTATGTTCTCAGCTGGACTGAAGTCATGTCATTGAAGTGCAATAATTTTCAGATTCTAGCTCTTACCTCTCAACATACTGCCTTACATATTAACTCTGTTTATGTTGCATTTTCACAGGCAGAAATCCTGTAACCCTTTTAAAATCAGCTCTGGTCTCAGAACAGGACTAAAGGGTTAGTCACACTGCACTGCTGCATACTCCATTTTTCACAGATCCCTAACAGTTGCAGAGAAACTGTAGAGTGCCAGTTGACCATAGTGGTCCAAATGCTTTTGGCATCTCTTTGAAAAGAAAAGCTGTGAGAATGCAAGAACTGACAGAGATCAGTTCTCTCCATCTTTCTTTTACAGACAGTTAATAAGAGCACCCTGAAAAGTTTTTCTACCTAATTTACAAGTTACAACAGTATGATTTTTTTTTTTTAATTTCTTTATGATATTTGTATCCAATCCACATAAATACAAAATTTCATCACAGTCTAGGCATAAAACACATATCAGGTAACAGTCAGGATATCAGCAAATAATATAAGTGTCACGTGCATTTGAACCAATTTCATCAATATCAAAGTTCAGTGTAAATTAAATATTGGTAAATTTTTAAGCTGTGCTGGAGTTAATTTCTGGTGGTAAAGTATTGAATAAAGCCTGACATACTTCTGTCCCATGATAGAAACGCTCTATATGTTTTAATAAATTGTTCTTTTCTAATAAAAACAATCAAGTTTCATTAAAATTCTATTTCTTGTTTAATTGGTTTATAAATGCATTGTTTTTAAATTTCTCACTCTCCAAGTTATAATTTGAATCAGTTTTGATTAACCTAAAATTGCACAACAATTTTCCAAAAATGACCTAAGAACAGGAATAGTGCTTTCTATACCAAAAAAAAAAAACATTTTCATTACTTTAAAGCCTATTCTACACCCTCCACATGGCAGTATGAGAATAAAATAAATTAAAAAAAAAAAAAAAATGTTGCCAGTGAGAGTTCTAGACATATCAAAGATGAGGGGGTCATTAAGAGCAGCCAACATGGCTTTACCAAGGGGAAGTCATGTTTGACCAACCTTATAGCCTTCTGTGAGCAAGTAACTAGGTGGCTGGATGATGGTAGAGCGGTAGGTGTGGTTTTTCTTGATTTCAGTAAGGCATTTGATACTGTTTCCCACAGCATCCTCATAGATAAGCTAAGGAAGTATGGGCTTGATGATCAGGTAGTGAGGTGGATCAAGAACTGGTTGGAAGGAAGAAGGCAGAGAATTGTGGTTAATGGGGCAGAATCTAGCTGGAGGTCTGTGACTAGTGGAGTCCCTCAGGGGTCGGTGCTGGGACCAGTGCTGTTTAATATTTATATCAACGACCTGGATGAGGGAACTGAGTGTACCCTCAGCAAGTTTGCTGATGATACTAAACTGGAGGAGTGGCTGACACACCAGAGGGCTGTGTTGCCATTCAGCGAGACCTGGACAGGTTGGAGAGTTGGGCGGAGAGGAACTTGATGAAATTCAACAAGGGCAAGTATAGAGTCTTGCATCTGGGGAAGAACAACCCCATGTACCAGTACAGGCTGGGGGCTGACCTGCTGGACAGTAGTGAAGGGGAAAGGCACCTGGGGGTCCTGGTGGATAGGAGAATGACCATGAGCCAGCAATGTGCCCTTGTGGCCAAGAAGGCCAATGGCATCCTAGGGTGAATTAGAAAGAGTGTGGTTAGTAGGTCGAGAGAGGTTCTCCTCCCCTCTACTCTGCCTTGGTGAGACCGCATCTGGAATATTGTGTCCAGTTCTGGGCCCCTCAGTTCAAGAAGGACAGGGAGTGAAAGAGTCCAGCGCAGAGCTACAAAGATGATTAAGGGAATGGAACATCTCCCTTATGAGGAGAGGCTGAGGGAGCTGGGACTCTTTAGCTTGGAGAAGAGGAGACTGAGGGGTGACCTCATCAATGTTTACAAATATGTAAAGGGTGAGTGTCAGGATGATGGAGCTAGGTTTTTTTCAGTGATGTCCACTGATAGGACAAGGGGCAGTGGGTGTAAACTGGAGCATAGGAGGTTCCATGTGAACATCAGGAAAGATTTCTTTACTGTGAGAGTGACAGATCACTGGAACAGGTTGCCCAGGGGGGCTGTGGAGTCTCCTACGTTGAAGATATTCAAGGCCCGCCTGGACAAGTTCCTGTGTGATGTACTCTAGCAGGAGGCTCTTGCCTTGTGTGATGCTCTTGCAGGAGGGTTGGACTAGATGATCTTTTGAGGTCCCTTCCAACCCTTAGGATTCTGTGGTTCTGTGATTCTGTACATTCTTTCAAGTACAGCTAGTGAAATATATGGCCAGTTTATTGTAAACCCTAGTCTTCCAGATGATATGCCAAGGGGTTTTGGTTCTTTGAAAAAACATTATCAATAAAAACAGTGATTTAACATAGCGATAAGAGTCTCTTATAAGTGAGGCAAAACTTCTAGTAAATGCAATGGCATATTTCGCTTGGGTCTGTGTCATGGGTTCAGCAGTAGCAGTCATTTTTCTCCTTTGTAGCTGGTGCAGTGCAGTGTTTTGACTTTCGGCCTGGAACAGAGCTGATAACAATGTTTTGGTTTGGCCAAGGACTTTGTGAGCCTCATGCTCTGCCAGGGAGGATGGGAAGCCAGGAGGAAGCAAAGACAGGACACCTGACCCAAACTGACCAAAGAGGTATTCCATACCACAGCACGTCATGCCCAGGATGTAACTGGGAGTTAGCCGGAAGGGCTGGGAGACTGCAGGGTTGGAGGAGGTATGGGTCGGTGCTTGGTCGGGCCTGGGGGGTGAGTTATCAGTTGGCTGGTGGTGAGATGATGTATTCTCTTCCCTTGTTATTTCCTTTATCATTATTATCATTGGTGGTAGCAGTAGTGATCTGTGTTATACCTTAGTTACTAAACTGTTCTTATCTCAACCCGTGGGAGTTGCATTCTTTTCGATTCTCCTCTCTGTCCCTCCGGGAGTAGGGGGAGGGAAAGAAGTGGGGGGAGTGAGTGAACAAGTTACCTGACTAGGTTTAAACCACGACAGTCTGTCTAAGGCATATGCTCCAGAGAAGCATTTCAAAAAGCCAGTGTCTAATAAAAATCATTAAATATGCAATGCACATGAGAAAGCAATACATATTTCCACTTTTCTTTCATAAGGGGGCTGATTTTTCACTGTGGAAATTAACATGTTTATGCAATGACATTTATTTTTACAGTGTTTAACTTCCTAGTAACAAGGGAAGGACTTTGAAAAAGTGGTCATTTTATTATATTTTCTCTTGAAATGTGGGTCGATTTGTGAATCATGGGGAAAAAATAGAATACGTCTAAGTCTACTTTAATTTATTTAGCCATGGAGAAAAATTAAAAAGTTCTTTCTAGTGAGAAAAACTTAGAGATGCTGGTCAAAGAGAAGTTCAACATGACCAGGCAGTTTGTGTTTTCAGCCCAGAAAGGTGCTGCATCCTGGGTTGCATCAAAAGAAGCATGACAAGTAGGTCAAGGGAGGTGATTCTCCCCCTCTACTCCTCTCTTGTGAGAGCCCACTTGGAGTACATTGTTCAGCTCTGGGGCCCCCAACATAAGAAGGACGTGGACATATTGAAGCAAGTCCAGAGGAGGGCCAAGAGGATGATCAGGGGGCTGGAGAACCTCCCCTATGAAAAGAGGTTGAGAGATCTGGTGTTGTTTAGCCTGGAGAAGTGAAGGTTCCAGAGAGATCCTATAAACAGCTTTCCAGTACCTAAAGCAGGACTTCAAAGAAATCTGCAGAGGAATTTTTTGTGAGGGCATGTAGTGACAGGACAAGGGGGAATGGCTTTAAACTGACAAAAGTAGATTTAGATCAGACTGTAGGAAAATAATCTGTACTGTGAGGATGGTGAGACTTTGGAACAGGTTTCCCAGAGAAGCTGTGGATGCTCTGTCCCTGGAACTATGCAAGTATGAAGAAAAGCCAGGTTGGATGGTGCATTGAAGAACATGATCTAGTGAAAGGTGTCCCTGCCCATGGCAAAGGGGTTTGGAACTAGATATTTAAGGTTATTTTCAACCCAAGACATGTCCTGATTCCGTGATTCTTTCTACACAAAACAGCCATCTTCAGTTTTTTCTTTTTAAAGCAACTCCAATTTTTACAGAGACTTCTGATTTTTTTTAAATTTTTAATTCTAGATCTCTATGTTGTCTAAGGAAAGACTAAATGAAGTCCTCAGCTGGAAGCTAATACAGAAACAGATGTTTATTTACATATGTAGAAGAAAATAATGTTTTCATATGAATCAGGAAAGGGTTAAATCCAGACATGTAATTAAGGAGAGCATTCAGATTTTATGAGTTGAAATGATTGAGCTAACCTAATCCTTGGATCTTTTCCTTGTCCAGTGGGAGTTTCTTACAGAGTTTCATGGATGTTTTTGTATTGGACATCCTCAGTGGTAGCCATAAGAAGACACAGAAGAAAAGGAAAATACTGTCATATTTCTGCATTCTACAAACAGTATTGCTTTGCCCAGCAGAAAGTGGAACTTTTACAGATATGTCTGAAGGACAGCATTTAATTACCAAGGTATGTTAAGTTACCTTTTTTTAATTTTTTTTTTTTAAGTTTAAAAAAAAAAAAAGAGGGAAAGATGCAGGGAAAAAGAAGTTTCTTTGGTATATATAGTACCCAATGCAATGTCTGGTAAATTTACGTTTTTGTTTTGTCACATAATTTGGAAGCAAATTATATCTGTGTAGCTTTTATCTCAAATTGTTTCTGCCAGTCCCAGCTATGCTATCAGTTTAGCAAAACCAACTCTTGTGCACTAATTATTTACTCTGTAGTTAATTTCTGTTTATTTTTTTAGAAAGGCCTCTTTCTGCACAGCATTTAAGCAACAATTCTGTAGTCCCAGAAGTAACTTTGTGGTTACAAATGAATAGGTGGGAAGGTCCGAATGTATTCCTGTTTAATGAGCTTAATTATGAACCCTAGGGTTCATATTTAATGAATTGCACAGGGTTCTGTATGCACAGGATAATTTTTTAGATATTATCACTCTAATATTAAAGAAATGTGTTTGTTTTTTCTTAAATGACCAATGCTTTTGTGGGACATCTGCCTTCTATGATAATTCACATACTTCTTTCCCAACTCTCAGTATTGTCTTCCTCAGAAATTTTATATAAGGCTATGAAAACTGGTTTCAGAGAAACAGCAAATGCAACCTTATAAAAAAGAGAAAAGTAAAACCATCTATCAAATGTACAGCATTAGATTAATTACGATAATTTGATTAGCAATTATAATAATTTGATTAGCACCATAACCATACTTGGAATTAGAGTAACTTTTAGAGAAAGATTTATTTATTTATTTTTCCATTAAAAGACAGATTAACAAACAAAACCACCAAATCCCCCTGGAATTTACAACACCCTTTGGAAATATTTTCAATTACCTATTGCAGTCTTTAGTTCAAACTGACAAATCTTTCCATCCTTCAGCATTATGAAATTTTGTCCTGTTGTAGTGTCGGAGCAGTCTTCTACTGTTACTTACTTCATGTCTAAATGTATCACATGCAAGAGGATAATATACCATCTTTTCTGTAAATGTACATATTAAAACCCACTTGTAGGTAAAGTTAAGAAACAGGAAGATATTATGTGCTTCTGTGTTTTTCACAGAAGCAAGGATTTCATTTTCCAGTTGCTCTCATAACACCATAGATTTTGTGGCATATTTCAATTTATCATTGCATCTGCATCCCATCAAGCATAAAGCTACTAGAAAAAATTATCTTCATGGCTCATTGGTTACAGTTCACACTATAGTTGCATACACAATAGGAACAGGAAAAAGTTTGCCTTACTAACATCCCTTGAATTTCTTGAAGAATGTTATTGCATTAGGAAAATAATGTGCATTTAGTTCTGGCTAAAGAAGGCTACTATAAATGAAGCACTGACTTCTATTTCAGCTATTCACAAGATATTTCCATTGAATTTTTTAATTTGTCAGAGAAATTTAATACTCATTACTGTTCTGAATGTGAAGGATCTGCAATTTTAACTCAGAAGTGTTTTCTCTCTCCCTTCTTCCCCCTTCCTTCTTCTACTGACAGAACAGTAGAAATTACAAACTTATACATTTAATCACTGTCTGTAAGGTGATTGGGGTTAACTATTTTTATTTACAGGTGAGTAAATGTAAAAAGAAGTCTGTTTCTGTTTACCAGCACGGAAGAGTTTTGCCCACATGTTCAAGGTTGACCAGACTTGTAGAGCAAAAGCAAAAGTAGTTTGTAGTTTAAGTACCTGCTCCTACGAGTGAACATACATATGGAATCATAGTAAAACTACTTGTCTTGGAGTTTATAGTTTAGTTTCATCCAAACAGTATCCAGTTCACACATCCAGAGATAGCTCTGCAGATGAGACTCTTGCAGAGTCAAGGGCGAAAAGAGAAATTTCTTCACAACCACATTTTAAAAGTGTAAAATGGATTACCAGAAACTTGTTATGGGCTTAAAATTATTTGAAAGTTTGAAATAAATTCAAACAATTCTTTTTTAGTTGACTTTCTACTTTTTTTCTTTAACCTTTCACTTAGAGTCTCTTTCATGATTTTTTTTTCTGTATGTCCTGAGTTCATGATGCAAAACACAGCATTCATATTTTTATGTGAATTTATGTCATATGTTGCTTTTCCACTGCAAATCTGTTTCTTCTTTAAATGGGACTGAAGGCAGCATAATTCCCATTAATAATAGAGAAAAATATAAAAATAAATTTAATTTAGTAATTTACATTACTAAGCTTCTTAATATATACATAAAAGAAATATTAACACAGTATCCTTAACTGCATTACCCTGCAAAATACAGAATTGTTAGCTAAAAGGGCAATGAAAGCCTTTTAAATGATTCTTTAAAAGGTCTTAAAATTTCCAACTCATTCCAGAATTCTGATGGACCAATATCGAAGTTGAAGGACCGTCTGCCTAGATGTCATGGCATTGCATGGATCATAACGAATTTGTGAAGACCAGAAGTTCCAAGAACAACAGTGAGAAAATTTCAACTCCCTGCAATCTAGAGTCTGAGTAACTGGGTTTGGAAAAAAAAAAAAAAAAAATTTATATCTTTTTAAGGAATATATTTCTTTTTCATTGGTCATCTATCACTACATTTTTAATAGTCCAATCTTGTACAGCAATTTGTAGGCACATGACCTCTACATTAACTACAAGGTATTTTAAACAAAATCTGGGGAGTCTGTTCAAGTTACATTATTGTATTAGTCATAGCAAAATTCAGTAAGTTGTGTTCAATATTAAACCTCTTCTTATAACTATTTATATTACCACATTTATATATTAAATTGGACAAAAGAAAAATCACTTAAAGGAAAATTAGTGGGCAGGAGAGATATATTTGTTTTAAAAAAAAATAAAAAAAATACGGTATAGCCTTTAAATATGAGCTATTAGCTTAATGTATCTTTTCCTCTCTGCTTTCTGCTGTAGGTCATACAAGTTCATAATCACTTTAAAAATATTTCTTCTCAGTCACTAAATAGGAATTACATGGGTCTTAATATCCTAATTCTTCATTTTTATTCTCCAACAATTTCAGATTTCCTTACATTTAAAATTCTTGCCTCCAAATTCTGATATGAGCTACACATCTGCAATCCTTGCAACCCTCCAGTTTTCCTGCACTGATCTCTCTTTCAGAGAGGAGCATTTTTAACAGGTGGGACCTGGTAACTGAAAGTTCGCAAGACCACTTTTTAATTATTTTTTCCACAAATACAATCTGCAAGTTTCTTGCAATAAAGCCTCATACTATAAAACAAAATTTTTAACAGCTATAAGAAAATTATCTGAACTGTTAAAGAAACCCTAAACTTCTAATATACTTCTATGCAAATTCTCGTTCAGAAGAAGGTGATCAGGAAATGCAGGAAAATACAACTAAAGCCATATATTCAAGTTAATTAACCCAGGGTGTAATCAAACAAATAGTGAAAGGAAAAAGAAGCTTTCTCTTTTTTGAAAGATAGTATCTTCATAAACAAGCAGAGAAAAATGTGGATCTGAAAGCCGTATCTTAACATCTGCTGTGACAGCAGTTCTCCAGCTCTGATATGTGTACCATTCGGGCTATGCACACTTCACTGGTATATGGCGTGATTAAAGAGGCTTCTGTGCGTAGAATAAGAACTATTTATAATCCCCTAATTATTTTAATAATTTATGACTTGGAAGAGGTGGGATGTATAGGTTTAAAATTAAAGATTGCTAAAGCCAGCTTAAGGAGTACAGAGGAAAAATGGCTGATATAAAGGGTACGGTGTACACATATAATCTAGAAACAGCAAGAACAAATAATGGCTGTACCTAAATAAAATTGATATTTCTCTATATTTTTTTTTCTGGCCCCACTGGACATCAACTAAGCTTTGTAATTTTCTTTTTTCTCAAGTGAACATTTGTGCAAGTGAGTAAAGGAAACTTTGCACATTAACGTCATGAAATATAGATTATTCTATCAAGTTTTGCATTGGATGGCTTACAACGTTCCAGCTTCTCAGAGGTATATTGGTTTCAATGGAAGCATGTATCTAAATAACTGACAATCTGAGTCGAAAAAGGGTGAAGATAAAATACATGTTTTATTTATGATTTTTTTTCTTTATTCTTAGTATTTCAGTTTAGATGGCTAGTTCAGTTGCAATCTGAATGGTGTAAATAATTGGTCATGCTAACACAATAACCGAAACAGCTCACATAAGTAATTATCATTTATGCAACTTGAGTAAAGTGTGTTGCTTCAAGGTGCAAGATTTAAGTTAACTAACAAGGTTAACTTACATAGCGGATAGAAACTTCAAAAGCACATGAAGAAACTTGAAGAAACTCACTGAGTTGTAGCATTACTAACACTACACACTACTTTGATTATTGCCCCAGTTTACCTACCCTTGCAACATTTTACTTCTAGAATTATGTTGCATGTAGCACATATTTTCAGGAAGAAAGGAGTCAAGGTCAGCAATGGCACATCGCAACAAGTGCACTTCTGAGTATGGCTGAGGAATGAAGCTGTTAATATATAAAGAAGTCCACAAGTTCGTTCTGGCTGAACAACGTCAATTGACATGGATGAGTGGTGGAAAAGGCTTTCAAAGAACTTTGATCTTGCTGAGCATTTAAATCCCCACCATGCAGCTGCTGAATAGAACACAGATGATATAAAATGTTTTAATTTTAAGGAGGTAAATGCAATTTAAAGTGTCTAGTATAATTTAAGAGATACTTAGCATAATGTAGACATATGTTCTTTGTATTTAACAAATAGAATCATAGAATCATAGAATCATAGAATAGTTAGGGTTGGAAAGGACCTTAAGAACGTTCAGTTCCAACCCCCCTGCCATGGGCAGGGACACCTTATGCTAAATCGTATCACCCAAGGCCTCGTCCAACCTGGTCTTGAACACCACCTGGGATGGAGCATTCACAACCTCCCTGGGCAACCCATTCCAGTGCCTCACCACCCTAACAGGAAAGAATTTCCTTCTTATATCCAATCTAAATACGCTTGTGAGTTTTCTAAGACATCTTTTCTGACTATTTTTTTAATATCTGAAAGAATGTCATTGCACTATGCCTTTAATTCATATTTCAATTTAAGGAAGATACTAAAATCCACAATAAATTTTACATCCATGCTTGAAGTCATATGAATAAATAATGTGTTGTGTAAAATGAAAATATAAATTCAAGCAGAAATATAAACAGGGAAAGCATACATAAAAATGTACAGGTCATGCAATCACTCAAATAAGCAATCATTGTTATTTATTTCTATTTAAAACTTTTGTCATCAAGGGTCAGACAAATGCTAGCTTTACATCTGAGTGATGCACAAACTTAAACGTGGATTAATCTGATGAATATTAGCAAGATAGAATTTTTAATGGTCAGAATTTTTAATGGTGGATGTCTGTAAAGTAAGTGATATCTAATTAAATTGCTACAGGCTATTTTATTAAATAGTAATTGAATTCCTAGAACGTTTCTCACAATTATATTAACATGAATGCAATCACATAGTTCATGGGTTACTTGTTTTTTTCTTTTTTCTTGGATCATTACTTTGCACCTAGGTTTTCTTGCATTCTTACACAATTTCTATAAATCTTCCATTACTGACTTATAATGTAGCATATAGTTCTATGGCAGCATTAGGAAAGTGATCTTGAAACACACATCTCTGACTTTAGTTGCTGGATTTAATTATTGTCTAGCTTTATCAGAACACAGAGACAGGAAAACATATAAGTCCATAAAAAGCATTCAAACTCTATGCCTTCTTAAATACATCATATGAGTAAGTAAAAAATTAAGCTTTACAGATTCAGTTGCAAGTTTCTCTGATGCTTAAAGGTTATCTGTTCAGTTTAGCAGCAATTCATCTTAGTTGTAAAGCAATTCTATACTCAAGACACAAAAATATGTTTTCATTGAAAGTAGTTGAAATGCCAATATCGTTCCAGGAATAGAAATTTACTATTTAGGAAACTTAAGGACTCTACAGTATTTAAGATTCAGAGAGTATGATGGTCATTCCTGCAGTTAAACTGCCTGTTTTAGTGCTACATGTCTCTGTCTCCTTTTTTTTTTTTTTTTTTTTGATGCCTGCAGTGAGATCCTGAAATGTTGTGAAAGACTGATTTGAAATCAAGACTACACTGTCCATTGTCTCAAAGATTGCTCTGAGGAATTGAAATGGGACTCCACCATTGTCTCAGAGATGGGTGGGAGGAGTCGAGGTAAGACTCTTCCATCCATTGGCTGGGAGAAGGGAGTGAGGAGCTGAACTAGGACTCCACCATCCATTACCTTGACGACTGGTGCAAAGAATTGATGCCCATTAACCTGAGAATTGCTGCAGATAGGTGTGTGTGTAGACATACACTTACAACTGAAGAGCTAGATGCAAGACCAAGGAAACTGGTCCACCAGGAATGTGTGATGTGTGATATGTGATATGAAGAACAGAGGTACTCCCCCCAACTCATTATAAAGTGGGTAATAACCAAGGCACATCGCCAGAGAGCCATTGCTGTGAGGATGACTCCAGAAGGACACCTCTGTGAGGACACTCTCCACTGATGACTACTACAGACCCCGAGGAACACCCTCCATGAGACATTGCCATGAGGACAGCTCCTTGAGACACACTCCACAGAGTACCTTCCAAGGGACTCTAGAAGGATGTTTCCATGAGGACACCCACCTCTGATGGACTTTTGGAGGACACTCTGCTCCAATACTGGCTATGAACCCTGAAGATCTCCCACCAACAACGATGACAACAATGGATCCCAGGGACACCACTAGATCCATGGTGGTGAATCTCTCTCTCTCACTCTCTCTCTACACCCCGAATTATTGCTTTTCTTTCTTCATTTTCTACCTTTTTTCTAATCTGTCCTATCACTATCCATATTGTTACAATAATTTCCTTTTTTTATAATGGTCTCTTTGCAATTTATAATAAACAAACTGTCTGATTACGGTACGTGACCTTGTTTGTATCTAAATTTCACTGTTGGAATCACAAACTGAGAGAGGGTCTGGCATTGGGGTTTTTCTCCAATCGGACCCTAACAAATGTGAAATATGACTAGGCTGAAAAAAAAAAGGAGAGAAAGCAACTCTTGAGACTTTTGGATTCTGAAACAGATTTCCTGATAATTTCTTATGACCAACAGAATAAAAGATAGCAGTCAATTAATTCATACCTGTTGTCCACTATCTTTCTTAAAAAAAGCAGTAAAAAACAAAAAGGAAAGGAAAAAAAGTTGCACTTGTCAGAATTACAGAATGTAAAGTTGTAGTATAGAAAGATTAATATTCTCTCAGCAAGCACCAGAACAAAAGGCCTTGCTTCAATGATTCTTTTCCAAGTTCAGCAGTTTTGCAGGCCACCTTTCTTTTTGCAAGTATTATTCGTAGTCTTTTATCTCATTCATCATAAGCTGCTGGTATGTACTTCACAGGCTATTTCCAAAATAATTATCAGGATTTATTTCCCAGTAACTAGGGTTACTCTGGCCACTTACTCATTCTCAAACAAGGACCTCTGTCATTTTCACTTCCACATCATTCATCCTTGAAAGAAGACTCTCACACAGCTCCCCCAGCTAAGCTGTCTTAATAAACGACTACATGATGCTTCCCATCCTTGCAACAGTGCCTCCAAGGAAAGCAAAACTCTTGCTTTGTTGTGGTTCCCACTTTTGAAGTTGGGCTGTATTGTCCCATTTTGTCCTCATAGACACACATTTCAAAATAAATTTATATTTTGTTTATACAAGTAGATTCAGATTGCATCCAGCTCATGAATATCAGCATGACCACAGCTTTGCTTGCTCAGACTGGTTTCATTGAGCCCAGCTAGGGACATGAATATACCAAGACTGCGGTTGTTTACTCTGGAGAAGAGAATGCTTAGGGGGACCTCTCAGTTCTCTACAACTTCCTGAAAGCAGGATGGAGAGAGGAGGCAGCTCGTCTCTTTTCCCAAGTCACAAATGACAAGACAACAGGTAATGGCTTCAAGTTGGGCTGATGGGGGTTAGACTGGATATTAGAAAAAATTTCATCACTGAAATCAGACGGGGGAGCCATCGTCCCTTGCACTGTTCAAAACCTGTGTAGATGAGGCCCTTAGTGACATGGGTGAGTGGTGGACTTGGCAGTCCTGGGGTAAAGGTGATATCTTACAGGTCTTTTCCAACCTAGCTGATTCTATGATTCTCTATCAGCCCCACTGTTTCTTCTTCCTTCAGCTGTTATCTTTCTCCATGAACCATGATGGTAGGCTGAAATACTAACCCTGGAAGCTTGACTGGAAAAAGATGAAAGGCCATAAACTTTTTACAGTACAAGCAAGCAGGCAACCTCCTTAAATGTTTTTATGGTGCAAACCACAGAATTTCTGTCACCTTGTACCTTTTCCCATTTCCAGTTTCTTTTTGTTCCAAGAGCTTGTAAAGTGTCAGCTCACCTTCCCTATTTGCAGTTAGATATTTGGAGGAGAATTGCAGTGAATCAAGCATGCTTTTAAGGTATTCTTGAAAAAGTTTCCCAGCCACTCATACTTCTTTCTGTGCTGTAGCTCACCAACCAAAAGCTTCTCAGATTACACAGTTGTGTCTTAAACCCAGCCAGACAGCTCGTTCACTCACTCCCCACCTTTCCTCCCTCTCTCTTTCCTTCCCCCCGCCCCCCTTCCCCACTCCCAGAGGGATGGGGAGGAGAATCAAAAGAATGCAACTCCCACGGGTTGACATAAGAACAGTCCAGTAACTAAGGTATAACACAAATCACTATTGCTACCACCAGTAATAATAATGATTAAGAGAAATAACAAGGGAAGAGAATACAACACCTCACCACCAGCTGACCTATAACTCATCCCCCCAGCCCGATGAAGCACCGACCTAGTCCAACCCCCCAGGCCCTAGCTCTTCCAGGTCACTCTCAGTTACATCCTGGGCATGATGCGCTGTGGTATGGAATACCTCTTTAGCTAGTTTGGGTCAGGTGTCCTGTCTCTGCTTCCTCCCGGCTTCCTCTCCTCCCTGGCAGAGCATGAGGCTCAGAAAGTCCCTGGTCAGCCTAAACATTTGAGCAATAACTAAAAACGTCGGTGTTACCAGTTCTGTTCCCAGGCCAAAAGTCAACACCACAGCGCTGCACCAGCTACTAAGAAGGAGAAAAATGACTGCTACTGCTAAACGCAGGACACACATGCATCATTACTCTGAACTCCAGGTCTAAACCCACAGCACCTGCACCTCCCTAGTTAAATCTCAATGGATTAAGAGTCATGCTACAAGACTTCATCAGCAGATAGCTTCTGTGACCACCTTACACAGTACAGAATACTAAGGTGCTTCAGCTGAAATTTTGCCAAGTTATTGATTTTGAAGATTTTCTCTGTATCACGACTGATACACAGTTTTTAGAACACTATCAAAATAAATGGTATTAAGACTGAACATTTAATTCTACCAATGGCATAGTGCCGAAATATGCCTGCTGTTAAACTGTTTCCTGAAGATTTTTCCCTAGTTTTCTTTAAATCTGTACAGGAAGGCAGATAAACTGAAACAAATACGATTTTTATAAACAAACTTATATAACTGTCATTTCTATATTTTATTAAATTCTATTTAACTGTTTACTTTTAAATACTGTTTTGTGTTAATCACCAGATCATAACATTTTGTCCTTTTGGTTTCATTTCCATGACTTTGGATCTAATCTAGATTAATTTAAAAACACTAGAAGTATTAATCTTTCTGTTATCTGACAGTTTAGACTTGAATCCAACGATTTCCATTATAAAACTAAAAAATTGCAGTGGAAAAATGCTGATTGTGTGAGAAAAGATATTTCAATTACAAAATAGTGTCAGTTACATCTTCATTTAAACTAACCTTCTTGACATCAGAGAAACATATTTGGCTGTTATTCTGCTTTTTCTGGTGAAAAGAGTTGAAACATTCTGGTCAGGTCTGGACATTTGTGCATGCTATGATTGCTTGAAAACCGTGGCAAAAAAAAAAGTGATGCGCTCATCACCTGTGGAGCACTTTTGGAAAACCCAGCCAGAACCTTTTCTGCTTTGTTTCCTGAACAAGAATGTCAACTTTGAGGCAGCATTGCTCCATTTTATTGATGAGGTTAGGTCATTAATTCTTTGTACTGGCTTTTCTGTTTACCCCATATACAACTATACCCCTTGGAACCAGTAGTCATGTTTTAGAGTCATCTTTCTTTGTGACATTGATGAGCTTCCCAAATTTGCAGGTGGCCAATGGCAGTTTGAATACAAACATTTAATCCTAGTTGAAAGCAAAAGAGAAAAATGCAGCATTTTTGGTGGTCAGACTGTTTTGAAGGTTAATAGTTTTGTCTGATAGATGTGACTGCCTGCTCCAGAATCAAAATTCTCACTAAGAAATCTCTTGTATTCAGGATTACAAAATTAATTTACCAGTTACAAATACATGAAAAAAATTTATGCAGATTTCACATCACCTTAAAACACCTAGTAAGAAACATAGTCTTTTGTACATGAACTGTTATTTTATTCACCTAAAAGATGTTTCAGCTATGTGGATAATACTGATGGTTTGGCTCTTGAATATTTCAGTAACTGTTGTATCAAAATTGATGAAATTACCCAAAGAAGGTAAACAGAGAGATCATATTGTGATGATATGCATAATATCCTGCATATCTCACAAAGTCTAGAGAGGGACTTACTAATCTCTGAAGTAAAAATTTAGAGCTAGTCTCAAGATCTCTGTTTCTAAAAAATTATCTCTACAAAATTATAGACAAAATATGTTGCAAAAAATATTTTGTGCTATAGACAGCCAAAATCTGGATTATAACTGAAAAGAGATACACTGTCATCACTTACTTTTTGAGTGTGAATTATAGAAATGATTGATGCTTAAGCAACTGTCGTGGTTTAAAACCAGACAGAGGGCTCGTTCACTCACTCCCCCCCCTTCTTTCCCTCCCCCTACTCCCGGAGGGACAGAGAGGAGAATTGAAAAGAATGCAATTCCCACAGGTTGAGATAAGAACAGCTTAGTAACTAAGGTATAACACAGATCACTACTGCTACCACCAATAATAACAATGATAAAGGAAATAACAAGGGAAGAGAATACAACACCTCACCACCAGCTGACCAATAACTCGCCCCCTCCCCCCCCCCCCCCAACCCGACCAAGCACCGACCCATACCTCCTCCAACCCCGCAGTGCACCAGCCATTCCGGCTAACTCCCAGTTACATCCTGGGCATGACGTGCTGTGGTATGGAATACCTCTTTGGTCAGTTTGGGTCAGGTGTCCTGTCTCTGCTTCTTCCCAGCTTCCCCTCCTCCTTGGCGGAGCATGAGGCTCACAAAGTCCTTGGCCAAACAAAAACATCCTTGTTATCAGCTCTGTTCCCAAGCCGAGAGTCAAAACACTGCACTGCACCAGCTACCAAGAAGGAGAAAAATGACTGCTACTGCTGAACCCAGGACAGCAACATAATGCTCTGGTATTTGCTTCTCCATATAGAAGACAGCATGCAATTTTGTAAAACTAAAATAAATGCTTGCAGATAAAGAATTTGCCAATGTACAAGAAAACAGATATGATAAGGAACCTGGTGAGGTAGTAACGAAAGCCAGAGGAACCATTAACTTGCTGTATGATCCTTTGAAAAACTTTCTAAGCTGCTTGATTGTAAGTACAGCAAAGAAATCTTGTACAGTATAATAGAAAAGAGATATCACTTTATGAAATACTAGTGGCTATGAATATTTTTACTGATAAAGGTGAAATAAAATAATGATAATACAACTTTCTGTTACACATCTTCTCTGCTTATCATTCTTATAGTAATATGTTACCTTCAGCAAGAAGTCCAACATTACCAGGTGGAAAACGCCACTCCTCTAGCTAGTGATGATTCTTGTGCTATCTCAGAAACAGGAAAGAGAACTATACAGAAACTTTTAAAATATGTTTAGTGCAAATTTTTTAAATAATTTGAAGAGTCATCTAAACTTTGAGGTTTTTTGTTTAAGTACTCTTTCATAAAACACAGCCAACAACATCTTAACAGATTTTAGTTCATGTATTCATGTAGCAAAATACATGTGGGTTTTTATTCTAACAGAAACAGAGGAATCCAGATGCTATTAAGCATAATTGAACTGACAACGTGTTGAAATATCTAAGCTAGCTCAGCTTACTAGAAGTAAAATGGTCACATTAGTGCAGAAACACACTAGGAATTGCTTAATTATGAGAACTAAGAATGAGCTATGCAACAAAGACATCTTAGAGTGAGCATTTTTGATCCACATGCAATTACAAACACTGTTTTGTATTTGATTCTTTGAATTCTAATTTTTCCATGTTTGATCTGGCCTGCAGTCCCTCCTTCCCTCTCTCTGTCTTTTCACTGAGTCCGTCAATCCTGAAGCACCAGCAGCAAAGAAGGAAGTTATATCTTTTTCTTCCTGAAACACAAACCTAATTTTTCAGCTTGCAAGTCAGTGACTATTTGTAGATGTGCAACTGACAGAAAACCACATCGAAATAGATTTGTAAACACACAAAAGGCTCTTTTCCTTAGTGAGGCATAGACAAGCATCCATATTGGTATGCCCCAATTTTCTATCCCTTACCTCAGTTTCATTATATTACACCATGTGAAGAGTCAGTACACACCACACTACACCCACAGCTCTTGGTGATAATGCTCTGCCTCTACAACCCCACAGAATGGGTATGAAAATGAAAATTGCTGCACATCCGTGCCTTTTGCATTGTGATTTTTTTCTCATAAAAATCACAATTTGAAAGTATGGTTATCCGGAAACAAACTTTCATAAGGAAGAGGTGTTCTTTAGAAAAAAATCATGGCTATTACATTTCCTTGTGCATCTCTCTTTCATTAGGCTGTTTGTTACAAGCAGATCCCTCAACTACCTACAGATCATCCATCCCTGTTTTCATAAAACATACAGGAAAAGATGATGATTTAAAAAAATAAAAATTCCTATTTACCATTGTGCCTTTGTCTTAATAACTACATGATCTGAAATTTACTTAACTGAATTAAAGATTTGCTGCAGGTTGTGACTTTACCCTCAGGAATCTGCCTTTATTAAGCCTTCTAGGAGAATCTCAACAAAAAATAAAAAAATCAACCTAAAAATTCCCTTGACCTCTTCACTACATATATACTTCCCCTGACTATTTTTCATATTCCTCATATTTGTATTCTTCTACCTTTCCTGTGTTTTAAAAATATATTGCTGGTTGATTTGCTTGCATTATTTATTCTTCACCACATAAACAGACAGTTGTCTGATTTTTTAATAGCCATATCATTGCATTTAGTGATCCCATTTTTATCTGCAACAGTTTCTTTACAGTCCAAAAGTAAAATGTATTTTCAAAATTAGGAGAGTTGTTGCTCACAGTGCCATTTTCCCATTTACTATTTTCTGTAGCATCTAGCACTTCATATTCTGAATAAGAAATTGTTCCAAGACATTTCACTTCTCAGTAGGCAGTAGAAGAAGTATATAAAGCCCCCAGAAAAACTTCATTAGATTATTGTTTCTGTGATTCTTCTGTTCTTTGCAGAGCAGTGACATGGTTTATGACACCAAGAGGCATAAACCTGTGTCCCAGGATGGGAAAACTGTGTGAGGCTGGGAAAGTGGGTGTTGTCTTCACAGGGAGATTACTTCCTCTCAAAGTAGTGCTTAAAAGCGCAAGTCTGTTCTGTTAATTGCAGCGGTAAAATATGCTGTGAAAGAACCAGCTAGGATGCCCTGCTTAAAAGCCAGTCACTTCCACCTTTGAAGTTGGCAGCAGAGGGTCTCAGCATGAGTCTAAGTTCTTGCCATCATGGCCACAACTGTATCTTCAGCCTTTTGCTTTGGTTAGTTTAGTTATTCTGCTAGTAGTTGAATGTTTTGTTTCTAGGTAGTATGGCTTTTATTCCACTATCATGTATACCTTCTGCTCTTCACAACCCAAAATTAAACTCTCTTTTCCAACGTAAAGATCATCAATACCAACAAATAGAGAATTATTCCTATACAGTACTCTCAAATGCAGGAGTATTGATATGGAAAATTAGTACTATTTTACTAATTTCTTGGCCATTCCTTTATAGGCTTCTCACATTCAAACTCTTGCCTATTTAATTAATATTGATGAAAATGCTCAAGATAATTTACATGCTCTTTCATGATGTAGTTTAAGAATTAAAAGTATTTTTCACTTTACATTTTTTTAAACCAGAAGAAACTCTTACTTACTGTCCTCCATAACAGAAAAAAAAAAACACTACTAAACTAAGACCTTCAAAAGTTTATAGTTTTTATGCTGTCATTCACATGTGCATATGACTGCATAATTCTTGCATGTATAATTTTCTGTTAATTTTGTATTTCTCATTTTTCTTGTTTATTATAAAACAGTTCAACTTGATATTATTTCTATATTAAAGCTGTTCTGTTTCTGCAGCTAAGATAATGTAGTAGAACCACATGAACAGGAAACAGCTATTTGAATTAATGAGTGACTGATACAAAGAAAATATCCACAGGTATTATGCTAGCTGCAAGATCATCTAATATTGAAATAGCAATTGAAGAAATGATTCAAAAATAATAGTCTAGAATTGCCCATCAGTGTTTAATATAAATTCTGCAGGATAAATTTAACATTAAAAGGAAATGAGAGAAAACAAATGGAAAATATTTAACTTTGCTTGGCTATAAGTAAAAGAGTTGTTATAAGAATTTCTTTAATAGACAGATGTTATAGTTCTACCTAAGTCCACTTTTTTCACAGTATCACAGTATCACAGTATGCTGGAGATTGGAAGGGACCTCAAAAGATCATCTAGTCTAATCCCCCTGCCGGAGCAGGAACACCTAGATAATGTTACACAGGAATGTGTCCAGGCGGGTTTTGAATGTCTCCAGGGAAGGAGACTCCACAACCTCCCTGGGCAGCCTGTTCCAGTGTTCCGCCACCCTCACTGAGAAGAAGTTTCTTCTCAAGTTTAAGTGGAACCTCTTGTGTTCCAGTTTGTACCCATTACCCCATGTCCTATCATTGTTTGCCACTGAGTAGAGCCTGGCTCCATCCTCGTGACACTCCCCCTTTATATATTTATAGACACTTATAAGGTCACCCCTCAGTCTCCTCTTCTCCAAACTATAGAGACCCAGCTCCCTCAGTCTTTCCTCATAAGGGAGATGCTCCACTCCCTTAATCATCTTTGTTGCCCTGCGCTGGACTCCCTCCAGCAGGTCCCTGTCCTTGAACTGAGGGGCCCAGAACTGGACACAATATTCCAGATGGGGTCTCACCAGGGCAGAGTAGAGGGGAAGGAGGACCTCTCTCGACCTACTAACCACCCCTCTTCTAATACACCCCAGGATGCCACTGGCCTTCTTAGCCACAAGGGCACAGTGTTGGCTCATGGTCATCCGGTCATCCACTAGGACCCCCAGGTCCCTCTCCCCTACACTGCTCTCTAACAGGTCGTTTCCCAACCTATACTGGAACCTGGGGTTGTTCCTGCCCAGACGCAGGACTCTACACTTTCCCTTGTTCTATTTCATCCAGTTATTCCCTGCCCAGCTCTCCAGCCTGTCCAGGTCTCGCTGGATGGCAGCACAGCCTTCTGGCGTGTCAGCCATTCCTCCCAGCTTAGTGTCATCAGCAAACTTGCTGATAGTACACTCAATTCCCTCCTCTAAATCGTTGATGAATATATTAAATAATACCAGTCCCAGTACTGACCCTTGAGGCACTCCACTAGTTACAGGCCTCCAACTAGACTCCGCCCCATAGACTACAACTCTCTGGCTTCTCTCCTTCAGCCAGTTCACAGTCCACCTCACTACCTGATCATCCAGTCCACATTTCCTCAATTTAGCTGTGAGGATGCTGTGGGAGACTGTGTCAAATGCCTTGCTGAAGTCAAGGTAGACCACATCCACCGCTCTGCCATCATCCATCCACCGTGTTATTTCCTCATAAAAGGCTAAGAGATTGGTCAAACATGATTTCCCCTTGGTGAAGCCATGCTGACTGCCCCTCATAACCCTCTTATCCTTGATATGCCTTAAGATGGCACCAAGGATAAGGTGTTCCATCACTTTCCCAGGGATGGAGGTGAGGCTGACCGGTCTATAGTTACTCAGGTCCTCCTTCTTGCCCTTTTGGAAGACTGCTGTCCTTGACCCTTCTCTCCAGGTTTAATTCTAAGGAGGCCTTAGTCATCCTAGCTGCCTTCCTACATCCTCTAGCAGCAGCCTTATATTCCTCCCAAGTGGCCACCCCCTTCTTCCATGACCTGTAAACTCTCCTCTTCCACTTGAGCATACCCAGCAATTCCCCATTTAGCCACGCAGGTCTCCTGGCCCTCTTCCTTGACTTCCTACGTGTCGGGATGCTCCGATCTTGAGCTTGGAAAAAGCAATCCTTGAATGCCAACCAACTATCTTGGGCCCCTTTACCTTCAAACAGCCTTGCCCATGGGATTTCCCCTAGCAATTGCTTGAAAAGGCCAAAGTTTGCCCTGCTAAAGTCCAGGGTTGCAATTCTACTTGCTATTCTACTAGTCCTACCACACAAGATCATGAACTCCACCATCTCGTGGTCGCTGCAACCAAGGCAGGCCTCAACCCTTACTGCTTCAACCAAACCCTCCTTTTTAGTGAGGATGAGATCCAGCAGCGCTCCTCTCCTGGTTGGCTCATCCACCATTTGCAGGAGGAAGTTATCATCCACACACTGGAGGAACCTCCTGGACTGTGGCTGGGTTGCTGAGTGGTCCTTCCAGCAAACATCAGGGAAGTTAAAATCCTCCACGACGACCATGGCCTGTGACTGTGAGGCCGCTCTCAGCTGCCTGTAGAAGGCCTCGTCAACTTCCTCACCCTGATCTGGTGGTCTGTAACAGACACCCACAACAGTATCGCCCCTGCCAGCCTGCCCCTTAATTCTCACCCACAGAGTCTCAACTCGCTCGTCATCTGTCCCTGGACAGAACTTGGTGCACTGTAGTTGCTCCCGCACATAAAGAGCAACCCCACCACCCCTCCTGGCTGGCCTGTCTTTCCTGAAAAGGACATAGCCCTCCATGACTATATTCCAGTCATGTGAGCTGTCCCACCACGTCTCTGTAATTGCCACCAGATCATAGTCTCCTGACTTAACACAGGTTTCCAGCTCCTCCTGCTTATTTCCCATGCTGCGTGCATTGGTGTACAGACATTCCAGGGAGCGAGCTGAGCACACCGATTTCACCCTAGGATTATAGCAGGCCTCCCAGTCTTCATCAGTTCTGGAGTGCTGCCCCACTGGGGCAAGCCCAGCTACAACCCCATCCCCCTTCGAATCTAGTTTAAAGCTCTCCAAATGAGCCCTGCTAATTCGTGCCCCAGCATCCTTTTGCCTCTGTGAGACAAACCTTTCTCACTTGTCATTGTCCAGAATGGTGCCCTATAAAACCAGCTGTTATCAAAGAATCCAAAGCCCTGCCTGTAGCACCAGTCTCGAAGCCAATCGTTTATGAACTGAATCTTCCCATTCTGTCCCACATCATCAGTGGAAGATGGAAGGAGTGAGGAGAAGATCACTTGAGCTCCAGATTCTTTCACCATCCGCCCCAAGGCCCTGTAGTCTTTCTTCATCCCCCTCAGACTGCGGGAAGCAGCTTCCCCCTCACCTGTCTGGAAGACCAGCAGCGGGTAGCAGTCTCTCGGGTGCACCAGGCTGGGGAGCACCCTAGTGATATACCTGATCCGGGCTCCAGGCAGACTACACACTTCCCTATGATGAGGGTCAACTCTGCATATCGGGCCCTCTGTTCCTCTCAGAAGGGAATTGCCTACTTCAATGACTCTTCTTTCTTCCTTAACAGAGGCAGTCTTGAGGTGCAAAGTCGACCGCCTTTCCCTATGTGGCCTTGTGGGCTGGCCTTGCCCCACATTCTCACCTACCTCTCCTTCAAGATCCAGGGCCTCGAACCAATTACGGAGGGACACCTGGGGAAGCAGGGGAGGAAGGGGGGAGGGTTTCCCATGATGTCGAACTGGACCTCGCTTCCAACCCTTGTCGTCTTTTTGGTCCCCTACCTCTGCGCAACAGCTACAGGGCAGGGGGTGTCTCGGGCCATCCCCCTCTGTGTGAGAAGGCAGGGGGTCCTTCCCCTTTTGGGGGGTATCTCCCTGGAACCGTTCCGACTGGCACGCCAGGGAGTTACTCCACCAGTAAGTTTTTAGTGTAACTTTGAGGACCTCTACACATCTTTATACTTCGAGAAATAATTCAGGACCTAAACATTCATCTATAGGTTTGTGTATTCAGACAAATATATGGTAATGGCTCTGTTTCATAGAACTGCCATTATTCATGAGAGAACAGAATATTAATTCTTCATTATTAGTTTTCGCTATTTATCATTTTATGATAGTCATTCTATTTTAAATGTTTCAATCATTTTGTGAGATGACTTCAACAAGCAATTTTGCATCACAAATAAGAGAAGACAGATTGTAAAATGAGTGTATTTCTCTCACAGTAGAGTTTACTTTTGAAAGATGTAGTATAGACTGATAATATTTGTTGCAGTGTTTTTCTGCATGTAAGCTGAAAACATAGCATTTAAGAAGTATGATTCATAAGTAGCTCAAGATGCCTCACTGAGGCACTCCAAGTAGTCAATAGAGATTAGATTTCTCAAAGATGGTATAGTTCCTAGGAGAAGTACCATATCTATTTTTGATTATATCTATATTGATTATACAGGAAGCCAAAGGCAGCTTGACTCCTGACTGCAGCATCTCAATTAAGTACATATAGCTTGGCAGTTTAAATCCATATGCTGTTTTTTGTTCTGTGGTGCTCAAAAGGATATTATTAGCCTTAAGCAATTTTTGCAATATGTGGCAATGAAAATGAAAGGTACAATTCTTAATCCTCTATTCAGTATTAAGCTCTTATGTAGGGGAAGGGCTATAAAAATGTTTGTATGACAGAAGACAAGCAAATAAATCAAACAGATGAAGATCCTTAAAAATGAAACATAGACTCCGTATGTTTTACAATGAAATATTTGGTTAAATAAATACATCAAATTTACCTCTAAAACCAAAAATGGCATTTAATGACCTCTCAGTTTTACATTCATCCATTTTTACCTATCTACAGGCAGCCAAGCTATTTTTCTGTTTCTATTAGAGATCCTGACTCCAATTCCAATTACACAATCATCCTCAATAAAGCTGAGATTGAATCTTCAGCAGAGCTAAGTCATATTCTGGTTCATTATGGCATCTTCTCTATGCACATCAGGCATTCCAAAACTAAGCAAGTCAGAGGCATGTAAGAAAAAAAAATCAAACATTTTTATCCGTTTTTATTATTTCAGAAATAGACTCATATCTTGGATAAGAATACATGCCTTCAGTAGCTCTTTTATTTAAAACTCAGACTGAATTAAAGACAATTTTCTAATACATCACATCCACCCAGAAACATTAGCTTAATTTCCTCTTTGAGACAATATTCCTTACAAGCTATCCAGCTTTGTAACATGTAACATAGTCCATATGATCAAGAGTATATATGTATGTCTAAGAAACACATCTTTTATATTTAAAAAAAATTATAAAATCAGTTTTAAATATTTCTGTTTAGCATTAAAAAAAAAATCTTTGGTTTAAAAATTATTTGGATGTAGTTCTATCCTGATCTAATACTATTATCTGCCTTCCAAAGTTGCTAGCATGTCAAGAGGAGATGTAGTTCACACTGCTTTTGTCCCCCCTTTCTTGCCCATTGTCTTCCCTCTGCCAGCAGGAACTGTGGTGGCAGGGAAAATTGTAAGAACAGAAAGCGATATCAGTGTACAATGCAAAATAGGACATCTTGTCCTATAGAAGAAATGGCAATATAACAAGCTCAAGTGAAATAAATACAGATGGACTGTGAATTGATTTGAAAGCTGCCTAATTAAGTTGACTGAATTATTTAAAGAAAAGAAAAATGTAATGTGACTCAAGAGTTTTCTTGTAAGAGACTTCAAGATTCTCAAAGCTTTATTTATGTATTTCTTTCCCTCTAAAGGAACCAAATTATCTCCCTGGTTTTGTTGAGGGTCTTTTCTCTCAGATTTGTTAAGATTCCCAGTAAGTGTCCCAAACAAATATCTAGAACTTACTATTTTGATAACTCAGCTCTTTTGAAACGGCAGCTCTTTGTGACTATCTTTTGTTTTTAAATTAAGTGGTCTTTTGCAGAAATAGTAGAACAGTGTACTACCATGTATCACTACATAGCCCTGGGCAAAAGACTGTTATTCTCTGAAACTCCTAAAATTTGTAGAAAATCAATGAACATAGTGACATACCAAAAATCAACAGACACTAGTTCCATAGTACAGGCAAAAAAAAAAAAAAGGTGCAAGAACATTTGTAAAGAACCATGCTTTCCCTCAGTGATTATAGTAAGTCAGTAAGACAGCATCCCTAACTAATTCCTATAGGAAGAGTTTCTATACAACATAAGAAATACATGTAACATTTACATCATGTACCTTTACTGCTCATCACACTGCAGCTTCCCAAATGCTAACGTGCTGAGGTCTGCATTGTGAACAAACCTTTCTAAAATTGAGCAAAAATATTCTAAACTATAGTTAGCTAAATAAGAAAATAAAAGAAACAACGTGATTATTCTCATATGGTTTATGGAGTAAAGGTTTTTGCATTATGTACATATATATGTGTTTGCATATATGCATCTGTATGCAACTATAAGTGTATATATGTACGCAAGATAAATATTTAATATGTGCTGTTTTGTGTGGCTCTTCTAATCTTAAAAGGGGGCTAAATCTTAACATTCATTTGATTGTTCATGACTAGGGTTATAGGACAAAACCTTGAAAATGGAAAGCAGGGCAAACATTGTCACACCAGATGCAATATCGATATTATCCCAAAAGTTCATAAGAAAGGATTTCCCAAATTTGCATGTTCTTCCTTTACAAACACAGCCTCTTTTGTGACATATTAAAGAAATTGTATACTAGCTGTGATTCAGTGCTGAAATACAGGTATTTAGATTCCTTGTACATCAGAGATCAGAGGCATATGCACAAGGATAACAGGACTTTTGAAGGATCCATCTCTTTTGGAACAAAACCTGAAAGGATTAGAAAATATCTGAAATGCCACTAAATATCTCTGCTTCTGTACCAAAACAACTTATTTCTAAATAAAAATAAAAATATAAATAAAAGTAAATTAAATTTATTTATATTTTTATGTGTCAAATTTATAAAAAATGTACTGATTTGGACAGCTTATCTGTGTGCCATCAGAGTCCTTAGGTCTCTGCCTACAGCCTCAACACAGCATCCATTTACTTCAATGAGATGTCATTACAAACAGAATTACATGGTGAAGTTGCTGAAACTGGAATCTGCTTTTATTTCTGGATACAAGTATGCACTGGGTCTGACAGAGATGGAATAGACTTTCTTCACAGCAGCCCATATGGTGTTGTGTTTTAGATTTGTGACACAGCAGCTTTTCAGCCGAGCTGCGCATACAGAGCATTGAAGCCTCCTCTTTCTCTAACACCCCATCACCCTTCCAGGATTAGGTTAAGGGTTCACAAGAAGCTGGGAGGGGACAGAGGCAGGACAGCCAGCCCCAACTGGCCAAAGGGATATTCCATACCATATAACATCATGCTCAGCAACTGCAGGGCAGTTGTTCCAAAATAGCCATCGCTCAGAGAATGCCCGGGCATCACTCTGCTGCTGGGGGATGGTGCTTGCCTTTGCATCTGTTGTTTGTTTGCCTTCCTTTTTCCTACACCTTTTAAAGTGTTGTTGTCTTGATCTATGAACTTTTCTCACTTTTATGCTTCCAGTTTTCTCCTTTGCTTGTCTGAAGGAGGGGAGTGAGTGGTCACTGATTAGCTGCTGGCCAAGGTAAACCCACCAAATATATTATGTCTAGACACAACTAGTACCCAAAGAAAGACAGGGTCATAGCAGCTAAACTAAGAAATGCACCAAGTGCTGTGTTGCCTGGATCCTTTTGATTCAGTAAGAACCTTTTTTTAAATTAGGGAAATTGGATAAACAATTGATTATGGCCACTAGTACACAAGTAACAAGCCCACTTGCTAATGCATCAAACATGAATATGCAGATTGTTGATGAGATTGGCAGCCACTACAGCACTGCCAATTTACTATTCTGAGTAATTTATCACTTTTGGTAAATGAATAGAATTTGGTCTCTAGGCAACCTCTAAGACTCAGAGGTCCTATATCATTTACCTCTAATTTTTATTGTTTCCTTGTCACAATACTTCTTAATGTTCTTTGTATAGTCAGATTTCATTTTTACCAAATTCCAGTTAATGCTACTAAGTTAGATCTCACTGTTTACCATATTTTTCTCTTTATTCAGAAATATTATTAGAACAGCATGTAGAAATTAGTTTGTTGTTATTAGTTTTCCTACTGCTAACTGGTTTGCAAATTGCTTTTTGTTCTTTTTTAATGTGGTTCATGGAGTGCAATAAAAATAATACCACCTACTGGGCTCAGTTAAGAATTTATGAAAATTAGTTTGTTTGATGGACATTTAAGCATGTGTCCATCTGCTTTTAGTCTCAGAGTATCAGGCTGTAAGGTCTATCAATATAAATAAGGCTATGGGTATGTTTGCTGATGTCAGATCACAGAGTTACCCACTGCTGAAAATTGGGGTTAGACAGATGGTTTAAATGGTGCAACACATAACGAAATTTCAGTTATTCATTAGCAGTCATTAGAACACTGTGACAGTATTGAAGAATAAGCAAGATAGAAAAAGAGCATATACTGTGTTTTGTAAGAACTCTCATAAGCAAAGCAAAGTAATGTGACACACATGAAAGCCATTATGTTGAAGAAAGCGCTTGGGTACAGCCTTGAACACTGGACTTTCCTTTATTAAGACAGGAAATCTTTTACAAGACAAACTGAATATATTGCACTGTGGTAAGTGTAACAGACATTTGACTTTAACCATAAGCAGTGGATGTTTTTCTTTCACTGAACACTGATCACACCTGTTCACTATTCCTATTGTCAACATCTTAACCCCTTAACAAAACATAAATCAGAGTAGATACAGTATCAGTAACCTAAATGACTCCTCTCTGTTCTTACACATTACTTGCATCTTCCTAAAGAAGCATATCAGAAAAAAGAAATGTAGAAGATATTCTGGAATAACAAATAGATGTGTATTTCTAGATACCTCTGTGGAGGAATCTTCAACAATAAGATTTCAGTTGTTTCACCCTTTTGCATAGTAAAAGCAGGTCAGAAGTTGAAATGTTCTTTTCTGCACAACAGCTCTGTTGCCAAATCCACACTCACTTTTTATGTCAGATCCCTATAAATATTAGTAGTAATGTTTCAGGTAGAAGAAAGGAGAGCTTTTTCTTTACTTTCGAGTATAAAGAAATGCTCTACTTACTGAAGAAGGAGGTTTTACTTTTTCTATACAGTTTACTTGAAATTGAAATATGTAAAACTGAAAGAAAAAAGAATAGAAATTAATTCTTATGTGAATAGTCTTCCAAATAGCTCCATTTTATGCCTTTTAAGGCCTGTAGTGGATAATTAAAAGGCAAACAGAGAAGGCCATTGATTAACACCTATTGCCAAGTTATTTGGTCTGTGAAAGGAGCATGAATTCTACAGTATATGTGCAGATAAGAAAATAGAAAATAGACCTACAATTAGAGAAATTTTAGTACAGTGTTATTTATAATTACATTACTTGGAATTATACAATATAATTCAATAGTGTCTTCATGGAATTTATTTTAATAACTTCTATAGTTTCTTCACAGAGGCAAAGGTTCCTAACAATGAGGGTTTTGTTCAGATTGCAAAAAGTCACAGAATCGTAGAGTCATAGAATATCTCAACTTGGAACAGACCTGTAAGGATCATCAAGTCCAACTCCTTGCTCCTTGCAGGACTACTTAAACTTAAATTATATGACTAAGAGCATTGTCCAGGTACTTCTTGGAGTCTGATAGGCTTGTTGCCATGACAACGCCCCTGCAGAGCCTGTTTTCAGTGGCCAGCTACCCTCTCAGTGAAGAACCTTTTCCTGATGTCCAACTTGAACTTTCCCTCATGCAACTTCATTCCACTTCCTCTTGTCCTATCACTGTCACCAGAGAACAGAGATCAACACCTCCTCCTCCACTGTCTGCCTTGAAGTAATTGTAGCCTGTAGTGATATCATCCCGTAGCCTTCTCCAAGCGACCTCAGCTACTCAGCTACTCTTCCTACTTGTCCTTGAGAACTTTCACAATCTTGGTTGCCCTTCTCTGGACACACTGTAATAATCTGATGTCCTTTTTATATGGAGACACCGAAAACCACACACAGGTGTGATGTGAGGATGCATCAGTGCAGAATCACCTCCTTCAAACAGCTAGCAATGTTGAGCTTGATACACCCTGGGACATGGTTGGCCCTTTTGTCTTCCACTGTACACTGCTGACTCATATTCAGCTTAACATCAACCCAAACACCCAGATCTCTTTCCATGGGACTAACCTCCAGCCCCTTGTCCCCAAGTTTATATGTATAACTAGGATTATCCTGCTCCAGATGAAAAATCCAACATTTGTTCTTGTTAAACTGCATGTAGTTGGTGACTGCCTCATTCACTGGTCTATCCAGATCTCTCTACCCTCAAGGGAATACACAGCAACATCTCATTTACTAGCAAATTTACTTAATATACATTTGATTCCTTCATCCAGATGATTTCTAAAAATAATAAAAGAGCACTGTCTCTAAAATTCAGCCCTGGAGAACCCAACTGGTGACTGGCCACTAGCTTGATGTAACCCCATTTACTAAAACTCTTTGAGACAGATCCATCAGCCAATTGTTCTTCCAATGTATTAACGACTTGTCTAGCTGTGTCCTGAACATTTTGTCCAGAAGGATACTGTGAGAAACAATATCAAAAGCTTTGCTGAACTCCATATCCACCACATCCACCAGCTGCCTTTGGTCAGCTAGATGGGTGACGTTGTCATAAAAGGAAATTCAGTTGGTTAAGCAAGACTCAACTTTCTTCTTTGTTTTTGACTTCAGTCTGGCTTTCAAATATTTTTTGTAAAATGAAATTGGTAATGATACTGAATCACTGTTGTGTGGCTGAGCTTGGAACTGGCTCACCAAAGATCTTTAATGCATTGTAATTGATGTGAAAACTGACTTCTATCACAGCTTTTTTATAGGAAAAACTGGTCTTTTGATATTATAAAGAAATACAACTGTTCAAGGAGTGCTGTCTTGCAGCAGTTTGAGACAGTACTTTTGGTTTTATACTGTAGAAAGATTTTATTTAAATGATGTTAAAACATAGTTTTGTCCTGGCAGCCAAATCCACCCAGTATTGACTCTGACTAGTTAAATAAAAATGTATTCCCTTTCATCTGAAATTTAGAGGATAATGTTTGCAAACCTTTGTCTATAAACTGACTAACTCATGTTATCTGTATTTGTAGTTAATAAAGTGCCTTCACTGCAGGCATACACAGTATAAATAACCCTACCTCATTTAGTCTGAATAGTTTTAGAAAAATTTGCATTGGACAGGCATACTAATGCTCCTGAAAGCAGGTTTGGATAATATACACTACTTAGCACTAAAAACGGCTTCTCTAATTTTCTTTTTAAGCCAAAAGCAGAATAAAAAACAACCAGACATTTACAGATCACAGCAAACACTTTGTATCAAAAATATACAGGAAGAAGAAGCTCAGAGATATTGACTGCTGCATTAGCATCTTTGCTTGTTTCCCTTTCTCTCTCTGAAGAGAAAACACAATTAGGGCTGGCAAATCACTGAACAATTTACTTTGAAAACCTTTTATGGACTTAGATGGTTAGAACAATTTCAACAGGTTAGTAAGAGGACCTGTTTTTTAATGTGAGGGTCAGGACAGATCAAAAGAAACACTTTTCTAATGGTTAGAAAGCATCACAAAAGACATATAGTAAGAATTGAACATAAAGGTACATAACAAAACTTAAGCACACATTTTAGGTGTCTTAAACACTACTTGAGAGTAAAACCTAAAACAGGTTTTATGTGCTCTATCATCTAGATTCTGTGATTCTTCAAAAATGAATATAAAAACTGAATGACAGGATATTTTATCTAGGAAGCTATCCCTGAGAGTAAGAGAAATGTCAGGAAAATCAATGTCTTGCTCTTCTGAGAAGGCTTTAAAAGTCTGAGCTTACCTGTTTGGGTTTCAGTTTTTTTTTTTCGTATTCTAAGATCAGTAATGACTAGAGGCTACGGAAATGACAGTGATCGCCATTTCTGTAAAGGAGTGAGCTGAGGAAATGAACATTGTACTCTAATTGAAATAAAATATTACAGCCTTCAATGCTTTTTTATTTTTTTTTTACCTTGATATCATAAGGAAAATAAAAATTTAACAAGGGTTATTATTTTTTAAAGAAAAAGAATACATAAGAAATCACAGAGTGCTTTGTGAGCATCCTCTACTGATCATTTCCCAAAGGTGCTGGTGTCTTCCTACAGCTCAATAATCTTTTCAGATTTTTCATTCTGAAATGAATCTGCTGTATTGTGGGGTTGAAGAAGTCACCTTTTGAACAACCTCTTTCATTAGCCTTTCCATTTTGATTGACTACAAATATAATGGCTAGTTGAAGAAATACAATACAATGGAAAAAACAAAGACGCACCACAAGTGCAATCTACACACCTTAAAATGAGCATTTTCCTTTTTGACCTACATTTCTCTTGCAGCTATTAAATTTTATTTTTTAATTTAGTTTAGTTTACTTTATTTTACTTTATTTATTTTATATTTTATTTTGTTTTGTTTTGATTTTTGTGAAAGTATTTTGTCCATGATACTAGGATATTGGTTTTGGTCCTATGCTCCTAATTTTGGCTTAAATTGTCTACCCAATTAATTTTGCCTTAGTCCTGTTAAGTTTTCTAATCTTTATCTGTATTTGTCCCCTTTCTACAGCTTACTTTGTTCACCTAGAAACTATGTATTCACAAGCGAAGAAGTGCAAACATTGGAAAACAAATTTTAAAAATCTGTTGCCTACAGCTAGACCTACCTTTGCAAGATCACCTTAAGAAAATAGATGAAGAAAATCATTAAAGGAGTTAGTTTTGTTAGCTAATTGCTAGCTATTGCTACTGCTTAGTATTTTGAAAGTAGGTGAAGCTTGTAGAGCATCTAGAAAATAAGACAACCAAAATTATAAGAAACTTAAGCAATAATGCAAAAGTAAAAATTAAAAGAAGTGGGTGATTTAGGAGAGCAAATTTAGGAATGAAGGTTCTCATGGGTGACTTCAACCATCCTGACATCTGTTGGAAGGACGGTAGGTCCCGGCACAAGCAATACAGGAGGTTCCTTGATTGTGTGGAAGAGAACTTCCTTCTGCAAGTAATAGAGGAGCTGACAAGGAGAGGTGCCATGCTTGACCTCGTGCTCAGCAACAGGGAAGGGCTCGTTGGAAATGAGACTCTCCAGGGCAGCGATCACAAGATGGTCAAATTCGAGATCCTCATGATCTCGAGATTCTCAGGACAGTGAGAAGAGCATGCAGCAAGTTCACTGCCCTGGACTTCAAAAGTGCAGCATTTGGCCTCTTCAGGAACCTGCTTAGGAAGGTTCCATGGGATATAGCCCTAGAGGGCAGGGGGGCCCAAGATTCTTGGTTGATATTCAAGGATCACCTGCTACAAGCTCAGGAGTGTTGCATCCCAACCAGAAGGAAGTGCAGCAGGGGGGCCAGGAGACCTCCTTGGAGGGATAAGGAGCTCCTGAGGAAAAGTCAAATGAAAAAAGAGGCTTATAAAAAGTGGAAGCAAGGACAGGTGGCATGGGAAATGTACAGGGATGTTGTCTGGGAAGCTAGGGACCAGGTTAGGAAAGCTAAGGCCCAGTTAGAATTAAACTTGGCTACGGATATTAAGGATAACAGTAAGGGATTCTACAGGTACATAGCAAATAAAAAACAGACTAGGGAGAACAAAGGCCCCCTCAGGAAGCTCTCGGGAGAACTAGCTACACAGGATTTGGAGAAGGCTGAGGTTCTGAATGACTTCTTTGCCTCGGTCATCACTGGCAAAGGCTCTGACTGCACCACCCAAGTCTTGGAAGGCAGACGCAGGGACCGTGAGAATGAAGACCTTATGCCCACTGTAGGAGAGGAACTGGTTCGAGACCATCTTAAAAATCCGAATGTGCACAAGTCCATGGGTCCTGATGAGATCCATCTGCAGGTCCTGAAGGAGCTGGCAAATGAAGTTGCTAAGCCACTGGCCATCATATGTGAGAAATCATGGCAGTCAGGTGAAGTTTCTGACGGTTGGAAAAAGGGAAATATAAACCCCATTTTCAAGAAGGGGAAAATGGATGACCCGGGGAATTACAGACCAGTCAGTCTCACCTCTGTGCCTGCCAAAATCTTGGAGCAGATTCTCCTGGATGGCATGCTAAGGCACATCAAAAACAGCAAGGTGCTTGGTGACAGCCAGCATGGCTTCACTAAGGGGAAATCCTGCCTGACCAATTTGGTGGCCTTCTGTGATGGGGCTACAGAACTGATGGACAAGGGTAGAGCAGTTGATGTCATCTACCTGGACTTGTGTAAAGCTTTCGACACTGTCCCACACGACATCCTTGTCTCTAAATTGGAGAGACATCAATTTGATGGATGGACCACTCGGTGGATAAAGAACTGGCTGGATGGCAGCACACAAAGAGTTATGGTCAATGGCTCAATGTCCGGCGGGAGACCAGTAACAAGTGGTGTCCCTCAGGGATCGGTGCTGGGGCCGATCTTGTTCAACATCTTTGTCACTGACATGGACAGTGGGATTGAGTGCGCCCTCAGCAGTTTGCCAATGACACCAAGCTGTGTGGTTCGGTTGATACCCTGGAGGGAAGGAATGCCATCCAGAGGGACCTTGACACGCTTGTGAGGTGGGCTGATGCCAACCTCATGAAGTTTAACCATGCCAAGTGGAAGGTCCTACACCTGGGTTGGAGCAATCCCAGGCACAGATACAGGTTGGGCAGAGAAGAGATTCAGAGCAGCCCTGCAGAGAAGGACTTGGGGGTGTTGGTTGATGAGAAAATAAACATGAGCTGGCAGTGTGCGCTTGCAGCCCAGAAAGCCAACCGTTTCCTGGGCTGCATCAAAAGGAGCATGACCAGCTGGTGGAACGAGGTGATCCTGCCCCTTTGCTCTTGTGAGACCTCATCTGGAGTATTGTGTGCAGTTATGGTGTCTTCAACATAAAAAGGGCATGGAACTGTTGGAACAAGTCCAGAGGAGGGCCACGAGGCTCATCAGGACACTGGAGCACCTCCCGTATGAAGATAGGCTGAGAAAGTTGGAGCTGTTCAGCGTGGAGAAGAGAAGGCTGCGTGGAGACCTCATAGCAGCCTTCCAGTATCTGAAGGGGGCCTATAGGGATGCTGGAGAGGGACTCTTCATTAGGGACTGTAGTTATAGGACAAGGGGTAACGGGTTCAAACTTAAACGAGGGAAGTTTAGATTGGATATAAGGAGGAAATTCTATCCTGTTAGGGTGGTGAGGCACTGGAATGGGTTGCCCAGGGAGGTTGTGAATGCTCCAAGCCTGGCACTGTTAGTGGCCAGGTTAGACGAGGCCTTGGGTGATGTGATTTAGCATAAGGTGTCCCTGCCCATGGCAGGGGGGTTGGAACTAGATGATCTTAAGGTCCTTTCCAGCCCTAACTCTTCTATAATTCTATGATTTAGCTCTCATATGTCATCAGGAGAGGAGGAATGATATTAATAAATACAATAAGTCTTCTTGAGAGTATGCAGCATACTTACATCGTGCAACTAAATCTATCTCAGCAATTAGGGAACAAAAGAGTGGGCTGCCACTATATTTACCTGTGTTCAGATTATAACATTCTGTTCAGATTATAACATTCTTGGAGCTTTACAAGTAAAATCTAACCAGCATCAACTGATGAAAGTGCATATCAAATGAAAGTGTGTACAGCTCTAAAAAATAAACTTTGTTAAAGCCTACCAGTCTCCTGATATGAGCCTTAAAACAATACCACAAAATGTAGCTGAGTGTGCTTTCAAATACAGAGTTTCAGGAGAGAGTCCAGGAGCTTCCAGCTCTCAGCATTGAGGTACTGAGAAGAGGTCATTGAACATCTTTGACAAGGATGTAGACAGTGAGGCTACTTTCAGTACCCTTGACAGGACCATTCTTCACCATGCAGGCTGAAGACACAGAGAAGACACACTGGTACGTTCTTTTGCAGACCTTGCTATAGGGGCATTCAGGTATGTATGTGTAGTCAGCCACATACAGCTAGACAGAGACAGAGATATGTTGTATCATACCCTCAGTTATGAAACTTGGAAAAAAAAGATAAATTTATCATTCTGCAACACAAGCATACAGTGAGAAACATATTTCTTACACTTTTAACAGGACCCAGTACAACCCTGTAAGAGCCAGAGATCAGGACAACTATTGCAAGAGGCATCATGTCACTTCTGTGGTCTATAGAGGCTCTCAAGGAAAAAGAAGAGATAAGCAATGTCTGTTACCACCAGTGTGGTTGGTAGATGGATAAAAAGATGTTGTAATCTAGATGGCACATGAGTAATAGCAAAATATTGCCAGCAGTAGTGTAAGAATTTAAACCAATAATATATGGGGAAAAGCTACGTTGATTATAACTGTGGTAATTCTTCTCATTCCATTTATTCAGCAATTGATGAGCTGAATAAATATGTCTACACCTACAAATATGCTGAGTATGCTGTAGTTTGGCAACAGACTCGAGGTTCGATAATGTTGATAGTTCCTGTTTACCTGAAGTCTTAGGAGCTGTGGGCCACTTTCTGTCCTCTTGCCACTGCTGATGTGTAAGGTTTAAAAAAGTAATAAACACATGAGTGCTGCTGTTTGTTCCACCCAGAAGGTATATGGGAAAAAAAAAAAAATGAAATAGTAGCATAGAAATAATCTGATCTAGATATATCAAAATACAACAAAATCACACATGGTTAAGTAATTTACTCACCCATAGGCATGCAGTTAATGTATTGCTGCAACAGTTTAAGTGTTCCTGAGATGGCTCCTTCAAACACAAAACAATTTGCAATACAAAATAAATTATTTGGCATTTCAGTTCTGGAGTGAAATCAAGATACTGAGGGAGCAATATTTTTAAGTGTTTTGCAGCTTTGGAAAACTTCCATTTAATCTCATCAAGTACAACAAGAATACTTTCTAACTGGAGAAGGATTTAACAACATTGAGAAGAAACAGGGATACATAGAAGAATAATGGTTTCCAAGCTCTACACAAATATTAAATGCCAATTTATTTAAAAATGTTGAATACTTAGAGACTGTAAAGTATTAGCCTATTTTTCAATCTTACTCAAATATTTTTACTTTATTTTAGAAACCCTATGAATCTTTTCAAGACAAATACTTAGCAAATCCCCAGTCACAGTTAATGATTTCATCCACTTACAGTTAAATTGTACTCTAGTGTTTACATGTTGTATCTTTCTGTACTATAAATGTTCAAATTTCCCACTAGATTTATCTTAGAATAACTTTAATAATGCAAAAAAAGTATAGTCATATACTAAATCTAACATTTCCAGATTTTTTATGAATTTTGTCATAATTTTTCAAGTCATACATAAAGCTTTCAAATTTTGGTGAGAGGGAAAAATTTTTTAAAAAGCAGCTGCAATCAAGATGCATACAAACATTTATTTCTCCTTTTTTTCCACTTTCTGTAACAAACAGCATTCTAAATTAAATGGAACCTGGCAAAATTTTCCAATAATTCAACAGCAGATTCTTAATTTCAAATTGTTTAAATAAAAGTGCTCTGCTACTTAGCACTTTTAAATTATAGTAGAAGAGAGACATTTGGCAACAGACATTCCCATCATTGGTGGGAATATAGGCTTTAAAAGTCTTTTCAATAGTAATAATACCTAAGAAAATTATGTAAACCCATCATGTTATTAAAAAGGAAAATGGCAGAAGAGCAAAATATCTTGAAAATAAAACTTTAAGCTGCGGTTATATTAAAATTGCCTGCCATTAATTTTTTGCATTAGAAAGACTAGTAAATGTTATGAAAAAAAATGTCGCAGACAATTTTCTCTTTTGATTCTGTGGAAGTGGATTTCTTCATTGTTTCAGCAAAAGGATATGCAGGATACCAATGAACCGAGTTTATAGATTGATTTATGACTTAACACTGGAGTGCATACCCTACAAAGGAATGCTTAAATAGAAATCCACCAACCCCTTCGCCTTCACAGTAAGATCGAAATCTAGGAAGGTTTGATAAGGATGTGGATCACTACCATCACATAAGGAACAAGGTACAAACTCAAGGTACATTTGCAGCATACCTGCAAAATTCCAGTTTCACAAGAATTTTTCTTCACACAAAAACATATAAAGGGAAACAGCACTGAATGGCCACTTACTTTACTGCTTCCCTTTTGTCCAGATTTTTTGGATTGTCTTGCTTGTCTGAAAATTTCAATTTAAAAGATAAAATTATTGAGAAGATTGTGATATGATTATTCCATAAACTTTAGCAAACTTTGCTATAAAATTATTATTAGAAATTCATCTTCAAGTGCTGTGAAGGTAAGAGTGGTAGAACTAAGTTACTGAGACAACCTTCAATTGCCCACCTTGTGTGTGCTCTGAAAGATAGTCTTTAATTACATAATCATACACTGTTTTTTCCCTGAGAATAATTGCCTCACTCTGTTAATTGAATGGATGATGTTTATTTAATGAGCAACTATTCAGAATCTTTTTCTTCATAAGATTTAGTGAATGGCCCATGGCTTATTTACAACATATTATTCAAATGCAACTCCATTCCCCATTTCCATGGGGAAATTACTAATTCTCTCCCATCAATGTTCCTGGGATTAATGAGAAATGATTGCCTTTGGGGAAAGGATATTATCTCTTGCCCATCTCTATGTTGTTAATTTTTACTGTTTCTAGTGTATGAGTGAAGTAATTATAGTTACCTTATATATAATTTCTCTGATTTCTGCATAATATATTTTAGCATTTTAATTATGATTGATTCTGAGTTATGAATTTATCTTTACAATATCTATTAGAGTTTTGATACATAGAGCACTTTTTAGACTAAAAATATGCATTCCAAATTTTTCATTTCAGCAGTTTTCATTTTTATTTTAGCTCATGATTTGTGTAGATCTCACTTAGTAACAGTAGGTAGACAAAATATAAGGTTAAGCAGCTATTGTTACAAAGGATTCAAAGTGGGACCGTAGAGATATAATCAAGTTTTCCAATAACGTTAATGAATCCATTCTCATCATGGAATCTTTGTCCTTACCCTGTCGTCTTTTCACCTGGAATTTTTAAGTTAATTTTCTTCCTACAGCTAGTACACTGCTGTCTTTTGGCGTTAATGCTGATAACACCTGTATTCAAACTTCCCACGTGAAAAATAAAAGGAGGAGGACTAAGTGGAAATATTATTTAATCTTTATACAATAATTCACACCTGATTTAGTATAAAAGTACTTGAATTAAAGTATTAAAAGAAGCCCACAACTACCTACTTTTTTTCATCATGAAAAAGGAAATATCATTCATTAACCCATTATTAATTGTGAGGATGGAGGCACGGACCCAGAGGTAGAGTGCAAGCTGGATCTTTTATTGAAAAGATTACATGATATTTATATGCTTCCAAGCAATTAGCCAAGCACATCTGTGTTTGCCTTGCGGTTACATCAGGTGAAAGGTCTATCTGATTTTCTAATCGACATCCTTTGCAGTTCCGACATCCTTGTTCCTTGACAGTTCCAATATCTTCCAAGTACCAGGCAGGGACACGTTACTCTTAATTGCCTGCTGCAGTTCTTCCTTCTCATGGTCACTCTTAATTGCCAGCTGTAGTTTCTCCTTCCCATGGTCTCTGACAGCTTTGATACATTCCAACCCCCACAATTAATATCTCCTTAACCCCAAATTAATATTTCCTTATTTTTTAATTTAATACAGGTTCACATACTGTTTAACAAATAGACAAACTGCATTACTTATAAATTTCAGAAAAGGCAAATTTGGGTTCTGAAATAAGATCCATTTTTATTCTTTCTGTGATAAAATACGTTCTGGCCAACAAAAATATGTTTGACCTGGAGGCTAAGGATATTTTTCTTGCATCTGACACCTCTTTTTTTCCAAACTGTCCTTCTGTTCTTCTCAAGGATTCAGTCAGGAAGTTCAAATGACTGTAGCAAACAACTCTTTCAGACTTATTGTTAAGCCAGACAATTTAAATTCAGTATGAGAGCTGCTTGAGACTTACAGTAAATACTTCTGATACACACTTCTAGCAAATCTCCATTCTTATGGATCTGATGAAAACATCTGCATAAATAAAGTGATCTGAAGAGGAGAATGAAGTAGGCATTATCTTTTTACATAGGAAAAAAGAAAAACCCACAACTTACTGAAAGGGATATAAATACATAGGAAGGGAGAAATGCATAGAAACTCAGTGAGAACTCATAAACTTAACAGTTTCACTGAGACTCCAGAATATATATGAAATACCAAAGGAATTGAAGCAACTTTCAAGCAAACAAATTTCAGACTTTTAATTTCAACAACAGTATTTTTCCCATGTAATCATACAAGCTTAAAAAGTAAGTCACCTTCCTCTTCTACCCTTTCTTTAACAACAAACAAGCAAACAAACAAAAAAAAACCCAGATTTGAAATGATGGTTTGCATTTATTTTAATTTTGTCTAAGTAGAAAAAACCTACTATTTTGTCTAATACACAGACTGCCTCTCCTTTTTGTCCCTTTCTATATCAATGAACACTATGAGTGGTTGCATAGAAATGAGTAGCTAGAGAGTTATAGACAAAATCAAGTCTTTCATTGCCTTCAATCAAAAATTAGTCACAGTGTAATTCTTGAACATAGTAATGTAAGATTATGAAATGCTGTCTTCCACTCTAAATGGTTAATACACTGAATAAAAACTTTGTATGAAACAGGATTTGTCCAATATTGTCTTTTCCATTCATTAGTACATTGTGGCTTACATTTGTGACTCAATCTCTCTGTGGATTTTCAGAAACCATTTCAATTACATTGATTAAAATTATTCTATAAATTGAAAAGAAATGTTTAAATAAAATATATAAATTTATAGAAAAAGCAATGAATTGCCAAATTTGCTATTAGATACATATGTATTTACTCATAATCATGCATGCAACCTACACACACACATACGTATTTGCCTTCACATATGTGTATGTACTGGCTTAATAATTTAACAATAGATTTCTTTTCCTCTGTCCATTCCACTCCCGTTCCTAGTAACAGAAGCTCTCAAATATTCAGTGTAGTGTTTCTTTAAACTAAGGATCATGGACTATGTTTGAGCTCCCCAGTACAAAAAAGACATTGAAATACAGTGACAAATTGCCAGGGACCATGAAGGTAATTACATGGCTCAAGCACATGGTGTATGAGAAGAGGCTGAGAGAAATTGATTTATTCAGTCTTAAGAGAAGAAAGTATCCTATTGCTGTATCCATGTACTGTGTACAATGATAAACAGGAAACAGATGCAAACACTTCTGAGATATACAGTGATATAGGAAGAGGCAACAAACACAGATTATGGGTGGAAAAATTTGATTAGGTGTTAGAAAACAGTTGCTCACAGTGAAGATTATGAAATACCGGTCCACGTGCCCACAGGACTGTCATCCTTGATGATACTCAAAACTTAACGGACAAAACCTCTTCACAACTTCTGTCAGAGTTGGCCCTTATTTCAACAAGGGTTTTGGCCTTCATAGGTCACTTCCAAAATAAATTATTCAAGGACTCTGTAACTAACTTAATAAGAGGAAACACTAGTACTAACACATCCAAGGATAAAATGTCTTTCCCCTTCTTATGGCTATTATTATACTGTGATGCTTTTTCCGTTTTTAGTTTTTATTAAACCTAATTTAAATAAGGCATCTCATTTCCTTTCCTGTTTCTGGAATTATTTATGCGCTGTTTTAAAATGTCACCATTTAGTTTGGAAAGGCTCCACAACTGAGTTAACAGCAAGCATAAAATACTATTTTTAAAGCAGCAAACATGGAGTTTCCTGTCTGACAGCATTATTGTTAACAGCATTGGTGAGCCTAATTCCCCATGCACTGCTTTGACAATTTAGCCCATAAAGTTAGATGATGTTCATTTTACATTCTGACAGTTACACTTTGTATGAATCATGTAGGAATAAAAGTACAGTGAAATCAAAAGTGATGTCAGCATATTAGAAAGAATATACTAGAAATTCTTAGAGGAGGTTCAGTCACCCAAACTGAAACACATGCGAATTGCATTTAACACTCACTAACATTTTCTTGCAGTGCTGTCTGGCCTCGAGCAGATGGCTTGAGTGTAGGCTCTCCTGCAAGTCCTGCCTCTTCTTTCAGTCCTACAGGGTTTGTATAGAATACCATACAGATGGTTATGTGTAGGCAATGGACTGTACACTTTGGCTGGGTGAACTGAGCTATTTCTAAAATTACTACAGTAAAATATTTCTGATTTTATTGCTGAAATGCAAGAGACAAATTTCATCGTTAAGTTTGTCATGGGTAAGGTACACATACAATGTACTTCACATTTACTTCTAACAGATTAGATTTCTGTTATAATCCTGAACAATGGCAACTATCATAAACCGATCCTTCTGCTGCTGAAACTTCAGACCCACAAGGGGGTTAAGACCACCATTGTTCATATTAAAGTTTATTTATTTATAACCAAAGATCAATTGATAATTTTATTTCTCTGTTATTAGCTGTGTACGTCATTTTAGTAGTATTTTTATCTCTAAAAACCTTCCAGACTTTCTAGCTGTGAGAAGCCAAAACCATCACCTCTGTACACATCATGGGTTCACTCCAATGCATGCAGATGACTGGATTAATTTACTACTTTATGTCCTGCATATTGCAATAATTTTGTCAGTGGTTAAAAGAATCAGTCTTACAATAATATATGTGAAAAACAACCAAAGTACTGTTTTGTTCATCCTAATGATCACAAGTCTTATTTCTTTAGCATTGGAATTTTTCTTCTTTTATATTAATTAGCATAATCCTGGTTTAAACACTAGTCTCATATGCAAAAGTTTTTTACAAGTGTTAGTGAGTATTAATGAAATAATAATCTTTAATTATTTTTACTGATGTACAGAAAATTATACACAATCAGTAAAACTGGAGAAAAAAAGTCTGGAGAAAAAAGGCCACAATATTCATTATCCTGTATTGAGTAACCAGACACATAATTTTTTAATGACTTTTCGCAGACACTTTGAAATATTAGAGTCATATTCTCCCTATGAAGAAAGTAGTTGAAAAAAATTGCGATCAAGCTATCTAGTTAAAGGTATAATTTCTGTTTCTTCAGTATAATTGTATTGTAGAATATTATTTTGACTGATACTACAGTTACTTTCAGGTTTCATTGCAGATATTGTATTTTATTTTGTATTCTCTAAAAGTAAAAATAAAACGTTAACAAGATCTTACACTTTTTAGTGATACATGAAAACAAATTATCTTAAAGCTGTAATACAAAAGATACTAATTCAGAAAAATGACACCTTCAAGTAGTCTTAAAGCAGGTGAAAGAATGAGCTTCATTTCTAAAGCTATGAAAAACAAAACAAAACAAACCCACCCATGAGCATATTTGGTTTTACAGGAGTTTACCTATTCTTCCCCAAAAGAAGAAAACCAAAATCTACTACAGAAAAGACTTTCAACATTTTCCATATCTCTTCCTTGGGAAAGGACTGGTTTCAAACCTTTAGCATTCTTAAAAAAAAAAAAAAAAGTCAGATTAAATAACAGAAATGCAACATCTTTCTGATGGATTTCCCTGCTGCAATACTATTTTTACATTATTTACTATAACAAGACTCTCACAAGCAAAGGAAAAAAAAAATATGGAGAACCATAAAGAAAAAAAGCTAAATACTTACTTCTAAATGCTTTGAGAATACTGGAGAATCTAAATGGTCCTAAAGAAGGACTGAATAAAACTGCTTTAAAGTATTTCCTGTTGTTAGCAGATTTTATAAATATGAGGATATTATTAGAGATTATTAACTTAATAACTAAAAGTCTTTCATCTCCCAGTTACCATATAAGATTCTGGTCCTGACACAAGTTATTTTCTGTTTAGAGCACCAGAAATTACATCTTTCTATGCCTGAAGTAGTACTATCAAGGACTAAGCTAGTCCCATATTAGAACCAGCACAACCAATCCCTGAACATATTCTTGAACCCAGCTGTAAGGCAATTGAGGCTTCAGTCGTTACTAAGGAAGATCCAAGAATCTGCTATGAAGATCACAGACAGCACCTTGAATGCAGAATTTACACTGAATGATTAGCTTCAATAAAATAACGAGATATTGTACTGAAAGATTGAGCCTTTTGCTTCAAGGCAAATAGAGAAATTCAGTGTCCACTGGCAAAGGGCAAATGTCTTTTTTCCAAATTATATACTAAATTATGGGAATCAATAATAATTACTGTAAAAACACATCTCTGCTTAATAAAGAAAATATTTAGTTTATTATTATTTGTACTACCCTAATAGCCAAAGATCCCAATCCACTTACAAAGTCAGGGGCCGGGTACAGCGCAAAGTCTGTTAGCCTTTTACAGTGAATCTAAGGAGCAGCAAAGAATGGCACAGTGAAGAATACTGTATGGGAAAATATGGGGCATGTAGAATCAGCGATTACATAGCAATACAGTATAAAAGGATGCAACCACAATTATGTAACGTATTTCTTTAGTCCTAAGAGCTGAAGCTAAATAACTTAAATACTAATAAAACCTTCATAGTACTCCATATATTGTGATGAGAACAGGAGGCCTATCAAAGAACTCAGTGCATAGCCACTTGTCATCTTTGTGGCACCTACAACCATATGTGAGGGTGCAGATGTGTTTGATTTTTCCTTCATGCAAATTCAACTACTTCTTCACACTTACGAGAATTCATCCAGTACCTTTTTTCTTATGGTGGAGGTATAATAGCTTCAAATAATATCTCACTACAAGGTGATGAATGAAACAAAGTAAACCCAGTATATTAAAAAGTCATTCTAAAATATTTCAGGGAGGAGATGCTATGAAATTCATAGCATAAATACCATGCTGGTTTTACTTTCAGTTGTTTCAGTGACCTACAGTTATTCTAGGCTTTTGGAGTAAAATGTGTATCTCAAATTCTTGACTGTAAATCTTTTAAAATATGTCAATATTATTCCCTCATAGTGATTGCATAAAAATGTAGACAGTATGAAGAAATGTATATGGAGTTAAACAATAAGTTTTGATTACATCCCAGTTAAGAAACATCAAGTCTGGCTTGATAAACAAAACAAAACAAAACAAATCAAAAGAAAACAAAACAACAACAATAAAAGCTAATATTCTTCAAGTATTTGTATGGTTAAAGAGGCTCCTGTTACCAATTTTTTTTCTGAAAAGCATGTTAGTGGCATCTAATTGCTTAATGTCAGAAATAAAAGCAGTGATATACCATTTACAGTAAAACCCAACATTAGCAAATAATACTTTTCAGTTATATAATATTTCTATCTTTGATTTAAGAAATGATATTTTAATTTGGTAGAATAATGATCCCTTTTTTGTCAATGCATGGACTATATTTTCCACAGAGATTATCAATAATTTGTTGAAATGAAGTTAGCTATCGTTATTCAATTTCACTCCTGTCCTTTAATCCAAGTGATCTAAAGAGGAATTTTTAAGTACACAAAATTTTACATTCAGAAGGCAAATCAAAACCTTGAAATTCAGTGAGCGTTTGTCCAGGAAAGAGCAAGGAGGAGGTAGCTGCCACGATGTTGCTGTTGTTAATCCTTTTGCATGTCTTAGCATGATTAATAAGACAATTAGGCTCATGCAAGAAGCTAACAATAGATAAAATCACATAAGATTTATTGACCGCAGATGGGACAGTTTGGTTCTGTAACATGTACTTCAAAGTTCTGCAGAGTTCCACTACCTTAGTGCCATGTTTCTAAAGGGAGATGATGTGTCACAAAGGACAGAAACAATTAGATATGGGTAAGAATGATCAGTTGTTAAATTTTATTACTGTTAGGTTAGGTTTTAAAGTTTCACAGTCAAGGGGAAGCCCACATAATTTCTTTATGAATCTGGATAAACTATTAATTATATAGCTGCTACCACAGCTGTGTAGATGTTTCTGAAGAGGAAAAAGTAAAGAAGGGAAAGTTGAAAGATATTTTGTTATAAGAACAATAGAGATTTTTGAAAAAATACTTGTGAACTTAGTCTCTTTCAGAGGGCCAAAATCTTTATTCCTAAAATTGCTGCTAAAAGTATGATCAGAAACAATACTACAAGTGCTCAGAGGGCTTTTTGCCCAGTTCTGATCATTTTAATCTCTGAGAGTCTGGCTCATATTTTAGTTCACTTAGCAAGATAAAAGAGAGAATGGTTTATTCCATACACAGCTGTTAAATGACAGCTTTTAATTCCCATTTGAAACCATCTCAGAGATTATAACTTTCTTTTATTTTCTTGTTGTAAGACAATGTTTATAGTTTTCCCAGTTGTGGCTGAGAGGTTGCTCAGTGAAATTTCCTGACCCTCTCTGATAGCAGTTAAACATATCACTGATGGATCTCTTCTGTTTGCCACATTGGCTGTTGCTTACTGATTTTTCCATCTCTCTGTCTTGTATTTTGACATACCATTCAGATCTGATGCGTGACAGCTCTTTTGTGTAACCGTGTTGCATTACATATCATTTCCTTTCTTGAAATGAATGTAATGTAGAATTTTTCTGCTCAGAGAAATACTTTTTCATTTGGCTTTAGAAACATCTGTCATCTCCTTCAGGATAATATACAGTACATACACTTTTTAAATCATTTGTCTAAGAACCACTTATTTCTTCCTTATTTTGTGTTTCCTTTCAGTTAGCATCCATCTTTTACTCTTGCCAAAGATAACAAATATCTTTTTCTCTCCCCTTTCTTCTTATCCAATTGCCTTTCCCTCAGATTGGGCTTTAAACAAAGTTGAGATTTCTCAGTATATTTCATTCGTATCTCTTACAAGTTGGGTGGTTTTTTTAATACCTATCATTTTCAGCTTTTGTCAAACACTTTAGACTAACATTGAAGGAAATGAGAAGAATCTTGAGTTGGTGTTCTGTATTAAAGGAAGAATATGAGAATCTATCTTTTAACCCTCACTAGAAAATTTACTGGTTCTTTCATTTAAACTTCAAGACTCTTAAAAAAAAATCTGTTTGGTTTTAATGTGTCATCATACATAGTCATGTTTATATATAACTGTGTGCATGTATACTATATACATACATACATATACATACATATAAATTCATATACTGAGCAGTGCAGAGAGAGAGAGAAAAATATTACTATCTGGTAAAACCAGATTCTTAAATGTGCCTCTTAGGTGTGAACCTTTTCCTGAACTGAGTAGCTGAAAGATTCATTTAATCCAGAGTTAGTTAAATGTCACACCTTTCTCAGAGGCAGAAAATTCTGTATTTACAATTACATCTTTATAAGTATTTTTTATTTATATTAGCTCCAACTTTGTGGTAGTTTTCCAGGGAAAAAAAAATATTAGCTAGGGTTGTTTGAAATAAAATAGGACTTAACTGAAAACACATGTTTTCCTCTAGTGGAAATCCATATTGTCGCTAGATATTTAATATCCTCCTTATATCCAATATAAACTTCTTGTTTTAACCCATTACCCCTTGTCCTATCACTACAGTCCCTAGTGAAGAGTCCCTCCCCAGCATCCTTGTAGGCCCCCTTCAGATACTGGAAGGCTGCTAGGAGGTCCCCATACAGCCTTCTCTCCTCCAAGCTGAACAGCTCCAACTTTCTCAGCCTATCTTCATACGGGAGGTGCTCCAGTCCCCTGATGGTCCTTGTGGCCCTTCTCTGGACTTGTTCCAACAGTTCCATGTCCTTTTTATGTTGAGGATACCAGAACTGCACACAATACTCCAAGTGAAGTCTCACAAGAGCAGAGTAGAGGGGCAGGATCACCTCCTTCAACCTGCTGGTCACACTGCTTTTGATGCAGCCCAGGATACGGTTGGCTTTCTGGGCTGCAAGCGCACACTGCCGGCTCATATAATCCCTTTCTTGTCTGTAAACCAAAACTAATGATCCAGAATTAATGGACACTGTGCATGTGTGTATCCAGGTATTATACAGAGTACCAATGGTGCTGCCTCTGATTCCTCATCATCTGATTTCTCTACTCAGACAGCTCTCTGTCTCCTAAGACTCTTTTCTCTATGAGTTTGTCTCTGCAACTCATCTCATTGTGGCTCTGTTATTTGCCAATGTTAGTATAGTTAAAGAATTGAGGGTTTCTTGAGATGGGGTCTATGCTTTTTAAAGCACATAGACATTTGCCTATCAGTTTGATGGAATTCCTTAGAAAGCAGAGAGGAGCATAACTGTGGCTGTAAGAAACAAACATAAGCTACTTGGTGGTAATTCTTTTTAGGTTTCACAGAAATATGGAAAGAATTTTTAAAATAGCTTAAAATATTACCATCTTTTAAATAAAATAAGATGAAACTAATTAAAAAATACATATTTACTTTTATTGATAAAGACCCTGAGACCACCAACAGGGTATCTGTCGTGGTTTAAACCCTAGCCAGACAGCTTGTTCACTCACTCCCAGTGAGTGGTGCCGGGCTGAGAGCAATCGAGGGCCCCCCCCTCCCCGGGGCTCTCCCCTTCCCCGCTCCTGGAGGAACTGGGAGGAGGATCGAAAGAGTGCAACTCCCACAGGTTGAGACAAGAACAGTCCAGCAAACAATGTACAACACAAATCACCACTGCTACTACCAACGACAACAATGATAAGAGAAAATAACAAGGGAAGAGAATACAATACCACCAGCCAAGAAAACGAGTCCCACCCAGAAGCCCGTGTCCTTCCGGGTAATTCCCAGTTACCCCCCACCCCGGGCATGACGTGCTGTGGTATGGAATACCTCCTTGGCTAGCCTGGGTCAGGCCTCCTGTCTCTGCTTCCTCCCGGCTTCCCCTCCTCCCTGGCAGAGCATGAGCCTCACAAAGTCCTTGGTCAGGGTAAACATCACTTAGCAAAACCAAAAACATTGGTTTCACCAACATTGTTCCAAGGCTGGAAGTCAAAACACAGCACTGCACCAGCTACCACAAAGGAAAAACATGACTGCTACTGCTGAACCCAGGACAGTATCTTTAAAATGAATGGAGCAGGGGGAATCAATAAAAACTGCAGCATCCACTAGGGTATTTTTAATTTACATTACTGTTCGGGGCTTGTTTGATGCTTTGGGGGTTTTATTTTTGTTTATTTGTTTGGGTTTTGTTTTGTATGAAGGCTATGTCTAAGGAATAAAAAATGTAGAATCAGGAGAGTTTATAACTATTTCATACTGCAGAGCAATTATCTGTATCTGTCACAAAATGGAAAGGTTTCAGAAAAGTGCTTCAGCTATGATTCTTCTCTCAAAGACATTTTACACAGCAAAAGATTTAGTGACTTAATTCTCTTTAATGCATAGAAAAAAAGGTTAATTCACTGGTTGACCAGAAGCTCCAAGCAGACACAGGAACAGATCCTAACAGTGGTCTGCTTTTTAATCTGTGTGAAAAGAGTATAACAAGATCCACTTCCTGGAAATGAAACTATGGGATGAAAAATCAAACATGGGTAAGACTGTTTTACAGTAGGGCCAGTTTATCACTATAACAGTTTATCTGGAAACCTAGCATGATCTTTATTGTTTAAGCCTTTCTTTTGAGACTAGCTGTCATCAAAAAAGGTGCAATACAGTTCAAATGCTGGGTGTTTAAGAGACACATGGCTAGCCTGCATAACACACACACCATATTAACGATCATATTCCTACCCATCCTTAAAGCTATATTCCATGAAGGAAAACATATAGCAAGGGGAGTTGTTATAGTTAAATTACCTAATATATTTTTCATGCGAATGGTGAAATGTTTATATGCAAGCATAGCAATGCTAGTAATGCAACTTCACAGTCTGTAAACCTTAAACACAGATAGGAAAAATAGAGATTTTTTGTTTACGTATGTACCTTAAACGTATATGATCTGCTAAAGATCCTCTGCACATCTCCAGCATGAGTAAATAATTTCAAATGTGAGTACATTTTTAATACACACAAATCTAGGAAAAAAGGCAGAGAAAACTTGTATTATGCATGTGAATTTTTTGTCACTGCATTCCAAAAACATTGCAAAAGAACTGTGACTAATAGGGACATATTTAGTCTCCTTTTAAAACATTTACGTTCAAAGTCTGACATGTTTTGTCAAAAAAATCCTGTGGTGAAACTCATTCCTTGAAGTCAGTGTTGAAATCATGTTTGAGAGTTTAAAAATCACAATATCTTTTTTTAAACAATGTGACAAAAGTTAGAAAAAACAGGCAAATTCTTCATAAGGTCAGAATTTCATTGCTGCTTCATCTACTTCCTCATAATAGCTGTCCTTATTTTTCTACTGTGTGACTAACTATATGTTTTGGGGGGTTTTTGAGCAAGGAAGAAAGCAGGTTTGTCTATTTTGGCTGGTTTTCAAGAGCATTTCTCTCCCTTTCCTCTCACCCTTTCCAAATACTAGTGCCTTTCTGATTAAACCACTGGAAATTATGGGCACTTTTCAATAGATTGGTTGATGTCCTGGGTTCAGTACTAGCAGCCATTTTTCTCCTTTTTAGTAGCTGGTGTGGTGCTATGGTTTTGTCTTTCAGCCTGGGAACAGTGCTGATAACACCAATGTTTTTAGTTGCTGCTCAGTAATGTTTAGGCTGACCAAGAACTTTCTGAGAGTCATGCTCTGCCAGGGAGGGGAAGCTGGGAGAAAGCAGAGACAGGACACCTGACCCAAAGTAGCCAAAGAGGTATTCCATACCACAGCATGTCATGCCCAGGGGGCAGTTACCTGGAAGGGCTAGATTGCTGCTCAGTCAGGCTGGGTATTGGTCGGCGGGTGGTGAGCGGTTGTATTCTCTTCCCTTGTTCTTTTCCTTATCATGATTATTATTGGTGGTAGCAGTAGTGGTTTGTGTTATACCTTAGGACTGTTCTTATCTCAACCTATGGGAGTTACATTCTTTCGAATCTCCTCCCCGTCCCACCGGGAGCAGGGGGAGGAAGGGGGGGAGTCAGAGAAAGGCTGCATAGCTGGGCTTAAACCACGATAGTTGGGTTTGTATTTAATTTGAAACATTATTCTTCATTAAATTATTGGCTTATCTGTACATTTTTTACCCAGATACATATAACTAAATGTTTGCAGTGACGGCAATGGAAATCTGAAGGCCAAAAGGTTGGAGATAATCAGACCTGAGGTGATAGAATTTACATCACAGGCAAGCACCTAGGTATTTTCATGATTAAAACCTTTATCCAAGGTTTTTATTTGTTAGTTTGTTCAGTTTTTAACTGAACATTGTTCAAGGTAATTCAGTAGTCTGTCAGCACCACTTTTTAGACTGTGTTATGAGATGTCACAACTACCTGAAGCTGATGGCCACAACCTGCTGCTTCGAACTGTTCCTCTGTTTCCAGAGCGTTCACTGGACCTGCGGATCAGCTCGCAAGGCTGTGAACAAGTTCCTGTGTGGACGCCAAGGAAATGCACTGGAAACTTCATCTTTCCCTTCTGCGCATGAAGCATATCGCTGAAGCCTACAGCAGCAGAGCTTGCCAGTTTGACCATTTCCAACAATCAGAGGTAAGTGGAGAGAAATTGGTCTTATAAGTCAATCGCCAAAGAGCAGAACACCTAAATGCAGTAAGCCAGATGGCTCTGTTTCTCCGCTGCCATACTGAGTTCCCTGTTTAACAACAAAATTTTCATTTGAGCAGTTCCATGCGGAATACTTACAAACTTCCAGTTAAAGCCATGCAGGTCTGCATCAGCTTTGGCTGGCTCAGAGCTCAAATTAAACAAGGATGTTGTGATGAGATAAGACAAACTGGCGGGAGTAAGCAGTGGGAAAATAATAAATAGAGTGACATTGTATAGCCCTCTATAATATTTTATTTCTTAATATTTAAAAGAGTTTAAATAAATATTTATTAACTATAAACTAAAACCAATACCTGTTCAAAAATAGCTTGCTTTTTTTTTTTTTTAAGAAATTTGCCTGTTTGAGCTTGCTAGAAACAAATAATCAGAGCACTTACAAATCTAGTGTGAACAGGTGGCACTTAAATAGAAACTAATAACGGTTAAAATAAAGATAAAGGATTTTACACTTTGATTTAAAGATCACAATGAGATTTATCTCTGTGATGATAAAATGAATATTAAATTAAATAGGCCCATTATTTCAGTTCATGTAATGAAAATTTTTATTTATTGCAAAGCTATTAAATATAATTCCATTTAATTTGCCTGACTAGTGATCCCTTCCCACAGGACACTCTAAACAAAGGCTAGGAAATCAAATCACAGTTTTGTGCTAGCTTAGAACTAGGAAATCCCTTTGCACATAGAGTCAAAATGGATGTATGCATAAAAATGGCATATTTAAACACATTTTCAAACTAAAACACTCACAACTGACTACAAACGCAAACAGCAGCACTTGACATTCAGAAATGAAATTCCTTGCTGAAATTAAACTTTAGATATGTTAGGGTCATCTTAAAAAAAGTGAGAAATGAAAACTCAGAACCAGCACTCTGACTGAGCGTTCTCTAAATCTGCTTTTGAAGTGTTCTTATGCCTATGCAGTGTGAAGAAACAGCCTGATTAAAATAGCTAGCTTTTTCCTAATGGCAAAATTAGAGAGGATGGAAGATAGACTCAATCTGAAATTTTAACATTTCGTTGTTTTATTACAGACCACTACATCAGGGAATGATGAACTAAAGTAATGGTAGAAGCAGCAAATCCACAGCAGTATCCACCTATGTATTTTGACAGCCCTGGACATCTGTTCATTTCTCAGAACAAAAATGGGGAAAGGAGAGTGACTGCAGTTCAGAAATCAGAGGAAGATGTCTACCTACCGTTTAAATACGGTTTAAATGCAACTTTGTGCCCAGGCTACAGCAACAGTCCAAAGAAAATATATGAAAAGTATGCTCACTAAATTCTGAATTCTAACTGGAAAGAAGAGGGAATCATGGTGATAGATTTTTTTATCACATCTCTACAGAAAAAAAAAAGGCTGGTTTTGTACCTTATACACAGATTTGGTAGTGTTGTTATTTATACAAAGAATGCAATTTTGCTAAGGAATAATACTTTCTCATGAAAATTCCGAGTATTTACCAGTATATGCGTAACTAATTTTTTAAGTCATACTGATTAATGGAGTCATAAAAGCCTTTAAACATGACAACACATGGAAGAGTGGAAGAAAATTATAATGCAATCTATTAGTTTCTTTCCACATAAAATTAAATGCAAATGTGTCAATGTGGTGTTTCTTTGTACAATAATTAAATGAAAACTTTTATAATTTAAAGCTTGGCTATTTTAAGTTTTCTTTTTTATAGCAGGAACAAGCTTCACAAAGTTATCCATAATTCACCATCCATCATTATTTACATTCTATTCACTATTTTAATAAAAATTCCTAATACGTAAATTGGTAGTATAAATTAACAAAAAAAGAATAAGATTTGTCATAAGTTTCTCACCTCACATTTTCTCCAGAAAAAAAAAAAAAACAACAAAAACCAAAGCAAAATAAACCAACTTTGTTTTAAGAAATATGTTTCACCTTTCCTTAAGAACACATTCGTTTGAGAATGTTTGAAGCACTGTAGGTACTGTTGAATTACATGCTTGGAATTTGTCTTAAAAATACCATTTTCCACTGGAATATCTCTTTCTACCAAGTTCTATTGTTAGGAGTATATGATCATTCCTTATTATAAAGTTAGGTATGGAGAATGTGAATGAAATTTTGTTTATAGACTGCTTGTGCTTCTGGCACAAGAACAGAATGGTGTTTTGTAGTAAATATATCTTGAAAACAGCCAAACAGGAGATACTAAAGTAGTGTATTTCTAAACACAGCTCTCCTGTGGGAATTGATAGTGTTTTGTTAAGTTTTTGTCTCATCCAGAATTGATTTGTTTTATTTTTAAAATAAGGTACAGAAAGCATGACTTTTTATAAAATTTATTTATTCTTATAAAATTAGTTAAATGAAATTCAGGTGTCTTAAATTCAGAATAGTCTTATTTAATACCTTGTTCTTTGCTTGGAACTTCAACACATTTGTAAAGGTAGACTGCAGGACCAAGTTATACCTCACTGTAGTATGAACACATGCAAATTTCACAGAACCTCCAGTAGCTTTTTGACCTCTGCCTATTATACTTGACCCGGCATTTGCCATCAATGACATTTGTGACCAAAGGTTTCCAAGACCCAACCTTTATTAATTTCTGTTCAGAAAACAAAAATACTTCCTCCAGTATTAAACAATTTATGCTATTTTAATCTCCAAAGGTTGTTTTGAGGACATATTGAGGACAAGGTGGATGAGAAAATAATTAACTGATTTTATTTGATATCTTGGTGTCCAATAGTGTTGTCAGATGTTCAAAACCACAATAGTTTTATTTCTTTAGGAATTAATGACAAGCATATATGAACAAATCCTTTAAAAGACACACTGCTCCTTTGGAGCAGAATAAAAAAATCAGAACCACAATGTTCCCTACTTCTTTTGAGTCACAGAATCATCAAATGGTTAGGGTCAAAAAGGACCTTATGATCATCTAGTTCCAATACCCCTAGCACAGAAGAGGAGAGAAGCCTTTTCCTGCTGTACATTAAAGGTGGAAAAGCTTTCAAAAGAATACTTTTCTGTCATACCCTATAATAGTGAGGCAAATGCATTATTTTACATGAAAATTTAAATTTCTCTTTTTAAAGTCAAAGTTTCAATGCCTGTCTTAGGCAGGAAAATCAGAAAAATAAGAGAGCTCTTAGGTCATATTTCCCATAGAGTACAAATTATTCCTTCTAGAAAACCCCTGATTGCTTTCCTATATTTTCTATTTTTTTTTTTCCACTTGCTTTAAAGAGATCAGGCTGGGAAGGGAAGGTTTTAATGCAGGGAAAACATTACATCTCTCTTTCTATTTGACCATGTCAGGTGGAAGGAAATTGAACAAATGTGTATGGCCCAGAGAAGCCAGGTTTACCAGAAATACAAAGTCTGGTATTTCTCGGTACCACTGCATTGGCTGTGCCTACTCTGATAGTGCAATTAGCTAAGAGGAGCAGGGACTGCATGATTTTCTATGTAAGAGAAACAGACCCATGTAGTGTAATTTAAGACTTTTTTTGAAAAAGTACATATTAAATTTGTAATTTATTCTCCCTGACCAGAAAGAGTTCAGATTCAGCAGCAGTAGAAATAAACATAATTGTAACGTAAACAAGGGTGTTTTGAACAACATTCAATAACATAATCTATACCATTATCTAATAGCTGTTAGTGATGCCTACACAAAGCTTATTTTTATAACATTTTTAAGGTCATATTCAATACTGTTTGAATGCAACCTTGTGTCCAGTCTACATCAACACTTTCAGGCTCAAACAGTTCACTGAATTAGGCCTTTGTTTTTAAGGCACCTGAGCAGAAGACACCAAGGAATACATTTCATGGCATTGGATGATTACATTTGAAAGGATGGAGCAGTGTGAGACAGAATAGCCTGTTATCATTCTGCTAAACATACCACTCCAAGGACATTTTAAGAGAATACAGGAAAACAGCCTTACCTTTCTGTATAAAAATATTGGAGCCAAAAAGACCTTTGAAAGTTATGATGGGGTTGATTTTTTTTTTTTTTTTAAACAAGTGGGGACTCCAAAACTGCAATATTTGACATGCATTGAGGGTCCAAATCCTAGTGAACTCAGTAAGCAACAGAAAAAAAACCTCACATGAATTGCAGAGACAGTTCAATGAAAGAACAATCTGAATTGAAAAACCTGTGAGAAATCTCAACACACACGTTCTTAGAGGTCAGAAGCCCTTAATAGGACATAAATAACCGTATTTATTTCTTTTTAAAAACGTAACTGCATGGTTTGTCTGGGACAGAGATCAGCCAATGTGGTAAACTATAGAACTTACGGACACAAATGTTTTCATCAGATAATCAATGAAATCATTAAAACATGTCTAGTTAGTGGAATTTGAGTCCATATTTTGTCACCAAAATTTGATGTGCTTTTTTTGAGAACGTAGATAATAAGCCACACCAGTGTTTTAGACAACTAGAGCAACTTTCAATTTTAAATATTTATGGATGAACACATAAAAATACATAGCCCTTTTGTACAAAATATTTTCATTTGTTCTGGGCACTTAAGTTTAAATCAAATCAGAACACTTTAACAAATTCGTACTATCTTGCTATATTATGTGACAGCTGGGCGTTTGAATCTGCTTACTCTAGAGAGTTAAAATTGAACAAAACTACTTCTACACTGCACATTTTAAATTTATTCTTTTACTAGATGCTCACAATGTTTCCCAGTGGCATAACTTATATCTAGGATAAGCTTGATAGTCCTCTATCTGCATGAACAATAAAGTTGCACAAGGAATAAGAGAGACAGATAAATTTCTTTGTGCAGAACCTGGAGTGGTTTAAAAAGCAGATGAGCTCAAAGTAAACCACATAAGCTGAAGTGAACACATTACAGAGATAAGTAGTGACAGTAGAAACTTGCACGGTTGAGACTGGCTACAATATTTATAGGGAAAAAAAGAAAAGAGAAAGAATGGCAATGATGAAACATCAGAAAAGAACTTTCCTATACTTACATTATACCGACATACAGGTCATGCATGCTTAGCTTTCTCATGTTAGTGGATGCTGACTGAAAAGTGGCCAATTACAGGCACTGGTGTGAAAAGCTATCAAAAGACAAGAAAAGATGGAGATAAATGCTCTTTCTTTGCTGTGGGATATGAAAGAATAAGGAATGAGTGATTATAGCTGCAAAAGAAAATTACACTGATGTTTTCTGCTGTAGGAAAAATAAAGGCAAAGAAAATTTAAAGAAAAATTTACTACAGAGATGACCTAACCATCACACATTCTTGAGATGTGTCTGTATTTCATATCTTTAGTATAAACTCTTTCAGATAAAGATGTTTGTTTTCACAAGTCAATCCCATACCTAGCTAAACTGTGTCTCATTCCTGACCTGGGATGCTGGACTCCAGAAGAGACAAAATATAACAGGAAAATATAACAGGATGGAACTAGAAGGGATAAGATCTCATGAAATAAATTAGAATAGAATAGATTATATTAGAATATAATAGAATAGCTTCGGTTAAGAGTGATAACAATGACCGCTATATTAAAGATTAGTGCATGGAAATTAAAAAGATTAGTGGGCATGGAAAGTAAAAAGTAAACAAAAGTAAAAAGCTTAGGAAACGACAGGCAACCACTACCTCACATGGTATATTCTGTTTGGCTAAAGTGCAAAAAGATTGATGAAAAGAGTTCATTGAAAGAAAACAACAAATAGAAGGTTTTCTGCCTTCCCAGAGACAACAAATTAAAATACGTTATGCTCAGTCAGTCCCAAATCAAGGGAATACTTGCACAATTTTGGAAGTATTGAATATTTCTAAGGAGATGAGAGTTAATCCTGGTATTTATATGTTGAAGGTAAATTTTTTTATTACCTTTCATTTAGACCTAGTTGACTTACAAAATTGTCCCGGATTAGAGCTGTGATTTTAGACTGATTTAACTAAACCAATGTAAAATTGAAAGCATTTATGTTTATTGTTATCTGTAGGATCTACTTCTTCAAGAAGTTTACAGGCACTAGTGACATAAATGTAGCAAGCTCAAAATATGAGAATACTCTTCTGTTTCTTGCACTGTTTGTGTTACCTAAATTAGTTTTATTAAGTCTTCTTCATCTGGACAATTTCAATGTGAATTTTGCAGTTGTTGTCAAGCCCCAGACTCTTGTAAACATGAATGTCTCCTGGTTCTGGTTCATGGGCGCTCTACGTAGAAAGCACTAGTCGTGGTTGATGAATTTGGTCTTAGTGCTAGTATTGAGACTACTTCTGCAGTACAGTATATTGCAGAACTATCTTTAGTTAAAACTGCTTACCACCAACAGTGTGCTCAGGAAGATTTATGCTTTTTGTCTGTTTGCTTATTTTAACTGTAGTTCTCCAACAAATCAAGGTTATTCATAATTTCTTTTTATCAGCTGTCTAAGTCTTTCTTGAAATAATCCATATGCAGAAATTTATTTCAGCTGTTTCATCAACTATTTCTATTAGATAGTCTTTTTTTGACTACAGAAATCTGCAGTCATTTCGGCTATTAGTATTATAGTATCTTCCTGTACTTTTTACAAGTCAATAACTCAGTTCAGTTCTGAGCTCAAAAGTTTGTTAATGCTGCCAGGTCATTGCTGTGCATAAACCTAAATTTACCCCACATTTTAAAATAAGCAACATCTCCTTACATACTTAAGGAAATAGAAGATGTGACACACTAATATAAAAATGAAACGCACTGGCTGTACAATAATTTGTAAATTCTTTTCATGAATTATTACTATAAAGTTATTTTGTCTCTGCATTGTTGTAAGTGCCTTTTCTGAAGGGTAGGATCCGGTCATATAGCCAGCTGATTATAACAGGTAACTGCTTCTTAGCTATAACCCATGTATAGGAAAGTATAGTCATATTGCAGCTCATGGCAGGAGGGTTGGAACTAGATGATCTTAAGGTCTTTTCCAACCCTAACTATTCTATAAGCAATAGATTCTGGTGCTTCCCATCAATGTATATCTTTTGCAAATTTTCTTAAGAAGGTGTTTCAGAATAGCGTTCTTATGATAAAATCAGAAAAGCATAATCAGCACATATTATCTTTTTCAAACTGTAAGTTAACCAGGAATTAAACTGCAGTCTTCCACTTTACACCAGTTTTACAGCTAAGTGATATTCTACAATATTTCCTTTGAGTGCAGGTTCAAAAGCAGGTTTCACTTTTATACCACTAGGTTAAAGAAAATCAGTGAAAACACTGCCTGTTGTATTTGACTGCATGAGTTTGCTACTGCCAGCCAAAATAACTTCAATGCACACTGAATAAATCCTTGCTGCTTTTCTCTAAAAGATAAAGAAATTTTATAATCATCTTTGCTTTAATACCCCATCTTTATCAGTTTTTATTTTAATTGCTTCATTAAAATATTTCAAAGTCCGAGAATCTCATCTGTTCACTCTTAAAACTTCTTGCAGAGAAAACTGATTCATTTCCCTTCTGATTTCCTGTCATGAGAGTGAATTACATGAACAGGATGAAAAAATAATTGATTGTAAATCTTCAAACTGGTGGGAATTTGTTGAAAACACAAGCTGGGAATATCTGAAGGACAAAAAATAATAGTGACTGCAGGGATAAACACACAAAATGAATAAAAACAGTGTCCAATTTCTTTCAGTGGGTTAATCTTCAGTGTGTACATTTCCACAAATCCCATGTTTTGGAACGAAAGAGTACAAGGATTAATAACTTTCTCATTAATTTAAAAAGGCAATGGAGAACTAGCTACACAGGGTTTGGAGAAGGCTGAGGTTCTGAATGACTTCTTTGCCTCAGTCTTCACTGGTAAAGGCTCTGACTGCACCACCCAAGTCTTGGAAGGCAAACGCAGGGACTGTGAGAATGAAGACCTTGAGCCCACTGTAGGAGAGGATCTGGTTTGAGACCATCTTAAAAATCTGAACGTGCACAAGTCCGTGGGTCCTGATGAGATCCATCTGCAGGTCCTGAAGGAGCTGGCAAATGAAGTTGCTAAGCCACTGGCCATCATATGTGAGAAATCATGGCAGTCAGGTGAAGTTTCTGACGGTTGGAAAAAGGGAAATATAACCCGCATTTTCAAGAAGGGGAAAATGGATGACCCGGGTAATTACAGACCAGTCAGTCTCACCTCTGTGCCTGCCAAAATCTTGGAGCAGATTCTCCTGGAAGGCATGCTAAGGCACATGAAAAACAACAAGGTGCTTGGTGACAGCCAGCATGGCTTCACTAAGGGGAAATCCTGCCTGACCAATTTGGTGGCCTTCTATGATGGGGCTACAGAATGGAGGGACAGGGGCAGAGCAGTTGATGTCATCTACCTGGACCTGTGTAAAGCATTCGACACTGTCCCACACGATATCCTTGTCTCTAAATTGGAGAGACATCAATTGGATGGGTGGACCACTCAGTGGATAAAGAACTGGCTGGATGGCCGCACGCACAGAGCTGCGGTCAATGGCTCAATGTCCAGCTGGAGATCAGTAACAAGTGGTGTCCCTCAGGGATCGGTGTTGAGACCAGTCTTGTCCAACATCTTTGTCGCTGACATGGGCAGTGGGATTGAGTGCGCCTTCAGCAAGTTTGCCGATGACACCAAGCTGTGTGGTTCGGTTGATACCCTGGAGGGAAGGAATGCCATCCAGAGGGACCTTGACACGCTTGTGAGGTGGGCTGATGCCAACATTATGAAGTTTAACCATGCCAAGTGCAGGGTCCTACACCTGGGTCGCAGCAATCCCAGGCACAGCTACAGGTTGGGCAGAGAAGAGATTCAGAGCAGCCCTGCGGAGAAGGACTTGGGGGTGTTGGTTGATGAGAAAATAAACATGAGCTGGCAGTGTGCGCTTGCAGCCCAGAAAGCCACCTGTATCCCGGGCTGCATCAAAAGGAGTGTGACCAGCAGGTTGGAGGAGGTGATTCTGCCCCTTTACTCTGCTCTTGTGAGACCTCACCTGGAGTATTGTGTGCAGTTCTGGTGTTCTCAACATAAAAAGGACATGGAACTGTTGGAACAAGTCCAGAGGAGGGCCACGAGGATCATCAGAGGACTGGAGCACCTCTTGTATGAAGACAGACTGAGGAAGTTGGAGCTGTTCAGCGTGGAGAAGAGAAGGCTGCGTGGAGACCTCCTAGCAGCCTTCCAGTATCTGAAGGGGGCCTATAGGGATGCTGGGGAGGGACTGTAGTGATAGGACAAGGGCCAACAGGTTCAAACTTAAACAGGGGAAGTTTAGATTGGATATAAAGAGGAAATTCTATCCTGTTAGGGTGGTGAGGCACTGGAATGGGTTGCCCAGGGAGGTTGTGAATGCTCCATGCCTGGCAGTGTTCCAGACCAGGTTGGACGAGGCCTTGCGTAATATGGTTTAGTGTGAGGTGTCCCTGCCCATGGCAGGGGGGTTGGAAGTAGATGATCTTAAGGTCCTTTCCAACCCTAACTATTCTATGATTCTATGATTCTATGAATTATCTGGATTTATTTACTTTTTTGAAAAACAACTTCTAATCATTAGCTGCAGTAAATACTGAAGTTATTTATAATGCCTTCGAGTACAACTGATTTAGCTGATTTAATAAAATGACAAACAAATAAAAAGTAGTCTGGTTCTGGGAAAGCTCTGCTGAAAAATGGTTCAGGACCATGTTTTTACGATTCTGTCAGAATCAACTATTACTATAAATATACACAAGGTAGTAGTAACTGGTAATCAGTGAAAAGTTTGAGACAGTAGCTATTACCCATGGTGACAAGAAAACAATTTCCCCCCCTCCTATTTCAGCAGCTACTAAATATGACATGTTAAATGTGTCCTGCATGTATCCATCCATTACAAGCATTAGGCATAAGGACATCTTGTTTTCCAGGTTAGGGATTGGGAAGACGAAGAACCGCCTCCTATAAGAGAAGATCAGGTTTGACATAATCGATGGAACCTGGAGGTGACAAGTCCATGGGACCTGACGGGATGCACAAACGGCTCCTGAAGGAACTGTCAGATGCAGTAGCTGAGCCATTATCCATACTTGACATTGTGTCTTATGCTGCATCAAAACAGCCATGGCCAACAAATAGAGGAAGGTGACTCTGCCCCTCTACTCTGGTCTCATGAGCCCCCACCTGGAGTGGTGTTTCCAGCTCTGGAGCCCCCAATACAAGAGGGATGTGGACCTGTTCAAGCAAGCCCAGAGGAGGGCCATGAGGATTATCATAGGGCTGGAGCACCTCTCCTATGAAGAAAGGCTGAGAAAGTTGCAGTTGTTCAGCCTGGAGAAGAGCAGGCTCAGGGGACACCCAGCTTTCCAGTACCTAAAGAGGGCCTACAAGAAAGCTGGAGAGGGACATTTTACAAGGGTGTGTAGTGATACAACAAGGAGCAATGGTTTTAAACTGAAAGAGAGTAGATTCATACTGGATATTAGGGAGAAATTCTTTACTTAATTCTTTAGGGTGGTGACACAGCAGAACAGGTTTCTCAGAGAAGTTGTGGGTGCCCCATTCCTGGAAGCGTTCAAAGCCAGGTTGGATGGGGCTTTGAGCAATGTGGTTTAGTGGAAGTTGTCCCTGCCCATGGCAGGGAGGTTGGAACTAGATGATCTTTAAGGTCCCTTCCAACACAAACTATTTTATTATTCTGCAATTCTGTGATTCTATGAAGTTGTAGTGGCGGCAGGAATAAAAATGATTTCAAGGGATTTTATGAATTTAATCAGGATGGAGACAAAAGGGCAGAATTTCAGATTCTTTAAAGCTTTCATGACTAGAATTTAGGTCTTGGTCATGAAAATGATAAGTTCGAGAGTTTATGTCGCATACTGTGGCCTGTAAAGTCCCTCCTAATTTTCATTTCATGTGACTTAGTCCTTACTCTCAAGGCAGAATGGAAAAGTCAAGCCTATGCTATTCAGTTTATGTCACTTTATTAAATTTTTATGTTAAATGAGAGGTATCCAACTGAATTAAAGCAAATGGGCACATTAGCTTTTCATTTCCAGCTTTGGGAGTATTTTAACTGTAATTGTAATTTTATTAGTAAATATGCTATCTAATACACACTTGTCAGTGTTTTTCTCCCCAAAGCATTAGACATTTGTGGTAAATATCCTTTCCCATCTAAAATTAGAAGCTTTAATTATAGCATCTACTTCTTTAATGAGAAAAGATCTTTTTAACTGAGTGCTAATTATGACTAAGTTATTCATTGATGCTGCTATCATTTATACTTCAATGCACCTGTTAGAATGGCAATAAACAGTCAAGCATATATCTTTCTGTTAATTTTCTTTATTTAGCTGAATAAAAAGATACTTTTGTAATCAGTAATCATATTTCTTATTTACAGCATTCCTAATAAGAAGTAATATGACAGTATTTTTTTTCGGTACCGAGACTATATGGAAAGGACTAGGAGATATAAATATGCAAGTACAGAACAGATATCGTAAATATACATCAGTTGCAGATAAGCTGCTGTTATCTTTTGATTGTGTGAATTATCATTATGGAAATAGCAAGACCATTTTAAAAAAAATAAGCCAAACATATTTTTCAAATGGATTTTAAATAGATTAAATACATTTTTACTTTATTCTTTCATGCATTATCATTTCATTGGATCTTATTGCCTATGTAGAAAGTCACAAAGACTCATGTACTCATCTGTTAAACATGTGCAACAAGACAGACATTAGTTTTATTGTGAGACTTTACTGAAAAAATCACTCATTGTTACTCTTTAGGGTGACACCGTAACTACTTACAGTGAATCTACACAGACTTGAAAGGAGAATGATATCTCCAAATACATGCACACTTATGCCCAAGCATCTTCATAAAAGCTAAGTGAGGGTTCATATGCTTTTGGGGGGTGAAGGCTTCAGCCAATCCTGCTCCTGCTAACAGTCTTAGGTAGGGCTCTGCAAGACTTTCAGTTATCAACAAAGGTCCATGGCATGGAAAACTGTGGAATTTTTCCACATGCTTTAAAGGTTTCCTGATTTTGAGGAGTGGAGGAAAGTCCTTAAAGTGCTTTAACTCTTGCCCTCAGTGCACAGGGAGGAGAGAAGAAAAAAAGCCAGGAACAAAGGACTGACTAGACTTACCACTGTCTGTAGCATGTCCAACTGGAAGCCAAAGAGATGCTTGGTGATGACAAGGAGGGGGAGATAGGAAGCTGCACTTAAGGAGCTGGGAACCCAGATGCCCTTCTCCCCACGCCTATGAGGGGTGAGCTCAGGGCCATCTCAGGGTGACAACCTCCTGCTCCCAAAGTATGATAAGGTCCCAACATGGAGCTCTGAGCCTGCACCTCTGTCTGCTCCTCAAAGAACAAAAGAAAACAATCAAAGTGCTAGTGTTTTGGGGTTTGTTTGTTTGGTTATTCCTCTTCACTTACAAAGAAGCCCTGAGCTTGGTTTCCCATGATCTCTACCTTCATCCTATTTATTATTTTCAAACATTGAGACAACTGTGGAGTATTCATAACAGCAACTGAAACATCAGAAAATGTTTCAAGAGATTTATCATGATTAGGTACATGTTTAAATCATGAATTGAATTATGCAACGAGAGAAAGTAAAAACCATTTCAAACTAGCAACTTTACTATGTAAGTGTATCTGAACTACTGAAAAAATATTAAAGACATTTTTTCCCTTCACTATTTAAATGATTCATTGAACAATTGGATGATTCACTAACTAAAAATACTGAATGATTCACTAAGTTAAAAATGGTCGACATTCTTAATAGATCTGCTTTATGCAGGACTCTTAATGGAGTTTACAATATCTTCATAGATACTGTAACAGTTAACAGCCCTCTTACATCTCTCACCCTTCTTCTTGATGTCTTTCTGAAAATTCACTTAATAAAAATGTTGGGAAGTATGAAGTAAAGTGACAGCCTAAGAAAAAATTTATATTTGGCAGCTTATTCCACTACAAGAAACATCTCTCCCAGGCAGGGCTAAGTATGCTCTAAAGTGCATCATAATTAAATTAACAATCAATATTTAAAATTAATTCTGCACTTTTTTCGTCACAGATATTGAAGATATTCAATCTTCAAATGCAGCTGACATAGAGGTCCTGAATAGAATCTGGGAGCCTGCCATACTGTAATATTAACCACTGTTAGTCATATAAGGGTACCACATATAGACTCTAGCCATCAAACTCTGAAATTGGGTAATCTCTGAATTCAGAATGAAATCAATAAAAGGGAATTTTATATAATTTAGCAAAATCTATTTTTTAAGCTCAGCAGGCAGAGCTTTCGAGCAAATGTGAATAGAGTTTAAATAAATTAAATTAAATTGAATAAAAGTCTTCAAATAAAAGCAGTTTGAATAGTTTGTAACTTTTTAATGTGATACAGAAGATAAAAATTACAATGGTAACAGACAAAACACATACTGACCTGCAGCTAGCAGAATCAATTGCAAGGTAAGGTGCTGATGGCAGGGAGAAGCAAGACACACCAACCCCATATGAGTGATAAGCAAGCTTCTTCTACTTTATTCGTGTCACACATCGCTTATATCCTCGTGGTGTTAATTATGCCTGCTAGTCACAACAGCATTGGTTAGTTCTAAATGGCTTCATTTACATTCTCCTCCCACATCCGGTATATGGTTACCTGTGAGGCCTACACTTTGCTTTGCTCACACAAGGCCTCTAAGGATCCATGGCCTTGCTCTTGGAGCCATTCTGCAACAATTCCCCCTTTTTTCTTTTGTGCGAGCAAAACATTGCTGGTCATTCTGTCCACTTGTTTCATTAAACAACCATAAGCAAGTCTAACAGCTACAATGATTAAAATAACAATGATACATAAGCGCAATCCTTCAAATAGTGTTTTAAGCCAACCTGTAATGCCCCATGAGGACAACCATTTAGCTACCCTAGGTCATTGCTCACTTGCAATTGCTGGGTAAGCTGAGCCAGGGTTTTCAGCTGTGTGTGTATCGAATTAGAATGACCAGAAAGATTTATACAACACATTCCATCAAACTCTTCACATTGTTGTTGCGCCAACAACAAAACGTTTATAGCGGCTCTGTTCTGCAGTGTTGCATGTCTCACAGAGTCAACATCAAACAACAAATCAGAAATTGCCTTCGATGTAGCATTTGTCTGATTAGCAAGCCAGCAGCCTAGCTTGTTTAACTGAGCCAAGGCCCCGGCCGAAGCACTTACAGTGATTTGGCATATTATGATTGGATACTTGTCTTGAAGACCCTTAGTGACTAACATATAATTGGTTAAACACAGGTGTGAGAACTCAACCTTGAAAGCTTGCCAACAGTCCACAGTTCTCATTAACTCCGTGAATTCCAGCTTCTTATCTTGCTTGCTTAAGCTTCTTCGGGCCTCTCATGGCCTTGCTGTATCTTTCAGGATTATTCAGAGTTTATGTACCAATTATGCATTCTCACTTGAGAGCACTGTCTCCACATCTCCCCCTTTTTGTTTTATATCCAGTAACAAGTTGCTACTACAGCAAGGCACAAACAAATTTACATTAGCAGAGTAACTATTACAGGGTACAGCAGCATGTTGAAGATACTGGTGGTAGCGAGGGACTAGCCAAAGAAATTTCTTACCAGTGGAATTCTCCCGCCCTCTTAATTTCTTCCATCATCTGCTTTATAACACTACCATTGTATTAAAATCTTTCTAGCTTCTGCCTTAGCATTTTCTAGCTGCTACTGCAAATTTCCATACTCTAACATCTCTTTTACAAGTGACAAATCTATACAATACAAGGTGTAGTTTCTTATTAGCAACTAGCTAGTAAATACAGGTGGTTTTATACACAAAATCACAACCTCTAATAATAACTACTTTACAAGCACACATATTCAGGATGTTACTTTGCAGTTGCCCCCAAGTGATGTTTTGCAATCATTCGTTTTTCTCTTCCTCTATCTCATTGTGCTTGGGGTATTCATGGTCAGCTCCTGTAGCTGAGGCAACAGGTTTTTCCATTCGTCTGTCCAGCTCATGGCAAGGCTTGACAAACTTTGCAGGCAGCTGCCATGGACCTGTAGGCAGGAGGACACAAATATACCCCCTCCCCCAGGTTATCAGTTCTTGAGGAGTAGACAGCTTAAACTGCATATTTGCAGCATCATTTTTCTTCCCCCCCCCCCCCCCCCGTTGTTGGTTTTTTTTTTTACCCCTGCAAAAGCCGGCCTGCTGGGCAGCAACTACAGCCGCCTGCCTGCTTCAGCAGCAACTATAAATACCTGCCGGCAGCCGCACTTTTACGTTAACCCTTTCATGCCTGAACTGTTAAACAGCTACCCATTAAAAACTTTTACATGAACCCAACAATACACAAAACACCAATTGCCCTCAAAACACACACACACATGTGGGATCCCACAAGCACACTCCACACATGTACAATATTTGAAACACAAAAAGACAATTATTACTCCCATTACACAGTCCCACGTACAGAATGTAGCATAAGGACCCTGTGGAGACTAACAGCAAACCAGCTCCGAGAAGCATCATTGCAGTGCATGGCAGGCTCATCCTTAGCGGGCGTCCCTGCAGAGGCTCTGCCTCCCCCATATCGTATGAGGCTTGGGCTTTTATACTGACCAAAATGCACACTCATTCCGACACCTGTGTTGGAAGAAGTAGCCAGCAATATCTATAAAGGTCTCCAAAGTTCGATAGAAACCTGGACATACTTATATTTACCAACTTCTAGTACATGAGTATCACAGAGAAACTGTATTAAATGAGTTGTATATGGGCTCCCAAGTCCACGGTCCGTCACAGTATGCCCAATACCCCTGATAAGAGCATAAGAGAGACCTTCCCACCACCAGAAAATCACACAATACATCTGTATCCCGCGCTGGCCTCGCTTCCCTGGAGGTTCGGGGGAGGGGGGCGTGGGGGTGGGGGGTGGGTTTTTTTGGGTTTTGTTTTCATTCAATCACTGACAAGGGGGGTGTCCTGGAGCGGTGCTGACTCTTTCCAGGGTTTCACCCATCGAGCTGGCACCCACTGCAAACCAGAATCTGTACTTTACACATATATAACCTCAACCAGTTTTACTTCTGCAGGACCTTTCCAAATGCTGGTTTCCAAATCCTTGTACTGGACCAGAATACCCGGGGTTTTAGTCATATAACCTCAACCTAATGCCTGACCATGTATTATAGCAGGGGAGTCATTAAAGTCTCCTGTCAATCACAAAAAAAATCATAACATACACAGCTTGAGTATAAGAGGATTTTAACCCATATGTGGTCACTGCTTGTCAGGCCTCCTTAACTATTTTGAGATCAAAAGCTTCCCACTCTTTAGCCGCCTGCTGTGTAGTAAACACAGGATATGCAGAGAGGCCCATTGCAGAAAATTCACCAGTAATAATTGCATCTTTGATTAACCCGTGCCAACAGTGCGCAGGATTTGTGCCCCCCGATACCTCTCCCACCCCCTCCCCCTGTTTGCCTTCTTTAAGGAAGGGGTTTTACGGAGGATAAGGTGGAGGCGCCGATGGAGATGTGTCAATCCGAGTCTCAAGGGCTTCAAGCTTTTTCATCAATTGTTGCAGCTGAGCATCTCCAAGGCCAGTGAGTAGTAGCTGATGAGCTGAGCAGACCGACCCAGGAGATGACGAGGCAGAGTCTGGAAGCAGAGGATATAAATCTGGCTCGGATTCAGGGGACTCGGAGTCTGATCCTGGGTCGAACTCAGGGTCTCCGTTGTTCGCAGCTATGTCTTTCTTGTCAGGTGTCTCTCGTTCGGTACGTGGCCATCTGCGGACCTGGCTCTTGCTTTTATCGGCTCCCCAATCAATCCAGTGCAAAGGCAGCACCCTCTTCCTTTCAGCTTCCCCGACATTCATCGCACCTATCCCTTCTATTAGACTTTCTCTGTCCTTTTCAAAATCCCTACTTTCGGAATCCCTCTGCTTTTCGGAACTCAACTGCGGTGGCAGGGGAGCAGAGAGTTGCACCTCCTCCGCTGCACCTTCTGATGAAGAAGGAGGGGGGGAAAAACCCCGTGCTCCAACCACAGGGAGCGCCCCGCAAGTTGGGGAAACAAGTTGTAATCTTCCCCCGGCTTCAACCAACCGGGGATGTCTGTCCCTAGTTTCTCCGTTGCTACAGCGGCAATTTTCTTTTCCGCCTTATATTTTTTTATACTATTTATTGCTTCTCTCCAAGGCTTACTGAGTTTTCTTGCCGTTTTATCATCATTAAGCATTGAGTCAAATAGTTCATCACCAAACTTTCACCACTCACTCTCCTCAAAAACTGTATTAGGATCTACAAAAAATCCCTTAGCCTTCCCTACAGCCACTAGACCTGCTAGCTGCTTTAGAGTCTCAGGCTTAATTCCCCGCTTTCTAAAAAGTGCTGTAATAAATCAAGGGCTACTTCTCGGTCCATTTTCTTCAGCCGGCCTGTTCCTTGTTCTGGATCGTCCTCTTCTGGATCGTCCTGTAACCTCGGTCTCTGGATCATCCGTTACCGGATCATCCTCCCAATGCAGCTGTATCTGGCTTGCCCCAGCGGCGGACTCCTTTTGGTCAGCCCAAGCACCCGGGTCAGACACACCACCGCAGTAGCATTGCCCGCGCTCCCTGGCTGCTGCCACCGGTACTGCTCACACTCGCCGTTCCTGGCTTTTAGTCCCAATTATCGGGGTCCCTGTTCAGGCGCCATTTGCCAACGGCGAGGAGAAGCAAGACGCACCAACCCCATATGAGTGATAAGCAAGCTTCTACTTTATTCGTGTCACACATCGCTTATATCCTCGTGGTGTTAATTATGCCTACTAGTCACAACAGCATTGGTTAGTTCTAAACGGCTTCATTTACATTCTCCTCCCACATCCGGTTTCCAGTTACATGTGAGGCCTACACTTTGCTTTGCTCGCACAAGGCCTCTAAGGATCCATGGCCTTGCTCTTAGAGCCATTCTGCAACAGTAAGGAACTAACAATTTGAGTGCCATACACATTAGTGTAATCTCAATAATCTCAGAGCTCAGAATTAAACTTTGGCCATGATCTTCTCTGATCAGAGCTGGGAGAAATTCTAAGCTCTTACTTTTTGAAGCCCAGATGATTACTTTATTTATTTATTTATTTTTACCACAGGAAGTATTAAGAAGTATCTGTTAGTATGATTGGAAACCACTCACACCCCTAAAAAGAGAAATAGATTTGAAAAGCTTTCTATTTTTCACCTTCCTTTTCAGCTTACCTTTCAGATCTTACAGCATGTAACAGTTCCCCGCAAGCACGTAGAAAGCAAATTGTATTCTACAGAGATGTTTGAAATTTGGCCCTAAAGGTGCTACAGCAGTGATCTTATCAGAATAAAATTATTCAGAATTTATATTTGTAGACATACCTTAAGTCTTTGCAAAATGCCATAATGACAATAAACATAATGTGTACTTAACAAACTACCACAGCTCTTTGACATATTTTAAGACAATGATCTTTAACATGAGTTGAGATCAATTCATATTAGATAAGCTTTAGTCTTTATAATGAATCCCTGGGTAGTAGATTTTCATCTACATAACACTTGCTTGTATACTAGAAACAACAACAACAAAAAAGAGCCTGTTCATTTCCCAAACTGTAGAAGTGGGTGCTTGAAGGAATTTGAACATTCATAAAAGCTAGATCATTAAAAAATATTGTGCAGAATACCCACTGGAATGATCAAAGTGTTTAAACAATATATCAACCTCTCCCTTGTAGGAATTATAAAGTTTAATGTGAACCAAATTCCTGAAATATTGAAAATAAGAGAAGTTCTACTTTCCTCAGCACATCTCATTTCTAGCATCATCATACAGATCATTATTGCTAGAAGTTTTCCACTGCATAAAACCAGGAGAATGAAAAACAACATTTGACAAAAGCTCCAAAGAGGTATGCAATTTAAATCTCCAGAATAAAATTTTTGGAAAGCTTAATAGCATGCACTCTGTTTTATGCAAAATGAATCACCCAACAATAAAAACTGATTTTCATAAAGTTTTCCAGTTGAAATACTGAAAAGTCTTGTAACTCATGCTATCAAATTTTCTGATGTGGAAGATGATAGAATAAGACAGAAAACTCTCACAGACACAACAGAACGTTACTGTAGCAATTACAAATACAGAAGTTATGCCTATGTTACTTACCAGTATGCACCTCTACAAAAACACTTTAATTTCAAGACATGGACTGAAGAACAACAGGCAGGCAATTCTCTGTCCTTGCTGGAGAAGACGTTTTGGTATTTAGCTTTCCATTTAAAGGAAATAAATCAGAAACTTTCCCAATCTCCAAACAGCATTAAAACAACTGGTCACAGGGATATTGCCACTTATGGAAATGAATAGTGGCAGCAACTTTTCTTCTAGTAGCAAATTAATGAGTTGAAAGTGTCTGAAGTTGAAGGCATAAGAAAAGATTTCTTATAAAACTAAATTAGTTAAAACAGTTTCACTTAGTGCACTTTAATCATGTGAATTTGAAACACCAAGCTTCTGCACATACACATAAATATTCATATACTGGGCAGCAAGATTTTCACATAACTGTACAGAAACATGTGTGCACACACACAACATACACACACACACAAAGAGATTTTTTCATCTGGACTTCATGATTAAAAATTACTGATTTTACCATACTAAGCTATTTATAGTGGTGTATTTTGAATAACAGTTTTTTCCTGTAGATAGTTAAACAAAACCTTTTCAAAATGTAAACTAGAACTGTAAAGTTTCTACTTAATCTTAACAGTGAGAATAATCTTAATGTATCTTTACAATATTTTGTTCCAAGTCATGGCAGGTAATGATTATACTGATTCTGTTTCAGAGAGGTGTGATATCAGATTTTTTTTTTTTAATTGAATTCATTTTTTTATATTAAACTTATTACTTGAAATGCCTACCTACTGCTTTAATTTTTTTTTTTTTAATCAATCAACTGGTATTTTGACATTGGTTTTAAACATGCTTCAAGAAAGAATACTGATTCGGTGCAGCTGTGTCCTAACATCAATTATTCATTATACTGTGATGGGCTAAATGTTACTGACAGAATTGGCAGAGATATCAAAATACCGGCATTTCTTCCTTCCTTGTCTGAGGTAAGAAATAAAAAAATAAAAAATCTTTTCTTTTTTTTTTTATTTCATTTTGAAAGAATAGTGTAAAGAAAGTGAAGAAGATCATCGAGGCTTATAAGGAGGTTAAGAAAAAAATCAGTTACTGCCCCTTCATTGTGTAGGATCACTATGGAGCAAAGTTCAAACGAAAAGACAATTGTAAAACATAGGACCAGAAAGAAACCTTTCAAAAATGTTTTCAATCCAATGACATGTAGCTTGTTTCCTCTGCTAACAAACACAAAACACACTTTCAGACAGAAAGATATCAAGAAGCCAAAATAAATGAACAGAAATACTAGATACCCATTGCAAGATGACATGGGGTAAGATGCAATACTCAAGGGAAAAGCTTTTGGTAAAAAATGTCAAAAGGAATTTGAAATAAAATATTTATTTTTAAATAATTCTTACTTAAAATTGTCCATTTATCTAAAATATTCTGCACTAAAATACTTAAATTTGACTCAGACTATTCAGCAAAATTTTTTATCTAATTCTTATCACACAGTCATATTATTAAAATAAATATATTTTCTAAATTATTGGTTCAAAACTAGACATCAGAAAGCTCAGTAGCACCTGAAAACTAAACCTGAACTAAATGAGCAGCGATTTGTATTACTTAGGGGTGCACATAGGTACATACAGCAAAACCTACCCATCATGTTACCAAAAGCAAGTGAGTAACTGCAGTGCTAACTCGGCTGTGCTTTCTTAAGATGCTGAAAACACCAAATGATATTAATATGAATTGAAGACTTTTCACGCTTTTGAAAAGTCAGCAGCTCTTCATTGCATTAGGAGACATGATATTTTGTTTTTAAAAATAAAATATTCTTGCATTGGATTTGTTCCCTTTCATTCATAAATATCTGAACTGCTGCTCTAAGAGAATAAGCATATTATTTATTTTCCTCAAAAATTCTTCATAGCTCCTAAAAGAGCTATGAAGTGATTAAACCCCCAGAATACTGCAAACAGTTTGATCAGATATTACTATGGAAGTAGTATATTTTTTTAAAAAAATATATCTGCTGCTGGAGGTAGGAACATTTCTTCCCCGGAAAGCAGTTTGTTAGTACTGACTGGAGTCAGGAAGAAAGAGCAGGAAAAAATCTAAACAAAACAGTTGCTTCATCAGACTTTGTTGTCCAAGAGTACTAAGTAATAGGCAAACACAAACTTCCAAAGCCTCCTTTTACACCATGGTGTTATTAAACCCAGCGGACAACACTGCCCAATTTTATCTGTCATTGCTACGAATTCTGCCAAATACCATAGTAGAATGAAACATCTAAAATGCCATTATGTTTAGTGTGAGGTGTCCCTGCCCATGGCAGGGGGGTTGGAGCTTGATGATCTTAAGGTCCTTTCCAACCCTAACTATTCTATGATTCTATGATTATATGTTCGTAAACATACGGATGTTATATATTCCACAATATACATTACATATATGTAGATACATTACATGTATCAGAAGAAAAGTCATGAGTCTTTGTTCATGTTTTTAATATTGTTGACCTTTTAACACTGCTGCAAATATATAAGAATGCAATTTTTTTTTGTGCCTCAGAAGAGTAATTTCTGGTTGTTTAAAGAAACCAATTTCTCATTAAATTGTTTTGAAGGGTTATTTTTCAGTCTGTTACTCTGCAATTCTTCTATGTTTAGTTAAATCTTTTATGTGTTGTTTTTCTTTTCATGCTACCAGTTCTACTATCTAAAATGCCAGCGTGTTTGTTGGTTTCTTTTTGCTGTTTTAGTTAGATAATTATGAGAGACATTTACGTTTCATTTCCAAGGGTCCAGTACTTGGGAAACAAGCTTGAAAATGCAGCCTTAGTGTACATTTAGGCCCCAGAAAATTATTATAAAGGGACCTCAAATGCTTTGTTAGTGGTACTTTATTTACCTACTGATTCATTCATTCATTGTGGGTTTTTCTTGTTTGTTTGTTTTCATTCATTGTGCGTTTTTTTTGTTTGTTTTCAGTTTTTTTAACTGCAGCTTCAAGCTTTAAGCCACACTCATTTTTCTTTCCTTAGGAAGGACGAGCTCACCTGGTGATTTTTTAATCCTTGGTGTTGGACCTGTACATACTCCTTATGATTTTCTGTTTGAAAAGTCTGGCTAAAATCCCACCAAAGCAGGTGGAGACAAGGGACAAGATTTGCATGCCATGATGAACTAAAGTTTGGTAACCTTCTAAAAATCTTGATCCTTCATAGAGCTCTGCTGTTGCTTTTAAACAACTTTGTGAAGGCAGAGCATGCAAAAAGTATTAAGCATCTCCAATATTTACAGAAGTATGTAACCACTGTAACCTCTAACATGTATCTGTACTGCCTGCATTTTTCTTGCACATTGGATGCTGGTACCTATAAACTTCCCCATACTTTCTTCATCAGTTTTTTATGCATTTTCATTATGTTCTCTGCATTTCATCAGCCTCAGTCTTGCTCTCCAGCTTACTGCTATAAGCTACTAGACTGGAACAAAGCTCTCTGTGATGCATAACAAAAGACGAAACCACGTAAGCAAATGTGGCTATAGCCACTATGATAGGTTTTAATCCTCCAAGCCATGCAAGTTCTGGAACATCAGCCAAGTTACTCAGAGAGACAGGATGAAAGAAGTGAGATGATACTGATACTTTCTCTGTTGTTAGCTGAGAACAAAGGGTCACTGACAAAGAACCAGGGGAAAGCATCTTTTCAAAACAACAGCTTGGTGTCAGCAGCAGATATGACCTATCATTCAGAAAAGCAGAAATACCAATAAAAAAACTTTCCCCTCTCTGCAAGAAACCTGTCTGATTACTGCAGGAATTAGAAGATGCTATCTACTCTCATTTGGGCAAAGATAGGAGAGTGATGGCTGTTCCTTTTTGTTCTGGTCAAAACTCTGCATTTGGCTATGGAGACAGATGAAGAAGGAAAAATATGTAAAAGAGCTGAGAATGAGAAAACGAGTAAGATAACAGCTGTGGTTAGGATGCTTATTTTCTATACTATAAAGGGCCTTCCCATTCAGTGTTGAAATGAGCCGCATTGAGCTACGCATCAAACTAAGCTGTTAAACTGTGTCTTAAAATTGCACATTAAAAAAAGCATTAACAAAACATGGCAAAGAGATAATGTACAAATATAATTTTATATAACTGATGAACATTGGGTTGATCTTAGAAACAGCCATGTAGTCCAGGAAGCAGAACGACTGCCAGACCAGGGATGTTTTATGCGTGTGATAACTATGCTGCTTAGAATATTCAAGGGCAGAACAGGGCACTTGCACACTGCAAGGAGCATCTTGCCAGAAGAATGACTAAGAAAATAATCTTATCATCTTTAGCACACACCAAGTTATTTATTTTATGCATATACATGATACTGTGCATAGTGAAAAGACTGAAGAAGTGGCAAGCTTCCTGAAGAGAGGGAAGATCAACTGATCAGTAAGTATATCTCATCCTGATTGCAGAGTGGCTCTGACAGACTGATTAAAAATGGTATGCAGACACTGTTGCCCAAAAGGACAGTAGCTGGAATATGAACCTTTGAAGAAAGGATAAAAAGGCCACGGAAGTACAAGCAGACAGGATTATCCTGGAGGGGGGTGGGAAATACAGGTCTTCTTGTCATGCTGATTAAACTCACAGTAATGTGCATTATACCAATTCCATAAAAAATACAATATAGCAAGAATATGTGGATGAATAATATAACATGTACCATAGACATCAAAGTTCATTGTTACTCCACTATCAATGAAATACACTGTGAAGCTTCTCCTTCATCCTGCACAGCAGGTGTTGTTTTGGAACCACTATCAAGGGCAGCAGAATCAAGGATCATTTCTTTAATGCATCACAAATTATGTTACAACTTGCAAGCGAAAATATATTCTTCCTTTGCTTCTACTCTATCCTACAATAGACTGAGGAAAGCAGAACCCGAGAATGTCTGACAAATATTAAGCATGTCCCAGCAGGGCACTTCTATGATGATTTAGATTATATACTTCTCACTGCCACCTTCTGCATGGTTATAATGTTATTTCAGTGAGTCTTATAGTCATATCCTAGTCACCATTTAACAATCAAGGTAAAAATGAAGAAAGATATGTTTAAGAGTTCCATTTCTTCTCCTGTTATGGATGACAACATCAACTGATAATTCTTCATGTGGTCATTTTAAATACAAAAAAATATAATCTGTGTTATTTCATGTTTAATACTGAAGGCTTCAATTACAAGTTGAGGGGCTGTGTTTGGACCTTTGAATGCAAACTCCCATTATATTTTGTGTAAAACACACTGCACAAAATACAATTGAAAATACTATGAATACTTAACACCTTGTTATTTTAAATAACCCATGTAAATTATGTTTTACTTATATTAAATGTTCAACGAATATCACTGTTTTTCCAATGAAAATTAGCCTTACTACATATCCATCCATATTCTGTAAACATTGTTCCACCTACAGATGCAGAAAGATGTGAAACAAGCCTTCAATAAGTCAAACAAAAGACAAACCAACATTTTTGGATTGTCACTTTCCATCAAAACTTTTTTCATTGAACATTTTCAGGTTTATTTAAAAAAATAACTAGATTGGTGGATAGTGAGGTTTGGTTTTAAAACAAAATAAAACAAAATAAAATCAAACCAAAACTAACAGACAAAAGAAACCAGAAATTGGTTTTCACTGAAAACCAAACCAAACCAAAAATAAACAAAACAACTAAATTCACCCATTTTAATAAAAAGCTTTTATATTTATCCTGATCAGGACTGTTCTGTAAATCTTCTCTGGAAATATTTATATATTTATTAACCTCAAAAACCTTTGAAAATCTTATCCTTTTGAAAATGAGATTGAAGATATATCTAGCCTGAGACATAGACATGATACAGAGTAATTTACTAACAGTCATTTATGGTAGTGAATCAAAATAAGCACAGCTGTAACAGAATGGTACTATATCCCTCTAATAAATTTTATTACTAGAAAAGCTGACTGTGTATCTGCAGTGATGTCTTGTTCTGAGCCAGTATAATAAAATCATAGAATAGCTAGGGGTGGAAAGGACCTTTAGATGATCTAGTTCCAACCTCCCTGCCATGGGCAGGGACACCTCACACTAAACCATGTGTCGTGGTTTAAACCCCGTCAGGCAATTTGTTCACTCACTTCCCCCTCTTCTTGCCCTCCCCCTGCTCCCGGAGGGATGGGAAGGAGAGTCAAAAAAGAATGCAACTCCCACGGGTTGAGATAAGAACAGTTTAGTAACTAAGGTATAACACAAATCACTACTGCTACCACCAATAATAACAATGATAAAGGAAATAACAAGGGAAGAGAATACAACACCTCAGCACCAGCCAACCGATAACTCACCCCCCAGGCCTGACCAAGCACTGACCCATACCTCCTCCAACCCTGCAGTCTCCCAGCCCTTCCGGCTAACTCCCAGTTACATCCTGGGCATGACGTGCTGTGGTATGGAATACCTCTTTGGTCAGTTTGGGTCAGGTGTCCTGTCTCTGGTTCCTCTCGGCTTCCCCTCCTCCCTGGCAGAGCATGAGGCTCACAAGGTCCTTGGCCAAACCAAAACATCGCTATCAGCTCTGTTCCCAGGCCGAAAGTCAAAACACTGCACTGCACCAGCTACCAAGAAGGAGAAACATGACAGCTACTGCTGAACCCAGGACACCATGTCACCCAGTGTTCTGTCCAACCTGGCCTTGAACACCACCAGGGATGGAGCATCCACAGCTTCCCTGGGCAGCCCATTCCAGTACCTCACCACCCTAACAGGAAAGAAGTTCTTCTTTATATTCAATCTAAACTTCCCCTGTTTAAGTTTGAACCCATTACCCCTAGTCCTGTCACTACAGTCCCTAATGAAGAGTCCCTCCTCAGCATCCTTACAGGCCCCCTTCAGATACTGAAAGGCTGCTAGGAGGTCTCCACGCAGCCTTCTCTTCTACAGGCTGAACAGCCCCAACTTTCTCAGCCTCTCTTCATACGGGAGGTGCTCCAGTTCCCTGATGATCCTCGTGGCCCTTCTCTGGACTCTTTCCAACAGTTCCATGTCCTTTTTATGTTGAGGACACCAGAACTGCACACAATACTCCAAGTGAGGTCTCACAAGAGGAGAGTAGAGGGGCAAGATCACCTCCTTTGACCTGCTGGTCACGTTCCTTTTGATGCTGCCCAGGACACCGTTGGCTTTCTGGGCTGCAAGTGCACACTGAAGCCGGCTCATGTTCATTTTCTCATCAACCAACACCCCCAAGTTCTTCCTCCAAAGGGCTGCTCTGAATCTCTTCTTTGCCCAACCTGTAGCTGTGCATGGGATTGCTGCGACCCAGGTGTAGGACCTTGCACTTGCCACAGAGCTTGGTGTCACTGGCAAACTTGCTGAGGGTGTACTCAATCCTGCTGTCCATGTCACCGATGAAGATGTTCAACAAGACCGGTCCCAACACTGATCCCTGAGGGATGCCACTCGTTACTGCTCTCCAGCTGGATGTTGAGCCACTGACCACAATTCTTTGTATGCGGCCATCCAGCCAGTTCTTTATCCACTGAGTGGTCCATCTATGAAATTGATATCTCTCCAATTTAGAGACAAGGATGTTGTGCAGGACAGTGTTGAACACTTTGCATAAGTCCAGGTAGATGACATCAACTGCTCTATCCCTGTCCCTCAGTTCTGTAGCCCCATCATAGAAGGCCACCAAATTGGTCAGGCAGGATTTCCCCTTAAAGAAGCCATATTGGCTGTCATCAAAAACCTGGTTGCTTTTCATGTGTCTCAGCATGCCTTCCAGGAGAATCTGCTCCAAGATTTTGCCAGGCACAGAGGTGAAACTGACAGGTCTGTAGTTCCCTGGGGTCATCTATTTTCCCCTTCTTGAAAATGGGGGTTATATTTCCCTTTATCCAGTCATCTGGAACTTCACCCGACCTCTATGATTTTTCAAATATGTCATGATTTTTTAGATATCCTTGTGTCTGCCTTCCAAGACTTGGGTGGTGGTGTTGGAGCATTTGCCAGTGAAGACTGAGGCAAAGAAGTCATTAGGAACCTCAGCCTTCTCTAAATCCAGGGTGGTATCTCTAAACGATATTGTAGTTCAGATGCTATTCTAAAGACCTCTACCAGTAAACCCTTTAAGTAATATTGGCATACTCTAGGCACATCTGAGTCTGTAATCTGAAAGAAAATTCTGCAAAGCAACTTCACAAAAACTTTAATGATATTCTTACACTTGTCTTTATTACACTTTTTAGATACAAAGAAAGGTAACATCCTCTGAAAAAAGCAGTATCAAAGACAGCATCACAGTCTTCACTAATGCTTAGAATTAATTATTAGTACTTGATAAATCACTTTGTTATAAGACTGTAATAAATATACAAGGGCTCAGATATAACCCATGTAAAGGACAGGAAAATACATGGACTAGAAGTACTGTGCAAGGAGTAAATATCAGTGTTAGAAATATACATCAACTTCATTTTGAAACATTGGAAATTTAATTCACATAACACAACAAAACAAGGTCCAAAGAAATATTTCCTAAGACAGCAAGTGAATGGTCATTGCTTCCTTTCCAAATGAGGAAAGACTTACAAATAAGACAGAAAATCTTCTAATGAAAACACAAAAAGGAATTCAGAATTCATCTTGGCTGCAAAGATTCCTCACATCAGGGAATTCAGTTAATTTTATGCCTCTTTTTTTCTCTATATACATCTGCGTCACTCTTTTTTCTTATTCTCAGTGAAACGAAACCCAGGCAAGTTTAACCATAGAGTACTGTAAATTGACCAGAAGTAGAAACTTTTGAATTTTAAAAGTGAAGTTAATTAAAATGTTTCATTCTGTCCTACATAAATCTATTGCCATAGATACTATGGTTCATTTGCTTCTTTGTGTATCAATACTCACTCATATACCTAAATACAGATTTTGTTCAAACAGTTCATACTGTGAATGGAATATGGTACTAGTGTCTAATCATTGTTTCCTAAGCCAAATTCCTTAATGTCATTAAGTCAAGCTGACTTCTTGTTTTAAAGATTTATATTTAGTGTGAGGTGTCCCTGCCCATGGCAGGGGGGTTGGAACTAGATGATCTTAAGGTCCTTTCCAACCCTAACTATTCTATGATTCTATGATTATAAGATCAGGATTTCGCAGAACATATTTATTGGTCCACTTATATCACAATAAATTACCTGAAAATATTTTTGTCTTTAACAAAGCTGCCAAAAAATATCTATATTTTTAATGCTGAGCAATGATGGGAGTAAGAAGGAGAAGTGATATGTTGGCATTGATACATTGGCAGCAACTGAATTCCCACTAATGGAAGGCCTTTGGATCTGAATTCATGAAGTGGGGAGAAGACACAAAAGCCTCCGGATGTAGGCTATCACAGACAACAGCAAAAAATATGAGAGCTGAACTCTACCCACTGGGAGCCAAGCTCTTAATTAGCTAACTGCAATTTTAATAGCCATTCTTTCGTACCTGAGCAAGGCCCCATAATGAAAGGTTAGGGAGTGTTCTTATCCAGTCCTGATGATCATTCAAAATAATCTGTGTAATGGTGGTCAGGGTGATCGCTGTCTTGGTCTAATGTAACAGAAAATGCTGAATTGGCTGAAGAAAAACTGAATTATCTGAGATGGAGAAAGAAATTTGCTCTCAAACAGTAATTAAGAAGACACTGCCAAGAAAAAATACATACCTTCTCTGGTTTTAAATACAAATGCATGTAAATGGTGCTATTTGTTTGTTTGGCCCAATTCACACCTAACCACTCTGTCACTACACACACACACAAAGTGTGAGGGAGATTGAAATAGGAAAAAACCCAATAAGAACATGCATGTGTCAGCATAAAGACAGCCAACTACTCTTAGAGGCAAAATAGACTCAACATGGAGAAAAATAATTTGTTGTCAATTAAAATAGTTTTGGTTACGAGAAAATGAAGACAAGCATTAAAACAGCTTTCTTATCTCTATTCCCAGGCTTGTCATCATTCTACCACTTTAGCTTCCCATCTTTTGACACTACTTCCCACATACTTTACCTCTATTCCAGCATAGGTCCTCCATGGTCTGCAGTTCTTCCAGGAATATCCATCTGCAACAGAATGAGTCATCCATAGGCTTCAGTATGATATCTGCTTCACTATAGGGCATCTCCTCCTCTTCCTGCTCTTGCTCTCACCTTTTTTGTTCCTTTTGTTGGTTCTTACTCTTTTTCTTCCCTCCTTTTCTCTCCATGTAGTGTTTTTGGTCTTTTCTAAAATACGTTTTCATAGAGGTACCATCAGCTTCACTGATAGGCCCAACTTTGGCTCCAGGGCATCAGCTGAGACCAGAACATGGCAGGCTCTGGCCCCTTCCCACAGGAGCCAACCCCTGCAGCAACACCACCACCACTACCACCACCACCACTACCACCACCACCACCACCCACCCCCCCCCCCCACCCCCCCCCCCCAAGCTACTAACATCTTGCCACAGACAACCAGAAGATACAATCAATTATTTTTATGGGATATTACAAATTACTGCTTCTCTGGAAGTATCAATCTCATAGAAAATATCTGCAGTTATAGCAGCCAGTGTAACACCCTCAGCAAGTCAGAACTAAGGAACTGAAGGTCAAGGATAAACACAAATTATTTTGAAAACTAGATTTCTGCTGATGAAATTAAGCTGCTTTCTCACTATATAAATGTGCATTGAGATGTTAGATTCTGCCACTGATGTTCTTTAACACTGAATTTCTATAACATTTAAAAAATTTATTTTATGGAAAGTACAAGATTCTTAATAGTAGGTTGAACATTTTTCTGTTCAACAACTGAACCTGATGTTACAGGTAAGTGAGCCACCTTGTACTTAACCTGCAATGAATAAATCCAGCTTTCTATATAGTGATAAAGGAAAAGAGTGGTGAAAGTATTTTGGTGACTGATATATAGTGCAAATCAACAATAGAAAGGCTTATGAAGAAAGGTCCTATCTATTCCAAGATTTCTGTCTAGAGTTATGGCCATGCTAGAATATACTGCATGATCCCATCTTACATAGCAAGATTGCATAGTAACAGCCTTTGGCTGACAGTGACACATTAAATATCAGCAGCCTTATCATTTTGAAGTTCCAGTGCAACATTTTATTTATTTATTTTAAGAACTGCCTTCTGCTTTGTGGTTGCAGCTTGGCACAGAGAGAATGTTGGGTGGGACAATAGGAGAGAGAAGAAAAGATGCTGGAGTTAGAAGTCTCCTTCAGTGCTGAATTGATGAAATTATACTGAAAACACATAACTAGTGTTTTGTTTTGCAGCTGGGACCAATAAAAGTCTGTAAAGAATTTCTATAAATTATACTACCCTGTGGGGGGGCAAAGAAATGTTGTTTCTCATTTAAAATAAATAGTACCCCCCCCCATGAACTTATTCCTAATCATGCAAACTAAGGAGTTAAGTAGGCAATTTCCATATGTATGACATTTCTCTTCTGAAATGTAGTTCACCAGAAATTCAGAGCTAATTGATTTAGAGTAATTCATGTTTGTAATTTTTTCAACATTATAACAAAATCCAATGACTTGCTTTTAGGTGATACTGTTGCTTATTGTAGCATTTAAAAACGACAACATTGAATGTTCAAAGTGTGTTCTGTTTGCATTGCAAAACAATGGGGCTTGCCTATAAAATACAACAGTGGTCACAATTTTCTGTAGAACCAACTAGATTTGTCTTCTATTTTGCAATTTGTAAATGTAGATCTAAGTTCAGAATAATTGTTTTAAATCTAGAAATCTGCACACAAAAATGTGAAAGAGCATATTGGAGTTGCTTCAAAACTTTTCTTAAGAAAAGTGTGCTTATTTGTTGCTGTTTTTTTTTCATCACATGTGAAATAAATCATTCCCAATTACATATGTTCCAAAAAAGTATGAAAAATCTTTTGCTGGTTTGTCGTGGTTTAAGTCCAGCCACGCAGCTCGCTCTCTCCCTCCCCCGCCATTCCTCCCCCTCGACTCCCAGAGGGATGGAGATGAGAATCGAAAGAATGTAACTCCCACAGGTTGAGATAAGAACTGTCCAGTGACTAAGGTATAACACAAATCACTACTGCTACCACCAATAATAATAATGATATGGGAAGTAACAATGGAAGAGAATACAACCGCTCACTACTAGCTGACCGATACCCAGCCCGACCTGGCAGTGATCTAACCCTTCCAGATAACTGCCCCCAGTTCTACATCCTGGGTGTGACGTGCTGTGGTATGGAATACCTCTTGGGTCAGTTTGGGTCAGGTGTTCTGTCTCTGCTTCCTCCCAGCTTCCCCTTCTCCTTGGCAGAGCATGAGACTCAGAAAGTCCTTGGTCAGACTAAGCATTACTTATCAACAACTAAAAACATAGGTATTATCAGCGCTGTTCCCAGGCTGAAAGTCAAAAATACAGCACTGCACCAGCTAAGACTGAGAAAAATGACTGCTACTGCTGAACCCAGAACAGTTTCATCCTAATACCAATATGATAACCACCTTTATTAGAAACTCATGATTTCCCCCAGCACTTAAGGACATCTGAAAATGTGGGGTTTTTAAATTTCATCTGCTCATCCAACCACTGAAATACTGAGTAAACACAGGATACAAAAAAATTCTTCTGTTAATTTTTGTAATTCATAATCCAATTTTTATTCTTTGCTTTAATGCTGTTTAGTATCAAAGGTACCTAAACCACCATACAGCTTCCTGTGCTGGTGCACCCCTCCCTGGACTCTGCTGCTTCCTCAGGAATTCCTGTTAGTCCCCAGTCTTTGCACAGGTGCAAGGATTTGGATGGCTGGGAGCATCCTGACGATACCAGGAACTCTCGTCACCTACCAAAGATGGGGAGCAATGCAGAGTCCAGGAAGGCTGGATACTCCCTAATCATGCCAGGACCTCTTTTGGGGTGAACAGTGATTCCCTGACAACCTGAAACATAACTGTCATGCAGCTGGTGAAATCAACACAGAATTGAGGCCAGGATGAATGTTCACTGCTGATCATCTTACAAGCCTATAAATTGTGGTCCCAAGAGAAAGACCACTTGAGCTCTCCTGGACCACAGCAAGCTGTGACTGGTATCTCCCTCTGAGTGAGACACCTTTCAGAGCCTGCAAACTCTTGCATTTTGCAATAGAGGGATCATTTATCTGAGTTATTACTGTTGCTTTGCTCGTTGACACTCAACCCTTTGCCTGTTGAGAAATGTTTAGAAAGCTGAAGTATTGTGCTTTATTTTGCAATGCACCCAAGGGAAATTTTTAACATATGTATGTGTATATGCATATATATGTGTGTGTGTGTATAAATATAATATATATATATCCGTGTGTGTGTGTGTATGTTAGTTTAGGTATTTAATTGTAAGTGCATGTTTGTTAGCTTCAATAAGCAAGTGTTGTTAGAAATCTTGCAATTCATTGTAAAACTGCAAATTGCTGCTAAATGACATTCATATTCCTTTAGATGAATAGCATTGACTAGGTCTCAGAGTAAGTCTAGATCCAGCTGCATATATACTCCTCTCGAAAAGGAAGTTTAAAAAGCAAGCGGATGTATTCTGAATCTTGTGACTCAACAGAAGGATTTCCTTATTTTCTATATTTCTTTCATCAAACATAAACTGTTATAGGACTGAGAGTAAGATTGGATTCAGTTGCACCTAGAGTACTCTCTGATACAGGACACCTGACCTAAACTAGCCAAACAGGTATTCCATATCACAGCACGTCATGCCCAGGTTGTAACTGAGAGTTACCCGGAGGGTCTAAGACTGTGGGGTTGGACAAGGTATTGGTCGATTCTTGGTCGGGCTGGGGGAAGGAGTGATCGGTCAGCAAGTGGTGAGGTGTTGTATTCTCTTCCCTTGTTATTTCCTTTATCATTATCATTATTGGTGGTAGCAGTAGCGATTTGTGTTATACCTTAGTTACTAAACTGTTCTTATCTCAACCCGTGGGAGTTGCATTCTTTTGATTCTCCTTCCCATCCCTCCGGGAGCGGGAGGAGGGCAAAAAGGGGTGGGGGGGGGAGGGAGAGCAACTGTGTGATTTATGGTTGACTTTATTTAAACCACGACAGGACCTTGTTCATGAATTGCCTGGTTTTCATTCTGTTCTTCCACTGTAAGCTTCTTATGGAATGAATCATAGCGCTTATACTAAAAAGCAAAACAAACAAACAAAAAAGCCCATAGTTAATTTGCTTCAGAAAAGTCTTCTGGAGTCCACTGAAATGATGTAATTTGTCCAGAGGTTATCCAGATCCAGCATGCTCCCTTAATTTCCCTATGCCCCAGGTTCTATCTTATCTAACAGCCAAATTAATTCAGTTATGCAGCCTTAAATTCACAGGGCCAGCTTAGTTCTTATTCCCAGGGCAGATGCAGAAGTACTTTCTATATGCACTGATTCTACACTGAAGGAAAGGGGAGGGAAAAAAAAAAAATAATCAACTTATCTTAAAAACTATGAGAAGGTCAAGGAGGAAAGAATAAAGGTGAGAAAACAGTAGTTCATTTTTATCTCTGCATTCCTTGTCTTCCTTCTATCTTATAATAAGGATAAATTAGTAGAGAACAATTAATTAAAAGGAAAAAAACAGATTTGAAGAGATATGAGAAGAAAATAAATAAAACCATAAGAAATATATTAAGTAAAATGGCAAGAAAATAATGAAAGAATAAATAAAAGAATAACTGAATGAGGTATTCAAATAACAAAACGAGGGTAAAAAGCAATAAAAGCAAGATTGTTTAAACTAAACTATTGCCTGAAAGTCCATGTATATCTTTAAAGAGAATGCAATTATGGCATGCAGGAGATAGAGCTAAACTTTGGAAAACAATAAGAAAGTATATTGCTTACCTGGTAAAAACATTTATTTACCAAAAAATTAAGGTGTCTAGAATTAATTTCTGTGTATTTTCCTCAGATATCATCATACTTTTGCTGCAGTATTGCCACTGACCTTTATAAGGACAGAGTTCACTATTTGGGAGCAAGCTTTATTCCTTAGTTTTTCAATATCTAGTCTTCTAGCTGGTGGGTTTTGAGTGTTTTAGAGAAAATACTGTATCTGTTTCCACTTCAAACAACTCTTTCTATCTCTGGTGTTTCTTCTATGCTTATTTCTTTAAAGATATCAATTTATACATTCATTGTGCTTAGGACTAAATACTTTTTTTTTTTTCTTTAAATAATACTTTAAGGAAATTATTTTCCATCAGTCTTAATATTTGCCTCTACTTATGTATAGAAATTCAGTATTACTTGACCTTTCTCTGAAAACAAAACTCTTCAAAAGATTTCCTCCTCCTTTTTCTTTTCCTTCCATGCTAGTTTGTTTTTCTATTCTGAATGCGTGGCAGCAGCAAGCCCCTCACTGATGCTTATGTCCACCAGACAGAGCCTATGACCTCACCTAGGTCTTAACTTTTCACTAAGAATTATTTAAAAAAAAACAAACAAAATTCTGCCAACTGGCATGTCTTAAGTGAAACTTGCTAAGTTCTTTTCAAACGCATTCCTTTAAGCAAATCAGTCTGAAGCAGAAAATGAATTTGCAGCTTGTCAAAAATTGGCATTTGGCTGCAAAGCTGCAGCAGAATAGGATTTACATGAATTATCCACATTGGTTTCTCTTTCCTTTGCTGTGTTTGAACGATTATTGGCTTCTCAATATGTTTCATTGTCATAGTAAGCTGACTGCAACTTTTGTAAGGGAAGCACTAGTCTACTGTACTTCATCTTTTGAAAACTTGATCAGATTAACCTTTTCCAGCATGTCTTCAGGAAGCTCTTAAACAAATTGTTGGAGAATGTATAGGCACTCTTTCCCAGCCTCCTAAACTCTGTGGCACTTATGACAATACTAATTTTTTATCTTGTTTGCCTGGACTTTTGGTCTGTTTTAAAACCAAACCTTTAGTTAAAAGAAAAAAAGAAAAAGAAAAAAAAACTGAAAAGTCTTTGTAGAAAAACTAAACATTAAAAATTAAAATTGATCCTAGAAAAATAAATAATAATAATTTAAAAAAATCTGGTGAAGTAATAGGATGAATTTAAGAATCTGAACAGTCTGCTTCCTTTGCAAAACAAAGTTAAGCATAATAAGCAGAGCAGGGAAAAGCCAGTTATGGTTCAAATTTCATACCTTCAGTATGGAAAAGTTTTAAAAGCGGATATTGGAAATCTGATGCAATTAAAACCAGTAGACCTAATTCACACCCAAAATATTTCTCAAGTTTTTAAACACACAGTTTAAGTTTCAAATTGATTACAGCAATTCTGTGTCCCTGCCCACGGCAGGGGGGGAACTAGATGATCTTAAGGTCCTTTCCAACCCTAACGATTCTATGATTCTATGATCAAACTACCAATCTTCCAGTTTTTATTAGTTTTAATAAATATTCCAACAAATACTACAAAATAAAATCACAAAGCTAAAGTGACAGTTAATAACTTGAGATACAACTTTTACTAGCAGATCTTCAGCAAGCTTTTAGATTTCACATTCACTTTCAGATTAGAACATTCACTTCATAATCTAAAAGTATGTTTTCACATTTGAAAGCCTGATAAAAACCTACAGACCCTAGTCTGGATTCAGTAAGTAATTTTAATTTTCTCTACTACAGACTGCAGTCACTGTAAATTTCTGTAGCCTGGCAGTTCATTGCACACAAATGAAAATACCAGTTCTATCTCAATTTTACTTTTGATTTTTGAGAAAAGTTATCAGTGAGATTTGTAAACTAGTAAATAAAGTATATGCATATCATTCAGAGTAACATTTAATCTATACATCTGAATAATAATTTATAAATATTAATGTTTTAAACTACTGTTACTTCCCACTTTTTTTTTTGTTAAATACTTCACAAAATTTCATTATTTTCTGATTTCACTGAATATTAGTATTCTGCTTATTTACAGAATTCTTCCTGAAGTATATAATTCCATACCCACAAAGAAGGCTTTTTGTCCAAATTCACTTTAATAAATACTTACAAATTCCTGGGAATAAGTTACCAGCCTTACTGATTAATATTTTCTGAAATATGCAGTTCCTTGCCAATATATACATATATCCTTGTGAATCCTTCTATTACAATTTAGCATATAAATGTATGATAAACCTAATTTTAAAAAATGCTTATCACATATGCCTCTTTATTGATTTAGCTAAGAATTATTTTGTTCATCAAATGTGGTCCATAAGATGATAAAATATTTATTTTAGAAAAGACTGTTCCTTTAAAAACATTAGTTGCATAGGCTTTAAAGTCTATGAGAGAAAATTTATCATGGCAGGATACCTTCTGGAAATGAATGCCACATCTATTTCTACACCTTAAAATTTAATACATTTTTCCAGCTCTGTTCTTTGTTTCTCACTCTTAGAATCACTAACTTACATAGAAGCCCAGAAAAAAATGTTTTATTTATGCTAATTATCTTTTCCATATTTCATTTTAAAGATATAGAGTTCTTTCTTACATATGTCTCTCACTGAGAAGCCCCAGACATAGATATCTACAGAGGTATTTGACTTGTGAAAGTATTTCTTATATGTTCTCAGAATGACCTGAGTCAATTCACTCTTGAGGGAGAAGTTACTGAGCAGTAGATTTGTACTTTACAGATAGATACAAAGGTTGATGATGTGTCTACCTAAGTTTACCTGACAATAACAGTCAGTTCTGAATATTCAAATACTGAACAATATAAGTCAGTGCTTTTACCTTAAATGTTTAAGATGGTTCAAAACTCTGCCTGCCACAAGTAGTATCCTCAAAAATAAAGCATAGTATTTTTTTTAATGTTGAAAAGATCAATGAAATGATAGAACAGTAGTGGCTTACTGTTGTTCCACTGAGGTTTTAGAATGTAATCTAAATAAATACATATATATGCAAAGCTTCTCTTAACTTCACAGCAGAATTACAGCATGGTCCTTTAAATAAATACCTATGAAAAGCTAACTTGTTTCCTACAATTTACAGTTAAACCTCAGGTGACATGAAAAGTAAGAAAAATCTCTTTTTTTCTGAAAAATGGCTGTCAGCTTACTTAATGTTATGTTGGAGGGAAAGAAACAGACTGTTTGTATCAACAATGATAACTGAAATATTCAGAAAATGTAGGTCGCCTCTATCAGAATCCTCTTCAGGTTTCTAATCAATCATTAGCACCCTTTTTAATTATTTGGCTTGTGAGTTAAAGGCATTGTTACTTTGAGAAAACAAAAATCTTTAAACATAGAAGATACAGATCTAGAAATGGGTAAAACTGAAAGATTCTGAGACCAATGAGTCTTGGAAGACCCCAATTCAGGAATCAGCCTCTATTTAGTCAAAGCACTTTTGTTTAGAAAGTTAATCCTATATTTCCAGTCACAAAAGAATTTAGTATGCAATTAAAGGAAAGGAGGTACAAGTTTGTTGAAACGTAAAACAGAGATTGGGAGACAAGAACAGAGGAACAGCTGATTCCTAAAAGGAATTATCAAATTGGGAGCCAAAGTTTGAGAAAAAGAATACACAGCTAATTGAGAAAAATGGGGAATGTACACATATTGAGGAAACATGGGCAGGAAGAAGGATTTACACCAACCCAGAAAAGTAAGTGACTCTATCAATGAAAATAAACATTCCTGTCACCAGACCAGATTAATAGATCGACACAGGTGTCTTCAAGAGTCAACCACACTGCCTAAATTCAACATGGGAGAGCATGAAATAATGGCTTTTAAGAAACTAATGCTTTGGGAATGACTCCTTTGAATATATCTGATTTCTCATGTGGTCATCTAACAAATGCTAGAGATTTTGAATCTCTAGTTAGGAATTTCCTTATGCAGAGCTACATCCTGCCTTCATGAACTTCATGAACTTCTCACAGGTTAGAGTTCACTCTTTCCAGGTCTCCGGAAATGAAAGACTACTGTAATGAACTCCTTGCCCGGCTTCTCTAAAACTTCATTTCGCTACTGGAGGCTAATCTTTTGGGCGGATTGAATGCTATGATGTTATATACTCTTCAACAAATGTTAACAATTTAGCTATAACTTGAGATACAACTTTTCACAGTATCACAGTATGCTAGAGATTGGAAGGGACCTCAAAAGATCATCTAGTCCAATCCCCCTGCCGGAGCAGGAACACCTAGATAATGTTACACAGGAATGTGTCCAGGCGGGTTTTGAATGTCTCCAGGGAAGGAGACTCCACAACCTCCCTGGGCAGCCTGTTCCAGTGTTCCGTCACCCTCACTGAGAAGAAGTTTCTTCTCAAGTTTAAGTGGAACCTCTTGTGTTCCAGTTTGTACCCATTACCCCTTGTCCTATCATTGTTTGCCACTGAGCAGAGCCTGGCTCCATCCTCGTGACACTCCCCCTTTATATATTTATAGACACTTATAAGGTCACCCCTCAGTCTCCTCCAAACTATAGAGACCCAGCTCCCTCAGTCTTTCCTCATAAGGGAGATGCTCCACTCCCTTAATCATCTTTGTTGCCCTGCGCTGGACTCTCTCCAGCAGCTCCCTGTCCTTCTTGAACTGAGGGGCCCAGAACTGGACACAATATTCCAGATGGGGTCTCACCAGGGCAGAGTAGAGGGGAAGGAGGACCTCTCTCGACCTACTAACCACCCCCCTTCTAATACACCCCAGGATGCCATTGGCCTTCTTGGCCACAAGGGCGGAGTGCTGGCTCATGGTCATCCTGTCGTCCACTAGGACCCCCAGGTCCCTCTCCCCTACACTGCTCTCTAACAGGTCGTTTCCCAACCTATACTGGAACCTGGGGTTGTTCCTGCCCAAATGCAGGACTCTACACTTTCCCTTGTTATATTTCATCAAGTTATTCCCTGCCCAACTCTCCAGCCTGTCCAGGTCTCGCTGGATGGCAGCACAGCCTTCTGGCGTGTCAGCCACTCCTCCCAGCTTAGTGTCATCAGCAAACTTGCTGATAGTACACTCAATTCCCTCATCTAAATCGTTGATGAATATATTAAATAATACCAGTCCCAGTACTGACCCTTGAGGCACTCCACTAGTTACAGGCCTCCAACTAGACTCCGCCCCATAGACTACAACTCTCTGGCTTCTCTCCTTCAGCCAGTTCACAGTCCACCTCACTACCTGATCATCCAGACCACACTTCCTCAATTTAGCTGTTGCCACCACAAAATTGCAATATCTACTTGAAGATGCAGTCATTTATTAATGCTTCAGAGAGATCTTGCCTCATTCCTTCCATACCTGCCACAGTATTGCTTAATTCTGTAGCCTGGAGAGTATACCTAGTTACTTTCAGTTTTCTCATACCTCATTTCACTCACTACTGATGCGTCTATGGGAGATTTCCCATAAGAGATCAGTTAATATGTACATTGTACCATCTATTACAAAATACAGAGGTTTCATAGAATTGTTAACTGTCAATTTACAGTGAACTTACAATTTACAGAAGCACATCCTCCCTGATGAGTCTTAAATGTAGAAAAAATAAAGCTTGTGGGAAAAAAAATTAATAAGAGTAAGAGAATAAGAGTAAGGATTATTGGTAACTGGTTGGTCAAATTCTGTTCTCAGTTACACAGATATGTTGTATTATTACACTTCTATGGTAAATGAAGATAATATCCTTGGATATTATTCTGATATTAGTTATTATATGATACTTGTTATTGCCTATAATTTTCAGGTACTTTTAAAATCCTACCTTTCACACTGAAGTTTCATCAAACAGTAGCATTTTCGGCAATGTAAAGTACTATAATACTTGTATCAGTTTATGTAACCTTAAAATAAGACACAGAGGATTTTACTGAAATCTATATGGTAATTACTTAAATAAATTCCACCCAATTGCCTTATGAACTTTCTGAAGTATTAAAAAGGGAAGACAGAAAAATTAGTATTGCAGAATTCTGCAGTCCCAGGGTAGAGTGTAATTATGCCAGCACATGATTCCTCTCTGAAATAAGACAAGAGTAGTGAGAGAATTTGAGATTAAGAAGTAAAAAAAAAAAAAACAACTATTTGAAAAAGATAATGAAGAAACTATTATATTAATATGGATTATTTATTACTTGGCACATATTTAGTGTATTATTTAGGCACAGTTTTGTTGAGAAATACATGCTGATGAAGGAAGTTTCATAAAAAATAATGAACATACTAAATTACTGGAAATTTACTGAGAAGAGGAAATTAGGAATATTTAATTTCTTATAGAAAGGAAGCCACTGGGAGGCATATCATTCCAAGTGCTTGGCCATACTTGAATTAAATTTGTGACATATTCTGAACTGAATTAAAGATATAGATAAGAAATCCTTGGGGTGATTAGACATTCAGCTGCCGCTACTGTCTGAGCTTTGCCTAGGAAACTTGATTTTCAGGAAAGAGTGAAACAGAGACAGCTGTGGGAAGTGCTGGTTGCCTTCAGTACAGGGTAAAATGTTAGCCAAAAGCAAAAATAATTGCCATGATTGTGCTAAATGGTGTCTCACTGCTACACACTAATATAAAACATCAGCAGTCTGTGTACACCTGAGAATTAAAAATCTTTTCCTGCAAGTTTCATCACACTTTATAAAGAAATATGTTTCTATCACTCATTAAGACAAAAAGGCCAACAAAGTCCATAATGATATAATTTCATCTCAGCAAATATGATATTTTGATATTTTGCATTTCATTTCTTAGAGTCACAATCATCAGTTTTAAGAATGACTTTTTTGACACATTTTCTCCCTCTGTATTTTATAAAAAACACATTTGGTTTGTTCAGACTTTTGCCTCATAAATCACAGAGAAAACTATCCAAACTATTTACTTTGAATGAATTATCAGCTTGAGTTTCAATCCTACACAATTCTCTTTATATGCTTAAATTTGTAAATGAAAATAGATAAATTGAATATGTCACACACAAAGGTGAGTTTGTGGAAGTTTTAAATAACACAATACTTAACAATATAAACTATTGCAACAAAACAATGTAAAAGATAAGAACTGTATCTTCCAGTTTTTCTTCAGTTTTGCAGGAATTTAGAAACATTCTATGATTCTATGAATTTGGCCATTAATCTAGTTCTTCCTGATAAATTTTCTTACTGATTTCAGCTAAAAATATAAATATTTTATACTTTGCTCTACTGTGTCATTTTGGAATTCGGATTTGTTAATATGAACTCAAACATTTTACAGAAGAGTCCATGGGAGTTAAAAAAATACATGGGAAATGTACAATTACTTTACAACTTTTACAGTTCATCTACTTCAGAGCACAGATGAACAGTGTGATCTTCTGTGTAAATGGAAGATTTATCCTCACCTCTCTGCAGAATCATCTGTTCCTTCTGAGTTGCAGTGCCACCCATCACATCCACCTACCGCTTGCCAGTCCCAAAAGCAAGGAATCAGTATCTTTTCTGCACTGTGAAATGTGCAAATCCACATTCACATGGATTTGCAATTATTGTATGAATGGCAAGTGACAAAGCAAGCACAAGGTTATTTATGTGAATGATTCTTTGAATTTTATGTTCTAAAACGTATTATAAAAAAATTAACTATCTGGTTTAAACTATGTATAACAAAAGCTGTTCTAAGACACAGAACTTGCAAATCGTTCAGACAGCTCTGAGGCATAGGTCAAGGACACTAGCAGATACAAGAGCTAGAGACAAAGATTTGTACTGAACCTAAGAAGTGGAATCTGAATCCATTTCCATCATTAAATACTTAATGACTAGCAGTACTAAGTGTAGGGTTGATTTGTTATCTATCTTCTCTGCTGAACTAGCAGAACTAGGCTGGATATAATCTTATAATTACATTGCTCTTTTAACATCAATTATGTTATATTGCATTTACAGCTACTAGGAACTGAGGATTCAGAAATAAACAGTATATGCTCCGTTTATATTATGTTTATATGGTTTTTATATTTCATAACAGACACGGTATAAAGCAAGCATTAAATAAAAATTATAGGTTTACAACAAACTTATTATTATTAGCTTTAATAGTGAATCTTCAGGAAAAATAATTCTGTGATATCTTACAATCTCTGTAGATGCATAGGTACAACTACAATAGTACCTTCGATACCTAAAGTTGTTACCTCTACTTATTGTCTCTTCTTTCAGCATTTACATTTTCAACTGTCTCAAGGAAATAATAAAGTCAGAAGAAGAAATACTTATTGAAAATTATTTTGAAAAGTGAAATCAAGTTTATACTAAAAAACATTTCAGACCATTTTGTTAGTTCAGTCCATTTACAACTAAGTGGTTCATAAGACTGTTACAACATAGAATCATAGAGTCATAGAATACTTAGGGTTGGAAAGGACCTTAAGATCATCTAGTTCCAACCCTCCCGCCGTAGGCAGGGACACCTCACACTAAACCATCTCACCCAAGGCTCTGCCTAACCTGGCCTTCAACACCACCAAGGAAAAAGCACTCGCAACTTCCCTGGCCAACATATTCCAGTGCCTCACCACCCTAACAGGAAAGAATTTCCTCTTTATATCCAATCTAAACTTCCCCCGTTTAAGTTTTAACCCTTTACCCTTGTCCTATCACTACAGTCCCTAATGAAGAGTCCCTCCCCAGTGTCCCTGTAGGCCCCCTTCAGATACTGGAAGGCTGCTAGGAGGTCTCCACGCAGCCTTCTCTTCTCCAGGCTGAACAGCTCCAACTTTCTCAGCCTGTCTTCATACAGGAGGTGCTCCAGTCCCCTGATCATCCTCGTGGCCCTTCTCTGGACTTGTTCCAACAGTTCCATGTCCTTTTTATGTTGAGGACACCAGAACTGCACACAATACTTCACGTGAGGTCTCACGAGGGCAGAGTAGAGGGGCAGGATCACCTCCTTCAACCTGCTGGTCACGTTCCTTTTGATGCAGCCCCTGATACGAACGGCGTTCTGAGCTGCAAGTGCATACTGCTGGCTCATGTTAATTTTCTCATCAACCAACACCCCCAAGTCCTTCTCTGCAGGGCTGCTCCGAATCTCTTCTCTGCCCAACCTGTAGCTGTGCCTGGGATTGCTCCGACCCAGGTGTAGGACCTTGCATTTGGCATGGTTAAACTTCATAAGGTTGGCATCAGCCCACCTCACAGGCATGTCAAGGTCCCTCTGGATGGCATTCCTTCCCTCCAACGTATCAACCGAACCACACAGCTTGGTGTCATCAGCAAACTTGCTGTGGGCGTACTCAATCCCATTGTCCATGTCACCGACAAAGATGTTGAACGAGACCGGTCCCAACACCAACCCCTGAGGGACACCACTCGTAACTGCTCTCTAGCTCGATGTTGAGCCACTGACCACAACTCTTTGCATGCGGCCATCCAGCCACTTCTTTATCCAACGAGTGGTCCATCTATGAAATTGAGATCTCTCCAATTTAGAGACAAGGATGTCGTGAAGGACAGTGTTGAACACTTTGCATAAGTCCAGGGAGATGACATCAGCTGCTCTATCCCTGTCCCTCAGTTCTGTAGCCCCATCATAGAAGGCCACCAAATTGGTCAGGCAGGATTTCCCCTTAAAGAAGCCATATTGGCTGTCATCAAAAACCTGGTTGCTTTTCATGTGTCTCAGCATGCCTTCCAGGAGAATCTGCTCCAAGATTTTGGCAGGCACAGAGGTGAAACTGACAGGTCTGTAGTTCCCCAGGGTCATCCATTTTCCCCTTCTTGAAAATGGGGATTATATTTGCCTTTTTCCAGCCATGGGAACTTCACCTGAGTGCCATGATTTCTCAAATATGATGGCCAGTGGCTTAGCAACTTCATTTGCCAGCTCCTTCAGGACTAGTGGATAGATTTCATCAGGTCCCATGGACTTGTGCACATTCAGATTTTTACGATGGTCTCAAACCAGATCCTCTCCTACAGTGGGCCTAAGGTCTTCATTCTCACAGCCCCTGCGTCTGCCTTCCAAGACCTGGGGGGTGTGGTTACAGCATTTGTCAGTGAAGACTGAGGCAATGAATTCATTAAGACCCTCAGCCTTCTCCACATTCAGGGCAGCCAGCTCTCCTGATAGCTTCTGGAGAGGGCCCACGTTGTCCCTGCTGTGTCTTTTATTTGCAATGTACCTAAAGAATCCCTTCCTGTTATCCTTAATATCCCTAGCCAAGTTTAATTCTAACTGGGCCTTAGCTTTCCTAACCTGGTCCCTAGCTTCCTGGACAGCATCCCCGTATTCTTCCCAGGCCTCCTGTTCTTGCTTCCACCTTTTAGAAGCCTCTTTTTTCCTTTAAAGTTTCCTCAGCAGCTCCTTATCCATCTATGGAAGTCTCCTGGCTCTTCTGCTGCACTTCCTTCTAGTTGGGATACAACACTCCTGAGCTTGTAGCAGGTGATCCTTGAATATCAACCAAGAATCTTGGGCCCCCCTGCCCTCTAGGGCTATATCCCATGGAAACTTCCTAAGCAGGTTCCTGAAGAGGCCAAAGTCTGCTCTTTTGAAGTCCAGGACAGTGAGCTTGCTACACACTCTTCTTGCTGTCATGAGGATCTCAAATTCGACCAACTCAAGATCGCTACAACCAAGGCTGCCCTGGAGCATCACGTTTCCAACCATCCATTCCCTGTTGGTGAGCATGAGGTCAAGCATGGCACCTCTCCTTGTCAGCTCCTCTATTACTTGCAAAAGGAATTTGTCTTCCACACAATCAAGGAACTTCCTGGATTGCTTGTGCTGGGCTGTACCATCCCTCCAACAGATATCAGAGTGGTTGAAGTCATCCATGAGAACAAGGGCCTGCAAGCGTGAGGCTTTTCCTATCTGTTTATAAAGTGCTTCATCCACAGAGTCCTCTTGATCAGGCAGTCTGTAACAGATCCCCACAGTAATGTCTCCCATAGCTCTTTTCCCTTTAACCCTGACCCACAAACTCTGTTGACTGATCACCTGTTCCCAGACAGAGTTTCATACTCTCCAGCCTATCCCTAACATAAATAGCAACTCCCCTCCCCATCTGCCAGGCCTGTCTTTTCTAAAGAGCCTGTAACCTTCCATTCCAACACTCCAGTCATAACAGCCATCCCACCATGTTTCTGTGATGTCGATTACATCATACCCCCCTAGACGTTCACACGTCACTAATTCCTCTTGTTTGTTCCCCATGCTACAGGCGTTTGTATAGAGGCATCTGAGCCGAGCTCCAACTGAAGCCGGCTTATTGGCTGGAGCAGCTGGAATACCTCTACATTGCTCCGAGCATTTATTATAGGTTCTGGCAACTGATTGGGTGTGTTGGGATGGAATGATGCACCTGTCCCCCAATACATCAAGTTTAAAACTTCCTTGACCAGTTTGGTAATCCTCCTGCCAAAACCGCTCTTCCCCTTGTAGAACCTCCACCAGCCCCCAGTAGACCTGGCCTACAAACTTGGGTCCCATGTTCAAGACACCCAAACCCCTGACTATGACACCACCCTTTTAACCATTTATTAACCTGGCCAATCCTCCTAGCCTTTTTAAGGTCCTCCCCTTTATCCTGGAGAATTGACAAAAAGACTGTCTGAGCTCCAGAGCCCCTAACCACCTCTCCCAGAGCTCTGTAGTCCTTAGGTTCTCTGGGCTACTGCTACCTATATCACTAGCACCCACACGGATCACTAGAAGTAGGTAATAGTCCATGGGAATTACTAGAGCAAGCAGCCTCTCTGCAACATCCCTGATCTGTGCCCCTGGTAGGCAACACACCTCCCTTGAGACCGGGTCAAGCCAACAATGGGTGCCTCTGCTCCTGTCAAGGTAGAGTCCCCTACTTCTATGATCCACTGCTTTTTACTGGCAGCACCAGTAAAACACCATAAGTTTTTCATGTGGCAGGGTCTGTGTTTCCTCATCAGCCCCCTGCAGAACTGCAAAGAGGTTCTGGGTGGGGACAACATGTTCAGGAGGAAGCCCCTTGCTTTTAAGTGTCCTCTTCCTCCTTTTTTTTGTTGTTTTTTTTTTTTTTTTTCACTAATTTCCAGCTTCCTGGGTTAACGGCCTCCTTCTTTCTTCCATGAGCTACGATGTATTCCTGAGGCCCCTGCACAGTTTGGGCCAGGAGCAAGCATTCCGGCTTCCCCTCAGCTTCCCTGACATCTCACAGCCTATTAACAGCATCCCGCAGCTCAGCCCCTGCTGCCGCAGGACCTCCACCAGGGAGCACCGAGTGCAGCCCTGCCCATTGTGCACCCTCCCCTCACCAGACCAGTGCAGGCACTCTCTACACCCCGAGCTCTGCACTGCAGCCTCCCCTCTCATCGGCTCTGTCTGGGTGCCTACGCTGGCCACCGCCGGGGCAGCCAGAGCAGAGCTCCCAGACCGGGCCCTGGTCAGGGGCTCACTGTCGCGGTCGCCTGCCCTCGCAAACTGCCTCGACCCGCTCTGCTCGCCGCGCTCCCTGGGGCAGGTTTTTACCCACTCAGGGCTGGTGCCGCTGCTCCAGGCTCCGCCCGCTGTGAGTCCCTGCTGGCGTCAGCTGAGCTGCCGGCTCCGGGGCAGGTCCTGTCGAGGACTTGAGGCTCCCTCGGTGGCTCTTGTCGCTCTGAGTTGAGGCTCCTGGACGCTGATCTCCCCCCCGCTCCGGTGTTGGATGCGTCCTCTCTCGAGCTACTCACCTCAGCAATTGACCAGCAATGGTCGATGATGCCCGGTTTAAATCTGCCGCCCCCCCCTCCTGGCGCCACCCCCTGTGAGTCAAAATATCATTAAAAACTCTTGATCTTTCACAGAGAATTGCGTTACAATTTTAAATGTTATAATTCATACAATAACCACCAGCATTAGGCAAGAGTTAAACACAACTGCTGTCATAATTACATAAACGGGCATAGATGAGATTATACATATTCTCAGTAAAGTACTGTAAATCAGCGCTACTGGCTGAAAAAAAGTTTTGTTGTTAATTCAAGTTATATCTAAGCTTACTGTTTACTGCACTATCCTCCATACATGAAGACAAGAATTACCAATAATAACCCTTAAAGTATTTAATTAAAAATGTACACACACGCACAGAAAAAAAAAAAAAAAAAAAGAGGAAAAAAGGAGAGACTGCCAAAGCAAAGAGTTTGTGAACAATTTGATCTGAAAAAATGGTTCTAAATTATAAATGGGTTTACATAAGTTTGGGATCAGTCACTGACAAGTAGGAAGAAGCTTAAAAATGAAACTTACTCTTCTAAATGAATAATTTAAGAGAACCCTTTTAAATTTTGCAGACAATTATGCCATTCTATAACTTTTACTTTGTTCTGCATTTTATGTTCTTCTGTATTCTTTGTTCTGTAACATCATAAAACCATCCCTGGAAAATGAGTCACAAATCGTTCTTACTTTGTGGTTTCTAATGTACCTTGATATTCATGGCATATGAGAAAATGTAAATTTTAAAAGACTCCTTCAAAATAAGGTCTATCTCTTTCCCAACAACTCATTGCAAACTCAGAAACAATTCCTCACCAAGTTAAGCACACTGCAAACCCAGAGTCTATAGATGATTATCATCAGATACTATTTAAAAATGTTATTTAGAGATATTTGAATACATACATTGACATGTAAAGCATCACAATGTGTGGAACATGATAATCATTGTCATCATTCGATCTCTTTTCTGATCACTTTTTGGTTAATAGTTACATTAAAAAAAATAAATTAGAACTCGGGGGATTTTCTAATTAAACATATTTCTGTCAGAAAATTCTGATTATTGAAACCAAAACCTTTTGCAAGAAAACAGCAACAGTGAGAAAGAAATGTCAGTTGTCAAGCAGCTGTCCTGCAGACCAAACACTTATTACTCTGGCATAACTGTAGCTCAAGTGCTGAAAGTCTAACATCATAAACTTATAGAAAATATGCACATATATAAAATAGGTAAATATGCAAGTTCCTACTACCATGAGACATAAATATCTGGATTTCTTCTTTACATCTTGCTTGAGCTTAGCAGCAACTGGAACAGTTTATGCTTCATCACATACCTGTGGTAAAACCACAGGATGGCCAGTGGCATGTACCTCCTGTATCTTCTCTCTTCGGCAGTAGGCACCCTTTGTTAATAGCCGAGAAGTGGGCTGGCACATGAGGGGAGCTGGAAAGATCAGATAGGTCGTCTCTCAGTTGTTTGAACTCCTGGGTCAGGAGTTTTTCCACAGCTGAAATGATGGAAGGGGTGAGCTTGTCTTTGAACTCCCGGAGTTAACAACTCAGTTCATCTGCCTTTGGCGCTGCTACCTCACTCCAGGTCATTGATGCCAATGAGTGGGCATATGATTGTAGCATGTAACTGTCATAAAAACTTTATTGAGCCAAATTATACAGTCTTAAGTCATGTTTACAAAGGAAAAATTCCCACTGGTTTTCCAGTAGAGATTTTATAAAAAAAAAAAATAAAAAGAAACCCCTACTAAAAACAGGGAACACTCAACAGACAAAACCCCCTCACCCTGTGCATACAGATACTGAGCTGCTGGCTATAATATTGTGTTTTTCTAAATCCTGAGAAACTTAGATGGAGGAGAACATTTGACAATCAGTTATACAGTAGGGCTGGAGGAAAAAAAAATATAAGTGGTTATATCTCAAAATGTTCATAATTTCTCTCCCCTTCCTCCATCACCTCTTTAGAGAAAAGATTAGTGTTGAGAATTTGCGCCTTTTCTTTCCTTTTCCATCCTTAATCTGTTTACGCATTAGAGGCAGAAAAGACCAGAAAAAAATCTAGATTCAAAATATAAGCATATGGTGCCTGAAACTGGAAAAATAAAAACCAGAAAGGTTGATATCATAAAATTGAAAAATAAAAAAAAAAATATTGAAACTATGGACACACTGCAGAGCCCTGATAGTAAATCTCACTGTCAGTATTACAGTCATAATATACTGCTTCAGTCTACTGTGATTCCAGCCCTCAAAGTGGTTTAATAGTGATTATACAGGGTGCTGACACAAACTGGTTAATGCCTGCAGAGCTGTAGAGTTAGTATCATAGCCTGGCAGAAGCAGAGCAGGCTAGAGCTGTTGTGGTATTAATCGTTACAGCACTAGAAAGTTGTTTTGCAGTTAGTGTATGGAAAGTGTGATCCTGATATACAGTTAAGCTATGATTTAAAAATGAAAAATTGTATTTATTTTTAATCAGATCTCTTCCTGCCCAAAACTATCAGAGCAAATGCTTTGTAAGAATGCATTCTCTGTCTCTTTCTCTCCCTTTTGTTTTCTTGAAATATAGCAACTTTAAAAATACTGAAGGGGATGAGGGGAGGAAGACAATAAAGCAAATTCTCTAGCAGCAACTAGCATTGAGAAAATTTACATAAATACTGTTTATCTTATTCCAAACTGGAAATCAGAGAAAGAACATAAAAATACACTCTCCTCAGAACCATCCACTACTTTCACAGAAATAAGATCGTTTCTTTTCCCCAAAAGCATGTGATTTTTTTTTCCTTCCTGACTTTGTTGTATGCCTGCCCATTTTGTCCTTCCCTGTGACTCATTCATTTCACTCACAAAGTGTTTTAACCTGATATACTGTCTAGTCACTTGGTTCTTACTGTTGCTCTGTTCTTTCAATCCTTCCATTTCAAGATTCAGATTTAGATTGGATCAAGGCAAACTATAATTATTATAAGGATTTTCTTTGTAGTTTTCAGGTCAGTCACAGGCTTGTGTAAGTTGTAATATTAAAGTCAAAGGGCGGAAATGGACCTTGGAAGGTCATCTAGCCAGTGATCTTGCCGTAGGACAAAACCAGCAAAATACCAGTGTCATTCATGGCATGTATGCTCGTCTGAAAAACCTTTAGTGGTGGAGATTCAGTAGCACCCACAGGCAAACTATTGCAGTTCTTAGCTGTTCTTTCTATCAGTACATTTTTCCTAATGTCTAAACTAAATCTCTCTTGCTGAAATTCAAACCAATTATTTCTTGTCTTATCTACACTGGACATAAAGAACTGATTTATTTCCTCCTTCTTTGAAGCAGGCTTTTATATTTTTATGACTGTTATCAGGGCTTTCTTCAGTTGATTCTGTTGCAAACTAAAAATCTTCAACTAATTGACTCTTTCCTCTTCCTGTCTAGGTTTAGATCTCCTCTGGACTTCTGTTTGTAGATCAATATGTTGCTGGTCAACATTGAAGAACAATCCTTTAAAACTTCATTCCACTGATGATATAACAATCATGCTCTTTTATTAAAATTTACATTCTCTGGTGGAAGTACAAAAATGCAGCAGATATTGAAAGGAACATATATGGAGTACTTTTTAAATACACATTGATGACTTTCAAAGGAACTTTTTTCAGTTATAGTTTAACAACAGTGATTTGACATAAACAAACAAACAAATTTTAAGATTTTTTCAAAGCTCTAGGCATGCTATGTGGTTACCTGAATTAAAATAGGTTGAACAACTGAACAGATTTTCCTTGATGACACATTCTCCAGCCATTACCTTATTCAGAAAGTTAACATCACTATCTTTCTTTGTAAAGACCTCTCACATAACTTGTTGCTTGTACAACAGAAGGTAAAGCTCTGCAGTAAACCTTATTGATTTTAAACTATTCAGTAATAGTGTTTTCCATCACAGTTTAATGCCTAAAGATTGTCAAGTTTTTTTCCAGAGAGCAACACTGAATCTAAACTGCAACATTATGAGATCCTTTAGTTTGAAATGTAATCGCAGAAAATAGAAATTAGCTTCCACAATCAAAAAGGAGCAGAGAAGAGAGAGAGTACTGTTGCTTCATCTGGAAAAATACAATGCAAAATCTTCTGCCCTGTGTAAGACCTGTCAGAGGAAGAAACTGAATGGCCGCAGTGGCCTCAGAGCCAGCTGGCCTGAGACACACATGTGAGTGCTCTTGAGGCATCTAGAGTCATGATCTGAGCATCTTTAACTGACAAAAGTTTCAGCATTTTTCCTTTATTATTAGGAAGTTTTCACCTTCCTTTCTGATTATTTACCATACAGATTTAAGGTATAGAACTCAGAAGATTTCTAATCAGTGTCCTAAAATCATTTTTTAACTTTTTTTAATTTTCTGAATTTATTTCTAGGTCAGGTACAGTCAAATAGTTGCTAATGTGTATGATGCAGGATACAGCCATTCCTGCCCCCATGGAAATGTTAGAAACAAATAATAACAAGAAGACTGATACATTAAAGTAAATAAATATTACAACATGTGCTGCAAAGATCGGGAAATGTATAACCTGAGGCAAGAAAACTGTGGCAAACAGTTGGAAACATTGACTTTGCCTTTAAATAAAAGAATACCTAAGTCAATAAAACCAAGCCTTTCTGATCATACAAGGCAAATACCAGAATCTTATATTTCTATGACCATCAAACTGTATATTACATATACATCACATGTTCTACAGGTAAGAAAAAGCAATGCCTGTGTAAGAGGCAGGCATAAGTGCTGCTATATGGACTACCCATATCCCCCCGTAGAACCACTGTGGCCTGTGAGGCTTCCCAGTGACACACTACTCTCCATGGCCCCACAACACCAGTGGGATTTAAAGTGCTTGAAAACCACACAGGTCACAGGAGCTACCGGGTGCTCCTCCCTGATTATATTTCATTTCCATGCCTTCTTTGCTGCTTTCTAAAACTCTCTTGGGAGCTTTCTCCCTTGCTATGTGTTTGTTTCTACCTCAAAGCTCTGCATCTTTACTTTGGTAATAAAAATTCCTCTGAACCTACTGACTTCCCCTAATCCATTCTACTTTCCCCAAGGACAGATGTTGAAAGCAAGGAAAGTTTTTATTAACTGGCAGCGTGAGAGTGAAAACAGTCTCTGCTGCTGTGATCAATGCTGGCAGGCAGAGAGGGAAAGAGGGTCAGCAGCAAAATAACAGGCAGCTCCTTCCACCCTGCCTCTCAAAGTGCTTTGTCATCATAAGCAAAAACAGAATGTGTTTTGAATCCAGCTACTTGAGCTAGCATTACACCACCTTTCCTGACATTTTCATGTGGATAAAAGAAACAGAATCAGCTCCAGAGCAGACATGAGTCCTAGAAAAATAAAGTCAGTTGCTTCATCTACTGGACAGCAAAAGAGTTGGTTAGATTTATTTAACTTCATATCTTCTGCAGAGGTGACAAAAAAAAATAAAGAGGAAGATCAGGATATCACTTGTAATAAAATAATAGTAAAAAGGCAAGTGCATCATTCTCCTTGGTCATATAACTCCGTTCAGCTAAGCTTTGTATGTGATTTCATTCTGCTTTAGTACTGAAATATGGGGCTTACCCTATTAGCCTATTAATCATGATAATACTTAGAAAGCAGTATAAATTTAATGCAGTAGAGTTAGGACTACACTGCTGTGCAACAGGAAATATACTGCCCTGTTTCCTTGGTGATTTCTTCCATGTCAACAACAGAAGCAAACACTATCATATATTTCTGAGAAAATTAAATTAACATTACCAAAGGATTACATTTGTCGTACCTCATCAGCAAGAGGTACACCAAAATGAACAGAACTATTCTTAAATTATGAAAACCTCCCCGGGTAAAGAATTTAGCTCCACAAATACCACTGCTGGAGTTGAAAACATGTATTTATCAATATTTGAAAAATCTGTCAGATTTTCTTATCAGCACGTTTGGCCAAATCTAAGAATTATTAAAGAATAATGCTATGCAAATGTATTAGTACACATTCCATCTTATTATCTTCAGATTTATCACATACCTTAGCCAGAGTTAATTGGCTGCAGCATTAATTTTTAGAAATCAGCTACTCATGCACAGATTAAAAACTAGATATTATTAAAGAGCACACAGATATTTAGCTTCAGGCAAGCTCTTTTCATTTTAATGGCTTTAAAGTACACACTTTTTGCAATTCATGTTACAGCCTATGGAGAAATTGTAGCTTAATGACACCATATAAAAACTGATTATCTTTTTGAAACATTGCAACTGCAAGGACATTCATTCAGATAACTTCTAAAATATCACAGATTTTATTACAAAGTACTCCTGAAAGTGATGTTCTTCACTTAAGGAATTTCAATAAATTAGTAGACACTCTAGGTCTAAAACCTTTTTCTAGATAAATATCAATGATTTTCATTCAAAATGTATTCCTACTGAAGGAAGTAGCTCTCTCTGTAGAAGTCTGTCTGGGAAACCCCTGTAATAGGATTTCTCTTTCAGTTGTTATGCCTCAATGCAGATGAATACAAAAAAAAATCATCAAAATAAGCCAAAGTTGCTTCATTAGTTTTTATTTTTTTTCTTATTATTATTCATTCACATTCTCTGTATGGGAACAATGTTACATAGCTCTTTTTCCAAGGCTGCAGTTACTAAGGAACTGAATCACTTAAGTTCATTGCCTCGTTCTGTAAAACCTACTCAACATTTCCTTTCTTTTCTTACATAGTGGCTCAGTAGATACTGAATCACAGGAAAAAAAAATAAAAATTAAAAGATTAAGCACTTTAAGTTGACTGATGCAATTAAATACTAAAAGAAAGGTACAGAAAACAGATCCAAACTCCTTTCCTAATAAAGCCATTTCTTCTTTCTTTTAGGCAACCTGCAGGAAAGGTATGATGAAGCACATTTCAGGAAGCAGCTGTTGCAAAGATTTCCTAAAGAAAATTTTCCCTTGAAAAAAGAATCAAGGCCTGACTCTGAAAACAAACTTTTTGGAAATGGAATATGTAACCATTTGAGTTTTTTCTTACCTCATCGTTTGACATTGTTGTGCCAACGTTAGCTTTTCAACATTCATGTTGGACATAGTTACCTCACTTTAAAACACTGTTGTGATTTAGGTCACTTCACTTTAAAATAATGCTATGATTTAGCACTTCAACTTTTGGAGAATATATTTCAAATATATTTTTAAAGTTTGTCTTGCAACATCTGTACAAAGTAAAACTGTACTTTATTTCTATTGCTCATATAAAATATTTATATATCATTACACAGAATATAAATTATGGGAATAAACATCTCACAGTTTTTTGGCTTTGTTTTTTTTTTTAATGACAACATCTGACAAAGGGGAAGTAAACTACCATTCAGCCTAGAAATCAATTCAGCTTTGGCTGGCATCTCTGGTAACTTCTAAAACTCATTGAGAAAGCCTGGAAACATATTACAGGTGAATAAAGTTCAAACTCACAAGGGAAAAAAGTTATGCCAACCATTTCCAAAGACCGTTCAATCAGAACAACAAAACTGAATCAAGTATAGGTGACAAAATTGCACAGGGGAAAAAAAAAAAACTGAAAAGAAAAAAAAAGGAGCAATTCTGGAATGAGACAGCTTAATCAGGAAACCACACAGACTTTAGGGGCAGAACTACACTAAAGTGGGCCTCCATGTGGCATCACTTAGTTCATTTCTCAAAATGCAGCCTAGGTAAAATAGTTCAGGAAAATTCAGTGGTAATGATAACAAAAGTACTGCTGCTTGATAAAAAAGAAAATACAACAATTATGCGAGTTGTTCCTAAAAAGTATGAGAAAAATAATGGTATGTATGGGATAGCACATAGTGTGAGGCCAGAGGAGGAAAAGTAAGGAAGAATAGCAGAAAGGAATAGCTGCACTGAATCCTAGATGCTTCAGCTGCAGATGACACCAGTTACTTTTCAGCTGGATAGGTAGTCTTAAAAGGATGAGAGAGAATTGCTGACAAATCAAATGGGAAAACTTGAAAATTCATATCTAAAAATACCAGCTGAGCACTTTGGTTCCTGTACTCTGCTTAAGACGACATAAAATCCTTTGGAAGATAATTTGAAAACAAAATGTTTAAAGAAAAGTGTACCTGAACTCACATTCATGCACATAACATTAAAAAAATGCTCTCCTCATTCAAGATCTAGAGCCCACTCCTAAATAGAAGTATAATATAGGTGTATTTTGAAAAGAAGAGAGGGGCTTATATTTAACATAACATCTGGAGAAGCATTAAGTTAATTCGTGTTTGTTTGTTTTTGTTTTCTTTTTGTGGAAGAAGCAAAACATCGGAGACATGACTGTGTTTTCTTCTTCAGCATACGCTGGATTTCCAGAGCTCATCTGCAGCTCCTGTATCTAAAAGGAAATTCCGTCTTTCAGAAATATGTTTACAGAATATTTTATTAATTCTGCAATATTTTTCTCTGTGGACTCAGTTGCAAGTGAATATTCTAGACTTCAGGTTCAAAGCTGAAACGTTTGCATAAAAACTTAGTTTATAGCACTGTGGCATTTCCCACAATGCCATTATCTTCCCAAGTACTTTTTCTAGTTCGCGTTCCCTAGTGATTCTTAAGGAGGAATCTTAGAGACAAAAAATCTCATGCACCACTAGCTATCAATTACTGGTGAGTAGGAGAAGAACAGCAGCATTTACACAGTCTGAGCTGTCAAGTTCTCTGACATTAGAATACCACTTACTGCTTTCTTTCTGTTCACCATGCATACACACTGCTTTACTTCAGAAACAGCAGCAGACATGATGTCTACCCATGGTGGTTCGATCTTGGCTGGTTGCCAGGGGCGTACCAAAATGCTCCTTCACTCCTCCTCCTCAGCAGGACATGGGGCAAAATAAGATGGAAAAGTTTACGGCTTGAGGAAAAGACAGGGAAATCGCACATGGACAAAACAGACTTGGGGAAAATTTTGGGGGAAAAAAACACAACTTGGGGGTTGGAACTAGATGATCTTTAAGGTCCCTCCAAATTAAACCATTCTGAAACTCTGTGAAATTAATTCATTACGAATTAAAAATAGAGTAGGATGGTAAGAAACAAAGACAAAAAATAATTAAAGGCCCTTCTTCCCAGCTGAGGGCCGACTTTGCTCCTTTATCCACAGCTCTTCTACCTCTACTTCTCCTGCTCTGATCCACACAGGTAGACGAGGGATAGGGGATTGTGTTCAGTCTATAACAGCTCCTCTCTCCTGCTTTTCTTCCTCGCACTCTTTCCCTCCTCCAGCACTGGGTCACCCCTACAGCACACAGTTGCTCATGAACTCATGCAATGTGTATATTTCCTATTGGCTTCAGTTCTTCACAAGCTGCTCCAGCATGTGTCCCTTCCGTGGGGTGCAGCCCTTCAGGAAGAGGCTGAAGGGCTTGTGTCTCCCCCACAAGCTGCAGCTCCTGTCAGGAAACCTGTACCTCTGTGGGTTCATTTCCTTGATGCCACAAGTCCCAACAAGAGCCAGCTCCAGCACTGGCTCTCCAGGGGCTGCAGCTTGTTTTAGGATATGACAACCTGCTGCATCATCATGTCCTCCCTGGGCTGCAGGTGGATATGTCTTCCACCATGGACCTCCATGGGCTGCAGGGGACTCTCTGCTTCAGCTCTTCCCTGTCCTTAGGGGGCCTTAATGTCTGCAGGCCATTTTTCTCACATTTGTCTCACTCCTCTCTCACACAGTTACCATACACCATTTTTCCCCCTTTTTTTAATATGTTAGAAAATGAGTTCCACCAGCCTGGTTCATGGGTTCAATTGTGTCCTTCAGTGAGTCCATTGGAGTCAGCTGTGTCTGGCATGGATCAGACCCTGGTGTCTTCTCACGGAAACTAACCCTGCAGTGCCCAATACCACCACCACCACAAAAACCTTGCTACTTAAGTCAAATACACAATGTAAATAAATTGGCTGTTTGATAGTTCTTGTGCCTAATCACAGGGCTGTTACAGTAGATATTATGAAAGAGTAGTTCCATTAGCACTCATGGATGCTATCCAGACAAAATTTTCATACACTGTTGAGTTACAAGATTCTTCTGTTCATAACACAAATTTGCATTAGGATTAATATTACCAAATACATTACTTTTTCTTTTAATTCATTTGCATAGAATATATTGTGCAAAGTTGTAAATTTTGTGCTTTAGGTGAATTTATTGGTCAGTTAATGACCTTATCACTAAACACAGTTTTTAACTGAGTTTTGAAATGGCAGCAGTGCACCAAGTTCCTCAAAAATCAATACAATTGGTTTCCATTTACTTCAAAGTACAGAGTTTTACAGTGGATTAAGTTCTTTTAGAGTTGTCGTGGTTTAAACCCAGTCAGGTAGCTTGTTCACTCACTCCCAGTGAGTGGTGCCGAGCTGACAACAATCGAGGTCCGTGTCCGTCTTCCCCCCTGCCTCCCCGCACCGGGGCTCTCCCCTTCCCCGCTCCCGGAGGAACGGGGAGGAGGATCGAGAGAGTGCAACTCCTACGGGTTGAGACAAAAACAGTCCAGCAACAAATCACCACCGCTACTATCAGCTACAACAATGATAAGGGAAAATAACAAGGGAAGAGAATACGATACCACCGGCCAAGAGAAACGAGCTCCACCCGGAAACCCCTGTCCTTCCGGGTCACTCCCAGTTACCCCTCACCCCGGGCATGACGTGCTGTGGTATGGAATACCTCCCCGGCTAGCCCGGGTCAGGCGCCCCGTCTCTGCTTCCTCACAGCCTCCCCTCCTCCCTGGCAGAGCATGAGCCTCACAGAGTCCTTGGTCAGGGTAAACATCACTTAGCAACAACCGAGAACATCGGCTTCACCAACACTGTTCCCAAACCGGAAGTCAAAACACAGCACCGCACCAGTTAACACAAAGGAAAAACATGACTGCTACTGCGGAACCCAGGACAAGAGTAAAGTAAATGTGTGATTCAGTGCAATTTTTTTTTTTAAATTTTCTAAACCTAATATAGATATTCCAATAACATGCCGCTTTTACAAGCCCTTGGAAGGTTTCTGTTCAAAATTCTCTCCAAAATCAAATCAGAATTGTTACAAAGACTACTAAACCTCAAATTTAGACTAAAAGTTTGCAGCGTAAGTAATTTTGAAAATGTTGACTTAGATATGTCCTATATATATTTTTATACACTTGCTATAGATATATTGAACTGCTTAGGTGGTCAAAGTAAATTAAGCAATATAGTTTATACTGCAAATATATATACACACACTACATGTATACCTATCTATACACCCTTTATAGCTCTAGGTATACAGGTAGACATATATACCCTACATACAGATAGCTATAAACCCTATATATAGTGTCTGTGCACCCTGTAATACATAATAGTACTTTGAACACCTAAGGATTTCAATGTATTTGGAATTTTTAGGAATGAAAAATAAGCAAAAAAGAAAGAAACAGCATTATTTGAAATACAGCATGCTTATTTCTATTACATAAGCCAAGAAGAAGCTTTAGTTTCTCATGACAGGTAAGCAACAATTCTGTCACTTTCCATAAAAGGATGACAAGTTTGGTTCAAACTATCTTTCCACATCAGTAAAAATAAGCACAATGAATCAGACAGCCTGGCCTCAATCAACTTTTTTTCACATCTGCAAGAGGATAGTGGAAGCATATTCGTCATAAGACTTTCCATCTCAGGCTCTGTCATGATGTTTCTCTATGGGCTCTTTCTTTGAAAGGTGGAAACTAAAAGAGAAAAAGGCAGTCAATTCCATGTACAGAGCACAAAGAGCACAATAGTTCGTGGCTACATGCTTTGCACTATATTGTATATTTGTACAACTGAAGCATTATGTGATTTCACAGCATCTAGGAGCCAAAGTTGCTGCAGAGAGCGGAAAGAGAGAGGCAAAGACAAAATATTGGGGCATGTTAGATAACACAGCTGTAGGTGTGCCTATCACAGATTTCTAGCTAGGACATGGTGAAACTGTTAGATAGTCATGGTTTAACCCCAGCAAGTAACTGAGCCCCACACAGCTGCTTAGCCACTCCCCCTGAGCGGGATGGGGGAGAGAATCAGAAGGTTGAAAGTGAGAAAAATAATGGGTTGAGTTCAAAAAAGTTTCATAAATACAGCAAAAGCCACACCTGCAAACAAAGCAAAACAAGTAACTTGTGAAGACAAAACACTGAAATAGCAAAAAATCTTCCCCTTCCTTCTTCTTTCCCCAGCTTTTATTGCTAAGCACGGTGCTGTATGGTATGGGATATCCCTTTGGTCATTTGGGGTCAGCTGTCCTTGCTGTGTCCCATGCCAATTTCTTGTGCATCCCCAGCCTACCTGCTGATAGGGAAGAATAAGAAGTAGAAAAGGCCTTGACTCTGTATAAACACTGCTCAGACAAAATGAAAACATCCCTCTTTCCAGACAAATCCAAAACATAACCTCATACTAGCTACTGTGAAGAAAATTAACTCTACCCTAGCCAAAAGCAGCACATGGAAAAATCTCTTGATTAAATCTCTGATTAAATATCATAGATTTCATTATTATCTTTAGGAAATGGCATTATGCTTGTGAATATAGACTTTGGTAATAAATTATTTGGACATTGGAGGTGTCAGAAGTTGAATAGAGAGTGACTGTAAGACCAGGTATTCCCTATTAACTGTAAAGCGAACAGATCTCACGTTTATTCTACAAAATCCTTGTAAAGAGTGAATGTTCCCCTTTCAGTTGATACATGCTGCTCTTAATACGATTAAGTTTGCAAAGCTGTCTCTTACACTTCCCAGAGACTAGTGTAAGGAACTGACTTTCCTTGGGCGGCTTCTCTCTATAGATATTGTGTTATCAAATATACATGCAAAGTCAGTTAGATAAGGAAATCCTCGGAATTTGAAATATGTACAAAAAAAGTGTAATATGTATAGTGGGTAAAAAATCTATTGGAGTGTTTAAGAAAGTTTCAGCCTCTGAATCCAGTTTCCCTGAATCACAAATACAGTACAGCACCTTAAGTTGCCACTGATATCCAAATTCATGAGACAAAAGTACAGAGCTAGAAAATACCTGCACACTGTAAATATTGAACTGGAAAATCCATTTGTTTGTTTATTTTTCTGGACTGTGCTCAAGTCCACTTTCATTAAATGGCATGACATCCTAGAAAGCTTCTGACAGCTAACAAGTGGTGGGAAGGCCTGTGCTTTTTTTTGACAAATGGTCTGGAGCCATTCTTGAAAATTATAAGGCTTTAGAAATCAGTGCAACTAATTGCAACAGGAAGAAAATAATAAATGTTGCTACCCTCCCCCTCTTCCATTTTACACACAATGTCAAGTTAATAAATGAAATGGTTTTCCCTGGGATGGAAAGATAAACGAATAAATAAAAACTTATCACCTCACCATGTTCAAAAAAATAATCATTGCACTTCTATTTGCAGATACTGCTTGTACTGGACCATTTGTAGCATTTCAATAGCTGTATTTTCTTCCAGTAGTGATTGAAGTACTTAAGGATTCACTGGAAATGCTGAGCTACAGGCAAAAGTAATTTTTTTTACATTGTAAGAAAAAACAGCAGGACATATTCCCAACTGGTCTTTTTGTGGATACAACTATAGTTTTGACAATTCTGGTAAATAACATTAAGAAATTAAAACCATCCATAGTAATAATCTTATTCTACCACCTCTCATTTACAAATCAATGCTTTATAAAATTTCATTGAATAACTCTGTGAAATTTGTAGGGTTACTTGATCCTTGTTGTATCATCATTCACATAAGATTAAAAAAAAAACCCACAAAAAAAACAAAAAAAAAGCCCGAGAGTTTTGGTCTCATAAAATACAGCAGATGTTTTATCAATGTGGCTGAAATGACTAGGATGTTACCTAAATTTTAGGATAACCCTAGTGAAACTGGGATTAGAGACATGGGGAGAATGTTGCACGTGAATCACCATTTGAAAATGAAAAGAAGGTGTTAATTTGCACACAAGCTTAAAGTGGCTTAAGCAACTTAAAGCTCTTTCTCTTGCTGATTTACCTCTGCTTTGGCAAAATGTTCTTAAGATGATAGGGACTGACAAATATAGCAGGGGGTAAAACAACCCAAGTAAATGTGCCTTTGTGTTTAGGATTTTTGTAATGTTCAGAAGATTTGACAATGATTTGAAGAGGCAAGAAACCTTTCAGCCTATTTAAAAAAACATTACCATAATCATATATTTCAGCCTCATAAAAAAATCCTATATTTTAATTATAACAATATAAACAGAATTTTATCAGACAAAATGGGTAACAATGGTGATGGCACACTTTAGATTTTACTAATCCAACACTGTTTGTGCTTGTATACTCCCAATATATAATTTATAATTCTACGTCCTTTCTGAGCTATTAATTTATTACTTATGACCAATATCTACCTCTGCCAAGAAAGACATAAGAATAACTGATAATTTTCCAAAAAGAAGGTAACATATTTATTATGCATGAACAGTTGTAGTTTAAAACATTAAAACAAAGCTACTATAAAATGAAATACATATGGAGAAATTTGTGGCTCAATTGAGATAATAAGAAATATACGAAAAGAAGAAATAGACTCGAAATCCTCGTAAGGGTTAAGATAAACCTGGTAAAGAAAAAAAAAACAGAAGAGTTTGTCAAATTAACATTGACAATGGTGTATATTTGCCCAGAGAACAACCATAAATATGATTTCCAAGTGCCATACATTACAAGTTTTGTGAAAGAAATCAATGGGTAAACAAAGTGAGTACCGAAAATTGAGACCATATCTGTCCCTAAGGTATTTTTTTTGGTTACCATATCTTTCCCTAAGTTACCAAATTACATAAGTCTTGAGGATCCAGGTAAAAACCCCATCACTTCATCTCACTGCTTCTGTCTTTCACCTACTGTCTAGGTTCCTTACATGAACCTAGAATGAAGTTTTTGGTAAAAGGATTCCTCTAAACAAGTGTGCCACAGACAGCCCCTTTATTGATCTCTTCATTTAAAAAAAATAGATCAGATTTTTGCTTTAATATTGCCAACATCTAATGCATCTGCACTCCTTTTGCCTTTCCATGCTGCATTCCCCAGGGAAGCATGACACAGCCAGCACCTGCTTAGGGGCTTCTATTCCTCCCTGCCACAGATATACGTGACACGGACCTGTCCAGGCACTGCAGTGTGGATAAGTATTATATGAAGCTTAGATTAAGCAAACAAGGAAAGTGAGTACATGTTACTTCTCATCATTAACAAAGTGTGATTATCTTCCAGCTGTATTTAATTATTACTTCCCCACTACTGAAACATTACATCACAAATACTCTGGGTGAACATAGTAACCTTAATTATCTCACTGTAGTTTGCACAAATAATTTAAACCTTCAATTGTAAAAACACACTTAGATTTTATCCTTGTAGGATAATATTTTTTGCTTCTTTTTATTTGTAATATTAACATTTTGAAGGGGAATAATTCAATTCAGCATCACTGTAAGACAGGTGTTTCATCACAAAAAAATAACCAACCAACCAAAATCCAACCAACCAAAAAAAAAAACCAAACCAAAGCCAAAAAAAACAAAACAAAACCAAACAACAAAAAAACCCCACAAACTAACAACACCAAGAACAAAAACAAAACAAAAAAAACAACCGTAGGGGTAATAAAAAATACAGACAGAAAATACAGTGCAAAAGATTAAAAAAAAACTGGTTTTGTATCAGTGCCTTCTTTACATTTGGCAAGCCACTTCTTCAAGTAATCACTTTTTTCTAACTTCTTAATATGGCATACATATATTTTCCTATCTTTTTTGTATTCCCCCCTGAATTTAGCAGAGAATATTGTATTATCCCTCTACAAGGTCAAAATCCTCTGACCTGACAGGGACCAAAGTTTCATGGCACTACTTAGACACTGTTGAATCATCACCACTGGAATCAGTTTCTCAACATACCAGTTTAAATCACAGCTTTTGTTATCTCTAGCTAACAGAAAATCTGCAGGTATTGCTTGCAGGCTTAAATTTACTATGGAATTTAATAAAATAAATTTTCTAATCTGTGTATACCAATTGCTAGGATTTACTCTTCTCTCTTCTAGATCTTTTCCACTCTCACATCAACCCTTTTTGCTCTACATTAAATGAGCTCATCAAGGTCTTTATCTCTTTCTTGCACTTCCTGCAGGCTTTGCTGTATTATACTGCTTATTTCAGGATCCTATCACTTCTTTAATTCACTTCTTTTTTTGCCTATTATATCACCATTTTCTTGAATTTCACATCCCCATGACCCCATTCTTTCACCTTGTCTTTCCCTATCAGATGTAAATACTCATTTTTGAGAACATGGTGTCTGAACATAACAATTTCTATCAGCTTAAAAGCTTTGGACCCTATGTGACTGCGTCAAATTCTTCTTTGTTTCAGTTAAATGGTCCAAAGATATCTTTAAAGAGCTCTTGTAAGACCTTACTTTTATATATTTTGAGTAGATATTTAGTCTTCTTTTTCCTACTTTTTTCTCTTGTTTAACCTGTAGAGATTTTAACTATGGTTGAAGCGTACCTTTCAATTTTCTTGAAAGTGAAGATAATATATATCAAGGTTTAAAAATGCACATCTTAATGCCAAAAGTGAAATACACACATGTGTAAAACCACATTTTGTCTGACCAGTTTTTCAGCAGAAAATACAATATTAAATGAGATCTCAAGCTTGCAGCTATCTAACATCTTAGACAAGAAAATTATAGAGATTGAAAGTGGAACATTAAAGTCACCTGAATACATACATTTTGTACATGAAGATTCACTGCAGTTCTGATGGAACCCTCTGGTCCTGATTTTAAAATACTGTCTGCAAATGTGTTCTCAGTGGCTTCACTAACACTGTTGTCAGCCAGATGGTTTCTTTACAAAGGTGGATGAATTATTCATGCAGTCTGGCAATTTAGTCTTTTTCTGTTCTTGAACTTCTCATGAAATTGTCTGCGCTTTTTAGGCAGAACCACTCAAACCTCACTGCAGCATGTACTTTCTCCTCCTCATGTAGTCCTTCACTGATGAATACTTAGGCTTGGAGATGTGCTCATTAATTGTACAGATCGAGTGGCAATGTTTCTGTTCTGTGATTTATGTAACTAACCAACACTACACAGGTTTGCACTTCAAAATTAAATGAATAAAAAAACCCTTGCTTTTGGCCAACATGCAATTATTCCAGCTTAAAATTGAATTTAATCAATGTTCACATCTATAAATGCTGAAACATATGTGGAAATTAAATATGAAGAAGTTGTTCCCTTAAAGAAATAGCATAATCCTGCTTCATCCTCTAGCAGTAGCTTTGGAAATCTGCTTTTTCAAGGGAGTTTTCATCAATGAAACACAGAGCCAATGACTTCTGGAAGACAAAACAGATTATTTTTTCCTATAATTTCTTTCAGACTCCTTGTAAGAATGAAAGAAAGGTATTCCTTTTGTCCATCTCCTTTTCAATATTTCAGTTTATTGCTCTTTTTCTATTGTGTCCTGGCTATCAAATGAAAACTGAAATACTCCACAGCAAAGCAGAGGACTTGCCATGCTATCCTAAATCTGATCAGTTGATACCTATCCTCCATCTCTGCTTTTTTTTTTTTCCGTTTTTTTTTCTTTTAGTGTAACAAACCTCATACTGCTTTTCTTGGCAAAAACTTTATGCAGGCATTTGATAGTAATATGAGAAAAAGCAGATTTTTCAGTGGTGAATCTGTATACCTCAGTTGTTTAAATCAACAAACTAATACTCTTTATATTGACTGAGAACCTGGCTCTGTGGTTCTAAATGAGGAGATGAAAATATAATGTCCTGAAGACAAAGCTCCAGGGCACCAGTTTACACCTCCACTCTGCAAAACAGGATACTTCCTTCTTTCAGCGTCTTATCCCTCTTTATGTTTTACATTGTTATTTTTCTGTAACAACTAGATTTCAGTCCTTACCAAACATGAATGGCAGTTTCTTAAATAACCTGTAGCCTCAGACCACCCTGATAGGTGTGATATCTCACATTACTGCAGCAATCAGACTGCAAGTTTTGTCCGTTACACAAAAATACAAGGATTTGACATTTAAAAGCTAAGTTGCCATGAGATTTGGTTTTCATTTATCTGAATTAGTAAAGCCCATTTAGAATTATGTTTCCACGCAAATAACACTTTTAATCACCAATCTTTATTGCAACCCATAAACACACATTTTTAAATTATTTAATAAAAATCATATGCCCCTTCATTGGCTGCATATTTGGTGGAGACTGCATATGGAATTTCATGAGCTTTTATTCAAATAGCTAAGCAATCCTGCTTGTTTAAAAAAAAGTCAGAAATGGTTTTAAATACTTCTCCATTTATGAACACAAGCAGTAACTAATATTCATCAATGTCAATAACAAGTTTGAGTGTTCTAATTATAAATTAAACACTCTATGAATACTAGCAATTAGCAAATTTTGAGTGTATTCTAATATCAGTACAAAACAAATAAAGACACAACTAAATGATCAGAGAGTAAACATCACTTTTCAGTAATATAAATAATATAAATCCACAAATTTTGGAAAAAATCTCTTGATTAGTTCAAGGGTAGTTTAGCGAAGACTAACCCGAAGTTTAGGAAAGGAATAAGGAGAAGGGAGGAAAGCATTACACGAATTATAACTGAAAAATGTTTCATGAGTAATTTTTATACTTTTTTATACTTTAAACAAATTTTTATATATTTGTTTTAAGAAGCTGTTTTTCCTCCACTGATGTATTTTCTCATTTTGGGTACGCAACATTATTACCAGCTGTATTATCTTCGAGTTTATCAAAAACAGCCTTAAATCAATTATTGTATAATATGCTACCATACAAAGTATCACAGTATCACAGTATGCTAGAGATTGGAAGGGACCTCAAAAGATCATCTAGTCCAATCCCCCTGCCGGAGCAGGAACACCTAGATAATGTTACACAGGAACGTGTCCAGGCGGGTTTTGAATGTCTCCGGGGAAGGAGACTCCACAACCTCCCTGGGCAGCCTGTTCCAGTGTTCTGTCACCCTCACTAAGAAGTTTCTTCTCAAGTTTAAGTGGAACCTCTTGTGTTCCAGTTTGTACCCATTACCCCTTGTCCTATCATTGCTTGCCACTGAGTAGAGCCTGGCTCCATCCTCGTGACACTCCCCCTTTATATATTTATAGACACTTATAAGGTCACCCCTCAGTCTCCTCTTCTCTAAACTATAGAGACCCAGCTCCCTCAGTCTTTCCTCATAAGGGAGATGCTCCACTCCCTTAATCATCTTCGTTGCCCTGCGCTGGACTCCCTCCAGCAGGTCCCTGTCCTTCTTGAACTGAGGGGCCCAGAACTGGACACAATATTCCAGATGCGGTCTCACCAGTACTTGGTTTTCTTCTTAAAGTTCTTTGACTTAACCACTCCAAGGGCTAAATGACTTTGGGGCTGCAAGATAAGAGTTCAGTCCCAGAACAAATCCAAGAAAGCTAAGTCAGACACTTGGATGGCCAATACAGAACAGGGAAGAGTAATGACCTTCAGTGTGGAAATATAAACACAGATTCTACTGCATGGGAGTTCATGAAAGCTGTAAACTGATACTGTGTCTCACATTATTTTCAGGCAAACTGCTTCGTACAAGTGGGGAGGTTCAAACAAAAAGCAACAGGGAAGAAAGGTCTCACTGTTCTCTGTACAAAATATATTCTGGAAAAAAATAAAGATCATTTGCGTAAGAAGAGATCTTCAAATTGTGTTTCTTGCTCCAGGGGAGGGAAGGGGAGAGGAGTGGAGGAGAAAAGGAGGAAGACCTCCAAAGATCATTTAATCCAGTTGCCTCACCACTTAAGGATTTGCCAAAATTAAAGCATGGTATTAACGTCATTATCCACATGCCTCTTTTTAAGGCACTGACACACATGTCATCAACCACCAGTGTCATCAACCACCTGCTCCAGTATTTGACCACCCTCTCAGTAAAGAAATACTGCAGCTTTGAACTATTCTTACACAGCCCAGAAACTCAGCCATGTTCTGGGCTGTATTAAAAGATGTGCAGCAAAAAGGTTGAGGGAGGTGATTCTCCCCACCTGCTCTACTCTAGTAAGACTCCACCTGAAGGCCTGCATCCAGCTCTGGGGCTCCCAACACCTGTTAAAGCAAGTCCAGAGGAAGCCACAGAGATGATGAGAGGTCTAGGGCACCTCTCCTATGAAGGCAGGCTGAGAGAGAGTTGCACTTGTTCAGCCTGGAGAAGAGAAGGCTCAAAGGAGACCTTAGAGCCTGCCAGTATCTAAAAGGGGGTCTTCAAGAAAGCTGGAGAGGGACTTTTTATAAGGATGTGTACTTATAGGACAAGGAGCAATGGCTTTAAAATGAAAGAGGGTAGATTTACATTAGAATTTAGGAAAAAATTCTTTACAGTGAGGGTGGTGAGGCACTGGCACAGGTTGCCCAGAGAAGCTGTGGCTGCCTCACCCCTGGCCAGGTTGGATGGGGCATTGAGGAACATGGTCTAGTGGAAGGTGTCCCTGGCCATGGCAGGGTTTGTGGAACTAGGTGATCTTTAAAGTCCCTTCCAACCCTAACCATTCTATGACTCTATCCCATCACTGCATTCCAGGAAGAAGAGGTCAGTATCTCTGTCTCCACTTCGCCTTCTCAGGAATCTTTGAGGAGCAATGGAGCTTCCTCTCAGACTCCTTCTCTTCAGAATGGACAAACCCAGAGCCCTCAGCTTCTCCTCACAGCACATGCCTCCCAGCCCTGTCACAGCTTTTTTGGCCTCCTCTGATTCCATTTCAGTACTTTAACATCATTCTCAAAGTGGGGCCCAGAACTGCAAACAGTACTCAAGATGAAGCTGCGCCAACACTGACTATAGCAGATAATCACCCCTTTCGACTGGCTGGTCATGCTGTGTTTGATGCACCCCAGGATGTGGTTTGCCCACCTGCATGCCAGGGCACACGGCTGACTCACATTGAGTCACACCAGCCAGTATCTCTAGGTCCCTTTCTGCTGGGTAGCTCTCCAGCCACTCCTCTCCCAGTTCACAGTTGTGTTCAGTATTCCTCTATTCCAGGGGCAGAATCCAGCATTTCTTCGTGTTAGATTTCATCCTATTAATGTTTGTCTGATGCTCTAATCTATCTAGATCCCTCTGCAAGGCTCTTGTCCCTTGAGACAGTTAAGTACCTCACAGTTCAGTATTGTCAACAAGTGAAGATACATGACAATTTCATATCTTCTATGTGCTTTCAAATCCAGAAGCTGGAACTTATTAGTGGAGCAGGTGAATTACCAGGGAATTATGTAAGCTTTGTTTGTTTATCGAATATAAAAAGTGTATTTTATAGGCCCTTGTCTGAAAGCCAAATATTTTTTAATGTGAGCTGTTAAGACTGCTCAGTACTTAATATATCTTCAGAAAAGAATAGTTATCCCAGAGTCTGTTTAATGTTTTCTTATATACTATGCCTACCCCACTGGTCTCAGTGTGGAATAGTCTAAGATCTGCACTAATACATTGTACTTGTAAAAGGTTCAGAACATACATTATTGACCATATGCAACATATATAATCTTTTACAAGTAGGAATTTGCAGCAAAGATATTTCAGAAAACTGAATGAGAAACAAGAATGGAAACATTCATTTTGAAGCCTGCTGACAGAACATGTAAGATTCTCCATATCAACTCTATGCATGACCAATGATTGTAGCATCCCAAAATTTTTCTTTTGCATCACTGAGAGCTTATACGCAGCTTATATGACATATTCACAAACCTCCCAAAGGAGGTGGAAATTTTATTCTGAACACCTTATTACTCTGCTTTTCTTTCTCTCTCCCACAAACATCGAAGAAAACTGCCAACAGACAGCAGTCAGTGGAGATATTTAAAGTTAGCCTATAGACATGGCACTATTCATTAGCTTTAGTTTCAAGATAATGAACTAAACTCTTCCATGTTGCAAAAAGGTAGGCCAATTAGAGTTCCCTTCTTTTTGAACTGATTCTACAATTTAATGGGGACATGAAACTTCATTACCAATAATGGGAGTTCTGTGAATGCACTGGGGGGAAAATAAAGTCCTCTAGAGTTTTTTCTCTTCAACAGCATGAAACAAATGGAGAATGATACTAATCTCCAAGAAGTAATGCAATCTGCAGTATCCTGAATGAGAACAAAATCTAAGAAGTGTTAGGGTACAGGGCGTAAAATTAAGGAGATGAAAATCACACAAGTCTAAACAAAACAATCAAGATCAGCTCAACTAGCAGTAATGTGGGTGAGTTGGTCCAGACCACTCAGGGACTGAATACCTATAAAAGACATAAAGTAAGCAGAGGCATTAAAAATGTTTTAAGATGAAATTAAAGAAAAAACTGTAAATAACATGCTTGTCAATGGGCTGAAAATCAGTGATTCATAAAGCACCTGGGGATATGCAGAAAGAGCAATTACATCTGCACAGTGTAGACATTAACTTAAAAAAAAACAAAACAAAACAAAACAAAAATAACCCACACTTGCAGTAATACTTTAATGTAATTTTAGTTACAGTAGCTGTGTTGCTAAGATTTACCTTGATTGACTGAGGTATTAATGAGCTTCCATCTTATAGACCTAAACCTACCCCATTTAGTTGGCTCATACTACACCCAATTCCAGTAAGTAGTACTCTAACTTGCAACTCAAATGGATATAAAAAAATAGCATTCATGTTCCATATCATGTTCCATTTTTTGCATTTGATTCTCTATGCTTACATTATGGTAAATAAGCAACTTGAAAAAAAGCTATTCCCTGTGTGTGTTTTTGAGGGTGAAAAAGTCTCTGGGCCTAGGTACCCTCCCATGACAGTATATTTGCCAATTTAAGCTCATAAGACATAGATGAATCTAGTAAGAAAATATTGAATTAAGGACTCCAAGGGTCAACATAAGCATACGTTACGTCAGTTCTTGCTAACACAAGTAAATCAGGAGAATTAATATACATGCAGAAATAAATTTCTGAGATGCTATTTTTACGATGGGAACTCAACATCTACGGGGATTCTGTAGAGTTTCTCTGCTTATCCCATTGGGAACTCATGAATTCAAAAATTAATTTAGCTGCATTTTATTTTAATTTTTCTCAAACAAATCCAAAGAAGTCTACAGTCAATCAGTGCATAAAATGTATCATGTACTGCATTCTCATTTCATTTGCACAGTTTTTCTTGAATTACAGTTATGAGGAAAAGTTTTATAACCTAAACATCAATTCTTTGGGCCTCAAATAAAATACTTAATTCTACAGTGCGTATTCTAAACTTTTAAATGTATTTCTATAATGATTTTCCATTTTGATATATTTCTTATAGATTTTAAATTTAAGAGAGTTTTGGTTGAAATAGCAATACTAAATAATTTGTCTTTTGTGTATATTAGATATGTTTTTGTAGAGGCATGTTTTATTTTCCCCATCATTTTGGTTGGTTATGATCCTTTCCAAAATAATTGATTTGTATTTAGTGTTGGTAATGGTGTTTGTACAGTATTTCCTTTGCTAAATGGTTATTGTTACTGCAATAGTTAAATAGTTATGGCCTCTCTTGAAATATACAGAAAATATGGATTATAAAGGCTACTTCCGTACTTTTTGTTCTTTTAAAGAAACTCATACACAAAAAAAAAAAAAAACAAAAAGCAAAAAACTTTTTTTTTCCTTAAAACCTGGCATATATTCTTTCCCATAAATCACATGCATGTACAAACATATATTCAAAATGTATACCATATACAAATTGCCTGTATTTCTACTTGTAGGAGATATCTGCATTTATAGAATATACCTGCATTTTTAGAATATGCATGTTTCTGTCCTTTATGACATGCAGTTTAGAACTCGATTTTTTCTATTATTTAACCCCTTTATGAGACATAAAAACCATGGTGAACTAAGTGTATTTAAAGGACCCTTTCCTATAAACACAGCTGATACAAATTTTGGAATTGCTATTAAGAACTCCAGACCAAGAAACTTTTTTCATTATAGAAGTGGTAAATGCACTCAAAAAGATACTGTAAATTTACTTAAACTCCTTTAACTCTATTTTCAAAGACAGTGTGTAAGATCAAGATGAGCTAGCTGACATTTACAGCTAGCTCATCTGCCATGCAAAACCCCATGATGTTGGATTAGAAAAATGAACATACACAGAAAAAAAAAGGAAAAGAACACAGAATGAAAAAAATAAGGCAGCTTTAGAAGTAGCATGCAAAACATTACTTTCTGAAAACAATTTTAGAAATTCTATGAAAGGTAACTATGACTCAGAAAGTACAGAAAGCACAATCTAATGCACATTTCTGAAAAGGCTATGGAATACCATCTGAAGGTATGACGAAAGAGACACTGAAAAGAATATCTCAAGAAGAAAGATCAAATTCTGTGCTTGTTAGCCAAAATTCTCACAGAAAGAAAAGAAAAAGGGAAAAAGAAAAGCTGAAGTTTTTATCTATAACAGAAACACCAGGCAAGAATTGTTTTAAAGAAACTGAAGAGTGTGTTATTAAAAGGGAAAATAAATGAACTCTGTGTGTATTATATGTCTCTCTTCTTTTAATATCCTTTTCTCCATTTATTCTTCAGAACCTTTCTGCAACTTACGTACTGTTACCTCCTTAAAAGTTTCACACAGCTGCTCCTAAAGAACTGACATAATATTCAATTACAAAGAATGTCAAAGGAAGATTGAGCCAAATTGTTTAACATTCTAAGTTTAAGAGAAAAAAATTAAAACATATCTTCCTGCCAGAAGTATGCCATATTCCAAATGATGCATGAAAAACATCTGTCAGGGTAGTTGAAAAGTGAGGCTGTGGACAATAAGTTTAAGTACTTCATCACAAACAGGAAATTTGCCTGTGGCTCCCCATATAAAGAAATAAGTTGAGCAATCTCACTAACCCAGCTCTCTTCACAGCGAGGGTTCACAGGACCCACATGGATGTTTCTTCACAAGTTATTGCCCCAGAAAACTTATACTTTTCATTCATGAGTTCCTCTGTAGAAACATAACTACACATTCCTGCAGCTCTCAAATTTTGCTCTGAAGCACATCATGTCCCACTTTCCTTAAGTTCTTAATAACCATATAAAACATAACTTCATTGGAGATGTATCACTACATTCATGCACTCTCTCATCAACCAGTTTCACGTTTCATAAAAATATTAAGATTAGAATGCAAAACTTTCCAGATAACAGAACTGTGAGCCATCAAAATTATATTTACCCCCAAACTCAGACCTTGATGCACTAAATCCATTAACCAATGTCAGGCAATGTACCTTGTCCTGAAGCACACCAGGCTTGTGTGGACCATGTTTGGGAACCAATTAGCAAACCTAACATTTTCACATAGAGTTTAAATGTTAAGTAGACTTCCCCCCTCCCCCCCAAAAAAAAACAACCGACCAAAGAAACAAAATTTATCATCTGCAAATGCAGGATTTAAATGATAAACCCATTTAACTGAATGACTGAATTCTGGGCAGTTTCAGTGGGACTGCTCCAAACTGGTATTTGTGAAAGGTTACCAAAGTTTCCTGTTTCAGAGAGAAGATTGGTTAGCAGCAGCTGCAGATGAAGGGCAGATAGATTTGAAACACTGATCAAAATAGATTCCACAGCCTTCCTCTCTGTCATTTGGAAAGGAAACGTTACATGATCCCTCTAAAATAGTCTGTTATTGTACTATGCAGTTAAGATTTTGGCCTTCTTATTCTGCTCTATTTGAAAGCAGGGACCTCAGCAGTCACATTAAACAAACACTTCCCAAAATTTCAGACCAAACAGAGCATGCTTTGCCCCAGAGCTGCCTAATTCCATTAAAAGAATTGGAATCCCAATGATCTTTGCCTCTTGCCTCCACAAAAGAGATGACTTAGCCCTAAACATCCTGAGTTTTATAAAATGGATTGCCTGTTTTACCAGATGAGCACTGCTTTTTTAACCTAATCAAACACCCTCAAGAGGGATATTACCAGTGTCTCTAAACACAGCAGTGGAACAGGCATAGAAAGTATAACTAAAGGAAGACTCTATATAACCTAAAGAATTACACTGGTTTAAGAAATTAAACAAGCTGGAAAAGGTAACTGAAACAAGTTCTTCAGAAAACACAGGCAAGTAAACCAATGGACTTGAAGTGGCAAATTGATGAATCTGACTATAGGAAACTTTTGCCAAGAAAATACAAAACTAACTTCAGTGGCCTAGCAACATGCCCTTTCACTTTCATGTCCAATATTTCTATTTTCTTAAAAAAAACTTTTAATGATTACTAATTAAACACTGGCATCTCCATATGTTCAACATCCAAATGAATACCCAGTTAAGTTTGTTAGACTCCTAGTTTGAGGAATATCCACATAAGAGAATTATATAAACATTATAGGTGAAAAAAATAGCAGTGGGTTTTGAGTTTATGAAGGAATTGTCGGTACTTCAAGGTCATGTCCATAACAGAGGCTCTATATCATTTCTCAGAAGCAGCAAGTCAGCTGATGTAATAACATTACTAGTATTTGATTCTCTTCTTGTAATTCATCTGCCATGAAATCAGCATCTTCTGATTTATGGTGATACTAAATAACTGTATTATACACATTGACCTAGTTGCTCTGTCACAAAGCAACAAAGCTGGATTATTTGCAATGAGTACTTTGGGAAACACAGACAGGTAGTTAACTCCCTAAAGAAGCATATGTACGTATAAGTCTAATTTTTGTGAGGGTCAAGTTGAATAATTCTCCTTTGGGCAATTACTGAATTATTTGTTTGTGTTTCTTTTCTGCTAGGACTTCCTATTGCACCATCCACTTATAGCCCTTATAAAATTATGTACTTATATATATAACATTTGTAAATCTATAGGTTAATCCCAGGTTATAATTTGGGGTTAGAATAAACCTGAACATCTTCTGGGAGTATTGTAGGTTGTGGAGTGGGAAAGGGAGTAGACAGCTGCTATATGATTATGTTGACTCAGAACTCATGCACATAGGTATTGTTTCTCAGAATCAAGATGTTTTTTTCCCCAAAATAAATGGCCACCTACAAGATGGCCTCCTGTATGAGAGTAAATAAATAAATAAATAAAACAATTAAAATAAAAAAAAAAAAAAAGACAAATCTGAACCTTAGAGGCTAGGCAGATGTTGCAACTTAGCTCCAGATGAAAGTTCTTTTCTTGTGTAGCTATTGTCAATCATGGTGCAAGCAAAGCTGGGATTCTGAAAAATAATGTTAAACTCACTGAAAGAAAAAAATTTGCTTATTGTTTACAGAAAATTACACTAAAACAATATTTGGGCTGATAAATATGTGGTTAATGGGTATGAAGTCTTCCACACATCAAAGTATGAAGCTTAAGAATGCAAGAACACTGGACATAAATGCTGTCCTCAGAAGTATGCTGGTGGCCTGAATGAAGAGGAAGAAAAACCATAGTAGAAAGTCATATATCACAGTGTCCTGGGTTCAGCAGTAGCAATCATTTTTCTCCTCTTTAGTAGCTGGTGCAGTGCTGTGTTTTGACTTTCAGCTCGGGAACAGAGCTGGTAACAATGATGTTTTGGTTTGGCCAAGGACTTTGTGAGCCTCATGCTCTGCCAGGGAGGAGGGGAAGCCAGGAGGAAGCAGAGACAGGACACCTGACCCAAACTGACCCAAGAGGTATTCCATACCACAGCACGTCATGCCCAGGATGTAGAACTGGAGGCAGTTAGCTGGAAGGGGCTGGGAGACTGCAGGGTTGGAGGAGGTATCGGTCAGAGCTTGGTCAGGATGGGGGGGGCAAGTTATCGGTCAGCTGGTGGTGAGATGTTGTATTCTCTTCCCTTGTTATTTCCTTTATCATTATCATTATTGGTGGTAGCAGTAGTGATTTGTGTTATACCTTAGTTACTAAACTGTTCTTATCTCAACCCGCGGGAATTGCATTCTTTTCGATTCTCTTCTCCATCCCTTCGGGAGGAGGGGGAGGGCAAGAAGAGGGGGGGACAGTGAGTGAAGGAGCTCTGCCTGGTTTTAAACCATGACACACAGATATCTGCAGTCTTTATATTTGAATCATTGTCATGATTCACTCCCAGCTGCAGAAGAGAAACATGATAATGGTATGGTAGCAAACATTATATTCTTCTCATCGAGAAGAAATTAAATGACATTTAAACTGATTGAAAATCTTCAGTCTAAAAAAATTCTATCTAGACATACTGAATTCCTGTTGGTTTACCTTTGTATTTTGTTTATTCATTTGACTGAGATCTGGATGTCTGCTCATGTTTTTTAAAAAACTTATTATTTCTCTGTAAACTCATAAGTGTATCTTTCAAATCATGGGATAAGTACAGTTTCAATGCTAAATGTATTTTCTTTTTGCAAAATAAATACTTATTAACAGTTTATTTTGTTTGCAGAACTGAAATTAATATCTGCTTCTAGAATTACTTGAAAATAATAATTGATATCCTTTGACAGTGTTGAGCAATGCCTTAATAGATTCCAAGAGACTTCACAGATGAAAACATTACTTGTCTGGAAAAGAATAAATAAACAGACTGACATTGTTTATCCAATATGCACCGTTTTATAACATTTTTTATGAGAAGAAAGTAATTACACTGAAGAGAATAGAGGAATGAAACATTGAGTTACAATCTTAAAGGTATTGTATGCATGTAACAAAACCTAAGAGTTAAATAGTAATTCCAATGTCATCTCTTAATGTCATAACTCCCATTTCTAAATCTATGACAAAAAGAATTTATTTTTAAAAACTAATATCTTATATGAAAAAAATGGATTAAAGGAAAATAGGAGGTTATGCTCATGTAGCTATTGTACCAATGCTCTTGGTTTCAAAGTTTAAAATGCTCTCTGGCCATAAACCGAAGATCTCAGAAATCTTTATATCTAAGTAGACTATCTTCCAAATTTGTTTAAAAGGAAAGAAAGAAGGAAGGATAAAAAGCTGCCTGTTCCAGGGGTCAAAATTAAAGCAATTTTGTAGAACTTTTCATGCTGTGAAATGCAATCTTAACTTGCATGTCATAGTTTTCTTTTTTTTTTTCATGCTGAAATGCAATCTTAACTTTGAATTTCCAATATGTATAGAAGCATGTATATGGATACATACATAGCTCAATATACATGTGCAAATATCTTCCTTACTGTAAATTAAATGTTTCTTTCCTTTCCATTTTATCTTTGGATTAGTGTTGGTACTTCTTTGGATAACAAAACATCATTAATGAAAAATTACTATGGAGTATGAAATATTAGCTGATTATGTTTATTCATACATTTTCATCCTCAAATTGAGACAATTAGATAATCTTGTATGTGCATGTTAACTTTGATTGAAATGAGCCAGTTCATTCCTTAGTGACTGATGGGGGACTGACAGTGTGATAAAAAAGCCTTATTTCCCCAAGAAACTATAGAAAAAACCATCCATGAGCCTGTCAAACATATATCATAAAATTGATCCCCAAATCTGAAAATACATATTTTAATAAAGATCAGATAGAGTTTTTGAACTGCCTTCTGATTTTGAGACTTCTGTCTCACTCTGAATACATCTAAGTAGAAAACAAATTTAGGATGAGCAGACTGACCCTGTGTTCACAGGGAAGAGGGGGTAGGAAAACACTTTTTCATTCTTTTTCCTCATTTCATCCAAAAACTCTTGAGGGGAGGGATGGGACAAAAGAGCTCTGGCTGCTTGCTGCAGCAGCTCTCATTAAATGCTTCTCTTGAGAAAGCTGGAAAAAGGCAGGTAAGCAACCAAAGGAACCCGGCAAGCTGTTGCTCTCCTTCTGTCAAGGGCCTGCTTCCTTGGGGTAGTTCCTGCAGAAACTGTGGTGCATTTGAGGCAGGCAGTCTGCGTGAAGACTGGGGCTGGTGTTTGTCTGCCCACCTCTTAAAAGCTGCAATATGGGTGTCTTCACCTAGAGGTGTTCAAAAACCATGTCAACGAGGCCCTTAGTAACACGGTTTAGTGGTGGACTTGTCAGGGCTGAGGTGATGGTTGGACTTGATGATCTTGAATGTCTTTTCCAACCTAGATGATTCTATGATTCTATGATTATCATAGGGACACCTCCCACTAAACCATATCACCCAAGGCCTTGTCCAACCTGGTCTTGAACACTGCCAGGCATGGAGCATTCACAACCTCCCTGGGCAACCTATTCCAGTGCCTCACCACCCTCACAGTAAAGAGCTTCTTCCTTATATCCCATCTAAACTTCCCCTGTTTAAGTTTTAACCCGTTACCCCTTGTCCTATCACTACAGTCTCTAATGAAGAGTCCCTCCCCAGCATCCCTATAGGCCCCCTTCAGATACTGGAAGGCTGCTAGGAGGTCTCCACGCAGCCTTCTCTTCTCCACGCTGAACAGCCCTGACTTTCTCAGCCTCTCTTCATACGGGAGGTGCTCCAGTCCCCTCATCATCCTCGTGGCCCTTCTCTGGACTTGTTCCATGTCCTTTTTATGTTGAGGACGCCAGAACTGCACACAATACTTCAACTGAGGTCTAACAAGAGCAGAGTAAAGGGGCAGGATCACCTCCTCCAACCTGCTGGTCACGATCTTTTTGATGCAGCCCAGGATACGGATGGCTTTCTGGACTGCAAGCGCACACTGCCAGCTCATGTTCATTTTCTCATCAACCAACACCCCCAAGTCCTTCTCCGCAGGGCTGCTCTGAATCTCTTCTCTGCCCAACCTGTAGCTGTGCCTGGGATTGCTCCGACCCAGGTGTAGGACCTTGCATTTGACATGGTTAAACTTCATGAGGCTGGCATCAGCCCACCTCACAAGCATGTCAAGGTCCCTCTGGATGGCATTCCTTCCCTCCAGCATATCAACTGAACCACACAGCTTGGTGTCATCAGCAAACTTGCTGAGGGCGCACTCAATCCCACTGCCCATGTCACCGACAAAGATGTTGAACAGGAGCAATCCCAACAGATCCCTGAGGGACACCGCTTGTTACTGGTCTCCAGCTGGACATTGAGCCATTGACCACAACTCTTTGCATACGGCCATCCAGCCAGCTCTTTATCCACTGAGTGCTCCACCCATCAAATTGATGTCTCTCCAATTCAGAGAAAAGGATGTCGTGGGGGACAGTGTTGAATGCTTTGCACAAGTCCAAGTAGATGACATCAACTGCTCTACCCCTGTCCATCAGATCTGTAGACCCATCATGGATGGCCACCAAATTGGTCAGGCAGGATTTCCCCTTAGTGAAGCCATGCTGGCTGTCACCAAGCACCTTGTTGTTTTTCATGTGCCTTAGCATGCCTTCCAGGAGAATCTGCTCCAAGATTTTGGCAGGCACAGAGGTGAGACTGACAGGTCTGTAGTTCCCTGGGTCATCCATTTTCCCCTTCTTGAAAATGCGGGTTATATTTCCCTTTTTCCAATCATTGGGAACTTCATCTGACTGCCACAAATTTTCAAATATGATGGCCAGTGGCTTAGCAACTTCATTTGCCAGCTCATTCAGGACCTGCAGATGGATTTCATTCAGGACCCATGGACTTGTGCACATTCAGATTTTTAAGATGGTCTCGAACCAGATACTCTCCTACAGTGGGCACAAGGTCTTCATTTTCACAATCCCTGCATCTGCCTTCCAAGACCTGGGTGGTTTGGTCAGAGCCTTTGCCAACGAAGACCGAGGCAAAGAAGTCATTCAGAACCTCAGCCTTCTCCATATCCTGTGTAGCCAGTTCTGCCGAGAGCTTCCTGGGGGGGCCTACATTCTCCCTAGTCTGTTTTTCATTTGCAATGTACCTGTAGTATCCCTTCCTGTTGTTCTTAATATCCGTAGCCAAGTTTAATTCTAACTGGGCCTTAGCTTTCCTAACCTGGTCCCTAGCTTCCTGGACAACATCCCTGTACTCTTCCCAGGCTGCCTGTCCTTGCTTCCACCTTTTATAAGCCTCTTTTTTCATTTGAATTTTCCTCAGGAGCTACTTATCCATCCAAGGAGGTCTCCTGGCCCTCCTGCTGCACTTCTTTCTAGTTGGGATACAAGACTCCTGAGCTTGTAGCAGGTGATCCTTGAATATCAACCAAGAATCTTGGGCCCCCCTGCTCTCTAGGGCTATATCCTATGAAACCTTCCTAAGCAGGTTCCTGAAGAGGCCAAAGTCTGCTCTTTTGAAGTCCAGGCAGTGAGCTTGCTGCACGCTCTTCTCACTGTCCTGAGGATCTCAAATTCAACCATCTCGTGATCGCTGCAACCGAGGCTGCCCTGGAGAGTCACATTTCCAATGAGCCCTTCCCTGTTGGTGAGCACGAGGTCAAGCATGGCACCTCTCCTTGTTGGCTCCTCTATTACTTGCAGAAGGAAGTTGTCTTCCACACAATCGAGGAACCTCCTGGATTGCTTGTGCCGAGCCGTACCGTCCTTCCAACAGATGTCAGGGTGGTTGAAGTCCCCCATGAGAACAAGGGCCAGCGAGTGTGAGGCTTTCCCTATCTGTCTATAGAGTGCTTCATCCGCAGGTTCTCCTTGATCAGGCGGTCTGTAACAGATGCCTGCAGTAATGTCTCCCATAGCTATATTCCCTTTAACCCTGACCCACAAACTGTCTGTTGACTGCTCACCTGTCCCCAGACAGAGTTCCATACTCTCCAGCCTATCCCTAACATAAAACAACACATAATCTAATTATATATCTATTGAATATCCGATGCACAGCATTTGTATAAGTGTGTATTACATGGTACAGAGCTATGTGCAGAAGGATGTGAACTAGTTCTAATTTTTAAAGCTATATCATTCTCTTCTCCAGGCTACATAGCCCCAATTTTCTCATCCTGTCTTCATATGGGAGGTGCTCCAGCCCCTTCATCATCCTTGTGGCCCTCCTCTGGACTTGCTTCAACAGTTCCATGTCCTTCTTGTGTAGGGAACACCAGAACTGCACACGGTATTCCAAGTGGGGTCTCATGGGAGCAGAATCAAGGGGCAGAATCACCTCCTTTGACCTGGTGGTGATGCTTTTTTTGATGTAGCTCAGTATAGGGCTGGTTTAAGGGCTGCAAGGGCACACTGAAGCTGGCTCATGTTCAGTTTCTCATTTACCAATACCCCCAAGTCCTTCTCTGCAAGTTTTTTTTGTGATTTACAAATTTTGTTATGCAACATGATTTTCCTACTGTATTCTGTGTTCAACATCTAAAAAGATAAAATTGGCTAACACTGCCAAATTTATGTTGCACTTTAGTTCCATTCCTAAATAAGTTTTTGTCTGGGGTAACGACTTGTATTTGAAATTAAAACATGCCTATTTTAATTTAGATTTTAGTGGGGTAAAATCCCTGATCTCTCTTCAGTGTATCTCTATTTTTCTGTGCTAGAGAGGAACCATACATTTCCACATGTTTTCTTAGCAGGTGATGGGAGAAAGTTGTTACAATCAACATAGCACACTGTCTTCTTTCCATCAAAGAAAAGCTCAGAACAGGATGGAGCATAGAAGGAGATGGAGAGTCAACAAATATTTCTGCTGTGAATGACAAATGGGAGAAACTTCAGAGATAAGGAAGGAGGCACAGGTGCAACTATATCTTACGGTATCTAGAGTTGATAATTCAGAAGATCAGAATTGTAGAAGTGGTAGATTGCTTTAGGTTTTCTTGTTCCTTCAGCACTGACATATTTTTTTTTATGTCAATTCAGTAGCAATTGGTTTGGGTTAATATATGTTCATTTAATAGGATGATTACTTCTTTATTTGACTTCAGAAATTTAAGATAAAATCAATGAGATTTTAATCAAGACTTAAAGAACAGCTTATTCAGCTACTGTGAATCAGATTAATATAAAAATTATTTTAAAATATGGATTGTCTGAATTTTACACCGGTGTTTTTTAATACGTCCTTACGCTTTTCATTTTCATGGCTTCTGAAGTCAAAACATATTTCTTAGGTGCCTTAATGTCCCTGCTGCGAGAAAGAGAAATATATTTTAAGAGATTGTACCCAGACTAAGACAAAAGTGGATTTACTGTTTTCTGTCCTGAGCAGAGCTGACTATTACTGGTGGGCTTTTTTGGTGTTTTTTTTTTTTGTTTTTTTTTTTGCCATAATTCACGAGGAATGAAATGGAAAGAAGCTAAATCTGAGGTCCATACCTATCATAAAGCAAATATTTTCCTAAAATTATAAACTTTCCTATAGGATTTAGAAGACAGCAGAGTAGTTTGTATTTATACAGCTGACCCCATCCAAGCAGCCATGTGTTCATGCTAAACTTGTATTCCCCAGAACAAGGAAAGGCACGACTAGAGCACCAAGGAAATATTTTACAGCACCTTAAGTTGTATTTGTCAGAAGGACCTTGAAGCAAAGGAATAAGTGAAGAAGAATTAACAGGAAAAATCATTGGGGAAAAAAATAATGTAAATTTTATATGTATCTTGATTTGAAGCATCCTGGCAAGGTAATGTGCAGCATTTCTCCGAGAGCCCAGCAGTGTGCTGAGTGCATATGTAATAGGGTAAAAAGGCTAAAGCATTTTTTATATAATTTTTATAGTATACTGGTGACAAATGAGAAGAATGTTAATTTCTCAGTAGAAAACAGTATTTTGTGAAAGATGATAAATACAACACAGGAAGTTTTTTCTGGCCGTTTTCAAACACCACACACCAAGACAGCAGGAAATTCTGATAAGTTTCTTTGAATGAATATATATCTCCTTTAGCTATATTTTCCTTACAGAGCTAGGAGAAGATAGAACAGGTACAAGAAATGTTTCTTAAAACAAGATCTGGTCAAGGTGTTTGGATCAAATTATTTTCCAAACCATTTAACTTGTGTAACCAACATTTATTAACATGGCACCAATCCTATCAAATCTGTAGAAATGATAAACACTTCTTAAAAACTGGTCTAAATACTGCTTTTTAAACATTGTCCTTAAATATTTTTGTGGTTTCTTTTTCAAACATGTCAGTAAAAACTTGCCAAGACACTCTCTACAAGACCATACCATAAAGATGAATTTTAATCTATAAAAATCTATAGCTAAAAAGTCAAACCAACTGGATTTAGTTTCTACCACTAGATACTAAATTTTGTCATGATAAAATGAAGAACATTGAGAGCACATATGTCCTGGGTTCCGCAGTAGCAGTCATGTTTTTCCTTTGTGTTAACTGGTGCAGTGCTGTGTTTTGACTTCCAGTTTGAGAACAGTGTTGGTGAAGCCGATGTTTTCGGTTGTTGCTAAGTGATGTTTACCCTGACCAAGGACTCTGTGAGGCTCATGGTCTGCCAGGGAGGAGGGGAGGCTGTGAGGAAGCAGAGACGGGGCGCCTGACCCGGGCTAGCCGGGAAGGTATTCCATACCACAGCACGTCATGCCCGGGGTGAGGATGCAACTGGGAGTTAGCCGGAAGGGCTGGGAGCCTGCAGGGTTGGAGGAGGTATCGGTCAGAGCTTGGTCAGGCTGGGGGGGGGCGAGTTATCGGTCGGCTGGTGGTGAGATGATGTATTCTCTTCCCTTGTTATTTCCTTTATCATTATTATCATTGGTGGTAGCAGTAGTGATTTGTGTTATACCTTAGTTACTAAACTGTTCTTATCTCAACCCGTGGGAGTTGCATTCTTTTCGATTCTCCTCTCCGTCCCTCCGAGAGCAGGGGGAGGGCAAGAAAAGGGGGGGAAGTGAGTGAACAAGTTACCTGACTGGGTTTAAACCACGACAACATACTGCATGAAGAAATAAAGCTGACCTCTGTGAGCTGCAGCTATTTCATTCCAACACATTTACTTGATTTTGCTGCAATTTTTTGATGTTATGTAGGGGTGCGTATTTTTTAATATGTATATTTGTGATTCTACCCAGTATTCAATGAAATCTGTATTTTATGAATGGGAAAAGGACTATGAAGAGAAATTAAGGCTGTATGCAGTTCATTTAGAGCCCTAATTTAGTGTGAAGCATACATGCTATAGAATTCCTATTTCTAGCATCACAATATCAGCTCAAGTAAACAAAATCTGAGGAGTAATTTATTGCTGTTGACTCCACTGTTCATGGATTCACTGCCATAGTCACCCACTACAGAAACTTTACACAGGTACTTTGTACCACTTCAACTTACCCCACTTGAAATATGAGATCTTAGGAAAATTTAACTTAGTTTTAAATAGCTTTGGGGGGCTTATTAAGACTCAGTTGAATGAACAGTCAATCTAAATTAAACTTTTAGTGTACTGAGTCACAGACACATTCATAAGGTATGAATCATTATATATATTTATACCTTCAGCAGACACACTGGTGTGAACTGGTATCATCAGCTCCAGTATAAATACTGTCCTGAAAATAAAAGTGATTTTCTCTAACTGATTTTTGGAAGTGTTTATGGGCATGTTGATCTAAAGAAAACTTGGTGCTAAACTCAGCCAAAAATTTCAGCAAACATTCACATAGAGTAATGGTTTGGGGTTTTGTTGGATTCATTAGAAATTGTAAGAAAGGCCACATACAAAAAAAAAAAACAACAGTCTGGGTAGTGTTTATCATTTCCATTTATCTTCTTTTCCATGTCACTGTGTGTCCTTCCATGCATGCCCATGCAGTAAGCAGAAATAACACAGGTTGCTTGCCATAATGCCTGCTGTCTGTTGTCATGTTCCACATTGTTGGCTTATATTGAGTAATATTTCTCTCCCCTTCCTTGTTACAAACTTTCTTTATTAGGATTTTCTGCCCTGTATCAAAACAGAGGAATCTTCACAGCAAGACCTTATGCTCAGCACTAGCTTTATTCAAATAATATTTGGCATGGATAAGCAAGTTACTCTCACAACTTTATAGTGAAATTAGATGAACTGCAGCATATGCTACTTTAAAAAGATGGTTTAGAAAAATGGCAGTTTTTTTTTCTCCAGACAGCTGCAGATAGTGTTAACTAGAACTACCTCAACACTTGATCTAAGGACATAATCCAATATCAATTTGCTACCAGGAATGTATAAGTTATGTATTCCTTTGCCTTTTTCCATCATTGGTACCAGTTAAGGATGTGGTTGTCTCTATACAGCTGTGCAGCTCTGCCTTCACATCATAGTTTTATTCAACTTACATATGGAGTGGATGTGTATCTACATCTTTAGTGTGTGTTCAGACACATGCATACCACTGCACATACCTGATGCCAAAAATAACCTCTGGTAGTTTCAAAAGTAACTGTAATAACCATTCACAATTTTAGGGATATTTTTTTCCTTGTTCATCAAATGTGCATGTGAGTTATAACATAGCAAATACTAATATATTTTTGTTTAAAATCCAATAACTTTTGCTACATAAATGAAATATTACGTACCTAGGGAATCTAGGTGAAATTCAGTCTTTTATACCCAAGACTTCATTAGTGATTAATGTAATTAGTAAGAAAAGCAAATAATATATAAATATTATCTCCCTTCAATATGGTACATTCAGATAGATCTATACAAGCTACATTAAATAACAACTGCTATGTGAATAAATTTACTAAATACCTTTACATTAGATATTGTTATTTAATTGACAATTCATGGAAGTATTTCAGTGTATGTGTAAAGGTATACATCACCCAAGTCTTGGAAGTAGATGCACGGACTGTGAGAATGAAGACTTTAGGCCCACTGTAGGAGAGGATCTACCATCTTAAGAACCTAGTGCACCCAAGTCCATGGGACCAGATGAAATCCTTTCACTCGTCCTTAAGGAGCTGGCAAATGAAGTTGCTAAGCCACTGGCCATCATATTTGAAAATTTGTGGCAGTCAGATGAAGTTCCCAATGATTGGAAAAAGGGAAATATAACCCACATTTTCAAGAAGGGGAAAATGGATGACCCTGGGAATTACAGTCTCACCTCTGTGCCTGCCAAAATCTTGGAGCAGATTCTCCTGGAAGGCATGCTAAGGCACATGAAAAACAACAAGGTGCTTGGTGACAGCCAGCATGGCTTCACTAAGGGGAAATCCTGCCTGACCAATTTGGTGGCCTTCTATGATGGGTCTACAGAACTGATGGACAGGGGTAGAGCAGTTGATGTCATCTACCTGGACTTGTGTAAAGCGTTCGACACTGTCCCCCACAACATCCTTGTCTCTAATTGGAGAGACATCAATTTGATAGATGGAGCACTCAGTGGATAAAGAGCTGGCTGGATGGCCGTATGCAAAGAGTTGTGGTCAATGGCTCAATGTCCAGCTGGAGACCAGTAACAAGTGGTGTCCCTCAGGGATCAGTGTTGGGACTGCTCCTGTTCAACATCTTTGTCGGTGACATGGGCAGTGGGATTGAGTGCGCCCTCAGCAAGTTTGCCGATGACACCAAGCTGTGTGGTTCAGTTGATACCCTGGAGGGAAGGAATGCCATCCAGAGGGACCTTGACATGCTTGTGAGGTGGGCTGTATGAAGATAGGCTGAGAAAGCTGGGCCTATTCAGCCTGGAGAAGAGAAGGCTGCGTGGAGACCTCTCAGCAGTCTTCCAGTATCTGAAGGGGACCTATAGGGATGCTGGGGAGGGGCTCTTCATTAGGGACTGTAGTGATAGGACAAGGGGTAATGGGTTAAAACTTAAAAACAAGAAGTTTAGATTGAATATAAGGAGGAAATTCTTTACTGTAAAGGTGGTGAGGCAGTGGAATGGGTTGCCCAGGGAAGTTGTGAATGCTCCATCCCTGGTGGTGTTCAAGACTAGGTTGGACAAAGCCTTGCATAACATGTTTTAGTGTGAGGTGTCCCTGCCCATGGCAGGAGGGCTGGAACTAGATTATCTTAAGGTCCTTTCCACCTCTAACTATTCTATGATTCTATGTGTATATATGTTTGTATCTATGTACATATACAAAACACCCACAAAACAAAGAAAAAAAACACTTTTGCTTTATTCTCTCTTCCCTCCTACCACTTTTTTTCCCATGAAAACATATTTTAACGTATATTACAGTAAAAATGATTTTACATGCTGGAATACTGGTGCAATTTTCTTCTTTTGTCCCTGAAACTAATATTACATTATTATCTTCTGGATGTGACTTATCTTTACATAGAGCTCAACATGAAGGCATCCTGTTCTTCCTATTCCCATTGACATCCATCAGTATGTCAAAATAGGGGCTGCTGCACATAAAGAAGTGCAGTAAGAGAACACATCTTCACTGGCTGTTCAGTTATGCAGAATATAAAAGATCAGCCTTTTTGTTTCTAGAAACTCCTCAATAGTTATAGTCAACCAAATGACTTTTACAGAACTCTTCAGTTCATTGGATCCATTTACTATGTGTACATTATTCTCACTTGCCTTTACAGAATGTGTGTTGAATTCTAAATACACTGCTGAATTTCCCCACTAGAATGACAGTGTATGGTGATCATTTCTGAATGAATGTATTAGCCAAGACTTTTGTATTCATTTTTCACACCTTTCCTTCCCCTGAGCTGACAGTGGGAAAAATGTCAATAGCTACAGTTAGGGTCCTGGAATATTTTATTGCCCAGCTGAGGGCAGCAAAAAGAGCTTTTTCAAATACATGTCAGACAAAACTAACACCAGAGGCAATGTAGGCCCACTGATGAACGGGATGGGTGCCCTGGTGACAGAAGATACAGAGATGACAGAGTTACTGAATGCCTTGTCTCTGTCTACTCTGCTGCAGGCAGTCCTGAAGAGCCCTGTACCCCTGAGACCTTAGATGAAGTCAGGTCAACGGAGCGGTTTGCCTTATGAGGAATGGGTTAGAGATCAGTTGAGCAATCTGGACATCCATAAATCCATGGGTCCAGATGGGATGCACCCGCGGGTGCTGAGGGAACTGGCGGAAGTCATTGCTAGACCACACTCCATCATCTTTACCAAGTCTTGGGAAACGGGAGAGGTGCCTGAGGACTGGAGGAAAGCAAATGTCACTCCAGTCTTCAAAAAGGGCAAGAAGGAGGACCCGGGTAACTATAGACCGGTCAACCTCACCTCCATCCCTGGGAAAGTGATGGAACACCTTATCCTTGGTGCCATCTTAAGGCATATCAAGGATAAGAGGGTTATGAGGGGCAGTCAACATGGCTTCACCAAGGGGAAATCATGCCTGACCAATCTCTTAGCCTTTTATGAGGAAATAACACGGTGGATGGATGATGGCAGAGCGGTGGATGTGGTCTACCTTGACTTCAGCAAAGCATTTGACACAGTCTCCCACAGCATCCTCACAGCTAAATTGAGGAAGTGTGGACTGGATGATCAGGTAGTGAGGTGGACTGTGAACTGGCTGAAGGAGAGAAGCCAGAGAGTTGTAGTCTATGGGGCTGAGTAAAGTTGGAGGCCTGTAACTAGTGGAGTGCTTCAAGGGTCAGTACTGGGACCGGTATTATTTAATATATTCATCAGTGATTTAGATGAGGGAATTGAGTGTACTATCAGCAAGTTTGCTGATGACACTAAGCTGGGAGGAGTGGCTGACACGCCAGAAGGCTGTGCTGCCATCCAGCGAGACCTGGACAGGCTGGAGAGTTGGGCAGGGAATAACTTGATGAAATAGAACAAGGGAAAGTGTAGAGTCCTGCATCTGGGCAGGAACAACCCCAGGTTCCAGTATAGGTTGGGGAACGACCTGTTAGAGAGCAGTGTAGGGGAGAGGGACCTGAGGGTCCTAGTGGACGACAGGATGACCATGAGCCAGCACTGTGCCCTTGTGGCTAAGAAGGCCAATGGCACCCTGGGGTGTGTTAGAAGGGGGGTGGTTAGTAGGTCGAGAGAAGTCCTCCTTCCCCTCTACTCTGCCCTGGTGAGACCCCATCTGGAATATTGTGTCCAGTTCTGGGCCCCTCAGTTCAAGAAGGACAGGGACCTGCTGGAGAGTCCAGCGCAGGGCAACAAAGATGATTAAGGGAGTGGAGCATCTCCCTTATGAGGAAAGACTGAGGGAGCTGGGTCTCTATAGTTTGGAGGAGACTGAGGGGTGACCTTATAAGTGTCTATAAATATATAAAGGGGGAGTGTCACGAGGATGGAGCCAGGCTCTACTCAGTGGCAAACAATGATAGGACAAGGGGTAATGGGTACAAACTGGAACACAAGAGGTTCCACTTAAACTTGAGAAGAAACTTCTTCTCAGTGAGGGTGACGGAACACTGGAACAGGCTGCCCAGGGAGGTTGTGGAGTCTCCTTCCCTGGAGACATTCAAAACCCGCCTGGACACATTCCTGTGTAACATTATCTAGGTGTTCCTGCTCCAGCAGGGGGATTGGACTAGATGATCTTTCGAGGTCCCTTCCAATCTCTAGCATACTGTGATACTGTGAGAATCAAAATCAGTCAACACAGACATTTTACCTTACAAAGCACATGCAAAGGAGCAACTGCTACTGCCTGGTGATTTTCAGTAAAAATTTGAAATTTAATAGGTAGCAACTGTTTTCAGGAGTGTGGAGAAGAATATTATTCAGATTTCTTAGCAATATACAAATGAAACTAAAATAGTGTAAAAATTAAAAAAAATAATATGAAAAAAATATGTACAAAACCAGCTAAGGAATGAGGTGAATCCTAATATCAGAAAACACCAAGGTGCAGGCTGGGATTAGTTTATCTCAACATTTTTCCTGATGTGAAGGCCTTGTTTCTGTGATTTTTATCATCAGATATTGTCCTGGGTTCAGCAGCAGCAGTCATTTTTCTCCTTCTTAGTAGCTGGTGCAGTGCTGTGTTTTTGACTTTCAGCCTGGGAACAGCGCTGATAACACCGATGTTTTCAGTTGCTGCCCAGTAATGTTTACTCTGTCCAAGGACTTTGTGAGTCTCATGCTCTGCCAGGGAGGAGGGGAAGCTGGGAGGAAGCAGAGACAGGACACCTGACCCAAACTGACCCAAGAGGTATTCCATACCACAGCACGTCATGCCCAGGATGTAGAACTGGAGGCAACTACCCGGAAGGGTTAGATCACTGCTCGGTCAGGCTGGATATCAGTCGGCAGGTCGTGAATGGTTGTATTCTCTTCCCTTGTCATTTCCCTTATCATTATTTTTATTGGTGGTAGCAGTAGTGGTTTGTGTTATACCTTAGTTTCTGGACTGCTCTTATCTCAGCCCATGGGAGTTACATTCTTTCGATTCTCCTCCCCAGCCCTCTTGGGGGGGGGGGGGGGGGGGTAGGGGGAGAGGAAGCGGGGAGTGAGACGGGCTGCGTGGTTCTGGTTTACTGCTGGGCTTAAACCACATCTATTATAACTAACAATTTTATATCATACAGTCCCTCAGTTCTGTTTATTAAATTCTTAAGTTTTGAGAGTAAAATTTAACACTTAACCTTGTATGTTGAGCATCCATCTTATTCTCACATACTGGAACACGACTGATCAGAAACAATAAAAGGAAGAATGGGATAGCTCTGTTAACATATAACAGAGTAATATGTGATTTTTATAATACTTATGTTTAAAAGTTAAGTTTATTATAAACTTAAATTTCAAAGCAACTGAATATAAACCTATGTAATTAAAAAAATCCTTTTTTATTCCTTTTGTAAAGATAAATATATGAGAAATACACTTAAACTAAGTAATTCATTTTCTGTATTAACATTGCCAAAATAGATAGAAACAGACAAGTATTATGTCCATATTTAATATGGGAAACAAGTCATCCCACACTTCATTCCTTAGAATAATGCTAGCAAGTATGATTATAAGCAATTCACTTGCAAGTAGAAAATTAGTAAGATTACAAAAAGTGCAGCAAATGTGAATTCATGAAGAAAAAAGAATCATGCTAAGCAGCTTTCTTCTTGACAGGTTTACTGCATTACTTAGAAGGAAGCATTACTTTATTATGTAACTAAATTAAATAGAAAGTGAAGTTAAAAAGAGAATTAAGAATTATACTGACTTGAAATACATGGCACATACCTGAGACAGCCAGTCTGGAATCAAAAAAAAAAAAAAAATTGGCAAATTTGCAATCAGGCATAAAATCAGTCAGATGAAAACCTTCACAGAATTGTATAGGTCTTTATAGTAAAGAAAATACAAAGACTTACATTTGGAAAGCAGGCATCAATCAAGAATGGAAAATGAGCAATTACGGACTGGGCTACTCTATTGAAAATTAAACAGGGTATGAGTTGAAAGTGCAATGCTGTTGCTAATCACCCTGGCAGGCAGCTACTACTGTGGGATGTACTAGCAAGAATTTATGTGTAAAACACTGACAATACTTACTCTGATCTACTTATTCTAGGGAACTATCATTTGGAGCACATGTTCAGCTTTGGGTAGAAGTTAACAAATGTGTAGAAGGCAAACATATAGAAGAAAACAAAAGTGTTGCATCATGAGGAGCAACTGCATCTGTAGTCTGCTATAATCCAAAGGAAACCATAGTTTTCTGTAAAGAAAGGATAAGAATAACTGTCTTCTGTGACCACAGGTGAAAAATTAAAGCCTACTGCAAATATAACAAAAAGGGTAAAGGTTCTCCTGTAAAGGTTATAAAATCTTTACTGGAAGTTTTTAAACTATAAAGCAAACAATGATAGCAGTATACTTAATACTACTTCACACCAAGAAAACAAATAACACGATCTCTAAAGGTTCCTTTCAACTCTCTACTTCTATTATCCCAAATACACATGCTACAATTGCAGTGCAGTGAGTTCCATTGCTAGGCGTAATTTCTCAAGATTTACATAGCTCTTCAGAGATTTCTGAACTAAAAAAGTGAGTCTGACTTGCAGAAAAAGCCATAAACTTTTCAAAGATACAGAGACACATAATTAATGTTGCAGCTTTTTTTTCCCATGGATCTGAATATAGGAATGTTTTACTGGCTTTTGGTGCTGTTTTTAACTGTTTTCTTTTGAAATGCCTAATTTATATCAACTCTGAATATAGCTTTTTAGTTAACTTACTTGGTTAGCTACACTTGTAAAAGCCATGTACATTTCTGTGTGTGTTTCATATACAATTTTCCTTATATTCGGACAGACAGAAATAAGTTGCATAGGTTCTCAAATGAAAGTATTAAAACAATCAGATTGTTCAACTCAGACAATGATTTAGTGTCCTTTTGATCAAGATGAGACTACTTAAAAATCAGTTCCTTTGATCCCTGTTGTTCCCAGTAAAGTCTTTAGAACCAGGAGAAATACAGTCCATACACAGCCTGTAAAAGTTTCTCTGTTCAAACCCAAACTGTCTCATATCAGTATATAATGCCATGTCGAAAAAATATTGATTTGCTAGATGTTTCAAACACCCAAAAACATGCAAAGAGCAACCTGCACTCACACTGTGGTTTTGGATTTCTTGTCTGAATGCACAGCAAATGCTGTCTTCAGGAATGCACGTGAACACTCCAAAAACCAATATTCAAACCAGGATTCAATTTGTTCAACAATAGCCATCTAGACTCTAACACCTAGGGGCATAAAATGCAATTATTCTGTGTTGAAGACCAACACACATACTTTCTTCTCTTTTATAAAGAAATAATAGCATTCAAAACTAAAATTCAGTAATTTTAACTTTGCTTAATTTGACACCTTAAATCTTATCTTGCAATATTTTTCTTCTGATCATTTTTCTGCGTAAAATAGCCTCTGAAGATGTAAAGCACAATATTATAACTAGTCAAAATTACTCCCTCTTACTTTAGAACAAATTTAACAAGTAGTGAAGTCCAAAAAGCACCTTTGGAAATTTTTGGGTTTTAGAGAATTCACAGTTCCAGTGTTCAGAAACACATATGTTCACTTACTCCTAATCATTATGTACAACTGCAACAGCTAGCAAGGTAACTAGTGATCTACATGCAGAATTATCTCATTTGCAAACATATGAGCTAATTTAAAGTGTATTCGATTCAGAGTATATACAAAATTGTGCAGGTGCACTTTTTAATCCAGGCTCATCTGGATTCAGCTTCTCTTCTTAAAAAAGAAATCAGATGGCATAAGTCACACCAGTTTCCCATGAATAATGATGTTTTTTCATATGATTTATTATATGTGTTTTATAAACTATTCAATATTGGGGAAAAAAGTCTTCAAGTGATATTAATCATATTTTGTCTTGTGCAGGGGTTAAGTTTACAGGAGGAGGTTCTAACATGAATGCAGGCCATTACTTGGCACTGTTCATTTCATATCACTGCTGGTGTTATCACCTTTTCATCCACACACCAGCATGGCTGACACCTGACACCTATGTCAGCAAGAGTTTAGGGTTAAATATTCTAAACAGCAGAGCGTTGGTTATTTGCAGATCACCACTTATAATTGCAATACAGTGCTTTCACATTAATAAAATTTAGGGTAATGGTCTGAAACAACATTGCATGCACATGTTAGGACTGCCTAAAAGGCGAGATTTAAGAATATTTCATGAAATCAGTGAAATGTATTTATTAATTTAATTGACTTTAATATCTTGACTGAGTGTTGGAGGAAAGAGTACTATCAGTGAAACAAATGCTAGCGAGTCGAGTCTGTTAAAATGGCTGCAAAAGTCATTCTTGAGAAACTCAGTCCTCATAGGTATAAGGAAAGGGATGAAACTGTTTAACAATTAACAAGCAGCAACCAAAAATGAATGTTTTCATGCTTAAGATTTCTGTTTTAACATTTAGATGTCAGTAAGATTTTCACTGAGATGAACAGAACTACTTTTTTGAAAGAAGGAATGAAATCATGCCCAGCAGAGAGAAGTTCACAGCTCTGGAGGTGTAGTCGCCTGTATCAAACAGTAATTCTCAAAGACCACATTTATCCAGGAAGCACTAAATTAATAGAATAAGAATTAAAGATTGGTACAAGAGCACTGAACTATTTTCGGAGTTTACTTTGTACAGTTATATAGCAGCCCACAGGGCTGTACTTTAGGGAAAAATAATAAACCAGTTGTATTGGGTACATGTGGCAAGGGCTGTGTCCTGGGTTCAGCAGTAGCAGTCATTTTTCTCTTCCTTAATAGCTTGTGCAGTGCTGTGTTTTTGACTTTCAGCCTGCGAACAGCGCTGATAACACCGATGTTTTCAGTTGCTGCCCAGTAATGTTTACTCTGACCAAGGACTTTCTGAGTCTCATGCTCTGCCAGGGAGAAGGGGAAACCGGGAGGAAGCAGAGACAGGACACCTGACCCAAACTGACCCAAGAGGTATTCCATACCATAGCACGTCATGCCCAGGATGTAGAACTGGAGGCAGTTACCTGGAAGGGCTAGATCAGTGCTCGGTCAGGCTGGGTGTTGGTCGGCGGGTGGTGAGCAGTGGTATTTTCTTCCTTTGTTATTTCCCTTATCATTATCATTATTGGTGGTAGCAGTAGTGATTTGTGTTATACCTTAGTGACTGGACTGCTCTTATCTCAACACGTGGGAGTTACATTCTTCTGATTCTCCTCCACATCCCTCCGGGAGCGGTGGAAGGAAGGGGGGGGAGTGAGACAGAGACTGCATGGCTGAGTTTAAACCGTGAGAGGCATGGGTGGCCTCTGTGAGAAGATTCCAACTGTGTTACCTAAGGGACATAGTGTAACCTGCAGCATTACCAAGGGAACAGACACAAGGACAGTGGCAGGAGAGGTGTCCAGAGTGAAGCTGAGCCTGGGAAAGATGTTCAAACTAAGAGTTTAAATGGTTATTGTCTTTATTTCCCACTGTCCATCAGAAATAAAATGTTTTAAATTAAATTCCCCAAATTGAGTCTGTTTTGCCTGAAACAGTATTTTCTGAGTGACATTTTTGTCTTTAGTTTAATCCATGTGTTTTCCTGGTTTTGCTCTTCCTATTTTCTTCCAGCATGTCTCGGAGGGCATCACAGTATCACAGTATCACAGGATGCTAGAGATTGGAAGGGACCTCGAAAGATCATCTAGTCCAATCCCCCTGCCGGAGCAGGAGCACCTAGATAATGTTACACAGGAATGTGTCCAGGCGGGTTTTGAATGTCTCCGGGGAAGGAGACTCCACAACCTCCCTGGGCAGCCTGTTCCAGTGTTCCGTCACCCTCACTGAGAAGAAGTTTCTTCTCAAGTTTAAGTGGAACCCCGTGTGTTCCAGTTTGTACCCATTACCCCTTGTCCTATCATTGTTTGCCACTGAGTAGAGCCTGGCTCCATCCTCGTGACACTCCCCCTTTATATATTTATAGACACTTATAAGGTCACCCCTCAGTCTCCTCCAAACTATAGAGACCCAACTCCCTCAGTCTTTCCTCATAAGGGAGATGCTCCACTCCCTTAATCATCTTTGTTGCCCTGCGCTGGACTCCCTCCAGCAGGTCCCTGTCCTTCTTGAACTGAGGGGCCCAGAACTGGACACAATATTCCAGATGGGGTCTCACCAGGGCAGAGTAGAGGGGAAGGAGGACTTCTCTCGACCTACTAACCACCGCCCTTCTAATACATCCCAGGGTGCCATTGGCCTTCTTAGCCACAAGGGCACAGTGTTGGCTCATGGTCATCCTGTCGTCCACTAGGACCCTCAGGTCCCTCTCCCTGACACTGCTCTCTAACAGGTCGTTCCCCAACCTATACTGGAACCTGGGGTTGTTCCTGCCCAGATGCAGGACTCTACACTTTCCCTTGTTCTATTTCATCAAGTTATTCCCTGCCCAACTCTCCAGCCTGTCCAGGTCTCGCTGGATGGCAGCACAGCCTTCTGGCGTGTCAGCCACTCCTCCCAGCTTAGTGTCATCAGCAAACTTGCTGATCATACACTCAATTCCCTCATCTAAATCATTGATGAATATATTAAATAATACCGATCCCAGTACTGACCCTTGAGGCACTCCACTAGTTACAGGCCTCCAACTTGACTCAGCCCCATAGACTACAACTCTCTGGCTTCTCTCCTTCAGCCAGTTCACAGTCCACCTCACTACCTGATCATCCAGTCCACACTTCCTCAATTTAGCTGTGAGGATGCTGTGGGAGACTGTGTCAAATGCCTTGCTGAAGTCAAGGTAGACCACATCCACTGCTCTGCCATCATCCATCCACCGTGTTATTTCCTCATAAAAGGCTAAGAGATTGGTCAAGCATGATTTCCCCTTGGTGAAGCCATGTTGACTGCCCCTCATAACCCTCTTATCCTTGATATGCCTTAAGATGGCACCAAGGATAAGGTGTTCCATCACTTTCCCAGGGATGGAGGTGAGGCTGACCGGTCTATAGTTACCCGGGTCCTCCTCCTTGCCCTTTTTGAAGACTGGAGTGACATTTGCTTTCCTCCAGTCCTCAGGCACCTCTCCCGTTTCCCAAGACTTGGTAAAGATGATGGAGTGCGGTCTAGCAATGACTTCCGCCAGTTCCCTCAGCACCCGCGGGTGCATTCCATCTGGACCCATGGATTTATGGATGTCCAGATTGCTCAACTGGTCTCTAACCCATTCCTCATAAGGCAAACCGCTCCGTTGACCTGACTTCATCTAAGGTCTCAGGGGTATAGGGCTCTTCAGGACTGCCTGCAGCAGAGTAGACAGAGACAAAGAAGGCACTCAGCAACTCCGCCATCTCCGCATAGGGTGAACGAGTGGCTGTGTGGGTGCTCAGCTGACAGCCAGGGCAAACCTACCACACCAGTGTGTTCATTATTCCAGTGTACTGCCATAGAAAATCCATTAGGCTTAAAGATGTCTAACAAGTTAAATAAGTTTTTATAGATACTGTGGTGGGCTGACCCTGGATGGGTGCCAGGTGCCTACCAAAGCTGCTCTATCACTCTGCCTTAACTGGACAGGGGAGAGAAAATAAAGCAAAAGATTAGTGGGTCAAGACAAGGACAGGGAGACCACTCACCAATTACCATGACAGGAAAAACAGACTTGATTCAGGAAAACTGGGCTAATATATTACCAATCCAGTCAGAGTAGGATAATGAGAAATAAAATCAAATCTTAAAAATGCCTTCTTCCCACTCCTCACTTCTTCACAGGCTTAACTTTACCCTGGAATTCTCTACTTTCTCCCCAACAGTAGCACAGGAAGGTGGAGAATGAGGGTTATGGTCAGTTCATCACGTTTCTGCCACTTCTTCATCACATTCTGCCCCTGCTCCAGCGTGAGTTCCCTCCCACAGGAGACAGTTCTTCATTAATTTCTCCAGTGTGGGTCCTTCCCAAAGGCTGCAGTTACTCACACACTAGTCCAGCACAGGTTCCTTCCAGAGGGTGCAGTCCTTCAGGAACAGACTACTTCATCAGTCCACAGGGTCACAAGTCCTCCCAGAAAAACTGCTACTCTGTGGGTTCCTCTCTTTCCATGGGTCCTGCCAAGAGCCTGCTCTAGTGTGGGCTCTCACAAGGTCATAGCTTCCTTCAGAGTACACCTGCCTGTCCCAGTGCAGGGTGCTTCACAGGCTGCAGGTGGATATCTGCTCCATCATTAACCTCCCGAGGCTGCAGGAGGACAGCCTGTCTCACCATGGTCTTCACCACAGGCTGCAGGGAAATCTCTGCTCTGGTGCCTGGAGTATTTCCTCCCCTCCTGCTGCACTGATCTTGGTGTCTGCAGAGCATTCTTTAACATATTTTTGCTCTTCTGTCTGGCTACTGTTCCTCAGCAACTTTTTCTCTCCTTTCTTAAATGTTGTCCCCAGAGGTGCTACCACTGTCGCTGATGGGCTTGGCCTTGGCCTTGGACAGCAGCAGATCCATCTTGGAATCAGCTGGCATTGGCTTTATTGGATATGGGGGAAGCTTCTAGAAGCTTATCACAGAAATCTTACAGAGTCCAACCTTCCACTTCCAGCTACCAAAACCTTGTGACACAAGCCAATATTTTTCACACCTGGCTTCTGTGAATCATGTATTTAAGAATTATCATTGAAATCCACATTCATCACACCTTCACAGAATTCACTCACATCAACAAAAAAGAATTCCCTGCCACAAAATCCACAGAACAGAAGTAGACAATTCACACAAAATCGACCCTTATCTCCACCCAGTTACAACAGAAGTTCCCCACAATCATTCCACTATCTGATATTGTTCAGTCTATCTTTTGCCTATTGCCTCTCCCAATTGCTTTTCTTATCTTAAATTTCTCATACTCCACACCGAGCATCAAAAAGGCCAGTAATGGCTTGACCTTGGCTGGATGGCAGATGCCTACTAAGCTGCTCTATCATTCCCCTTCTTATGGGGAAGAAAATCAGATGGAAAAAAAAGAAAACCCTTGTGGGTCCAGTTAAAGGCAGTTTAATAAAGTAAAAGCAAAGGTCGAGCATGGAAACAAAAGAAAGAAAAGCTTCTATTTTCTACTTCCCATCAGTAGTGAAGATCTGGCCACTTCCTGGGAAGTAGGGCATCAGTACATGTAATGGTTGCTCCGGAATACAAACATTGTAAATAATAAATGCCCCTCTCCCTCCTTTCCCATAGCTTTTATTGCTGAGCAGCTGTCATATGGCATGGAATATCCCTTTGGTCAGTTTGGGTCAGCTGTCCCAAGTGTGTCCCCTCCCAAGATCTTACCCACCATCAGGCTGCCGGTGAAGGTGGTGGAGAATATTGGAAAAGCAGACAGCCTTGATGCTGTGTGGGCACTGCTCAGCAGTATGCAAAACAGTGGTGTGTTATCAACACCTTTCCAGCTACCAATGCAAAGCTGCTGTAGAGAAAATTAACTCCATCTCAGCCAAGCCCAGTACACTAATGGCTAATAACAAGCTGCCATTTAGATATGCAATCATTATATGGTTGCATGCTGCCTTTACAACTGTTGGAAGAGCCACCTAAGTACAGGGCAACAAAACACAGGAAAACAAACTGGTCATTTAAAAAGGAGATGCACATGACTTCTGCTAAAAAGACATGCAAGAGGACTGAATCTCTCAAAAGCAGAAAATATTTCTTACTTCATTTATATCATTTTTGTACTACTTAAGTAAACTGAAATTGCTCTTCAATCAGCTATGTTACTCGAAAACAACCAAACATTTAACTATTTATCATTTTAACTCATTGTGGTATTTTGTTTATAGATCCAGTCTGAAAGCTACTGCAGGCCATTGTTATAATTGTACTGATTAAGCATCACCATTTATAATTTTTGTGCTACCAAAAGAGGTCTCAGTAAGTAATTTTCAAAATACAGTATCCTTAAATTGGAACATTACTTTTTCAACTAAAGCAATCAATTATGAATGTTCGCAATGGAGGCAGACAGCGAGAGAAGATATTGATACATCTTCAAATTATTCTTAAAGAACCCTAAAAATTTCTTGAAACTATATAAAACAGATATAAAGAAACAAAAATTATTGAGATACCACTAAAAATTTTTTAAAGTATTTCCATGTTCTACTGTGGCACTCATGGTTTAATTAGGACTGGCTTATGCACAAAAACACCTGTTATTTTTCTGTTAATCCTCTCTGTCATTGTTACACATGTAAAGCAAGTTTAAAAGACCTTTCTATTTGCAAAAACACGTTAGTGTAAAATCCACTAGTAGCTCATTTACAGTGGCTTCCATTACAGATAATATTGCCCTGTGAAGTAGAAGAATTAAGAATAAACAATTTCAATTTACAGAGCTCCAATAACATTTTCACACAAATTGATATCACACCATCAGATATTCCCCTTGAGAGCACAGCTGCCTCTTTGAGAGCAATGACAGTACACTGGAAATAATCTGAATATGATCAGGTCAGATAGAACAACAAATGCAATAGAACCAGTTTTCTTACACTAATTTAAGCTAATATTGATATAGTTGTAAAATAATGCTCCAGGAGTATAAAATACAGTAATGAGTTCTCTAAAAAAAACCCTGTATTTTGCTGTTACTTTTACACATTACATGCTTGATGTTTCTTAAAATAAAGAATATTTATAAAATAAATTATTCTTAAATATTAAAGAATCTATATAATCTATTGTAATGCCTACTTTAACATGTACAAAGAACAATATAAATATGAAGCTGAATCTGTCATTCCTTTAAAGCATTATTTCAATGTTACCAACTGACCACTTATACTAAGAGTCTGCCAAAGGAAAAAACAAGTATAATGCTGAGCAAAGGAATATTATGTAATATCTGTTTATTGTAAAATGCTACATTCTTTCCCCTCCTGTACTGAAATTTTAAGATAACATCTCATTCCAGATGAAATTCTTACACAGCTGCAAAGGTCATACTAGCTACAAACATCACACAAGCAACTGCCCAAAGCTCATTTCCAGCATCTGTGCTTTGAACATTTTAGTGATTATATGAAAGTACATTTTATTCACTCAAATGCTTTATGTTGGCAGCTTTAGCTTTATGTTGGCAGCTTCTGCATGGAGACAGATACAGATTTGGAGACCTCAATCTTATCATGATTATCAATTTTGTTTAAAAAGGAAAGGGAGACAGAATCTGTTGTTTTTCCATCTATATCATCCACCTAGACCATCCTATCACCAGGTCACAAGAGATTTACTCTTAGATATTAATGTTTAGATGTCAAGTGAAAATGCAATTTTCATGTCTTCAGAATGTGTAAGTAAACACATATATAAGGTCCAAGTTAGATTTTAGCATGTTTCGAAGTGGTAGATATTCTCCAGACATATAAAAGACCAGTAAAATTAGTAGCAAGGTGGTTATCCAGAGCAAAGATTATAGATAATCAATACATAGTTCAAAAGCAGGGAAAAAAAAATAAAAAAAGCTTCACTCTTGTTTCAAGGGTGTGTGTTTTTTAGAAAGGAAAGTGAACATACTATGGAAACAAATAGCAGAAAGATAATAGGTTTGAGACAGCAGCAAATTACAGTCCAGTTTTATGTACTAAATTAACTGAGCATAGAAAAGGAAGGTATTTTCATCCAGCAGCTCTGAAACAACTAACCCATTATGTTGTATGCTTAGTAGCACACTTCTCTAGTAGGTCTGTCAAACCCCAGGTTGGACAGAGCTTTGGGTGAGATGGTTTAGTGTGAGGTGTCCCTGGTCATGGCAGGGGGGGTGGAACTAGGTGATCTTAAGGTCCTTTCCAACCCTAACTATTCTATGATTCTATGGTTCTATGATTCTATGACAGAACAATAGTAAAGAGAAGAATAAAGACAAGTACAAACAATTAGGCTAATATTACTAGGGATTAAGGCTTGAAAGCAGTTTTGAAAGACAGAATAATTAAAAAATTGAAGTCAAGGAGAGAAAAATAAAGCAATTGAAAAAAGGGGTGAGAGGGGCAGCTGTGACAAACTAATCTTGATAGCTTTTTGCCATAACTGATTTCCCAAATTAGAGAAACTCAGAAGGTATGTCTAATTGGACTTAAGCAAAGCACTTAATAAGTTGTTACATGGAAAAATAATACTCAAAAAAGAGAAAATGAAGGACTGGTACTGAATTTATAAAGGCAACAGAGTAGACCTGGTTCAATGCTATAAAGCTCAGTCACATATATATGTATGCGAAGTCAAGTACCTTAAAATTATATTTAAGATTTTCTAAATTTTGCAGCAAGCTCTGAAAATTCACTTCTACTGATGATAGATATATATTTTATTATGACTAAATCATGAATGAAAATTATCTGTGATAAAGACAAAACACATTTGTCTCCCTTTGAAATGTAAAGAATACTCTTTCAAAAGTCCTAGGTAAGAAAATACCTTGCTCTATTACACCTAAATCAAGTTTTCAGTCTGTACACCTCCTTACAAGGAAGGAGAAGTTCAAAGTGGAATAGCTGTGAATGACATTTACTAGTATAATGAAAGGAAACTATGTCAAGGGAAGAGATAAGAAGAACATGGCTTTTCTGTTATTGCCTTGTTAAAGCAAACGTAGCAGAAACACAAGAATCAAAGAGGAAGGCAAGTTATTTAAACTCCATGACTTCCTATTAAAAGATATTCTGGAAAAGAAAGTATGCTGTCTTTATAGAACACCTGGTATCATTTGAGCAAACGTCAGTTACATTAATGAAAACTGTGGTGCTACCTAACTCTGCTGAGGTTAAACTTTGGCCTCTCTATTACAGTGTGTATTTAACTTCAGTGTCAACACATAGAGTCATAGAATCACAGAATCATGGAATCATAGAATCACAGAATCATAGAATGGTTACAGTTGGAAAGGACCTTAAGATCAGACAGTTCCAACCCCATTGCTATGGGCAGAGACATCCAAGGCTCTGTCCAACCTGGTCTTGAACACTGCTAGACATGGAGCATTTACCACTTCTTTGGGCAATCTGTTCCAGTGCCTCACAACCCTCACAGTAAAGAACTTCTTCCTTATAGCTAACCTGAACTTCCAGGTTTGAAAAACAGGCCAAAAGCAGACCAATACAAAGCTCAATCTTGCAAAAACTGCCACAGAACTCAACTTCTTTATTGTAAGTAGTCCTTTCTATTTACGGTAGTAAATGTAAGTAAATGCACAAATGATGAAAAACTAAGGATTTTTTATTTCCTGGATAAAAGAAAGATTGTATCTGACACAAACTTACTACTCTATCTTTGTAGGGTTAAAAGGAAATGTACTTTTCTCTCACCCTAAAAATTCAATACAAAATCTAAAGCAATGTGCGTTTCTTCACAAAAAGATGACAAAAATATCACAAGAACCCATTCATTTTAGGCAAATGAAACAGTTCAGATGCTGTAGTCAACTAAGACTTTTTCAATGAGAAAACAACAGCACCTTAGATCTCGTATACAGCATAAAAGGAAACAAATATCTAAATACTACTGAATAAGTGAGTGAGGAGTGAGTTGAATAAGTTTTGCTTCTCTGATATAAACCACTATATAGCTGTTAGCAACCTCATAATAAGCTTGCTGAAATACTTAAGAATTTTCCGTATTTACCTAAAAACAGTATGGTGATTTTAAGAGGAAAATAGCAAAAGAAGAAATAAATAATGAGCTGGCAAATGTCTCATCCTGGATAGGTTTCTATCCAAATTTTAGATGTCACCAGTCTCAAATTTACCAGCTCTTTTAAAAATCAGAATTTAAGAATGTGGAATTGTATTTAAGTGGAAAACATCTAATTTGGTCATACAAATTTCATAGACAATACAAGAGGTTTCCTATAGGTGAATGCTGCAGTTGTATGCCTGTATTGCTTTTAAACCCTGCTTATAAAATCTTTTCTAAAATATTAGTGCATATCATAGTCTTCTCTCGTCCACCTAGATCAAATTATGCTATTCTAGGTTTTATTTTTGCTTTGCATAAAAAGACACATATGGTAAACCCCGAACCACTCTACTGAGCAGAAAAGCAGTCGGAAAGAATGAGCAGAATTGTGTGATCAAGCTGCTGTGCTGCATGAAGTTTGAAGGGAAATGTGCTGCACAAAATTCAGAATACACTCCAGAGAAAAAAATCATTCTTTATGGAGGTAAAACAAGGAGAACCAGACCAGGCATAGAAGCAATTAGGAAAATCCCATTAATATGCTCTTCTTTAACATGAGTGATGAAATTATTAGTACTTGTCCTGTACACATAGCATAAATGGTTTAATCATTGTGAAGAAGGTGAAAACTCCAGAATTCAGTGTGCAGCTAAATACACTTAGACAGACTAGCATATCCAGATTCTAAACTGTACTCCCAGTGTTTGCTACCAAGAAGTATATTAATGTCTTACTTTTTTACCCTTATGCAAATATTCATTAGAAAGTGTAAAGATCTCTTTTTCACTGTAAATATCCCATGCATTAGTCCTGGCAGAATAATTTGAGTAAAAGCTTTCTTGCAAAGGCACCTATTTTCTTTAACAACAATACCTGTAGATAGGGTGCTCATGGATGCTAAACCCAGAGAGTAGATGCTGACTGTGACTTATACAGGAAAAATCTGCTGGTATAAAGTTAGAGAAATTCTTCTGTCAACTCAATTATCAAGCATTTTCCAGTTCCTCTCTTTCTCTACAGGGAAATGCAGACCTTGATTGAATGCATAATGCTGAATAACACTCATTTAAGTTAGCTTTGCTTGTAGAGTTTTTATTTTGTTAGGCTTCAAGAACCTCACAGGCAAATGCAGCTGACAGATTCTGTTCCTGTCTTTTTCTAGACTCTTTAACAATGTCAAGGTTATTCAACTACAGATAGTCTCATTGATTAGTAACAATTAATTTCTTAATTCCTGATGACATCTATTTTCAACTACTGTTTCACACTACCCCATGATTTTCATGAGCATCAAAATAGATACACAGTATACTCATCAATATCATTATCTTCTTTAAATATCAGTACAATAAGGAGTCGATCCAATCTTGTCTTTGAACTAAAAAGCTTTAAAAAAGTCTTTTACATTACTGTGGATTGATGCTTGCAATAAGAAGAAATGTTTTAGTATTTTATTTATACCCTGTAAGACAATCAGAAGTAACTCTGGGTGATTCTTGGCCACTCCCCATTCTACTCACTGATGGAGTTGGTGTTGAGAACCAGAAAGAGGAAGAGCTGATGATGTGTAAGCAGTACTCAGCAATAACTCAAACATTCATGGATTATCAACACTGTTTTCTCCACAAATCCAAAGCATAGCACTATACAATCTACTATGAAGAAAGTTAACTCTATCCCAGACAAAACCAGTGCAAACGATCCTCTTCATTGCTCTTCATCATCTTACCTCATCAAAGATGTTTGAGCTGTGCATCAGTGGGTCTGTTTTAGCATAAGATTTAATAGATATTTATTAGATTCCCAACAATTTAGACCCAAATTATTCAGTTACAATTCTGTTGTACAGGTCTCCAAAGCTTACATTTGCATAGGCTTACTCCTGGCTTGGGCTGATCAAGTCTTTGCTTACAGCACATTTTTTCTTAATCTGCCTGGTCCCAGTGGGATATCTGGACCAAGTTATAGAATCAAAGAATCGTAAAATGATTTGGGTTGTAAGACATTTCTAAAGGTCATCTAGTCTAACACCCCAGCAGTTAGCAGAGACATCTTCAACTAGATCAGAGCCCCATTCAACCTGACCTTGAGTGATTGCAGGGATGGGGCATCAACCATCTCTCTGGACAACCTGTGCCAGTGTTTCAGCACTCTCACTGCAAATCCTTACATCTAGTCTGAATCTACCCTGTTTCAGTTTAAAAGCATTTCTCTTTGTTCTATTGCCACAGGTCCTGTTAAAAAGTTTGTTTCCATCTTTCTTCTAAGCCCCTGTAATGAGGTCTTCCTGGAGCCTTCTCTTGGGCTTAACAACCCAAACGCTTTCAGCCTTTCCTCATAGGAGAGGTGTTCCATCCCTCTGATCTTTTTTGTGGCCCTCCTCTGGACTTACCTCAACAAGTCCATGTGTCCCCTGTGTTGAGGGTTCCAGAGCTCCTTGTGATGAACACTCCAGAGGGGGTCTCACCAGAGCCTTTCATTCTTTTCATAGCCCGCCTATCTTTTATGACTTAGGACCCATAATTTATCAACAAAAAGCCCATTACCTTGAAGTGAAGTGAACCCCACTTCACAAATAAGGCAAACATTTGGCAGAAAAGATGATGCAGTGTCCTATACTTAAGAAGTTACCTTTACATGCACAAATAAAAGGACTGAAACAAGGTGTCCTGATTTCAGCTGGGATAGACTTCATTTCCTTCCTAGTAGCAGGCGTAGTGCTGTGTTTTGGCTTTAGTCTGAGAACAGTGCTGACAACACACCAGTGTTTCAGTTGTTGCTCAGTAGCGCTTACCCTGATCAAGGACGACTTAGTCTCTCATGCACTTCAAGTGAGGAGGGGCACCAGAAACTGGGAGGGAGCAGAGGCAGGACTCAAACAAGCCAAAGGGACATTCCATACCACAGCATGTCATACTTGGTGTATAAACTGGGGGGGACTTACTTGGAAGGGACTGATAACTGTTCAGGTCAGACCGGGTATCAGTTAGCTGGTGGTGAGCAATTGTATTGTGCCTCATGTCTATTTATTTTTGTTTTTTTCCTTTCCCTTTTTATATCTTACTCCATGTTATTTCCCTTAGTAATATTAGTACTGAGCATTAGCATTATATTGTACTTTATTTTAGTAATAAAACTTTTCTTATCTTAAGCTAGAGGTTTTACATTCTTTCTATTCTCATCCCCACCCCTCCTGGGAAGGAGGTGGAAGCTGGGAGGAAGGGGAGGCGTGAGCAAGTTGCTGGATGGGATTAAACCATGACACAAGGTAATTCTAATTCTGCATCTCTCAGATTTTGAGTCACTCTTTTTTGCTTTAATAATACTTTTTACCTCACTTTATGCATGCATTGCAGGATACTTCCTATGAAAAACAGTAAAATGTCTTAAAATACACCCCAGATATGAGTAACTTTCTCAGCCTCCTGTGTGATAGACGTGTGACGCTTCTAGAGGGATGGGTCTGAAGAAAGAAGAAAGGATTTTCTACAAAAGAAAAAGAATACCTGTTATTAATCTTACAGAGATGATCTGGACAGTCTTAACTTCCAAACTGTGTTTTATCCCTCAGGTTTCAGAAGTGTGTCAAGAAACTTTCAATGGATACTGAGAAGTGCCTTGGTATAACACTTTTAAACTTGTTTGCATATCAGCTTGTTCACTTTGAAGAGATGTTGTACTCACATTTAATCCACAAATATAACAAAATGAAAACAATAACAACAAATCAATAACTAAATTCACACTAGAAATGATGTAAACCCTAGAAAAATTATGAGATACTTAACTTTATATATTGCCAAAATCATAAATAGACAAATGCAAGTTAACTACATAACTGGACATACAGAAATACCATAATTGTGTTCTATTGCGTGATATAATACAGAAGAAAGAAAAAAGAGAGATGAGAACAGCAAGGAATATGGAACATAGATTTAGATTCCTATAATCTCCTTTAGATTCCTATAATCTCCTTGAAGCCTAAAACTTAAACAAATCATGGAAAGCAATGAAATTAATCCTCCAATCTTTTCAAAAACAGTGTGACTTCACCAAATCCAATACTACACTGAAGATTCAGTTTCAGAACTGGTAAGTAAATTTGCTGGACATCTAAACCTAAGGCAAGAAGACCAGGAGGCTGCCATAGATAGATAAGGAGATGCTGAGAAAACTTGGAAGGAAAAAAAGAAGCTTATAGAAGGTGGCAACTAGGACAGGTGGTGTGGGAGGAATACAGGGATGTTGTCTGGGAAGCTAGGGATCAGGTCAGGAAAGATAAGGCCCAGATAGAATTGAGTCTGGCCAGCGATGTCAAAGGTAACAGGAGGGGCTTCTATAGTTGTGTTACCACTAAAAGAAAGTCTAAGGATAATGTGGAAATGAGAGAATTGGCTACCCTGGATTTGGAGAAGGCTGAGGTTCTTAATAAATTCTTTACCTCAGTCTTCACCAGCAAGTGTTCTAGACATGCCACTCAAGTCTTGAAAGGCAGATGCAGAGACTGTGAGAATGAAAACCTTAGACCACTGTAGGAGAGAATCAGGTTCTAGATCATCTTAGGAATCTAAATGTGTACAAGTCCATGGGACCTGATGAAATCCATCCGTGGATCCTGAAGGAGCTAGCAGACAAAGTTGCTAAGCCACTGTCCATCACATTTGAAAAATAATGGCAGTCAGGGGAAGTTCCCAATGACTGGACAAAAGGAAATATGACTCCCATTTTCAAGAAGGGGGAAATGGATGAACCAGGGAATGACAAATACTTTGAACAAGTTTCACTGTGTTTTTCATGTGCAACAATGAAGCTGAATACCTCATCTGAATGGGGTAAGGGGGAAAAATCACTTCTATTTGATGATGGGAGTCAAATTGCAAGCTTCCATACCTGCCAGTCTTCTTTTTTGCGCTTCCAGCTCTGCCCATGCTGCCTTGCCATTTTCTTTTCCAGAGGCTGCAGTAAGTCTGAGATATGCCTGCAGTACTTCATAGGACTAATATTCATAAATCAGGCAAAGATACTGAGAGAAAAAATTTTTACAAATGTAAAAGAATTGTTCATCCAGCCTAGTCCAAGATTTTTCTTGAGGTATTGCATCTCTGACTTTCACATCTATCACTGCAAGAGCTTTACACATTGCATAGCAGAAAGCTTCTTTGGGTGATCACCACACTTTTTCTCTCCTAATCTTATTCCATTACAGTTAATCCACTGCCAAGCAATCCCTGTAAAATTAAGAGTATGAACAGATCAATATACCGTACAATATTCCTTTCCAGTCCAGCTAATGTTTTTAAGTTCCGTTTTATGTTCCCTTGTAATTACACAATGCAACTGGCTCCTGAAAATCAAGTTTTGTAGCCAGCAGCACGTAACCACAAAACACTTCTGTAAAGGAATGTGACATTGAATTGCTGAGGTGAACAGCTCGAGAGAGGACACATGCAGCACCGGAGCGGGGGGGAGATCAGCGTCCAGGAGCCTCAACTCAGAGCGACAAGAGCCACCGAGGGAGCCTCAAGTCCTCGACAGGACCTGCCCAGGAGCCGGCAGCTCAGCTGACGCCAGCAGGGACTCACAGCGGGCGGAGCCTGGAGCAGCGGCACCAGCCCTGACTGGGTAAAAACCTGCCCCGAACAGAGCAGGTCGAGGCGGTTCGCGCGGGCAGGCGAATGGGGTGGTGAGCACTCGGCGTGTGAGCAGGGCCCGGTCCGGGAGCTCTGCTCTGGCTGCCCCGGCGGTGGCCAGCGTAGGCACCCAGACAGAGCCGGTGAGAGGGGAGGCTGCAGTGCAGAGCTCGGGGTGTAGAGAGTGCCTGCACTGGTCTGGTGAGGGGAGGGTGCACAATGGGCAGGGCTGCACTCGGTGCTCCCTGGTGGAGGTGCTCCTGCAGCAGGGGCTGAGCTGCGGGATGCTGTTAATAGGCTGTGAGATGTCAGGGAAGCTGAGGGGAAGCAGGAATGCTTGCTCCTGGCCCAAACTGTGCAGGGGCCTCGAGCTTCACCTCTGCCTCATGAAGGAAAGAAGGAGGCCGTTAACCCGGGAAACAAGCTCACTGCCCTGGACTTCAAGAGAGCAGACTTTGGCCTCTTCAGGAACCTGCTTAGTAAGGTTCCGTGGGATACAGCCCTAGAGGGCAGAGGGTCTCAAGACTGTTGGTTGATATTCAAGGATCACCTGCTGCAAGCTCAGGAGTGTTGCATCCCAACCAGAAGGAAGTGCAGCAGGAGGGCCAGGAGACCTCCTTGGATGGATAAGGAGCTCCTGCGGAAAATTCAGTTGAAAAAAGAGGCTTACAATAAGTGGAAGCAAGGACAGGTGGCATGGGAAGAGTACAGGGATATTGTCCGAGAAGGTAGGGACCAGGTTAGGAAAGCTAAGGCTCAGTTAGAATTAAACTTAGCTAGAGGTATTAAAGATAACAGGAAGGGATTCTACAGGTACATAGCAAATAAAAAACAGACCAGGGAGAATGTAGCCCCCCTCAGGAAGCTCTCGGGAGACTGGCTACACAGGATTTGGAGAAGGCTGAGGTTCTGAATGACTTCTTTGCCTCGGTCTTCACTGGCAAAGGCTCTGACTGCACCACCCAGGTCTTGGAAGGCAGATGCACAGACTGTGAGAATGAAGACCTTGCGCCCACTGTGGGAGAGGAACTGGTTCGAGACTATCTTAAAAATCTGAACGTGCACAAGTCCATGGGTCCTGATGAAATCCATCCACGGGTCCTGAAGGAGCTGGCAAATGAAGTTAGGAAGCCGCTTGCCATCGTATTTGAGAAACCGTGGCAGTCAGGTGAAGTTCCCAATGACTGGAAAAAGGGAAATATAAACCCCATTTTCAAGAAGGGGAAAATGGATGACCCAGGGAATTACAGACCAGTCAGTCTCACCTCTGTGCCTGCCAAAATCTTGGAGCAGATTCTCCTGGAAGGAATGCTAAGGCACATGAAAAACAACAAGGTGCTTGGTGACAGCCAGCATGGCTTCACTAAGGGGAAATCCTGCCTGACCAATTTGGTGGCCTTCTATGATGGGGCTACAGAACTGATGGACAGGGGTAGAGCAGTTGATGTCATCTACCTGGACTTGTGCAAAGCATTCAACGCTGTCCCACATGACATCCTTGTCTCTACATTGGAGAGACATCAATTTGATGGATGGACCACTCAGTGGATAAAGAACTGGCTGGATGGCCGCACGCAAAGAGTTGTGGTCAATGGCTCAACATCCAGCTGGAATGGAAAGGCAGCATGGGCAGAGCTGGAAGCGCAAAAAAGAAGACTGGCAGGTATGGAAGCTTGCAATTTGACTCCCATCATCAAATAGAAGTGATTTTTCCCCCTTACCCCATTCAGATGAGGTATTCAGCTTCATTGTTGCACATGAAAAACACAGTGAAACTTGTTCAAAGTATTTGTCATTCCCTGGTTCATCCATTTCCCCCTTCTTGAAAATGGGAGTCATATTTCCTTTTGTCCAGTCATTGGGAACTTCCCCTGACTGCCATTATTTTTCAAATGTGATGGACAGTGGCTTAGCAACTTTGTCTGCTAGCTCCTTCAGGATCCACGGATGGATTTCATCAGGTCCCATGGACTTGTACACATTTAGATTCCTAAGATGATCTAGAACCTGATTCTCTCCTACAGTGGTCTAAGGTTTTCATTCTCACAGTCTCTGCATCTGCCTTTCAAGACTTGAGTGGCATGTCTAGAACACTTGCTGGTGAAGACTGAGGTAAAGAATTTATTAAGAACCTCAGCCTTCTCCAAATCCAGGGTAGCCAATTCTCTCATTTCCACATTATCCTTAGACTTTCTTTTAGTGGTAACACAACTATAGAAGCCCCTCCTGTTACCTTTGACATCGCTGGCCAGACTCAATTCTATCTGGGCCTTATCTTTCCTGACCTGATCCCTAGCTTCCCAGACAACATCCCTGTATTCCTCCCACACCACCTGTCCTAGTTGCCACCTTCTATAAGCTTCTTTTTTTCCTTCCAAGTTTTCTCAGCATCTCCTTATCTATCTATGGCAGCCTCCTGGTCTTCTTGCCTTAGGTTTAGATGTCCAGCAAATTTACTTACCAGTTCTGAAACTGAATCTTCAGTGTAGTATTGGATTTGGTGAAGTCACACTGTTTTTGAAAAGATTGGAGGATTAATTTCATTGCTTTCCATGATTTGTTTAAGTTTTAGGCTTCAAGGAGATTATAGGAATCTAAAGGAGATTATAGGAATCTAAATCTATGTTCCATATTCCTTGCTGTTCTCATCTCTCTTTTTTCTTTCTTCTGTATTATATCACGCAATAGAACACAATTATGGTATTTCTGTATGTCCAGTTATGTAGTTAACTTGCATTTGTCTATTTATGATTTTGGCAATATATAAAGTTAAGTATCTCATAATTTTTCTAGGGTTTACATCATTTCTAGTGTGAATTTAGTTATTGATTTGTTGTTATTGTTTTCATTTTGTTATATTTGTGGATTAAATGTGAGTACAACATCTCTTCAAAGTGAACAAGCTGATATGCAAACAAGTTTAAAAGTGTTATACCAAGGCACTTCTCAGTATCCATTGAAAGTTTCTTGACACACTTCTGAAACCTGAGGGATAAAACACAGTTTGGAAGTTAAGACTGTCCAGATCATCTCTGTAAGATTAATAACAGGTATTCTTTTTCTTTTGTAGAAAATCCTTTCTTCTTTCTTCAGACCCATCCCTCTAGAAGCGTCACACGTCTATCACACAGGAGGCTGAGAAAGTTACTCATATCTGGGGTGTATTTTAAGACATTTTACTGTTTTTCATAGGAAGTATCCTGCAATGCATGCATAAAGTGAGGTAAAAAGTATTATTAAAGCAAAAAAGAGTGACTCAAAATCTGAGAGATGCAGAATTAGAATTACCTTGTGTCATGGTTTAATCCCATCCAGCAACTTGCTCACGCCTCCCCTTCCTCCCAGCTTCCACCTCCTTCCCAGGAGGGGTGGGGATGAGAATAGAAAGAATGTAAAACCTCTAGCTTAAGATAAGAAAAGTTTTATTACTAAAATAAAGTACAATATAATGCTAATGCTCAGTACTAATATTACTAAGGGAAATAACATGGAGTAAGATATAAAAAGGGAAAGGAAAAAAACAAAAATAAATAGACATGAGGCACAATACAATTGCTCACCACCAGCTAACTGATACCCGGTCTGACCTGAACAGTTATCAGTCCCTTCCAAGTAAGTCCCCCCCAGTTTATACACCAAGTATGACATGCTGTGGTATGGAATGTCCCTTTGGCTTGTTTGAGTCCTGCCTCTGCTCCCTCCCAGTTTCTGGTGCCCCTCCTCACTTGAAGTGCATGAGAGACTAAGTCGTCCTTGATCAGGGTAAGCGCTACTGAGCAACAACTGAAACACTGGTGTGTTGTCAGCACTGTTCTCAGACTAAAGCCAAAACACAGCACTACGCCTGCTACTAGGAAGGAAATGAAGTCTATCCCAGCTGAAATCAGGACACCTTGTTTCAGTCCTTTTATTTGTGCATGTAAAGGTAACTTCTTAAGTATAGGACACTGCATCATCTTTTCTGCCAAATGTTTGCCTTATTTGTGAAGTGGGGTTCACTTCACTTCAAGGTAATGGGCTTTTTGTTGATAAATTATGGGTCCTAAGTCATAAAAGATAGGCGGGCTATGAAAAGAATGAAAGGCTCTGGTGAGACCCCCTCTGGAGTGTTCATCACAAGGAGCTCTGGAACCCTCAACACAGGGGACACATGGACTTGTTGAGGTAAGTCCAGAGGAGGGCCACAAAAAAGATCAGAGGGATGGAACACCTCTCCTATGAGGAAAGGCTGAAAGCGTTTGGGTTGTTAAGCCCAAGAGAAGGCTCCAGGAAGACCTCATTACAGGGGCTTAGAAGAAAGATGGAAACAAACTTTTTAACAGGACCTGTGGCAATAGAACAAAGAGAAATGCTTTTAAACTGAAACAGGGTAGATTCAGACTAGATGTAAGGATTTGCAGTGAGAGTGCTGAAACACTGGCACAGGTTGTCCAGAGAGATGGTTGATGCCCCATCCCTGCAATCACTCAAGGTCAGGTTGAATGGGGCTCTGATCTAGTTGAAGATGTCTCTGCTAACTGCTGGGGTGTTAGACTAGATGACCTTTAGAAATGTCTTACAACCCAAATCATTTTACGATTCTTTGATTCTATAACTTGGTCCAGATATCCCACTGGGACCAGGCAGATTAAGAAAAAATGTGCTGTAAGCAAAGACTTGATCAGCCCAAGCCAGGAGTAAGCCTATGCAAATGTAAGCTTTGGAGACCTGTACAACAGAATTGTAACTGAATAATTTGGGTCTAAATTGTTGGGAATCTAATAAATATCTATTAAATCTTATGCTAAAACAGACCCACTGATGCACAGCTCAAACATCTTTGATGAGGTAAGATGATGAAGAGCAATGAAGAGGATCGTTTGCACTGGTTTTGTCTGGGATAGAGTTAACTTTCTTCATAGTAGATTGTATAGTGCTATGCTTTGGATTTGTGGAGAAAACAGTGTTGATAATCCATGAATGTTTGAGTTATTGCTGAGTACTGCTTACACATCATCAGCTCTTCCTCTTTCTGGTTCTCAACACCAACTCCATCAGTGAGTAGAATGGGGAGTGGCCAAGAATCACCCAGAGTTACTTCTGATTGTCTTACAGGGTATAAATAAAATACTAAAACATTTCTTCTTATTGCAAGCATCAATCCACAGTAATGTAAAAGACTTTTTTAAAGCTTTTTAGTTCAAAGACAAGATTGGATCGACTCCTTATTGTACTGATATTTAAAGAAGATAATGATATTGATGAGTATACTGTGTATCTATTTTGATGCTCATGAAAATCATGGGGTAGTGTGAAACAGTAGTTGAAAATAGATGTCATCAGGAATTAAGAAATTAATTGTTACTAATCAATGAGACTATCTGTAGTTGAATAACCTTGACATTGTTAAAGAGTCTAGAAAAAGACAGGAACAGAATCTGTCAGCTGCATTTGCCTGTGAGGTTCTTGAAGCCTAACAAAATAAAAACTCTACAAGCAAAGCTAACTTAAATGAGTGTTATTCAGCATTATGCATTCAATCAAGGTCTGCATTTCCCTGTAGAGAAAGAGAGGAACTGGAAAATGCTTGATAATTGAGTTGACAGAAGAATTTCTCTAACTTTATACCAGCAGATTTTTCCTGTATAAGTCACAGTCAGCATCTACTCTCTGGGTTTAGCATCCATGAGCACCCTATCTACAGGTATTGTTGTTAAAGAAAATAGGTGCCTTTGCAAGAAAGCTTTTACTCAAATTATTCTGCCAGGACTAATGCATGGGATATTTACAGTGAAAAAGAGATCTTTACACTTTCTAATGAATATTTGCATAAGGGTAAAAAAGTAAGACATTAATATACTTCTTGGTAGCAAACACTGGGAGTACAGTTTAGAATCTGGATATGCTAGTCTGTCTAAGTGTATTTAGCTGCACACTGAATTCTGGAGTTTTCACCTTCTTCACAATGATTAAACCATTTATGCTATGTGTACAGGACAAGTACTAATAAGGGAACTAGGTGATCTTAAGGTCCTTTCCAACCCAAACCATTCTATGATTTTATGATTCTATAAGGCTAAGAATTAGCAGCAAGCCTTTGCCCTCCGCCCGTATTTGTATGCTAATAGGTTTGAGATTGAAGGTGGTCAGCAATAACTAAATACCTAAGATATTTAAAATCTATTTTTTCCTCACTCTACTTTCACAGCTTATATCAATTAAAGCTCATCATCTCTGAAAGCTGCTATATGCCTTAATTAAACATAGATAGAAGAATATCATTTCCATTTTTTTTTTACTCTCATAATAGGCAATGTAGTTACGAAACATAATTATCAGTTTTCAAGGGTGATCATTGCACATGTGGGATATGTTTCCCTTTCATTGCTATGTTAATTGGATGCAGATATTTTGTTTAATTTTTTTCTACACATAAGGGATGAAGATTATGTTAATGGGAAGCCAAACTCTCACTGAGATGAGAAAAATTCATTGCAGAGCTTCATTAAAAAAAAAAAAAAAAGCTACCTTGCTGTTTTTTTTGTTTTGTTTGTTGTTTTTGTTTTTTTTTCCTTTTTCATCCTGGGATTTATGGGGAGAAGTTTGGGCTTCTTTTCTGTTTTTAATATTGTTCTAACACCGTGTCCTGGGTTCAGCAGTAGCAGAAGTCTTTCTACTTCTTAGTATCTGATGCAGTGCTGTGTTTTTGACTTTCAGCCTCGGCGCAGCCCTGATAACACCGATGATTTTGGTTGTTGCTCAGTAATGTTTACTCTGGCCAAGGACTTTGTGGATCTCATGCTCTGCCGGGTAGGAGGGGAAGCTGGGAGGAAGCAGAGCCAGGACACCTGACCCAAACTGACCCAAGAGGTATTCCATACCACAGCATTCCATGCCCAGTATATAAACTGGGGGCAGTTACCCGGAAGGGCTAGATCACTGCCAGGGTCAGGCTGGGTATCAATCGGCAGGTGGTGAGTGGCTGTATTCTCTTCCCTTGTTATTTCCCTCATCATTATTATTATTGGTGGCAGCAGCAGTGGTTTGTGTTATACCTTAGTTACTGGACTGTTCTTATCTCAGCCAGTGGGAGTTACATTCTTTCAATTCTCCTCCCCATCCCTTCATCAGCGGGGGGAGGAAGAAGAGAGGGAGTGAGCAAGTGGCTGCACGGTTCTGAGTTACCAGCTGGGCTTAAACCGTGACACACTGGTTTCACAGTAACGATAAAGTTACTATGAAAATATAAGTACTGCGTTGCAATTCATCCAACAAAGAGAACTAGTTCTCCCAGCAGTGATAAAAACATAAGGAATGGCTACCTAGTTGCACACTCCACTACCTGTATAAAGTAAGCAGTACAAAGCCATTGTCAAAAATTTGTCACATGGGAATTGTTATCTACAGAAAGTCTACTTTATATATCAAATATTAAAAAGTCCTGAGAAAGGGAGAAAAGACCTGACTCTATGCTTGAAATGTAGACGGATGAAGAATATAACAATTCCATATACAGACAAAATTCTTTTTACTGTAAACCAATTTTTATATATGGGGGATATGAATAGATAAGTGTAATTTGCACAGCTCAAATACCACTGTAAGAGAGGGTCTCATCCAAAAAAGGTTTTGGGGTCAAGGCCCTGAAACCTAAGTAAAAAATCAGGTCCCACACTAACACACTGCAAACTGTATTGTTCTACTAAAAAGTAAAAAAAGCATTAATTTTAGTTAGTGTTTCTTCTACATGCTGAAGCCAAGAACATTTCCTTATTTGGGGTCAATTGGAGACAAAAGTAATTCATCTAACAATTTAATTCCTTTCTGCAACATTTAAGATCCTAAAAAAAAGCCAATAAGTACTACAGGTAACCTCCCAAAAAGCCAAATACATTCACTAATTTCATACTTGCAATAAATACAAATTAATTACAACAAACTCCTTTGCAAGACATCAAAAGAAATTTCTTCAATTATTTCTTTGAATCTGCACTAAAAAAAAAAACATTAACCTCAGCTTCATTGTGAAATTTCAAAGCAATTTATTCAATAACTTAATTTTAATTCAAAACCAAGTTAATTACCCTGGGTGCTGTTCCACAAAGGTTTTCTAAGACAACTGATTCCCTTAATTGAATACACACACCTTTCTCCCTCTTGAAAATCTATTTGTCCCACACCATCTGAGATGTTAGCCATGATCAAAGGACTTGATCCTGAAATGGTACTTGATGTGCACCAGGGGATTTACAAGCATAAGTCACCTTTCAGGATTAGCCCCAGACTGAGCTGTTCCTCACAGATGCTGTAGACTCAAAGCAAAATTTATAACAATTGCTCTAGGTTGCAAGAGCAAACAGCAAAGCAAAGCTTTATGTTTCTATCTCCAATTCTGTGTGTTAACGCTGGTGATATTCATCAGCACTGCAAGTCACATTGAGATATTAGTATTAAGTACTACTGGTGGATTAATTTTCCCTCTCAAATACTTCACAGAAAAATTGTATGTATTCATAAAAGTCACAAGCCTCGTAATGTTGCTATTTAAGCCTGATATTACACATATCAATTTCCCTATCAAAATGAAGCTTTTACAATTTCCCATAGATGAAGAAAGACTAAATCTTTTCCTTTCAGAAAGTCATTCCTATTGCCTTAATATAGTTTAATGCCATTAAGGTGGTTAAAGCATGTAGAAAGACTGAAGCCTTGAACTGCATATCTATACCCTTTCCTGAAAACATCCATGATCCCAAAGGCTAACGTTTCAGGACCCTGCAAGTGAGTACAAAGACCTGAGAGTCACTGTCTCCTCTTCATATCTGGCCATCTTCTTGCTTAGGAAGAGTAACACCTTACCATGGAAAATTACTACAGAGGTGCTGATTGAACTGACAAATGTTTATGGATACTGGCATCCTTTTTGGAGCAGGATTTTCACAAAACACTAACTCTACAAAAATATAGACTCTACAGTCTACCAATATATTTGATAGTAAGAAAGAAAAATCACCAGTAAATCTTCCATTTTAGTAAAGGGTTAGTTATGGGCAGTGTTAGAACAGGGAAAATAAAGCTATTATAGGATACAGTATAATGAAATGGAAAAGTCAAAGACTGTGACAAGTAAAGAATAATCACATTAAGTGCTAACCCTATAGAATATTTTTCCCATTCCTTTAACATACATCTTTCTTTCAAAAATGTATGAGCTAGTGTCACTGTGTGAGTAGGAACGATTCAAGCCTCTGCCCTCTTTACTCTTTAAACTGATCATTGTCATTAAGTTATTATCATCCTGGCATCAAATAATAAAAGATCTGAAAAAATAGAAATAGCAGAATCAGTAAAATTTTCCAGCTGCAGGCATATCCCTTGAAAACCTCTGTCTACAAATATTTTTATTAATGCACTTCTCTAACAGGCTCAGAAAACAAATATATGTTGAAAAGCTACTTTTGATTTGTAGACAATTGGAAAGAGGTCACTAAGATCTAGCCATTATAGAATCAAAGAATGATGAGTCTCATGGCCAGACTCCAATGACTGAGAATTCATTTCCATACCAAATTTTTGCTCACAGGCAGGTCCAGGGACAAGACCTCTTCACTTCTCAGCAAATTAAGGGTACTCACAGTCCTTTGCACCACTCTTAAGGCAACAAGTTTCTTGAATGTAAGAGTTTTACAGTTCCTCTGTGGCTTTAAATACCTTTCTGAGTATCTTGGCTAATAAGAAACTTGCCTTTAATCCATCATTGCTGAAGGTTCTTCTGAAGTCATCAGACAAGAAACTGGCTGAAACTGGCTCACTATGATAAAAAACCTTAAGAGGAATCTGATCTCTCAGGCAAACTGATTGATGCATTATTCTAACTGAGAATACTAAATACTGTAATATGTTGAAGAATAAAATTGATAGCCTAGAAAAGAGATCTGCTGTAGAAAAGAAAGATTGATGTGATGTTTTAGATACATGACAACAGGAAAAACTAATTTTTATTATTTGCAATGTATTACAGTATTGTGTAATATAGGACATCAAATCCTTGTGATGAAATTGCACTCTCTTCCTTCTTCTACTGCCAAGGTTACAATGAATAGATATTTATCACATTGCAGTACCTTTTACTGAAACTCCCACATTGACTGATGAGCTACCTAGTAACCATTTCACCCAGGACTGCAGTCTGGTTATTTTTTCTGCACAGATCAACAGTTCTCTGTAGTAAACAACAGCACTGGATTGCTGCTTGCCAAGGACAAGATCCAGGATGTTGTAGAGAGACTGCCAAGGCCTGTCCAGTTTTTTGACCACTACCTGCTCTCCCATGTGGGCATCAATGATGCTGCAAGAGCAACCGGGAAAATACCAAAAGTGACTACAGAGCCCTAGGGGTGATGGTCATGGGTATGGGGGGTGCAGGTGGTGTTTTCCTGAATCGTGCTGTTGAGGAAAAAGGATTATTAAGAAGACACTGTGACGCTGCATGTCAACAATTAGTTGTCAATAATTAGTTGCAGAGCTGGTATCAGCAATAGTATTTTGGTTTCCGCAATTGTGGGACTCTGCTTGAGCATCAGTTTCTGCTTGGAAGAGTTGGGATCCATGTCATTAAAGGATCAAAGGTAATTTTGCCATCAGGAAGGATGATCTGGTAAGGTAGTCTTTAATATGGAAATGTGGGCAGGATGAGATTCACCAGCCACTCATGGAGTGATGGACAAGGCTGACAAACTAAGAAGCTGGAGAAATGTGAATGAAAGGGAATGCAAATTCAAGAAAACTGGGTTTAGGGGTGACCTCAAGCACCTGCATACAAACTAATGTGAAATGACTACCCCATTGGCAAGGGGGAAAATCCATCAAAACCCAAGCCCAAACAGGCTGTTTCTGGGAAATCAACATGCTGGAGTGCCGATTTAAAGTGTCTGCACACTAATGAACACAGGAATAAATATGAGGAGATAGGGATTTGTGAGCAGCTGCAGAGCTGCAGTCTTGCTGGGATCATAGAGATGTGGTGGGGCTGCTTGTGTGACTGAAGTACTGCAGTGGAGAGATTCAGACTTTTTAGGAAGGACAGGATGGGAAGTTGTGCTTTCCATGAGAACAGCTAGAATGCATGGAGTTCTGCTGAGGGATGGATGAGGAGCCAGCTGAGAGCTTATATGTAAGGATTCACAGGTTGACCAATATGCATGACAGTGTAGCGGATATCTGACACAAGCTTTCTGACCAGGAAGAGCAAGTGGATGATGTCTTCTACAGACATCTAGAAGTAACATCACGTTCATAGGTCCTGGTTTTCTTGGGGGACTTCATCTACCCTGTTTTCTGCTGAAGGAACAATACAGCAGGACATAAGCAATCCAGGAGTTTCCTGGAAAACACTGACAAAAACTTCCTGATGGAAATGACAGAGGAACCAACACAGAGACCTACTCTGCTAGATGTGGTACTCACAAACAAAGTAAAAACTTTGTGAAGTGAAATCTGGCAGGAAGCTTTATCAAGAATATCTAAAAAGGCTTTATCAATAGTAGTTTACCCCAGTGAGCAGGAAATAAAGTTAAAATCTCAGAAGGCTTATATGGATGAACAAGAGAATCCTAAAAAAAATCAAACATTAAAAAAGGAAAATAAAGAAGGTCAAAGCCAGGACAAGTGACTTGGGATGATTATACAGACACTATCTGAGCATGCAGTAGAATGCACAGTCAGAAAAGCTGAAACTTACCTGGAGCTGAAATTGGCAACAGATGCCAAAGGCAACAAGAATGGTTTCTCTAAATCCATAAGGGGAAAAGAATAGACAAAATGTGGCCTCATTGCTGAACGTGGCAGGACATCTGGTGACACAAGATATGAAAAAGGGCTTCTTTGCCTCAGACTTTACAAACGCAACTGGACTTCACTCCCAGAGTTGGACCAGATGAACAGGTGTCTCTCCTAACACCAGCCATCCTGCAAGTCTGTGTTAATGTAGTGAGGGTGCTTGGCCTCCCTCACTACAGCAAGAAGTTCATTTACCCTAGGCTTTAAATTGGTTTTGGAGACCTGAAAGGTTACCTAGAAATTTACTTGCCAACTATATTTGAAACAGGGTGACAGACTCCTTGAGCTACAGTTGGACTTAAAAGAGTCCTGAAAGGACATGTCAGCTAGCAGTGCTGCTGAAAAGTTGTTACATTATGTGTGTGACATATGGTGTACCACTTTTCAGTGTCAGGAGCTGATGCAAAACCTGGAGTGAACCATTGTCAGAGTCCAGCAGTGATTTGTAAGAAACACTGTCTTCAGTTTTTCTCTTGCTTCTAAAATCCATGCTAAATCAGGCACTAACAGCCAATGCCTGACCAATGCAAATCCAAATTACTGCTTTGCAAGATTCACTGGTGTAATTTTGGATTACCATAGTGACAGTGGAGTGAGAGGACAGCACAGCACACATAACGATATCAATATGTATTCCAGACATTAACTTGTGCTTTCTAAAAGCTTTTGGCACAGTAGAAACAAAGCTACAAAGCCAACTTACCAGCTGTTGGCAGTAGAAAGGACATCACAGGACAAGGTACAGGAAAAAACAATCCATGTAAAGAAAGTGTGCTGATTTGGAACACCTGAATGACAAAACTACCTTTTGTCTATGATGGCACATTTTTCCCCAGTTTAATTATGATTATTTATAATTATTAATTGTTTTATTATTTATCAAAGTTTAATTATAATAATCATTAAACTTTGATGATAATAATCATTAAACTTTGATAATGATAATAATCATTAAACTTTGTCAACTTTTTTTCACATGTACATCCTAGGAGAAATACTTACCAGAAAAACTTTTTTTTTCTTTATTTCAGCTTTACTAAAGCTGCTGTCAGCCATTACTATGTTACAAAGACTTAAATCTAAGCATAGACTATAGCAGCAGCATGCTTATTATTATTTGATGATAAAGGAGAAGCCAGAGACCTAACCCTGTTAAATGAACATTCAGCAACTGGTTTTTACTTTCTGATAGTTTTTCCCAATGTATATTCAAAGGTGACAATCCCATTTTTCATCCTTATGTTGAATGATTAGTATTTATGAAAATGAACATGTACGATACACAGGGTTTTTTTGTACCTGACCTCATTTGTCAGTAGATGGGATCATTCAGTGTAATTAGCATGGTGACAGAGACAGATGGTAAACGATCATACCGAAGTATTGTTATATTTTCTTTTTAGTTCTGACGCATATTATGGAGTAAGATGCATTAGCTTAAAATGTCTCTCAGAAATGTTATAATTAAATGTCAATTATGGGGAGTTCACAAGAATAGAAGGAAGAAGAAAGGAGACAAGAGAGGAAAAGGGAGGGGTGGGGAGGGGAGGGGATGGGTGGGGAGGGGAGGGGAGGGGAGGAGAAAGACTTTTTTTGGACTTACTGCTTTCAATTCTCATGTTTTGTCAGAATCAGGATGGAAACAAAAGGCTGATGATAGCACTAATCACAAAATAAACCAACTTTTAACACCTTTACTTTGAGAAATAAAGGAATCATTTCAGGAGATTTTCAAATAAGCTAAGCAGTGTCAAAGCTAGCTAAAAGATTTTACATAACAATGAAACGAAGTTTTAATTTTAGGCTCAGCTATAACCTCGTTAGGTTATTATATCTTCTTAAAAATGTCTTTTCCACCAAATATCTATCCTTTAGCTTCCATCTTTGTGAAAGAAATAGAATCCAGCACTAATTGCATTACGGTAAATAGAAGGGATAAAAATCATGGTGGGCCCCAAAAGGAAGTACATAATCAAGCAAAAAATACCTTTGTACTGGGTTTCTTTATGTGAAAGTACACTATGAATTACCTGAAGCGCAGTTTAGTCTCTTTCTCTTGCTCTCTTCTACTTCCTACTGGCAATTCAGGTGTCATGAAGTTTTCTCTAGCCTCCCAGGTCTTTGCTTCTTTTCCAACCAGTAACACAATACCTCAGGGAGTACAAAAGTCTTTTCTTTCTCTTTTTTTTTTCTTTAAATGTGTCTGGTCAGGTGATTAGAACACTTTCTGGGGGAAGTAAGATGTCAATAGTTATTTTAACAGTGTTTAAAGAAAACAGGTTAGAAGGTACCTTTCCCAAGATTCAGAGTAATTGGATAATACTCACCCTGGCTAAAAATGAGACATTCCTCTTAAGGTTTCACTGTTGGGAGTAGCCAGATATATGTTGATTTTGATTAATGTCTCTTGGAGGGAGGCAGTTGTCTTAAGAGCCTATTTCTGAAGTTCTGTAAACATATATCAGAATGATTTGTTGCTCTGAAATACATGCTGTTTACTATATATTCCAGAAAGTCTTCAAGAGCTAGTATAGATGGCACAAGTTCCCTACTGTACGTTTTCAGTTGCTTAGCCATGAGCCCATAGCAGTTTTGATGAAAAAGGTTTAAAACTGATTGTGTTTTTTAATTGTGAAATTCCTTTGTTTTTTTGGCAAGCTGAGTGTCTCAAATGACAACTAGGAAGACTCTGCCAGCATGATTATTTTATTCATTAAAAATGCAGATAAATTTTGAAGTACAATTTCAAAACACCCATATGGGAGGATTGAAATTAAAATTTCATGATTCAGCCTTATGACAGCAATGCATAACAGTAGGCCTTCCATCTCCCTGCTGACTTGTCCTATTTAAGAGAAAGTCACAAAACTTGCATATGTATAGGTACAGTTATGGAACATTTTTGTGCCAGCAATGTCTGAACCATGTAACTCCTACAAGACAAGCATTCAGAAAAAATGTTATTAGTGCTATACTATGCCAGAAATCATAAATGATGATATTGCTGCCAAAGACTGCTTAAGAGAGAACCTGTAAGAACTGGAAAGAACAGAGAATGTGGGGGACAGGAATTTTAATGGCTGAGTACAGTATATCAGATATTTATCTTATTACATTTAGTCATTGAATTTTGTGTCATCAAGCACCAAAGTATGGTTGTAATCAGAATGGAACTCTGCTAGTTAATCTGACAGCAAATTTCCAGAAATATTTCCCTTACCTAAGCATTAATAAGAGGCTTTCCTTGTTGCTTTCTTCTTTTTTTTTTCTCCTTCCCTTATTTTGTGTTGTACCTGATCATACTTGGGCCATCATAAAAAAGCAGCTTGTTATTGTTCAAAGTTTTTCAGTACAAGATATTCAGATCTTTACAATACAACTGTTACAGTAATAGCACACTACATATTTATAGTACCACATAAATTTTGGAAGCAGCTTTCATCTATTTTAAATCTGCCACTCTCCTTCTAGAAGTGTTTTTACATTTTATTTAGTGCAGATAATAAATAATTTTTAAATGGAGGTTCCAAGGTTCAAAAAGACTTTAAACCTTATTAACTTCTCCTTCACTCTGATTTATCTCTATACATTCAAATGTACTTGAGAAGGTATGAAATTCCCCTGAGGGACAGGACAAGCTCAAGAAGTGCACTATGTGAAACTCAACAAGGCCAAGTGCAAGGCTCTGCACTCCGGTCAGAGCAACTTGTGGTATTAATACAGGCTGGGGGATGAAGAGATAGAGAGACCGCAGAGGAAAAGGACTTGGGGGTACTGGGGCGTGACAAACTGAACGTGAACTGGCAGCATGCACCTGCAGCCCAGAAAGGCAACTGTATCCTGGTCTACATGAAAAGAATTGTAGCCAGCAGATTGAGCGAAGTGACTCTGCCCCTTCGCTCTGCTCTAGTGAGACCCCACCTGCAGTATTGCATACAGCTCTGGGCCCTTAACACAAGAAAGACATGGCCCTGTTGGAGGTCCACCTGTTATGTTCCTCCTCCAAAGGAGGAACACAAAAATGATCACAGGGATGAACATCTCTCCTGTGACGAGGCTGTGAGGAGGCTGATAGACCTTATACAGCTTTTAAGTATAAAGAGGGCTGAGAAGAAAGAAAGAGGTTCTGTAGTAGGGTCTGTTGTGATAGGACAAGAGGTAATAGTTTTAAACCATAAATTTAGACTAGATATAAGGAAAAAAATTTTTATAAGGAGTGTAGTGAAACTCTGGTTTCCCAGAGAGGTGGTAGATGCCCCACCTCTGTTATCACTCAAGGCCAGATTGGATGGTGCTCTGAGCAACCTGATCTAGTTGAAGATGAAGCTGTTTATTTAGGGGGAGTTGGACTATACGACCTTTTAGGATGCCTTCCAATCTAAACTATTTTATGATTCTATGAAAACAGACTCAAAAAAGAAAACTCCATGGGAACTCTGATTATCCTAATGACAATGAAAAGATTCCAAAGAAAACTAAGAAATACTTTATTAATAGGAATTCTGCACGTATGAAGAATATATGTCTTCCTTATATTCAGTAAAATATTTTTAAAGGTTGCAGATTTTAAAGAGGCAAAAAGAGGATTATTTTCATTAATTGAGAATATGTTCTGAAGTTCACTTTAACTCAGAATCAACTTGTTTTAGGCTGTGTTTCACACAAATGCTATCATGTAGTGTGATAGTGTGTTCAGATGCTATTTTTGAAAGCATTAAATGGCTATTTTATCTCTATGCTGTTTCATAGATATGTTATCATGATTCAGAATATCAGAGACCAGTAGTAAAGCTTATGTTCTCTTCAGGAGTCACGTTTGGCTGTCTTTGTATAATTGTGTTCTTAATTTTGTCTCTTAATGATAGGTAAAAAAAAAAGGTTTCCTTTTCTTAGGTAGAATATATTTTATTCCATGAATTACATTTTAAATTGAAAAGCAGTTTTCAGATTGCAATTTTGAACAACGTTTCAGAACAGCTGTCTAGAAACTGTTTCAGGTTTGATGAAGCTGTTCTTTTCTGATCAAAAATTACATCAAAATAATTCTTTACTAGTACAACTATATAATGCACCTCAGGCCAGGCCTTTTTCTTTTCTGATTTAGGACTTCTCTTGGTCTTAGAAATGATGGGTAACCTTAAGGTACACAAAAGGAACAAGAATATATTAAATTCTTCTTTCTTGTGGAGACTATGCAGTCTAATGATTTGAATGACAGCTAGAGAATGAAGAATCTAGAGATGATCTTCTTTCGTAGCACAAAATAAGCCAACATAAAGGGGAAGAATTCTATGTAACTTCTAACTCTCTTCTGGTTAACAGCAAGGATTAAGTATGCTGTACTAAATTTTAAATAAATTATTTAATATAGCCTTTTCGTTAGTTTCAGTGGTGTTAACCTTAAAATAAACATTATGAGTAGTAGCTACTAAGAATGTATGCTGGCTATCCCTTCAAATAGCTACTAAAATCAAGATGTCACCACAAAATTTTCGTACTTTAAAAAAATTAATATTTTTTATAACAATGCCTGTAATGAAATGTTTCACTTAAAAAGCTTTTTTAAGCATTATAGCAAAAAAAACCCTTTCTTTTTATAATTTTTCATCTGTATGAAAAGGTGTTAATCTTATAAATTTATATTCATTTATATCAATTAGTAACTGTATATTCAGCCATTTTTTTATTCATTTTATTCTAGAGAATGTTAAACATTAAAATTGAACCTGATTTACAGTCAGAATCACATGGACTGAAACAGCTTCTTCTATATCTATTATCTTCCAGTTATAAGTAATCTAAATTTTGTCAATCATCTACTTAAGAGAAACTTACCACTATAGTTACTAAATAAATATGGTAAGCATCCACTATTTTCACTATGAATGGCTGGGTAAGTAACCTTGTCATCTCTATACACTATTATTTGTATCAGCTCTGAATTTATTTTGTCAGCTCTGCAGGGCATAGTCTATATCTTTTCATTGAACAATTCATATTAAGTGCCAGCAAAAAGGGCTATTAGATAAAATGCATAGACAACTACATCTCCCTGGAAAAAGAAAGGATTAAAAATACTACTTCCCTCTTAAGAATTAGCACACTTAATCTTGATTTTGAGCCCAGTAATGCTGAAATTAAAACTCTATAGAGTTTCAACTATAAATGTCACTATAATGTCACTAAATAGTTCAAAATAAATCACAGTTGTTGATTCCACAGGTATTCATCTCAATTTTGCTGGATTCTTCAAGTCACTGGGCTCAAACTCAGTATAGTCATGCAAACATACTGAGAATCACCAATGAAGTGTTATAATCCTGAACCATCACCAAGTCCCTCATAGCAATGTAAAGCATTTGTAATTATGGGAAAAAACAAACAAACAAACAAACAAACAAAAAAAAAAACACCCAAAACCAAAAACAAAACCAAAAATGGGTAAATAGCAATGATTGGTTTGAAATTGGTTGTTAAAGTCATAGAGTTAGCATGGCTTGCAGAAAAAAGGAGTTTGTACACATTTGTGCAGCAGAAAGATATGAATGAAAGCTGTATAAAGTTTTCTTAAATTTCATCCATAACCTAGATCAATATGAAAATATGGGGGACTGGTGTATACCCTTTTCCTGTTTTCTGTGTTTGCAGTGCAGTGAAGAGGAAACAAAACTGTAGAGAATTGTGACTAAACTTGATATGCAGAAGGTAAAACGATACGAACCCCACTTGCATTAGAGAGAAATGTTATCAGAAAAAAAATAGATAATGTCAAAACATCATCTGAGACAATATTATTCAATTAAAAAAATCATAAATATTCCATTATAATACACATTTATAAATTTTCAGATTAAATTTGGTGTGGGTTATTGTCCTGGGTTCAGCAGTAGCAGTCATGTTTTTTTTTCCTTTGTGGTAGCTGGTACAGTGCTGTGTTTTGACTTCCAGCCTGAGAACAGTGTTGGTGAAGTCGATATTTTCAGTTGTTGCTAAGTGATGTTTACCCTGACCAAGGACTTTGTGAGGCTCATGCTCTGCCAGGGAGGAGGGGAAGCCGGGAGGAAGCAGAAACGGGGCGCCTGACCCGGGCTAGCCAGGGAGGTATTCCATACCACAGCACGTCATGCCCGGGGTGGGGGGTGACTGGGAGTTACCCGGAAGGACACGGGCTTCCGGGTGGAACTCGTTCTCTTGGCCGGTGGTATCGTATTCTCTTCCCTTGTTATTTTCCCTTATCATTGTTGTAGTTGATAGTAGCGGTGGTGATTCGTGTACATTGGTTGGTGGACTGTTCTTGTCTCAACTCGTGGGAGTCGCACTTTTTTTTTTCGATCCTCCTCCCCGTTCCTCCGGGAGTGGGGGAGAACCCCGGTGGGGGGGGGGGGACGCGGACCTCGATTGCTGTCAGCTCGGCACCACTCACTGGGAGTGAGTGAACAAGCTACCTGACTGGGTTTAAACCACAACAGTTCTTTTTGGCGCCCAACGTGGGGCGATACAGCGGAAGAAGTCTTTGAGAAAGGGAGGAAAATAATCCAAATCCTGCTGAAAGCCGGTTTTGCCATAAAACGGAGTAAGGTCAAGGGACCTCCACAGGAGATTCAATTTTTGGGAATAAAATGTCAAGATGGACGTAGGCAGATCCCCACAGATGTGATCAACAAGATAACAGCAATGTCTCCACCAACTAATAAGAAAGAAACGCAAGCTTTCTTGGGTGCAGTGGGGTTCTGGAGAATGCACATCCCGAATTACAGTTCGATTATAAGCCCTCTCTATCATGTGACCCGGAAGAAGAATGATTTTAAATGGGGCCCTGAGCAGCAACAAGCCTTTGAGCAAATTAAACGCGAGATAGTTCATGCAGTAGCCCTTGGACCAGTCCGGACCGGACCAGATGTAAAAAATGTACTGTACACTGCAGCTGGGGAGAACGGTCCTACCTGGAGCCTCTGGCAGAAAGCTCCAGGGGAGACTCAAGGTCGACCCCTCGGCTTTTGGAGTCGGGGATACAAAGGATCTGAGGCCAGCTATACCCCAACTGAGAAAGAGATACTGGCAGCCTATGAAGGGATTCGAGCTGCTTCGGAAGTCATTGGCACTGAAGCACAGCTCCTCCTGGCACCCCGGTTGCCTGTGCTGGGCTGGATGTTCAAAGGCAGGGTCTCCTCTACACATCATGCAGCTGATGCTACATGGAGTAAATGGGCTGCACTAATTACACAACGAACTCGAATAGGAAATCTCAGTCGTCCAGGCATTCTAGAAGTCATCATGGACTGGCCAGAGGGCAAAGATTTTGGAATGTCACCAAAGGAGGAGGAGGTGCGCGCTGAAGAGGCCCCACCATATAATAAACTGTCAAAAAGTGAAAAGCAGTATGCCCGGTTTACTGATGGCTCTTGCCGTATTGTGGGAAAGCATCGGAGATGGAAGGCAGCTGTATGGAGTCCTGGACGACAAGTTGCAGAAACTGCTGACGGAGAGGGTGAATCGAGTCAGTTTGCCGAGGTGAAAGCCATCCAGCTGGCCCTGGACATTGCTGAATGAGAAAAGTGGCCAGTACTTTATCTCTATACTGACTCATGGATGGTGGCAAATGCCCTGTGGGGGTGGTTGAAGCAATGGAAGCAGAGCAACTGGCAACGCAGAGGTAAACCCATCTGGGCTGCTGCACTGTGGAAAGATATTGCTGCCAGGGTGCAGAACCTGGTGGTGAAGGTACGTCATGTAGATGCCCATGTACCCAAGAGTCGGGCCACTGAGGAATACCAGAACAACCAACAAGTGGATAAAGCGGCTAAGATTGAAGTGGCTCAGATGGGCTTAGATTGGCAACATAAAGGTGAATTATTTTTGGCCCGATGGGCCCATGACACTTCAGGCCATCAGGGCAGAGATGCAACATATAGATGGGCCCGTGATCGAGGGGTGGACTTAACAATGGACACTATTGCCCAGGTTATTCATGAGTGTGAAACATGTGCTGCAATTAAACAAGCCAAGCGGTTAAAGCCTCTTTGGTATGGAGGAAGATGGTTGAAGTATAAATATGGGGAGGCCTGGCAGATTGACTATATCACACTGCCACCAACCCGCCAAGGCAAGCGCCATGTGCTTACCATGGCGGAAGCAACCACCGGGTGGCTGGAAACATACGCTGTGCCCCATGCCACTGCCCAGAACACTATCCTGGGCCTTGAGAAACAGATTTTGTGGCGACACGGCACCCCAGAGAGAATTGAGTCAGACAATGGGACTCATTTCCAGAATAACCTTATAGATATTTGGGCCAAAGAGCATGGCATTGAGTGGGTATATCACATCCCCTACCATGCACCAGCCTCTGGGAAAATCGAACGGTACAATGGGCTGTTAAAAACTACACTGAGAGCAATGGGTGGGGGAACTTTCAAGCATTGGGATACACACTTACCAAAGGCCACCTGGTTGGTCAACACCAGAGGATCTGCCAACAGGGCTGGCCCAGCCCAGTCAGAACTGTTACATATTGTAGAGGGGGACAAAGTTCCCGTGGTGCATATGAAGAATTTGCTGGGGAAGACAGTCTGGGTAATTCCTGCTTCAGGTAAAGGCAAACCCACTCGTGGGATTGCTTTTGCTCAGGGACCTGGATATACTTGGTGGGTAATGCGGGAAGATGGGGAAGTCCAATGTATACCTCAAGGGGATTTGATTTTAGGGGAAAACAGCCAGTGAACTCAATTGTATGCTGTTGCCTGCTGTGTAATGCTTTTATAGCCCATCAACTAGATGTCTCCAGGTCACCAGCGACTGGCCCTGACTTCCCTCCAGCCATCATCCCAACAGAGAATGAACTTTGAACATCATGGACCGAATGGACTCGGCAGTATTATAGGGATTGGTCCATGCACTCTGAAAATGATTTTTTCCTCTTGGTCTGTATGTATATGGATGTATATATATGGGAGAGCGATGGTGTATTGAAAATGTGGGATCTGAGCACGACGTGAATGGTATGGAATAAGGGGTGGATAATGTCCTGGGTTCAGCAGTAGCAGTCATGTTATTTTTTTTTCCCTTTGTGGTAAATTAATTTGCATATTATACATATTATACTACGTATAGCACATTGAAGTGGATTTCAAATAGAGAATACTCTTTTTTTTTGTTAAATATTGATTATTACCATATGATCCAGAAACTATGCAGTCACCAAAGCATCCAGTTTATAATGTAAAGTTTACTACCAGAGCAGTAAACCTGATGATCCTGTATTTACAGATAATATTCTCTCCTGGAATTTACCATTTACTGCATTTCCTCCTCTATGAAATGTGAGGTTCATAAGCAAATCCAGTCCAAAAGATGTTCAGTATGTTCAGTATTTCCAGCTTTCCCTGAATTAAAATGTTTTCACTGATGGCTTCAGGGCAGAAAGTGTTTTCTAACTCGATTCTATTTCAGAATGTGAATTATTATCTAGATGTTGTTGCATTCTAATTGTTATAGTGAATGCCCACATTGTTGTTTAGGATTTTTTATTATTTCAAATAATATGTTCAAGTCATTGTTCTGTACTTTATGTTGTTTTTAAAGTTTTAAAACTTCAAAGACTTTTTTTCATACTTGTAAAAAAGTGACATAAAATTAACATAAGTGCATATATAGTACTTAATATTTTAATTTCTTTCTGTTCGCATAATATAGGAAATATTCTTTTAGTTTGATATGTCTCCTACTCTATGCTAAAATAAGCACATCCATGGGTTATATTCTAAACTACTCTGTTTAATTTACATTTATTTTCAGCACACATCATGCACTGTAAGATAGAGCAATCTCTACTCTCACTAATGAAGAAGAACATTCCCATACCTGTTATTGATAAACAAAAAGTCTGAGAGGAGTTACTTTTTGGTAAAGGTAACCTGTGGTGTGACAAACAGTATTAAAAAAAAAATGGAAATATTGGGCCCTAATTTCATCCTAAAATGAGTAATACAGTGTATCAGAACTTCAGAAATCAGATCATAAAAAGGTTTTGATCAAAAAATTACCTTGGAATATATATGTTACCATGGATACCTGGTTACTAAAGTTACAACCAGACCTGTAAGATAATATGGGTCATGACGCACTTGAAAACTTAGAATCACAGTAGGACTCTACAGTTCTTTGATTTGAGCAAAGATTTTTCTTCTTTGACTACCACTCCAGCCTTTCTACTATTATCCTTTTTTGCAGTGGTTATTTTAGCTTTTAAAAAAAGAATGCATTTATAAGGGTGCATTTAAATGTGTTATCTAAAACTCCCATTTGTTATAATGAATTCAGCCATTAAAGAAGATTGGACAGTCAAAAAAAAAAAAAAGTAGTTTCTTAATACAGCCTGGGCCATAAAGAAAAGCACTGAGGTTAGAAACCCAAGAGTGTCAAGCCCAGGTAGAAGGCATAAACACAAGGAAAACACCTTCGGTCCATGGTTTCATTTCCTTCTGAAAAATCCATTTTCCACCCTTTTCTTTTAAAGTGTAAAACAAAAGGGGTCCAGATGTATATTTTAAGGTTTCTTAAGCACTTCATGCCATGAAGTTTACAAAATTATGGAACATATGCATGTTTTACCACCCAACTGATCCTGTGAAGAATATGGAACAGATGCAGAAGGACAATTATGACTAGATCACAATGTTTGCCGTTAACTGTCCTAGACATGAAGATAGATGATATCAGAATGGCTCTGATGTCAGAACGGCTCTGCTGCTGGCCCTAAACCCACTTTTATTAACACCTGTCAATTTGAGAAAGATTCTGTCTCTCCAATCTCTTCAGGTTTCTAGGGTCAAGCAGAAGTTGTATCATTACTTACACAAAGAAGTGTGTGATGGTTGTCCATGCATCTGAGTTTATGAATTCATAGGATAGTTCTCTTTTTGAGCTACGGGTTCTTTCAAAGCTAAGGATCTGGTGCTCACATATCTCAAGGAGGAAAGTAAGGTTCCTCTTAGTTAACTACATTTGATCAATGTTTATCATAACAAAGGAGAAAAAAAAAGAAAAAAATTGTATAGATTTATTTTTAAAGGAAACAGCTTAAAAATAAGACTAGGAGTATGATCAGCTATCTAAAGTGTGAGAAAAACCTGAAAACCTAATCCATATTTGAAAATCTTCCCATCTGGGCTATAACAGTTCAAATTGTTCACTTTTAGAAGTCCTTTATAAAGTCTGAGCAAATGTAAGGTCAATTTATTAAAGTGAATTGGAATTTATTAAATATTCTTAATCATAATTAAGCCTTAAATGACACATAAGATCAATTCAACTCATAAGAAAACACAATAAATTGCTGTATACCACAGCTTGAATATTTAAATATTGCTAGCTTGAAATTTTATGGAACATTAAAGAATAATTATCTGGGACAATAAGTATAATATAGCCTTGCTAATAGGTATAGAGAAAAAAAATATGCAAAATAACAACTAAGCAAATTAGCATATCCCATATGGAAAATAAACTGAATATTCAAATCCCAGGAAAAGGAAAAAAAAAAAAGCCACAGAAAAAAAGTAAATTTAAAACTTTTAAAAAATACCATAGTGACTAAACTTAAATGGGAATATGATGGGAATTTCAGTCTGAGCATTGGCTCCTGGTCCATAGCATGCTCAGCTCTGAAGCCCAAATCAATTTCTCTTTCTTTTAGACAAGTTATTTAAGAAGTGAATAAAGTAATTCAGAAATGTCTTAACAATCAGAACTCCGTGGAAAAGAATCTGTTGTTTTGGGGGACTGACCCTTTAATGCTTTAAAAAGGGAAAATATCTGTTTTATATCTGTGTTTCAATTTCTAGAAAAAAAAAAAAAAACAAAACTTTCAAAATGTAAATTTCTATTAAACAAAGTTACCAAAAAGGTCATAAGCAAAGTAATTATTGTTTTGTCTTTCTCTGAATTCATATTGACGGTTTTCAGAAATTGTTTGTCTTCACTTGAAATCTGTTCATGGAGTCTCATGTCTAGTTCTGCCAGAAGATGAAGTATAACAGAAGTCAGAAAGTGTACTGTACTCCCAGCTCCTCTGAAAGCTGCCTGTGTGACCCAAGCAAAGAGCAACTTTGTCCATTCCTCTCTTTACCAGTGAGAACTGTGGAACTGAGAGGAAAACAAAAGCTATTTCCAGCTTCACATGAACTCTGGTAATAATCCCACACACAAATGAACATCTATCTTTGGGCAGCTGGATGGTGCTCTGGATGGCATCTGTAGAGTAAACCTCTGCTGATGGCAGGACCCATCAGCAATTCAGACACGTATTTCAGATGTAGTCATTTGTGTTGTAAACACCTAAAGTTTGGTGACATCAGTCACAAAGGTCCTATCACATATTGCTCACATGCAGAGTGACTTCAAAGGCTTACTTGCTTGCTTTCTTAGAGAAAAAACATTTATTTAATTTCATTTATGCATTTAACTGTGAAAAAGTGAAGATTTGAAGTAGTTTAATTTTAAGGAAAAGTCAAAAATCCTCCTTGTGGGAAGAAGAGTTCATTTATGCAGGAAAGAGCTTTCAGCAAATTTGACCGAATTTGCTCCACAGGTTATATATAACATACTGTGTTTTGGTTTCTGCTCATGCAGATTCTCATATACATTTTGATAGAACAGTAGAAAAGTAATGCAAAGATCCAGATCCTGTGAAATAATCAACCTTTTGTACACATACAAAGTTTTTAATACACTTTCCATTCAGAAACCTGTATTGGCATGTCACATCAAAGCTCTCTGTAATTTGTATCTCTGTACTTGCATCAGGTGACACTAAGATACTATAAAAATAGTGAACTGACCTCTTCAAAAAGTAATTGTAACTTCCACAATATGACTGAAAACTGGTTACTTCAGAAAAGTATTGGCAAGTAGAATTAACAACTAATCAATTTTTAAGACAAGTATTTTTCAGTGCACGCTTTTCCTGTCTGTAAAACACAGTCAGCTTTTAAAATATGCCATGGAAATCTGCCAAGTGGTATTATTAGGAAGATTCAGAAGGTGCTACTAAACTGTAAGAATAGCCTGGGATCCATATTTATTGCATCCTCAGTCATCAAATTCTCATGTCTTGATATGGCAAGAAAAAAAAGAAGAAACTTGGAAAAATGTCCTGAATATGGACAAATCCGAATACGGACAAATCTGAAAAGACAGATATATGAAGGGTAATAAATTAGATACCACAGAGATTAATGAGGTAGATTGGAGTAATGCATTATCTTCAACAAACTTCCTTTAGATCTTTTACACTGTATGTCTTAACATTGAAATCCTAACTTTTACAATCCTATATTATCTGTATAGTAATGCCTGAGGGAAGAGGTAAAAGAACTGAAGTAATCAAATTTGGATTGTCAGTGTTATTTAACTGATATGCTCCCCCTATGCATCAGCATCTTTTGTTTTCTTCCGGTTAACCTCACATCAGACTTTTGTATTTTCCTCCTTAATAGCAGAGTAGGAGCAAAGGAAGGCCAGCTTGCAGACAAACTAGTAGATATTAGTAGTCGGACTGGCTTTTGTGCACTTTTTCCAGTACTGATCAAATTTGGCAGTAGAATCAACAAATAGAAAATATCTTCTTAGGACAAAGAATTTCAGACATCAGATCCTATCCAGAGGGGATAATAAAATTGCCAAAGTAAGCATTAATCCTAGCTTTGAGATTAACAGCTGATGAAAAGGAAAGGATAATACATAGTGTTAAAGATAGGAGGGCTAATATACAGCAGAAGGTACTGCACAAAAAGTCTGTGTTGATGTATTTGGATTATCATTTAAAGCTACACTGAATGGTCAAAACAATGCTGTGTGTACATGGGCAAAAACAGAAGCAGGGGGAAGAATGGCAACATCCTTCAACCACGACCCACATTAAAATGGAAGGGGCTATTTTTCTTCTTGAATTGCCAATACAACATGCCAAAAACCTATAATGTAACTATGTGATTCTTACAATTCAAATACTTGAGTCAGATAACTTTAGGTGATATGTGATAAAATAAGCAGCAGATTTATTCATGTTTGGTGGTTCTCTTGTTCTGCCTTGATTTCATAGTAATAGCTGTAAACCTTGCTCAGATGTTTTAATAGCTCATAGGTTTCTTATAAGTGGACAAAATTACATGGGCATGACAATGTATGTCAGGTACCCATTTAAGTTTCGTTTTGGAGAAGGGAGGGGGTTTATTCTCCACTTCTGTTTTTTCCATCTGGTGTTCAATATTTTAATCTCCACAGAAGGTAACCACTGGTTTACAAATAGTCTGTCAAAATTAATCTATTGTCCCTAATTCAACATATAAAGTGATCGTGATCAGAAATACACAGCTAATACATTAAGTGGTAAAGAGCTCAAATGCTTTGGCACTCTTGATTAAATCAAAGTTTATGTTTCAAAATTTGGTAAAAGCAACATTCCCTTATGCCAAGCCTAGCTTAACATGATTTAACAAAACTAAATTGCAGAAGTAGTTTACAGTGTTCCTCAAAATATTATCATTAGCAAAGTAGAAAGCTCTGAAATTTGCCAAATATCCTAGTGATGCTTGGATAATGTGACCTACTTTCTGCTGATCAGAGATTGTTATGATGCAAAATGTGCCCTTAAGCATAAGTAAATTCTAAATATTGAATCTTCAATGTAATTTGCTGCTGGCAGAGGAGGTCACTAAGCATATTCCAGCAGGATCACACCATTCACAACATGAGCAGAGAGATCAGCAATGAATTAAGCACTCTAAGCCTCAGGTTTATTTCTCTTGAGAAGGTGTGCTGCAAAAGAGCGTTGAAGCTCTGCTCTCCCCTTGAAGTCACCAATGTATTCACACTTCAGTGTAACATTCCTCATGTGGGATGCAAAACTATTGCTGAGTCAACTGCAAAATAATTCTGGAGAAAAATTCTTCTCCAGATGGACACCATCTACATGTCAAAGATGTGAAAAAAAAAAAGTGGAAATACCTTTCATACAAAAAAGATCCTTCATTACCTCAGTATAGAAAAAAAGCACATTACATGATTGAGCAGCCTTGATTCAAGCATGATTTCCAAACATCAAGATTATTTTTATTTTTTTTTGGCATTTAAAAAAAGTTGATAAACTGGCATTACAGCACTACAATAATCATAGAATAAAAAATTGATTCATGGTTTATAATGTCTTATGTCCGCACAATAAAATTTTTTGCTTATAGTCATTCTGGGGTTGCATGGTATCTAAAACAGGGCTGTGGTTTAGTAACTGAAGTAATGAGAAAACTTGCTTTTGTTTGCTTACTTAGCTCCCAATTTATGTAATGATATGGATGAAAAAAGAGATAATTCCTCATTCAGCCCAACATGGAGTGATTCTTTCTTATAAAAGAGAGGTACTAGCCTTGAAATCTTTTGAGGCCTTTTTACAAAATAGTTGTTTTGGGTTAGGTTTTTAGTGTTAAATGGTTTTATCGCAACAATCTGGATTTTACACTGATTCTTTTTGCTCCCTTTTTGTTTAGAGATATGTGACTAATGCTCAGAGAACTAATTTTTGTAGAATTAAAACCCTGCTGTTAGAAAGAACAGGCAGCTTGTGTCAGTAGGAAGTACAGTACAAAGAAGCAAAATATTACAATCCATTTTATTATTAAACCCTCAGATACAGAGCTTGATTTAATGTTAAATTTATAACATTTTTCATAGTGCTTGGTATGCAAAATACAAATGCCAATGCCAGTGGCATAAAAATGATAAACATCATAAAGTTACGCCTAAGTGTTTGTTAAAAGAGCACACTCTGCATGGTTATATGTTTTTGTTTGCTACCAAAATTTTAAATTAGCATGAAAAGATGTTTCTATGTCCATTTATAATCAGAACAGTTTTAGTTTCACAGTATTTAAATAATTTTAAGATTTCTTGAGCTACTAGAACTGGGGCTTTTAAAAAGAAAAACATGAATATTAAAAAATGGGGCTAGAAGACAAATATTTATGCAAGTTATTCCACAAAGACCTTGACATAATTCTGTTACTTTATTAGCTTATAGGAGGTTATTTCACTCAAAGCATAAATAGATCCAAAATAAAATTAATAGTATAAAAACAGGTATTTTACTGCATACAAAAAAAATTGAATTCAAAATCCACATGCCTTATAAATTGAAAATACAGGACTGTTTAAGAAATAAATATTTATTTTGTTCTCTTTGACATAGTATGTAGGCAGTATGAAAAATATCCAAAATGTCCTCCCCTCTCTAGCTTTGCTAGAGAGACAAAAATATATCCAGTCCCAACTTTAAAGCAAGCCTACAAGTAAAGCCTGTAGTCTTGCATCCCGCCCATTTCAAAGCAGTGAATCTAAGCACACATTTATGCTATTCTACACAGTATATCTGCTGGACTGGGAACATAAAAACAACTTTAGGTCATAGAGCCCTCAAGAAATTTTCTAATTTTTCAATACTGCTCTAAAATATGTTAAGACAACACAACCATTTTTGATTTGTAAAAATATTTCTCACATAAATGCACATTCTTCTGCTATAATCTCTTAGCACAATATGAATAATTAATACTTTAGCCACTTTCTGCTTATTTTTCTCTTAGGTTAGTCACTGCAGTAGTCATATTATCTGGCAGCCAAAAGAGCATTTACTGACATATGTATTTATATACTCTATATCCATTTTCTTGTTAGCTCCACACTCAGAAGGTACTAGATACTGCTGTATTTAAATAAAAATGCTAAAAGTATCATGAGTAGATAATAGCTTAAAATGAAGTATTTTAGATGTTTAGCTAAATGTATTTAGTTTTCAAACTTTAGCCTTAAAAAAATACATTATCTAAAAAGATTTGATAAAAACAATTTTAAAAGGCCTTCTAGCATGTCTCAGGTATCCAGCAATATTCATGTAAAGACTGGCATGTTAATTCACAGCAATCTTTTTCAAATAACAAATTTAACATATTATCATGAGCACCTCCATCACGTACATACTGAACCTGGATGTTTGAGCATATCTCTGAAATTTATTTCATAGATATTCTACAGCACAGAAAATTGCTGAAGACACAATCTAAATTATTCAATAAAAAACCCTCACACCTCTGTTATTAATAAAAGAGAAACTCAAATGTTTAGAGGAAAATATTCTTATTTCTGCATATTCATTTTGGGGGAGTCCATCTTTCTAAAGCAAAGAAACAAAATTATTGATATCCTTAATAAATGTCACAGACTAGATTAAGTTGGAGGGCCCTTTCTGGTAAATCTTTCAGAATGTCCAAAAATGAGGTTTCACAAACTCTATAGGCAAGTTTGTATAGTGTTTAACCATGCAAATTGTGAAAATTTTTTTAACATCTTGTTGGAGTTATAGAGAAAAATGTAGCAAATTGCAAACTCAGAGCTTTTTATTACATAAGGCAACTATGAAAATTACACTGTATTTTTTTCTAAATTTAAAAATTGTAATTCAAAATAAATTATAAATATGGCACAAAAGTATTTTTTCAGAATTTTTAAAATGTTTATGTCAATAATTCAGATATGATACCTCACAGTCTTTCTTCATAGATTTCAGGAACAATGTAAGTACAAGATTAGCAATATTAAACACTTACCCTCTGAGTAATACAAGGTCTTCACCCCCACAGTTTTCGATGCAGTATCTTTCATTATCACTGACTTCAACTTCATGAATTCTTTTCAATTTCATCTTTGCAAACTTATTTTCTTAGATTTTAACCTTTTTTCCCCTCTAAAATGTTCCTGTAGTTACCAACATTAAAATAGATTAAGCAGACACATATAACTTACTGTATTAGAGAAAAGTAAATTAAGAATTTTAGATTACTGTGACATATATTTGTGTCACAGCTTTGGTGAAAGGTCAATAATCTTTAACTCATTCAACAAAATGGCTGTAAAGCTGCTCAATTTTAAAACTCCAGTAATTCTACTGATGTAAAACCAAAGTCCAGCTTGCGGTTTCACAAAGTCAGTAGTTTCCAGAAATCAGCTCCCTTTTCTCATTAAAATGTCTAGCAACCACTACTTCTTTTTTAATTTTCCACTTTGTGTTTTGATTGAAATGATGATGATATAAATAAGTCTTTTTTTCTTAAATATTATTGCTATTATCCTTAGGAGGACCTGCTTTTGGGGACTATAAAATCCACTTCCTAAACACTCTCAGGTGAATCTGCAGCTATAGGAAACTTTTACCATAACCAACAATATGCCTGAAGCTAAACCTGCTCATCAATCTAATACAGTAACACAGAGGAATGTCAAGTGGCCCTGGACAACATACCGTATGTATTTAAAAAAAAAAAAAAAAAAAAAGAAAGAGGGAAAAAGAAAAATATACTTTTCAGCTTTCACATTCTGTCCCTGCATAAGTTATTTGAGCTGCCTGTTTGCATATTCTCATCTCCTGAGCAATTATAGTCACACTTAACCAGAGCACCTGAATTTGCAGCTGTTTAATGTTTTGTCAAGAGCTGTTACAGATTTTCAATAATACTCAAAAATGTATCTTATTTACACTTAAGAGAAATGCATATTCAAGATATGTTTCTAAGTTTCTTTAGCTCTTCACAGAATCAAGTACAAAGAAATTTATAGTTTTCCTGTAGCAAAAAGATGACAGCTTCAAATTTTTTCAGACTTTTAAAATCTGCATTAGAATTTCAGGGTGCCTTACACTACCTGCTTAACACTGCATATAGTACCATAATGTTACAAAAAATACAACAATAAAACTTCTCTCAAAAATGTTAACTTCTGCCACAGGAGTTATGAGTAGTCTTAATGTCTGGGCTACAGCATGCACAGTTCCTTAAATACCTACAAATGAGCTAACTGGTGACTCAAGGAAACCATAGAAGTGGTGACTAATAGAATTCTTATTTATCCCAAGAAGTTTTGACACTTCTTTCACTATCTGGACTCTAAGTGCTTCTGAAATACCTGCTAATTACAAATGTCCTCAAATACTTTGAAAATTCACTCTCCTCTGCTAACATCAAGACTATTTTAAAAAAAAACAAAAAAAAAAACAAAAAAAAAGAAAAACAAACCCACCACTAAAAAACGAATTGTAAGGTTTTGGGTTTTTAAAAATATTTAGATTTTAATTACAATTCTGAAGGCTTTATATACATCCACAAATCCATAAGTAAAAAGAATGCAATGTGTTTTTAAAATGTGATGGAAAACATCTGGGTTTCATCTAGCAGCAGGATAGTATCACTTTTCCTCTGGCTCAATTAATAACTGAAGACCCTAATTTCCACCAACATAAACCAATATTTCCTAGACACCTATGGATCATGAAACACTGCCTATAACAGTGAGTAAAACAGAACAAGAAGTTAACATCATTACATATTCTAGATCAAAAAATAGATTTTAGACAGAATTTGGAAATTTGAAGCATTTTTCCCAGAGGCCATGCAATTTTCAAATCAGTGACATTGAATTATAATACTTTCACTGAGTAATTCTGTTTGTATAGTAAATTTGTCCAACCAGCAGCTGTTGGGATAATGTGAAAATTAAACAAAAAAGATCATAATAAAAAATTTTAGGTAATAAATCCCCAAATGCACCTGGTGTCCTATCTGTCTACACTGCTCTTACACAAAAATAGTTAGAACCACATTCTTTATTTATGGCTACTGTTGATTATTGACAGAATGCATAAATAAATCTTGAACAGAAGAATATTGGTTTAAATACTTGAAGAAAATACTGATTGCATAATAATTTGAATATTTTAAATGCAAAAAGATTTCTTTGAAATTGGAACTGTTTGACTCTTGAAGGGTCATTCCCTTTCACAAAGGGAATTATATTCCATTTATTTATAGTACAAGCCTATAAAAATCTGCTACATTTGTAAATTTTCATGGAAGGGCAGTGTAGAGTTAAGGTACACACAGGGTCTTGCATTCAGTTTCTATAAATATTTGGTTGCTGTTCATATGACACATAAAACACCTTAAAGGTAATGTTCCATAGGTAAGTTACCTATACCATACATTACTTAAAGGTAATGTTCCATTCAGCTTTGGTGTTTGAAAATTGTAACCCTTAGAAGTATTTACTGAACATGGCACTTAAAAATTCTTTTTGGCACCAAATCATTTATCCACTGACTCAGCAAGGGATGTTGAATGTATTTTATATCCATTAACACTGTGTTAATGTCCATTTAACACCATTTTCCATAAAAAACAATTTGGGAAAGGATTATTATTCAAAAGGTTACTTTAATTAAGAGCATTTCTTTGCAGTTCAGTGCTATGTTCAAAACTTTTCCATTCCTTACTTGCACATTGTGCTTTTATGGAACAAACTTCTATTAGTTTTCCATATTAAAAATTTAAATAGCAACATTTTCCCCAATGGCCTTCTTAATTACAACTATCTGGCTAGAGTATCATTTTACAATGAGAGTTTACTTTCAAAAGTATTGCCCCAATATAAGATTAAATTATTATCATTATCTTATAGATTTTCATATTTTCCACTAAGAGAACAAAACTAATTTGGTTTGGTACTATACACGGATCTATCATATTGGGAAAGCTACACATGACCTTTTTTATTTTTTACATAGATTTCTACTTTCTTAATTTAAATCCTTTATCTTGATCATTATCTCTCTTCTATTACAATCTTTTTCCTTAAATCACCTCTTTATATGTTTATATTATAATAGTTTTTATCACATGATTTTAAGGCCTTTAACAAGATAAAGATAAGGTCACTGGATTTGGATTAATTATTGTATAATGCATACAATTCAACCATGTAGATTTGGCTGAAAAAGAACATTAGTAAGGTTCAGCTGTTAAAACAGACCTAAAGAAAGCATGTATCTACCACTTCCACAAATACAAGTTATAGCTGTTGTATACACATATCCTTCTCACATGGCTTGTTCTTCAGTATAATAATTCTGATAAACAGAATTACCAATTATGATTATATATCACAGTATCACAGTATTACAGTATGTTAGAGATTGGAAGGGACCTCAAAAGATCATCTAGTCCAATCCCCCTGCCGGAGCAGGAACACCTAGATAACGTTACACAGGAATGTGTCCAGGCGGGCTTTGAATGTCTCCAGGGAAGGAGACTCCACAACCTCCCTGGGCAGCCTGTTCCAGTGTTCCGTCACCCTCACTGAGAAGAAGTTTCTTCTCAAGTTTAAGTGGAACCTCTTGTGTTCCAGTTTGTACCCATTACCCCTTGTCCTATCATTGTTTGCCACTGAGTAGAGCCTGGCTCCATCCTCGTGACAGTCCCCCTTTATATATTTATAGACACTAATAAGGTCACCCCTCAGTCTCCTCTTCTCCAAACTATAGAGACCCAGCTCCCTCAGTCTTTCCTCATAAGGGAGATGCTCCACTATATTCATTATTGCCTCTCATCCTGTCCTGGTTTCATCTGGCATAGTTTTAGTTTTCTTCCCAGTGGCTGGTACAGTGCTGTGTTCTGGATTTAGTCTGAGAATAATACTGGTGACACACTGATGTTTTAGTTGTTGCTCAGTAGCACTTACCCTGATCAAGGACTTTTCAGTCTCTCATGCTCTGCCAGTGAGGAGAGGCACAAGGAGCCGAGAGGGAGCAGAGACAGGACACCTGACTCAAACTAGCCAAAGTGGTATTCCATACCACAGCACACCATGCCCAGTATATATACTGGGGAAGTTGCACGGAAGGGCCAGGTCACTGCTTGGGTCAGGCTGGGTGTTTGTTGGTGGGTGGTGAGCAGTTATACTTGTGTTTATTGTTTGGTTTCTTGTTGGGTTTTTTCCTTTCCTTTTTCACTTTTATATCTCTCTCCTTGTTGTTTCCCTTGGTAGTAGTATTGTTAGCATAAGAACTGACACATAACCACTGGAACGGTTATATGAGGTGCTCTATTGCAGCGCTGGGAAACCAGGGGCACGTGCCCAAATCTGGCTTCAACCCCGTTACATCGCGCTCGCAATTTATACACTAAAAATGTCGTCACTAATACATATTCAACACAGGTTACATCATTGACTAATATCCCGCACTTACCGGGTCCGGTTGTTTTGAAAAATATCCTACTGGTCTTTTCCAGATTCCAAGTTTCTGAGTTAACACTAATCTCTGCCTCTCATGGATGAATAACTGAATGTCCTTTGTCTGGGAGTTCCAAAGCCAGAGATTTCATTAATGCTTCTTTCAGTTTCTTAAAGGCCTCTTTCTGTGGTTTGCCCCAGACAAAAGCATGTGATTTTTGGGCTTCATACAGGGGTTTAGCAGTCCATTATCCACAACCTGCACCATCCTGCTATGCTCAAAAATGTTCTTAACTCATGTAGGTCCCATGGTTCTGGAATGGCACAAATTGCCTCTATGTAGTTTATTCCCAGTTTTCGCTGTCCTGTGAAATTTCACATCCCAAGTACAACACAGTCGTGCATGCAATTTGCACCTTTTCTTTTGAGACCTTATACCCGTTCAGGCCTAGTTGGTTTAAGATTTCAATGGTTACCTTCATATACAATGACTCCTGTTCTATTGCAATAAAGATGTCATCAACATATTGCAATAGGAGATACTGTGATCTCGGTACCTGTATTTTTCCTTGAGTGGTCCATGTTTCCAGTTCTTTGGCCAATTGGTTTCCAAATAGGATCGGATTGTTCTTGAATCCTTGTGGAAGTCTGGTCCATGTCAATTGTGTTTTCCTTCCATTCTGTGGATTTTCCCATTCAAATGCAAACAGTTTCCTGCTACTTTTGTCAAGAGGAGTGCAGAAAAAGGCGTCTTAAATCAATCACTGTAAACCATTTATACTTTTCCTTCATAGACGTTAACAATGTGTAAGGGTTTGCAACCACTGGGTAGATAGCTTTTGTTATCTCATTTATGGCCCTCAGATCCTGGACTAACCTGTACTCACCATTAGGTTTCTGCACTGGAAAAATTGGGGTGTTATATTCTGATTCACATTCTTCTAAAATTCGAGATTTTAAAAATTTCTCAATTGTTTTTAAAATCCCATATCTTGCTTCTAGCTTCAGTGGATATTGTTTAATTCTTACTGGCCTAACCCCATCCTTTAGCTCCACTATTACTGGTTGAGTTGCTTTTGATTTTCCCAGGATTTCTGTTTCCCAAACTACCGGTATTTACAGCCTCTTCTACCTCCTTTGGGATTTGAGCAATAGGCTTTTCTTTAAGAACCAAAATCTGTCCTGCTTTTGATTCAGGGATTTGCATTATTAATTCACCATTCTCAAAAATGATCATTGCATTCAATTTGGCAAATAAGTCCCATCCTAAAAGGGGAATGGGGCATTCAGCTACATATAGAAATTCATGAGTTAATTCCTTCCCTCTAAATCGCAGATCTAGGGTCTGCAAGAATGGCCGTATTTCCTCCTTCCCTGCGGCTCCCACAATTGCCATCATTCTTTCCCCTAACCTCCCGTGTAAATCATTTAAAACTGAATAGGTAGCCCCTGTGTCTATTGAAAACTTCACTTCTTTTTCTCCCAATTGGATTTTGAGTTTTCATAATCATTTTCATTACATGGGCTACTTTATCAGGGTTTTCTCTATATGCTCCTGCTGATTGTTTCCAGATGATTAAATCTCCAGACGAGGAAGGTACCTTAACATACACCAGGCCCTCAGCTCCCACCCCCTGTCTTAAAGGCTCCAGCACTGCTTTAGGTACCTGGATTCACATTTTTCCTTCCCGATTTCCCCTCCAGCGAGTTCTGTGTGAAACCAGAGTATCAGGGAGGGTTGCCCTCTGATCTTCCGTACACTGGCAACTTCCCATGCTTTCGAGATCACTATCACTCTCCTCCTCACTGTCATCTTCTCCCCCCCCTTCCTCCATTCGAAGCCGGTGGGGCTGATGGGATCACTACTAAATCCAGACTTTCAATGTCCCTCTGGTGTGGTAAACTATTGTCTACAGCAAGGCATTGCATATACCTTTTTGGTAAAACATCCCTTACACTGTTGATTAGCATTTACCTTCACATCCATTATTCCACAGGATTTTTTTTGTATTTTTTTTTCCACTCATCATTATTTCTTAAAGCAAAGAATAGATAAACATATGGTACCTCATCCCATTTTTCTTCCCTTTTAAAATACAACATCAACTGCAATATAGTATTGTACTGTAAAGTCCCATTTTCAGGCCATTTCTCCTGATCCTCTACTTCATACTGTGTCCACCATACATTACAGTAATCAATTAGTTTACTTTTCTTCATACTCTGCCCAAATCGACCCTCCTTCCAGTGGCTTAAAAGACAGCCTAATGGGGACGACTTAGGGATCAACGACATTTTACAAATACAAAGAGATATCTAAAACAAGTTGGTTTTGGTTTTTTTTTTACTCACCACTGAGTTACAATGTCTAGCTAGACAGATGCTGATCCCGCAGCACAAATACCAATACCAATACCAAACCACGTTTGCCCAACCTGCAGAGCTTTCGCTACTGCCTAACGGACGGTGCCTAGGCTTTTACCCCGAGAGCTCTCTAGCCCCAACCAAGCACAGCTTTCGCCGCATCTAATAGGCAGGCTTTACTACTAGCCCAGCCAAACGCAGCTTTTTCACTGCATCTAACAAGCAGGCTTTTACCAGATCTTTACCAAAGGTCAATACCATACATTTACTACCAAAGGTCAATACCATATATTTACTAGAAATCGGTACCGTAACCCAGATCAAAAGCACCTTTCTTACCATATCAGTGGTCCACCGTGAGCAGAGGAGGTTGGTCACAGTCGATGGCTCCCCGAGAATTTCTCGGTGCCGGCTGGAGCAGGATCGAGATGCGATCCTCCTCAACAGTGCCTGCGAGGTCCATCTGGGGTGCCAAAATGTTAGCATAAGAACTGACACATAACCACCAGAATGGTCATATGAGGTGCTTTACTCCCAGCAGCGCTGGGAAACCAGGGGCACGTGCCCAAATCTGGCTTCAACTCCGTTACATCGCACTCGCAATTTATACACTAAAAATATCGTCACTAATACATATTCAACACAGATTACATCATTGACTAATACATATGCATCAAGGATTGCCACATCAGTCTATTACAACATCAGCCTCTTCTGCGCTTGTGCAGCCCCCTCTGGTTATTGCCCTGATGAAGTAAGGAGTCTTCCTCAGATGAAGAAGTCCTCCTCAGGTTGTCCTCTTCACCTTTTCTCTACTTGGCTAGGTCCCAATCGTCTTGTGGATGTTAGCGTTCTCTTATCTTCACCAGGATGCTTCTGGTATGCCCTTTTTGGCTATCTTAAACTTAGGTTCTGCTTGGGTAGAGTTTTACAATACATACACCCACACTCCCCTCAGCATATACAGTTATGTTAGGTCTTGCTACCAAGACTACCATTGTAACATTTAGTTACAGAGTAACTGTGATACAAAATGGCAAAGTTACAACGTCTTCTAATATACAAAGCCTCACTATTGATTTATAAATTTCTCAAATATAATCATTTTACTATTTTATATGATTATTTTATTGTAAAAACTTCACCCTCTCTAACAGTATTATATTGTATTCTATTTTAGTTATTAAATTGTTCTTATCTCAACCCATAGGTTTTATATTGTTTACATTTGCATTGCTATTATTACACGTCCTGTCACAGTCACTTTATTTTAGCAGCCCCTTGTGCCTGTGACATCATCTACTTGTTTACTTATTTGCTCATTTATTTATTTGCAAAGCTTTGTTTCTGCTGCTAGCTCCACTGCTCTTTCCACTGTACTTCCTGTGTTCCTGAAGGAGAACATTGAAGAAGAATTTACATTTATATTTACATGCCTGGGGAGGGAGGAAGGATGGAGGAATGAGCGAGCAGCTGCATGGTATCTAGTTGCTGGTTGGGTCGAAACCACAACACAGCCCAAGGTTTCTCTAGTTTCTCTTAATGGGACCCTTACGTAACTGTCCCCAAAATAACCGGGGTAACAAAACAACAAATCTGACAAGAGGTATTAAAGTCTATTTCATTTATCAATTGGGCAATTCTAATACCCTTACACACAAATTTCATCATCAAGTTTGAGGTGCACTTAGGACATAAGAAAAAATTTCATTTCTTGTATTTCAGAAAAGCATTTCTAATTTGTATGGTGGCTAGTACTGACACTATGAATCTTTTCCAAGCATAATGCAGACTTCCTAGAGGATATACTATTGCACATTATCAAATTGGTAACTTTTGCTGGCATTTTTAAGATACCATTGGTGCTTGAGACTGGCAGCAATAAAATGACAGAGGCAATATAGATATTAAGTGTTTCAGGTGAAACCAATCTTAATGAGCCATCAAAGAATGTGTAAGTGATTCACACTACATTCTTAGCTCATGGGCACCAGAAGCACTTATGTTTACTTAAAAAGAAAAATGTTGTTTGCTATTATTACACATGTCCTATTACAATCACTTCATTTTAGTGGCCCCTTTTTGCCTGTGCCATCATCTACTTGTTTACTTATTCACTCATTTATTTATTTGGAAAGCTTTGTTTCTGCTTTTAGCTCCACTGCTCTTTCCACTGCACTTTCTGTGTTTCTGAAGAAGGGTTGTCATTTCTGCCAGAGGGGGTTTCTGAGTGGGAAGGGTTCCTGCTGATGGCTGTACTAGCAGAGTGCACAGACTTATGCAGTTAACAAGCAGACACAGAACCCACATCTTTTCATGTCCCAGATGCAGGTGGATAAGCTGCCCACCCACAACAGATATTCTCCTGCAGAAGGAGCTCTTCTAAGCTCATTTTAGCAGTTTTCAGGAGGGAGACCTAGGACATATGCCACCACTTGTTTCTTTTGTGGCTTGGAATAAAAACATTTCAGACAGTAACTAAGATTTTTTTGCATGGGGTCAAGAACAGAGTTTGTTTGGAACTCGTAGAACACTCCAGTGTAAAGACAGGTTCAAACATTGCAGCTTCTGCTTTCAATATTCACACGCTTAATTGAGTTTTTCTTTTTTATCAGTTTGCCAGACTTCATTTGGTTGTTAGGAAAGTTTTGTGGCATTTTCTCCAATAATATGATTATATTGTGTTTATAGCGGTTTGATGTTCCCCTTCTTTATGTAAGTTCTTATTGCCATAGTCATCACAGGTGTTAAAGTCAAGGTTTTCAGACCTTTTGTATTCTATAAAGGAAAATTCAGGCCAACTGAATGTTTACTGTCATTTGCAGAATGTAATAATGATAGGAAAAGTGAAGAAAGTCTCCCTTTGACCTGGAAAATATGGAGATTTACCTACCTCTACAAACCAAGATTTCTGACTCTCAATAGAATTGTTGAATGTTGAAACCCAGCTTCCACCGGGTTTCTAACAAATCACTAGAAATGCATGGTTTCAGCTGCTCTCAGCACCCCCAATAAAATCACTTTTTCAACTAAGAGGGATGTTTCCCCAAAGGAGTAAAGCATTTCCTATATGTTAACAAATATGGTGTTAGGATGGGAAACTCTAAAAGTCCTTCTGAGAAAACAACTCTAGTATAGCAAGAATTTCCTCTTATTGGTTCTTACCGGCTTCTCTAAATGCAGATTCCAACTCTAATCAGAGGCAACATACATTATACAAAGTGGAAAATCCACTGTAAATATTTTACTATCCATATAAAGAGTTGGTAATGTATAGGCATATTAATACAACCTGTGTTGTTTCCTTATTGTCCTTTTATAATTTCAGAAAATAGTTCAGTGGTTTAACTTCAAAAAAATGGAAATAATGATTAAGGTTTAAGTGTTAAGTTTACAACTTGTCATTCTTCTGTATAATTTCTGTAAGCAAAATAGAACTCTTTTCTGGATTGTGCCTTGTTTTAATGTTTCTGATTACACGACAGTTTTGGTAGCAGCAATTGCATTCTGCCAAAATTCCTACTTCAACAAGAGATCCAGAAGCAGGCCTGCTTAATAAATGAGCTTAGTCGAGAAGTTGCTTGTAATGGTGGGTGCTTCTCATCACCCAAGAAGGTAATTACACTGTATTTTGGAAATACTGAAAAAATTTCTATTTCACATGCAGCTTTGTGGCATATCAAAGCCAGATTCCAGTTCTGGTGAAATCTGAAGACCTTTATTTTGCATCTCTCATCCCTTTTACAGACCTCTAAGTGCTAAGCAGTAACTTTCCACTCTCTTGCTTCCTTATCATCTTCATTTAGCAAAACTACTAAGGGTTACAAACATTCACACTGTTTGGTCTGTCTTTGAGATGCACATCCTCCTTTATCTTACAAACTGCCTGCTGTTTTGCTAACCGATCTTTACCCTTCATTGCTCTCTTTACATTTTCCAAAGCTTAGGCCCCAGCAGGGCATTAACAACTGGTGTTTTCATCACCTTTCCCAGGGCTTAAGCCCCACCAGGGCAATAGCACCTGGTGTTTTCTTTACCCTTCCCAGGGAGTAAACCAGACCAGGGCAATAACGCCTGAATCCATTTCATTAACTATTTATATCCTGTCACCCACATCTCCCACTTTTTGTTTTACTAAAAGGCAGCTTTTATAGATTTATGATTGACTTTTGCCAAAGTTCCTATATTCTCCATTAACTATAGTAGCAAACAAGGCACACAGATTAGAATACCTATAAAGACTGACAAAATGATTAATCCAAACAAGGTACACAGATTAGGATACCTAAAAAGACTAACAAAATTATTACGATAAAGTAAAGTCGTCCTGTAATGTTCAAGCCAGAAAACACTTTGTTCAACCAATTCAGTCCCTCATCTTCCTGAAGGTGTGCTCTCCTTGTTATTAAGTCCGGAATGCTATTATGGATGATCTGATAAATTCGTGCAGCACATACCATCAAAATCTTCACACCCATGGTCTTGAGCTAACAATAAAAATCAACAGCCATTCTGTTCTGTAGTGAGGCATGCCTCATACAATCAATGTCTGAAAGCAACTCTATTGTCTGGTGGTACCCTTTACCTGCTTAAATGTTCCCAGTCTATTACTAGTGGCAAGAAAGTCCAGTTGTGACACACTCCCACGTGGGTATGCTCTCTGTTGACTGTTTCTCCAAAAGGAGACTGGTTAATTTTGTACAGTTCCCACAGGTTAACTTCAAACCAGCGATGAATTGGCATCTACCTTCATTGGCAGCCGTCACATGTATAAACAGATGGGTACATCACACGAGGATCCATCAGGATCCTTGTTCTTTGGAGACGCAAGCATAGCCTCTTCCCCAAGTTATTAACCCAAAAGGACCTTCCCAGTTATGATTTTCCAAAGACTTTACCATTACTGTTAGCTTAAGAACTGACACATAACCACTGATATGGTTATATGAGGTGCTTTATTGCAGCGCTGGGAAACCAGGGGCACGTGCCCAAATCTGGCTTCAACCCCGTCACATCGCGCTCGCAATTTATACACTAAAAATGTTGTCACTAATACATATTCAACACAGGTTACATCATTGACTAATACATATGCATCAAAGATTGCCACATCAGTCTATTACCACATCAGCCTCTTTTGCGCTTGCGCAGCCCCCCTCTGGTTGTCGTCCTGATGAAGTAAGGAGTCTTCCTCAGCTTGTCCTGTTCACCTTTCTGTTCCTTGGACATGTCCCAGTCATTATGTGGATGCCAGCATTCTCTTATTTTCACTTGACTGCTCCTGGTACTTTCGTGAGTTCTGCTTCGGTAGAGTTTCACAATACTCCCCTAAATCCACCCATACACACTTCCCCATATATGGCTATGTTAATTGCTTATCATTATAGCTACCATTGTAATATTTAGTTATAAAGTAACTAAGATACACAATAGTAGAATTTCAACTTGTTCTTAATACAAAAGAAACCCTCTACTGATTAACAGATTTTCAAATATATTTATCTTTTCTCTTTGTACTATTGTTTCAGCACACAATTTCACCTATTACTAACATTTCCCCCCTTTGAAAATACTTCATTTCAGCAAGTATTTTCATCCTTAATTTTAAGTTTCTGTCTCCCGATAGGTAGGCAGGGGTGTTGGATACTTTGGATATTCTCTTGTCACTGCTCCTATTATTTGATGAGTCCATGCGCTGCTCCAGGCTATCTCCTTTCGGACACAAAGATACATCAGATATAGTATTATAAATACAATCAGTATCCCAATTACAGTTTGCACGAGGGAACAGATCCATCCTGTAAGGTGAAGGCCCAAACTATCGAAGAGTGCTCCAATCCAACTTTGTTCAATATACTCCTTCTCTTTTTCTGCTTCCTGTTCTCTTTTGGTCAGTTGGGAAATATCGCATTCTATATTTGCAGTTACGTTAGGAATATGAATACAACAATGATCTATTCTGTCTTTCAAATATTCACAAACACCATGTTCTTTAATCAATAACATATCCAATACCATTCTGTTCTGCAAGGTCATTTTTGTTGTTGCTTGTAGCTGTAAATTCAAATCTCTCAATCCTTTCTTTGTTATCCTGGCTAGTCTTTCTGTTTGACCGATCAGATTATAAATCATTTCTCTGTTTCGGTAGGTTGCAACCTGGGCGAATAGGGATTCTAAAGCCCATCCTACTTTGACTCCCGTGGAGGGTTCTTGCCAAGTATCTTCATCATCATCTATATCCCCTTTTGTTTGAATTTTTTGTAGGGTTTCTAGCTTACTTTTAAATGGTGATTTTTTCCAAATTGGACAGAGTGTGGGTAATCCTAAAGTAATTTCTTTAATTGGACCTTCCATAGGTAAGTGGGTAGTCCAGGTCCCATCACTGATTGACCAAACAAAATGTCCCATACTGTGTACTGTTGAGTATTTACAGCCTACAGCCTTGTCTGGAGCATTAATTGCTCTTCCTCCTATTTTTAGTCCTCGACATGCACACCCAGCCATCAAGACAACTTTAACTGGAAGTATTGCAATCTTCTCAGGGTCGGTGTCACAATCCAGAATTCTTGTACAATTCCACCAGGGAACATTTTTAACAGTTTCCCGACTAACTCCGTTCATTGATAGTAAATTATTTATGTCCCCTGTTGTATTTTGTTTCCCCGTCCATCTAAGACACCAGGGTGTATCTTCACCATATTGAAATTTTTGCAGGATACTCATTGACCAGATCGTATCCCAACTTTGTTTTGAGTCATTTACCTTTTGGCATTCCCACATCTTTTCCTTCACTTGTCTATTCACTTTGGTTTTTTTATCATAAATACATCTCCCAACTCCTCCTTCATAAGAGGTAAACTGAGAGTTTAGTTTCTTTTCACATAATGACTTTGTTATGGAAGTCACCAGAATACCTTCCTTATGATATTCTGTCGCCGTTATGTTCTTTGTCATTTCCTTCTCCTGACATGTAATTGTTTTATTTATTTCTGGAAGTGAGAATGTTATTATTCCCCATTCAACTGGTTCTCCGGCTGTTTTTGGTATTGGTAAATTTGCCGTTATTTTACTTGTATTTTGCATTCTTGCGAAATCTGTGATTAGGCCTATCATTAAGTTTTCTTCAGGATCTTGGCGGGATATCTGGACTATTTGTGTTGGATCCACTGATCTTTTCATTCTTTTTCCTGTAACTTCAATTTCATTGTAGTCAATTGCAGATTCATAATTTGCTTTTACTCCATAGTTTTCTGCATAGTTGACGATTAATGTTTTTTCTGCATAATCTACACTTTTATTTGTTTTTATAATGCATCTATATTTGCCCTGGTCCTCAAAAGTTAAGTTTTATAATTTTAATTCTACTTCCCCTGTATTTTGGTTCTGTCCTTTGAGTCTATTTTTAATTTTACCTTTCAACTTCCATTTACCCTGTAGTTGAGTCTTATGTTTCTTACTGTCAAAGATAAGGTCTGGATATTGGAGAGGATTATTTACCTTTTCCCAAATTACCCTTATTGGCATTGATCCTACCGGAATGGTGTCTGTGAACTTGTAGGTCAGAATGGCAGCATGTCCTATGAGCCATGTGAAAATATCTTTCTCTTGAGGAATTTCTATAGAGGGGACAACCATCAACTGTGTTAATGACCAGACAACAATTAAAATTTGGTAAATGAACTCAGATATCTTATTTACATTTCAGTTTCAACTTTGTAGGGCCTAGTACCTGCGTTTCCCAAACCTTGGGAACTTTTTCACTCGTGTATAATGTATCCAAGAATTTATTCTTTCTACCTTTACTGCAGTAAATGTTGTTAACAGCACTTGGTAAGGTCCGTCCCACTGTTCTTTTAATGGTTCTTCGTTCCAGTTTCAGATGTATACTTGATCTCCCAGTTGAATATCATGCACTAGATTCTCTAGAGACAATGGTCTGTTCCATACCAGAGTACTTCTCAATCTGGTTAATGTTTTGCCTAGAGACAACACATAATTATAAACATTCTGATCTCCTTTAATGTGGGTATTAGGATTAGGTTCTGGTGCCTCATATAGTTTTCCATAGAGGATCTCACAGGGGCTCTCTGTCATTCCACTTCTGGGTTTTATCCTGATTTGCAATAAAGCTATAAATAGTGCTTGTGGCCATCTTATTTTGGCCTCCTGACATATTTTACTAATCTGTCTTTTTATCGTTTGGTTCATCCTTTCTACTTGCCCACTAGACTGGGGTCTCCAAGGGGTATGTAAATTCCATGATATTCCCAACAATTTACTTACTTCCTGTACTATTGTTGCAACAAAGTGTGGACCTCTGTCTGATGATATTCCTAAAGGAACTCCAAACCGTGCAATGATTTCTTTGAGTAACCATTTTACTGTCTCCTTTGCTTTATTGATGCAACAAGGAAGGGCTTCTGGCCATACAGAAAAGGTGTCAAACCCTACCAACAGATATCTGTACCCTTGTACCTTTGGTAATTCCACAAAGTCAACCTGCCAATAATCTCCTGGCTCTGCCCCTATCCTGATCCTTCCCATTTCCATCTTTTTTACCACTGGATTATTTTTCAAACAAATTTCACATTTTGATCCTACTGATTTTGACATAGTTAACATCTGTGTGGAAATTATTCTTCATCTTAAATAAGTTACCAGTGCTTCTGCACCCTAATGGCATTTCTGATGTTCAGTTTGAAGAATTTTTCGCATTATTGCTGGTGGCACTATTATTTGTCCAGTTACTGTCGTATACCACCCTTCAGAATTCTTTGAGCCTTTAAAAGTCCTGCCAACTTTTCATCTTCTTTCGAGTATTTTGGGTGTTCTGAAAGATATCTATGGAGTGGGCTTACCTTAAGATGTATCAAGGCCATCATATTCCATACCTGCCGAGCTATTTGCTGAGCTGTCCAATCGGCCAGTGTATTTCCTTCAGATATCTTTGAAGTTTGTCCTTGGTGTGCTTTGCAATACGTAATAGCCACCTGTTTAGGCTTTTGCACAGCAGTTATTAATTCCAAAATTTCCTTTTGATATTTGTTGTGGTTTAAACCCAGTCAGGTAACTTGTTCACTCACTCCCAGTGAGTGGTGCCAAGCTGACAGCAATCGAGGTCCGTGTCCCCCCCCCACCGGGGTTCTCCCCCACTCCCAGAGGAACGGGGAGGGGGATCGAAAAAAAAAAAAAAAAGTGCGACTCCCACAGGTTGAGACAAGAACAGTCCAGCAACCAATGTACACAAATCACCACCGCTACTATCAACTACAACAATGATAAGGGAAAATAACAAGGAAAGAGAATACGATACCACCGGCCAAGAAACGAGTCCCACCTGGAAGCCCGTGTCCTTCCGGGTAACTCCCAGTCACCCCCCACCCCGGGCATGACGTGCTGTGGTATGGAATACCTCCCTGGCTAGCCCGGGTCAGGCGCCCCGTCTCTGCTTCCTCCCGGCTTCCCCTCCTCCCTGGCAGAGCATGAGCCTCACAAAGTCCTTGGTCAGGGTAAACATCACTTAGCAACAACCGGAAATATCGACTTCACCAACATTGTTCTCAGGCTGGAAGTCAAAACACAGCACTGCACCAGCTACCACAAAGGAAAAACATGACTGCTACTGCTGAACCCAGGACATTATCCACCCCTTATTCCATACCATTCACGTCGTGCTCAGATCCCACATTTTCAATACACCATCGCTCTCCCATATATATACATCCATATACATACAGACCAAGAGGAAAAAATCATTTTCAGAGTGCATGGACCAATCCCTATAATACTGCCGAGTCCATTCGGTCCATGATTTTCAAAGTTCATTCTCTGTTGGGATGATGGCTGGAGGGAAGTCAGGGCCAGTCGCTGGTGACCTGGAGACATCTAGTTGATGGACTATAAAAGCATTACACAGCAGGCAACAGCATACAATTGAGTTCACTGGCTGTTTTCCCCTAAAATCAAATCCCCTTGAGGTATACATTGGACTTCCCCATCTTCCCGCATTACCCACCAAGTATATCCAGGTCCCTGAGCAAAAGCAATCCCACGAGTGGGTTTGCCTTTACCTGAAGCAGGAATTACCCAGACTGTCTTCCCCAGCAAATTCTTCATATGCACCACGGGAACTTTGTCCCCCTCTACAATATGTAAAAGCACTGACTGGGCTGGGCCAGCCCTGTTGGCAGATCCTCTGGTGTTGACCAACCAGGTGGCTTTTGGTAAGTGTGTATCCCAATGCTTGAAAGTTCCCCCACCCATTGCTCTCAGTGTAGTTTTTAACAGCCCATTGTACCGCTCGATTTTCCCAGAGGCTGGTGCATGGTAGGGGATGTGATATACCCACTCAATGCCATGCTCTTTGGCCCAAATATCTATAAGGTTATTCCGGAAATGAGTCCCATTGTCTGACTCAATTCTCTCTGGGGTGCCGTGTCGCCACAAAATCTGTTTCTCAAGGCCCAGGATAGTGTTCTGGGCAGTGGCATGGGGCACAGCGTATGTTTCCAGCCACCCGGTGGTTGCTTCCGCCATGGTAAGCACATGGCGCTTGCCTTGGCGGGTTGGTGGCAGTGTGATATAGTCAATCTGCCAGGCCTCCCCATATTTATACTTCAACCATCTTCCTCCATACCAAAGAGGCTTTAACCGCTTGGCTTGTTTAATTGCAGCACATGTTTCACACTCATGAATAACCTGGGCAATAGTGTCCATTGTTAAGTCCACCCCTCGATCACGGGCCCATCTATATGTTGCATCTCTGCCCTGATGGCCTGAAGTGTCATGGGCCCATCGGGCCAAAAATAATTCACCTTTATGTTGCCAATCTAAGCCCATCTGAGCCACTTCAATCTTAGCCGCTTTATCCACTTGTTGGTTGTTCTGGTGTTCCTCAGTGGCCCGACTCTTGGGTACATGGGCATCTACATGACGTACCTTCACCACCAGGTTCTGCACCCTGGCAGCAATATCTTTCCACAGTGCAGCAGCCCAGATGGGTTTACCTCTGCGTTGCCAGTTGCTCTGCTTCCATTGCTTCAACCACCCCCACAGGGCATTTGCCACCATCCATGAGTCAGTATAGAGATAAAGTACTGGCCACTTTTCTCATTCAGCAATGTCCAGGGCCAGCTGGATGGCTTTCACCTCGGCAAACTGACTCGATTCACCCTCTCCGCCAGCAGTTTCTGCAACTTGTCGTCCAGGACTCCATACAGCTGCCTTCCATCTCCGATGCTTTCCCACAATACGGCAAGAGCCATCAGTAAACCAGGCATACTGCTTTTCACTTTTTGACAGTTTATTATATGGTGGGGCCTCTTCAGCGCGCACCTCCTCCTCCTTTGGTGACATTCCAAAATCTTTGCCCTCTGGCCAGTCCATGATGACTTCTAGAATGCCTGGACAACTGAGATTTCCTATTCGAGTTCGTTGTGTAATTAGTGCAGCCCATTTACTCCATGTAGCATCAGCTGCATGATGTGTAGAGGAGACCCTGCCTTTGAACATCCAGCCCAGCTCAAGCAACCGGGGTGCCAGGAGGAGCTGTGCTTCAGTGCCAATGACTTCCGAAGCAGCTCGAATCCCTTCATAGGCTGCCAGTATCTCTTTCTCAGTTGGGGTATAGCTGGCCTCAGATCCTTTGTATCCCCGACTCCAAAAGCCGAGGGGTCGACCTCGAGTCTCCCCTGGAGCTTTCTGCCAGAGGCTCCAGGTAGGACCGTTCTCCCCAGCTGCAGTGTACAGTACATTTTTTACATCTGGTCCGGTCCGGACTGGTCCAAGGGCTACTGCATGAACTATCTCGCGTTTAATTTGCTCAAAGGCTTGTTGCTGCTCAGGGCCCCATTTAAAATCATTCTTCTTCCGGGTCACATGATAGAGAGGGCTTACAATCGAACTGTAATTCGGGATGTGCATTCTCCAGAACCCCACTGCACCCAAGAAAGCTTGCGTTTCTTTCTTATTAGTTGGTGGAGACATTGCTGTTATCTTGTTGATCACATCTGTGGGGATCTGCCTACGTCCATCTTGCCATTTTATTCCCAAAAATTGAATCTCCTGTGCAGGTCCCTTGACCTTACTCCGTTTTATGGCAAAACCGGCTTTCAGCAGGATTTGGATTATTTTCCTCCCTTTCTCAAAGACTTTTTCCACTGTATCGCCCCACACAATAATGTCATCAATGTATTGCAGGTGTTCTGGAGCTTGCCCCTGTTCCAGTGCAGTCTGGATCAGTCCGTGGCGAATGGTAGGGCTGTGTTTCCACCCCTGGGGCAGTCGGTTCCAAGTGAACTGGACACCCCTCCAAGTAAAAGCAAACTGTGGCCTGCACTCTGCTGCCAAAGGGATTGAGAAAAATGCATTGGCAATATCAATCGTGGCATACCACTTGGCTGCCTTTGACTCTAGTTCATACTGAAGTTCTAGCATGTCCGGTACGGCAGCACTCAATGGTGGTGTGACTTCATTCAGGCCACGATTGTCTACTGTTAGTCTCCATTCTCCATTAGACTTTCGCACTGGCCATATGGGGCTATTAAAGGGTGAGTGGGTCCTGCTGATCACCCCCTGACTCTCCAGTCTACGGATCAGCTGATGGATGGGAATCAGGGAGTCTCGGTTGGTGCGATATTGCCGCCGGTGCACTGTTGTGGTCGCAATTGGCACTTGTTGTTCTTCAACTTTCAGCAACCCCACAGCAGAGAGATCTTCTGAGAGACCAGGCAAGGTGGACAGCTGCTCAATTTCCTCAGTCTCCAAAGCAGCAATACCAAAAGCCCACCGGTACCCTTTTGGGTCTTTGAAGTACCCTCTCTTGAGGTAGTCTATGCCGAGGATGCATGGAGCCTCTGGACCAGTCACAATAGGGTGCTTTTGCCGCTCCCTCCCAGTCAGGCTGATTTCAGCCTCCAGCACAGTCAACTCTTGGGATCCTCCTGTTACTCCAGAAATATAGATGGGTTCCACCCCTTGACAGCTTGATGGCATCAGGGTACACTGTGCACCGGTATCTACTAGAGCCTTATACTTCTGTGGGACTGATGTGCCAGGCCATCTGATCCACACAGTCCAGTAAATCCGATTGTCCCCTACCTCCACCTGGCTGGAGGCAGGGCCCCTCTAATGGTCGTCACAGTGTTGGACACTTAAGTCGTGGTGAAAGGGATTATTCTTCGTTATGACAGGAGCTGGAGTAAAATCAGCTCTTCCATTCCATCTGGGAAACTGCTCACCAGAGACTGAAGCCGTAGCTCTCATGGGACAATCAGTCTTGGCCCTTGCTCCCCTCTTCAGTTCACTCACCCGTTCCTCCAAAGCTGAAGTAGGTTTTCCATCCCACTTTGTCATGTCTTCTCCGTGATCCAGCAGGTAAAACCATAGGGTACCCCGTGGCGTATACCTCCTGTATCTCCTCTCTTGAACAATAGGACGCCTTTTGTTAATAGCTGAGACGTGTGTTGGTACACTTGAGGAGCTGGATAAATCAGATAGATCGTCCCTCAATTGTTCGAGGTCCTGGGACAGTTTTTTCACAGCTGAGATGATGGAAGGGGTGAGGTTGTCTTCAAACTCTCAGAGTTTATGAACCATTTCATCCACTGTTAGTGGTACTATGTCATTCCAGGTTACTGTTGCCAATGAATGGGCATATGAGGACGGTGCATTCCGTGTAAGTTTTCGCCACATGGGTCGTGTACATTCAACTTCATCTGGATCTATAGGTGTATCCCCGTTATTCGGCTTGATGTGATAGAGCATCTCTACGATGGCCGATTCCCTCAGAGACTGGATGCCTTTGTCTATAGTAGTCCACTTGGCCGAACGACTCGTAACATCGTCCTTGTACGGAAACCTTTCTTTCACAGCTGCCAAGAGCCTCCTCCAAAGGCTGAGGGACTTTTTCTCTCTTGCAATTGCTTTGTCAATTCCCCCTTCTCTAGCAAGTGATCCCAGCTGCTTGGCTTCTGTACCTTCTAGTTCGTGACCATCAGCCCCATTGTCCCAGCATCGGAGTAACCAGGTGATGATGTGCTCCCCTGGTTGACGGGTAAAATCTTTTCACATATTCCGCAGCTCGGTTGAGGTCCGAGGTCGAGAAGTCACCTCTTCTTCTTCTTCTTCGTCATGTGATGATGACTCCTGATCAGATTCTGGACCGGGTGGTGAATTCATTGGTTCTTCATCTCGCTTCACCCTTTTTGCCTCCTTTTTACTTGTTCTCTTGCGTACAGGGGCAACCGATATTGGTACAAAGTGGTCCTCTGGTTTGGCTGCAATGATTATCACTGGGAGTGGTGTAGCTGCTGTGCTTGGAGCTGGGGTAACCACGCTGTCTGTTGCAGTTGAAGTTTGAGCAGCTGCTGTACTTGCCACTGGGGTAGCTGCTCTGTTTATTGAGGCCAAAGTTTGAGTAGCGACTGTATTTGTTGCTGGGGGTGGTGCAGCTGCTGTGCTTGGAGCTGGGGTAACCGCGCTGTCTGTTGCAGTTGAAGTTTGAACAGCTGCTGTACTTACCGCTGGGGTAGCTGTGCAGTTCATTGCAGCCAAAGTTTGAGTAGCGACTGTACTTGTTGCTGGGGGTGGTGTAGCTGCTGTGCTTGGAGCTGGGGTAACTGCGCTGTCTGTTGCAGTTGAAGTTTGAGCAGCTGCTGTACTTGACGCTGGGGTAGCTGTGCTGTTCATTGCAGCCAAAGTTTGAGTGGCGACTGCTGCTTTGCCCTCAGATCCGCCGACATTCTTTTCCTTTTGAAGGTGCTGGATAGTGTTGAACAAGGCCCTATAAGCATAGGCCAAGCCCCAGCACGTTGCCGTGATTTGTCCATCTCTGGTATGGCCAGAATGACCACACACCTCATTTAAGTGCTTTACTAATTCTTCTGGATTTTGTAGTTGTTTGGTAGTGAAATTCCAAAGTACTGGAGGGGCCCACTGACCTAGATACTTGCCCATACTGTCCCACACACCCTGCCACTCATGGCTGTCCAGCCTCAGGAAAAATCTCTCGGTCCTCCTACATCGTCGTTTGACCCCAGACAAGACCCAAACCTGACTCTGCTTAACTCCTGAAATCAGTAGTGGGTAAAACACACTCTGTATGCATGTTAGCATGGTGATTCCCATCACCATCAGCAAACAAGTCTCAACAGCATTAAAATGCCATTCAAAAAATTCAAAATTCTCAAATGTAAATGGTCTGGGGGGACGACTGGGAGGGTAAAAGAATGTCTCCTTCCCAGGTTGAGCACCTGAGAAGGAGAAAAAAGATGTGTAATTGCTAAGCACCTCCATCATATACCTCCCAAAGTATAAAGGTGGTGACCACACTGGGAACATAAGCCAAATCAGTTTCATGATCAATGATTCTATTGTATTACAAGTCATTACCATAAAGTACAATGGGACAAAAACCTTAGCCCAAGCCCCACACTTGAAAAACACTAATACAGCAAATACCGGATGGACGTAAGATACTATATACTGAAACTGTGAGATCAAGAGGAACAACCTTGAGAGCCAATAAATCAGCATTGTGACGAGTGACTATCAATCCAGTCAGATCTGTTCTTATCTCAACCCCTCGTGCCCCACGTTGGGCGCCAAAAAGAACTGTTGTGGTTTAAACCCAGTCAGGTAACTTGTTCACTCACTCCCAGTGAGTGGTGCCAAGCTGACAGCAATCGAGGTCCGTGTCCCCCCCCCACCGGGGTTCTCCCCCACTCCCAGAGGAACGGGGAGGGGGATCGAAAAAAAAAAAAAAAAGTGCGACTCCCACAGGTTGAGACAAGAACAGTCCAGCAACCAATGTACACAAATCACCACCGCTACTATCAACTACAACAATGATAAGGGAAAATAACAAGGGAAGAGAATACGATACCACCGGCCAAGAGAACGAGTTCCACCCGGAAGCCCGCGTCCTTCCGGGTAACTCCCAGTCACCCCTCACCCCAGCCATGACGTGCTGTGGTATGGAATACCTCCCTGGCTAGCCCGGGTCAGGCGCCCCGTCTCTGCTTCCTCCCGGCTTCCCCTCCTCCCTGGCAGAGCATGAGCCTCACAAAGTCCTTGGTCAGGGTAAACATCACTTAGCAACAACTGAAAATATCGACTTCACCAACACTGTTCTCAGGCTGGAAGTCAAAACACAGCACTGCACCAGGTACCACAAAGGAAAAACATGACTGCTACTGCTGAACCCAGGACAATATTTTATATTAGTTCCTTGTGAAGACAACAGTCCTCGTTCCTTCCATAATGCTCCGTGTATGTGTACTACACCGAATGCATATTTTGAATCAGTCCACACATTTACCCTTTTGTCATCACTCAGTTCTAATGCTCTTATGGGAGCACTCAGTTCCGCCCGTTGAGCTGATGTTCCAGGAGGCAATGCTTTTGCTTCAATTACCTGCTGTGACGTTGTCACAGCATAACCTGCATACCGTGTCCCATTCCCCACAAAACTGCTTCCATCTGTGAAAAGTTCCCAGTCTGGTTGCTCAAGAGGTACATCTTTCAAGTCTGTCCTGGTTGCATATGTATGTTCGATAACCTCTATACAGTTATGTTCAAGGGTTCCTTCTTCTAGATCAGTTCCTAGAAAAGCTGGATTCAACAAGTTAGTGGTTTTCAAACTCACATCATCTTGTTCTGTTAATATTGCTTGATATTTCATCATTCTGCTAGGGGATAACCAATACCCCCCTTTTGTTCTAAGATGGTTGTTACCATGTGCGGCACAAACACTTCAATGTGTTTTCCCAAAGTCCGTTTTCTGGCCTCCTGTATTAGAACGACAGTTGCTGCTACTGCTCTTAAACATGAGGGCCATCCCGCACTTACCGGGTCTAGTTGTTTTGAAAAGTATCCCACTGGTCTCTTCCAGCTTCCCAGTTTCTGGGTTAATACTCCCAGTGCTAATCTCTGTCTCTCATGGACAAATAACTGGAAGTCCTTTGTCAAGTCCGGGAGTCCCAATGCCGGGGATTTCATTAATTCCTCCTTCAATTTCTTAAAGACCTCTCTCTGTGGTTTATCCCAAACAAAAACAGGTGCTTTCTGGGCTTCATACAGGGGTTTAGCAATAAGTCCATAGTCCATTATCCACAATCTGCACCACCCTGCCATACCCAGAAAGGTTCTTACCTCATGTAGATTCCGTGGTTCTGGAATGGCACAAATTGCCTCTATACGATTTATTCCCAGTTTTCACTGCCCCTGTGAAATTTCACATCCCAGATACAGTACATTCATGCGTGCAATTTGTGCCTTTTCTTTTGAGACCTTATAACAACTGAAGCCTAACTGATTCAGAATTTCAATTGTTATCTTTATGCACAGGGACTCTTGCTCTGTTGCAATAAAAATATCATCCACATACTGCAGCAAAAGGTATTGTGATCTTGGTACCTGTATTTTTCCTTGAGTGGTCCATGTTTCCAATTCCTTGGCTAGCTGGTTCCCGAATAAGGTTGGACTGTTCTTGAATCGTTGTGGAAGTCTGGTCCATGCTAGTTGTGTCTTTCGTCCATTCTGTGGATTTTCCCATTCAAACGCAAATGATTTCCTACTACTTTTGTCGAGGGGAATGCAGAAGAAGGCATCTTTTAAATCAATTACTGTAAACCACTTATACTTTTCCTTCACAGATGTTAACAATGTATAAGGATTTGCTACGACCAGATGGATATCCTTTGTTATTTCACTTATAGTCCTCAGATCTTGTACTAACCTATACTCGCCATTTGGCTTTTTTACTGGAAATATTGGTGTATTGTATTCTGATTCACACTCTTCCAAAATTTGATATTTTAGAAATTTCTCAATTGTTTTTATAATTCCATATCTCGCTTCTAGTTTCAATGGGTATTGTTTAATTCTTACTGCTCTAGCTCCATACTTAAGTTCCACTGTTACTGGTTGAGCTACTTTTGATTTGCCTGGAATTTCTGTCTCCCAAACTGTCGGTATCACAGCCTGTTCTACCTCCTCTGAGATTCGAGCAATAGGCTTATCTTTAAGGACCAGAATTTGTCCTGTTTTTGATTCTGGAATTTGCATTATTAACTCACCATTTTCAAAAATGATTATTGCATCTAATTTAGCTAGTAAGTCCCATCCCAGAAGGGAAATAGGGCATTCAGGCACATATAAAAATTCTTGTGTTAATTCTTTCCCTCTGAATCGCAAGTCTAGGGGCTGCAAGAACGGATGTACTTCTTCCTTCCCTGTGGCTCCTACAACTGTCATTGTCTCTTTCCCTAATCTTCCATGTAAGTCATTTAAAACTGAATACGTGGCCCCTGTATCTGCTAGAAACTTTATTTCTTTATTTCCCAATTGAATTTTTACAAGGGGCTCCTCGTTTCCCACCCTGCCTAGTCAGCTTTGATTATCATACTCTCCCAATACCATCACTTTAACTGCCTCCGATCCTGCAAAAGGATTCCTGGGGGGACATAAATTGTTCTCCCCTCAATGGATATTCATTTTTCCAATGTCCTTCTTGTTTGCAATTAGCACACTGATTATATCCTAACCTTCCTGTATTCATTCTGGTCCTAGGATTATAGGATCCTCTTCCCCGCCCTCGTCCTCGTATATTTCCTCGACCCCTTCCCCTAGGATTAGAGACTCTGTTCTTTTCCCTGTATCACTGCCAGTAAATTTTGTTGCTGTCTCCGGGAGCTCTCTTTTTCCCAATTATTATACACTTTCCAAGCCACCTCTAATAATCTATCCAAATTTCGCAGGTCTGCTCCCTCCAGATTCTGCAGCTTTTTCCTGATATCATCTTGGGACTGTCCTAAGAAAAGTAAAGCCAATTGAGCTCTAGCCTGTTCAGTTTCTACATCTAAATTCGTATACTTTGCAGTTTCTTTAAGCCTTTCTAGAAAGGTAGATGGTGATTCTGTCTTTTCCTGCCTAACGTTATATAATTTTGACCAATTTATTGTTTTGGCCATAGCATTCCATACCCCAACGATTACCCAATCTTGGTATCTTCGTAAATTCCTCATTCCCCCTGGTGAGTTATAATCCCACATTGGATCTTCCATCTGAAAGTTCTGATCTAGATTTCCTATGACTAGCCCCTGTCTGATATCCTCCTGAACCCTCTCCCTAGCAGTTCGCAATACCATTTCCTTCTCTGTTGAATCCATAAGAGTATCTAAAAGTACTCGGATGTCATCCCAGTCTGGATTCTGGGTTTTCATAATTATTTTCATTACTCAAGCTACTTTATCAGGGTTTTCTCTATATGTCCCTGCTATTTCCAGATAACCAAATCCCCCGGGGTATTTTAATGTATATCGGTTGTTCCGTTCCTATTCCCTGTCGTAAGAGTACAAGCACTGCATTGGGCGCCTGAGCCTGTAACTTTCTTTCCCGTCCTCCCCTCTGACGAGTTTGGTGTGAAACTGGAGTATCAGGGAGATCTGCCCTCTGCCCTTTACATTCATAGTCACTCTCACTCTATCATTATTGTCCTCCTCCCTCTTCCCTCCGTTTGTTGCCAGCGGGGCTGTCGGAGCTGTTACTAAATCAAGATTTTCATCATCCCTCTGGTGCTGCAAACTATTTTCTAAGGCAAGACACCCAATACACCTTTTTGCTGCAACACACCCCTTACATTGTTCATTTGTACTCATTTTAACAACCATAAGTCCGCAAGATTTTTGCCATTCCTCATTATTTCTTAAAGCAAAGAATAGATCCACATATGGTACCTCATCCCATTTTCCTTCCCTTTTACAATATAACATCAACTGCAATATAGTATTGTACTGTAAAGTCCCATTTTCAGGCCATTTCTCCTGATCCTCTACTTCATACTGTGTCCACCATACATTACAGTAATCAATTAGTTTACTTTTTTTCATACTGTGCCCAAATCGACCCTTCTTCCAGTGGCTTAAAAGACAGCCTAATGGGGATGACTTAGGGATCGACGACATTTTATAAATACAAAGAGATCTCTAAAACAAGTTTCTTCCACCACTGAGTTATAATGTCTAGCTAGACAGATGCTGATCCCGCAGCACAAAACCAAACCAAAACCAGACCAGATTTGCTGAACCTTCAGAGATTTCGCTACTGTCTAACGGACGGCGCCTAGGCTTACCCCGGGAGCTCCCTGCCCAACCAAGCGCAGCTTTCGCCGCGTCTAACAGGCAGGCTTTACCAGACCAGACTTCACCAAACCGAATGCAGCTTTCGCCACATCTAACAGGCAGGCTTATCAGAAGTTGGTACACTACACACTATCAAATATCGGTACCGTAACCAGATTAAAAAGAAAAGCACTTTCTTACTGCATCAGTGGTCCACCGTGAGCAGCGGAGGTTGGTCACAGTCGATGGCTCCCCGAGAATTTCTCGGTGCCGGCTGGAGCAGGATCGAGACGCGATCCGCCTCAGCAGTGCCCGCAAGGTCCCATCTTGGGTGCCAAAATGTTAGCGTAAGAACTGACACATAACCACCGGAATGGTCATATGAGGTGCTTTACTCCCAGCAGCGCTGGGAAACCAGGGGCACGTGCCCAAATCTGGCTTCAACCCTGTCACATCACGCTCGCAATTTATACACTAAAAATGTCGTCACTAATACATATTCAACACAGGTTACATCATTGACTAATACATATGCATCAAGGATTGCCACATCAGTCTATTACCACATCAGCCTCTTTTGCGCTTGCGCAGCCCCCCTCTGGTTGTCGTCCTGATGAAGTAAGGAGTCTTCCTCAGATGAAGTAAGGAGTCTTCCTCAAATGAAGTAAGGAGTCTTCCTCAAATGAAGTAAGAAGTCTTCCTCAGCTTGTCCTGTTCACCTTTCTGTTCCTTGGACATGTCCCAACCATTATGTGGATGCCAGCATTCCCTTATTTTCACTTGACTACTCCTGGTACTTTCGTGAGTTCTGCTTCAGTAGAGTTTCACAATACTCCCCTAAATCCACCCATATACACTTCCCCATATATGGCTATGTTAATTGCTTATCATTATAGCTACCATTGTAATATTTAGTTATAAAGTAACTAAGATACACAATAGTAGAATTTCAACTTGTTCTTAATACAAAAGAAACCCTCTACTGATTAACAGATTTTCAAATATAATTATCTTTTCTCTTTGTACTTTTGTTTCAACACACAATTTCATCTATTACTAACATTACCATAATGGGTTCTTTCCCTGATATCGGATCTGAGCCTACATCGGTTAATGCATAAAAATGTCTAATCACTGGGAGGATATTCATGCCTGTGTGTAAATCAGAACTGGATAATGTTAAAAAATTTAAGACAAACAATGCGTTATTGATTCGTGCATTTGAGGTCTCCCCTATCAATCCCCCTTTTTGTTTTGCTAGCATGTGTTTACAATTTGATGTGTCCATTCTGTTACTGCTTGACCTGTGTAATTAACATAACCACCCACTACTCCAGGCAGCACTATTTCAGTAAGATTAGTCTGATTTGAAGTCACTTGAGCTTTTATAACATGTAGCATACCAGTGAATCCTATAGACCATGTAACAGGTCTGAATAACATGGGATTTAACAAATGTGCCCAATATACTTGTCCATTACCTATGGTCACACATAACAGAACAGATATTATAAAGATTTCTGTCATTATCATTTCTTTATGTTGTTGAGTTCTGGGGCTTTATACATTTTGCTGGCAGACAGTATGGTCTTGTCAATAGCTGTATACAGCCATATCCTTGACCCCATGTCAGCAATGGCACTGGTCCTTTCCACTCATTATCCTGTAGGTCTTTATATAGAACAGGTCTTTATACAGGTCTTTATATAGTTTGGGCAAGGAATCATCCGTCAGATGTCACAATTGCTGTATTGTGGAAAGAGAATCAAAACTAGACAGATTTAAAGAATTTAGTACAAATTGCACTTTTGCTAACTGTCCGTGTGGAGAAAATCCTTTCATTCCCCTTTTTTTGTTTTATATATCTTTTAGATGACCCTACTTGAGCAGTGGATTTGGACTACATCATACCTCCAACATATGCCAACCACAGGCTGCTTGGTCTGCCTTTCTCTCCTGGACGGCCTTCTGATAACAGGGGAGGCCATCCCTCACAACAAGGTCTGGCATGGCATGTGTCACCACCACTCCCCGCCGGCTGGGTTGCAGCCAACAGCGGAGCTAAAGGTTCTTCTTGGTGGCAAACACAGACAACAACCCAGTCTTGCCATTGACTGTGGTAGGAGGCTTCTGGCCAACCTCAGTCCTTGCACCTCGTTGTCAATGCAGAGTTTCACCTGCTTCATCCATCACTACCGTGGCAAAGCACATACAGATTTAAATTACCAGAGTAACTATTACAGGGTGCAGCAGCATGTTGAAGATGCTTATGGCAGCAAGGGATCAGCCAAAGAAATTTCCTACCAATGGAGTTCTCCCATCCTCTTAATTTGTTCCATTACCTGCTTTGTAACACTACCATTACGTTAGAATCTTTCTAGCTTTTGCCTTAGCATTTTCTAGCAGCTGCTGAAGATTTGCATACTCTAACATCTCTTTTACAAGTGAAAAATCTATACAATACAAGGTGTAGTTTCTTATTAGCAACTGGCTAGTAAATACAGGTGGTTTTGCACACAAAAAAAATCACAGCCTCTAATAATAGCTACTTTACAAGCACATATATTCAAGCTGTTACTTTTCAGTTGCCCCCAAGTGATGTTTTGCAATCATTCGTTTTTCTCTATCTTATTCTGCTCAGTGTATTCATGGTCAGCTCCTGTAGCTGAGGCTTTAGGTTCTTCCACTCCTCTGTCCAGTTCATGGCAAGGCTTGACAAACTTTGCAGGCAGCTGCCATGGACCTGCAGGTAGGAGGACACAAATATACCCCCTCTCCCAGGTTATCAGTTCTTGAGAAGTAGGTTAAAGTGTCACCTTAAAGCAGAAGCATTCTGATGCAAAAGGAATGTGAAGCAGCTGCAGAAGTAAACTGCAGTGTTAACAGTCAAGGAGTTTGCTGTGTCCTTAACCTTTTTTTTTAATTCTTTCTCTGCCACCCTGATGCTGCTTAGGTGACGGCTGATAAAGCTTGTGGTTGCACTACCCCTCTCGCTTTTTCAGTTTGCAGTTCTTGTTTCAACCGACCCATCTGTTCCTCCAAGTTTTGGATTCACTCCCAGGTTACTTTAAACACACTAAGCAAGGCTCCTGCCATGCAGCCAGCATGTTGCAGGCACTCTTTAGGCTTTGTTTGTGGTGCCTCTATGAACTGCCCCAATCCAATACTTCAATAGATAGAGAGTTTTGTGGTTTTTTTTTCCTTCTTCACTCCTCAGCTCCATTGTCCATCCTGGCCATTCCACTGGTGGAGCACTGGGAGCAGAATCTGAGGCAGCTTCTTTTGAACATGGTTACCTAACTCTTATCAAATGACTGTTTTTTTTCTTTTTTTTCCCCCCCCTCAAAGTTGCTCACCCTGCTTTGTGCAGCTACAAGTGCTGGCCTGCTCGGCAGCAGCTACAGCTGCCTCCCTGCTCAGCAGCAGCCATAAATACCTGCCAGCAACTGCACTTTTGCGTGAACCCTCTCTTGTCTGAAATGTTAATCTGCTACCCGTTCAAAACTTTTACGCAAACCAGACAACAAAAAACACAGAGTACCGTCTGCCCTCAACACACACACACGCATGCTATCCCACAAGCAAACTCCACACAAGTACAATATTTGAAACACAAAATCCAGACAACCATTATGCCCACTACACTGCTCCACATACAGAAGGTGGAGCGAGGACCCTGTGAAAACTAGTGGGAAACCAACTTCGAGAAGCATCATTGCAGTGCTAGGCAGCAGGCTCAACCTTAGCAGGCATCCCTACGGAGGCTCTGCCTCCCCCCACATCGTATGAGGCTTGGGCTTTTATACTGACCAAAATGCACACTCATTCTGACACAGGTGGCCAGCCTACATCAGAAGAAGTAGCCAGAAATACCTATAAAGGTTTCCAAGGGTCAATAGAAGCATGGACATACTTATATTTGCCAACTTCTAGTACATGAGTATCACAGAGAGACTGTATCAAATGAGTTGTACATGGGGTCCCAAGTCCATGGTCCGCCATGGTCTGCATATACGGGGTCCCAAGTCCAGTCTGCCAAGGTCTACCCAATATGCCCAATAAGAGCATACAAGAGACTTTCCCACCGCAGATCTTGATCCGGCACAAACACCACCAGGAATGTACACAATACATTTGAATCCCCCACTTGTCTCACTTCTTCCTTTACAGCTGCCCATTTATCATGACGATCTGGGGGATATAAATCAGGCTCCTTTTCTGGATCAATAGGCCCCGGGTCAAAAGGACCATCCAGGTCAGCATCAGAATTATCAGGCATCAGAACCTTAGGAGCAGAAACAGCAGTCTGATGAACATGCACAGGCTTCTTCTGAGGGTCAATAGGCCCTGGGTCAGAAGGATCATCTTCATCCCCATCCTCAATCTTAGCAGCCACGGTGGTGACCAGCGAAGGTTCTGGGGGGGGGGGGGGGGGGTGTCAGTGGGCTCCACAATCTCATTTTTTCACTTTAACATCTCTAAAATAGTTCTCCAAATTACTAACGAATTTTTCAGAGTGTTATCGCCTTTTGTGGCTGCGTCCCACAATTTAACTCCTGCCCTGTCCCACAGAGACCTCAAACACAGTGGACTCATCAGTCTCTGGATAACGTGCCTTCAACCATTTCAACATTAAGTCTGTCTCTTTAAAGATTGCTCCCTTCTTAAGGACTGAAGACATTTGTAAAACGGAAGCTTCTTCCTTAGTAATGTTCCTCCCCATAGTCCCATTCCCAGCTGCTCACCTTTTCCAGATGACAGTATGTCCAGACCTCTTCAGTGCTCCCCCACCGGCCTCCTCACCTCTCCCAGGTGATATAGGTTCATGTCCAGATGACTTCGGTGCTCCCCCACCGAACTCCTCTGAGTTCAGCAGAGCTATGCCACCGGCCGCCGACTCCGAAAGATTAGCCCGAGTTCCTCCTGTTCGGGCACCGTTTGTGGCGTATCAAAGACGGACTCCAGCTCTGGTGAAATCTGAAGATCTTTATTTCGCCTCTCGCATCCCTTTTATAGACCACTAAGTGCTAAGCAGTAACTTTCCACTCCCTTGCTTCCTTATCATCCCCATTTAGCAAAACTACTAACGGTTACAAATATACACACTGTTTGGTCTGTCTTTGAGATGCACATCCTCCTTTATCTTGCAAACTGCCTGCTTTGTTTTGCTAACCAATCATTACCCTTCATTGTTCTCTTTACAATTCCCAAGGCTTAGGCCCCAGCAGGAGGTGTTTTCTTTATTGTTCCCAGGGTTTAAACCGGAACGAGGGCAGTAACACCCGAATCCATTTCGTTAACAATTTCTATTCCCACACCCACACAGCTTTGCTTCTCTGCACGACCCCCTTTGTTGGTCTCTCAGCCCTTCCAGCTAACCCCAGTTACATCCTGGGCATGACGTGCTGTGGTATGGAATACCTCTTTGGTCAGTTTGGGTTGGGTGTCCTGTCTCTGCTTCCTCCTGGCTTCCCCTCCTCCCTGGCAGAGCATGAGGCTCACAAAGTCCTTGGCCAAACCAAAACATCGCTATCAGTTCTGTTCCCAGGCCGAAAGTCAAAACACTGCACTGCACCAGCTACCAAGAAGGAGAAACATGACTGCTACTGCTGAACCCAGGACATGAGGTTTGCTCATTTAACTTTGGGTTTAGATTGAGTTCTCACTTTCTTTCCATCCCTCAGACACTGTGATAGAGTTTAAGTCTTTACTTTAAGGAATATATTTTCCCTCACTTCTCACCTGTCAGTAAAAAAAAAATAAAAGTTCTTCAGCTCTCAAGAAATTCCAGAAAAATGTTCCAGAATATTAACAATACCACAGAAAGATGCTTAAATTTATAGTTAATAATACAGATTAAGATAAAGAGTTCAATTTCCACTTGTTCTGCTGTTCTGAACCCATGGAGCTATAACTTTTATTTAAGAGGGGTAGGCAAATTGCAAATGATAACACAGCTATTCATAACATGAAACAATTTCATTGTGCATAGCATTTTCTGACAGCAGTGTTGAATTTGACAGCATAAGCCACCAAAACCAAAATGAAGAAAAAGTAAATATGATGTGTGTATGCCTTGTTAAGGATTCCGTAACTTTCTTTTAATGTGCACTGCTGAAAGCAATTAAAAAGCAATGTGTCCAAAAATCATCATCCAAAACCAGATAGTGAGTACTGTCACAATAAAGCCATCAAAAGAGAATCAGAAGTGGATCATATGTTACCCAATCTTTACTCCTAACATTTTTTGCTGTGTTTTTCATTTTATGCATACCAGCAGTGAGACCTGCTATGAAACACCAGATCAAAAAATTTTATGCAGGTTTGGTTTTAATGCCCAGAAAGTAGTACAGATTTTATGCTGTTACAAAAGTAACAGTGTCATTTACACTCTCAGCAGAAAATTTTTTGAACGTACAAGCAAAGATTTATTTGCATGATCCTTTGTGTGAGACCCTTAACAAATGCAGTCCCTACAGCACATAAGCCTTGTCTAGCAGCTACCAATAAGATACAAAATAATGCAAATAGGGTTCAGAACACAAAAGAACTTAGCCCAACTTGTATATTAAACAGATCATCTAATTTTTATTTTCTTTTCTCCTAGCCCAGAAGTCAAATTCCCTGAGAAAAAAAAAAAAATCCCAAGTTTTACATTATAATTCCTTGACAGAATTTGCCTGACATGCTCTACAATTATTTTAACTATTTGTAACATTTATCATTCCTTTTGGCACAAGTATGCATATGACACATTTAAAACTGTGAAATGAAAAGAGCGCTGTCTTAAAAACCCTGTGTCCTCTCATTGTGCCTTACCTTGGTGTTATTATAATTTTCTTTATAATTAAAGTGCTGATCATCAACAACATTCTCAAAACTCATCTGATCCTATAAATATACTCATGACAAAGAAAATGGTGGAATGAATTTGCATTTGGGGAATTAAAATCATTTTAATGAGAAAATCTGAGAATATTTTTTTTTAAAGTGGATCATTTTTTGTCTCTTCAAATATCCAGGATATTTTCCTCCCCAAACTGAAGCCATAAATTTATTTTAGCTAAAAACATATGAAGAGTTAGTAGATTATCATCTGGCTAATAAATGCTTTATAAAGGAAGTGATGACTCTTTTCAAAATATTCATCAGTCTAATATTTCTATATATATGAAAGAAAAACATTAAAAAAAAAGGCACAGGGTGTATTCAGTATTTTTATACTAGTAGTTATGTTAAGAAAAAATTCCATCATCTTCTTTATACCTCATGAAAATGTATTTCTCTACATGTATCTCTCTCCTTTTCAACTGAAAGAATCCCTGGCTGATATTGTCATGCTTACTCAGTCACTAGATTTATAATGGAAAACTCAGAATTTTCAAGAAGAGAAGGTTACTTCAGAAATTTAAACAACTGCTACATTTCAGATAATTTGGAAAAAACCACAACTGATATTTTTCTATTTTTGTTTCACACTTCAGCTTTGTGATTTTCTTGTTTTCTTAACTTGGAGATCTGACTAAAAGAACTTAATATAATGTTGCTCTTAGTTTTACATTAACAAGTCCAGAAGAGGGACACAGGGACGATCAGGGAGCTGGAGCACCTCCTGTATGAAGACAGGCTGAGGAAGTTGGGGCTGTTCAGCCTGGAGAAGAGAAGGCTGCATGGAGACCTCATAGCAGCCTTCCAGTACCTGAAGGAGGCTTATAAGGATGCTGGGGAGGGACACTTCATTAGGGACTGTAGTGATAGGACAGAGGGTAACGGGTTAAGACTTAAAAGGTGAAATTCAGATTACATATAAGGAAGAAGTTCTTTACTGTGAGGATGGTGAGGCACTGAAATGGGTTGCCCAAGGAAGCTGTGAATGCATCATCCCTGGTGGTGCTCAAGGCTGGGTTGGACAGTGCCTTTGGCGACATGGTTTTGTGTGAGGTGTGCCTGCCTGTGGGAGGGGGGTTACAATTTGATGATTTTAAGGTCCTTTCCAACCTTAACAGTTCCATGATTCTATGAGGATTCTGCAGAATCCAGTATAAGTGGACATATATATAATAGTTTGGGTAGAAAGCAAGAAGAACAATTGACCTTGGCCTCCTTATGTAGGTAGGTAGGAAGGCACTACATTAAATATGTAAATGTAAAAAAACAGAATCTTGTCCTGCCTTTGACCAAGAAATCATTTTTCTACAGAAGTCTTGTTAGTTTATTAGTTCACATTCTTGGTTTTCTCTGGCTAATTAAACATTTTGCATTGCCAAGAAGCCTCCATGAAAAAAAGATAACTTGAAAAATTGTATAGTTTTGATGGGTTTAAATAATTCAGCTATTTCTTCTGCTTATCTTGCAATTTTACAGTAGTAGCTTTGTGAATTTAAAGCTGGTTCCTGAGACTAGTGGCTTCTTGTGGAAACAAAAATTATTAGAATGCAGGTGCTTAATTCTTCCTAAATTTTCAGTCCACTCACCCCCAGATACCAATTAGAATGGTATTTCAACGTGTACTCTTAATGTGGTAACTTAGTAAAGTACTAAAATGAGAGGAGAGGAGGGATGGAGGAGGGCAAAGGGAGGTGAAATATATTGGTGTTTGGTTAAACCAAACATTGGTTACTCAAGACAAAGCCAAATGAAGTCAACTGAAGTATTTCTAAAGAGTTTAGTGAGAATATATCAAACCTGTTATCTACATTTGATTTGGTTCAAGCCAAGGCTATTCCCAGCTCATGTTTTAAAAAACATTTGCTAGTAAATTTCTGCCATCCAGAATGAAAATTAAAGTCATATCAATGTAATGTTATTGATTCACAACCAGATGCCTACAGCTAAGGAAATCCTAAAATCCTGCAGATTCGTAATACTGTTAACAGTTCCAGACTTTCAGTGTGCACAAGTACAATGGAAGAACAGAACAGAAAAATCAATAGTTTGACTAATGTGTTTGTCATTCATGAGCAGAGATGGTTGGCATTATCAGTGTAAATTATTTAATCCTTTATTAGAAAGAACCTGAGAAACAAACACCATTTCCTTAGTCAAACTAATAGAAAAGTTTTCAGTGAAAGGTCAGCGTTTACTGAGACCAAGCTGCAGATCAGAAACAAGTCAATTAATCCCAGGTATTACTGTAGCATTAAAAGTTAATAAGGATGCACAGGATGATGAAAAATGCATATTTATAACAGACATTGTAATGAAATTACCTCAGTGGATGGAAATAACTTTCTTCATAGCAGTCAGACCCAGTACAATTGCACATTTGTGGGGTATTTTTGTTTCCACCACCTTGGCTGAAAGGATACATCAGTGAAGTTATTACAACAGCTTCAATTTTTAGAAAAACCTTTACTCGTAACAGCTTTAAATATAAATAGATTAGACGATTTCCTTCCAAGAAGGAAATAAATCAATACACTTAAAGATATAGTCACATAGTAGATAGAAGGTGCATCATTGGTTGTAGTTTCATATCCAACTTGATGAACTAAATGATAATGTCAGAGGAATGCTATGTATTCTAAGAAAACAAATGTGCCTAAGTCCATTTTTGTTCTATTCCTTCCTCATAACTCTCACTGGGAAAACAGCAACAAATATAAACTACTCTGACTACTATATGAGAAAATAGCGGCAGTTAATGCTGTTCAAAATCCATACTCTGCTACTGTAATGTCTAAAAATAACTTTCACTTGTACAATATTATTTACCTTTATTTAAAGACAATGAGAAAAAATTGCCAAGAATGACCAGTGGTGCAATTTATTGCAGTGTTTAACTTTAAAGCATGTAATTGCTTATTGAAATCAACAGTCATGATTTAAGCATAGACAGTTTATAGGTGCTAGTGAATCCTGCAGACACATCTACATTGTACAGTCATAGTCTGGCCTGTGAGAAGGATGGAGAACCTACATACTGGTGCTGTACTGTGTAACCGCTTGGGATCTTAAACAGTATTTAACCTTTCCATAATTGACCAAAGCTTAAAACTTTTTTTCATCTGCAGAGGGGGTGTGTTGATGGAATACAAATCAAACTACAGCTTTCTTTAAACAGTGTTTTGCCTTTACGATAAAGTAATCTGGACTCAATAAATATATCACTGAATATCACTAATTACATTAGCCTATGCCACTTTACGTGTTTTATGTACAGATTTGTTTTGCCAGCTCAGCAGGGAAAATATTAAGCTGGGAAAGTGAATGCATAGACTCAGAGCTCTGTTGCACTTACTGAAAAATGAAATAGAAACCAGATTTTCCTTCTTTACAAAGAAAGGTCCCAGACATGAAAGTAAATGAAAATAAAGCCACAATAGGGTGATTTCACTATTATATGATTGTGTCTCCTGTGTTGCATTACTCAAGAGAAAAATCTGTTAAACAAAGTAATTGTTTGAAATATTGCATTCTGGCAAATCAATGTACGAAAATTGCAAGATGTATAAAATAATTTTAGAAAATATATTACATACACGTAATGTAAACCTTGTTTGTTGGCTTTAAAAGAAATATTTGTTTGTTCTCTGTTAGAGAATCCCTAAAAACTGATCACACATCCATACCAAAGAATAACAAGAAGTAAAAAAGAAATTAATTCACATTTTGGAAAAGTCAGATATGGAGACAACACAGGAAATTACTCTGCCACCAAGAATGAGTAGTAGCCATGTGGGAGAGCTCACAATAGTGCCTGTCAGAGTCTAGAACACAGGAGCAAGCTAAGAAGATACAGAATAGGTGAGACATGGGAAATAAATCAAACTTTCAAGAGTCATACCACAGAGCTATGAACTGCTTAAATAATGCTTTAACAGTGTCTGAAGATTTCAAAGCAAATATAAAATGGATCTAGAGTTCATATGCATGGGTGTATATAAACATACAAGTAAACAAATAAAGTAGAAACCGATCCTCATTAGCTAATAGCTGCAATAATTGTTAGCATTACAAAACAAAAAAAAAAAAAGCTGAGCACAATCAATATTTTCATCATTGCAACATACGATACTAAAATAAAGATAAAATCAAGTAAAGAAAGTACTAAAAGTCAGGAAGATAGCTCAATACAGAAATCCAAAAAATAAAACCTTGCTTGCCGTAAAGAATTCATTAAGTACTTTTAGTAACTTTAATTTTTACTTTTCTTAGATTTTGCTGCACATATGTGGAACCATACAATGCTGTCTTCTTGTATATGAGATAGGACTGTAGCTTGATTTTGTTGGCAGCTATTTGTCATAGGGGAAAAAATGGCTTAGGTTATGCATGCTCTTATGTAGAAGATAATTGGATGCACATGAGACTCAAAAATCAGACTTTTGAACTCTCTTGCAGAAGCTGCTTTTTGCTGCAACTTGTACGGTTTAGTTGCAAATTTTGACAACACCTGGGCTAAACAGAAGTGGACTTGAGCTATAATCTGGTTTCTCTTCAAACTGAAAAGGTTACACCTGAGCAACCTAGATAAAAATCCTAGGAATACTTAGGAATAATGTAACCTTAGTAAACTATGGAGATCTTAATCTTTCTTCACCTTTTTAGTGATACACCAGTTCTGCGCACAATAGTCAGGTGCTCCATACTTCTGTAGGCTTTCCATTGTAATGAATCTTGTATGTGCATAAATAAAAATTACTCCCACTCAGAATACTGTGGCTTATTTTTAACACTCTGTTTACCATCAGTGCACCATTGAAACTGGCGGAAAGTCATAATTTTAATTATTTCAATGACAGAAACTTACTGACTCCTTTTTTATTTTATACAAACCACAACAAAATTTACTGATCACTTACTGGTAACTAGTTCTCCAATGACTTGTCTCTCTGTCACTTTTGTTCTTTCCTTTATTTCAGTTCTGCTTCTGATTCCATAGGTACCGCAGGTTCCACATCTGCAGATAGATACACTCATTTAAAATGATATTCAGAGATCTAGGCAAAGATAAATAAAAAAATATAATTTGGACTCATTTTAGAGAAGCAAAAGTTGGGGGACAGGGGGAATAAAAAACGGAAATGTTTTTAGAACACATGAATAAGTTGTTCTAAAAATGCATTTTCACCTTTCACATTTTTTTGCAATGAAGAGAAAGGCACTCTCTAATTTTGTTTGTACTTATTGAAATGAATAGAAAAACAAAGAATTATTTGGTAGCTGGAAACAAAGGAACAATCTCCGCTGACTAAATTGGTGGCTACAAACCAGATGACTATTATTTGAGATGGTAAATGTATAAAATAGAAACTTGGTGTTAACATTCTTGATTAATTTAGTAGTCATTTTATAGCCTGCAAGACCAGGCTTATAGATCAATAGAGCAGCTATTGCTTGAGGAAAAGCAAACTTCTCCATGTTGATGCACCTTCAGCAATTACAGAAGTCAGCACTGAAGTCTACATTTGTTAATGTGCTACAATATTCTAGACACTACAATTTTGTAATCCCTCTGAGGCTTATCAGTAAATACTAATTTATAATCACAATCGTTAAAATTCTCTGTGGGTTATTGGTTGAAACAGGAGTATATCTCAGTCTCCATTCACACATTGTTTTCTTTGCTATTGCTTCCATTCAGTGACTCTCCATCAAAAAGCTATACAAACTGACAATTTCCTCAGGAGCTTTTTTTCTGGTAACAAAAACCCCCAAAACCAAACCAAACCAAACCAAACAACAACAACAAAAAAAACCCACACACACACAAAAAAAAAACAAAAAAAAAAACACACACAAAAAAGAAAACACAACCAAAAAAAAAAAAAACAAAAAACAAAAAACTTCTTCATTTCTTGTTGGGGGAGGAGGAGAGCTTTACCTGTTTATAGATCCAAGTGTGTTTGTTGATTTCCATCTTGAATAATCCATTCACTCATGGTCCTGTATTTATATGACGTCAGATCAAAAAACATTTCTGATAATCAGTTCATGCTATGAGGTAAACTTAAAATTAAAAACAGACTAAAACTACTTATACCCTGTTCCAAAGAGTATGATGCAACATATATTCACATGGATATTACATTTTTCTTGATAACTGCACATCACTCACTGGTATTTCAAGTTATTAGCAAAACTTATGTCATTTTCAAATTAATTTCATGCTGTCTTCCTGTGCACTTCATATTCAAACACCAATAATTGTTCCCCAAGTGTAACTGGTTAGATGCTAATTTTTGATAGATGAAAGACAAACTACATACTGGTTAACTGTGTAGGCCTATTTTTAAAATAATGTTTCATGAACTCTATTATTGGGAAGTTACAAAGAACTGGTCAATAATGAGAACTAACAGTGGAGATGCAATTACACAGTACTTTGGATAGTTGATTATTGTGTAATTTCTTTTCCCTTTTTCTTTTTCTTTCTTTGATGAAGAAACAGTATCAGTTACATTTCAATCTCTCAGCCTCCTTTGCACACAGAAAAATCTAAATCATATCTATCTATCTATCTATCTATCTATCTATCTATCTATCTATCTATCTATCCTCTATATTTATTTTGGCATTTACAGAGAGTAGGACAGAAACTTGATGTTTACTTGCCTTCCATGGACCAGCTAGGCCATTTCCTTCCTAACCTATTAAGATTAACATGGTATACTGAGTTTGGCTGGGATAGACTTATTTTTTTTCATAGTAGCTAGTATGATGATGTGCTTTGGATTTGTGATGAAAATAGTCTTGATAACACAGGGACATTTTCATTATTGCTGAGCAGCACTTACACAGAGTTAAGGCCTTTTCTGCTTTTTATTCGGCCCCACCAGCAAGCAAATTGCAGGTACAAAAGAAGCTGGAAGGAGACACAACCAAAGACAGTTGATCCCAAATCTGATGGGAAGTGGTGAAGGAATTCTTTGTTTTGTTTTGCTTGCATGCGTGGCTTTTGCTTTACCTATTAACCTGTCTGTCTCAAACAAGTTTTCTCAGTTTTACCTTTCCAATTATCTTCCCCGTCCCAGCAGGTGGAGAGTGAGTGAGTGGCTGTGAAGGGTATAGGTACCTACTGGGGTTAAACTACAGCAGCCCTTTTTGGAACCCATCATGGGGCTCAGAGGGTTCAAGATAATGACAGAATTGGTTGGACTATGCTAGGTCAAATTCACAGGTGCTATTGGTGTTTAGCTATTGCTGTTAGTTGACATGCTTCTGTCCTTGCCATTGGGCTTGCTTGCCTTACTGTATAGTAGAGTAATGCTTGTTGGTAGCTGCTTTTTTGCTTTTGCTGCTTGCTGTACTTTGTGGTGCTTATCATCTGAATCTGCTGTGCCTGCGAACATTTTGATAAGAACAATGGCCATGTGCCTGGGCTGGCAGATGGTCAAGACATTGTTGCTCTTTCTGTACTGCTGTACTGGAAAGCCTGGAAGTCCAATGTGAACTCAAGTCAAGGACAGTGACCTGTGGATGAGTCCACATGGGGACAGAACACCCTGAAGCTTCTGTGGGATGTATGAGCCCATTCCAGAGCAGGTACGTCTCAAAGCATCTGTAGCTGTGGTATGTCTGTGCCACAGAAGGTATACCTCTGAAAGAATTGTGGTTATTGGTAAGGCCATGTTGGAGCAGCTGTACTCCTGAAGGGAGCATGGCTGTGAGTAAGGCCACGCTAAAGCAGTTGCAACCCTGAAGGGATTGTGGCCCTTGGGTAAGGCTGCAGTAGAAGCAACTGAAAGCAACTGTGGCTGTGGATAAGTTCATGTCACAGCAGGTATAGCCCTGAAGAGAGTGTAGCTTATAGGCAACACGTCACTAAGAGGAGGTACACCTCTGAGGTCTGTGGTCCAGTCTTAGCTGCCTACTGGAGTAAAAAAATGAGACACTGGTATTCATTTAATTTCACAGAGTAATCACCCTCTCTGTTATAGCACTTTTAAGTTAAAACAGTAACCAAGAGCATGATGTCTGGCCCATGTCTTTTGAATTAAAAGACTGCTGACTGGATAGCTAGTTAGGGGAATGAGAAAGAATGACTATATGGAGACCATAACAGGAAACTGTTAAATTAAGTACATGAATTAAAAATAGGTGTCTAGTAACAGGTAGTGCCCAGCTTGTTTAAGGAAATAAAAACTCACAACTGTGAGATCAAGTTGGATAACCGAAAGGGAGACAAAAAAGAAAAAACAAATGTATTTACCTTTGAAATACACATCAAAAGAACACTTACATTCGCTGCTTCTGAAAATCTTGTCTACCCAAATATAGGCCTCACATTTGAAATACTTATATATATGCTTCACTTCAAGCACCGGACCAGCTCTATTAAACAAATAGGATGAATGCACTCATTTCAGTAAATGGGACCACTGTGCTTAAAGTTTAACATGAATAAGAGTGAAAAATATTTTGATTATTAACAGAGAGATCCACTAAAGGATTCATGAGACATTTTATAGGTCATTGTGCCACATGGTTTTTGCTTATTTTAAAATATTTTAAGTAATTGAAAATGTGTAGAAGCAAGAGCTTCTACAGATTGGCTTAAAAAGCTGCTCCCAAGTGAAAGCATACAGAAGATGAGCTCCAGCCAGGGTTTTTTCCAGCTTTTCCTTCAAGGGTGAGTGGCCAAGATTAGGCACCTGCCCTGACAAATATCTTGCCTTGAGTGCATGCAGGTAAAGGTTTAGGAGGAAGAGGAATGTACCTGACACCCTTAAAATTTCCTCACCTCTCTCACCATTTTAGTCAAACAGTTTGTTGTAATATCACCTTTACATTGCATTCTTGGATTAGATTTTACATTTCAAGCCAAAGATTCTATTGCTGTATGTGGGGACCACTTTTTTCTTCTTAATTTCAGTACCATTCTTCCACTGACATGTTCTACTTCGTAATCCCAATAGAGCTATCTGCCTGGCAATATTAGCTGGATCATTCTTGATCCAGCAGTTTTATGTCCCCTTTTATATAAAAGTTGTGGTTTGACAGAGCACTTTAGTACCACGTTAGGTTTTCAGTGTTGGTGAAAAGTAATACTGAGCTACAAAACAGGGGAAATCAAATAAAATTTGACCATTTAATATTCCTCCCCTTTATTTTTAATATTTTTTTTTTAATATTACAGTATTTATTTCACTCCTAGCCAATTCAGAAGTTGCTACCTATCTCCCTCTGAAGGACCAGTCTGGACTAGGTTTTTCTGTTTACCAGCTTCAAACACACAGGCACATACAGGCACTCACCCAAGGAGAGCTGTTTTTTCCTTTTTTTAATTTCTCAGAACCAGTGGCTTTTCTATTTTAAGATGCAACAACTCTTTTTACACAATTCTAATCCTAAGAAGTACTACAGCTGCCAATATGCCCAAAATTATCACTGACTCATTTATACATTGAATCCCAAATGGCTGAGGTTGGATGGGACCCCTCATCCAAACCCCCCTTAGCTCAAGGTGTATCAAGAACAAATAGATATTAAAAGTCAGCAGATCTCGTAATTTAAAAGTTATTACAGACTGTTTGCCAAGACTAGACATTCTTAAGTTTTAATCCATTAGTTGTGGATATTTTCAGTGACTCCAATGAGAAGGAACTCAGAGAGTGATGAAGCTCTGTACCAACACCCTGCCTTATCTCTCTTATTGTGCTGTTGGAGGCAATATGTGGTCAAGTGGATTGTACTTTGAGGTAGTGTGGCATTTCTTATGTGGCAGGTTGCCTAAAACAAGCCTTCATTTTGAAGCATTTTTTTCACAAAAATACCCTGTAACAAACAGAAATGGCATGGGTCAGATTCTCTGGGTGCTGCTGTGGAGATGAAGCAGAGCACTCTTTTTTAAGAAAATCTGGGAAATGTCTGTGTTCAGCCTAGCATTGCTTATAGTCCATGAAAGCATAATGAGATAGTATTTGCCAAGTGCCATGTCACTCAACTCCCCCATGATGAACAGGGGTAGAGCAGTTGATGTCATCTACCTGGACTTGTCTAAAGCGTTCGACACTGTCCCGCATAACATCCTTGTCTCTAAATTGGAGAGACATCAATTTGATGGATGGACCACTCGGTGGATAAAGAACTGGCTGGATGGCTGCACACAAAGAGTTGTGGTCAATGGCTCAATGTCCAGCTGGAGACCAATAACGAGTGGTGTCCCTCAGGGACCAGTGCTGTTACCAGTCTTGTTTAACATCTTCGTTGCTGACATGGACAGTGGGATTGAGTGCGCCCTCAGCAAGTTTGCCGATGACACCAAGCTCTGTGGTTCAGTTGATACCCCGGAGGGAAGGAATGCCATCCAGAGGTACATTGACACGCTTGTGAGGTGGGCTGATGCCAGCCTCAGGAAGTTTAACCATGCCAAGTGCAAGGTCCTGCACCTGGGTTGGAACAATCCCAGGCACAGCTACAGGTTGGGCAAAGAGATTCAGAGCAGCCCTGCGCAGAAAGACTTGGGGGTGTTGGTTGATGAGAAAATGAACATGAGCGGGCAGTGTGCGCTTGCAGCCCAGAAAGCCAACCGTATCCTGGGCTGCATCAAAAGGAGAGTGACCAGCAGGTTGGAGGAGGTGATCCTGCCCCTCTACTCTGCTCTTGTGAGACCTCACCTGGAGTATTGTGTGCAGTTCTGGTGTCCTCAACATAAAAAGGACATGGAACTGTTGGAACAAGTCCAGAGAAGGGCCATGAAGATGATCAGGGGACTGGAGCACCTCCCATATGAAGACAGGCTGAGGAAGTTGGGGCTGTTCAGCCTGGAGAAGGCTGCGTGGAGACCTCCTAGCAGCCTTCCAGTATCTGAAGGGGGCCTATAGGGATGCTGGGGAGGGACTCTTCATTAGGGACTGTAGTGACAGGACTAGGGGTAATGGGTTAAAACTTAAACAGGGGAAGTTTAGATTTTATATAAGGAGGAAATTCTTTCCTGTTAGGGTGGTGAGGCACTGGAATAGGTTGCCAAGGGAGGTTGTGAATGCTCCATCCCTGGCAGTGTTCAAGACCAGGTTGGACGAGGCCTTGGGTGATATGGTTTAGTGTGAGATGTCCCTACCCATGGCAGGAGGGCTTGAACTAGATGATCTCAAGGTCCTTTCTGACCCTAACTATTCTATGATTCTATATAGATGTATCCTGAGCATCACCATAAAGAAAGACCATAGACAAGCACCTTCCCATTTCAGGTGTTAGGAAGGCTCTATACGAAGACTCTTATGATTCCCAAAAACTTGAAGCCTTGTTGAAACCCTTGGAGGAGCTAAAACAATGACCTGTCTTTGAGACATAATCTTCAGTTCTGTGTACAAACTTACTGTCCATGAATCTTTAAGGGAAGTAAATATGTGTTGTGTCATTTATGTCCAAACAATACTGTACATCAAAACTGCAGAAAAAGTAGAGGGAAAACTCAATGTTACATCTACATGGAGTTTAATCCTCGAGAGCATCAGTATTGCATCAATGTCCAATTTGTCTAAAAGCAATAGGACAGCCATCCTGAAAGGAAGCCTGTATAAAACACTGTTAACTTGAGTGAGAATTTACAAATGGAAGCTTAGGGTTCTCCTAATGAGTTGCTCACAGTTTAAAACTAGACAGCAATTTTATGGAGCACTTACTTTGTAATATGGGTCTTTTCTTGGTCTCCTTTTAAGCTGCCTTATGTTGAAGGCAAGATGTCAGGACTTACAAGTGTACCTTTATTTATAAAACCAATTTCTTCTACACAGAAGAACCGTATCTTTGAAAAAATACGTAAATAACTATAAAAAAGGTTTATCATGAAATGTAAATAGCTGAAATAGTCAAATATTATAGCTAATGGATATCAAATAGTAAACTTTGTGTCACATTAATTTATTTAAACAGCAGTGAATTAACAGCCCTTTTATCACAGCATACAAGGATAAAAATAAGGCTAAGTGTGCCTGTTTGTAAATAAAACATAGTCTTGTTCAATTCAAAATATGTAACATCGACTTCATTGCTCAGGTAATGAACAATGCTGCATATAAATCAGTCCAATTCCAGACCAATAAAAAACAGAGAGGAGAAACTGACAGAACTTGAGTGTTAGGCAATGAATGAAGAAATACTAGTCGAATAATTTACTAAAAAAAATCACAATTCACCAAATAAATTATTTTCTGAATACTATTCAGCTGGCTTTAGCAGTGAGATTAGTGCATCATAATCTGCAACTGAAATTGACTTCTTCGATAATGGTGCATCTATACCAAATGTCGCCTCTGAAGAAACCTCTGCTTATCAGGTTGCAAATCAAGATGACACGTGTGAAATAAAAATTGCTCAAAATACCTCTATGTCGTAACCCACCAGAGGTAAACTCTTTAATATTAATGAAATCGCAAGTGTCAAAAAAAAAAAGAAATGAGAGCTAAGGAAATAGTAACAATCATCCTTTAACTTATAACAAAAACATTCAGGAAACTAGCTTTCTTAGAAGCCAGGAGCAAATGAAACCCATTACAGCTCTGATATCATGGCTTACCTAGTCTCTGAATGATCCTTATTCAGAAGAGTATGGAAGCAGTTTGAATGCTGCATATGAATGCAGGTGAACCATCCATTACATTTTTAAATTATCCCCTAGGTGAGTTTAAAGAAGACCTGTTTTACTTTGAGATAACAAGACTGTGACATGAAATCACTATCATGATATATTACAAGCTGTCTGATGCTTTCCCATCACAATCTTATAGGACTACATGAACATCACCTTTCTGTTAGTTATTATTCTCTGCAACAAAATGTTTCTTTTTTTCAGGTTTTAGCTTTTTTTTTTTTTTTCTATCTGCATTGATAATGGTGCAAAAGTGATAATTCTAAAATACAGACTAGGTGTCCAAGTCCAAATCCACTTGATGTTTTTTGGTCCATTACAGATGCAGATTTGCATTTAGAATAAAAAAGAAATCCTAATCTCTGAATGTTAAGAATTTCAGTTATGCAGAGTACAGTAATCTAGACAGACTTCTTAAAAACATTAGGACCCAAGTTTATTACAGTCCTTGACAAACATCCAAACAGTGGAAAATAGCATCATCTCTGCAAGTGAAAAGATACATCTTAGTACTGAGATGGGACCATTATCAGGTGACAGAAAATAGATAGGCTGCCAGGCATTCATAAGCAATACTGGCTTGTGAACAAGTTCTCTCCTCATTAGCACAGCAGCTTTCATGCTCAGTTTTGGAAAAATGGTCTCACCTTAGAAAAACGTAACTCTGAAATGCAATGTCTTCAATGTGTGGTGGTAATGAACAGTAGAATAAACTTTATGAAGTTGGTAGAATTTTTTTTTTTCCTGTCCTCATGATATCAAACCTGTTGTGACAGCATACTTAAGGGAGAAGAGGCAAACAGCTATTTCAATTTTTTTTAATCTCCAGAAAGCTTTCAGACAGCTTTAGTTAATATCCATGAACTCACACTGAATGAGCAGATTGATCTTCAGGACTGAGATTTCCATGCTGCCAGATGAAATACATGGTTCTGTTTGAAACTCATCTTTTAGTGTCCTAAAACATAACTTTTGTCAAAGTGTCATAGGCACAAACAAATATTCCTTCTATGACGCTGTACAGCTACCTGCTCTTGAAGAAGATGTTTAACATTCTAAGATATTAAAATGACATTTCACAGCTGATCATAAGGTACTATGGATGGATAAGCTAATTAACACTGAAGAAGACACAAAATCAGTTTGACAATAAGGGTGGCAACACTGGCCTTAATAGAAATGTCCTACCAGGGTGGATGGTGTTCTGTTTAAAATCTAGATTCAAGATCTTGCAGAATGATCACTTTCCTGGCCCAGCTGGCCATTTATTTCTGATACAGGCCAGGATGCCGTTGGCCTTCTTGGCTGCTTGGGCATAAACCAGCTGTCAATCACCACCCCCAGGTCTTTTCCCACCAAGCAGCTTTCCAGTCACTTTTCCCCAAGCCTGTAGTGTTGCATGGGCTTATTGTGGCCCAAATACAGAACCGAGCACTTTGCTTTTTTGAACCTCATAACTTTGGCCACAGCCTATCAATCCAGCCTGTCCAGATCCTCCAGCAGATCAACACTTTCAGACAAGTTATTGTCTGCAAATTTATTGAGGGTGCACTTGACCCTCTCAGCCATATCATCATTAAACAGCACTGACCCTAATGTCTTGATTTCGCAGTAGGGCCAGTGATGGATGCCACTAGATGTGACACCATTTACCCCCATTCTTTGGGCTTGGCCGTGCAGCCAGTTTTTAACCCAGAAAAGAATACACCTATGCAGGCCATGAGCAGCCAGTTTCTAGAGGAGAATACTGTGGGAGACAGTGTCAAATGCTTTACTAAATCCAAATAGACAATATTCACAGCCTTTCCCTCATCAACCAGATGGGTCACTTTGCTATAGAAGGAGATCAGGTTGGTCAAACAGCACCTGCCTTTCATGAACTCATGTTAACTGGATCTGATCCCCGTTTTCCTGCATGTGCTGTGTGGTCTGTTCCATGACCTTGCCTGGCACTGAGATGAGACTGACAGGCCTGCAATTTCCTGGGTCTTTCTTCCTGCCCTTTTTGTAGAGACGTGCCACATCGGCAACCTCCAGTCCTCTGGGACTTGCCCACTAGACCAGGAGTGCTGATAAATGGTGGAGAGTGGTTTGGTGAGCTGAGTACCCTGAGGATGGCTGGTTTGACTATTAAAGACTGAGGCAAACACAGCATTAACGACCTCAGCCTTTTTCTGATCTTTCATCAGTAGGTTTCCCAGGAATCCAGCAAAGGATTTGTCCTAGTATCTTCTCATGCATTCAGAGAAGCCAACAGATCAAACTTGAGGAAGGCAGAATATTTCTGTCCTTAAATGCTGAGACTTGAAGCAATGAGCAATATCAGGATTTCAAGTAGAATGTAGAGTTGCTCTAGTCTGTTTGATATGCCTCCTGGATTCAGCAACAGCAGTCATTTTTTTCCTTCTTAGTAGCTGCTGCAGTGCTGTGGTTTTGACTTTTCAGCCTGGGAACAACACTGATAACACCGATGTTTTTAGTCATTGCTAAGTAATGTTTACTCTGACCAAGGACTTTTTGAGCCTCATGCTCTGCCAGGGAGGAGGGGAAGCCAGGAGGAAGTAGAGACAGGACACCTGACCCAGACTAGCCAAAGAGGTATTCCATACCACAGCACATCATGCCCATTATATAAACTGGGGGGAGTTATCCAGAAGGGCTAGTTCACTGCTCAGGTTGGGCTGGCTCAGGTTGGGCTGGGTATCGGACTGCAAGTGGTGAGCAGTTGTATTCTCTTCCCTTGTTATTTATCATTATTATTATTACTGGTGGTAGCAGCAGTGGTTTTGTGTTATACCTTAGCTACTGGACTGTTCTTATCTAAACTCATGGGAGTTACAGTCTTTTGATTCTTCTCCGCATCCCTCCAGGAACAGGGGAGGAACTCGGGGGGGGGGGGGGGGGGGGGGGCAGTGAGCAAGCGGCTGCGTGGTTCTGGATTGCCTTCTGGGCTTAAGACACAACAGTTCTTTGTGGTGCCCAATGTGGGGCCTGAAGGATTGAGATGACAGATCTGACCAGAGTGTGTCCAATCATATTTATGGTAAGCATTCATTGGTTTAGTCACTCATCACAATGCTGATTTATTCGCTCTCAAAGTTGTTGCTCTTGATCTCGGAGTTTCAGCACATCATACCTTACTCACAGCCGGTATTTACTTTTAGTGTTTATCGGCTGGGGGGCCTGGGGTAAAGTTCTTGTTTCACTGCTTTATGGCAATGACTTGCAATACAATCGACTCATTGATCAGGAAACTGACCTGGTTTGCTTTCCCTGTTGTGATCAGCTGGTAAACTTTCCATGTTCTCTTGTTTACGTAGGCATGGCTTAAATCATGTCTAGGACAATGGGGCCGACGGTCATGAACTGAAGGTAGGGAAGCCAAGCAGCTGTGATCACTTGCTAGGGAAGAGGGCATTGACAAAGAAATTGCAAGAGAGAAAAAGTCCCTCAGCCTTTGGAGGCGGCTCTTGCCAGCTGTGAAAGAAAGGTTTTCATACAAGGACGATGTTATGAGTCGTTCGGCCAAATGCACTACTATAGACAAAGGCATCCGGTCTCTGAGAGAATCAGCCGTTGTAGAGATGATCTATCACATCAAGCTGAATAACGGGGATGTACCTATAGATCCAGATGAATTTGAATGTACACGACCCATGTGGCAGAAATTTACGTGAAATGCACCGTCATCATATGCCCATTCATTGGCAACAGTAACATGGAATGACATAGTACCACTAACAGTGAATGAAATGATTCATAAACTCCGAGAGTTCAAAGACAATCTCACCCCTTCCATCATTTCAGCTGTGGAAAAACAGTCCCAGGAGTTCAAACAATTGAGAGACGATCTATTTGATCCATGCAGTTCCTCACATGTACCAATCCATTCTCAGCTATTAACAAAAGGCGTCCTACTGCTCAAGAGGGAACATATAGGAGGTATATGCCATGAGCCACCCTATGGTTTTACCTGTGGTATCACGGAGAAGACATGACGAAGTGAGATAGAAAACATGCCTCAGCTTTGGAGGAACGGGTGTGTGAATTGAAGAGGAAAACAAAGGTCAAGGATGATCATCCCATGAAAGCTGTGGCTTCAGTCTCTGGTGAGCAGGTTCCCAGATGGAGTGGAAGAGCTGATTTTACTCCAGCTCCTGTGATAAAGAAGAATAATCCCTTTCTACAAGACTTAAGGGTCCAGTGTTGTGAGACTCTAGGTGGAAGGAGGTAATAATCAGATTTACTGGACTGTGTGGATCAGATGGCCTGGCACATCAGTCCTACAGAAGTATAAGGCTGTAGTAGATACCAGTGCACAGTGTACCCTGATGCCACCAAGCTGTCAAGGGGTGGAACCCATTTCTGTTTCTGGAGTGACAGGAGGATCCCAGGACATTACAGTACTTGAGGCTGAAATCAGCCTGACTAGGAGGAAGTGGCAAAAGCACCCCATCGTGACTGGTCCAGAGGCTCCATGCATCCTTGGCATAAACTACCTCAGGAGACGGTACTTCAAAGACCCAAAAGGGTACCGATGGGCTTTTGGTATTGCTGCTTTGGAGACAGAGGAAATTAAGCAGCTGCCCACCTTGCCTGGTTTCTCAGAAGACCCTTCTGTTGTGGGGTTGCTGAAGGCTGAAGAACAACAAGTGCCAATCACGACCACAACAGTGCACCGGCGGCAATATCTCACCAACCAAGACTCCTTGATTCCCATCCATAAGCTGATTCATAGACTGGAGAGCCAAGGAGTGATCAGTAGGACCCGCTCACCCTTTAATAGCCCCATATGGCCAGTGCGAAAGTCTAATGGAGAGTAAAGACTAACAGTAGACTGTCGTAGCCTGAATGAAGTCACACCACCTGCAGACTAGTGTTATCAGTGTTGTTCCCAGGCTGAAAGTCAAATACACAGCAGTACACCAGCTACTAAGGGGAAAAAATGACTGCTACTGCTGAACCCAGGAAAATATGTTTGATATATTTTATGCAATTTTCTTCAGTTTCAGAAGGTGGAATTGAGTATATAAAGGAAGCTCCAAAAATTAATGCCTAGTCAAGAGTAAAAGCCCTTTCCACATTCTTAAAATCCCATTTAAATTGCCTAGTCAAGTCACAGCTAAATGTGTAATTTAAAACTCATCAAACTTATATAAAAGTATTTACATTGAATAGTAATTACAGTCGACAAATGATCTGGAGACAAGTAACTATTTACAGAAGAAATGAGCAAATTAGTTAAAATAATAATAATAATGTAATGATTTAGTGAACTAGTTGCTGACAACCCAACAAACAATGTAAAGTGGTTTGAATAAATTAGTTTTTAATTATCATCAGCTCTTACATTTGATTTGATGATTAAGTAAAACAGCTGTATTTACAATAGAGTTTTTTCTTTACAAAAGGCATAGAACAGGAAAAGTGACCAAGAATCCTCAAATGCTTGATTATTTTGGGAATGACATAATTTCATCAGGACTTCTGAAGAAATCATTAGATTCCTTCACTGTGAATTGCTTGTTTTTATCAAGTTTTGGTCTTGATTGTTGGTTTCATTTTTTCTTTCTTTTTTATCAGATTTGGTGGTGCTTTTCAACAACTAAGTGGATACCTTATGATTTCAGATAGTGGGATACAATGTTTAGTAGAAGTTTTCATAAAATTTGAAAGAAGGTGTACCATTCTAGCTATTGAAAACTGCAGCACACTTTCAGGAGAAAAAAAATGTATATATTAAAGAGCATATTCTGACGGGGCTATTAATGTGAAAATCTGTCTTCATCCTGTTTCATAAAAATCTTCTGCATCACATTATTGAACATGATTTTCCACTCCTATTATGTTATCTATCTAACAAGATTGAACAAATCTCCTTCCCCTAGTTACTACAATTTTAGGACCTTAGAGCACAATTTAGGGACCTGTTTTTTGGCTATTATGCCTTCTTTGCCTTATTCAGAACTGCTTTAACGATGGGCACTGTGAAGAAATGTATAGATAGCTCAGCAGAAAATTATGATCTCTCAAAGCTACCTATATCCAAATTGACTCTCCAACAGCTGGGTGGCAAGAACTTATTTAACCAGTATTGCTCTTACTTCTTTAGTTATTTCTTATCAAGAAGAAGCTTCACAATAAGTAACTGGTAAGAACTTACTTAATCTTTCCTCAATGCAATTTTAATGGGAGTTTGTTCAGGACATTCTCTGGGCAGGTTCTGAAGATCTTAAAGGAAGGACACTCCACAGACTCTTTTGTGCTACTTTTTTCAGTTCTTAACCACACATTGAAAATACTCTGGGTTTTCTCCTACATCTACATAAAACTTTCTTTTTTTTTTCAGCTTGTGATAGTTGTGTTTTCTCCATTTGCTCTGCATCTCCTTTGTTATATTCTCCACACCTTTCCTTTACTGAGAATTTGCATTACAGAAACAGCAAATAGCATCCCACAGATCTTCTCTTAACCTTCTGTTCTTAGGGCTAAATAATCCACCTCCCTCAGCCTCTTTTACATTAGGTGCACAAGCCCTGATCATCACTCACTAGGCCTCCACTGAACATGCAGAGCTGAGGGGAGTAGCTACTAGCACTGACCAGCTGGCTTCAGTCCTGTCAGGGCAACCTAGAGTTTGTTACAGTCCGTTTGTCAAGGTGCTGTGCTTGATTGCTAAAAGAAGCTACAGCTTGTAATACTGATGCAGTTGTTGCTGCCACTAATTTTTTTTTTTGTTTTACTTTTTTCTCTTTACCCAGAAATGCAGAACACTGAAGTCCTCTGTGCTCCCGTCTGCAAACTGGCATGTGTCTTAGCTAAAGAGGTAGTCACTGTGCAAATACAGAGGGTCAATGAAATACTTGATGCTATAAACATTTGGAGATTGTTTATAAAACAGACAACACCTTTTTTTTTTTTTTTTAACTAGGATAGTAGGCCTTCAGAATTGTAACTCTGGGATTGTGTGGTTTCCATTTGCTTTATTTATTTTGTGTGCATTCTTCATAAAACCTACTATTTTCATCTGGATGAGGAATGGACTTTTTTTTTTTTTTTCCCCACTTCTTGTTTATAAGTGTATTCCAATACTGTAAAGAGACAAAGAAAGTGGAGAGACTAAGGAGAAAAATGAGAGAAGTTAGTATCATGATTTGGGACAGAGAATCACAGGAGCTCGTAGACCTAGACAGGGAGAAAAATAGCAAACTTCTAAAAGCCTTTTCTTCTGGTCTCATAAGGAAACCATAGAAGAAGCCAAGAGAAAGTAAAGAACCAGTGAGTGTTTGAATCAGAGTTTTTTGTCAAAATAATGAACAGTAAAATATCCAAGTGATATTTTACCGTTACAAGTTTACAAGTGAAATAGGAGTGACAGAAATCTTTGTCAAGGCCTAATCTTGACACATTTTAGTAAGTGAGATATTGCAACATATCACTTTGAATATATATGACCATATGAGGAACATGGGATGCTGAGAATCAACAAAACAGCATCTGCTAGATTACTGGTAAAATAGTTCTGCAGACAGATACAAATTAGTTCACAAAGCAAGAAAAAATTTGACTCTGCCTTCATGGACTCTGGCTCTGTATTTTGCTTGCTAATCACCATGAGAGAGTAATTATGTGTCTTCTGGAGCCTGACACAATGCCAAAAGGAAATCATTCCATTTACTTAAGTGAAACTTTCACTGTAACCTCAATGTTCTTTCAAGGAAGTCCTATTGATATCTTCCTTCCTATATGATACATTATGGCGCACTTATAACCAAAATAAAATGGTAAATAAAGACATTGATCAATGGTACAGGAAAACAGAATCTGCAGCACCCCTAAGAGAAGTTAGTAAGACCAACCATAGCATTAACCTGGGTAATAGCAAACGCAAGATTGATCTGGCAATTTTAGCAACAGGGATTCCAAGGTCAACGATTTCTGCAGAAGTTGCCCCTCACTGCAGAAAGCAGTTCCATATTCTTCCACCAGAAAAAAAAAAAAAAAAGAAAGAAAGAAAGAGTGTATGTAATATCTCTGGTCAGGTGTTTCTTTAATCTGTCAGTGGTGATACTAGGATGCAATTCCTTTTCAAGGATTTCTGCAGTCCTAACTGCAGAACAAGGACAAGGACTGACTCAGCCCTAGCAAGCCCAAGGGAATTCTGTGCACACAAAGAATCCCAGATATATATATAAGCCCAAGAAACTTCAGAATTTGCATCTATCAAGTTTTAAGAACATTGATTCCAATGAAGGTACCTAAATTCTGCTCTAGTTACACTTTAAGTCTGTCCTTCTTGGTTTTCCCATGACTGATAAATCCAGATTGTCCTACTAAGGCTTTATCAAGTTGAGGATGGAAAATGGTCATAGCTTATGAACATATAGCAGACTTTCTGTCTGCTGTTGAAATTCAGGTTTTCAAAACGGTACAGGAATAAGATTGGAAGGTATGTCTAGTTTTCTTACTGCTATTTTCAAGAATTAAAACAACTTGTTTCAAAATCTTTAATAAAATATGTCTCTGTTTCTCTGTTTTAGCTATAATCAATAAGTATGGAATTCTCAAGGGACACATTCAACCAACTGCTTCTACAGATGCATTTTAAACAGCACAGCTCCTTTCTGTGTGGAAAAATGGTCAGTGCTTGGTATTTCTACCATGTCTGGGGGTTTTATATGGTAGAAATCATAAGAAATTACAGGCTGGCTTGTTTAGGTGTCCAAAAATGCAAGCAAGTTTAGCTTTCATTGTTGCAAGGGAACTCTTATAGCTAAATCTCATTTTTTATGAGAACTACATTAAAATCTGTAAATAACCTTGAAGTAACCTAAGAATTCTTTTTCAGGTCTTTCAAAATCTCTCATTTCATCCTAGGAACTCTTAAACCACCTTCATGTCACAAATAGTATTCGCCAGAATTCAGTCTATTATTAGGAAAATACCTTTATTTAAATATCTACCCATATATTATAAATGTTATATCTTTTCTTGCCAAACTTCAGCGTATGTTCATTGCTTACCCATGTTTCATATTTACAGTTCTTACTAGATGTCACAGATTTGTCTGCTTGTTTGAGGGGAATAAATCATATTGAGTCAATCCAGCAAAATCTACCAAGATCACTAAAGCTTTATCATGAAATCAAGGTATTTCTTAAACTGGAAAAAAAATTTTAGGGGAAGGAGGACTTGAACAGCCCATTTTGGTTTTTTCCTAGTCCTGTAAGATTTCTCAAATGTGAAGCAATTTAAAATGTCATCCATTACATCAGATAATGGGTCTACCCAAGGTTTTCATAATAAATGCTGAAGAACCTGCAACAGAACTAATCTGCATTTTATCATCCTCCAGTTTACAGTGTAAGTATTGGTAAACTATAATGAGCTGATACACGCTAGGGTTAGCTGTGCATGTGGTAATCACATGCTCTATGATTGTATCGACTGGTGCAGCCAGTCTGGTGTAAGAAAATGCTCTGTGTGTAGCAAAATTGGCTCTACACTACTTCATTGAGCTGAAAGGAGAACAGTGAGTCATACTCATTATTTTCTAACCAAGGTATTAATTAATGCCCCTGAGTAATTTTTAAATTGCCTCATGACATTTTAATACATTGTATTGCCATATGTTTCCCTAGTGAAATACCTTTGCAATTTAGCTCAGAACGTAAACTGCAAAAATTTAAAAATCTACTTTATATAAGAACTAAGCATTGTCAATTCTTATTGGAGTAAGAGATGAGTAATTTTACAGCAAAAGCATAGTCTTTTACAGCATAATAGAAGACTCCGTTTGTCTGACTTTTTACTAGAGCCACTTTCTTGTCTGGGTCACTAACATGCATCTGACCACAAATGTACATACAACACAAAAATGGCTTTGACAATAAACTTGATTAAAAAATAGAAAATGAAGGTAGGAAAAGAACATGAGAGAGGCTGCTATTCTTTCAAATATTCAGTTGTTCTATTGAAAGAAAACCTGCTGGTACACCTGCAGAGTCTGTAAAACAGAATAAAAATTAGTAGCAATTTTTCATGGCTTAAATGCTTGCATTAGAAAACCATCAGGTTACTAGGGGGAAGCCTACTCATAAACTCAGCGTATCCTATTACCATGTTTTTCCGTTTAGCCAAGACAAACATAATGCCAGCAGTAACTCTCTCTTTCAAATGCTGTCTCATAAAAAAAAAATAAAAAATCTTCTAACATGATCAGACTTTCATACCAAAATAAATGGAGAGTCCTCAAAGCTTTCAGCATAAGTAAAGTTTTTCATGGATCACCTTCTCTAGAAAGATCTGCATCCCACTGGTTCTCTGTCTCTTAGAGATGGACATATAATCAAATACTTAAAAAAAAATCAGGATACTACTGGGCTAGTGAACATATAAAATATACATGAATGTATATTTCAAATACCTTTAATATACTCACAGAACAATTCTGCCTCAAGGTCCCTAAAAGAAGCAGTGAGAATATTTTATTCCACTGCCACATGCATTTGAAGACAAGAGAATTACCCTGCAGACACAAGCGGCTAATCAAGCAGGTCTATAACTCACACATTAGACAATTACCAGCCCCCATGAAGAGATCTCAGTGTTCTTAATGGAGAATTAGTGTTCATCCTGAACAGCTTTACCTTACCAAAAAAAAAAAAAAAAAACAGCAAATCACAAACTAAACAAGACATTATTAATGATTTTCTCATTAGTTTCCAACCTCACCTCACCTGAAAAAATACAAAGTGTGATTCCAGTTGTTCTTCCCAGTAGTGAGCAAGATCATCAAATTCATAGAATTATAGAATCATAGAATAGTTAGGGTCAGAAAGGACCTTAAGATCATCTACTTCCAACCCCCCTGCCATGGGCAAGGACATCTCACACTAAACCATGTCACTCAAGGCTCTGTCCAACCTGGCCTTGAACACCACCAGGGATGGAGCTTCCACAGCTTCCCTGGGCAGCCCATTCCAGTGCCTCTCCACCCTCACAGTAAAGAAATTCTTCCTTATATCCACTCTAAACTTCCCCTGTTTAAGTTTAAACCCATTACCCCTAGTCCTATCACTACAATTCCTGATGAATAGTCTCTCTTCAGCATCCTTATAGGCCCCCTTCAGATACTGGAAGGCTGCTAGGAGGTCTCCACGCAGCCTTCTCTTCTCCAGGCTGAACAGCCTCAACTTTCTCAGCCTGCCTTCGTATGGGAGGTGCTCCAGCTCCCTGGTCATCCTTGTGGCCCTCTGGACTTGTTCCAACAGTTCCATGTCCTTTTTATGTTTAGGACACCAGAAGTGTACACAAAAATCCAAGTCAAATTCCTTTGGAGAAACGGAAGTGGAGCTTCCTGAAAAATATTATAGCCCTTTCTTCAACAAAGCTAATATACAGAATGGATAAATGTTGAAGAGTTTGCAAATCAAATATCAGCATTGTGCTCTGGCTGTAACCCTATGGATCTTTTGAATGATTAGGGTGAAGAAATTTGCTTATTCTTAACAATAATTCCTTCCCACCCTTAGCTTTTCTTTTCAGGTCCTGCAAAGAGAGAGAGAGAGAATTTTCTTAATTCTCATACAGCAGAAAATGAAGAGATTCAAAGATTACTTACTTGGAGTCTCTCTTCTAGAATTTCTAGCTCTCTAAATTCAGGTAACAATACTCTGTATGTGAATAAAGCACTTCTAAAACCACCTTCTCTTCTGAAAAGGAAAAATTGAAAAACATACCTCCAAAAAATTAATCATCTTCCTTTACCTATTATTTTAGGGTTCTATCTATCCTCACTGCTAGGCAGCCATCAGAAGTAATAGAAGGAAATTTGGCCTCAGCTGTCTGTATGGAAAAGCTTTTTTCCTACACTTACAGTTTTGTACATCATTATAGCTAAATGAAATCTTAAAACTCATTATTTTTATTTTAGCTCATCATATCTTAATTTATTTGATCATAGATGAGATATGTGTTTTGACTAACTATTCTATAAAAAATCACTTTTCTGCAATCAAGACTACAAGCTGAATATTAGAACCATGAATGAGGAGTAAATATGAAACTGATAGCCTGCTTTGATTGAGTTGTTTACTGTAGGATTCTGAAGGTATTTCTTTCACAGAAGTCTGCATATCAGTTAATAACTGAATATTCACATGGTCACATGGTCCAGAGAATGAAAAAATAAAAATAAAATAAATAATTCTTTCATTCTAGTGGAGATTTTGTGTATCTAATCACATTTACCTTCACATTTATATACATTTCTGAGGTTAGAGTATGCTATTCTATCACAACTGAACCTTATCTCAAAGTGTAAACACTGCAAGCTTTCCAGGTAAATCCTGCAAAGGTATGTAAGTGAGATTTCATTTTCCAGCCCACAATGGCGCCTCTGATTGCCTCTGTGAGAATTTATGCCACCAAGATTTTGGATTATGACAACTAGCAGGATAGCTAATGACTTAGAACAAGCTCAGAGTAAGGGAGTGGTTATGAGGCTCCTCTTGGAAGGACACTTTTTTTTCAAATAGGTGGTTATTTAAATATTCATCTAGCACTTTTTCACTCTTTCCCCCTTAAATATATTACTATTATAGCATCCAAGAATATATTGAAGGAAAAAGAAAAAAAATTACCTGGTGGAACACCCACACAGAAAGTAAGGAAGGTTCAAATTCCCATTTCAGATACTGTTTAAATTATGTGTTTGACCAGAAGTTCAATCAGGAAATTAACAGTATAGGCACAGAATAGCCAAACATCTGATGCTTAAGGTGGAATAGAAGGTCCAAATCTCCTCTTTCAGAGGAATTACATTTTTTGCCTGAGTACTAGGCATTTTATAATATCACTAGGCATTTTATAAATTTAACCTAAATGCATATAAATTTAGCATAAACTTCAAATATAATTTTCTTTTTTTTTCCATTTTGTCAATAATGACATCCTAAATTTTGTTCAATCCCTCCACTTGTAATTGATTATTTTTTTGTGAATGGAGCCAAAAAATAATTCAATCCTGTCCTAGTTTCAGATGGCATAATTTTCTTTCTAGTAGCTGGTACAGTGTTGTGTTTCAGCTTTAGTCTGAGAACAATGCTGATAATACACTGATATTGTTACTAAGTAAAGCTTACCTGGACCAAGGAGTTTTCAGTCTCATGCTCTGCCAGTGAGGAGGGGCACAAGAAGCCGAGAGGGAGCAGAGACAGGACACCTGACTCAAACTAACCAAAGTGGTATTCCATATCACAGCACATGATGCCTAGTATATAAACAGAGGAGTTACCCAGAAGGGAACAATCACTGCTCAGGTCAGGCTGGGAATCAGCCACCAGGTGGTGAGCTGTTGCATTGTGCATCAGTTGTGTATATTGGTTGTTTTGTGTTTTTTTTTCTTTTCTCTTTTTATATTCTCTCCCTTTGTTATTTGCTTTATTATTAGTAGCAGTAGTAGTAGTACATTGTAGTTTATTTTAGTTATTAAACTGTACTTATCTCAAACCTCAGGCTTTACATTCCTTTGATTCTCCTCCCCATCCCACCCAGGGAGGAGAAAGAAGAGGGGTGAGTGAGCAGTGGCATGGTACTCAGTTACTGTCTTGGTCTAAACCATGACAAATGCACACACAGTTGCACTTCAGATCCTTTTTGGAGCCTCTGGAGGAAAGCCCCTTATTTTCAAAAAGCTCTTTTTTCCATCAGTAAAACTAGCCAAGAATGAAAATAGATCAATTAAGAACAACATAAACACTTCCAAAAACCCTTTTTAAAAGAGCTTCTGAGCAAGTTTTACACCATATACTGTATACAAGTATTGGGTCCAAACTTTATATCGAGCTCACCATCTCTGGCTTGCAGCACATAAGGAGAATCTGACTGAGCAGAGATGCTACCCATGGAGCTTGGTGCCTTCCCACACACATAGATGGCTCCATCCCAACACGAAGGAAACAAAGCATGACTTTCAAACAAAAGTATTAAGTTGAAACACTGGAGGGAGCAAAATTGGATCAGAGCATCCGGAGAGGGTTTAGTGTTTATACCTACCTACAATGAGAACAGCCAAAAACAGGAAGCCGGTGTCTCACTGGAGCCACAGCTGAACAGTGTGCTGCTGACATGTGCAGGAGCATGAACAAAGCAAGGCAGGATTAAGGGCCCTCTGCCAGATGCTGCAAAATCTTCAAGAAATGAGTTTCTTAGTGAAGCACGGGAATGAAAAGAGCAGAAAAACATGCAGCCAAGAACAAGAGCAAACGCTATGGGTCTTAGCAGTGTAGTTTCTTACTTCCAGCTTTTCAATACTTGAATGCTAGACCAAAGAATACCTGAAGATATTAAAAGAAAACACTTTCAAAATTAATGAGATCAACTGCTTTGATATGTAAAATAGTATTAATAAATGAAATTATTCTCTTTGCAACAGGATATTGGTTTAGGTAGTTAATTAGACTTTGGAAAATATTAAAAAGGAAGAATGACCTTTGCAGTTACCCTAAGCAGGATAAATAATATGTCCTTACTGTTTGCAAACATATTCTTGCCACTGTATAAATAAGGAAATTACATTAAATTGTTAGCAATAAAAATCATAGCACTTCAGAATATAAACAAATCATTAGCCTGGCTCTTAAAAATATACATTAATGAAATATTAGACAGTAAACTACATAATAGGAGAAGAATGCCAGGCACAGCTACAGGTTGGGCAAAGAAGAGATTCAGAGCAGCCCTGCTGAGAAGGACTTGGGGGTGTTGGTCTACGAGAAAATGAACATGAGCTGGCTTCAGTGTGTGCTTGTAGCCCAGAAAGCCAACCGTATCCTGGGCTGCATCAAAAGGAGCATGACCAGCAGGTTAAAGGAGGTGATCCTGCCCCTCTACTCTGCTCTTGTAAGACCTCACTTGAAGTATTGTGTGCAGTTCTGGAGTCCTCAACATAAAAAGGACATGGAACTGTTGGAACAAGTCCAGAGAAGGGCCACGAGGATGATCAGGGGACTGGAGCACCTCCCGTATGAAGACAGGCTGAGGAAGTTGGGGCTATTCAGCCTGGAGAAGAGAAGGCTGCGTGGAAACGTCATAGCAGCCTTCCAGTATCTGAAGGGGGCCTATAGGGATGCTGGGGAGGGACACTTCATTAGGGACTGTAGTGATAGGACAAGGGGTAACGGGTTAAAACTTAAACAGGGGAAGTTTAGATTGGATATAAGGAAGAAGTTCTTTCTTGTTAGGGTGGAGAGGCACTGGAATGGGCTGCCCAGGGAAGCTGTGAATGCTCCATCCCTGGCAGTGTTCAAGACCAGTTTGGACAAAGCCTTGGGTGGCATGGTTTAGTGTGAGGTGTCCCTGCCCATGGCAGGGGGGTTGGAACTAGATGGTCTTAAGGTCCTGTCGTGGTTTAAAACCAGTCAGGCTGCTCGTTCACTCAGTCCCCCCCTTCTTTCCCTCCCCCTACTCCTGGAGAGAAGGAGAAGAGAATCAAAAAGAATGCAACTCCCACGGGTTGAGATAAGAACAGTTTAGTAACTAAGGTATAACACAAATCACTACTGCTACTACCAATAATAATAATGATAAAGGAAATAACAAGGGAAGAGAATACAACACCACAGCACCAGCCAACCAATAAATTGCCCCACCCCACCTGACCAAACACCAACAGATATCTCCGCCAACCGTGCAGTCCCTAGCCCCTCTGGGTAACTCTCAGTTACATCCTGGGCATGACGTGCTGTGATATGGACTACCTCTTTGGTCAGTTTGCATCAGGTGTCCTGTCTCTGCTTTTTCCAGTCTCCCCCTCCTCCCTGTCAGAGCATGAGACTCAGAAAGTCCTTGGTCAGAGTAAACATTACTGAGCAGCAACTAAAAACAATGGTGTTATCAGCTCTGTTCCCAGGCCGAAAGTCAAAACACAGTGCTGCACCAGCTACTAAGAAGGAGAAAAACGACTGCTACTGCTGAACCCAGGACAGGTCCTTTCCAACCCTAACTATATAATGATCCTTTGTGTATGTCAGGTTTCATTAGCATTAGTATAGGAAAGGTTTCAATACTGCTGTAGAATTCTCCTTGAAAAAAAAAGAAATTATTTGCTCAAACCCACAACCCTCATTGCACTTTCAGTTCTGACTCTCCAGTCACCTTCATGAAAATTGGCTCCTGTGGACATGCATGTTTAGTAATCTCAGAGATATAAGTAGATGTGCTGTGGGGTATAAAATGAACATTAAGGTTAAAATAATTAAGGTCTCAGAAATTCCATGCCTGAATTTCTTTCCTGAAAACAAGTTTAATTCATATCTGTGCCAGACACATGCAAGGCTTATAAGTGAGCACTCCAAGTCAGCTCCAGTAGAGTTGTTTGTACTACGTACAGGTATCTGAAGGGTTCGTCTGAAATCCTTTACAATACAGCAAGATCTGAAAATATCTTTCTTTTCCGGGATTAAAAAAAAATATTAAAAGAAAAATATATTAACGTCACTTCTATCTCCTCTGAAAAGGTTTGGTTTTCTCTATCCACTCTGATCAACTGCCTATATTAAAAGATGTCTTGCTCCCCACAATGAATACATCTTTTCCATTATCATCTTCAATTCCTTCCTTCATATCTCAAAAAATGACTCAGCATATATTTAACAAAGTTGAGAGTGAAACAGAGGGAAAATGCAGACCTTACCTCTTCTGGTGTTTTGTCAAATTTCAAATGCACATGCAAATTAAACTTACTAGCACTTGATGCTCCTAAAATCCAATACAGGCAACGACTTCTGTAAATTAACCGTGCCTCAGAGAGCAGTCCCTCAGTTTCCTCATTTAAAATCTTCAGACAGTAGATTACTCATCAAAACACTATATAAGGATATTTATCAATTTATTTATATGCCCTCCACCATCAGAAAATTTGATAAGTGATAAACTGATAAGTGCCTCGAAAGAAACTTTCTCTCTATTCCTTAGTATTTTAGAAGGGAGTTGGGGACAGGGAAGTTTATTTTTTTGTTAACAAGATTTCTGTATGTGTTTCTTTGTCAATTTTTCATTTTCTGTGCATACATGAAAAAAGAAACCTCATGGAAAAGTTGACTCTAGAAATTAGTTTTCCTCTGGAAGTATTGAGATCCCATTCTTAACTCTTGCAGAAGTGAGATATCAAAAAAACTTTAGAAAGTGAAACAATTTTGCGAACTATTTATACAAGTTTACTCATAAATTGACTACTATAACCAAAGTAAAAATTCACATAATGAGATCCAGTTTTATCACTTTCAGAAGAACTGGGAAAAAAAGCAAGCAGAAAGCTTAGGTTTATTGCAATAGATTCTCAGCAATATCACAAAGTTACCATACAAAATTAGCTGTTGTGGTGAAAGATCAACCTTAGATTCTAGGCTTTGGAGTACACTTCTTAACTCAAGAGTATTTATTTATGAGGTGATTGTTGTTGCCAAAAGACTTTTGAATCTTGTTTTGTCAATGTTTACACATACTTATATTTTTATTCTCAATATTTAGCCACATTGTGATCAACAGAGGTTCACTTATGCTTGCTGTAATTTTGGGGGAGTGAAAAGTACTCCCCAAAAGTAGTTACACTCCTGGTGAAATCTCTGCTTGGCCATTGACTCAGGTGCAGGCTGAGAATGGGCAGGTTGCAGCACTCACACTCAATGGCAGTAGAGGTTTCATCCTTTCTACACTACTGCTCTGTGCACTGGCAGAGTGGCTTGACTACCTAGTATCTATCAGCAGATGCTGTAAATGACACTCAGAATTTCTGTCCTGGAGAAAGCATTGCTTACCTTAAAAAAAAGGCTGCCTTAACGCTAGCCAAAGAGCCTTGCAGTCCTCAGTGCTGCAGGTCCATGTGCCCAAAGGGAACCTGGCCTACCGGTCACTGACCTTTTTCTAAAGCCATTATAACAAAGAAAATCTATTAAAAAAAAAAAAAACAAGAAAAAGGAAAGTATAGCCTTATCCATAGCATTTCTCATCCTTCTAGTATGTAAAAGATGACTTAAACCAAAGGCTGATATAATATCAAATCAATAAATAAAATCAAATAAAATTAACTATTTTTAAAAAATTCGTTCCTCTATTCTACCTTACATCCTGAGTCATTATCAAAAGCAACCTTAAAATGTTCTTTGAACTTCTAGATCAATAAAAAATAAAATTCCCCCTTAGGAGAAATGAACTGGTATAAGCAATACATGCATCTTATATTGACTCCCTGCAAAGAGAAAATTTCATCTCTAATAAATGTTTAACACCTTAGTAAACAGCTCTGTTTTGCAGGACGAGGCATGAACATCAATTCTATAATAAAATCAATATGCCAATGGAATTAATGGATAGGGAAGACAACGAGTAGGACAATATTTCAGGCAGAAATTGTTCTTTTTCTTTAAATAAAGAAGTCTCTTTTACAACAGTTAGCCAATTCTGAGTAGTGACCTTTTGCAGGGTCTCATCCCCGTTTTGGTTTGGGTAATGAGGACCTCTTCTGAGAGATCAGAGTATAATGTATCAGATGCAGGGATTTTATCCTTTTAAATATTTTTTATGTCACTTCAAAAGGCCTGGTAGGTCATTCAAGAAATTGGGAGGTTTTTCTTATTCCATTTCATGTCTCTGTCTAATTCTACTCCATCCTCAGTTAGATCATCCCAGAGCTACGTTTCCTATAAGTTAACTGTAAAATGAATATTTGTCACAGATATAAATATATTGTCAATTCTAATTTTCTTTGAAAACAGTCAGTCAGGAGTTCTTCAGTGAATGAGGATCCTATCCTTCCTTTTAATGTATCAATGAGTGAAAATAGAGTAAACTCAAAACCAGCAGGTGAATAGACTCATAATCTCTGTTTAATAAATCATCACAGTATGTGACTGTAAAAAGACTTGATCTCTTTTGAAGATCTCATCACACTTTGTAAAGTTCTTCAGAAGTTCTTGGAGAAGTCTGAGCATATTTTAACTTAGGAGCCTGTATATTCATCTGTGTATCACTTCTTCAATCAATGCCCCTCTTTCCCAAATGAAACTTGATTTAGTCAAAAAAACAAGAAAAAGCTTTTACAGCTGAATGCTGCAAAGGTGAAAGATGGGTCCTTCCTAAAATGAATGTGTTGAAATAATTGCTGGTGACCTTTGCAAAACTCCAGGGGTCACTGAGATCATACCCTGATGATAATGAATGAGAGTATAAGAGCAAAGAGTATGACACAATCGGATTGCCTTCATTGTTACAAAGATTCTTGGTTGATTAGAGAGCTCACAGGGTTCTGACTCTAATTACTTTCCTTATCTTTAATAATGTAAAGTGGATATCTGACTGATATATTTTGTTGCTTATCATTGCTGAAAAGTAGAATCAGATGCCCCATGCAGAGTAAAATTCTTCGTAGTTCAATGCTTGAAAAAAAATGGTCACATGTGAGAGTGTATGATTGAAAATCCTACTTAGCAAGTGACTGAAAAACAGAAAATGAAGCCACTAATTCTGCTTTCTCACTTATCCTGAATTGCCAGACATCTTTATACTGGACTTAGCTTTAACATGGTATAAGGTGGTTCAACTTGGAGTAACTGAACAGTGCCCTGCCAACAAACATCCCGCACACTATATTCAACTGGCTGGCTGGTCACTAGCAGCATCCTGATCTTCTAGTCCTCTAGTTAGTTGTCTCCATGTGGGGCCTTTTTAGCTCTAGCTAAAAAGCACGGAAAGTGTCCTAGCACAGACACTGTTGTTTCTATTCTTTGTCCACCTTGGCTATTTTTACCCTTCTTAGCATTTGAAATCTCCAGAGAATGGTAAGCAAATCTGTGTCATTTGTTCAGGCTGGAAGTTGTAATAAAACTGAGTGCATAACAATGAGGTGTCTTTCCATAAGTCCACCCTTACTTTATTTTAAGTTGTATAGTCTTAAAATATCAGTGGATATTCTTTGGGAAAATTGAATGCCATGTTAGCCAGTTCTTTTTCAATTCAGTATCTCCAGAGAGTATATTCTTCAGAGAAAGGTATACAAATCCTACAAGGTCAGTTGGTAAATTTTCTTCCTAAGACACAGAAAGAAAATTACTTGTTTCTATCACAAAATAAGGCATCTTTCTTTTTGTTTTCTGTATTTAACCTTTTTAATACAACACCGTATATATTCCTTACACCCATAATTCACTTATATCTCTTTGAACTTAAAAATATATAGGAACAGTAAGTTTTGCAACTGAACCATGCAGATTTTTTTTAATTGTTTTATCATTTGTAGGTGTAATTCCCTTCAAAAATCTTTGAACGTATTTTTATTGTTTCAATAAAAAGGCACAACAGGAAGTCTTGCTTTTTCCTCATTATGTTTCATTTGTCTCTTCTCCATATGTTCATACTGTCCTACTTTAACTTATATTAGTTGAATATATTAAAACATTCATCCTTCCATTCTTAGTGAGTTTACAGGAGTAATTATAATTAACCCCAAGATGCTGTCTCAGCTAAGCTAGAGAATATTGGCCAAATTCTTGACTATCAGAATCAAAAGTAGTCAAAATATTATCAAAAGTTCATTAAATGTCTGAAGTGGTAATTGTGGGTGCACAGTGTTCCTTTAACACTGAATGTAGAACTTGCTAGGAGTTCCTTGTTGGATCTCTTCTTACTGCCTTAATTGCTGTATCTAACACAAACTGACTATCACAGATACAAACTTCATATTTTCATTTGAAGTTTTCTATACCTGACAGTCTCATCTCTCTTACCCATTGCCATAGGCTACCACTTTCCGTAGTAATTTTCATGAAAATGAAAGAAAAAGGGAAACATAGTGTAACAAGCACATAACTTGATTTAGATGCTTTTTCTAGTTTTAAAACCATGGTGTTGTTACCACTGTTTCTGCAATTGCAAACAGCTTGTTCACTAGAACTTTTTTACAGTTTTGCTGTCTGTTCAAAGATATCCATCTCAATAATTAGAGATTCAATCAAACACTTAATGTTTGCCTTTGGTATCTTGATTACCTGAGCTCTATTTCATTCTTGTTTTGAAGCAAAACATTACATACATCTAACTAGTTTCATGTTTCTAATTGTCACAGTTACCCCATGCACTTTTATAAGCTATGCTGTAACCAGCACCATTTTTTTTGTGGTAAGCGTTTTTTCAAAATAATTATGTCAGATATGAGAAGAAATATTATGTCTACATAAATTGAGCTTTGAAAGGAAATAATATGGTATTCTTTGTTCCTATAGCAGTTAACACCAGCTTTTCTTTTGGATATTTGCAATATCCCAAAAGGATTAAAATTCTTTATTCTCTGGCCAGATTTATGCCTTTGTCTTTGTACGCCAATAATCCTTCCAGGGTAGACTCCAATAAAACACATCTGTTACCTTTATATTCTCACATTAGTCCAGTTCTCTGCTCTGAACCTCTGTGTTTTGATGCAATGGGCTATTAAGCAATTTCTGTGTTTTCTAGTAAAGGAAGCTATATATCACTGAATGATTAAGTAAGCCATTTATAGATGGCATTAATAACAGCACTAGTACTTTGTCCTAAGGCCTGTATTGACCTTGTACCTTGATTAAATTCTTCCTCTGTTGAACTAACTGCTGCACATTGCTTTGATGTACATAGCTAGCTTTCACAATAAACACAGCACTGGCAAACTTAATACCCAGAAAATACTGTGATATTTCAGGGTGTTGGAAGCAGAGATGTGGAAGGTTGAAAAATAGGGTATACACTTAAAAAACAACACAAAAGCCAAATGTTATTATTTTCCTTTAACAGGAAGTATACTTTGTGCCTTTTGTCAAAATGTGTAACTATTTGTGGACGTAGTTTTCAAGCTTCTTAAATAGGAGAATTTATTATTATTTATGTTCAGCACTGACACTCTTTTTTCTTGCTGATTGGATCACAAGTTTTCTATAAAATACATTGGTGCTTCCTATGAGAAAATATGTGATACATTTATGAATTCTATCATAGCTTTCTTCCCTGACCTATTAAAAAATCAAGTTCTATAAAATTAGAATGCAGTGACTAAACATGGGAAAAGCAATTCAAGAATATTGTATACTACATTCTGTGACCACAGATGTCAGCTAAGCCCCACAAAGCTGTTCGCTTACTCCCCCGTGTTGGGATGGAGGAGAGAACTGGAAGGGTAGAAGTGAAAAAACTTGTGGGCTGAGATAAAGACAGTTTAATAGGTAAAGCAAATTAGGAATTCACTTGCTACTTTATCAGCCAGCAGATATGGTTAGCCATTTTGAGGAAAGCAGGGCTCTATCACACATAACTATTACTTGAAAGTACAAATGGCAGTACTCCAAACATAGCCCCTTCCTCTTTTCCCCCCAGCTTTTACTGCAGAATGTGAAGTCATACAGTACAAAATATCCCTTTGGAAAGTTGGTGTCTGCTCTCCTGGCTGTGTCCCCTCCCAGCTTCTTGCCCACCCCCATCTTGTTTGCAAGGTCCATAGCATGAGAAACTAAAAAGCCCTGGACACTGCAAATACTGTTCAGCAATATCTAAAAACCCTGTGTTACTAGCACTGTTTTGGTCACAAATCTAAAATATAGCACCATATGACCTACTGTGAAGAAAATTAACTATATCCCAGAAAAAGAATGCTGAGTTATGAGAAATCAAAATCTGTTTCTGGAAAACATAATGCACTCCTTACAATGCTCTGCTCTTCGGTTTCACCAGCTGCTGAATTAAGATCACATTTAAAGCCTGATAATTGTATAGATGCAGGAAAGATGACTATAAGCATTTTCTATGGACATCAAACTGAACTCGGAACTGGATATATAGCCATAGGTCTTATTATAATCAAAGAAAATTATATTACAATTCAAGGTTGCATTTTGCTGCAATTACTGTACATCTAGGACTTATATAAGGCTAGATGCTTTACATAAGAATAACGACTCAGTGGATGACCTACAGAACTTACAATTGAATCTTAGACATTGCACTGTGAACAAGAGCAGCAAATAGTAGACAGAGAATAATATAAAACTTTAAAAGCTCTGTGCATTCACTAGAAGAAAATTGTTATACTGATATTTCCTTCCTCATCACCTGCCTTTCTTTAGAAGTGAGTAAATTACAGGTATTTGTGTGTCTTTCTTCTAGACAGAAAATAGGATCTTTAACAAAACAAAACAAATTTCATGAAGTGTGCCTATTACTGCTCCAGAAATAGCCCTGACCAACCAAAAGGCCCAAAGTTACATTTTTAAACTGAAAATTATTTCATTAACATAATTTCCAGGATAAAGGTTTCAAATGAAAATCATTCAGCTTTGAATTATCCCTTCCTTGCAATAAAATCTCTGCACAGGGAAAGCTCTCAATGACAGTTCCTTCTGATCATAGTCTGGGGGCAGTCATCATTTGATTGCTCAGAGAAAATGAACACACTTGAACTGGTACCTTCTGGTGAATCATATTTGGAACATGCTAAAACCAGAAATCATGAATTTAAAGCATTCCACCATTGGTCATTTGTCAGTGGAATTGCTTCCTGCGTGTTCTGCAGACCCATGCCAAAGTGACAAAAGCAGCTGACAATACTTGTCATTATATGCCCTGCATTCATTCTAACACACCATCTTTGTGCTAACTCAGTAGTCAGCATTCAGACATGATTGAAAGTGGGAAGGACATCAAAGTATAGGGTGACTGCATTGACATTTCCAAGTGAAACTTTTTCTATGTTGCATCCAACAAGTTCTTTTTATCTCAGCTGTTACACCGTTTTCACTGATACCACAATACTCAAAATCCTATTATATGAAGTATTTATCCTAAATAAGAACAAACCAACAATTAATACACCTGATAATTATTTGTGAAGATATGTATTACTTAATCCTATTCCAAATAATATAAGCATAAAGGTAGAAGAAGAGACTAGGCTGTCTCGCATGTTATTTAGCCTTATGGTGGGCAGGACTGCTGATACTGTCCAGGAACAGCTGGTTGCCTAGGGCAACAAAACAGTAGGATTGCAAAATATTTGCTGGCTGCTTGCATGCCTACCTAGATGCCAGGCTGCAGAGAAGTTTGCTTGTTTGCCCAAGGCATTAGAGTTCTTAGCGCTACACTAGGTAATAACTAAGCCTGCTTTTATTTACAATGACTTCTTCTTTGGGGGTCAATACCAACAGTTCTTATACTAGCAATGTCCTTTGTCTATTCAACTAGGTTCATTCTCTGTGAAATACGTGTTGCTGAATGATGATGTGTGGCTTACCAATATGCCTATGATTAGTGGAAGCATTTGTGAAAATGCCACCTTTAATTGCACTGCAGTGAGGTTTGCTGCAAGTCCCACAGACCTCAACAATGCTGGGGCACCACCAGCTCAACCTCCCACACAGAAAGACAATCTGCAGCATTACTCCTGTGATGCCATCTGCCCCAGAGAAAAAACAGATTCAGAATCTGAATTTGGTACACATTTTAAATGGACCTGAAACTCAAATATAAAACACATGAGAGGGTGTTCTCAGTTATCAAATCCAAACAGGTCACAGTGTTAATCTCTATAAAAGACTAGAGCTTCATCAGGTGTTAGTTTTCACTATTAACAAGCCACCAGAATGTTCTCATAGTATGAAAAATATCTTCCTTGCTCACATTCAGATATCTTCATCTGTATGCTTGCTTTCTGATCTCATGGGCAATCCACCTCTGGCCTGTACAAATATGTCGGATCAGTTTTGAGCTGTAAGAGCTATTTCTCCAGAATGTTAATAAACTCTTCTTCTAGATCTGTCACGTTTGAAGACCACCCATTACAGCATTCCCGTAGTGTAAAAAGGTCTTCTTTAAAATAAGCAGAAGATTATTCTGGTCAGTGCCATTTCATATACATTAGCTCTTTTCTAGGCAGGCTTTTTAATTTCAAAAGATTTACTTACTGTGATGCATTTATGTATGTATACATACACTACAGAAAAGGAAGAAAGGAGTAAAATGATAAATAAATGATTCATTAACCATCCTCTCTATGTGTTAGTAAAAAGTCACTTTTACATGAAGGCCAAAATTTGGTCATAGTCACTTTCCATACACACTCAGCTGTAATATATGTACTATATGTTTACAATGTAAACTTCCCCTGTTGATGAATAGTACCAAACAATAGAAAGTACAATAGAGAGTACATTTTTATCTAAAACCCTTTTAGACACTTACATAGTGTTTCAAAAATGCTGCAACCCTGCTACTGAATCACCAGATGCAGCATTACAAAAAGAAGTGACTAGTGTTCAAAGCTTTATATTTCAATTATTTTTAAAGCAAAGCAGCAGTAAAAGAAAGCAAGCACATCATTTGCTTGAAATCAGAGCCTTCATACAATACCCCAAGGCTATACTTTGTTTCCAATTAGTGTTTGCCCTCTTGGAATCATACACAAATAGTTTTTATGTTCTTCATGCATAGAAAATCTGTCTAATGATTTTCTTACCATGTTCTACTACAGATAAAAGTACTTAATTGCTGTAACAACATTAACTTCACAAGTCTGTCATTCATGACTAGCAGTCAGCTGTTTCTAAAGCTGTACTATTACATGCAAAGTGGAAAATGCAAGCAATCTAATAAAAATGACATTGTTAAGGAAATGACCCTTTGTAAGCTGTTTATTATATGCTAATAAAATTACTGAGGAGAAAAAAAAATGCACTGCTGCATGATATGAATTTGTAGTATGATTTTTTAATGCAGGACCAAAAAAGGAAAATACAATTATAACCAGTGACATTGAATTTTCATTAGTTATACTTGGTATATTCCTGGTTATATACTTGTTGTTTTCTCTTTTGAAATGTGTGGAAACAGCAGGTAAAAATGCACATATAAAGTATCTGTAAAGGATGAACAAGGATAAAAAGCCTGTGATTGAAAGTCCCTATTCTTACAGTGGAACTACATCACTCTAGAAATCAAAGAAGTTTTCCAATTCATCTACAGGAAATAAACACAGGTTTCTTTCATTGAAATTGAACTATATGAAATATCCACACCAGAAAACCATGGAAATATTCACAAACAGCAAACTCAGAATAGAAAGAGAAGTTTTATTCCTCCAGAGTTTCACGTTATGTTAACTCCACTTATGCATAATAAGCATGCCAATGTGTTTTCTTACATGCAAGAGAAAGAAACAATAACTAAGTGTTCACTGAGCTACAGAGATTAAACGTAACATATGGAAGTCAAGACATCTCAAAAATGTCTTATGCTTCCAACTCTTGAGCCCAGAATTCCTGTGGCCTCATTTTTTCTTGTAAAGGCAGGGCAATGCTGGGAATTTCACAAAATATTTTTGACACTCCATTTAATCAAGAATGAAGATGGAGAAGAGGGAGGAATTAAAACTGTGCACAAAATATTGCACTGAAAAGTTGCTCTAGTTCAACTTTGTGTATGTCATGAATGGGCTTTGCGTTAGCACTCTGTTTAGTATTATATACATGAGTGTGTTTCATTTCATCAATGAATCAAATAATTAACTCCTTTATTACTGAAAAAATTAAAATCTTGTTCCGTACACTCAAAGTGCCTAACTGTTGCGCAGAAACTGTGTAATTCAATATACTACTATTGTTCTCATTGTTCAGAATTTGGCTAATTCAGCCCACCAACAAACTCTACTTAAAAAGCTAAAAAAGTAATTCACAGTGGTGGGGAAAAAGGTAGAGGGTAGAGAGAGTAAGAAAGGTCCACCAACAAATGACTTCATAAAATAGCTGTTTAGTATAATAAGAGGAATATAGGTAAATATATTTACACCAGGCGCAGGGAGGAACAAGCAGGTCGTGTTGCTGACCCTGTTGCTGGTGTCCCAGACTGCGGATCAATATGGTCGCCTCCAGAAGGACAGCTTGGAGTAAGATGACTGCAGCAACTCAGACAGAGACCCCGTCCCAAAACGTGGCTGTTCAGGTCTCCGGGTGCAGGGAGTGCCAGAGCCTGCTGCTGCCAGGGGAGGGAGGACAGCATTCCACCTGCGTGAGGTGTGAGCAGGTAGAAGATCTGCTTAGCCTGGTGGCAAGACTTAAGGAGGAGGTTGAGAGGCTGAGGACCATCAGGGAGTGTGAAAGGGAGATCGACTGGTGGACTAACTCCCTGGCGTGCCAGTCGGAACGGTTCCAGGGAGATACCCCCCGAAAGGGGAAGGACCCCCTGCCCTCTCAGACAGAGGGTGATGGCCCGAGACAGCCCCTGCCCTGTAGATGTTGCGCAGAGGTAGGGGACCAAAAAGATGACAAGGGTTGGAAGCGAGGTCCAGTTCGACGTCGTGGGAAACCCTCCCCCCTTCCTGCCCTGCTTCCCCAGGCGTCCCTCCGTAATAGCTTCGAGGCCCTGGATCTTGAAGGAGAGGTAGGTGAGGATGTGGGGCAAGGCCAGCCCACAAGGCCACATAGGAAAAGGCGGTCGACTTTGCACCTCAAGACTGCCTATGATAAGAAAGAAAGAAGGGTCATTGTAGTAGGCGATTCCCTTCTGAGAGGAACAGAGGGCCCGATATGCAGAGTTGACCCTCATCATAGGGAAGTGTGTAGTCTGCCTGGAGCCCGGATCAGGTATATCACTAGGGTGCTCCCCAGCCTGGTGCACCCGAGAGACTACTATCCGCTGCTGGTCTTCCAGACAGGTGAGGGGGAAGCTGCTTCCCGCAGTCTGAGGGGGATGAAGAAAGACTACAGGGCCTTGGGGCGGATGGTGAAAGAATCTGGAGCTCAAGTGATCTTCTCCTCACTCCTTCCATCTTCCACTGATGATGTGGGACAGAATGGGAAGATTCAGTTCATAAACGATTGGCTTCGAGACTGGTGCTACAGGCAGGGCTTTGGATTCTTTGATAACAGCTGGTTTTATAGGGCACCATTCTGGACAATGACAAGTGAGAAAGGTTTGTCTCACAGAGGCAAAAGGATGCTGGGGCACGAATTAGCAGGGCTCATTTGGAGAGCTTTAAACTAGATTCGAAGGGGGATGGGGTTGTAGCCGGGCTTGCCCCGGTGGAGCAGCACTCCAGAGGCCTCCTATAATCCTAGAGTGAAATCGGTGTGCTCAGCTCGCTCCCTGGAATGTCTGTACACCAATGCACGCAGCATGGGAAATAAGCAGGAGGAGCTGGAAACCTGTGTTAAGTCAGGAGACTATGATCTGGTGGCAGTTACAGAGACGTGGTGGGACAGCTCACATGACTGGAATATAGTCATGGAGGGCTATGTCCTTTTCAGGAAAGACAGGCCAGCCAGGAGGGGTGGTGGGGTTGCTCTTTATGTGAGGGAGCAACTACAATGCACCGAGTTCTGTCCAGGGACAGATGACGAGCGAGTTGAGACTCTGTGGGTGAGAATTAAGGGGCAGGCTGGCAGGGGGGATACTGTTGTGGGTGTCTGTTACAGACCACCAGATCAGGGTGAGGAAGTTGACGAGGCCTTCTACAGGCAGCTGAGAGCGGCCTCACAGTCACAGGCCATGGTCGTCGTGGGGGATTTTAACTTCCCTGATGTTTGCTGGAAGGACCACTCAGCAACCCAGCCACAGTCCAGGAGGTTCCTCCAGTGTATGGATGATAACTTCCTCCTGCAAATGGTGGATGAGCCGACCAGGAGAGGAGCGCTGCTGGATCTCATCCTCACTAACAAGGAGGATCTGGTTGAAGCAGTAAGGGTTGAGGGCTGCCTTGGTTGCAGCGACCACGAGATGGTGGAGTTCAGGATCTTGTGTGGTAGGACTGGTAGAATAGCAAGTAGAATTGCAACCCTGGACTTTAGCAGGGCAAACTTTGGCCTTTTCAAGCAATTGCTAGGGGAAATCCCATGGGCAAGGCTGCTTGAAGGTAAAGGGACCCAAGATAGTTGGTTGACATTCAAGGATTGCTTTTTCCGTGCTCAAGATCGGAGCATCCCAACACGTAGGAAGTCAAGGAAGAGGGCCAGGAGACCTGCATGGCTAAATAGGGAATTGCTGGGTATGCTCAAGTGGAAGAGGAGAGTTTACAGGTCATGGAAGGAGGGGCTGGCCACTTGGGAGGAATATAAGGCCGCTGCTAGAGGATGTAGAAAGGCAGCTAGGATGACTAAGGCCTCCTTAGAATTAAACCTGGCAAGAAGGGTCAAGGACAGCAAAAAGAGCTTTTTCAAATACATGGCAGATAAAACTAACACCAGAGGCAATGTAGGCCCACTACATTGATGGGGATGGGTGCCCTGGTGACAGAAGATACAGAGATGACAGAGTTACTGAATGCCTTCTTTGTCTCTGTCTACTCTGCTGCAGGCAGTCCTGAAGAGCCCGGTACCCCTGAGACCTTAGATGAAGTCAGGTCAACGGAGCGGTTTGCCTTAGTCAAGGAGGAATGGGTTAGAGACCAGTTGAGCAATCTGGACATCCATAAATCCATGGGTCCAGATGGGATGCACCCGTGGGTGCTGAGGGAACTGGCGGAAGTCATTGCTAGACCACTCTCCATCATCTTTACCAAGTCTTGGGAAACGGGAGAGGTGCCTGAGGACTGGAGGAAAGCAAATGTCACTCCAGTCTTCAAAAAGGGCAAGGAGGAGTACCTGGGTAACTATAGACCGGTCAGCCTCACCTCCATCCCTGGGAAAGTGATGGAACACCTTATCCTTCGTGCCATCTTAAGGCATATCAAGGATAAGAGGGTTATGAGGGGCAGTCAACATGGCTTCACCAAGGGGAAATCATGCTTGACCAATCTCTTAGCCTTTTATGAGGAAATAACACGGTGGATGGATGATGGCAGAGCGGTGGATGTGGTCTACCTTGACTTCAGCAAAGCATTTTACACAGTCTCCCACAGCATCCTCACGGCTAAATTGAGGAAGTGTGGTCTGCATGATCAGGTAGTGAGGTGGACTGTGAACTGGCTGAAGGAGAGAAGCCAGAGAGTTGTAGTCTATGGGGCAGAGTCTAGTTGGAGGCCTGTAACTAGTGGAGTGCCTCAAGGGTCAGTACTGGGACCGGTATTATTTAATATATTCATCAGTGATTTAGATGAGGGAATTGAGTGTACTATCAGCAAGTTTGCTGATGACACTAAGCTGGGAGGAGTGGCTGACACGCCAGAAGGCTGTGCTGCCATTCAGCGAGACCTGGACAGGCTGGAGAGTTGGGCAGGGAATAACTTGATGAAATAGAACAAGAGAATGTGTAGAGTCCTGCATCTGGGCAGGAACAACCCCAGGTTCCAGTATAGGTTGGGGAATGACCTGTTAGAGAGCAGTGTAGGGGAGAGGGACCTGGGGGTCCTAGTGGACAACAGGATGACCATGAGCCAACACTGTGCTCTTGTGGCCAAGAAGGCCAGTGGCATCCTGGGGTGTATTAGAAGGGGGGTGGTTAGTAGGTCGAGAGAGGTCCTCCTTCCCCTCTACTCTGCCCTGGTGAGACCCCATCTGGAATACCGTGTCCAGTTCTGGGCCCCTCAGATCAAGAAGGACAGGGAGCTGCTGGAGAGAGTCCAGCGCAGGACAACAAAGATGATTAAGGGAGTGGAGCATCTCCCTTATGAGGAAAGACTGAGGGAGCTGGGTCTCTATAGTGTGGAGGAGACTGAGGGGTGACCATATAAGTGTCTATAAATATATAAAGGGGAGAGTCACAAGGATGGAGCCAGGCTCTACTCAGTGGCAAACAATGATAGGACAAGGAGTAATGGGTACAAACTGGAACACAAGAGGTTCCACTTAAACTTGAGAAGAAACTTCTCAGTGAGGGTGACAGAACACTGGAACAGGCTGCCCAGGGATTTTGTGGAGTCTCCTTCCCTGGAGACTTTCAAAACTCACCTGGACACATTCCTGCGTAACATTATCTAGGTGTTCCTGCTCCGGCAGGGGGATTGGACTAGATCATCTTTTGAGGTCCCTTCCAATCTCCAGCATACTGTGTACTGTGTGTACTGTGTGTAAATATAAATATATTTAATATATACATTATATAGGAATATAAATGTATATATGAATATAAATAAAAAGAGGAATATAGATAGTAAGTAAGTATTTTGTCCTTTCAGATACTGATATGCTCCTACAGCCACCAGATGGATTTTCTTATGTCATGCTTCACATGTCCATTCCATGGAAAGAGGTTAATTGTGTTAAAGCTATAACTGTGATGTAGGTCATTGACTTCCTAATGTGAAATGGTCTTCTAGATCAGGTCACTACATTCCATTCCTTGACCTACACACACTTTACCTTTCCCAAGATCGTGTGCAAGAAGGAAGGTCTGAGGTACAACAGATGAGCCTCACATCAGTCTCTAGGAACACAAAGGAGCAAATAATCCTGGAAACTGTTTCCAAATATATGAATGACAGGAAGGAGATTGGGAGTACTCAGCAGGGATTTATAAGGAGAAGAAAGTGTTTAAAAAATTTACGTACTTCCACAATGAGGGGTAGGCCTTGGTGGATGAGGGGAGCTACCTCAACTTTAGGAAAGTTTTTAACACTGTCTCCTGTAAAATCCTCATAGATAAGCTGAAAAAGTAAAGGTTAGACAAGTAGTCAGAGAGGTGGATTGAAAACTGATGAACAGCTAGCCTCTCAGAGTTGTAATCAGCAGTTCCAGTTTAATTAATGACCTCAGTGTTGGGGCAACATGCATGCTTAGATGACAAAAACTGTGAAAAGTGGCTGATACACCAGGGGGCTGTGCTGCCATTCCAAGATAGCTAGACAGGCTGGAAGATTGGACAGAGAGGAATCTCCTGTAGTTCAATAAAGTGAAATCAAATTCTTGCACTGGGAGGAATAACCCCAGGCTCTCATTCATACTGGGGACCAGCCAGTTGGAAACCAGCTTTGCTTTCCCTTCTCTGCAGAGAAGAGCCTGGGGGTCCTTGTGAGCAACAAGCAGATGATGAGTCAGACATGCGCACTCACAACAAAGGTAGCCAACATCTTATTATGCTGCATTAGCAAGAACATTGCCATCAGGTCAAGGGAGGTGATCCTTTCCCTCTGTTCATCACTAGTGAGGACATACATGCTGGTGAGAGTCTAATGAAGGGTCATGAAGACCATTAAGGGGCTGGAGCATTTGTCAGATGATAGGCTGAGAGAGCTGGGACTGTTCAGCCTGAAGAAGAGCCTGACTGGGGCGGAACTTATCCATATGTATATATACTTGATAAAAGCGAATGAAGTGGAGGCAGTTAGCCTCTTCTCAGTGGTGCCCACCAACATGACAAGAAGGCACATATATTAAAAAAGGGGATTCCATCTAAACACAAGAAAACACTTGTATACTGTCTAACAGTGGAACAGTTTGCTGAGACAGGTTGTGAGGAGATATCTGAGGAGATTTTCAAAACTAGCTGGACACTGCTGTAGGCAATCTTCTTCATCTGACCCTGACTGAGCAGGGGTATTGGAATTACAGATCTCAAGAGACCCCTGCCAAACTCAGCTGTTCCATAATCAGAACTTTACAATGGCTTATCTTTTGGGATGCAAATTTCTTACTGAAAGTTCATAACTTCCAGAAAATAAATAATGTGTTCACCTGTCTCAACTAAAATGTGCAAGAAATAATAAAATAATCAGTAGATTTTCACATTCCTAAGAATGCGGGAATACTTTAAAATAATTCACTGCAAACATTCTCAAATTAAAATGCAAACATTTATGCTTGAGTAAAACTGTGCTGCAATAGGACTGTTTTGTGATATGTTGCTTATAAAAAAAATCATTATTCATTCCAGCAAAGCTAAGTGCAACTAATTCATTTGCTAAGCCTATCTATGTAACAAATACTTGATTTAGCATAAGTTAATAAATGTGTAAATGAAGTTGCCAAAGCTGGGGTAGGGTGGAGGGTGGGGGAAAGCATGTTAACAACACTCCATCTACTTTAGTATATTGTAAATATGTTAACTTTCGTGGATTGGACAGTTCATTATTTTTCTGTTCAATAGTAACTAGTCCTTGTTTGTTGGTCTTGCTAGTGCATCCAGAAATATGCACAATGGGATTAACCAAATTAATACATTTACATGTCTAGAAATAGAAAAAATATTATAAGAAATGGGTTTCATTGTCGTCTGCCACGTATGAATTAGAGAAATATCTTTATTTCAGCAACTGATTTGTCATAATAAATCAAAATGTTACCAGGTCTTTGAATACATAAACTTAAGCATTCTTACAAACATCAGAAATCTAGCTTCACTGTTTGATTTACAGCTAGATAAATGACCATGTTTATTAACTAATTCACTTTCAAAGGATACCTGGGAAGATGAGTTAAGTAAAAAAATGTTCAAGATTCATATGATGTGAAGCAAACAAGTAAAGCCACATAGTGAGTAATAGTGGTTGAAGTAAATATTGAACGTCTTTCTTATGATGCAGGAGTTCAGCAAAAAATACAGCATCTGACAGTGTAATTAAGAATCAAAGATCATTATAGAATCATAGAATGGTTAGGGTTGGAAAAGACTTTTACATCATCTAGTTCCACCCTCTCTGCCATGGGCAGGGACATCTCACACTAAACCATGCCACCCAAGGCTTCGTCCAACCTGGTCTTGAACACTGCCAGGGATGGAGCATTCACAACCTCCCTTGGCAACCTATTCCAGTGCCTCACCACCCTAACAGGAAAGAACTTCTTCCTTATATCCAATCTAAACTTCCCCTGTTTAAGTTTTAACTCGTTACCCCTTGTCCTGTCACTACAGTCCCTAATGAACAGTCCCTTCCCAGCATCCCTATAGGCCCCCTTCAGATACTGGAAGGCTGCTATGAGGTCTCCATGCAGCCTTCTCTTCTCCAGGATGAATAGCTCCAAATTTCTCAGCCTGTCTTCATACAGGAGGTGCTCCAGTCCCCTCATCATCCTCGTGGCCTTCCCTCTGGACTTGTTCCAACAGTTCCATGTCCTTTTTATGTTGAGGACACCAGAACTGCACACAATACTCCAGGTGAGGTCTCACAAGAGCAGAGTAGAGGGGCCGGATCACCTCCTTCGACCTGTTGGTCACATTCCTTTTGATGCAGACCAGGATACAGTTGGCTTTCTGAGCTGCGAGCGCACACTGAAGCCGGTTCACGTTCATTTTCTCATCGATCAGCACACCCAAGTCTCCTCAGGGCTGCTCTGAATCTCTTCTTTGCCCAATCTGTACCTGTGCCTGGGATTGCTCCGACCCAGGTGTAGGACCTTGCACTTGGCATGGTTAAACTTCATGAGGCTGGCATCAGCCCACCTCACAAGCATGTCAAGGTCCCTCTGGGTGGCATTCCTTCCCTACAAAATGTTGTTATAGAAGTTGTTCACTAACATTTTATTGGTAAGAACTTGGATTTTCAATATTGATAGCTTTCCTTTTTCAAGTGTGACTTTTGCAAATGAAAGTTCACGTGTATCATATTAAAAGCTGCATTACTTTATGTGCTAGCTTTTTAACAACATGTTCGCTTTTAGTATTTGTGCACTGAGAACTGAGTCTTTATTTCAAACTGAAGTAGTCACTGCTTTGAGCTCTGGAAAACCTGGGTCCCTGTTCATCAGAAATAGCGGCTATTTCATAAGCATTACATGTATACATTCAACAAGCTGTTTGGTTTCTCCTATATGCATAATGCAAGTGATAAACTTAACAAACATCTGGAAGGCACCTTGTTAATTATCAATAGCTAGTCAGCCTGGCACAGAGAATGGGTGACCATTCTTTCTCAGAAACCACGCTTTCTCTCTGGGCCTGGAGAGAAACTGCTTCAACATGAATATTTCACATTAATAAGGCATTGTAAGTTGAAGAAAAAAACAGAGACATGACACACAGCATCACATTGTCTTTAGTCTGTAATGAATTTCTATTTTTGGTGTATAATATTTGAAGTTTCATTCTGCCTTTGTTTGGAAACTCGTAGCCAAGTTTACATCTGGCACACAGAAACTTTATTCCTTTGATATTCGTCTTTAATTATATGTCCTATGATTGCCAGTGAAATCATTATATAACCAAAAGGAAAGTTCACTGCATCTCATTATACTGAAAATAAAAATTCTAAAAATCATACACTATTTTGTGTTATTGGATCATTACTGCAGTATATGTTGAACTCATGATCACTGCTTATTCAGCAGAGAGATTAGACCACTACGCGATCTTCCATTGATCTAGTATCAAAGGCAGGCTTCTTGAAGGATTGCATGACAACTAATTTTAATTCTAATCAAAGTTGACCAAAAGAAACTGTTTTCTATTTGTATTAAAATACTTTTTTTACATAGTATACTATGACAAGGGGTTTTTTATAAAAACTGATTATCACAAACATCATTAAATGGTTTACCAGTGACTAACAAAGCAAATAAACTAAAAAGAAACTATTTTAATGATGTGTTTCCACTAGTCTGTGTCAAATATCAGAGATTCTGGAATTACAAACATCAATAGATTTGTTGACAAAGATTTTTGACACAGGAGCTGTAATTGTGTTTGCCCTTGAACTTGCTAGAGGCTGATCAATGCAACAAGATTAAGGACTCTTAAAAGGAAGGATCTTGTCTTTGCTAATTATATATAATGCTGTAGAGTTGTCAGTATCTCATTCCATGATTGCTTAGTCAAGTCAGAATTCAGACAGACCCTTTCTAACACAAAGTGTGTTAAAAACTAATCACTAGACTTGCATGTGCCCAGTACCCTAAAGAAAGTGAATTTGCTTTCTATGAACTTTTGAATGCTGACTTTTCTTCATCAGAGGAGAAGTAATTCTGTAAACAAGTGTACACAACACACATACACAGCCAGTAATGGCAAAAAGGTTCATTCAGAAGAATCAGCCGCACCAGACACTTGGTTTTCAAAACAGATCTAAGAAGAAACAGGGAGAGGGTGAAGATGCAGGCACACCAAAAATCAGAAAGCATAGCAGTCTGTTTCCTTTGGAACATCTCTGCTTCTTAACATATACTTAAATATTCACATGGTTAGACAGACCAAGTCTATCTTGTAACATAGTCATCAGACCACTTAAGCAAATGTTTGGGAAGTCTGATTAAACTCTTGAGAGGTAACTTTTCTTGAACCAAATCTGTTCTCATATGAAAATCTGTCCCATGAAAAATGCTTCTGGCCAAATGGTTATAAAACTATTTGTCAAAACATTTGGCATAGTCCCAAGGGAAAAAAGAAAAAACAGACAAAAAAAAAAAGGAAACAAAAAAAAACAAAATCAAAATTCAGCTAAATGGCATTTTCCTATCAAAACCAGAAGTGATGAGAATTTGCAATCAATACCCATAGAGACCAGTTGAAACAATAAATTAAATGTAAGGCACCATATAAACGGAAATGATTAATCCTTGACATATTACAAGCAAAGCAAGGGGGTCCATTCATCACTAAACTGACTTAGGCCATCTGATGTGACTTCAGACTAACACTAGTACAGCACTAGGCAATTAGACTGCATCACTGAATTCTGTCTACACAGTACCCTGTAGGCCAAAATCATCAAGGCTATGAAAATAAGAGCAAGTGATGCTTTTATCATCCTCAGTTCCCTGACACAAGCCAAATACATAGCTTGATTATTATACATGCACAGCCATTGGGAATATTTCAAAACTAATAAAACACTTAAAACTGTAAACCTACCAAACATTGAATCAGATGACAATATCAAGTTTCCTGGAAGCTGAGAGCTCCAACAGAATATGCTCAGAAGACATACCATGTTGCCTTAACAGAGAAATAATCTACCTGTACCCAAAACTAATTCCCTCTCAAACCTGAGACATTTGGTTTGAAGCTCTTCCTTTTTTTAAGAAGATACAGACTTAAGTATCTCAACTCATCTTGAGCATCTTGAGCAGCATTTCATAAAGAGCACCAGACCTGACAAGAAAAATCTCTCTTCATGACAAAGAATCCAGCCAAGATAAGCAGAACTAAGAAGATCATCAGGAAAAAAAACAAAATAAACCACAAAACCAACCAACCAAAATATTATCTCCTATGGATAATTTCAACATGTGTCCAGGAAATTAGATCAGCAGGCTGATTGATGCACTGACTTTAAGTATTTTTAGGGTGTACACATTTTTAGAAGGCAAATATTGACCATAAGAATCATTGAGCATTAAAGGGAAGAAGAAAAAAAAAAAAAACACAGATTTTTCCTAGTATTCCAACAACATTATTTGTCATATATTCATGTAGAAGCTGAAGAATCAAAAACGCCCAAGACATTTAGGAATACAAGTGCCATAAACTTTCAGTTCTCCTGGGTGCCTTAGTGATTTTGAAATTCTTCCTTGTAGATAATTAATCACTTTATATTGGCATTCCGCAGTGCTCTGCACTGATGATTTTTTAAATCTTTTTGTGTGTGTCAGCTGCATATAGTGAGAAGAAATGATTACTCAGTTTAGTTATTGCTTCAGCACACAAGCAATTTGCAATTAGAGCATCATGATAGTAAACATTTTTTTTTTATTAAAAGCACTCAGAAATACTGTATACTGAAAAGAACCAGTTACTACATTTATTTTTTTTTTTTTTTTTTTGCATGTGATTCTTTCGCACTGTCAGATAAATATTTTGTGGTAAAAATAAAGGAAACAGAAAATTTTACCTAACACAGCATAGCATAGAGTTATCCACTCTCTTCAGCCTCCAACGTGAATATTATTACTGTGACTGTGATTAAAATAACCTTCCAAACATACTTTTTCTTTCTTCAGTGAAATGGCTTTGTTTTGCATATTGTATAAATACTTTGCGAAAATAGAACTCTGTAAAAATTTTTTCACATCAGTATCACATCTAAATAGGTGTCACTCACTAAGAACATTATACAGTACTTCAGATTATGTTTAAAGAAAAAATACAAAAATACAAGTAACTGGTATATATGTTGATAAATGCACATCCTCTGGGTATAGCTCCCAGGAAAGAGTAACTACTAGTATTATATATTCAATTTTGCCTAAAAATCTTAAGAATAAGAGACTATAATCATATGTCCTTTATCTTGTTCTTAATTTTCTTTCCTTTGATACACTACTATTGCCCATAGGATTTTGTCTAGATTTTGTCCATTTTGCACTGAAATGTCTGAATTCAGATCCTTTTCTATTTTTTTTTTAACTCTGGAGGAACCCCAAACTATCCTTTCTGTCAAAATTTTGTATCATCATCTCTCTGACTCTCTCTGAACAACCAAAGTCAGAATCAAATGATACTAAGCATCTTTTCCTGTGAGAACCGTACTGGACCTCCTCTGCACCTACAGAACAGAGACTGTGCTGTGAAAACAGCTCAACTTTTCTACACACCAAGCTTTTCAAGATTTTTTCTAAACTGGCTTAAGCATGAGTTGCTACGATAAAAGGAAAATGTCTCTACAGAACCACAAAACAGTAAGAATTTTAACAGAGACAACCTATGTGGCAGTGTTGAGTAAAAAGACAAGGGCTGCAGAGGGAGAAGATAGCTGCTGGGGCTTTTTCAGTTGTTTTGCAACAAGATCTTTTCTGGATTTAATCTTATATGCAATTGTTAAAATTGTATTCATAGTCACAAGACATGTAATCAGTTTTGTTTTCTAAGTAAATTAATTTTTAGAGCTCATGTTTAACTATGGAGTATGAAAGAATCAAAAGAATGAAATTTGACAACTCTCCAAAAATTATTTTTGATGTTCTCCTTTTTGCTCTGATAAATAGTCCCAGATGATATTTGATTGACAATAGCAAGTCTGCACATCTGAGCTTCCATTCAGTGTAGCATTTGGAATCAGAATTTTACTTAGTGATGACAAGATTGGATTCTATAATTCTTTACATGGAGCCATTATTTGCAGTCTTGTATAACATACTGGTGATGAACATAGGCTCAAAACCCCATTACAGGCAGCTTCTGGGTCACATCCAATCAGACTTCAACAGATATACATGCTTAAGTGTCTTTTTTTTAAACCTCCTGCTAATAATCACTTGCTTCCATGGGGAAAAAACAAACAAACTTTCAGAAAAGCTGTGAGGGACATACCCATGAGATACACAAAATGTTCTAAATGAAAAGGTTTGCAGCTGTGAAAGCAGTAGTAGGTACAAGCCTTTCTTTTGGATATAATCACTTTGATGTTAATTTTAGAGCTTGCAGTGTCTTTGATACTGTCTCCCCATAGACATCTTTAAATTGCCTAGCAGTCCTCAGTGATTAATTGCCTTTTCTGAAAATGCTGCATCACCTGAAGACAACACATACTTAACACAGAGAGTACAGAATGATTTCAAAGGCAATGTTTTGAACATGGCAATACTGCAATGATGACTCACAAGATAGTGTAGGCAGTTCAATGCCAGCCCACAAGTTTTTTGAACCAGCCCCTGAATCTTAACAGTTGACTAAAAATTTATAATAGTCTGTTTTATACAGTAGACATGCTAACGGTTTGGAAAAAAAAACCAAACTGTATTTCATGACACAATCATACGGTCTGCTACTGAGAATTTATCTAATATTAGACACTAAATATTATTTGTAATCCATGCTTAAGGAACTAATGAAGGTTGGTTACTGTAGATAAGTTAGTGGTAACTAATAGTTACATTTAACGTACTACAATTTAGACAACATTTGCATAACATGAAATCTGCTATCTCTGGTGGTTAATATCTAAAGCAATCTGCCTTGTTTAAGAATATCACAAAGTCAGAGCTTCAGTTTCAAATCAATGGAGCTATTCAGTATTTGGGTGGAGGAGGTATAATCTCAGAAGAAAGAGACAGTAAATTCCTGGAAAACAAACCATGATCAGTAACAAAACATTTTTTGGAGCTCTTAGTGACTGGTCCAACTTGTATTACAGTAGTACATTTAAAGCTTCAACTGCACGCCTGTTTTTCCTTGCTGTAGTTAAGATTACTTTCTTACCTGTAGTTAAGAAAATTAATTTTTTTAGCTTCATTCCAAATACTTTGCTGTCAAAGCCATAAAAATATTTTCAAGGCTCTTGTGTATACTTTGGCAGATATATTCATTCAGTGGCAGAGACATCTCAAGATAGATGCTTTTACAACTTACTGTATTTATTTTAAATTCCTAGTTTCATTGTTGTATGGTTGTCCACTTGGGGCCTACTCAATTAACAAAAAAACATTTCCAGTAGCAATTTTATGATGTCAGATTTTAATGTGTCTACATCCTGCTTGGTATGTAGTTGTGGCATTCTTGGGAGAAGTTGGAATCTGATTGTTTTATTTCTTTCATTTAGCAACAGTATTCCACTAACAAAGTAGTGTTTCTTTAGTTTCCTTCTTTTCTTCTGAAGAACATGCATGTACATTAAATACATCTGTGCACATAGGTCACCGATGTAAATGCTGCCTGATATGTGTTCACAGTCACAAAGGTAAGAGGCATGCACTGGCTTTAATGCTTCTAGTTCTTACTGCTGCAAAAAGTCTGAGGTCTCCATTTAATACACAGGGTATTTTGACTTCAGCTACTTATTGTCATTTTTAAAGAAAGTGCACCTTTGCAACATGCCTAGTGTCAAAATTTTCTTTATAAACTGTAGTCAATGTGAGTTATAATTATCATTGCTAATATATTTGGGTTTTGATGCTTTTGAACTTCTTTTTTTTTTATCCTATGCATCTCACCAGGAGAAGGGAGAGGTGGTGAGCAAGCAGCTGTGAGGTACTTGGTTGCCGGTTGAGGTTAAACCATTACACACACAGGAAAGAACACATGGACAGACTTGTCTAGGAATATAACATGGGTGATCAGATACCTGCTATGCTGTGGTGTTAGAATAGTTGCAAAATAGCTCCTGTACCCTGAGAGATAAAGTTCTAATTTGCAAATCAGATTTCTGATTAAAATCCTAGAATATCTTGTTTTCAATACTCAAGTTAAGTGTCAGCAAACATTAAGCTAACGTTTCTCTGTACTATGATATTTTTCTTCTTGATTAGGCTGGACTGTTTAAAGAGTGTTTTATAAAACCACATTATCAATGCACTGTTATTATTCGTAGACTTAAGCCTACAGTTTTTGTAGAGCCAAAAGCATTATCAAAACCACTATAAGACAAATGTTCAGTGAATAAGCTTCATATACATGGAATTGCATTCCTAAATTCTATTGAAGTCAATATATCTTTCCTTGGGACATAGACTTGAGTCACACCTCATTGTAGAATCACTATGATCTTATTTAGCCAAGTTTGTCTCCAGGTCTGTCCGACTAAAGAGACACTATTAGAAAGAGCAAACAAGATAAGCTCTAATACAAGCTTTATTTTCTCTCTTACCTATTTTCTGTTATCTTGTCTGTACTAAAACATGGGCTTGAATTCAATAGGAAATGTGTAAACATTTTTGTCATGCCACAGGCTACTTATCATTTCATTCTGGCTTGAACAGACTATCATATGCCATAGGTTATGTGTCATTTAATTTAGGCTTGAATGCTTTTGTTGGATGCAAATTTTCACTTCATTATTCTGGCAGTGCAAGTCAATCATTAGGTGGTTCCTCCTATCTAGAACTGTGAGCTCAGTTTTCAAGCAGTGAGAAAAGTGTTGAATTTTCTGTTTTCTCTTACTGATGTGAAAAGCGGGCTAATTTCTCTTAACATTACTCTGACACTTCAGATTCAGTGCAGAGCACAATGTTAAAAAAAAGAAAAAAAGACAAAAAATAAACAAAATCCACACAATTTAGGAATGTAGACCAAAATTCCATAATCAGATAGGTGCATTTCAGGGGAAAGTTGCTTTACAGTTATTTCCCCTCACTCTGCTTTTAGCAGTGGGATATATGTTTTATCTTCATTATTGCAAGGTATGATCGTTGATGACATTTACATATTTTCACTAGTTAGGCTATACTGCCTGAGCTGTGCATTACTTGTTACAGATTCTGCTTATTGGTTTTGATTATCATTTGCACAGACTGAAACACCTTAATATGAATTTCAAGCATTAACCTGCCTCCACTTCTGTGTTGTCCTATATGGCATGCCAGTAACAGTGACGAGTTTGGCCATGGTTTAGACTGAATTTTATGTTGCCAAAACATATTTGGAAAAGATAGATACCATTTAAGCATTTGTACCCAGCCACTCTGTGTTGAAAAACATTAAATACAGTCTAATTCTTTATTCTGTCCTATGTATAACAATTTGTGTCAAAGATGATTGATGTACAAGAATAAGTGGCCTCTCATTGCCTCATCAATATACATTTCAAATCAAGAATCTTTAATTCACATATAATGTATGGTTATGTCATGTCATGCAGAGTTTCATCAAGTTTATGCATGCATGTAACAGCTATAGTATCAAAAATTCACTTGCCAGGAGAAGCTGGGCACTGAAATACTTTCACATCCCACCATCTGGTCCATGGTCCGATAACTGGGATTCCAGAATTTTTAAGTGGAGAGTGGCCTTTACACACAGATTTAGAGAGACAGCTACAACACGTTTGCTTCTTTTAAGAAAGGGATTATCTGAGTTTTTATTTCAATCAGGCATAGCTGTTGCTTCAGAAAATATTTACATGTTGTTCTTAAAGTGCACCCATCTTTGTTATCACAGTATCACAGTATGCTAGAGATTGGAAGGGACCTCGAAAGATCATCTAGTCCAATCCCCCTGGCGGAGTAGGAACACCTAGAAAATGTTACACAGGAATGTGTCCAGGCGGGTTTTGAATGTCTCCAGGGAAGGAGACTCCACAACCTCCGTGGGCAGCCTGTTCCAGTGTTCCGTCACCCTCACTGAGAAGAAGTTTCTTCTCAAGTTTAAGTGGAACCTCTTGTGTTCCAGTTTGTACCCATTACCCCTTGTCCTATCATTGTTTGCCACTGAGTAGAGCCTGGCTCCATCCTCGTGACACTCCCCCTTTATATATTTATAGACACTAATAAGGTCACCCCTCAGTCCTCTCTTCTCCAAACTATAGAGACCCAGCTCCCTCAGTCTTTCCTCATAAGGGAGATGCTCCACTCCCTTAATCATCTTTGTTGCCCTGCACTGGACTCTCTCCAGCAGGTCCCTGTCCTTCTTGAACTGAGGGGCCCAGAACTGGACACAATATTCCAGATGGGGTCTCACCAGGGCAGAGTAGAGGGGAAGGAGGACCTCTCTCGACCTACTAACCACCCCCCTTCTAATACACCCCAGGATGCCACTGGCCTTCTTAGCCACAAGGGCACAGTGTTGGCTCATGGTCATCCTGTCGTCCGCTACCACCCCCAGGTCCCTCTCCCTGACACTGCTCTCTAACAGGTCGATCCCCAACCTATACTGGAACCTGGGGTTGTTCCTGCCCAGATGCAGGACTCTACACTTTCCCTTGTTCTATTTCATCAAGTTATTCCCTGCCCAACTCTCCAGCCTGTCCAGGTCTCGCTGGATGGCAGCACAGCCTTCTGGCGTGTCAGCCACTCCTCCCAGCTTAGTGTCATCAGCAAACTTGCTGATAGTACACTCAATTTCCTCATCTAAATCGTTGATGAATATATTAAATAATACCGGTCCCAGTACTGACCCTTGAGGCACTCCACTAGTTACAGGCCTCCAACTAGACTCCGCCCCATAGACTACAACTCTCTGGCTTCTCTCCTTCAGCCAGTTCACAGTCCACCTCACTACCTGATCATGCAGACCACACTTCCTCAATTTAGCCGTGAGGATGCTGTGGGAGACTGTGTCAAATGCTTTGCTGAAGTCAAGGTAGACCACATCCACCGCTCTGCCATCATCCATCCACCGTGTTATTTCCTCATAAAAGGCTAAGAGATTGGTCAGGCATGATTTCCCCTTGGTGAAGCCATGTTGACTGCTCCTCATAACCCTCTTATCCTTGATATGCCTTAAGATGGCACGAAGGATAAGGTGTTCCATCACTTTCCCAGGGATGGAGGTGAGGCTGACCGGTCTATAGTTACCCGGGTCCTCCTCCTTGCCCTTTTTGAAGACTGGAGTAACATTTGCTTTCCTCCAGTCCTCAGGCACCTCTCCCGTTTCCCAAGACTTGGTAAAGATGATGGAGAGTGGTCTAGCAATGACTTCCGCCAGTTCCCTCAGCACCCACGGGTGCATCCCATCTGGACCCATGGATTTATGGATGTCCAGATTGCTCAACTGGTCTCTAACCCATTCCTCCTTGACTAAGGCAAACCGCTCCGTTGACCTGACTTCATCTAAGGTCTCAGGGGTACCGGGCTCTTCAGGACTGCCTGCAGCAGAGTAGACAGAGACAAGGCATTCAGTAACTCTGCCATCTCTGTATCTTCTGTCACCAGGACACCCATCCCGTTCATCAGTGGGCCTACATTGCCTCTGGTGTTAGTTTTGTCTGCCATGTATTTGAAAAAGCTCTTTTTGCTGTCCTTGACCCTTCTTGCCAGGTTTAATTCTAAGGATGCCTTAGTCCTCCTAGCTGCCTTCCTACATTCTCTAGCAATACTGTTATTGCTAGCAGAATTGTTATATTCTGCTGTTTTATAGTTTGTGTCATGCACACTTGTGATGCATGTACATAATATTTTATGTAATATAAATGCCAAGGTTCACAAATCACAAATGAAAATAAAGGTATGCTCTTGTAGGGAAACAAATGCCTAATCAAACAAGTTCCATAAAGCAAATATTGGTAACACTGATATAAATGAGCTACTGGCTCACCAGAAAGTTCGATTTGCTATAAGGTCCATCACAAATTTAAAAAATAATTGGGTGAGGGGTATAGGTGCTAAAGAAGGACTTTTCTTAAAATTAATTTCTAGGGAGGGTTTTTTTTTTCCCTCAGATTTTATTTTCTTTTTTCATTCTCCAGATACAAGGTCATGTTCTTAATGAGGGTTTTAGTTCACGATACCACAAAAATCATATCTCCTTCTCTTTTTGTCAAGATATGAATATTCCAAAATTTTTTTCTTTCATACAAAATACAAATTCCAACGCTCCTTTTGATAAATGCAAAGTCAAAATGACTCATTTACAAAACAGAACAACAAAAACAACCCACACAGCTGTTTTCTGAGAAGGATAAAATATGCCTTCAATAATAAACAATTATTTTTCCACTACCAGCATCCTTCCTGAGAAATGCATTTTTAACTGCTCCCAAGGGAGAAGACTAGACTACTTAGCTTCTTTTTAAAGAAATTAAAAATAAAGCACAGGCTACAAGAAGACCAATTGTCATTTAATTCTCTCTACAATTTCAAATATATTATCTGGCCACAGTGTCAGTGTTTCTTAAAGCCCCATGAGGCAGATACATGATGCACACTGCTTCTCCAGCATGAACAGGCAGTTGGCAGAGGCAGGGAACAATGGCTCTCTGTAGGTTTTCATGCTTCAGTTCAGGTGTCTCAGGAAGGGTCTGTGAGTAACTTCTGCTTGTTGTTTCAGCCAGAAGAATAGGCTGAGCCAGCCCAGCTATTTAATCAGCCAGCATTTCATACTTGACCTAGATAGAGCAGCTATGTTTTCTCCCACCTTTTCCCAGAACTTGTCTGACATCAGCATGAGGGCAAAGAGGATTGGAAGATGAAGTATTTCAGAGGTTAGGTAAGCAATCGGGTAATGCTCTGAGTTTTCGTTTTTATTTTACTCTCAGCATGAGGCTGGATTCATGTCTAACTATTATTATTATATATATGACAACTGAGAATGTATGGGAAGACTTCTAAAGGAGTTGCAGTTAGCTCAAATTAAAAGTGAGACCAGAATAGCTGTGTTTAGATCTCATGGACACCTGTAAACAAAGCGGAGTAGACAATTAAGGCATAGTTCTCTTCCTCAGCCCCCATTAGCAGAAGCAGTAAAATGGCCACCTGCACATGTTTTGTGGTTTTTATCCCCCCCGGTTTCCTCAGTCTGAAGACTATTGTTATTCCCTTTTTATTTTTCTTGTTATTGTGTTGTCTTTCCACTACACCACCTTCATGGTCTGACAGCAGTTTGCCCTGTCTCTGCTACTTTTGATTAGTCTACTTCAGATGCATTCAGAGACTTGAAACTCTCAAGCTGAACACAAGGCAGGATGCTGCAGAGGTGCCATGCTAACCTTAACAACAACCTTACACATCCCTTTTTCCTAGAAGTGAAACAAACTATGACTTTGGCAAAACAATCTTCCTCAGTCAGAAACGCTATTACACTCTTTTCCCCTCTCTTATAAATGGGGAGAATAAAAAAGATATATAGACTTTAATTAATACTGCATTGAAACTATGTCTCATCAAGGCGTAATGAGGTAATCTGCAACATTACACGATACTACAGTTCAGAGTGGCAGTAGTGTAGTATGATATACTGTACAATGTATGAAATCTGGTTTCTAGACCATCCTCCTATCAATTAATGTTCAATATTTAACCTCCAAACCACCAAGTCATTTCAAGCTGTAGAATTTAGAGAATCAGATAGTGTCAAGATATGTTTGGAATATGGTGCAGTTCTCATACAACCAGAGAAATGGCATGCAACAGAGATCTTGAGCTATAAGGTCTTGTTTGACCACTGATGCGCTACTTTTTATAACTTATGATATATTTCTATATAACCAGTCAAATTTATCCTTAATGCAATGCCAGTGGCTTGCACAGCTTTGCTCCAAGGATAAATTAGGAGCACTCTGACATGTACGGTCAGCAACACACCCCAAAACTGTTGGTTAAATTGAGAAAGTGAATTTGCTTTGGATGAACTGAAATGTAGCAAGTAAGCACAAAAAATGTTTACAAATAACACCAGTGCAACCGTCCAATGACCATGAAAGTTATTCCTGAATAATTTCTTCTTACTAGCTCATGAAAAAAAAAAAAAAATAATCTAGTTTCTTCCCTTTTTTTTTTTTTACTTTGCCACAACAGCAGTCTCTTCAACTGAGTGCAAAGGCGATGTTGTTTCTTTTGATGGATTATAGAGCAATATATTTTTTGATCCTTATTAAAATTTTGCTATGCCTTGGATATTTAATCTCTTCATGCATATTTATCCATTTTTAAAGATCATCTAATGAAAATTGCCTCTCACCTTGATTAAAAAGACCTTTCAGTATCTAAACTTATACTAATAAATATTAATCTGCATCCCAACAGGAAATCAAAACTGTCTTCTAATGTTTAATATGGCTTTCCCCTTCTTTCTCTAATTCGTATTTTGCAGACATTCTATAATTTATTTATTTTTTTTACAAGCAGAGCAATAGCACAGCCTTTGTGCAGACAGCTAGACTTCTCTCTGGCACCTTACAGCCCCTTAGTTCTGTAAACAATTCAAGTCTCACTCATAACTTCTTAATTGATTTCATTTGTAGACTGTAATTGTTGTTTGCATGTTACTTCAAAAGGAAGAAGAATTTAAATGAAGTGACAGAAACAAGCTCCGCACTCTGAAAGCTGAGATCCTTCCTGCTTCCTATCTAGCTTTTACTTAAAATCCAGTTCTATCCTGTGTACTTCTTGTGAAGTGCATATTGAGTTCAGAGGGAACTCACTTTTGTGTGGTATTAGATATAATAATATAATATAATATAATATAATATAATATAATATAATATAATATAATATATAATGCAAGACTTCCCATGGAAATACTGCCACAGATCTTGAAGGAAGAGCTGCCCACTCTGAAGGTAACCATGACAATCGGTAGATCATATTCAAAAACAGTAAAAATGCAACTAAACTCTTTTTTCCATATTTGCCATTTCCTTCCACCTCCCTCTCTCAGGATGTAATTTTAAATACTAAGACATTTAGAATACAATTTTAAATGTTTAAAAACATTTAAAATGTAAATTATCATCTAGAGAAAAGCAAGTATCACCTTTTCATAAGTAGTCAAAGACCAGAATATAGCAGCAGTAAAAAGCAGGAACATCAGCCAAGATAAACCAGTGCCAAGAGAAAAAAAAAAAGCTGGATAATTAAAGATGTCTCGGGAAGAACTAATCTCTGTTGTTTTGAGCCTCTATAGCAGTTTCCAAAGGCAATATTTAATAAAAATAACCTCTTGTCTGCAGCAAAAATAATACCTCCAAAAGCAAAAGGGTAGAACATCATCACATTAACAAAACTAATACCCTTCTTTGACATCACCTTTTCTTTTGTTAGTCATCAGAAATTAGGTATATGTAATCTGACTTCTAGACACCAATATACATGCTAACTTGCCTCCATTTCTAGTCAATAAAGAAAAATGGGTACTTCTAAACAGTACAACCTATCCAACCTAGTTTAGTTATCACCTTTAAAATGAGATTAATTGAACCCTTAAAGAGCCTGGTTTTCCCCATTGTTTACAAAGGGAGTCTAGAAAACAAACTAGATATCCACTTTTATGTTGTAGATGACTGAAGTTAGACAAAATGCATCAATTCCTACATACAGCTGGCAAGATACGTAAACACAATCTCTTTTTTTCCATTTTTTCTCATTATTCCTATTTTATGCAGTGTAAACCATAATTTTCTTCTAATCATAGCTGTACCAACAAAAAAAACCTAACGTATTTACTTTAAAATGTTGTTATATAAGTTTCTTTTTAATAAGTTAAAATTATTCCAGAAAAAGAATATAAAGAGTGAATGACCTTGGCTTTCTTACTCCTCAGCAATAGAAGCAACAGGAAAATGAGGTAGGAGATTTGAAGTTTTCGACAGTGCTTAGTCATTTACTTCTCAGACCATGAAGCCACTATTTAAAAGGGACAGGTGCAGACACAGAAAGGGATGAAACTTGAATCATGGTTGTTCCAAAACAAAAAGTTCTTTGAAACAGGGGTAAAGAAGGAATGAAGAAAAAGGGTGGAAATTCATTAATTCTGTGCTAAAGACTGCCATTTTCCTTCATTTTATCTTATCCAATCATATTTTTCATTTACCATTGTGAGTGAGGTTTTGAAATATATTGGTATTATACATTTTCAAAACATTCAACTTTTAGCCACTTTAACAATGTAAGTGATAACTAATCATTCTAAAGTGATCTGTATACCAGAACAGAAGTAGTAATGAGTTACAGTTTCAGGACAGAATAGAACAGAAACAGAAAGAGATGGTGGGGAATTCAGAATATTAAAGTCTTTGAGTGAGTAACACGTAATATAGGACCCTTAGAAACAAATCACTTGTCTGAATGTGCATAACACTGTACCATGTTTGAAATATAAACAAAACACTTATGTGTTTCCATCTATTCTTTACACTGCTGACATGATTTTTAGGCAATTTATGGATGAATTCCAGGACAAAGACTTATACCTAACTGCTGTGTTAAATCACTAGCATACTGTCTGCACTAACACAGTAAGTGTTCAGAACAAAATGTCTGCTGGATATGGCTCAGATACTCATCAGACTTTTCTGTACCTACATAGAAAACAACTAAAGGTAGAGAAGGATAAATAAATTTTTAAAAATTTAACTTTCATTGACATTTTAGAACATTAAATACTTCCTAGTTAAGTATAACAGTAATTCTATTTGTTAAAAGGAAAAGAAACCAAACCTGTTTATAATGGTTTAATGGTGATCATGTTAGTAGCACCAAATAAATTGCTTCTTTAAATTAAGCTTTCAATGAATAAAAGAGTAAGTAGGTCCATAGCTCATTCTAAATATGAAAAATCTATGCACCCCTCTTAATCAATCAATTCTTACTTGTTTCCATCAGTATGCAACATATTTCTCTGGTTTACAAGCTGTGAACTAACTTAAAGTTCTTTGAAGGATGAACGAATGAAAGACGTGTAACAAATTCACTCCAGTATGAAACTTCAGTTTCATTTAATCAGATTAAATGCTATTTATTTATTTATTTATTGGTTATTCCTGAGTAAATGAGGGTATGGACAGTGCATAGAGAAGGCAGTGAGGATTGAAACAGAAGGGGTCTTAAAGTGGCTTAAAGTGGTCCTTTTTTTACAATTTTTTGGACTGCAGAGGCAAAAAGCTAGATTGCTACTGTGTGATCATTTTATACGATTTTCTCTTATTCTGCTGAATCCCCTGACAAAATGCTGTCATATTTGTTTACTTCAGTAGCATGGTTTCTTTGACATATGGTTATATGTTCTGACTGTACAGTCTGCAGGCTGCATATTCATGGTGACCTTTTTCTGCCAAGCGCTAAAACAAGTAGGATAATCTTCATTACTAGCACAACCTACCAACAACTTCACCAAGAGATGGGCCCATGAATGCTTTACATAAACATTGAAAAAAAAATCAATCAAACAAACAAACAAAAAAAAAAACAAACCACAAACACCCCAAACTAATAATTTATCATTCTTCTCTAACTTTATAGTTGTTACCCTCTTAGAATAGATAAATATAAATGGCTAAAATTTAGCATTTGTATACACGTCTCAACTCAGAAACCTACATCTAAAACATGTAGAATTAAGCTTTTAAGTACTTCAGCCGGAATGCAGCCCAAATTATTGCTCATCACAGGAAAATTTCCACCATCCTGTGTTCAAAGAATATGTTTGGCTTGAAAAGGCTGCTACTTTATGTGGAGAAGGCAGCAAAGCCATGCAAGAAAATGGTATATGGCTGTAAGAGGAAGTGACAATAAAAATGACGTAGAAAAGCTGAAATCTGATAATGGTATCTTCCCTTGGTAAAAGTTTCATGGCTTTTTTCTGCAGCACCTATCTCCAGGCTGCACAGGGAGATATAAACAATAAATTCTAAGATGATATTCAAACAAGAGATTTCTCAAGCTGCTGGTCACTTCAGGAAATGCTGCTCCCAACCTGCATGCTGTTCTCACAGTGCTTTACAGCAGTAGCTGCCAAAAAAAGGTATCAGTTGTTGATGAGTTCAGAATGAATAATTCAGCTGTCAACAACTGCTATTTAGATTAAGTACACAAATAACACAATTATTGTAAAAGTACATGAACAATTATGGTACATAAACAATTACTACTGTGTGTGCATAAGCAATCATCTGTGCAAAGAATAAACAGCACCTCATCTCATAATAACAGTTTTATTGATAAAAATTGGTCTACAGGAGGCCTGACAAAGAAAAATATTACATGAGGCAGCTTTATTCCATTTATAATGGTAGAACTGGCAATTATAGGAGGAGATGGTGCTATTGCCTTCATTAACAATTTCAAGCATTTCCATCAGCACACTTATTTTCAGTAGCTTGCAAGTTTATCAAACTAATCATAACACCTTTCATACCACATCTCCATTGGGGGCTGGATTATGGAAAATACTAACCAAAATACCCTGGCCATTTTCTAGAAAAAAGCTAAGGCTTTCACTGAAAACTCAATGGGCTTTTTATGCTAGAGTGATACATATTGACTCTCAGGTAGCCTTTGTGTTTGAGAGGTCTGTATCATTATTCCCCTGAAAATTTACTGGCAGAATCTATTCCCATCAATTTAGAAGTAAATTTCCCAGATGTGTAAGAGAGAGCCATTGAAATATTTTCTATCTGCAACAGTCATGATCCAGACTATGTAAATGCATAAATTGCCATCCAACCACATGAACTAATCAAAAATGGGCTGGTCAGTGATTTCATCTGAAGTTCAAACATTACAGAAAAATTTGATGCTTTGAATGTGGAGAGTACAGGGTCTAGTTATTCAAGGCTTAGAACAGTAATAGGCTAAAGCAAGTAGCCTGAGTAACAAGAAAAGGAAAAGAATCTAAGTCTGTCATGCATATGCTGGCTGTAGGACTGGGGAAGAAAATCAGATCTGAGATACTAAAAAGTGCATAAGGGGAGAAAGTGGTAGGAAATGAACTGACAATAGAAGGCAGGAGTAGGTTTAGAATAGCGGGGTCCTGTGAATGAGAAATACTGTGATATCAGACAAGAAATTGAAGAGACAAGGAACAGAAAGACAGAATACCTAGCTAGATGTACCAGAAGAAATACTTCTAGCAGTGAGAAAAGTCCAAAGCGAACCTTCATGGTATGAGTAAATGGAGCTGATGCATAAATTTGGATTAGAAAAATCTGCAAATAATTAGAATAGGATTGGAGGTGGGGAGGATGATAAGTCAGTGTGAAAGTTTTCACCTAAGAAAAAAAGTTAGGGTCACAGAATCACAGAAGGATTGAGACTGGAAGTCATCTTGTCCAACCCTGCTCAAGCAGGGCCACCTAGAGACGCCTGCCCAGGATAATATCCAGACAGCTTTGAATAGAGGCTCCACCACCCCTCTGGACAACCTGTGCCACTACTCAGTCACCCTCACAGTAAAAAGTGTGTTTCCTGGTGTTGAAAGGGAACCTCCCATATTTCCGTTTGTGATCATTAACCTCCTTTCACTGGGCAGAACAGAAAAGAGCCTGGATCTGTCTTCTTTACAGCCTCCATCCCAGTATTTGTACATATTTATAAATTCCCCTGAGCCTTCTCTTCTCTATACTGAACAGCTCCAGCCCTCTCAGCTTTTCCTTCTATGTGAAATGTTCCAGTCCCTAACCTTCTTAATGGTCCTTCTCCAGACTCTTTCCAGCAAGCCCATGTTTCTTTTGTACTGGCAAGCCCAGAACTGAACACAGCACTTCAGATGTGGCCTCACCAGCGCTGAAGTAGAAAGGAAGGATCAGCTTCCTTGACCCACTGGCAACATTCCTCCTAATGCAGCCCAGGATACCACTGGCCTTCTTTGTCACAAAGGTACATCACTGGCTTATGTCCAACTTGTTGTTCACCAAGTTGCTAAGCCACTGTCCATCATATTTGAAAAATTATGGCAGTCCATAATATTTGAAAAATCATGGCAGTCAAGTGTATTTCCCGATGGCTGGAAAAAGGTAAATATAACAATTTCAGGAAGCTGAAAATGGATGACCCAGGGAACTACAGACCAGTCAGTCTCACCCCCGTGCCTGGCAAAATCTTGGAGCACATTCTCCTGGAAGGCATGCTAAGGCACACGAAAAACAACAAGGTGCTTGGTGGCAGCCAGCATGGCTTCACTAAGGGGAAATCCTGCCTGACCAATTTGGTGGCCTTCTATGATGGGGCTACGGAACTGAAGGGCAGGGTCAGAGCGGCTGATGTCATCTACTTGGACTTGCGCAAAGTGTTCAACACTGTTCTGCACAACATCCTTGTCTCTAAATTGGAGAGACATAAATGTGATAGATGGACCACACAGTGGACAAAGAATTGCATGCAGAGAGCTGTGTTCCATGTCTCGATGTCCAGTAATGAACGATGTCCCTCACGGGTCAGTGTAGGTACAGTGGTAGGTGGACCACCCAGTGGATAAAGAATTGGCTGGATGGCAACTTGCAAAGAGTTGTGGTCAATGGCTCAATGTCCAGCTGGAGACCAGTAACGAGTGGTGTCCCTCAGCGATCGGTGTTGGGACCAGTCTTGTTCAACATCTTCGTCGGTGACATGGACAGTGGGATTGAGTGCGCCCTCAGCAAGTTTGCCGATGACACCAAGCTGTGTGGTTCAGTTGATATGCTGGAGGGAAGGAATGCCATCCAGAGGGACCTTGACACGCTTGTGAGGTGGGCTGATGCCAACCTCATGAAGTTTAACCATGCCAAGTGCAAGGTCCTACACCTGGGTCGGAGCAATCCCAGGCACAGCTACAGGCTGGGCAAAGAAGAGATTCAGAGCAGCCCTGCGCAGAAAGACCTGGGGGTGTTGGTTGATGAGAAAATGAACATGAGCAGGCAGTGTGCGCTCGCAGCTCAGAAAGCCAACTGTATCCCGGGCTGCATCAAAAGGAGCGTGACCAGCAGGTCAAAGAGTTGATCCTGCCCCTCTACTCTGCTCTCGCGAGACCTCACTTGGAGCATTGTGTGCAGTTCTGGTGTCCTCAACATAAAAAGGACATGGAACTGTTGGAACAAGTCCAGAGGAGGGCCATGAGGATGATCAGGAGACTGGAGCACCTCTGATATGAAGACAGGCTGAGGAAGTTGGGGCTGTTCAGCCTGGAGAAGAGAAGGCTGCATGGAGAACTCATAGCAGCCTTCCAGTATCTGAAGCAGGTCTACAAGGATGCTGGAGAGGCACTCTTTGTTAGGGACTGTAATGATAGGACAAGGGGTAAAGGGTTAAAACTTAAACAACTTAAACAGGGGAAGTTTAGATTGGATATAAGGAAGAAGTTCTTTCCTGTTAGGGTGGTGAGGCACTGGAATAGGTTGCCAAGGGAGGTTATGAATGTTCCATCCCTGGCAGTGTTCAAGGCTGGGTCGGACAGAGCCTAGGGTGACATGGTTTAGTGTGAGGTGTCGCTGCCCACGGCAGGTAGGGTGGAACTAGATGATCTTAAGGTCCTTTCCAACCCTAACTATTCTATGATTCTATGATTTACAGGGCCTTTTCTGCCAAGCTGCTTTCCAGATAGGCAGCCTGCAGCATACGTCCTTGTATTGTTTTAAATTAAATTATTAAGCTATGTTTATATTAGGATATATTTATATTATACTTTTATTCAATTATGATTTTATTAGTGTAGAATAATGTGTCCAATGTGAGAACAGTGTCAAACCTAGTCACTTGAGTGCACAAATCTCTGGGTGTTCCAGAGAGTAATTGAGAAGGCTGTCTCCCAAAATCACAAATTGTAGAGATCCTAAATTCTTTATTGAGGGTTAGAAAGATGACCACAGCCTCTCCCTCCTCAATGCATCATGCCCCACTGAAATGTGTTTGAGATTTGTATTCTGACAAAGTAGGAACTAAAAGTTATAATCACTCCAGCTATTGGCAAAGTCCCAGGAAATAATCTTAGCCATCCAAGGAGACTGCAACAGTGTAAAATTACTTATTTTGACTGTAAGGATGTTTGGAGCCACAGACTCTGTAAATTGTTTCAAGAGAGGTATGGGGAAGAAGGATTCAATGCATTTTTTCTTTAAATATATCACTGTTTCAGGAAATGTAATACTAGAGCCTCCCACAATGACATGAGAGACAAAAATACAAAAACACCAAGTCCCTACTCTATAGAAGCTGCACAGTGTATACCCAGCTCTACAAAAATATTTTTTTTTAATTTCTTGTTCTTTTTCTTTTTTCTCAGGCTTTGCTTTCCTTGTTACATTAACCCATAATTAAAGGGTCACAGTTGAAGACATTTTGCACTTCAATGAAGGGGAAATCAGCACGTACCTAGAATATCCAAGACAGCCAGGTACTAACAAATTCATTAGAATATCTTTCTTCAGAATCAGTCTTCAAGATCAAGAAAACATAGTGTTTTTTAAGGCAGAGGCACCTCCAGCCATCTCCTGAAGAAGAGAGCAGATGATAATTGATGTCTGATGGGAAGCATGACGTGCAAGCACAGTGATTTATTAGCAATTAAAACTAAGGCAAGAAAGCTTCAGCTTGGTAGTTTTCCTGCAGAGTTGGAAAGAAAATCCACATAAAACATCAGAAATTGTTACTGATGGTCTCTACCGGCCTGCAAGAACAAGTGATCATTTGGTATTTTGTAAATATTCCAAATTAAATAGCATGAATACAGAAAACAGAAGTTATATAACTGATCAAATGCTGATAATTTAAACACTTTATTTCATTGCAGAATACCTCAGTTTGTGATGGGACTTAAAATAATCATTTTTCTATTTCCCCAGAAAAGCTGGAAAAGCAGTAGCAGCCTTATAATGAAAACAATTCAGATCCAAACAACAGGAGAACTAAAAGAGCTCAATTTTCTTTACAAAAGAAAAATAAACATACACTTTTTTTTCAGCACAATAAAAACTTAAAATATTTTTAGGAATGACATCTTCTAGGTGTAGAATGTATAAACAGACAGTGTAACACGAAGCTTCCAGCTCCCTAAAATCATGGAACTGAATTAAATTTCCACTCTTTGATTATACATAATTGGTTTAATTAGAAAGATCAATGAAACTATTACTTCAGCTCTACAAAACTCTGTTTTATCAAAAGTAGCCACTCTTTCTCCTGCAAAACCTCCTCCTTCTATTTTCCTGGTTTGTACAGCACAAAACCAGCAAAAGCCCTGTCTCTTCTGAACTTTTGTTGAAATTGGACTTGCCCAACAGATCCAAGTGCAGCAAATCCTGGCAGACAACACTCTTCTGCTAGACCAGTTTCACAAACATCCCAATGACATATACTTAGAAAGCACAGGTCTTTCCCAGTAGGGCACAGCTGAGCAGAATTACTTTGGCAATGAAACAATGGAAAGACATGTAAACATTTTTGCTTCCTCCAAGCCAATTAAAAAAATGCAATTCCACCAGAAACTTCATACTGTATAGGTTGAGGAGCTGTGGCAAGTATTGCCAACAATCACATACATCCCACTAAACATGACAGAACATTATACATTTGTCTAGACTTCACCACCACAACTGTACTCAATTTTTGGGTTATGGCTCACAGCCCGTGGAGGACTCATGATTTCCTTCTACTATGGCTACTATAGCATGTTCAGTTACTCCAGGTCCACTCCAGGTCCTCTGTAACTCCAAAAGATACAAATTCATTACAATTTTTGACAAGACAACAGAAAGCAACAGAAATTAGGAACACGCATTTATGACACTTAAAGTTCCCATCTAGCTCATCTAGCAATAAGCTGCTGCTGGGAAAATGATGTTCTTACTCCCTTTGTGTTGTTCCTCCTTCTTTCCTCTGGGCACCCCTTGGGCTGTTCTTCACATCTTGCAGCAGCCCCAGTGTGTGCTGGCTCCTGCACTGGGATGACTAAATCCACCAACCCAACAGTAAAAGAACCTCATAGTCACTGGGGTTGATCTTGAATCACCAGATCTCTTATCCCTGGAGTTCAGTCTTGGAAATGTGTGGTGGGGAATAAGAAAAATGGATATTTCTTTTTTTAACAACAATGAACTGCTCAACTTGTTTTTAAACTTATTTTATGATGATTTTAACTATACATTCCTTGTCAGTCAGTGATTTTTTCTGGAAACTCTTGCTGTCAGCCCTTGTGCTTTCTACTTTTTATGTTACTGTTTGAATATATTATTTAAGAATTTAATCTGATTTTGAAGGCTGCTGCATGCCTCTTCTTGGCTGTTTTAGTATGTTGATATTTCTTTCATTTCCGAATAATGAAATTATATAAACAAATATATCTTGATGCTTCAGGTATGGCTTTTGCACAAGGGACATCCAGCTGACCTTTTACTTCCAGTAACAAATCATGCTTCGCTCTGAATGCTCATTTGCACTTTAGATTAACTCAGCCCTTATTTTCATTAAATACAAACAGCATCCAACTTTTTTTGCCTTTTTCAGAACTAAAGCTCATGGTTTTGTCATTTTACAAAGGGTTTTCCCCCATTGTCCTACATTTCATCAATCAACAGATTTTTCACTGTGCTGCACCAAATACTTATTTAAATACAACCACATCAGATTAACATCAAGTAGAAGCTCCTTGTTATTTTCAATAATATATGGAAAAAATCTCTCCAAATAAAAAACTTTTCATAATTCCACACTGCTGAATTTATCCAATTTTAGAGCTCCTGTACCCACTCTGACCTGTTAACTACTGATTGTTACTCCTGTGCTTGCTGCTGCACCAGTGACTGTTCAACCGCATATCAAAAGAAACATTGAGAAGCCTCTTCTTCACAGCCAGCAAGTCATGAACTGCCAGCTAGTTATATACGCACAGAATTACAGAGTCATTAGGTTTGGAAGGCACCTCTGGAGATTATCTAGTCCAACCCTCCCTACCAAGGCAGGGTTACCTAGAGCAGGTTATACAGGAACACGTCCAGGCAGATTTTGAATGTCTCCAGGAAGGGAGACTCCACAACCTCCCTGAGCAGCCTCTTCCAGTGTTCTGCCACCCTCAATGTAAAGAAATTCTTCCTCATGTTGAGATGAGACTTCTGGTGTTTTAGTTTATGGCCATTGCTCCTCCTTCAGTCACTGGGCACCACTGAATAGAATCTGGCACTATTCTCTTAACATCTGCTTTTGAGATATTAACATGCATTAAAGACATCCCCTCTCAGTCTTCTCTTCCCTAGACTAAACAGGCCCAGCTCTCGCAATCTTTTAGGAACAAAGGCTTTGAACACCTACATATCTTCTATCCAGTTCTTTGTAAAGCATATGGGAGTTTTGCCTAGTTGATTAAAACCACTTAAGACCTTGAATTCACTCCACAGATACAGGATCATAGAATAGTTTGGGTTGCAAGTGACCTTAAAGGTCATCTAGTTCCAGTCCCCTGCCACAGGCAGGGAAACCTTCCACTAGGCAAGGTTGTTCAAAGCCCTGTCCAAACTGGCCTTGAACACTTGCAAGGATAGGGCAGAGAGTATCAGCTGCAACAAGTTCGTTCTTTTTTTCAGCAACAACAAAGACATCCAGGTTTCAAAACAACTCATTTTTCTTGGAAAAATATTTTGGGTTATTACATTCTAGTACTTGTTGCAAGCATAGGATCACAATTCCTATCAGAACTGGTTTTAATTTTAATGTTACTGTTATCTTTTATACCTTTCTTCAGAAAGGAGGAAAAATGTAATGGGACACAGAGATGACACTATAAAGAAAGAAGAGTCAAAAACCTCAGAAATGCTGAAGTATGACTATTTTGAACTAAGTTGGTCACAGGAAAGAAGATATTTTCAGCATCACATGTGAAGCAATGCTTGAAAAGATTTTCCCCAGCTTGCAGATACCTTGCCATTTTCATAAATTAGGTAACAAAGCTCAAATACCTGTTTATCTTGTAAATATGAAGAGAGTTCATAGCTCTCAGAAAGTGATCTTGACCCTTCAACAGCTTCTTCCTTTGGTTGCTTTCACAGTACGGATGTTGACTGCTGGAGTTTTGGCTTCTGAGATCTTTGCTGTCCAGGGAGCTGGTATCCATATTACCACCTGTACACAGACTTTTCATGTACGTTTACTTTCTTGCACTATGACACTTTGAGCATCACCCATTACTGTAACTTCTGTCCTTTGTGAAGTCTGGATATGAACCATATACTTCATTAAATTACATTTTGCTGTATTAAACACTACCTGAAAGGAAGCAGAAGAGATTATAGCAGAAGGAAATGCTTAATCCTGGCTCATTTCAAATCATTATCATTTTGAGACGTTTCTTGCTGCATGCATTGGCACTAGAAAAGGCCAAGTGAAGCTGACACCTGGTGGTAATTTGGCTTCAGAATATGAGAGCAGAGAAACCTTTAGGATAGTTGCATCAAATAGTATTGCTTCTAGGCAGCTAAAAGATTATTTTTTTTTTTTTATCTGTGGGATTTGTATAAATGAAAGTGGAACTCAGCAGTCCCAGAAATCAGTTTTCAAGTGAAATAGTACAGCTACTCCACATTGTACTTCCTTGTGGCTTTTAACATTTTTCCCTTACTGTAATGAGAGTTACACACTTTATTTAGCATAATCAATAGTAAATCAACTTCTTAAATCCTAATAAAATGTTGTGGCTGTTGCAGTTATTATATTGGATAAAAAGTCAGTGGGAAAAATAACCTTACCAAAAGTGAAGGAAAAAAAATGCCTATTTTCTCTGATACTAGTTAGATACTTTCTAGAGAAAGCCCTAACTCAAATATTTACTATGTCTGATAATTCATCAGATTTGCATATCTTGAAGGCACAGGTGTCTGATTATAAGTGCTAGCAGCTCTTATTCAGAACGCATATTTCAGATAAGCATAATGAATACCTTCATAAAGAAAAAGAAGATTTCAAAGAGTGGGAGCAATGCTCCATCAGCAGGTTTACAGTGTAATAACATTAAAAGTATTGTACCAGTCTAACTTATTTTTATTTCTCCCACATATCCAATTTGTAATATTTAATAACTTTAATGTCTTTCTTTCTGAATTAGAATCATAGAATATTTAGGGCTGGAAAGGACCTTAAGATCATCTACTTCCAACCCCCCTGCCATGGCCAGGGACACCTCACACTAAACCATGTCACCCAAGGCCTCGTCTAACCTGGTCTTGAAAACTGCCAGGGATGGAGCATTCACAACCTCCCTTGGCAATCTATTCCAGTGCCTCACCACCCTCATAGTAAAGAACTTCCTCCTTATATCCAATCTAAACTTCCCCTGCTTAAGCTTTAACCTGCTGCCCCTTGTCCTGTCACTACAGTCCCTAACAAAGAGTCCCTCCCCAGCATCCCTATAGGCCCCCTTCAGATACTGGAAGGCTGCTATGAGGTCTCCACACAGCCTTCTCTTCTCCAGGCTGAACAGCCCCAACTTTCTCAGCCGATCTTCAATATGGGAGGTGCTCCAGTCCCCTGATCATCCTTGTGGCCCTTCTCTGGACTTGTTCCAACAGTTCCATGTCCTTTTTATGTTGAGGACACCAGAACTGCACACAATACTCCAAGTGAGGTCTCACGAGAGCAGAGTAGAGGGGCAGGATCACCTCCTTCGACCTGCTGGTCACGCTCCTTTTCATGCAGCCCAGGATACGGTTGGCTTTCTGGGCTGCAAGCGCACACTCCCTGCTCATGTTCATTTTCTCATCAACCAACACCCCCAAGTCTTTCTGCGCAGGGCTGCTCTCAATCTCTTCTCTGCCCAACCTGTAGCTGTGCCTGGGATTGCTCCGACCCAGGTGTAGGACCTTGCACTTGGCATGGTTAAACTTCATAAGGTTGGCATCAGCCCACCTCCCATGCATGTCGAGGTCCCTCTGGATGGCTTTAATAAATTATTAAAGAGAAACAAAGAATGATACAGGAGTTATTACCTGGGTCTAGGATTGAAGAACTTCTGAGGATTGGCAAATGTAGTGTGCATTAAAGAAATCACTTAATAGGGGTTTTCAATCTTCCACTACTTAAATTATGTGCCTTTCAATCCACTAGTTGTCTAATATGGGAAAATGATCTTGGTTATCTTATCTACATAAAAACAATAAATAACTCAATATACTTTATAAAAAAAAACATATTTTAAGTTTTAAGACCCTTTACTGATCTGTAAGCAATGGCTGGCAATAAACAGCATACATTCACAGTAGATCCAGATTTAGAAGAGTTCATAATACCTAAAATGCAAATTATAAGACACTCTGGAGTAGAAATTATATATTTAATGTAAACCTAATTCCCATTTAATAGTGAGTACAAGACTGACTGCCTCAGAAGGGTGACAAGCAATTATTTCCCAAATGCAGAAGAATTTTGTCTCAACTCAGACAAGAAAGCATCACATTATATATGGACAGACCTCTCCAATTTTTTCAAATTCTTTCCTCTTGCTGAAGAGGCTATGCTCTTTGCCACTTAAGTAATGGACAGAGATAATTTCACTTAATTTTTGGTGGTGCCTCAGATTGAAGGGAAAAAAAACCAAAGGAACACAAAATTAAATTGTAACCTTTACTCCAAGAAAGCTGAAACTGAAAAGCACTAGGGAACAGAAAAAAAGGATAAGAAAGCTTAGTTAAAATGTATACAATATGCCTATGTTACTAATTAAATTTCTCTTTACAAGCAAGTTTCATCCAAATATTGAGAAACTTATGATTTTTAAGGTGGAAATATTCCTGATTTTTAAATAGGAAATATTCCTGAATTATACAGTTGTACTTTTGTCTTCTAGCACACAGAGGTATATGAAATCTGCTAACAGACAGAGTCAAACCACTGACAAAACTGTAAGCCAGTGTCCCAAATACCTAATTCAGCAGCCTAATTTTTCCACTTTAATGTCTGACACAAAAGAATGTTTAAAAAAATATTTCTCCATTTCCCTTTATTTAAGAACTTCTTTATTTAAATATTTTTTAAAATACAGTTGGACAACTGATTTTTCCTAATTGAGCTATTTATTGTGGGTTTACGCTGTCAAGCTTTCCTCTAAACTAAACTAAACACCTGATTTATGTATGTGTGCTTTCCATTTCATTAATGGGTATTTTTGATTTATCTATGAGATGTTAAATAACTCAGTAAATGCAATGTGAAGTATTAAAGTTTATATATCAACCACAAGACTAAGAATATTAATAATCATGATTTCTTATAAGAAAATATGTAAAGTTCTCATAAGATTATTACCAACTGCCTGATATCCCAAGGTTATCATCCATTGCTACATAACACATTAACGTATATTCCTGCTAATGTAAGAATTTCAAGCCACAAATTCATTGAATAAACATATTTCACTATGAACATGACTCCATTATTCTGCAAAGGCCTATTGAATCTTTCTTATTTTAAAAGCATATCTAATGGGAATACAGTTTATAATCCATTCTTTAAAGTAAAAGCAGATGAAGCAAAAATTATTTTAAAATTACCCTTGAAGAACAGATAGCTTCAATGCAAATGTGAATTATCTTGCAATTTGAGTACTAAAAATTTAAACTGATTTTAAGACTTCCCAGTGTATTTAGGCTTACAATTTAAAATCAAGAACGAAAAACATACTAACCACTTTTATTGTCACAAAGCAATTTCAGATTGTGAAGTTCTTGTTTATATTTTTTTTGCTTAACATCGAACACTGGTAGTCTTATTTTGCAAAATTTTTCAACAAATTTTAATCCTTTCTGCCTGTGTGTCTATACCTGTACAGATGAAATATCTATTATTGGAACTCAGAGGCATATATGGGACTGCAGTTAGAAAGCAGAGTAAAACACAGGCAACATTTGACATCACAGGACCAAAGGAATATTTTTAAAAAAATAGAGGTCATAGCCATTGCATCAAATTCAGGAACAGGCTAAGATTATGTGTTATGGATGAGTAAGAGTTTGGACTGAATTTGAAAAGGACAACATGTGTGATTTAGGTCTGGGAATAGAGTGGTTAAGTTTAGAAATGAGGCCTCACATAAATCTTCATCTGAAGTTAGAGCTGACAAGAGCATGAGCACCTGAGGGGCAATCAGTCAGCAATTAGGAGTGAATCCAGAGGGGAACAGTAGCTAAGGTCTGCTAGCACTAAATCCGTTAGCCAAGATGGGTCCTAGGGTTTATCCACAGGGACATGTTGCGGGGAGGGAAGAGTGGGAGAACCTCCGGAGCAAACTCATGAATCTATAGACATGATGTTTAATAGCTCACAGTGATCACCATGTGAAGTTATTGTTTAACCATGAAAAGCCAAAAAATTAGCTAAAGCTGAATAAGGTGAAATGGAGTACAGGAGCCATCAGGCTGCATGAGCTACCTTCTTTTTGCTAGGGAACCTAATGAGGGCTCCCTAGCAAAGCCATGGTTAGTGAGAAAATTAAGGTTATGGTGGCACTGACAGAGAGGTGGGACAGAGCATGTTTTACCAGTGACATTAGTTCAGACCAGAAGCCTGCAATTGCATTTGTTGTTCAAATTTTATTTGCTGCTGTGTTAAAATCAATAGTAAACTTAGAAGAGGTGGGAACTGATGCTCTAGGAATAGAGCCTAGGAACAGTATCGAAGTAGGCAACCTGGGTATGTCCACTGCTGAGGATAGAGAGGGCTGGGTCCAGATGGACACAGCTAATAAAATCAGGGTGTGCCTGGGCCTGACGAAATATGTTTTAGGCTGGCCAACTCAGTGAGTAAAAATTAAAAAAAAAAAAAGAAAAAAATCAATTACAGGTTGAACATCCATACAACCAGATAAAGCTGATATTTAGAATTATTTGTTCAAGAAAAATAGTTACAAAGAAATAACCCAGTTTCTATAAAGTTTAGTAAGCTCTAAGTGTATCAATAAACATTTGCTGTGAAATTTCAAAAGCAGCTTTCATAGGAAAAATATTACAAAGCATCATGAGATAAATGACAAAACAATTAAATAGTGAATATTTGATCACTGCTAGTTAATAAATCTAGTATGTGTGTGCCTATATAGGCAATGACTTTATGTGGACATCAACATATATTTGTGGAGCAAAATAAATTGCTACTCTTTCTCGCAATAGTTGTGGAGGAAAACAAATGACTACCTTTATTTGCAACAATCTGCACTTTATAAAGAGTGCGCCTAAGGATAGTGTTCCTATGGAATTTACAGAACAATAGAAATTACTAAAGTTACTACAAAATTAAATGTCTGAAAATTGAGGAAAATATATCCTCCTTTCTAATATTTGCCCTTTCATTTCTGAAGTGAATGACATTTCCTTGCAATAAATCCCAGAATCACAGAATGGCTAATGATATAGAAGGGACCACTGGAGGTCATCTAGTCCAATGTCCCTGTTCAAGAAGGATCACCTAGAGCATATTACTCAGGATTGTGTCCAGATGGCTCTTAAATGTCTCCAGGAAAGGAGACTCCATAACCTCTCTGAGCAATCTTTTCCAATAATCAGTCACCTCACAGTAAAGAAGTTATTTTTCATCTTCAGGTGGAACTTTCTGTGTGTCATTTTATGCCTATGGACTCTCATCCTATTGCCATGCCACCAAGAGCCTCTCCCCACCCTCTTAACACCCACATAGTCTTCTCTAGGCTGAAGAGACCCAGCATCCTCAGCCTTTCCTCATAGAAGGGATGTTCTAGTCCCCTATTCATCTTTATAGCCTTCCGCTGAACTGTTTCCAGTAGGCCTATGTCTTTCTTGAACTGAAGAGCCATGAACCAGACACATAACTTCAGATGTGGCCTTACCATGCAGGAGTAGAGGGGAAGGGTAACATTCCTAAACCTGCTGGCAATGCTATTCCTAATGCAACCTGGGATACCACCAGCCTTCTAGGCTGCAATGGCGTAATACAACCTGTTGACCCAAAGAGCTACAGGTCCTTCTCTGCAAAGCTATTTTCCAGCAGGCCAGCCCTCAGCCGGTACTGGGGCATGAGGTTATTCACAGAATCACAGAATCCTAAGGGTTGGAAGGGACCTCAAAAGATCATCTAGTCCAACCCTCCTGCAAGAGCAGGGTAACGTAGAGTACATCACACAGGAACTTGTCCAGGCGGGCCTCGAATATCTCCAACGTAGGAGACTCCACAACCCCCCTGGGCAACCTGTTCCAGTGCTCTGTCACTCTCACAGTAAAGAAATCTTTCTTGATGTTCACATGAAACCTCCTCTGCTCCAGTTTACACCCATTGCCCCTTGTCCTATCACTGGACATCACTGAAAAAAACCTAGCTCCATCATCCTGACACTCACCCTTTACATATTTGTAAACACTGATGAGGTCACCCCTCAGTCTCCTCTTCTCCAAGCTAAAGAGTCCCAGCTCCCCCAGCCTCTCCTCATAAGAGAGATGTTCCATTCCCTTAATCATCTTTGTGGCTCTGCGCTGGACTTTTTCAAGCAATTCCCTGTCCTTCTTGAACTGTGGGGCCCAGAACTGGACACAATATTCCAGACTGCTCCACCCATGCAGTACTCTGCACTTGCCTTTGTTGAATTTCGAAAGGTTTCTCTGCCCACCTCTCCAGCCTGTCTAGATCCTTCTGAATGACAGCACTCTGTGCTATCAGCTACTCCTCCCCATTTTGTATTGTCAGCAAACTCACTAAGGAAGCAATCCCTTCATCCAAGTCATTGATAAATAAGTTAAACAAGAGTGGATCAATTATTAACCGTTGGACGACACCACTAGTTACAGATATTCAGACTCTCTGCCACTGATCACAACCACCCGAGACCTGCCATTCAGCCAGTTCTCAAACTGTTTCTCTGTCCACAATTCCTGAGCTTGTCTAGGAGGATGTCATGGGAGACAGTGTCAAAAACCTTGCTGAAGTCCAGGTAGACAACACCCACTGCTCTGCCCTAAGAGCAGCTATCATAGAGGGAATCAGTGCAAATTTTTAGTAACTGTTTCCCCTAATTATTTGGACTGTTAATTAAGCCTGATTTATTTGCAGACTTTTTTCCACTCAAAAGTGCAAGCAAGAAGTTGCTAGCAGAAATAATAGATTTTAAACAAATACTGTACATTAGAGGCTCTTGATTTAGAACCATCCCAATCTGAAAACATAAATGTATAATCCTTCCAATCAAACAGGCTTAAATTTCATATATCTGAAAAGTTTCAAATGAATTTACAAGGAGTTATTTGCAGAAATTACTTTGAGAAGAAAGCTGAATAATATTATTAGAACAATATTTTTGCAAATACAATTTGAAAACAGAAAATGAGGCAAAACATTCAGTATGAATAATTCATTACATTCTTCTGAAAATCCAGTTTTAAAATTAACTTATACATCACCACTTTTTATATTTTTGAGGGTCTGGGGACAGCACAATCTTTCTGCTTGTGAAGTTTGTAAGTAAGTCACAAAGAATATATATGTACACACGGAGGCCACATCAAAACCTAGAAACACCAGCTTCAGAAAGTTTAAGCAGCTTCAGCCACATTCTGTAATACACATTTCACAGACATTTTCTTGTCTAAATGTCAGCAGTATACACACTTATTAGACAAACTGTCGACAACAGAGGAGGGTTTGCTATGACTGAATGTCATCTGCAAGTAGTTAGGAGTCTAATCTTAACACCTGACAAACATTCATGGTTTAGCAAAGCAGCAGATCCATTCAAGGAAGAAATGTTCCCCCCGAACACAGAAAGTGCAAATGAGATCCTACAGCAATAACTGTTAATTTGACTTGCTTATGCAACAACAATTTCAATCAGTCTGCATAAATCCATGTCTCATGCAGACATTTACATTTTCTTTATTTTGCACATCCACCTGTATGAAGACTCCTCAATCATTCATATTCATGTACGCTGACGAAATAAGGTTAAAAAAAAAATATATCTGTGATAGCTCCTGAGCTGCAGAAATTATCAGTTGCTTTCCACAACTTCAGGTAAACAGAAATAAATGACAATTGCTGTCCACTGAAGAGTGAAGCAGTCAAATGCACTGCTTTTCACAGCTCCTGTTAAATTCAATGTAAATCCCTTGTTATTTTTCTGAAGATGTCTCAGTAGTTCAGTAACACACTGGTGCTTTATTTTTCTTCTTCAGAGAGCTTGTTTTTGAATGAAGGGCTCTTTCTTACCAACTTAATGATACACTCACACCTAAATGTATTATTATTATTATTTATATTATTACAAGATGGATTAATTACTGGGGGGGGGGGAAGAAAGGATGGAGAAGAAGGGTATGAGAGTAACAGAATGGCTTGGGTTGGAAGGAACCTTAAAGATCATCCAGTTCCAACCCCGCTGCCACAGGGAGGGACACCTTCCACTAGGCCAGGTTGCTCAAAGTCCCACCCAACCCTGCCTTGAACACTTCCAGGGATGAGGCAGCCACAGCTTCCTGAGCAACCTGTTCCAGTGTCTCACTACCCTCACAGTAAAAAATTACTTCATAATAACTAATCTAAATCTACCCTCTTTCAGTTCAAAACCATTACCCCCTCATCCTATCACTAGATTCCCTCATAAAGAGTCCCTTTTTATCTTTCCTATAGCCCCCCTTAAGTTTGATGTATAAGGAAAGAATGCTAAGTCATCTCGGTATAACAGTTGACGAAAAGTATGACAAAGTGATACACACTTTTAACACCAAGATTATAAAACCCTCCTTAATATGGCAAAAACATATTTTCATGAGGAAGAGAAATCCAGGGTAGACTTATTCACACACTTTATTTTTTAACTCGTTATAATGAATCTATAATGATGTAGGTCACATTCACTCTTAGAAGAGGAGAAAAACTAGAAGAGGAGACAAAAAAAATGCTGTTCATTTTTTGTAGATTGACAGTTTCAGAAATTACTATTTTAAACAGAACTTATGTTATAACTGTAATTCAATTTAAAAGATCCTATCCACATAGAAGTTAAGGCTTTTACAGCTTTAGAGAGACATTTATATGTCTAAAATATCATAACCTCTGCTATTCAAATTTCTTCCTGCAACTAATCTTTTCCCATTTTCCTACTGATCCTGGTTTCCCATTTTCCTTTTGTGACTGATCTTGGTTTTTCTATGCTTTATTATAATTCTGTAGCTTAATTCAACCTGTTGAGTTCTTTTGCTATTCGATATCTATCTTCTTTGGCTTCTACCTTAATTTCTTGGGTTCCTAGGTTTATATCTACTTAAATACGACTAGAGAAAAACAAATAACATGCAGGTATTTTATTTACATATGTGGAGTTGAAGAGACACCTCACTTGAACAATCGTTAACCTTTTGGTTTTAAACTCGTTTTGGGAATTGTCATCTTTATTTTCTAAGGTATTATGTCATGTTATAGGCCCTGCTCATGCCAAGCAAAACCAAGCTATTTTATTAGCTAGGCAGAGGTCAGGAAAAAATAGGAATGTTTTGCTGTCCATCTGATCACTGCTTCCAGACAAGATTACTAAAGTGCTGCAGAGGTATTTTCTCAGACACACTTATTTTTTTAGAATAGTTTATTAGTTCCTTGAATAACTTTACTAAATAGTCAAATTTGGAGGATGAGGAAAAGATTTATTTAACAGAGCAAATTTCAATTCTACCTTACAGAGTAGAATTACTGCTACAAAAGGAAGACTGAGAATAAAATATAAACATTTTCATAATTAAATTTACAGGACTTATTCCTGTAAATAGCAATTTTTCTTTCAAAGAAAAGAATATTCTAAAATGCAATCTTTATTGCATGCAAATAACCACGTACTGTGATCACAGGTACTTTCAGAAATTTTTAAGTATTTCAAGATCCTTTTCTGTTTCTCCAAGTGTAACAAAGTTGGCAACCATAAATTCCCAAATTTTATTTCAAGTACCAGCATCTTGCTTATCTTTTTTGCATTATTACCTTTAGCTTGAGATAGTTTAGGATACCTATTATTCTATTTTAAAAGCCATTTTGGAATTTCACTGTTCTGATTGTTAGGAAAGAAGAAAAAAAGAACAAAGGAAAAAAGTAGAACCACTCCATGCTGACATATGGCCTAAACACAAGCTCAGTAATTAACACCAGTTTTCATTAAGAAGGAAAGATATGACAGCAATTATTCCCCGAGTAGGAAACATGAAACAAAAATGTCCACAGATGAGGAGGAAGTGATTTATACTCTGCTTCTGAGGGAATGAGACAGAAGAGAGTGAAAGGTAAGCAGATAACCATTATTCCAAAACAGTGGTTGATAAAAAAAACAGCCTGTGGAATTACAAGAATAGCAGCTACAGACCTATTTCTTCTGGAGCAGGTATCCAAGAACTACAAAACGGCGAACATAGCATTTTTTCACACAACCATAAAAAAGAGGTGTAGACAACTACAGATCTCCGCTTGAACTCAGATCTATGCACATTATTATAGCAGTTTTTGAGGGAAAAGCAATCAAGGACATAGAGATAAATGTAAAATGGTACAAAATATAACACTTTTTATGGAAGGTCAGACTTCACAGTGTCAGACTATCAATATTTCTGCTGAGATAATTCACTTCTTAATCAAGATAAATGAACTAAATGCTATCTGGCTAAATTTAAGTAAATAATTTCAGTCGGTACCTCAGGAGAATTTATCCTTTAAGGTGAAGAATGCAGGAATTAATGCAAAAGAGGTGAGAAGGTGCATGGGGCATCCTTGGCACGGTGCTGGAAGCCAGGGGCTGCGGCGGTGCGCTCTGTGAGAAGAGCGTGGAGCCACCCCTTGTCAGACAGCCGTGCTGTTCCACTCCGCTCCAGCAGGTTCACCTGGCTCCAACAGACCCACCGTGGGGCACAGCTGGGCCCACAGCCAGGCTGATGGTACCTGTTGGAAAACTTGTTTACAAAGGAATAGAAACACTGCACGGCAGCTGTGAGAGAGAGGGACGAGTGAAGGAAAGTAAGGCAAGGGAAACAGCTTTGCAGACACTTGGGTCAGTGCCGAGGGAAGGGAGGAGGTGCTCCAGGGACCAGGTCAGAGTTTTCTCTGTAGCCTATGGTGCAGACCACGTTGAGGCAGGCTGTGCCCATGCAGCCCATGGAGGTTCACAGTGGAGCAGATACCCACCTGATACCCACGGAGGACCCAAGCCACAGAAGGTGGATATGCCCTGAAGGGAGCTGTGACCCATGGAATGCCTGTGCTGGAGCAGGTTTTCTGGTAGGAAGCGTACCCTGTGGAAGGACCCACGATGGAGGAGGGGAAAACTTTAAGAATGAAGGTGTAGCAGGGAGGAGCTGTTAAGGATTCAGTTCCTCGTTCCTCTGTGCTGCTCATCAGGGGAGATAGAGCAGGGGAGAATGAAGAAATTAAGCTGAGCCTGAGAAGAAGGGGGAGAGGCGTGGGGAAGGTGTTCTAGTTTTTTAATGTTTTCCTCACCATGCTTCTCTATTTTTAGTTGGCAGTAAATTAAATTAATTTCTCCAAGTCAGTTCTGTTTTGCCTGGGAAATGCAATATGTCTTTATATCAACCCACAAGCTTTTCCATCTTATTTTTTTCACCCTTCTTATTGAGGATGTGGAATGGGAGAGTGGCTGGTAGGAGTCTGGCATCCAGACAAGGTCAACCCACCGTAGGTAGTTAATAAACTGGCTAAGTGCAATGAGTACTATTGAAAGGGCAGTTATTGCACTAAGGGAGTGGGGGGGGGGGGGGAATGGTCAGCTAGCTCTCTCATTTTCACAACTTCTTTGTGGTGTGCACCTATGACATTTATAGATGACAAAGTCAGAAGATGCAGCCTGTGTTGAAGATATGGCTCAGACCTGATCACCCTGAATCCCAGGGTAATAGAATGGGAATGGCACACTGGCACACAGTTTAACAATTGCATTCTTAGGGTCCAGTGACAAGACATGCATCTTTTGGTTCTGTCACCTTATTTTCTGCTTTTTCTTGCTCCTCTGTCTACATGCCTCTTTTCTGTGATTAATTTCCTTGCCCCTTATTCTACTGAGCAGAAAGATTCATGCTAGCAGAAAACACTTTGTTGGAAGACCAAGGTTTTATCATTGAAGAGAAAATCCAGGCTTCTATCAGAGTTGTCCTAGTATCAGTTGCTATGGTGACATGCAGGTTGCAACAGTGTCTCTGATTCTCCCTCGTGATTTCTAGCTCCATAATAAAGGAGCTAGCTTGTTATGTCTGTGAATAGTTTCTGATGAGCTTTCTTTAGGAAAACACTGTGAGGCCTGAAGCATTTCCTTTTCTCCTACCCATTTGTATGGATAGGTTATGACAGTCCCTATGTTCAAGCTAAAAATCAAGGCATAAGGCAGATGCACTTATTAATTCCTCTCAGATGATTGCTATTGGTAGATTTTGCTGCAGTATAATGGAGGAAAAGGGAAAGCCAGAGTAAAGTGAGCAGTCTTCAAACTAAGCTTTATTTTAATTCCCAGTTTACCCTATGCTGTTTGCTTTATACTGGCCTTCTACCTTGCAAGCGGCTGTGGTTTCTACGCTTTGCAGCCTGCCACTGCATATATGAAAAAACATCTCAGCTTTCTAGTGTACAAGATAACATAGTAAGAGACCAGATGACTATGTAGAACTTCAAAGTAGTTAGTCTGTCTTTTCTTATTAAGACTACAACAAAGCAACAAAAAGAATAGCTATTTCTGCCCTTTCCCATTAATACCCCATCGTCTTCCCACTCGCTTTTAAGTTAAGCAACAGACAAATTGCAATGTTGGGTTGCAACAACTCATTGTTCAGAGGTGACAGCCTAGCACACTATACTACAGTAAGGTAGTTTAATCTGTGTGTAAACAGTAGTTCTTCCACCCATGCGAATAGCTTGAAGGCCTGAGTTATTCTTGGAGTAAAAATAAATAGCAGACTTACTTTTTTAATAACATATTTATCTTGCCTAAAAGTCACACGAGTAAAAGCAAGTTGTTATTGTTGTGTTGAAGCAATGTTTCCAGCCTCATCTAAAACGTGTAAAATGTTTATTACTTCCTGGAACAGCAGTTCTCTGGAAAGACCGCCAAGTAGACCACCATATGTCAAGTATCTTCCCTAGCTAGCCTTTATTTAAATACTTAAGGAGACACATACTCTGAACCAGAATGTGAGAAAGATACGGACTCAACTTATATCATTCAATATCAATTATGAGAAAAGAAAATTAGAGAGCTCTTAGGGCTTGAAAGGAAGGAGAAGTTGAATTTGTTAATTTATTTCTGAGACAGGAGCATGTCTGAGAAATTGAGGGACAAGCTGACAAATAATGAAATAGAGATCATCAGGGAGCTCAGTGGTATCTGCAGAAGCCATATGTCAGCACTGCACAGCTTTAAAAGAGCTGAGCCAACTGAGATTTCTTATGCCATGGCTACACCTTCCACATTTTTTTACAGAGGTAAATACCAAGAAATGGAGGTCAGCAGAGCTAATAATTTGAGCTATATTACTACACAAGTTTATGTATCATATGAACTGCAAGGTTTAAAGTTTAGGAGTGTGCACACCCTTGCCTTCCTTTCCCCTGTGATGTTGCTTAGGCAGGAAGCATCCTTCCAGTTTTCCCCAGTAAAAAGAATAATCTAAGTCAGCATAACCACACTCATTCCCTACACTGTTATACTAGTTATACTGTCAGAGACCTGGATTAATAACTTCTAGAATCATTTTGATTTCTATCCCTATCATCAAATAAATCTCAGTTCCCCCTGTTAAGTGTGCAGCCCACAAGTTTTCTCATTTTTATTCTTTCAATTCTCTTCCCCGTCCCACTGCAGAGAGGGAGTAAGCGAGTGGATGTGTGGTGCTTAGTTAGTAGCTGGGCTTAAAACATGACACCCTTTTAAGAAGGAACCACGAATAGCTACTCTGCATTTAAAACTGTCACCCACAGCAGTCTTTGGAGGCTACGGTATGACACAGCATCAAGCCTTCCTAAATTCAAGATGCAGGGCATCTCTGTGTGTAAGACCCCTTACAAGAGAAGAAAGAGTTACATGAGGTTACTTGTTCCTGGTGCTTACACGTTCTTCAAATAAAGCTAGTCATATATTTTGTCTGAAAACTCTATAATTTATGATCCTTCTTTTCCTCTTCTTAAAATAGGTAGGAATATTTGCCATTTTCTGGTTTTATTGTCCTCAGTCTTATAGGTCTCCCATGTGTTCAGAAAGACAGCAGTTTTTAAGATAAAGTAGATATTTCCAAATCAACCAGACCTAATGAACTCCATCTTCAAGTTTTAAGAACCAGCTGATGAAATAGGAGCACTCTCTAAACTGTATTTCCCCTCTCAAAACTAAAATCTTATTTGTACTTTGCTAGTATGAGTTATGATATACTGACTACCTGACCTTTTCAGTGAAGATGGACACAAATGAAAAATAACATTATGCACTTCAGCTTTCACTTAATCAGTTGCTGATAGTCTTTTTGTCCCTCTGATTAGCACACTGGTACTGCCCTTAGTTTTCTTCGTGTTATTAATATATGTATAGAAAAAATTATTGGATTCTTGTGCCTCTTTGTGTAATTACATAATAATGTATCTCATTATGTAGTGAGATACAAGATTTCTTGCATGTCATTAGGTATTATGGCGTTTCTTATTTTGTCTGGTATTCTGATGTCATTTTTCCATATGTATCTAGTAACACAACCTGTTTTCCTCTTTCTCTCTGCAGTTTTTTTGCATATGTTTAATGTAAATGAGTCTGTGCAAGGTTAGAGTCCAAGAGTTAGTCATATCAACTTCTTATCATGTTGACTTATCTTTCACCAGCTTTGGTATTGCTCATACTTCTACCTTCCTTTATAGGATAGTGCCTTTTCTTTTGTCACTCAGGATAGTTCTCCTGTATCTTTTGTACAGATTCTCTGACTGTCGAAATTTTCCTTTCAAAACTTCATAATCCTACTGGAAAATTTTGATTTTTTTTTTTTCATCATTCACCCTTAAAGAATTACTTTGCCTCTTAATAGCCTCAGTATCAACCTGAGATTTCTCCAGCTTAATTATTAAATTTTCAGCAGGACAGTCTAAATACGTTTTGGACATTGAAGGTGCTGCTTTACTTCCTTTGCAGTTACAGACTAGGAGGAAGTCCCACTAACCTCTAAGCTCTGAATTATTTTGTCCGTTTCAAAATGTCTCTGTCTACCATAGTAGTCCCAAGTAGATTTATTCTCTTTATTACCTCAATAAAACCATTGTTTGGCTGTGTCTATTTCCAGTGGCCTCACAGTTGGGACATAGGCACAAATGTCTTTGATAACTGATCTGCTGCTCTTTGCTTTCTCCTTCCTTTTGCCCTGTTGTCAAAAACTCTCTCTTGTTGATTTTTGGTCCTTGTTTTGGTCCATGATGAGTTGTTTTGCCCCTCTTGTGCTCTTTTGTTACTGTCCTCCATTGATCAGGTTTCAAGCTGTCCTCAAAGGATTACAAAACCAGTGCACAAACCACGTTTTCCTCTTTATGAAGTGCCAGGAACTGTTAAGAAAATACTACGCATTAGAAGAAGCCATTCCTTTCCAAGCCATGTGTTTTTTTTTTCCAGGGTGCATCTGTCACTGCCTAAATCTTGACCATGAACTGAAAAAAAAAAAAAAAAAAAGCTGAAAAAGAAAAAAAAAAAAGCTGAGAACTTTATGCAAATCCCTGATGATTTCTGTGGCTGGTTAATTTCTTTATTCATGCATATCTAAGTGTGACCCAGATTGTCCTTTGCCTATGTAATTCCTCCTTCAGCTCTCCCAAAAGCGTCCTGAGTAATTCTATTGATGAGCAGACTTCTAAAATCCAACTTAATTTCAAATAAGAATGAAACAATTCAGGGTGAAGGAAAAGGAGTAAAAGTCCTTTTAATGCTGAGGTATTTATTTTTGCTGTTTTATCTGCTGTTACTTTTTACTTTTACTGTGGGTGTAAAATAAAAATGCAAAAGATCAAGATATAAAGGACATATTTTGATTTGAAATTTTTTCTGTTTTTAAACATTGCTAGTTTTTGTTTTTATTTTGTTCTGCAAGTAGGTATGACTTCTGCAAGATGTTCTGATTTCAATAGAAGAGGATTTTTTTAGCTAACATTCTGACAAAGTTTTTTTTGACTATACATATTTCCCCTAAACCTGCTACTGAAATAAAATAATAGCTCTGGGGAGTATTGCTTAATTGTGTCCCTATTATTTTCTTGTTTTCACTTCTTTTTCTAATTCCAGATCAGTCTCATGTTTATCTGAATGCTCTTGAAAAGAGCTTGAAAATGAAAAATATGTAATTGTTCTATCAATTAATTTTCTTTTCTCCACTTGAGCAATTGCGCAGCCTCTATCTAGAGCACTGATATGACAGGATCTTTCTAGTTCTACAGTCATTAGAAAGGGAATTTAACTATAATCCCTGTCAACTTCAGCCTACTACCAAGTAGAAATGTGGTCTTGGGTAAAACATGCCTTGGAACAAATCAGATGTGACAAGCAGGGAGGATCAGTAGATTACAGTTTTGAAATTGTAAGAAGAATGGTTATACTATAACCCATGCTTGTTAGATTTTGCCAGGACAATAGATGAGTCAAGTGTCATTTCCTGTTCTCTTCACTGTCATTGTCCAGTATAGGAAGCATCAAAAATATAATTTCTAACAGTATCATGTCAAGCAAAACAAAATATATTAATAGGAACTACCTTGGCCTTTTCACTTCTCTGCAGTTTGATTGGCTGGTCATTATACTCCAGCCTAATATTTCAATGAAGCTGTAAACAGGTAAACTAGTGCCAGCTAACCACAATATTGAACAGGGCAATGCATCATGACACACATCCTATTCATCTATTTTTCTCTTGCAGTATAAATGCTGGAACAGAACTGTGAAAACCAAATATTTTTCCTATTTTTGTCCTTAACTGGATCATAGGTAAAATTGTGTTTTAGCTTTCCTTCAGGTTTAGAACAGTGGATCTGTTATTTATTTTCATCAAGGAAACTGAACCAATGCAGAAAAAATAAGCATTACTTCTATTGCCCTCTGTGATTAGAAAATAAACACACTAGTATTTAATATTTCTATCTTCATATAGTACATATAAATTTTACATATAAATAATAAATTTATTCCTGTGCTACTCAAAACCAATTGATTCTTCTTTAATCTATGCTACATTATACTGTGATTTAATATACTTTTGTTAGTTAATCTGATTTTCCATTACCTTATCACTCCCAGAGGTCTGGTAGGGACTCCCTGAAAGTCAAAGAAGATGATAGTCTCTTGACCTTGAATTTCCATCATTTTAAGCATGCACATAACTTCAGTCATATGGCTGGCAGTTATTGTTGCCAAAGAATGTTACAGGCAGATTCATGGGTTGTATTTCATATGTAACAGAATGCAAGGCACAATGAAAAGGTACAATGCTGTGCTTTATTCAGAGATATAGGACTGTTATTCTTCGGTCATTAATGTATATTTTTATATACTTCATTCCTTGGAAGTACAAATCTTACCCAGGTGGGATGATAGCACATGATGAATATTTTTCCCTTGATTGGATAGGCCATACAACTGAATATTTATGTTTTATTCATATTGGAGAAGAACAAACAATACTTGATGCCACATAAAGTCTTCTGGGAAAAAGTTACCACTTTTTTTGATAAGTTTGCTTTGGAGAGTGGATTTGTACTGTTTCATTGCTGTGTGTCGTATGACAACACTGGGCTTTTGTCCCTACCAGCTAGAGATTCTGAAACTCATGAGACAATCAGAGAAATTGCTTCCACATTAGACGATGAACATTCCCCAAACTTAATCAAATCCAATTTCAAACGAAGCTTTTCCAGGTTGAAAGAACACATTAATTTTTCTTGTTCACATGTACGTGACATAATAGGATGTGTTACTCTTAAACATACCTGGTTAAAAACACCTAAATAACCATATATTTCTTAAAAGACAGGGTCTTACTTCTCATCTGTTAAAAATAATTGACTGAAACAGAAACAGGAACAAGTAGAGGTACAACTGGTTGGAAAGTAGCAGTCACTTTCCATTGAGAATTTAGTGTTCAAAACCTATTTCATGTGATACATTTTAATTAGTTGACTGTTACTACAGAAAGCAGTGCCTGCAGTTTCTGCATGTCTTGAAATTCAATTTAATATGCTGCAAAATTGTAGCATTCCTATATAAAAATGAACTATATGATATATCCAGCATCTTAGGTAAAATGAAGGACAAAACCAGCCAATTTCAAGTATTTATAATTGTACAGTTTGGGGCATTGATTGCAAAAGGAACTACGTCAAGGCAAAAAAATGATTACTAGGTTAGAGAGGCTTGACAGTTATTTTAAGCTCTGAGCTTCGAAAATGTACACAGATGAAAGTTGGCATGGTTCTAGGATATGAAAACAATGACTTTTAATAAAGATTAAGGGTTTGGAATTGAAAATAAATGTTTAAGCAGCATGGTTAAATTCACTCTTTTATATATATATATATATATATATTTTTTTTTTTTTACTATGCTACTTCTTTGACAGTCATTTATCTGATTTTTGGACTTCTGTCCCTCTAGTCTTTCAACAGCAGTTTGTATTTCCAACTAGTAGTACTGCAAAATAAAGAGAGCATTCTGGACACTGAAAGCAGGAAATGAGAAGCAGAGTTTGGAATAAGTACTGAATAAATCCATTATTACAAGTTGGAAGAAAGATTAGCCCAGGCTCTGTAATAAAATTCTGTCCTTAGTTATTTACAAAAACTTGTCCATGCCAAATTGAAATGAACTGTCATGAAATTTTGAGAGACAGCTCAATTTTTATCTTTTTTCTAGACAACTTCAGCAAGAAATATAAAATTTTATTTATGCAAGCAAGTAATATATTTGACTTATGTTAAAAATCATGGTGGCCCTTCTCTCAATCACTCTAGTACTTTGGAGGATGGATGTGGAACTTGGCAGTGTGTTGGCTTTAGAGGAAGGAGTTATGCTTTTAGTCATCTTTGGAAAGAGGAACACATATCTGGGCAACTGGATAAGTTATTTAAAAACAGCTACTCACATCTTTTAATATTTTGTAGCTAAATTTGTCAATTTCACTCTTAATAACTATGCTGGTTTTTTGCTTTTTTACAGTCACTAAGGTCTTGTTCACAACAGAACTGGACAACTGAACATGCAAATCCAAATGAGACTTTCTTTTTATGACTGTTTCACAAAACCCAGTTTAACTGGCCTTCAGGACTACACATGAAATCTCCCCTTTCCCTTTCTAATACAGAATATCTGGTTTTGGAAAGGCATCTGGCAAGACTGAGATGGAAAGAAAGGTACACCAATTGTGATGATTAGCTACATGACAGATTAGCAAGGAAAGAAAAAGACTGGGGGTAGATCCAGTGGCCCCAAACCAAGATGGTCCAACCTGGGACTAGAGGGACGGGAAAATGTAAGGGAGGAAAGGCTTGTGACTACAGAAGTGTTTAAGCTTCCAGAACCAGGAGCTCTGAGGCAAAAAGCTGAAGCTAGTTTCTGAGGGAAGAAATTGGGCTGGACACACATATGTGTTGAAAAGCTGGATTGAGACCAAGTATCTAGCACTTGTCTGACTTGTTTCACTTGTTGCTGAGACTAGCAGCTATGGTCGGTGGCTAGCAGATAGACTGGAATGATGTTAGGTGGGTAGAGACTAAATGGATTCTGACAGAGAGAATTCCAGCTTTCCACAGGAAATGAAAGAAAGGTAGAATAAAGGGCAAGCTGTAAGAAGTTTGGAAGAACAAGGAGATTAAGGAAACAGAGCAGGTATAGATGAGGCTTAACAAGGATACAGGAATGAAAATGGGGAAAAAAAAAAAAGAGCCTATGGAGGAAGAGAAGGCTGGGCTTTTTGCAGCAGATAAGATGGATATGGCTGCTGTGAAGATCTAGCCTGAAGAACAGAGTCTGAGAGAGAGAAGATAAAGGCTGCAGGATGGGGAGAAAGAAATTTGTAAGGGACAAAGGTAACTGGAACAAAGGAATAAAAAAGAACAGAAGTGTGTGTTTATGATAACACGTTATATCAGACACAGGAATTGAAGTGGACATTTTTGAATTTCATTATGATTCTATTATCAGCAAGTACAGAAAACACATTGGCAGAGTCATAACTGGCTGCTGTCATCTGCTGCTTTATCTCTGCAAAGCTGCGCTCCAGTGTGATGGATCGAGGGACATTGATAATCAGTGCAGGTGACCATATATTAAAGAAAAAGGTATATACAGTAGGGCAACATTGCTGACCTTACATTTAAGACCACTATAATAATCACAATGAAAGGAAAGACCCCACAGAAATCACAGTTTTGAATAAGATGCAGTAAATAGGGTAGACTTTAATGAAGCAAAATAATGAATGTTCATTTCAGGAGCATTCTGTGCACTTACTAGGCAGAAAATCCAGTTGAAATAATAGCAGGAAATGAAATACTGTGTGAGAACATGCATGTTGTAGAGATAGATTAAGCTTCTTAAAACTACCTCTAATTCCAGCACTCACTAAGTTTAAATAGTTTTCCACCTTAATGAAGCAATTTTAATATAGCTCTCTGAGGAAAATATTTTTAAAACAGCCTTTTCTGCATGTTCTTGATTTCTCAGTTCCTCATCTCCAGCTGTTACTGGGAAGCATCAGTAAGACAGTCATATTTTTCAGAGGCTCAGAGCACTCTCAACTCCAAGAAAAGTCAATGAGAAATGCAGCTGCTTTAGTTCCCTGAAAATGTGTTCTATTAGTGCCTGAGTTCTATTAGTGCTTTACCCTGTGCAAAATTCTAAAAACCCTCACCCCTGCTGAGGTTAGTGGGAGTTATGAGCACTCAGCATCTGCTGGATGCAAGAAGTTCTGATTAGAGCAAGCTAAAAAAGAAAATGTTGAATGTGACGAGTTTTGACTAACAACAGTTTTAGTGAGAGAAAAAACAAAAATCTCCGTTTTTGCTGTTTATGAAAGCACTTAAATAATCATGACCTATACCATCCCCATTTCTGATATACAGAAGCATCTGGAAGAAACCAGAAAAATTGGATATTCTAGACAGTTCTCATCTTGATGATACCAAGCACTGTAACATGTTCACTGATCCAACATAGACTTTTCTCCCACCGAGAGAATGCAGCACCATGCTGCTGCATCCCTTTTTCAGCTGGATCATGCATAGTCATCTCCCTTGCCATATTCAAAAAAATAAGTGAAAAAGTAATTATGAATAGTATATAGAATAATATTAGTCACAACTCTCTTCCAGGGCTTTAAAATATCTGCAGGGTGCAAAGAATAATCCTGAAACACAGGCAGCTCAGAAAAGTAGAATAAAATCCTAAAATTTTATTTTTTGACTTTGATCACTTGACCCTGCTTTATAGCTAAACTGCAGAGTTGCTCAGATTAAAGAACAGTGAAGGGCACAAATGCCTAGTTAAGCAGACAGAGAGAGAGGCTCTTACCAGTTTAAAAGGTTGCACTGTTTTTCACAAACTTCTATATATTGATACCCCCAGCACATGTATATGTAAGATTCATTCGCTTGTCCTCCTTGCCATTAGGTCATGCAGCTGACTGTCATTTAAATATCTTATTTCCCAAATACAAGGTAACACAACTATAAGCAGGAGTGTTTGCAAAAATTACTATCAAACCTAGAATTATGTGTCTTGGTTTTGGGTTTTTGTTGGGTTTTTGTTTGTTTGTTTGTTTATAGTAGCCATGCACACAAAAAAAAACGCAGGCACATCCATTACAGTGACGCCAGAATGAATATTAAAGTATATATCGCCCTCTGGAGGCTTCAGTGACTAAAAGAAAAATCTTAGCCCCTAATTCTTCCTTTGAAAACAGAAACCTATAGGACAAATTAGTTAAGAGTGCAATATATGAAATACTGCATTCATCAGTTCATTCAAAAAGAGACTGAGAAAAGTAAATTAATGTTTTCATTGTCTTCAATCAGAATGAAAAAGTGGCTATAAGTAATTTTTGTGCGTGGGCTAGTAATTTTTGTGCATATTTAGAAGGTGGATATATGATGGATTTCTCCTCTCTGTTTATGGCAAGGAGGAGATTATCATTGACTTATGTTATTGCATAGAGACATGTGAGTATTTTGTTCTGTTAACATTTGCATACCCTTTTTTAAAGCAGCAGAAATACCATGCTTAGCACTTGCAAAAAAAAAAATCCATCAAAAGCTGCATAAAAATGAGATCAAGAAGCATCTGCTGCTATGAGTGGGAAGAAAGAAGAAATCAGACACCTTGTAGCTTAACACTATACATAAAAAGGTAAAATATAAATGAATAGGCAGGCAGGATGCAACACATTCCCATTGTTTCACAGCTTGTCAGCAGCTGACTTTTTTGAGAGTATCAACACGTTTTTGTCTAAAACTAATAAAGATTGAAAAAAAAAAAATCATTTGATATTACTATCCGAAATGCTGGCACCATTGCATTTCAAACTTTGTTCCTTCCACATCACACTCTCAAAGGAAATAACTGACTTTTGTTTCAGAACCTGGAAGAATACAACATTGAGTTGTCTTTGTCCATAGTACTTATATTGTCTGCCTCGCAACAGAATTTGATCAACTCACAATCTTTAAAATATGGCTTTTAAGTCTCCCAGCTGAACAATGATGTATTACATTACCCTCAGATCACAACTACTTAAGAAAATATTTCAGGTCAGGCTTTTCAAAGGCACCCAGGAGTGTTAATACAGTGCCTTTCAAAAGCATGTATCTCAGCTATTGGGCTTCCCCAAGCCAAGATACACTAGATTACCCTTCCTCCCTTAAACATAACCTGGTATGTGCAACTATAGTAAACTTTTTTCTTCCTACGCCATCACAGACACTTTATGCTTCAGTGTCGAGAAATATGTTACTTTATTATACTTCCTTGGCTTTCCCCTCAGTATCTTAATGGGTCACTCTTTTATTTCCTCAATCTGACTAATTTACTGAGCTGGCACAGATTCAGACCACAACTAACAAAAATAAAATATCTGCAAAAATGAATTGTCTAAATTTTATTCCAATTTTCTCTAAAAACCTATAGTTAAGTTTCTCTTTCATCCTGTGGTAATACAAAGGAAAGATATGCCCGTTAGAAATAATAACCTTTTTCTGATTACTTCCAAAACTAAGCCAATTTAAATGCCACATTTCTGACAACTGTCCTAATTTCAGGCAAGAATACAGAGAAAAACATACAACTTCTGCTACATTTCCTCCTATTTACGGTTTGGTTTTCCAGCGCAAGACTGGCCAGTCATTAATGACAGGATGTTTGAAGCAAAATATATCTCAATACCTCATAATGCCATTATTTCAACAGAATGTAAACCCAGGTGGAATTAGAAAAAAAAAATTATGTAGAATTTCCTCTGCTTGAATAAAGGGAATTTGTTTTTCTTCTCTCCTTTATTTCTTTTTATCTTCCATGGATTTCTTATTGTTCTGTTTTTTGTTCTATATCTTTTTTAAGCATACCTGGAAAATGTAGTTCCATATGTCATTGTACGTTCTTAGACTAGAAGCATAACTTGAGATTCAAAATATATGCCAGTGTTTTGGCATCCAAGTTCCATGTCCTGGCTCTGGACTACAGATCACATCAGATCATGACTACAGTGCAATCAAAAGAAATATGAAAAAGACAGTTTTATACTAAATATTCAATCATTTCATGACAGCAAATCTGGAGGTGCAAATCTTGCAGGTAGAGAGAAGCATAATTGCAAGTCTGCATTAAATATCTTCTTCTCAGAAATACCAAAAACAAAAAAATAGCTGTTCTCCAAATCTATCGTATTGTTGCACCCCTCTCTCCTCCCAAACACTTTTTAAAAAGTAGTTATTAGTTATATAAACATATTGGAGACAAGCACAGTGATGTTTGCTGTCATTTTAATAGTGGATCTCTTCCTCAAAGATTTCCAGTTCTATTTGGTCCGTATTTCGGTACCCGACTATATACATGTAATTTAATCCTTGCAGTCTCCTCGCCAGCATTTTCATTGATACGGATGCTTGCTCATGGAGCCATTCAGCATCCTCTGCCAAGCTATCTTTGAAAGCCAAAATCTAAAAAAGCAAATTCAGCTAAGTGAAAAATAGCTTTGCTGTGCAAACAGGAGCTGCATATTTTTGCAACAAACATTAAAGGCTCAAGGTATTATTCACATTGATGCATACACTTTTTTTCTTTTTTTTTTTTCTGATGCATTTCAAGGTACTGATGTAAAAGGCTGCTGGGATACCCATATGCACTTTATGCACTTTGATTTAATGAAAAGACTGGATCCTTATTTTACAGGATGACACCATAAACTCTGAGCCCAAAAGTCTGAAGCAACCCTGATCAAAATCAAGAATTAGCTTACCCAAAATTATCAATATGAATAAATATAAATTTATTTAAGTGTCTATATTGGGTTTCAAGTTACTAACTGTGGTCATGGTCAGGAGAAAATAATAGATTCTAGAGCATTAAAACATTACGTGAATACACAAAAGCTCTTTGATGTATATGCCAAATAATCAAATATCCCTGCCAAATATATTTCCACTTGTTTGAGATACTTATGAAGGGAAACTTTTGGGACAAGTGATCATCCTCCTATAGCATGCAACCACCTTTTGATACAAGCAGTCTATCTGGCTCAAAATAATATTTGTTTCTTCATAATTCCAGACTGGCCAGGAAGCAATAGCTGCATTAGCATGAAATTGGATTTGGGAGATGGAAGAGAGATGGAAAAGGGAGATTGCTCTCTTTTCCATTCAGCCACTGGACCTAAACTATTGGCTACTTGTACAACTCTGCTTTACTGAATATGGCCTCTGTCTGACCAGATGTCAAGCACTCTTTCTGACATAGATTTCTGCAGCAGCAGCTGAGGCTGGTACTCTCTCGCTTGACTTAGAACAATGCCAAAAGAGTGAAATGAAAATGCATCAGATAAGAGCACTTAAACAGAGACCAGACACATTTTGAGCTTCCCTCTGTCTAGTTAGTTTTACAAAGATGTAACAAAAAGAAGTCTTTTCATAGGCAAAGAACAAGAACTGGGAAGGTCATTATGCCTCCTCCTGCTAGAAAGGAGATCCTTTCTCCATCAACAACTTTGCCTAACTCCTAATAAACAGCCAGTTACCAATCACAGGCTAGCATTTGGTCAAGAATTTTTGAACATACAGCCTTTAAAGTCTTTGCTTATGAAATGTGCTCAACCAACACAATTTTTTGTTTGGAGATTTATAAAATGTATGTTTCAGCTCATCACAGAAAAGTCCAGTATCAGCAGTATAAGCAACTCAAGAGAAAATTACATCATTGTTTGATTCAAAGTTTTGAAAAAATTATAATGACCTTACAAAGACTATAATTTGTTTTACTGCAGTTCTCAAAGCTAACAAAAGGGAGAAAATCAAATGGCTGTGTATGTATATGTATCACAGTTTTATGCTCCAGAAACTACTCTGAAGGAAAGATGTAGAGAAAAGTGGAAGGGGATAATTATACCAAGAAGTCTCTTACTGGTAGAAATATCCAGGAATACTTTCTAATTAAGTAATTGTTATTAGACTCTCACCCAGCCACTAGCACTAATTCTGACTACACAGTAGCCGTAACATAAGTGACAGTAGATCAGTAATTACAAAAATATGGTGCAGAATAATTTGTCTCTGCTTTGCCTGTAAAAATAACAGACATGCTTCTGGTTTACTGCATTGTTATCTCTTTCTGTGGTTTCCAGTTGTTTTAAGTGAAGCCACAAATGTCCAAGCTCCTTTTCTCACATAAGAAAGGATTTCAAAGCAGATCCTGTTAGAAACAAAATCTTTGGTGTTATTGCTTAAATGGCAATAGAATGTTACTCAAAAACCCAAATATTGAGTCTATAACATCAAAATAAATTACTAAATAATTTAATTTCTGCTCCAACATTTCAGATGTCAGTGCACAACACTCTTCCTCTACTGTCTGGCATTGTTTTAAACTTTAATTCTGCACCAACTTTCATGAAACCATCTTCAGTACCCTGAGCTTTCAGAGAGAATTCAGGGTACAAAGATGTTAGAAACCTAGTGTGCCTGTACTTATGAAAGTCCAAATCGGTTATTATTATTCCACTACAGGAAAAAATATTTTTCTTCATCAGCTGTGATATATATTGTAAGTTTGATATATCTGTAATAATATATATGTAGTAAGCCACCTGATGCTCTTTTCTTTCACAGCTCTGTAGGAAAAAGGATAGTGTCTCTGAGCACACAAAGATATAGAAGGATGTTGACAGCAGACTCATAGGAGACTTGAGCTTCTACTAATTTGGACAGTTCCAAATTTATCAATCAATCAGAATGCCTTTTAACTTTTCAAAGAAAATTAAAAGTATAAAAATATAGGCACATATTAGGAATAAATATAATTTGAGAATGGTATGTTCTTTATTGCATTACTTTTATAGCTTTTATATACTTTTATATAGTATGTTCTTTATTACTTTACTTTTTTTTAAAGAGTAACATGCAGGAATGTTGTATTCACCTCTGTACAAGCTGTGCAAGAGTGAACATCTCCCTTAAATTTTACCTTTGGAATCATGCTCTGGGAAGCTGCAACAATATCTGCCAGGTCACTTTTAGTTCAAGTCTGAAAAACAGCGGCCCTATCTAAAAGCAGTCACCAAAAGAGGAAACAGGTGGAAGACTAGAAGTAAAATTTCTGATTAGGAACAGTAAGATAAAAATTAATAAAGATTATTTCCCATATAGAAAGAGAAACAGACAATAAATTCATGGAGGATTAATGCAACAAAATCTGACAACTCTGCAAGGAGAAATATAAGCTCTCCTCCATTCAAAACATGTCTGCACTAAATTGCTTTAACTGCAATAAGAGCCTTTAGTAAACTAAGCAGCATAGTCATGGTACTGAGATGATGAAAGGTATTAACTTAACAACCCTGACTTAACAAAATATTTCTATATCTGCTGTGCACTGAACAAATAAGTAATCTCATGGACTCTACTGAGCTATTAACACTTTATTGGAGCAGATATAAGGAATTCAAAACTTTATTGTTTTTTTTTTTTAAGAAAGTGTACAACATTCCAATATCAGACAATACCCTGGAGGCTAAGGAACCCAAGCTGGAAACGACCAATCTAAATGCAGATATATCAAGATATATTTTTGAACTTTAGAATACATCTATCAAATATAATGCTGAATTTTGAGATGTTCTTTCTGTTTCATTAAATTGAAGGATAGTATGGTTTTGAAGTTAAGAACTTGTTTTGTTGCGCATGAGCTTTCTACGGTCAAAATCGCTTTACACAAAAGGCGTTCTAAAGTTTGCTTGAAAGCATGAACTTTTCCAGCCTTCTTATGCTTGCTTGACTGACAGAATGATATTATTCTGAAGGTTGCACAATGACTCTTTGATCTTAAAGCTTGTAAAGGCCGCTTCACATATGTGTGTTCTAATATTCACAGATAATCTGACTTGAACTTCAAGGCTATAAGACCTTGGATCAGTGATTTGCAATTCAAGTACCTCAGAAACAAAAAATCAGCTTAGGCTTGTTAAGTGCTGTTGTAAAGCTATTACAGGCAAGATTTTTTAAGCATCTTCAAAAGCTCTCTCCAGAAACCTTGCCTATAAAACACGTATAGAATGTCACCAGTATCACTGTGGGCTCCCTTGGGTCTCCTTTTCCCCCTCCCACTCCATGAGAAAACCACTCAAGATTTTAAGTCAGATGTAATCAAAATATATTTTAAAAAAAAACAAAAAAACATTCAAGCAAGTAACCTAAGAAAATAGGACACAAGAATTTACCTTTCTAACTTCATACTTTAGCTCTGCCCATTTATTGCTATATATTGTTTTTACTACTGTTTACTGGGAACCCTCAGGCAAGGATTGTCATTATTCAGTGCACTGTGCAGAAAAATAAAAGGGAAAATCTGTTAAAAACTTAAACTGAAAAGACAAGATACTAATACTAAATTCTGAATGTAATGCAACAGTAAAGAACAAATCATAAAGAGACAGCCTCAAAGGACCTGGCATTTGTGTAAATCTGTCTGGCTCTGTAGTCCAGCCTGATTGACAAGAGGTCCTCCAAGGCTTGACCAGTCCAGCCTGGCACCATAAATGTCCTCAGTGGAAAGTGACTGCAGTGTGGAGACAGGGCTGCACCAAGTCACAGAACAGTGCATCACTCTGAAGAAAACAGGAATGGCTGAGTCTACAATTTGTGCTTTGACCAAATCAAGTTATGCCAAATTTCACTCAGACTGAAATACTATTCTTTTTCTTCTCTGCTTTTGCATCTCTCAGCTCTGTCTCCTTTTGCCTTCTTCACATTTTATATTGTTATCCTTTCTCAGTCGGTGCATGAAATAATGATGACACTATATCAGTTTGCATTTAATCACTGACCCATCTTTATTTTAAAATTCAGAGTTTGCATTAGCAGTTTTCTTAATTACTGTCACAAGTACGAGGTTAAATATACAGATTTCTTGCCATTCAAATTTGTGTTTCCTAAAGAAAAACAACATGCATGGTTGAACATTATACTTCAAAGTACATAATGGGATACAGAAAACAGTACAGGTACATACACAAGGGAAATGATAAAATATGGCTTTTATGAGATGTATAACATTCAACACCTTTATTAAATCTCCTAGTAACAGTGCACTGGATGTATGTAAGGTTTTCGAAAGGATATTGTTAAGCAAATCAAAAGAATTTGTTAGGTTTTGTGGTTAGCTGTTTTAAGAAATAACAGGATTATGTGTTACAGAAGTCATTAACAATTTAAGACGCGTCTGTGATATCACATCATAACCAACTATTACAGACTCCAGTGTCACCAAGCCTGGGAGAATGAATGTTAGGAATGGAAGAGATATAATAATAATTTAGTAACTAAATCCTTCCTGTGTTTCAATAATAGAGATTTCATTGAAAATGAAAGCCTCCATAAAATGCACGAAGTAACAAAAAACAATACAATCAACATTAAAATAAAACTAGGGTTTGGATTAAAATCGGATTATAAGGAGACTTTACAGTAAGAGATGATTGTATTGCTTCCTGTTGCACAAAGTCAATCAGTAAGCAAGCTGCTTTAGGTTTCTAAAGGTACAAACCACATACATACATCTTTATCTAGTTTTCTTTGGTAGCTATATGTAGATTTAATTCTTTCTGAGGAACAAGGACATCTTGTGATCTGCATTTTTCCAAGCAGAAAATCATCCTGGGCCTCAAGCCCACCTTAGCACATTAATCCAGATGTTCAGCCCTAAAACTTGTCTTAGTGTCCCACACCTTGCTGCAGTAGAGCTGGTGAACCAGTTCGTTTGGCAGAGATCTAGGAAGGCTAGTCCCCAGCAAAGACTGTGAGGCTCACTACATCACCATACAGCTTAAAAGATCTATACAGTCACATTTGAAGTAATGAAAGAACTATGCTTTTTCTATAAATTTTCTCTAAGGAGACCACCCACAGCAAAGATTCTTAGCATAAAGTAATTTTTACAGAGCAATATGGTAGAAATCTATTAAATATAAAATCACATGATTTTACATGAAAATTTTGCAAGTGTATTATAATATGTAGGACTAGACCTTAATTTTCATTCTCTAACTTAAAGATACTATACTGTTACATCATTGTAGTTTTGTTGTTTTCATGTAATTTCATAAAAGTTTGGTTCGCATGTAATTTTTCTTATTTTCCTCCTTTTTAAAATCTTTAATGAATTTTATTACTTCACCATCTATCAATTCCAAGTGATAGTTGCTGTTATTTCTGTACTGAAGATTGCACCTTCTTTAGGGTATGGACTAGAGGCCAGACCCAAATATGATAAATCTTCACGTTTAACTTAACATACTATGGAAACACATTAAATAGATAAATAAGTAAAAGTGATGTTACAATTAACAAGCATAAGTCTACATAAGTCTATGGTATCAGTAGGAATGCCGTGTGCAATAGGATACAGAATTGTACCATAGATTCAGAATGTAAACCTTTACTTTAAATTTCACCTCATTCCATTAAGAAATTCATGGAGTCAAGTCAATTAATTTTACTTACTCTTTACGTCACAATAGGAAATGAACATTTTTCCCTTTTAATAGAGAGTTTGCTGATGGGCATGCCAGCTGTTCTCCAAGCCTCTGTCCTGCAAGGCATCTTAAAAAGACTTCACATCTTTTTCTCTGCAAAAGAAATTGAAAGCTTTATATGCAACTATTTGTGCAGTGGAGGTGAAATTAAAGCTCAAATGTAATCCAGTGGTTTATACCTATGGAGACTATAAAATGTTTCTTTATACTAAATCTTATTTTAAAAGTTTAATTTGTCTGTATGACAAAAAGATAGCCATAAAAAGGAAATTTAACTATTATACCATAAAATTATTTTTAAAGAAAATAACAAAGTAATAATTATGTCCATCAATACCTATATAATTTATATGCATTCCTATATGTATTTCATACAAAAGAACTTTGTAATGCACGTGTTAGAGCTGTTCTTTGTAGTTAAAGAGTGGGTTATATTAGACACATGCTAATTAATTATTTCATTTCTAGTCTATTTCCTAAGCAAACCTGCATATATATTGAATGCCAATACTTATGGGATAGTTTTCCTATATACTAATTAAGGTAAAAATCTTTCCTCAGAAGACCTTTATTAACATGGGTAGCTATGTTCCGATGCTGATGTTTGGAAACGTGAATCTGATCTGCTACTAGTGATTTTCCATGAATCTTTTACCGTATTTAGCTTAGCAAATCACATAATTCAAACTTGTCAAGAGCAAATTTTAGGTACCTCTTTAGTAAATTCAGGCAACTACCAGCTTCTATCCTATTACTCATAAGACAATATTTTACAAAACAGACAATGCAATCAGTGAATAGCAAGCAGAGCTACTCTGATTTCTCTGGTACAGTATTTTTTGTGATTCTTTTTTCATCCCTCTATAATTTTTATTCTTCAGGTAAGGTGTGAAAAAAATTAAACAGACCTAAGGACTTGAATTTTGCATGCAAGAAAAATTGAAATATGAGAGTAAAGAATTAAATGGCAAATGGATCAAAGTGCTTATTCATTTAGTATAGTTGGTGTTAGCTCATTTCTATTTCCTCATTAAAGTGTTTTCTTCTTTCTCTGTTAAATGACAGACTTTCATAAAAGTGCAGTGAAATAATATCATTGTAAAGTTTAACATACTACGATTCTTTCTAGCTGAGTATGAACTCTGATAAAATTCTTTTTTTTTTATATTGAAGGCTAAATGTGATACTCAGTTAATAATTAACACAAAAGAGAAGACTTACAAGACATGAAGGAATGCATTATTAGGGGAAAATATATAGCTTTCATGCATTGATAATATGCAAAGGTCATATTGCCCCAGAGACATGTACCTGAAATATATAAGAGATGCCCACAACTGTTTTATCAAAGGTATTTAAAATGCGATTTTCTATACTGACAATCCCATTTTTTGCAACTACCATAATTTAATATATGCTTCGTTTTTATCTTTGGAGATAACCTCTATTAGGTGTCAGGCTGCTGAGCAACCCTGAGGAGAAGAACTTGGGGGTGTTGGTAGACGAGAAACTGAACATGAGCCAGCTTCAGTGTGCACTTGCAGCCCAGAAAGCCAACCGTATCCTGGACTGCATCAAAAAGAAGCGTGACCAGCAGGTCAAAGGAGGTGATCCTGCCCCTCTACTCTGCTCTTGTGAGACCTCACTTGGAATATTGTGTGGAGTTCTGGTGTCCTCAACATAAAAAGGACATGGAACTGTTGGAGCAAGTCCAGAGGGTAGGCCCAGGAGGATGATCAGGGGGCTGGAGCACCTCCTGCATGAAGACAGGCTGAGGAAGATGGAGCTGTTCAGCCTGGAGAAGAGAAGGCTGCTTGGAGACCTCATAGCAGCCTTCCAGTATCTGAAGGGAGCCTATAGGGATGCTGGAGAGGCACTTTTCATTAGGGACTGTAGTGATAGGACAAGGGGTAACGGGTTAAAACTAAAACAGGGTTAGTTTAGGTTAGATATAAGGAAGAAGTTCTTTACTGTGAGGATGGTGAGGCACTGCAACAGGATGTCCAGAAAAGTGGTAAATGCCCAATTCCTGGCATTGTTGGAAAGGGCCTGGGGCAACATGGTCTAGTATGAGCCATCCCTGCCCATGGCAGGGGGGGTGGAACTAGATGATCTTAAGGTTCTTTCCAACCCTACCATGCTATGATTTTATGATTCTGTGGTTCTATGATTCTATTAGGTGGGCAAAATTATTATAGTTGTGAATACCTGACAGTGTTAACATTTTTTAATACATGAAGTATCACTATCCCTATTTTATAACTAAGTCTGAGAGGATAAGGGACAGATCTACAGCCTTTCTAAGGCACATAAACATTCAGGGGTTTAATTCACCCATAAATCTCCACACAGCCCCAGCTATCTAAGGAGCAGATAAACCCTGTAGTGTTTACTTTGGGTTTTCCAGGTATTTAAGTTTCCTCTGTGACCAGTATCTAGTCCATCTCAGCAGATCTTAGTATCTAGTTCCCATAGCCAGAAACTGTAAACTAGGCTTTGGATCAATGGTTACAAAAAACACAGTCCCCAGGCTTGACAAGTTACTGGTCATTAGCCAAGACATATGAGCTATCATTTTCCAGATCACTGCAAGAGCAACAGAAAACAACTTAATTCAAGACACTTCATTGTGCGAAGGGCACGTGTACAGGCACTCAGACAAAGCTAACAACTCAGCAGCTAGGTGTCAGGTCTTTTTCAGTCTCCTTCAATTTTTTCCCGTATGAGATTTAAAGAACTGCAACAAGAAAACATAATCAATCAGTTCCAAATTGAGACCACTAGAATTCAAACCTCTTTGAACATGACAAATGACTACCAATAACTGTTTATCTCTAATCATTAAATTCTTCTAGAATATCTGAAAATGAAATGAGATGTAGGTAGGACTGCCATTCTAATCCTATTTTGTGAAAAATGTGTTACATTTCAGCCTCCATTTTGAGTATTTACTTTATGACATCTTTCAGAACAAATTGTAAACAGCATATTGAACTGAACCTTTATTTCCAACTGCCTAGCTTTTAATAAAGGAAAAATGATTTTGAATGTCTCCTGCTTAGGTGAAAACCTAAAGAATGCTTGTGTTTCCATGCTCTTTTCTGCCCCAGCTTGTGAAATATCAGTAGATTAGCTACAAGAGGAGCAAAAGCAGAGAAAAATCTCATCTCACACACAGCCTGGATCTAAGATTCAAAGAAGAGGTATATTTTGTTTCTAGAAGGCAGAGTACACAGATGTTTACTGTTTCCTCACTGTGCTAAAAGGGAAATTGTGGATGTGGGCATACCTGCCTGCAATGCATTTGTTTTCAAAAACAAGTTTCTGTATTGTTTATACGAACTGCCACATGTTTCCAAAGACAGATATGTGACAGACTGCTAATGAGAGCACAGTTCTGCAAAAAGTATGCATAGCATTCTGGGCATGCTTAAGAAGACTTAGTATTAATTCTCAGTATTAAAGAGCAGCCAGCATAGCTTCTCATATGCCAGAAAATTAATACCAGCCCAGGAAAATACACACCTGTTTTTTTCTAAAAGACCTAAGGGAGTGTCCAGACTACATTAAACTCAGTAGACTCAGTAGGTCTGAACAAGAAAGTGGAATCCAACATCACAGTGGAAATCTACAAAATGAAGATAAACAGGACAATGTGTCTCTGTAGTGTTACTACAGGTTACATTTGTATTCACCATTTTAATATAATAATATGATATTAAGCTTCTAGTGGCTTATGAACATGTCCAGCGCTTCCCAAACATTTCTTCAAATTCTCTCTCTATCCCATCCCTTTTCAAAAATATTATTCCATGTAATTTGTGCAGCATTAACAAAATTGGTGCCATAGGTTGGATTATTTTCTTATCATTTTTAGGCTGATAATCTGTAAAGACTGCAGCTGTAATTCCTGTAGTCACAGATCTCAATATTGGGTGCATTTAGTAAAGCTCCTTCCTCCTGAAGAATAGGGTATAGATTATCATAGTGATTGGTGTTTACATCCCATACCATCCCTTGCTGTTCATGGGATGGATTGCTCTTATAGCACACCTGTCTGTTTGGCCAGCTACATATCTTCCTACACAGACTGAAATCAGCTGTACTGTTGGGGCAGTTGTCGAAGATATATAAAATATTTACTAGTATACAAAAAAATGAACAATGTCTTTTTCTAAAAGCAATGGACTTCTGCTGGCCATCTCTACTTTTTTGTGTGCAAGGTCCCCTGCGATTTCATGGAAAAATGTGAATATTTGAGGATTCTTGACTAGGTCTGAAAATGCATCTATGATTATAGTCCTTCTAAAATATCCATGCCACTAAAACATACTATGATTCCCAAATATTTTATAGAGTCAGTTCAGAAGTGCTGGGTACCCCAAAACCATCTCTTTACATGAAATCTAAAGCTTATTTTCTAATAGTAATAGTAATATCATGGCCTTCTGAAATGCAGTTGTCATTGCTGAAATATTTATCCGGTCTCAAAAACATTAAAAGTCGAAAGCTGCCCACCACTCATCCATACCCAAAGATTCCTACACTGAATCAGCTTCAGCATTCTTGCGTGGTGTATGGCTATAAGTGAATACCAATTTGAATGTAGTGACAGTGATTTATGTTTTCCTACCCAGAATCTTATTATTTATTTAAGCATATCTTAGGATCCAGAACTAGTACTGAAATTGTTTCAGTTGTATTGATTCTCCTTACAGCACTGAGTACTTCTTATCTGTCCAGCTCTCCTGTTCTGTAATTGGCCGCTCATCATGAGAAATGATGCACTTCAACTGAATTAGCTTTGAAAAACACCCGTATTAATCTGCTGATATTTTTTTCATGCAGAATGCCCACACAGTCTCACAGATATGTTACAAAGATACATTTTTACCTTATTTTTTGTTTCTTTGCTTGTTTTCTTATCAAAATGCTGGCACAAAAGCACAGCTGCTAACAGGTAGTATTCACTGCAAACGGGTTTTATTTATTTAATGTCTTCCTGATTTAAGGAACCCTTATCAATTATTTAAGTAGCATTCTGCTACAATTAATTGAATGCTCACAAATCAATTAAAAGCTGGTTACCTTTTGTTAGTTCAGTAACTTCAAAGAAGCCTTCTGAGGAAAAGCAAAATTTACATGGTACAGAAAATCCCTTCCTCACTTCAAAAAGCATGTTGGAAACACAATATCTGTCCTAGGCATTACACTGTTGTTCTGCATAGCACAGCAGACAGTTTTCCAGCACTCTGAATTCAATGGTCTCCTTTCTGAAACCAGTAATCACAGCAAATTCATTTGTCATTCAGGCAGATGTTCTCTACTCTTCCATGTTTATGCCATAATAGTTACTCCCACTGAAGAGTAGAGAGAGTTCCAGCAATGGCATCTTATTGATGTATCATAGCTTAACATTTCAAACTTTCTGCTTTCCTGTGTGCATTTGAACACACATGATTTTTGGCAAGCACCTGACCACCAAATTTAAAAGCCAGAATCAGTACGGAGCAGTTCTTCCTCAAAATGGATCCTACTTCACTGCATGTAGAGTTGACCTACTCCCTGCCCTGCATCCTGCAATCTTTAAAAGATTCCCTAACAAGGGGACTTTGGCATCAAGTCACTATGAGAAACACTAGCTAAAGAAATGTATTCTACAAGTATAAACTCTTATAACCATACTGAATTATAACTGTACTATAATCGTAACTCGTACAGCATCCTATAACCATCCTGAATCTGATCCTTGCTGAGCTTTTTACTCTAGACTCATCCATACTGTTTGGATATCCAGGGAGAACTGTAGTCTCAGGCACTTCCTCGCATCAGTCCTTATTTAGTATAAGCTTCATTGCACAAATTGAGTGTAACAGTTTCTTCTAAAGAGAAAGAAATAATTAGGCTATCATTCTTGCTTAAGTCCCTTCAGTTAGAGCTAGAACTGGGACCTTTTGATAGGAAGAAATATGCTGAATGCAGTTGTTTAAACATTACACAGCAGGAACACAACAAATTGCTTTTTCCCTCCTTGTTTCTTTTTGTATTTGATGCCAATGAGAGGGTATTGTGACTGGAAAATAAATATCTCCTGTCAAAGTTGAAGGATCGTGTTAGCTCCTCAGTGCACCATTTCCACTTAGAGCAACGTGAAGGAGGAGTATACAAGCTAGAAACATACTGTTTATACACAGCATGGGTTCTAACGTGTGTGGTTCAGTAATTAATTACCTCTCAACAGGAAAGAGTGTGTTGCTTCTGCTTTCAGAATAATATGTTGGTCTAGAACTGTTCTCCACTATTAGGACACTGCACACAATATTGTGGTAAGCACAACCCTTAAACAAAAGTGAATGCAAAGATCTGAACTGAGCTATACTACTGTTTAGAGATGTTAGTATGTATGGGAAGAATCAGTAACAAAAGCTGTATAGAGTTAGCAGAATGAGAAGCAGGGGAATGCCCCCCAAGATAGTAATACTACTAAAACAGAACAAGAGTTAGGAATAGGGGCAAAAAGCCTTGTATTTTTTTCTTACTTTGTCTTCAGAAAACACACTTTTCCTACTTGAATAAACGGTACTGTGAAAAATACTAACATCAATTTATCCTCCCAGCAAAGACATACTCATGTAACCTTAAAGACACTGAACGTGGCCCACTGTATCACAGATTTTCAGACTTTATGAACTACCACTGTAAAATGTTTAGCTTTTTGCCCCTGACACTTATGTTTCTTTGTTTTTCTAACAATAACAAACTTCCAGGCCACATTCATTTTAGATCAGTTTTTTTCCTGGTAACGTTACCATTTCACCACAAAAGCTCTCCTTCCTCTTTTGTGCTTACCTCCTGACATATTTATGTGTATCTGTCATATTCCTCTCAACCTTTCATTTACAACACTGTACAAACCAAGCTTTTTAAATCACCTGTCATGAACAAGCTCACCATTCCCCTTATCTTTCCTGTAGTCCTTCTCAGGCAATGTTCCAAGCTGAAATCCACCTTTCCTGAATGTGACCCAATGTATGTAGTACTCATGCAAATGACACAATGGAGTATGTAGTACTCCAGCTTTAAGTCTCACCAATGCCCTAGACAAAAACATTTGCTTTATTTAATTTCTTCAAGAAATATCTTTCCTGATTCACTCCAAGGGTACATTAAGGGGTTTACAGTCTCTGAAAATAAGGGATGAGCCTGAACTAGCTAGTCACTCAGGTTGTTCTCTGCAGCAATAAATTTCTAACTCACCAGGTTACAGCTGAAACAACTGTGGTTAGATTGTCAGCATATAATTTTGCACTGCTGCATTTTATACCCTGCCTACTTACGAAATTCTTCCTAATCATTTAGTTTTTTCTTCTTCTTAATTCTTTGCTCTACTGCTGATTCTTTCCAGTTTTGACATCGGAAATCATGTCAGTTTTTCTGGTTTTCTTAAAATGATTAATGAAAACTTTAAACTAGACCTGCCCAAGCACAAGTCCATGAAAAATTCTTCACTTAACTTCTTCCTTATTTTGTCAAAGTTACTCATTCTCTTTCCTTTTCACTTTCTTTGCAAGATACTTCTACAATTCTCCATCTTCATTAACAGTTTTCCATATGGAATCACATATGTTTGTTAAGTATAGCTAGACAAGATCTACCATGTCTCCCATGCCTTGAATTATATACTAACGAATTCTGGCACAGTCAACCTGATTTTAGGAAGTTCATGTTGCATTTTAAATGTATTCTCTCTTTACTAAAATTCTATGTCTGTAATGATAATTTACTTGAACATTTATTATCAAGTGTTGCATGCTACTGATAATGTGCTATCAATCAGCCTTGTAGTTATCCAGATAACTGATTTCCTCCCTAGTCTTTTAAATACAACTGCTGTGTTTGAGATCATATGCTACCATTATGTCCTGTGAAAAAAATAATCATCCTTATTGAAAATAGGGCACAATAGTCACTTAACTTTGAGATACCATCTTGAATTTCTATCCCATTCTTGGTGCATAATAATCTCTTTTTCATCATTTGTTTACTTTTTTTCTAGAGATAAAAACTCTGCCAGTAGTTTTAAAAATCTTCAAGGTCTAATTAGATTGACACCACAACTCCCTCTGTTAGGGCTTATCCCTACGTTTTGCATTCCTGAAAATGCTTTTTCTAATGAATATTATCTTATGTATGTACACTGAGGGATATTTTCTATTTCAGTATTTTATACACCTCTTGAGAAGGTTGTTTTCTCAGATTTTAGCAAGTCTTTTCCTACAGACTTTTTGCTCCTTTATTTTGGAGCATAGATTCCTGAGATTTTCAGTACTTAATCTTCCAGAATTCCAGTGCCTTTTGTTTTTCAATTCCCAGCTTCCTAGTCTAAGACACTTTCCCAACTAGTTCCTTTATCTGAGTAATTAGTTTTAGTGAGAATATTTTCAGTTTCTTACCATTTCATTTAAATTGAATCATAAAATTATAGAATAATTTAGGTTGACCGAAATGCAAAGATCATCTAGTCCAACCCCCTGCAATAAGCGGGGACATCTTCAACTAGATCAGATTGCCCAGAACCAAAACTGGCCTCATGCTGAATGTCTCCAGGGATGGCGCATCTACCATCTCTCTGGGCAACCTGTGCCAGCGTTTACCACCCTCATTGTAAAAAATATTTTTTTCATCTCCAGCCTGAATCTCCCTTCTTTTAGTTTAAAACCATCGCCACTCTCCCTATCGCAACAGGTCCAGCTAAAAAGTCTCTACCCATCTTTCTTATAGGTCTCTTTTAAATACTGAAAGGCCAAGATATGGTTTCCTGAGGCTTCTCTTCTCTCAGCCTTTCTCATAGGAGAGATGTTCCATCCCTCTGATCATTTTTGTTTCCCTCCTCTGGACCCTCTCCAACAATCCATGATAAATTCATCTAAACCTGTTATTCAAAGCTCATTGTTACCTAATACTTGAATTTCAAACCAAAAGCTGAACCTGAGGTGATAACATTTTTCAGTAGTTCAGCAACCATTTGGTGAAGATTACTAGCAGTCTCATGCAGGAATTTCAAGCACTATCAATATCAATGTAATACATTCTTTCAAACATCTTTCTGGGAAGAGATACTGTTAATGTAAAAATTAGTAATTATTCCTGGTGATAGTGCATATCATCAATATTTTATCTGCAAACAGCAAAATATAAATCACCAGAAATAGTCTTGTCACCCTTCCATAATCTTGGCCAAAACTAGTTGTTTCCTCTACTCCATGCATGTTTATCATTGCAGTCTATCAAAACACAAACGTCCAATGAGCCCTGAAACATACCTTAGTGCTCTCTTTCCTGGCAAATGTCTACCTACCTCAGTGCACATGTTCCCACCATCATTACTATCTAAACATACCTTAGTCTTCCTTACAGTGTTGATGTCAGCTACAATTGTCCTAAGTGCTGGCATCTGTGTACAAGTATTTCCATTATTTCTAATTTTCTCAGCTGTTTAAGCAACCATATTATATATTTTGCTGTTCGTAGCAACACACATACTGTCTTTTTGCTTCTTTTGAGAAGTGTTGTTGATGACAAGAGCTTATTCAGTAGATTCTTCTCTCAAGTATTGAAACAAATCAATCCTAGCAATATCTCATGATTTGTCAGCCTAACATCGCACGTGGCTACAGTCAGCACTGAGATCCATCATTTAAGAAGAGTGCTTTCTTCAGGACTGGCTCAACAGCTCAACAGCCCAATCCTCCTTACAGCAATAATCAATATAATAAAAACAACGTATGTATTTAAATAAATAAGGGATTATCAGTTAGTGCTTTAAAAGACTACATCAGCTGTGCTGCAAGTTGCTCTAATAGTCAAATTCTGAACATATTCCACAGTTCTAGTTATGCTATGAGTTTACATAGATCTTTTACTTCAGCCAATTTAAAATAATATTCTTCAGTTGTGTTTTTTCGTTGCACTAAATCCTTTTTCTGTTGAACAGGAGAGTAGGATATAATACTTTTCATTTATAGCAGTTATATGTAGATATGTATAACTATATAGCTACATAGGTATGTAGAGATATATAGATATAGATATATTCCAGATAATATAGAAGTTTGCCTACACTAGCAAATTTTCCATGTACTCTCCATCTGGTTATTACCTTGCAGATCTCTGCAAGGGCTGATACTGGAGCCGTACTGGAACAGAACAGGTACAAGGCAATATTTTTTTGTATACTTCAGAGTCAAAATTTATTGGAGTCACTCAGGGATTATGTAACTGATTATTGATTTTAGTGTGTCTTGTTAGCCTTTGTGAACATTACATAAATCACCATACGCTTCATCTTCACATTTTTGACATTTTAAAATATAATCATGCTTAGTACACTAAAGATGTCAAAGAACAGAATCTCTGTAAAATAGAAAACATGCATATACAGTCAGAGGCAAAGGCACTTGCCTCTCTAAAATTCTAGCAGGTCTAAAATGAAAATAAGAGTAAGTGAACTCTATATAATAAGTTGTCGTCGTTTAAGCTCAGATACTAAGACTGAGAAAAATGACTGCTACTGTTGAACCCAGGACATAAGTAAAATACATACATATATATACAAATATGTATATACACCTATATAGTAATCTGATTTCCTAAAACTCTTTATTAATTATTCAAAAAAAAGGACACTAAGCTTAAAGTATTTACTAGGAAAACAATGCATCCATTTACTATAGGAAACTGAGAAGGCTTTGGCTTTGACCTTTACGTATAGATGGCCTATTTTGATCTTGAACATCCTGAAATCTCAGAGCAATATATTCTAGAAACTGAAAAATCCAATGGACAGAAAAATAGCCGTCAATTCCAGTCAATGTGACACTGCCTAATAATGAAATGTCTGACTGTCATGAGAAAGGAAATATAAGGAATATTTTCTAAATTGGTAGTCAAAAGCACGTCCTTGTTTTACTGATTTGCGTATTTTTGATACAATCAACCCTTATCTTTAAGACAGAAGTTTCAAATAAAATTATTTATGTCAGCTTCCAAGAAATATATACTCTATTAAAGCTCATGATTTTTTGAAAAGTTGCTATAACTGGCTAAGGGACTTCTGTTTCATTCCAGTAGAATCTGGAAAGATCTATGTATTCGTTATCTTTAGGATAACCATGAATGTTGGCCATTGACACAGGGAAGAATTCCACTGAGCTATACAGTGAGCATTCATATCCCGAATTTACATCACTACCGTGGCTTTTAATTCAGTAAGAAATTCAGCAGTTTCATTAATTTCAAAACACAAAAGGAGACAACTAGACTTAGACAAATCACTGTTCTCATTTCTGTACTTTTTTTATTATTCAGGTGGTCTGGGAAAAAAATACCATTAGGCTTACAATGGGAGAATATTTTGAAATAAATCAAAAGACATACAGATGAATCCAAGCCTAAAATTCGATTGTATACAATATTTATTTTTGACCTTATTAATATTAAGTGGGAGGCTTGATGAACACTGTAGAATTTGCAGTAATTAAATTTTTGGTTCCATAATAGCTAAGCTAGCTGTGAAGTAATACAGAGAGAAGGCTGAATAAATCATCGTTAAGTATCTGTATGTATACATACATGAAGTATTCTATATAAAGTATTTTTCCATTTGTTTCCCATGAGATGAGTGTGATAGTTCTAATTTTCTAACATTATTACTTCTAGTTTATGACAAAATCATTACAACTGCCAATGCAATCCACTCACTTAGGCACTTAACAAATGTAAAAGAACTATTATAAAATAAGTAATCAAATTCATTGCTAGCAATCACACAAATAAAAGTAGTGAATTTTATCTTGATAATAAGATTTTTTTTATCTTGACTGGTGAGGAAGGGGCACAAGGGAAATTTCTACATCTGGGCCACAGCATGGAGCTATTTTGAATTTTGTTTTTGATATAGGATGAAAAGAACTTTATTGTGCCAAATCAGATGATGCAAGCTAATAGTGGGTATCAAGGAAGAGAAGTAATGCCAGCAAATCCTAATGAAGAATCTCAGTCAAACATGTATCCTAGATAGGAACACAAAATAGCATGGAAAGCATGTGAAATACAAATATTCAGAGCATATTATAAAGCTATGATTACAGTATATGCTTTAAAACCACTACATAAGAGATCTTTCAGAGAAATTGCGGGACTCACTGGAAGAAGAAATAGACTAAATAATTCATCAAAGCATAAACTGAACTGCTTTTTAAGTCCTGTGCACTGCATGTTTTGAAGTTCTCTGATAAATATTTTGCTGAGGTGCTGTGCTAAAGTAGTCAGAAATGGCTGTAGTCCTTGTCTCTTGGTAGGTAATTCTTCCCTGCTCCACTTTTCTTTTCTAATGGAACACAGAAAATTCTTTAAGAGCTTCTTATTGACACAACATCAAAAGGCAAAGATTTTAAAATCCAGATCTTACGGGACAGTTGTCAGAGTTCATGATGTTTTTTCATCTCTTCATCTCCATGTGTTTTATTACTGTTTTATTCCACAATCTCTAGAACACACTACACAAAATGTTCCTGGGGTTGGGAAGTCTTGGATTAGTTGATTTAAGCAGTTACTACTAAGACTTAGAAATATGTCTAGCTGTTTAAGTAGTATAGCACAGCACTGAAGGAATCCTCACATGACCAAGCTAGGACAGCTTCTCTCTTTAAAACAGATGGGGTTTAGATCATTTCTCCACTTAGCTGCCATTATAGCAATCTTGTTGATGCATTAGAATTGGATATAGCAGCTCAGGTTAATTCTGGAATGACACAAGTTAATTTCAATGGCAATAGCAAAATATCTTCTAATAGAATATTGCTGCTAAGTTATACCACCGTAATACTACTCCCATGCAATGATAATAACAACTGTCATTACCATGCAGCTTATAACAATAAATTCTATTGCAACTGTCTTCTTCACTGACTTCCAACAACACGTTTCATTATGCAGCAGTGTTAATGGCTTTTGAAGGAGCAGCTGCATTCAAATCCAGAAATAATCGTATCTAAACACAGACCTTGAGTCACTGAGAGTCAGTCTTTCCACATGCTTGATTTCAGCATGTTTTTCTATCTAGCAATTTGACTACAGAAGCTTCCAATAAAAATTTTGCTAATTCACCACTTAATTCACCACTTAATTTCATAAGGCCAAGATTTTTCATGAATATCCATTGAGAAATATATCAACCCTCTGACCAAATGTCAAGCTGACATTTGCTGTTACACTCAATAGAAGTTTCTTTTTCTATGTTGACATCCAGTGCATTTTTTATTAATGTAATAATTTTCCCTTTGAAAGAGGAAGAAAAAGGGAAAGCAAAACAAATTTTAGATGTGAGAACTAACCATGAAAAATACTAGAAAGAAGGTATTGACACTAAATGGATCATCACAGACTTAGGTACCCTGCAGATCAATCCAGAGCTCCAGTGAGAGATCCACAGACTTTCACACTAACACATTCTATAAATATACTTTTTTTCTTCTTGCAATTTATTAGACCTATTTCTTCTAGACAGCATGGAACAAAAATGTTTTAAGATGAATCCCTTCTGGACACAGCATTATATATGTTGACCAGCAGAAATTCATATAAACCTTGGAAATATGAGGTCTCGATTAACAAAAATATTAGATACATACTTTTTAAGTATTATGGCCATTATGATAAATAAACATGAAAACTTCAGGACATGGTAGGAAAGTTCTCAATGGATAACTTGGCCGTGGTGATTTTGTCAGAGTTGTTGGGTCACAGTCCCTGGCCCAGAAGAATTTAGGGGATAGACAAGTTAAGCAAATAATAATACCTAAGTAACCAAGAAGTCAAAAGACAAAAACAAAAAAGAAAAAAAAAGAAAACCAAACTGGTAGCTAACTTTGAAAAATACTGTCATGCATTTTTTGGTAAGTGGCTTTTCAAACCAAGATCTTACCCCTGAGTAAAAGTCAACAACTCTCACACATTTACAAGTCTGTTAGAGACAGTGATGATCTACCTGGATGTATTGGTGCATTCACTGGTTTAGTTGGATGTCACATCTAATAGCTGCAGATATCAGAGGTTTTACGGCAACTGAATATGTTTTTCTTTCATTCCTCTTTGTTTAGCAAGTAAAAAAATAACCGTGAGGTTGCATAAGGCATATTTATCTTGTCAAATGCTAAGTGCATGAATTGGAAATGTTTATAAACATACAGAGTGCCTTAAGACAAGAAGAAATGAAGATCTAAAACCAATTGCCACAATGTCATAATTAAAATATCAAGCAATTTTAGAATTGCTCAGCTCCTACTCAAGAATGAAACCAGAGACTCTTTTACAGACTTCTTAACATGTTCTCTTTTTTTTTCACCTCACAAGTTTGCAAGTGTTTCTAAATCCTATCCAATCCCTCACAAGTCTTTTAATCATATTTATGCTTGAAATGTGTCTGTTACTAACAATCTTTCCCAAAAGGCGTTTCAAGTTTGGTTGTCAACTTATACCAACAGCATATCTTTGCAGCAGTAACAATAATCATTATTTCATCACTAAAAGCAGACACACCAAAACTGTTTCTAGATTGTAAAAAATGTAGCAAAAATCATATTTATTTCACTTTAAAGCAAAACAGATAGTAGACGTATTCTGGAGGAAATGGGCATTTTTTAAAATCCTTTTTTAAGGTTCTTTTTTTTTAAGAGGCCTTAAAAATAGATGTGATTGTATTTACACAGACTGAAAATAGTGAATGCGATGACCTTGATCAGGGTGGGGGATGGGGGGGGGGGAACAAAATGACTTCACATTCAAAATACATGTTAAATACAACTGGTGATTTATCCATCAAAACATCCACTTAGAGTCGTGTCGCAATTTTTCTAGTATGAATTTGAATGATCATTTTCTGTATACAAAAATTGTGTTTGATAACATTTTTTTTTTTAGTCATTTCAGAATAGGTGAGAAGGGAATACAAATCTTTTCCTATAAATTTAGAAACACAGTATCCCATTGCTTTATGTCCATCACTGATGTATGTTTACAGTTACAGTATATGAAGTGGATATATTGTTTGGAATCAGCAGGACTTTCCTATGCAAGTTCTGTGACCCCAGATAGGTCAAATTGGTTCTTGAAGTTTAAACCATTTCCTTTTACATGAAAAAATCAATATTCATTTTAAATCAGGGAAAAAAATATTTCTATGCACAAAATAGTGCTGAACATAAACAATTCAATAAAAAAAAAAAATGCATCGAGGAAGATATCTAGCAAGATTACAAAGTCTTTTATCTGAAACTATATCTGCCTTGACCAATATAATACTAAGGGTATAATACTGATTGGTTTACTTTAACAGACTTCTAAAAAAGGCAGCAAGACCTTTAGAAAACTCAAGTCTTGCAGAGTAATAGGGAGAAAAAAAATGCCTTTACCTAGGCTGTGTAAAAGAAACAATTCCTTTATTTGGGGCTGCACACATTTAAGAAAGGGGAATGAGTGTCAAGGACTTGGTTTTATGCACCCACCAGCCTCTCACTTCTATCCACTTACAGTCATATTAACACATGAAAGCATTTAGCCGGCAGCTCCAAATAACTTTCTCACTGCAGCAATTGCTCATCTCTCCTGAATTGGAGAAACAATCCCAGAAAACATGCTTAAAGATTTTCCTGAGGAAAAAAAAACAAACATGTAGTCATGGAAAAAAGAAATACCAAAAAATTACTGTGGTACCTGCCTACTGCACATTACTGAGAATCATACTGAACAAACATTGGGCATTGGTTTTGTTTGCTTTTTCATGTTAGTTTGCTTGTTTTTAATGGAAGTTCAAATGTGTGCAATAACCTCTGGCTGGAGCATCTGCACATTTGGATTTCTGTCCAGTGAAGCAGTAGCAATACCTGTGGAGGCAAATATAACTTCCTAGAACTGTCCAGGTGTCCTGGGTTCAGCAGTAGCAGTCATTTTTCTCCTTCTTAGTAGCTGGTGCAGTGCTGTGTTTTTGACTTTCAAACTGAGAACGGCTCTGATAACACCGATGTCTTTAGTTGCTTCTCAGTAATGTTTACTCTGACCAAGGACTTTCTCAGTCTCATGCTCTGTCAGGGAGGAGGGGAAGCTGGGACGAAGCAGAGGCAGGGCACCTGACCCAAATTAACCAAAGAGGTATTCCATGCCACAGCACATCATGCCCAATATGTAAACTGGGGACAGTTACCTGGAAGTGTTAGATCACTGCTCAGGTCAGGCTGGGTACTGGTCAGAGGGTGGTGAACAGTTGTGTGGTGAGCGGTTGTATTCTCTTCCCTTGTTATTTCCCTTATCATTATTATTATTGGTGGTAGCAGTAGTGATTTGTGTTATACCTTAGTTACTGGAGTGTCCTTATCTCAACCCGTGGGAGCTACATTCTTTTGATTCTCCTCCCCATCCCTCCGGGAGCAGGGGGAGGAAGTGAGGGGGCTGAGCAAGCAGCTGCGTGGCTGAGTTGCCCGTTGGGCTTAAACCATGACAGTTCTTTATGGCGCCCAACTTGGGGCCTGAAGGATTGAGATAACAGATCTGACCAGAGAGTGTCTAATTGCATTTGTGATAAGCATTTATTATTTCAGATTAATAATCACTCGTCACAATGCTGATTTATTGGCTCTCAAAGTTGTTGCTCTTGATCTCACAGTTTTAGTTTGTCGTACCTTACTTACAGCTGGTATTTGCTGTCTTAGTGTTTATTGGCTGGGGTCCTTGGACTAAGGTTCTTGTTTCATTGTGCTTTATGGTAATGACTTGTAATACAATAGAATCATTCATCATGAAACTGATCTGGCTTGTGTTCTGAGTGTGGTCACAACCTCTATACTTTGGGAGATATATAACAGAAGTGTTTAGCAATTACACATCTTTTTTTAACCTCTTCGGGTGGTCAACCTGTGAAGGAGACATTCCCTTACTTTCCCAGCCCCACCACCAGACTGTTTACAGCATCAGTTGAGAGTTCTGAAGGTTTTGAATGGCCTTTGGGTACCCTTGAGACCTGCCCACTGATTGTGATGGGGATCACCATCACACATACAGTGTGTTTTACCCACAACCATTTCATCTGATCTCAACAGTTAAGCAGAGTTGGGTTTGGGCCTTTTCTAGGGTTAGACGACAATATGGGAGGACCAAGAGATTTTCCCAGAGGCTGGACAGTCATGAGTGGCAGGGTGTGTGGGATAGTATGGACAAGTATCTAGTCCACTGGGCCCCTCCAATGCTTTGGAATTTCACCACCAAACAAGCGCAAAATCCAGAAAAATTAGTAAAACACTTAAATGAGGTGTGCTGTCATTCTGGTCATACCAGACAGGGACAAATCATGGCAACGTGCTGGAGCATGGCCTGTGCTTACAGAGCCCTGTTCAACACTATCCAGCACCTTCAAAGGAAAAAGATGTCTCTGGATCTCATGACAAAGCAACAGTCAGCACAGCTACTCCAGCTCCAAGCACAGCAGCTACACCAACGCCAGCGACAAGTACGGCCACTACCCAAACCCATATAACAGATACTGCAGACACTCCAACCACAGTGATAAATACTGCAGCTAAACCAGAGGACCAATTCGTGCCAATATCGATTGCCCCTGTACACAAGGGGGAAAACAAAAAAAAGACAAAAAGAAAGATCAGTCACGAACTAGAAGGTAGGGAAGCCAAGCAGCGAAACAGCTGGGATCACTTGCTAGAGAAGGGGGAGTTGACAAAGCAATTGCAAGAGAGAAAAAGTCCCTCAGCCTTTGGAGGTGGCTCTTGCCAGCTGTGAAAGAAAGGTTTCCATGCAAGGACGATGTTATGAGTCGTTTGGCCAAGTGGACTACTATAGACAAAGGCATCCAGTCTCAGGGAATCAGCCATTGTAGAGATGATCTATCACATCAAGCCGAATAACAGGGATACACTCATCGATCCAGATGAAGTTGAATGTACACGACCCATGTGGCAGAAATTTACGTGAAATGCACAGTCATCATATGCCCATTCACTGGCAACAGTAACATGGAATGACATAGTACCACTAACAGTGGATGAAATGGTTCATAAACTCCGAGAGTTCAAAGACAATCTCACCCCTTCCATCATTTCAGCTGTGGAAAACAGTCCCAGGAGTTCAAACAATTGAGAGACGATCTATTTGATCTATGCAGCTCCTCACGTGTACCAACCCATGTCTCAGCTATTAACAAAAGGCATCCTACTGCTCAAGAGAGAACATATAGGAGGTATATGCCATGAGCCACCCTATGGTTTTACCTGCGGTATCACGGAGAAGACATGACGAAGTGAGATAGAAAACATGCCTCAGCTTTGGAGGAACGGGTGTGTGAATTGAAGAGGAGAACAAAGGTCAAGAATTATCATCCCATGAGAGCTACGGCTTCAGTCTCTGGTGAGCAGGTTCCCAGATGGAGTGGAAGAGCTGATTTTACTCCAGCTCCTGTGATAAAGAAGAATAATCCCTTTCTACAAGACTTAAGGGTCCAGTGTTGTGAGACCCTAGGTGGAAGGAGGTAATAATCAGATTTACTGGACTGTGTGGATCAGATGGCCTGGCACATCAGCCCCACAGAAGTATAAGGCTCTAGTAGATACCGGTGCACAGTGTACCCTGATGCCATCAAGCTGTCAAGGGGTGGAAGCCATTTCTATTTCTGGAGTGACAGGAGGATCCCAAGAGTTGACAGTACTTGAGGCTGAAATCAGCCTGACTAGGAGGAAGTGGCAAAAGCACCCTATTGTGACTGGTCCAGAGGCTTCATGAATCCTCAGCATAGGCTACCTCAGGAGACAGTACTTCAAAGCCCCAAAAGGGTACCGATGGGCTTTTGGTATTGCTGCTTTGGAGACTGAGGAAATTAAGCAGCTGCCCACCTCACCTGGTCTCTCAGAGGATCCTTGTGTTGTGGGTTGCTGAAGTTCAAAGAACAACAAGTGCCAATTGCGACCACAACAGTGCACCGGTGGCAATATCTCACCAAACGAGACTCCCTGATTCCCATCCATAAACTCATCCATAGACTGGAGAGCCAAGGAGTGATCAGCAGGACCCGCTCACCCTTTAATAGCCCCATATGGCCAGTGCGAAAGTCTAATGGAGAATGGAGACTAACAGTAGACTATCGTGGCCTGAATGAAGTCACACCACCACTGAGTGCTGCCGTACTGGACATGCTAGAACTTCAGTATGAACTAGAGTCAAAGGCAGCCAAGTGGTATGCCACGATTGATATTGCCAATGCATTTTTCTCAATTCCTTTGGCAGGCCACAGTTTGCTTTCACTTGGAGGGGCGACCAGTACACTTGGAACCGACTGCCCCAGGGGTGGAAGCACAGCCCTACCATCTGCTATGGACTGATCCAGACTGCACTGGAACAGGGGCAAGCTCCAGAACACCTGCGATACATTGATGACATTACTGTGTTGGGCGATACAGTGGAAGAAGTCTTCGAGAAAGGGAGGAAAATAATCCAAATCATGCTGAAAGCCGGTTTTGCAATAAAACAGAGTGAGGTCAAGGGACCTGCACAGGAGATTCAATTTTTGGGGATAAAATGGCAAGATGGATATCGCCAGATCCCCACAGATGTGATCAACAAGATAACAGCAATGTCTCCACCAACTAATAAGAAAGAAACACAGAGCATGAGACTCGGAAAGTCCTTGGTCAGAGTAAACATTACTGAGCAGCAACTAAAACCATTGGTGTTAGCAGCACTGTTCCCACGACAAAAGTCAAAAACACAGCATTGCACCAGCTACTAAGAAGGAGAAAAATAACTGCTACTGCTGAACCCAGGACAGCAGGATGAGGAGAAGGAAATGAGATGATAGGACAAATGAAGACTAGGCCAACATAACAGTCTAGTCTCTCAGTTTTTCTTGTCCTGACTGTGCACAACAGTGTAGTCAGAGAAACTCAATACAAAACCATTTCAAGCAGAGCAGTTTTAAAAGAAATAAAGGTCATCTAAATGAAGGACCATACACACAAATGAAAACTATTTTCTCCCCCTCACAGATGCAAGGCTGCTGTTTAGTTTTGTTTGCACGTGTTCCAGGGTCTACACTTGTGCTTTCTAAATGGAACCTGACTGAACCATAATTTGTGTTTTTAGAAGAATTTAAAATGAATTTTAAATTCATTTTAAATTATTTTTTAAATTTAAAATTAATTTAAATTAATTTAAACTGATTTAAAATTAATTATTGATATATATATTTTTGTTTTTATTGTTTCCGATTATGTGACTAAGTGAATTGTAAGTTTCCTAAATAAAAGAATTTTCAAATGCGAACACCTGCAGTAAAAACAAAGCTGAGGTGTTCTATCTCAGGCATAGCTCACATCTGATACTCATTAGACTTTTCAAACTTTTAACGTTTTCAGAGATTTCAGTACTTTGAACATGACACCTTTATTTAAGTATGCTGGAGTGAAGGGATGCCATCCAGAAGAACCTTGACATACTTGAGAGGTGGTCAACGACAACATCATGAATTTCAACAATGCAAAGTGCAAGGTCCTCCACCTGGGTTGGGTCACTCCTAGGCACAGCTACAGGTTGGGCAGAGAAGAGATTCAGAGCAGCCCTGTGGAGAAGGACTTGGGGGTGTTGTTTGATGAGAAACTGAACTTGAGCTGGCAGTGTGAGTTCGCAGCCCAGAAAGCCAACCATGTGCTGGGATACATCAAAAGGAGTGTGACGAGGTTGAAGGAGGAGATCCTGCCTCTCTACTCTGCTCTTGTAAGACCTCATTTGGAGTATTGTGTACAGTTCTGGTGTCCTCAACATAAAAAAGACATGGAACTGTTGGAACAAGTCCACAGAAGGGCCACGAGGATGATCAGGGGACTGGAGCACCTCCCATATGAAGACAGGCTGAGAAAGTTGGGGCTGCTCAGCCTGGAGAAGAGAAGGCTACGTGGAAACCTCCTAACAGCCTTCCAGTATCTGAAGGGGGCCTACAAGGATGCTGGAGAGGCACTCTTCATTAGGGACTGTAGTGATAGGACAAGGGGTAAAGGGTTCAAACTAAAACTGGGTTAGTTTAGGTTAGATATAAGGAAGTTCTTTACTGTGAGGGTAGTGAGGCACTGGAATGGGTTGCCCATGGAAGTTGTGAATGTTCCGTCCTTGGCAGTGTTCAAGGCTGGGTTGGACAGAGCCTTGGGTGACATGGTTTAGTGTGAGGTGTCCCTGCCCATGGCAGGGGGGTTGAACTATACGATCTTAAGGTCCTTTCCAACCCTAACTATTTTATGATTCTATAAAATAAAATAATTAAAACAACAAAAAATGAAATTAAAAAAAAACACCAATGCCCACCCCCAAAAAAAAAACAACAAAACTAACCCACTCACTAAAATTATTCTTATTGGAACATCTAACTATCCTTTTCTAAAATTAAGAACAATTGCAATAAGACAAGACCAAAGTAAAGCCTCCTACTGCATGTCAAGAAAATAATTTGAAATAATTCATTGGAAAAGAAAAATGCTCATACATTAGTACAATGAACAGAATCCTACTTTATACAGTTGCCTTTGTTTAAAAAAATAGTCTCTGTACATTTCTAATTCTGCCAGTTTAAGTCCACATATAAACCAGAAAAACTCAGGAGTAAAAGAGAAAATGACAAACCCTAATATGGGAATGGCTGAAAAGGTAGGTCTATCTATACACAGATTCTGCACTCACACTCCATACCCACTCAGAATATGTTGTTGAAATTTGACTTATTTCTGGAGCCAGTGTGACTAAATAAAATCAACTCATAAAGGAAAACAGCAGGGAAATTACAATCCCCAGTGAAACCAGGACCCTACCCCTTCTCTAACCCAACCTATCCTCCATCTTCATAAAGCCTTTAGAGGATTAATTCAAACAGTGTTTACCATGCCAAAAAATGTTCCTCAGCAGGCTAGACTATCCTGCAATGAGCAGCCCTGCCAGAACACCTGATTTCTTTGGATATGCCTCTGCCATAAACATCTTAAATTATCAGTTGTTCCAGACCACAGGAGTCTATAGTGACACATTTTGCATAAGATGCCTCATCAGCAAGATTTTAACAATCATGGAATCATAAAATCATAGAACAGTTTGGGTTGGAATGGACCTTAGAGACCATCTGATTCCAACCCCCCTGCCATGGGCGGGGACCCCTTCCACTAGACCAGGTTGCTCAAAGCCCAAATTAAACAAAAAAGATTAAATATTACCACAGTATCACAGTATGCTAGAGATTGGAAGGGACCTCAAAAGATCATCTAGTCCAATCCCCCTGCCGGAGCAGGAACACCTAGATAATGTTACACAGGAATGTGTCCAGGCGGGTTTTGAATGTCTCCAGGGAAGGAGACTCCACAACCTCCGTGGCCAGCCTGTTCCAGTGTTCCGTCACCCTCACTGAGAAGAAGTTTCTTCTCAAGTTTAAGTGGAACCTCTTGTGTTCCAGTTTGTACCCATTACCCCTTGTCCTATCATTGTTTGCCACTGAGTAGAGCCTGGCTCCATCCTCGTGACACTCCCCCTTTATATATTCATATACATTAATAAGGTCACCCCTCAGTCTCCTCTTCTCCAAACTATAGAGACCCAGCTCCCTCAGTCTTTCCTCATAAGGGAGATGCTCCACTCCCTTAATCATCTTCATTGCCCTGCGCTGGACTCTCTCCAGCAGCTCCCTGTCCTTCTTGAACTGAGGGGCCCAGAACTGGACACAATATTCCAGATGGGGTCTCACCAGGGCAGAGTAGAGGGGAAGGAGGACCTCTCTCGACCTACTAACCACCCCCCTTCTAATACACCCCAGGATGCCATTGGCCTTCTTAGCCACAAGGGCACAGTGTTGGCTCATGGTCATCCTGTCGTCCACTACCACCCCCAGGTCCCTCTCCCCTACACTGCTCTCTAACAAGTTGTTTCCCAACCTATACTGGAACCTGGGGTTGTTCCTGCCCAGGTGCAGGACTCTACACTTTCCCTTGTTATATTTCATCAAGTTACTTCCTGCCCAACTCTCCAGCCTGTCCAGGTCTCGCTGAATGGCAGCACAGCCTTCTGGCGTGTCAGCCACTCCTCCCAGCTTAGTGTCATCAGCAAACTTGCTGATAGTACACTCAATTCCCTCATCTAAATCATTGATGAATATATTAAATAATACCGGTCCCAGTACTGACCCTTGAGGCACTCCACTAGTTACAGGCCTCCAACTAGACTCAGCCCCATAGACTACAACTCTCTGGCTTCTCTCCTTCAGCCAGTTCACAGTCCACCTCACTACCTGATCATCCAGACCACACTTCCTCAATTTAGCTGTGAGGATGCTGTGGGAGATTGTGTCAAATGCTTTGCTGAAGTCAAGGTAGACCACATCCACCACTCTGCCTTCATCCATCCACCGTGTTATTTCCTCATAAAAGGCTAAGAGATTGGTCAAACGTGATTTCCCCCTGGTGAAGCCATGCTGACTGCCCCTCATAACCCTCTTATCCTTGATATGCCTTAAGATGGCACCAAGGATATGGTGTTCCATCACTTTCCCAGGGATTGAGGTGAGGCTGACCGGTCTATAGTTACCTGGGTCCTCCTTCTTGCCCTTTTTGAAGACCAGAGTGACATTTGCTTTCCTCCAGTCCTCAGGCACCTCTCCCGTTTCCCAAGACTTGGTAAAGAATTCCTATAAAGGAAAATATACTGGGCAGTGCATAGCTTCCAGGTCATTGTAGACATACTATGCCTGAGAAATCCATAATGCCCCTCCTCTGCTCCAGGGATGTGCCCAGATTTTATTTGTTCACAAATATTGCAACCTACTACAACTCCTAATGTACAAATTGATGAGGTAAGCTAAAGGTCTCCATACTCTCTTCCTTCTAGAAAAAACTTCTGAAAGCAGCTGTTGGGCCTACCAGTCCAGACCTTCTAGGTGCACAGACTGTTTGCGTTGAGTCATAAAACATAAAATAGAGTTCTTTCCTTTCCTCTATGGCACATGCACTCCTCCTACCTTGCTACCATGGTCACACAAACACTCAGTAATCTCAGAATTTTCATCAACTGATTACCTGAATAGTGTCAATTGTCTTTTATATCCCACCCACAGTTGGCAAGGATTTCTCATCTATCCTGCTCTCTGCACTGCCAAATCCCTTCCTCTAAGTGTCAGATGGCTTGCTTGGTAGAATGGAGGATTAGGAGACGTGCTTTTTAGGGCAACTAATAATGTCTGTAATAGAGATGGTTGCTAACATGAGTAAAATAGCAATTAAATTTATGGAATGTATAAAGTGCCAAATAAATTTTGCCGCAGAAGGCATTGAGAAAGATAACTTTTATTACTGTGCAGCTCTATAATGAGCCTATCAGTTATAATTTTTGAATATTGTTGAGTGATAATTCACCATCTATGAAGGAAAACGTCTGTGGCATTTTTATTGTAAATTTACAATCATGCTCTTGGGTTTACCTTCTGCCTGTAATTTCCCAACTGAACTCTTCACTGGAAATTAACCACTGAGCTAGTTCCTGACACCTTGCTCCACCTTCTTCTGTTTCTCAAAGGACAAAAGAGATGAGTAATGCTGTATGAGGACAGACTGCTATGTCTCCAGCATAAAGGAGCTCTGAAATAACTTCTAGCCAGTGTATGTGGCTGTCGCTCCTCCTATTAGACTGCTCCCCCAGGTGCAACTGGTGTAGCAGTTAACAGCTCCTCAAGGCCTGGTTTTTATCTTAAAGCAGCAATGCCAAGTTGCTCTGAATTTTGCCTGAGCACAATCAAATCTGGGTTGAGCCAAAGATTAGGAGGCTGGAAAACTGGTTAGAAATTTTTTCTTGCTTCCACTAATATATTTATTCTTCTGCTTCATATACAGGTAATATGGTGTTCTAACATAACCAATAATGAGTCCATCAAAAAAGTAATGAAACTAGTAGGTCTTTTCAGTGTCTCTCCACAGGACAGAATTCAACAGAGGGTCTTTATTACTAGACATTACTTTACTACCTGACTAAGCCATTCTGTGGTCTTGAAGAACACTGACACGTTAAAAGCAACATGGTGTTTCTTTAGTGCCTCAGTTTCATTCCCAGAAGAGATTAGAATCCCTTTACACCTCTGCTGTCTGAGACTGAGGCATTTGGACAAACCCACATCATCAGAGAAGCTTCATTCGTTGCTTCATTTGAAAACAGATTTTTCATTCTATGATTGTACACACAGCTGCTGCTGTATTTCAGATTAACTGTCTGACTAAAACCAATTCTCCAATTTTTACACAGCACATTAATCCCACAAAGTACTTGTGCCATTGCAAGGCACATTCAGCAAGTCATCTTGGGCAGTTTGCACAGTGGTTGCAGACATGACCTTTCCCCACCTTTTTGGTGTGTGCACAAATGCCTCTCCAAATCACTCTGTGAGCACGGGTTGTGAGCTGAGGAGCCTTCACCAAATGTGGAACACTCTTGCACCATTCCCAGAGACAGTGTAAAGCATACAAATGGAATGCCTCCAGTGTTTCCAGAAAAGCATTTACCAGACTTCTTGAACACTTGCCACATTGCTTCCTGCATCTGTTAACATGGAATATCTGCAATCATTATACTGTGCTTAGGTAACCTGGGTTTTTTTATATTTCCTAAAATTAAAATGCTAATTATGTTTCCAGCCTAGAATCTGAAGGCAGTTACAGAAATAGTAAACCATTTTTGTTGAAAATGGGTACTTCCCCATGACATAAGAATACATAAAAAAAAAAAGAAAAAATCATTATTCCATTACCCCAGTAAAAACTCTAAAGCCTCCTACTCAGGTGACCAAGGAAAGGACAGACTTCTGGAATGATCCTCTCATATTTACTGTGCTTAGTTCCCAGTTTAGACTTTCATCTGAAACTTGGATTTTAACAGCCTTGCTACAGGCAATAGCCTGCTTTTATTAAATGCTTTCACCAGTTGTCAGAACAGGATTTGAGGTGTCAGTGCCTCAGAATAACTAAAAGACATGAAAGGCAGAACAACTTTGTCAGGTACAAAACCAAATTGTTCTTTTTGAAATCCTGCCTGTATTGCTATAAAGCTGAAAAGAAAGTTACAAGCACTTGTAATTATAGACGTGTGTGTACAAGCTTATTCATATATATATATGTGCGCTTGTGTGTATATATATATATCAAAATTACACTATATACCTTTCAAAAAGACCCAATGAGTAAGCAATACCCTACACTTCTTAATCAAAGATATTTTTACTGAGAAGAAAGAGCAAAGAATGCTCTTTCTAATTTCAGAGCTGCATCAAGTGCCATATGGGAATCCCTATTGTCCTGAGCACCCTCAATTAAAGAGTGCATTGCATTAATAAGTAACAGCTGCATGGGAGGTGGGAGTGTTGAATTAGGAAGGCAGAGAGGAAGGTTTTTTTCATTTCTGGCAATGCTGACTGCACCAGAGAAGGCTATAGCACTGTTCCTAGATGCTGGAAGAACTGCACTAGGAGGATGCTTGCTCTTGCAATTAAAGAGGTGTAACAGAGGGAATCTTTCCATTATTGCCCCTTGGAGGAATGTCACCTTTGACAGAAACATGGTTGCCAGGAACCAGGACTGTAGAAGTGTAAATCCTTCCCCTTCCCGGCATGGCTGAGCATTACGAGAGTCATAGTTGAGTACTCACAGTATTAAAGGGAAAAATAAGAACCAAACCAAAGAAGTTCATTTAGGATCTGATCCAAAGCACACTGAAGTTAATGGAAAAACCTCACTGATTCCAATGAGATTTTGGTCAGACCACAGTGCACTTAGATAAGAGTTTGTTTTTTTTTTAATTCCTTAACTGTGCAATTTTCTATTTGCAACACAAAGGATAGGTCAAGGTACCATGCAGATGTGAAGCAATATACAATTTACCTTTTTAGTCCAGAGATACTAAGAGAAAAGCTTGGGTTTCTAGTGTTTGTGTGTTTCAAGCTCAGGGAGAACACAGGTGAATCTTTTAACAGTAATCTCTTAAATTGACAGGAGAGCCATCAAGTGACCTAAAAGCTGTAGAACTCTTGATAAGGGAAGTAGAGAAGCTTTCATGGGCAAAGGAAGGGAGAGCAGGAAGGGACTGTTGAGGTACAAAAATTTACAAGTAGGAAAAGAGACAAATGAATAGACAGGAAAATAGGAGTTGAAAAGTTTAGTATTTTAGAATGAAAAAAAAACAAGATGGGAAATTTTACAGAAATCCCCCAAAGGCATTTGACATTCAATCTTTCCATACATATAGTTAGACTGTATAGGAGCTGGGAGTATTGGTGGATGACAAGTTTACTACAAGCTAGCAGTGTGCTCTTGTAGCCAGAAGGGCCAATAGTATCGTGGGGTGCATCAAGAGGAATGTGGCCAGCAGGTCAAGGGAGATAATCCCTCTACTTGACCCTGGTGAGATGACATCTGGAGCACTGTGTCCAGTTCTGGGTTCTTCAGTACAAGAAAGACAAGGAGCTATTGGAGAGGGTCCAGTGGAGGGCTACAAGGATGGTCTGAGGTTTGGAGCAGCTCTTTTATGGGGAGAAAGTGAGGGAGCTGGGCCTGTTCAGTTTAGAGAAGAGAAGGCTGTGAGGAGATCTCGTTAATGCACATAAATATCTCAGAGGTGCCAGAGTCTTTTCAGTTGTGCCCGGTGACAGAAGGAGGAGCAATGGCCACAAATTAAAACACAAGAAGTTTCACCTCAACATGAGGAAGAACTTCATTACATCGATGGAGGCAGAGCATTGGAAAAGGCTGCCCAGGGAGGTTGTGGAGTCTCCCTCTCTGGAGACATTAAAAACCTGCCTGGACATGCTCCTGTGTAACCTGTTCTAGGTGGCTCTGCCTTGGCAAGAGGGTGGACTAGATGATCTCCAGGGGTCCCTTCCAACCCTAACAATTCTGTGATTCTGTGAGAAAGGTGAGAAAAAAACAGTTTAGGCTGAAGCAGCTGATCAGCTACATCAGAACAGCAAGGACATTGCTGAAGCTGGGAACGCACTTAGCAGGGAAAAAACACCTTTAGATGAGATGCTATGGATAAAATGGTAAGAAGGCTTTATAATATCAAAGCAAAACGTGATGATAAATGAGAAAGTAGGACGAATCATTATATTCAAAGCTACTTTTAGATTCTCTCTTGCTAAAAGGAGAAATTACTGTACCAGAAGTTGCATTCAAAGTTTTGGTGCGAAAGCTAACTGGAAGCCTTGCTGTGCAGTGAGGTTGTGCATTGCTTTATCACAGAAGTTAAGTATTTGTATAATACTTCTTTTTCCTCAGAGACAAAGGGCAGAGGACTGAACCTTGAGCAAACCTGGTGACATCTTTCAGAACAGAAGTAAATTGTTGGGTCTATTCTAAGTGAAGATACATGGCTTGCAGTGCTGATTATTTTCACCTATTCTTGATGTGAATTTTTTTAGCAGGTAAAAGTTTCAATACTCAGCTTACTTAACAGCATTGCAAGAATGTACCTAGTTTCAAGAATGCAGCTAGTAGTATTACACCAGTATTTCGTGAGGTAAACACAAAACTGGAGACAGCTCCACCCAATTTACTTCATACCTTTAGAAATATGAAGCAATAGATTGACCTGTCAACAGAAATGAAGCTAGATCTAAGCCATGTGTGACACCTCAATTCCTATTTGAGTTATGAGCTTGGTCTACGATAACTATCCACCAACCTACCAGCATAATTCTGACAGATTTTGTGAACTCAAGATCCCTCTACACCCATTTCCCTATTCATCGCTGAGACCGGAAGTTGTTATCAGATTACAGTTACTGGGACATTGCAGAAGACCTGTCTGATACTACACTCTTTTCATAAACTTTCTGGGTTTCTAAATTGGAAAAGGAGATGAAGAACGATTATATCTTATGTATTGTCTTCAATATTATTATATATTATTTTTATGAGCTGAGGATTTCTTTAGATAGCAAGAAACAAAAACATGACTAACCACTGCTTTTATAAAGTAAAACAAAATTTGTACTAAAAGGCTACCAGGTCAGAATTGATGCCCAAACAGAGCTGAATACCAGGAGGTACAGACTTATGTTAGGATGTGTTAAGGTTACGTTCTTTTTCAGTCCTCTCTCAGTATTTTGAAATTCACCTGTTTGTAATCACCTTTCGGCTTTGATCAATGATTATAATCTTGTTCCAGAACTTAGTGTTGGGGTAGTGCCTTAGAGCAGATCAATTTCATTGTCTTTCACCAACCCTTGTCTACTTGCCATTTTCAAAGAAAAATTCTTGGGTGGCACAGAAAGAGCACCATAGCCAAATGAAAGCAGAATTTCTGTGGCTGAGCCATCCAGCATTTGCCAGGAAGTCACAGTGCACACACACAGTTACAAGGCTGGTTAACACACTGTATGTACACTTTAGCTATTCTACAGCATCAGGATTGTTCATACATCCCTTTGCTGAAGAATAATGCCCCATCCTTGGAAATGTGCAAGGCCAGGCTGGATGGGGCTTTGAGCAACCTGATCCAATGGAAGGGGTGTCTGCCCATGGCAGGGGGCTTGGAACTGTATGAGCTTTAATGTCCTTTCCAACACAAACCATCCTATGGTACTGTGATTCCATGAATAAGAACAGAAATAGTGCATCTCCCTTTCTAGAAACATTCATGTTTCATGTAGATGCCAGTGATGACAGGAGATTCCAAGAAAGTTCAATGGATCCATAATTGAACTGACAGTGGATACGTGACCAGAACTGCTTAAGCATGGACTCACATGTCTGTCCTAAAAAGGCAGACTAGTGTATATTAAATCACCTATTTTGGACTTGCCTTTCAGGTGAACTGCAAGTAGTAGGGTGCATTGCAATTGTACAACAGGAAGGTGATAAATAGATGAATCACCATTGCCAGACCTGCATCCAAGAGATAAGTGTAGCTGAGTGAGGAAGCTGGTATTTTGGATACTGCTATATCATAGGGATAAAGAAAATAATATCTCATATACATTTACAGCACCCTCTCCTTTTCCTTTTCTAATGGAGCGCTGATGTACCCAGAAGCATCTCTCAACCATAGACCTCCTTGTTCTAATAATCAGCTATTCTAACAAAAAATCAGATGCAGCTTAACAGAGGCTAATCTTTCATGGATGGAGGAAAACAAATATCAGATTTCATATTTAAGCCAGGAGGCAACACTTGCTTCAGTTTTTACACAGTTTTGTAGCATGTCTTCAAGCTTCATTGGACAAAGAGCCAGACCACTGAAGCTCCAGCAGAAGAGGAGTTTTTATACAATAAGTCATCATTAAACATAGGTTTACATCACAAGCAACATGACAAGATTTTCCACTGTCAGTCTTTGAGTAATGTTAATGTGTGGACAGGAAAAGAAGGCAGACTTCAGGATTTTTAGATTATATAAATCACAAACGAAGATGATTTGTTCTAGTGCAATTAGTAAATGTTCTACTTGCTTGATTTTAAGCTTACCATTAAAGGGCCCATCCTCTTCCATCAGCACACACAGTACAAAGTTTTAATCCTTGAGTGACATATCCTTTTCCATGGAAGTTTGATAGCTTTGCTTTCTCTAAGAGAGCCATGACACAGTAAGGCAGACTGGAGACAAAAACTTACAAATAAAACCCCCAAAACTTTCAGTGGACGTTTCAGCAGCTAATACTTAAGTCATATATCCTCAGTACAAGAATATCACTCCCTAACAGCTTAAAGAAAAGTAGTAACTGAACCACTGTCAGCTCAACAAACCCAATCTCCAACTTGTTCATTTAAGTGCCTGCTAATTCTGTCATTAACAGGTATTCAGCTTCTGGCTCCAAGTTTATCATTTATTGATCCCTCCTGAGAACAAATAATCTCATTTTAGAATTGGTTCCTTGAAAATTCTAACTGTATTATTTGTATTATTATTCATGATGGTTTAGAAATGGAGGCAGATAACTCACAATTTTTAAGTTTCTTTCTATTGTTTACAGAGCATATCTCAACCTTTAATAGTTCTGTTATTTTCATTAAGTCTTCCTACATTAGTTTCTTTAAGAAACTTACATTCATCACGGGGTCTGTATGGAAAGAGTGGTAAAAGTTTGCCATAACAGATTATAAATAATTTGCTTTAATAAACTAAAAAGTATATGCACCAAAAAATCTTTAATGTCCTCATACAATACTCCCCAAACCCCTATTGCTTCTCCTTAAATAAACCAAACACACCAAACAGAAGCCACACACATTTTTTTTTTTATGCTACAAAGTGTACTCAGCATGACAAGGTAGAGACAGTACAGAATTTTCTTAATGGTCAAGATCTCAAAAAAAATGCCATCACAACTGACACTAATTGGTTCCCTTAATGGCAACCTGAGCAAAAAGACCATAGCTTAGTCAAGCATAGCTACTAATCCTTGACACTGGAGAGTCTCTCTGTGTCAGTGTTGCTATATATCAGTTGAACCACAAGGGCAGGTTTACCACTGCCTGTTTTACATCTGCACTTCCAGAATGTTTCTGTCTTTCACGTCCTTTATTAGGAGCACCTGTGTACTCCACTGAAAATGAAAGTGTGCCCTAATCACCTAAGTTGTGCTGAAAAAGACTGGGAATTTTTGAGAGGACAACATTTAGAGACATTAAATACTACTATGCATACTCTAAAAGGGAACCAAGCACTTTGCTGCAAATCAGGAGAAACTGAAGACTAGGTTATTTCACTGTGGTGAAATAAGTCAGAGAAGACAGGCATGGGAAGAAGAAAATTCTTCACTGGCTGATTGTGAGATACCAGTCATCAAGTTACAGAAATTCAGTAAAGCCAAAAGTTACCGAAATTCAGTAAAGTCAAAAGATCTGCAAACCCTGCTATGTTTTAAGTACTTGAAACTGTGATTTAAATAAAAACAGATCAGCCATGAGGATGCAAATTATATTGTTCATACACTACGATGTCACCCACAAGAGATTGTACTATTCTGTCACTAAACTGCTTTATAATCTAATCCAGAGAATCTTTATGTTTTGGGTTTTTTCCAACTTCTAATTCCAGTTAAAGGCAACCATTTTAAGAAACATATTATGTACTAAAACAAATCAATTGGAGACAGCTGGATAAAATGGCCAGGGCTTTGCTAAGTCGTTGTGAGATTGAAGGTTATTTGTGACTTTCAAATACATAGACACAGATTTTACCAAATTAATGTCACCTCTAACAAGAGCTAACGAGAGCTGTAACATTCACCTCCTGACCTTCTGTTGACATTGACCAGATAGAGAGAGAGGACACTGCTCTGAAGCAGCAATGTACATTACAAAGACAGTACAAAACCTCATATCATCCTGGAGTCCTCCATTTCACTATTCTGGTAAAGGTGGCCTACAAGAAAGCTGGAGAAGGACTATTTATAAGAGCAAGTAGTGACAGGAGAAGGAGTAACGGCTTTAAACTGAAATAGAATAGATTTAGATTAGATATAAGAAACCTGGTCTAGCGGCAGGGAGGCTGGAACTTAGATAACCTTTAACATCCCTTCCAACACAAACCATTTTATGATTCTATGACTCTATATCCTGCAGGCAAGTCCCACACTCCAAAACCAACTTTAATTTCTGTGCCTAAGTTCAAAGCAATTGATGAAACTTTTACTTAATACAGTGAGAAATGTTCTAAGTCCATTCTGCTTCTCATTATCTAAAAATATTTAATGATGGCATTCCAATTATCTTAGATATGCAATGGATTCCACAGGGAATTTTAAATAATTGCTTTGTCAATTGTTCTTTCCACCAGCCCCTTATAATAGAGTTCCTTTAAGCATAATTTTCATTAAGATAATTGCCAAAAAGTGAAAACAGGTTTTTTATTAGACAGCTTTCAACCACATTAAGCTTCCATTTTTTAGCACATAACTTTTAATAACAAAGATGTTGCACCTGTAAATGACGTCTGTTTAGCCTTCTCAGGCCTTAGTATGGGGCTTCGGTATTCTTGATTTGGGTTTTTCTTTTTTTAAACAAAAAAAAAACAAAAACAAAAAAGCAAAAAACCTTGCTCCATCTAGTGGCACTTTCTCCAGACAGAGGAAAAAAAAAAAGAAACAAAACAGCTGACAAGTAGGAAGAGAAATCTCATACCAAATTAGGAATATTTCCATTCAGATAACTTGGCTTGTTTCATAGCTTTCCCCTTTAACAACTACACAGAAAGAAGTAAAAATTAGATTGTAGCATTTTATCACAAAATAAAACAAAACTATGGAAAAAAAAAATCACTGTAGCTTTTTGTACCATATCCAAACACATGAAAACAAATACTTCACTTTTAATTCTTTGACGATTTATTGTGACAATCTTTAATGTACTGATTAGCATCTTAAAATAATCTGCTTCAACAAAATGGCTTGTCTTGCTGACCTATCCTGCTGTAATTGGCTGGTGGTGTCTATTTAGCTGGGCCTTATACCTGATATAGCACTGTCTCAGATTGCCAAGGGAGAGGCTATTCTTAAACTAATTACACTGACTGCATGATGAGCAAAACCTCTTCTGGCCCAGCTTTTCACAACAGTCTCTTTGTAAGCAGCTGCCAGATCTGTAAATTATTTTTTGATGACAATAACTGAAGTGCTAATGGCTAGAGATTTCTGTTTCAGGATTTATTTTTTTTTATTTATTTTTTTACTATATTCCATATTAGTTACAAGATGTACAAAATGCAATAAAGTAGTCATTCTTATAAAAAAAAAATCAGTTGCTGAAGGCACAGTCTTGTTTTATATTATATATATATATTCTGCAACAACCTGCTCTGAAGAAATAGGATTCATATTAACATATCTGCGTTCTTCTCAGTCCTTTGATTCTTTCTCATTTCTCTGCTTGAAAACCTGGAGAAGTGTTGTCTACAATGCTGAACTTGAAATCTGGCATTCCATGTTAGGTATTTTGGCAAATTGGATCAGTCACTAAATTTCTTCATATGTGTTTTCCTGTTTCTACTATACATGAGGCATTTTAGAAATTAATGTTTGAACAACTATTGAAACTGATTGATGCCAAGACATCCTCTAATTTCCCTAAATAAACCAGGAGACAAGTTTACTTAATTCAAAGCTTTAAAAAAAATGAGAAAGTCTAACTACTCCACAGAAAAAATTTATTTAAGTTGGTTTCAAATAATGCCATTTTAATTTCACTTTTTCATGGAAAAGATTAAGTTAAAATGAAAACTACTTAGTGGAATGAGAGGACTATTGAGGAAGGTAGCCGTAGAGTATCATAAACAGTATACCATTTCACAGACGCACGCATGTCCTTTCCTGACCAGGCCACACAAAACCAAATATTGCCTTTCTGTTTCCACACTATGCCTCATGGTCAGAAGATTTGGGTTTAAGTGGATTTAAGATGGGAGAATGCCCCTACAACACATAGCATCTTTGCTAGAGCTTGCATGCATTAGTGGAAAAACGAAAATCTGAACACCCTCCCTGTCAATGAAATAGGGAGTGAGTACAACAGATAAACACATTTCCCTTCATTGCAATGAATATTTTATGTAAACACAAAACATTTGAGATGTACAGCAAGGGATACACTACAAAAATGTTGTGTGATCTGCTATTTGGACAGTCTTCTAAGATGCAGTGTTTCGGACTCCCACCTTTGTTCTACTTACAAGATACACAGACAACTCTAAAGAAAATGGGGACAGTATCCTTCTAGATGTATAGCAGACATCACCGTCATCAATTCTAGTGCCAAATAGTTATCATTAAATACACTGGATTAGGTCGGGGGATATCACTCTTCTGGGGTGGGTAGGGTTTTCTTTATTCGAAGTATCTACAAACTGATTTAAAACCATGCCTTTGGCAAACCAGTAATCTGTCTTTTAAGAAGTGATATTATAATGCTTTGGTGCCTACAACTAAGCAATTCTATTGGTTTGAAAGGCACTTAAAGAGAGTGATTATTTTTAATTGCTCAGTGTTGTGTTGTTCAAATAACTTTTTGGGAGCTACAAGTAACCTTTACCTCTGGGAAAAGGATGTAATTGCTGAAATAAGTACATGGTGGTCTAGGTTGCTGCTCAACTCTATTTTTAAATAACAAAGAGGATGTGTTTGTGAACTACAGATGACCTAAACAAAGAAATTCATGAATGAAGTAGATTAAGCTGCAGAGGAACTTGTGTAGGTGCATGCCAAAAAAATTGGATACCAACACATTTCAGCAACTATTGCTTTTGGTGTCTAGTTTTAGTTTGTTATGGCTTTTACCTCACTGAAGCAAGTCAGGAAAAGAAGTCAGTTTTTACCTAAGGTAAATTGAAATGGAATTAATTTAGCATTTAGGTAACTTTAGTTATTAAAACCAGCCTCCCAGAAGATAATAGAGATAAAATGTTTTCTGTGATTAATTGTTATTAGATTTACCTTGGATTTACCTTCCTTCAAATTTTTATGAGCAGATTTTGTGCAAAGTTTAACAATGCTGAAATCATCAAAGCACTTCACATTTTCTGTGTGGTTGTCCAGCAGTTCAATTAGCTACTGTAATGAGTAAATTCCTGTTTGTTAATCAAATCTTGCTTGCTTAGGAGTTACTTGCTTAGAGTTACTTGCTTGCTTAAGTTACTGGAAAATTACAGTGCTTTGACATGTTGCTTATAGACCGCGGGTATCCATTAAAGTAAATGATGTATGGGGAAGGTGATAAGGAGCCTTCCTCCCCACACCCACCGGGAAGCAGAATGAGACCCCTTATCTAACACCCACCAGGAGACAGAATGAGACCCTTTATCTACAGGTCACACAGACGCAGAGGACGCCAGGAGGTGACACGTATATCGGATGAAGAAGAGTATAAAACCAGTGACTTTGGGGAAGTGGGTTGCGTGCCGTTGGCGGAGCAGAGACTCCCCGGCCGCCCAGCGCTGTTTTGCTTGCTGTTGCTTGCTCAATAAACCGATTTGATTCATTGGTCTGGTTCTCGTCAATTTATTTGAGCCACATTCTATAACAGCTACCACTTACACTAGAATGTTTTGACTGGATTAATTGATCAGGCCAAACTGGAAAAGGCTTAGCCATTAAGAGAAGCAAGAGTAGTAAGGGTAACTGAAGCCTTATAAACTGAATAGGTGACCTCTCATTAAGTCTGTAAAGAGGTGGCACCAACCAGTACAATTCTACCTTTCATTGCTGTGCATCAGTGTATACACAAAGGAGTGCTGTATATAACAGGCATATCTGAAGAAGTTTTAAGAAGGAAATATGTGCCACCAAGAGAATTGAAGGAAATATATGCCACCAAGAGAATTAAGCCTGTAGTCTTTTCCTATATCTCAGATGAATCTCCTAAAGCTTTTAAAGAAACCTGTCTCAAGCTTCCCCATAAATCTTTTCTAATGATTAGCAGACACTAGGAGAAACAAGGACTGATCAGCATATTATTCAGATTTTACTGGTATCTCTGGATCAAGTTCCACACAATATGTATGAAGAAAATAAAGTCTTTTGGTTGTGAGATGCAATATTTTGTGATCATATATCAAGCAAGAAGACAAAAGAAGAGAAAAGAATAAACTGTCAAATTTTTTAAATGGTAGAATTTTACAATGCACTGCCCTTATGGCTCATATGAGATCCTATGCTTTTCAGGGGCCTGGAAAGAGAGAGACATGAGATTTATTTTTAAACTGCAGGTAAGAAAAAGCAATTTAGATTCATCTTGAAAAGATGCCATGAGGAGCTTCAGGGACAGCCTTATCCAAGTTAGGTGAATGGGCAACAGAAATTCATTACTGAGACATGTACAAATTCTGAACCCTAGAGAGGAAAAAACAAACTATTCACATACCTTATTGACTCATAAGTAGAACCTTGCCATCTCTGGCCAGCATAATGAAAACTTTTTTTCAGCATTCCAGCTGCAATTAATAAAAACAGAAACAAAAAAACAAAAACAAAAACCAAACAAAAACAAAAACAAAAAAAAAAAAGAAAAAAAGAAAAAAAGCTAAATACAATGTTATTCTGCATGGAATGACACTATGATAAAGCATACTGTGCTTTTATATTGAAATCAATGGCTCACAAAGCCATTTAAAAGAAATACTTTTAAAACATGACCCATAATTAGCTATTTAATGTTATTGGCGCAGCAGGCTGCAAAGGACAAGAATTTAAACACTAATGAAATGAGTGAAAAGGGATTAGATATTCATTTGAACATCACAAATAACCAGTGTTGTAAATCTAGGCCTTCTGCCAAGCACTGGCTGGCAGCAGCAAGGATTAGAGTCAGCTTTGAGGGGTCCTTATTAAATTATGTAAGTAACAGTGAGTAAAACCACAACCACAGAAAATCAGTTTTTCCCAGTGTGTAAATTATACCACAGACAGTGTAATGTGGGGAGGGTAGCACTTCCTCACTCAATGACAGAGTCAAGAAGGCTCCAACATAAAACCAAACAAAAAAAAAAATAGAGGGTATTATTCTTAAGAAGAGAATGAACATGATATATCGATTTGAACAAACCAATTTTTCCACAGAGACCGAAACTCCCATCCCAGAACATATCTCCCAGTCCTGCAAACATGCCTGATGGTGGGTAGGGAAGCCAAGGTTTGGGGTTTTTTCCCTGGTTGCCTGAACACAGCATTTTGACTCTCCTGTTCTCCCAGCTCCATCTGTTGTGGTCTACTGGGACACCTTTCACAAAAACTCTTAGTGTTTCTGTTCAGGAGTGTAACAGCCTTGAGTATCCACAGCATCTTCCTTACTTCAAAAGAACGAATCCCAGTTTATGACTCCCTTTTCCTAAACCAAAATACAGACACACACACAAGAGCAAACACTGAAACAATCTCGTTTCAAAAACTGACTTTACAGATTTTCTTCTGAAAGAGGACGGGTAGACAAAGCAGTTTTCCAAAATATAATTAAAAAAAAATAAAGAAAAAACCTAAGTGGTGCCACAAATCTCATCTTTTCTGTATTTAACAGCAAAATCCTCTTCTCAAACCATAAGTGTAAATTATGCCTGCAAAGATGGGTTCACTGGTTGTTCTGTTGGTGCCATTTGCTGCCATCAGGAACCTTTCTCCTAGTAAGCCTTCATTCTGATTTCTTTTGAACAGGTTAATATAAACAAACAGATTTTTAAAAGAATACTCATATTTTTTACTCTTTAAAACCTAAGTCACTCTCTAACCAAAACAGTTGCCTGTTTTTTTGGCTGAGGCAGTGCCAGAAAAAAGCCTGGAAGATGAGCTGCCATGGGTGGATGCCTCTGCTAAGGTGCAAAGAAATGACCACAAGGTATCTAAGGAAAAACAGCACGGAATAAGAAGAGCTATTTTGCCTACAGAAAGCATCCAAAAATGACAGCAAAGACTAACAAGAGGTTACAGCAAAAAAAAAAAAAAAAAAAAATCTTACACTAATGTTCAATGTAGGAAAGAAAATAACTTGTATTTCTGATAAATATCATCAGGATGAAATCTAACGTAATATCTCATTTCTATATACGTTCTTCCCTGATCCCAACTTCTCAACACAGCTGCTGGCCCCTGAGAATCAAGGCAGCACATCAGCTATGCCTACAAGGTGAAGGCTGCAAAGAGTGGACAAGTTTTCCCAAGTGACAGACCATAAACTAATATCTGTTTTCAGATATTTCCAGAGCACAGCCTCACACATAGCACCTTTGTAACAAAAATCACAGAAGTGATCAAGCCTTCCCTACGAGAGGTTTTTAACAAGAATATGCTTATCCAGCTGGTGGCAAAAAAAAAATCTCACATGTATCTATGCATCTCCATATTCTTCAGGTAAGAGAACAGCTTACAGCAAAATTTATCTTATATTGCGTGATTTCCACTAAGATAGTTTTTATTGCAAAATAGCTTCTACTTCTTTAGTCTTTAATAGAGTAAAACTTACCCAAGTTCAAATATTTAATTTGTAATATAAAGAAATTTTAAGTACAAATGGTGCAAAACAAAAGCAATCCTGTTTCTGTAAAATACTGATAATGAATTGAAATGCTAAGGTACAGGTCAGGCACTGAGTACAGACTACATATTTCTAGAATTACTGAAAGTCTGTTAAATGTTCTTCTGTAAAATGATGTACCCAAAGAAGTTCTAGCAAAAAAAAAAAGTCAAGTGCAGCATGGTCAGAAATGGGAAAACTAGACGCTGCAAGAAAAATAATGAAAATAAAAGAAAAGAAAAAAAAAGAAAAACAAACAAACAAACAAAACGCTCAGAAAATACATTAACTATGGATACACAGATAGAAATACATATATACATATATACATCTGTCTTAATGACAACATGTAGTACACAGAGTTCTGCTGTTTATTTCACTATTTTGACAAACGTTGTAAATTAGGACCTATTAGATCATAGTAAGGTATGAAATCTGTCTCTGTGTAATGTTTCCCAAGGGTTAGCTATAGCATGAAAGTAGGAATTAACATATATCACAACTACTACAGTATGAAATGTTAATTAGGTTCTCAATCACAACTACAAGTATTCATTGGCCAAAGTTCATGCAAGACATGTTTGTGAAAAAATGGGAAGTAGCTGTACAGATGTTTCTGTTTCTCAGATTCAGTAGCGAGTACTGAATTGTACTTGAGAGAGAGAGAAGGAGGGAGGGAGGGAGGCAGAAACAGAGTAACTGATGAGGGAAAAAATTGATCAGTATGAAGGAGAAAGAAAGAAAGAAAAGAGATCTTGAAGCCCAGTCCAGACAAGCGTGAATTCCATTGCTGGTATCGCAGCCAAATCAGTTTTCGCATTCAGTTACACTTGAACTGTGACAAAAGTTTAAAGCATAAACTTTTCTGTCTCTTACCAAAAGCATCATTTTCAAAAAAAACCCAAACTATTTGAATATAATTACTCACAAACAGCTTATATAAGGTGCATTTTGAAGTTTTGACAAATGTGTGCTATAAATTAAAACTGATTTTGCAGATTGTCAGAAACTAATTGTGTCCACAGAGTTATCAAAACAATCACCAGTTTTTCACGGAATAAGTATCTAATTCTATCTGACACATTTCTGCTTTAATTTTCTTAGCAAAAGGGGGCTTAATTATTTTTTTAACTACCTTTTTTTATTTTACAGTGCAACTTATGCAAAAACTTTAAAACATGGCTGAAAAAACATCTGCTCTGACAAACTAATGTTTGTTGGTTTGTTCTTGTACAACATCATTTTGGCGCTGAACCCACACATTGTTTAAATGATGTCCAGCTTTAGAGACAAACTAATGCCAAGAATGTTAATGAAATTATGTTTTAATTTAAAAAAAAAAAAAAAAATCAAATCAGGGTTACAGCTAGATAGGGGCCTCTAACTGGATTTTTCCTGAGTAGTATAACAGACTGCCAGCAATAAAAGTGAGTAACATTTCAGCAAGGTAACAAAGATAAGCATACATATGTTTAAGAACATGATGGGCTTGGGATCTGAATGTCAAAAGACACTCTCTAGCCCCTGCCACATGATATTAAGGAGTTCAGGAAACATTTTTCAATCCAGTTCTGCCTCCTGATATTTGTTTCACTGAATTTTGTACTATCCCAACTAAAGCAATAGTGCTAAAATTATCTGAACTCATCCCAGCATTCCTTTCATGTTTGTAATCATAATAATATCTCGCTCACAACAAACATCAAAAATGGGCAACTACTCTGACATGAAAACAAGACCCAATACTACTTTAAGCATGCCAACTGATTTTTTTTGCATATTAAACTTTACATTATTGCAGCAACTTACATATTGACTGCTCGGAGTTGCACATTCCCTTCATTAGCAAGCAACCTCCCAACCAGGTTAAAAGTTTTAGATCATTTTATCAGAACTTGCTAGTCAAAAGGTTTAGCTGCTACAGTGTCAAAAGCTACATTTCCTTCCTTTTTCAACCATTTAATTTCTTTCTTCATTGGGGTGCTCTAACATCAAGCCATTGAGGGTAGAATATTATTCCAAAGAGAAAGACAGCAGTAATCTTCAGACCTTATTAGTGTATATAAAAATATAAAGGGGGAGTGTCACGAGGATGGAGCCAGGCTCTACTCAGTGGCGAACAATGATAGGACAAGGGGTAATGGGTACAAACTGGAACACAAGAGGTTCCACTTAAACTTGAGAAGAAACTTCTTCTCAGTGAGGGTGACGGAACACTGGAACAGGCTGCCCAGGGAGGTTGTGGAGTCTCCTTCCCTGGAGACATTCAAAACCCGCCTGGACACATTCCTGTGTAACATTATCTAGGTGTTCCTGCTCCGGCAGGGGGATTGGACTAGATGATCTTTTGAGGTCCCTTCCAATCTCTAGCATACTCTGTGATACTGTGATACTGTAAAGAAAATAGGCAATTTAGAAAATTATTTTATCAAATATTTTGTTAAAATGTTTATTTTTCTTGATAATGCTATAAACTTTTCCTATGGCAGTCAAAATACCGTTTCTAACCAACTGTATTTAGAAATCTGTGTATGTACCCATGTTTCTCACTTGAAGACTCACACTGAAGTGCAATGTAACGAGGCAAAATTTCAGAAAATAATGTTCCCTTTTCTGCTGAAAGAGCTGCTTTTCAATACAGCATGTTTCCCTTGCAGGATCAGACAGGAAACTACACAAGTTTTGAGGATGCTTCCTTACAAAGCACAGTATAGGCTTCTATTGCAACCAATTTATTAATTCATATGTGTGGGAAAGAAATGATGGTTTGCCTGGATAGTTTTCCGTTTTTTCTGATACCTCATTGAGTGCCTCTACAAAGTGCTGCACTGTAGGGATCGACCAGCACATTCAGAGACAGTTCAAATACTCCTAGCCTGTGCATCCTAGAGCACCACCACTTTTTTCAATGCCTTACCATGCTACAAATGCAGTATGTGTGGTACTCTCAAAATCTGCCTATATTTAAATACACATATATTTCCTTTCTTTTCTTCAAATAAAAAGGAAAACAATTTTAACCACAAAAAGTATCATCACTTGTGTTACACTGCTCCTGTTAAAGACAGTTAAATCTCCTGCTAACCTCAACACCAGCAGAGCGTGGCCTACATTGAACACTCTTGAAAATCCCATTGTTCCTCTGTAGTGTTCTGAGAACACACACAAGAAGGATCATGTGTGCCACAACATTTTCTGCAAGAGAAGTCACTGTTTCATGAGCTTGATGAGCTGTGACATTTGGTGATGAAATCAAACCTGTGGCTCTAAAGGTTCCTAATATGTAGGCTCTTATGGAGTGAGCAACCAAGGATCCAGACGGATTGGCTGTTTTGATTCCTTTCATACTGTGGTACAGAATATAATAAAATAAAAAAACTAAATTACATTCTATTTTTTTTCCAAGTTGCACTTTCTGAAATAATGACTTTCTTACCCTCTACTTCCCTTAATGTCTCAATCTCTTCAGACCTCAGGCATATGCCAGAGAACTCTGACAGCATTTGGAAATCCCACAAGTCATTTTCAGCTGGGACAGAGGACAGAGCATAAAGCGGGTCTTAAAATACTCCAGCGGCCACTCTCAGGCACCATGGTATAGCTGTTAACCTCCCTCTCTGCGGCCAGAGAGGTGGACAGCAGTTTTGTTGTATGGGTGGGTGGCTGGTTGCCCATGCAGTGTGCCCCAAGCTTTCACCATCCCCTCACCATGCCTACCTTCACTAAGAAAGGATGAGGATATTTGTCACTGGAGGTGTTTTCCACAGCAGCATGGGTGTTTCTTGTGCTTGTTTTTTGAGGACAGAGACTTGGTGGGGTGAGCAGGAAGCAATGATGGAGGACAGGGAGGAAGCAGACTTCAAAAGCTTTGAGAAATATCAGTTCAGCTTAAAAATGCCTCAGAAATCAAAACAAGTAGTAGAAAAATAGAAATCACTAGGGGAACAAAAAATTGGATTACTTTAGCCTGTTAATCTGTAATAAGAAGTATGGACAGAGTTATCCAGGAAAACTCTCAGTGAGAAACCTTTAGAATTTATAGTTGAAGCAAAAAGGTAGCTATGCCATTTGGAGTGTTTACTGGCTCAAAAAATGACAAAATTCAGAAAGCACTGACAAGCAATCAATGCAGGACTTCGCCAAGCAAGCAAAAAGAAAAGAATCATAATTTCATATTGGTAATAAAGTTTTTAATCTCTGCAGGAAGGGGAAAAATATTCCTTCGCATAAGTATTACAGAGATACTATGCATCTTAAGCCCATTCTGTACAAGAAGTATGTTAATTAAATGATTTAAAAATCAACAGAAAATACAATGTAACTTACATGCTTTGAATGAGAAGACACTAAGGGACAGGTAGTTGGCAGTGAAGGGCTTTTGTCTCTGTGCTGGATTTGACATGGATTGAGTTAATTTTCTTCAGAGTAGCTTGTAAGGGACTATGTTTTGTATTGATGTTGGAAACAGCTTTGATAATTCAGGGATGTTTGCATTATTGCTGAGAAGTGCCTACACAGAGTCAAGACCTTTCCTACTTCTCACATCTCCAACGATTAAGTCGGGGGTGCGCAAGAAGTCTGGGAAGGGACACAGCAGGACCACAACTGATCAAAGGGATCACCATATGATGTCATGCTCAGCAATAAAAGCATGGGGGAAGAAGAAAGAAAGGATGTTCGGAGTTATGGTGTTTGTCTTCCTAAGTCACCATTATGCATGATGGATTTCTGCTTTCTTGGATATGGCTGAACAACTGCCTGACAATGGGAAGTTGTGAATGAATTCCTTGTTTTGCTTTGTTTGCACACATGGCATTTGCTTTACTTATTATCCTGACTTTTTCTCAGCCCAAGAGTTTTCTTACTTTTATCCTTCTGATTCTCTCTCCCATCCTGCTGTGGGCAGGGAATGAGCGAGTGGCTATCTGGGGCTTAGAATTGACTAATGGGCTGAAGTTTTCCTATATTCGCATGCGTGAAAAGTAAAACCAAAGATACTGCATTCTCTTACCCAATTGCTATATAATTTCAAAACTTGCATCTCTATACCAACTTAAACTCTTCCTAGGTTCACCTTAGATTTTAGAGTTCAAAATAATTTTTTTTTTAATTTTAAATATTACTTGGGGACATAGCTGCAGGGAATAATAATGATCTAGAGCTCGAGAATTTACTAACATGAGGATCAGACCTGCTAGTCTATGTTCTTCACTTCCACAGGACGAATCCTTTGTGTCAGAATACATCAAAGTAGCCAATTTGCAATAGTAAGAAAATTATATTAATATTCTTTTTACTGCCTAACCCTTTGGCTGCATTACAGAATAGGGCTCATTATCTTCAAAAGGCTGAAAGTAAATAAATTAGGTAGAGAGTAAATCTAACTTAATGACTGAGTGAGGAAAAGTTTGGGATGATGAAATTATTTATGTGTGGTAAAGAGAGAATTCTATGCTTCTCACACATTTTAATAGAAGTATGACATTAGCAGATATCTGATCATATGTTTTGTTTTCTTAGGCTGTGTTTTAGAAAACTTTAATAAATGTCAGTAACAATAAAGCTCATACATTGCAGCTATGCAAAGCTTTTTTAAAAATCTACGTAATCTGGTAAAATTTCAAATCTCTATATTGAAAAGGGATCAGATAAATACTGATATATTAGAACTGGTAAAATAAAATCTTCTCACATAAATGAGACTAAGTGGTCACATCACATCAAAGGCCAGAAACATTATTAGCACTAGAAAAAAACAGATCCTAACTTTTCAATGCAAACTTTTTAATACTGATGAACCATGCAGCATGAGATGAAAGCTACTTTAGAGCAAATTCTGCTCAGCACCAAACTACAACTGATGCTAGAACCTAAGAGTAGCTTTCAGAGATGTTTTACAGTGTATCTTCTATGTTAGAAACAAAAAAAGGAGGAAAAAATAAAAACAAACAAAAGGAGTTTAGAGGTTTTCTTTCTTGTGTCTACAAAAATCACTCCAGCAGAGATGTATTAACAAGGAAATTGAAGGAAGGCAGAAAAAGTGACAACATGAATTCAACTGATTGCATAGTTTTACAAATTATGCTTTTAAGTACAAATACGGCTCTCCCAGAACAACATATAAATTGGGTCTTTTCTAAATTCCCAGAGTGGCTCAGGGTGAAAGCTATTTGTATTAAACAAATATGCAGTTCTTAGAGTTCAGCCAACCTACATAGTCCAGCAAAAAATGCTTTTTTAGAATTGCGGTAAACTGAGAGACTTCCTACATTTATGGAGGAAAGAAAACTTAATAAGCAGAAAAATGTTTGATGTGAATACCGACAGTTTACAAGTGATGCTGTCAACATATACATTACACAACTGAGTCTTGAGTGACATGGTTTAGTGTGTGGTGTCCCTGCCCATGGCAGGGGTGTTGGAACTAGGTGATCTTAAGATCCTTTCCAACCCTAACTATTCTATGATTCTATTACTGGTATACGTTTCCTGTGTTGACATACATATGAATGTATGTACTACCTGACAATTCTGTATGTGGACTAAAGCTATTAATAGACAACAGAAATTTGTAGAAATAGAGAATAGTACAGACTAGATTCACAATTTAAAAAAAAAAAAGTTTATACGTGAAGTGCCATAACTTTTAGCACTGGTGATTGTAGTCAGAATATTAATTTGTAAAGAGGTTAAGCCTTCAAGATAAGTTGTCATAAGAGCACAGATAATTAACTGAGGTACGACAGAAACAGAAGAACAATCACTGTGAAGTGTAAGCCACAGATAAACAGAAAAATTATCCAAAAATAAGAGACCAAAACCAAATTTTTTAAATATCTTTAGTACAGAGATGCTTTAAAGCATGTGTTAGTAGTTTTTTTTTAGGAATACTAAATTAGAAAAAAAAAAAAATCTACTCAACAACCAAAAATCTCACCAAGCCCACAAAGAACTTATATGCCTTTATTGTGTAAAATTATGTGCTTTTTTCATTTTTATATATCCTACAGAGAAATGTAAGAAACATTGTAGAAACTTCTTTTTTGAACTGAACAAAAATAAAACTGTAAAAAACACTAGTATTCTTTTCAAAATTATCTCAAAAAATGGTTCTCCTTCTACCATCTTAACACTCAGGCTTGTCATCCTCTACCCCCAGTCATGAAATACAGACTTAAAAAAAACCCACTACACCACCCCAAAAAAACAACCAACCCACCCCCCCCCCAAAAAAAAACAAAAAAACAAACCACAAACAAAGAATCAAGCAAAAAACAAACAAACAAAAATCACACTGGTAGTGTTGTCCAGCACATCTTTTTCCAGTGTGGTTCTAGGTTGAATTCCCCTTTGAAACAATTGAAAATAATTTCAAGGTCAGAGACATCAGTTCTACCATTCACAGGATTACAACAATCATATAATTGTGTCACAAATTTTCACCAAGACCATGACTTCTTAAGGCACATTTATTTCGTAATAGTCCTCACAGAAAATAAAATCTCTTCAGCTTACCTCCCCTTTCTGAAAAGAGTAGGTTCAACTGAATAACTCTTCTAGGCAACAAAAGACATTACACAGAACATCATGCTTGCTGAAAACAGTTTTCACATCCCCATTCAGAAACTTTGGATTGCAAGGCTCTCATGGTACTTTTACCCCTTCTCCCCAAAAGGAATGACTTGTTGATTTTGGAAGTTTTAAAATAATTTATTAGAGACCTAAAAGCAGCTGCTATCTTTAAAACATTACAGATTTGGGGATTTAAGTTTTTTCTGAAGCAGACAATATATTCATTACTATCTGCAGCCCAGCAAAGTGCCAGATAGTTTGCAACTGAGCAGGAAGAATCACACTTGGGATAGGTACCATGGGATTTACTAGGCGAAAGAACTTGAAACACTTGAAGTAATTGTAATCATTCAGGTAGCTTGAACAAACAAAATGTATACAGAAGAACATACCAAAACTTTCATCTAAACTAACATTCTGCCTAAAGCATCATACATTCAAACTTGCGATACAGACACTCACAGTGTTAGAAATAAATTTGTAACAAATTCAAAATTGGAATACAAAAAATAGAAGTCAGACAGCTCCATTGGTGACAGTCATGAACTCCTGAGGATAATATTTTCAAAAATATTCCTCTGTGAGATTAAATTGCAGATCCACAGAGGACTTTACATTGATTTTAGTTCCCTCAAACTCAGAAACAAGTCAAAAAAAATCTTGCCCAGACTCATGAGTGTTTGATTTTAGGTGACGGATTCCACAGACACCAGAAGATCTGCTCAGGCACATTATTAGATCTTGTTTTGTTCATGAGGAGTAGATCCCCTGAGATTAGCAAAACAAGCTCTTCCAATCAACATCTCTCAAGACAGCAGACATACTTAAAGCGGGCTAAACACACATTTGTGTTAACATAAGTCACAACACGTAGACTTGTCATCATATGAAACGGCTTCCTCCCTTTTACGCAAAATTTAGCATTGTGACCATCAATCTATAATGTAAATCACAACACTTTTTACTCAGCCACAAGTATTTGAGCCCACTGTTCCCACAAATATCATACCAAGTCACAGACTACTGCAAAATCCTGGGAATAAAAAATTGAGCTCTTGGCCATCCGGTTGCTTTCAGCTTTGTGCAAAAAAAGAGATCAGTTGTCTTGCATCAGCGTAAGTAGGAGTGTTCTGTACCCTCCCAACATTGATTTCAATGCCAGTCAGGGTGTTAAAAGAATGGCTCTTGTGACTGGGCTGCACTGAGCCATTTCAGTGATGCAAGAGTGTAATAAATCCTGCTTCATTTATTGGTTGCATTCACCTTACACCTAATGCTATTGCTGACAGAAATTCAATTTGTACGGCAAGTTTTTACGGTTAGAGACTATCTTTTCTACTACATATTTTAACATGCAGGACAAAAATCGCGCTTCAGAAAAAGAAGCAACTGCAACAGCAGCAGACAGAACCCACTTGTGAATCAGCTTGACATTTGCTCTAGACAGCTATTTTGGAGCACAGCTGTTTAACTTTGGACCACATGATTAGGCTCATAATAAGTATTTACAGAAAAAACCTCTGGTGGCTTTATGTCAGGTCCACAGCAGAAAAATGACAGGTATTTCTGCATCAAATTTCCCAATGAAATATTTTTGCAGTCTTTGGAGTGGTGAAGACAAAGGGAAAGAATGAAAATACTGCTTCCTGATCTGTTTCTCCACTCTCACTCTTAGTCATTTTTGAGACTTCAAGATTTCATTATTAAATGTGCCAACTATGATTGTATTAGTCAGCAAAGCCCCAGTCAGCAGAGATAGCCTGGTAATTTTGGCATTATGGAGAGTTGGATAGTGCTTCATGTTATGGAGCTGTAAATATCAAAGTTACTCTTGCCAGCTTTCTCTAAAGTAAACATGACAGCTTGGATTTTTTTATATAAAGTATAATACAAGTGCTTACAAAGTTTTCTGAAATATTAAATCAGGAATTTATTTACAACATAAGGAATTTTTTTTCCAGTTCCAGTCAAAAATGTCAAATATTATATACATATCTCTTTAATAAATATATGCCTGTGCATGTGGGGATTGTGTGTATATGTGAACACACACTGATAACACATATGGGCATGGTTTTTGCACACATTTATGTATAAGTTGTGGGGTGGGGGTGCAACCTCTCACACACACAATCACTGAAAGCAGGTGTTTGGTGTTAGGTTGTTTTTTTTTAATTCAGTGAGGGTTTGAGATACCTGTCAGATTCCTGACTCAGTACCCTTACTAAACTTTCTGTAAACTGCTATCAGGTTTTATCCACTCTGAAATCAAACATCTGTTCTGGCATAACCTGCAGACATGCAAGCCTGGAGCTGGGCAGCATTTTCCTTTCTGGGCAACTGCAAAATAGTACCTGGCACATGTAGAAGGACACGTCAGACGCTCTCTCTGCATCCCCTTAGAGATGGACTGCAAGGAGGGAAGAAGACTGGAGAGAGATCAGGAAGAAAAATCCTGATGTCAGCACCTCCCAGCTGTGAAGCCAGGTCAGGTGAGGTGCCTGGAGCTGGCTCTGAAGAGCTGTCAGGAGCCCTGAGGGAAGAGCTGGTACACTCCAAACCCCAAGCCCCTGTACTCTCCATCAGACACCACCAGGTGAGCCCAGGATACCTGCAGTAGATGATCAGGAAAGTGGAGGAACCCTCTGGGAGTCTTTGCCACTGCCGACCCTAGCACCCTTCTTGTACCCACTGCCCTGGAACAGACACTGACAAGACCCACAGCACCACCAAACTGGGCAGAGGAGCAGGAGACTTGAAGTGTGCTCAGCCTTCCTGGATCCCTTTGTCCTTTATTAATGTACTCCAAGGGCTTCTCCCAACCAAAGTCAGACCTCTGGAAGTCTAAGGCAGAGGTTTTCCTGCTCTTCTTCCTGACTTCTCCAAGGATTGAAAATTCTATCATTTCCTGATCATTTTGCCCAAGACAATCTCAAACAATCACATCACCCACCAGTCCTTCTGTTTGCTAACAACAGATCTAGCCAGTTGGCTACCCTAGTTGGCTCACTAACCAGCTGGGTTAGGAGGTTGTTTTATTGTAAGCTTCAATACAAGGTACCCAACAGCCTAGTACCAACTCAGCCTACCAGAGGAAACAAACATATGTCACTTGGACAGCCTACTTTTAAGGACATTTTGGTTGGGGGTGGAGGAGATTAAGGTAAAGAAAGACTGGCTAAAGTTCTAACAGCTTCCTCTTCTACAAGGTGGAGTGGCACCTCTTTATCCCACATCTGTATCCCACCATGGAAGGCCTGTCTGAGTCAGAAAAGGCAAGTATTACATGATTCCACCTTCACTAGATATATGAAAGGTGTCTGCAGGGAAATTAAAATCTGCAGTTCTCTAGTTTCCTGAAAAAATTCACTGCTGGTAGAAAATCTTATGTAGAAGTAGAATCTTTTACTGAACATCTGCACCCACTGCTAAACTTGGCCACATTTACCAAGGATGATCATCATACTTGCCTCATAAATATTTACATGACCTATAAAAATGTTTATAGACTCACTCACAATTCCAGTAGCATCTTAGAATACATTCTGCAAAACTTCTTAACCCGTTTAGTTCCCTGCGGCTTAATGGCTAGCAGTGCAAATTCTTGCCAAGTATAAAAAATACAGTTAAAAGATAATTGAACAATATAGCTGTACCTGTCATCACCAGAGCAGAAAGTTTTATCCAGATGATTTCTCTGAACACGTTTTGACAGTCATGATCCCACTTAAGAAATGGGATCCCCAGGTTCATAACCCACGCTTTAGTTTCATTAGTGGAGAAACTGACCAATTATAACATGGAAATCTTTAGAAAAAAAGAACCCAAGTGAAATAATAGTTAAGTTTTGTGAAAAAACAGGTACCTGGTGCAACTCACAGTGTGCCAGTGGAAAGCTGACCAACTTTTTTTGATTCAATGCTGCATAGTCAGTTTTTTGGTCCTAGCACTGTAACATTGTTTTTTTAGTGCTAGAATATCAGTGAGTCAGCATGGACAGTTTTGCTCCTGTAACTGCTGCCAAGAAACTTGCACAGTAAACATCAAGTCCTTTGATGCAAATCCTCTTCATACATGTATTTGAATGTCCATCAGCAAGGTGAGTGGAGAGTAGAAACTAAAGCTTTCAAAGCAGTTTATAACAAATCAGACAATGATATTTGAAAAAATAATTATCTCTGCATTATTATTTTTAAAGTGAATTTACAAAGCATTATAGAAAAATCTGGTGAGGGAAAGACTATGGAAGTCAAGTTTTAGTCTGTCCTGGTATTTTTTAGAGAGATCAGGAAGTTAAATATATGTGTATTAGACAATTTACTTTGAACAGCTGCAGCACTGCTGGACACAATCTGGCTGTTACTTCATGCATTTATTTGGTTTTAGTTGTTACAGTTCCAGTTAAACATAGATAAACTAAAAGCTAAATAGTTCATTCACCTGTAATTTTTGTTATTATTATTTATTTATTTATTTATTTATAGCCATAGATCACACCAAACAAAAAGCACTGATTTTAATACCCACAGAGTGCCTATTCATGCTTCATCACTAGGATGGAAAGTTTAAGGGTAGCCAGTCCTATAATTAACAAGCACAGCAATTGCCTTGCTTTTCACATTTGCTAGAAGGCATATTCCAGATGGACTTGAAATTAATGAAACGATAGTTAATACATGTACATCAACATGCCCTTCTAATCTATTTTTTTTTCCTAATACCACAGCCTGTTGCTACGTTCCTGCATCTTCCACTGGGCTACTAGGATACATTTTCACTTCTGTACAAGCTGTATATATAATCTTAAGAGTTTTTGCTTTCTACTGTGAATATTATCCACAGCTTCAGTTTAGTACCATCTGCTATACACCTTAGGAATCACAAACAAAAGCCTTTTCCTTCAAAATAGCAATAATTTGGAGGCATAAAATCCCCTACTGCGTTGGTATAATTTGGAAAGAATTACACAATCAGAAATTTCATTTAATGTTTCTCTGCTGACTATTTTGCCTACATTTTTTCTTTGATTTTTATTAGCATTTTGAGCCAAAGCATGCTAGATAGAATTGCTCTCTCTTTTCCTGCTGATTTTAAAGTGATAAAATGTGTAGAAGAGACAGCATAAGAAGGGCATGTTAAATTTTCTGTGCTGCTGATACTCTTCTGTTCAGATGTTTGCAAAGAATGGCCACCCTTCTGGAATCCTTTGTCCTCAGTCCTTCAGTTTTTAAGGACTTCAGTTTTTTGAGGACTCTGAGCTAAGGCGACATTAAGCCTTGCGGAGCCAGTCTCAGAATCTGAGATGTGTGTATTTCAGATAGTAGCACAGGTACATAAATTGTACCTAAACAAGTCAGTTTGCACCAGGAACATCTAACAGAGCTTCATGTGACAAGCAGGATAAACTAGCCTGTAAAGGTAAACTGGGCTGGGAAAGGACTGATTCCAGTATACAAGGTGGTTCAACTGGCTTTTGTTTCTTCATACAGTCTGCACTATAATACATCCAAGACAAAGTGACAACCTGGGAGCTTTGTTTAGTTTTCATTAGTACCTAAAGCACATCCTAGTATTATATCTGTGTTCATACAGAATTTTTGCCTGTTCTACTGTTCAGCATCACAAAGGACAAACAATCTCAAGGCTAGACTGCAGTGTTGCTAAATTAGCAGTGTTGCCAGCACATGGCACTTCAATGTGGCCAAATATCCGAAACACCCGCACAATCTCATTTTCTTTCATTTGCCTATTTACACAGGAAATTACTAAAGGGAAAATTAAATGAAAATTGACTCTACCTCTGATGAAAGAATGACTGGATTGCTGATTGTTTTGTCAATTCCTGACAGAAAGCACACTGAACTTGTATATTATAAAAAGAGAATAGCATAATATAATTATTAATTAATATATTGTTTGAGGAGATATGGTTGTCTAAGCTGACCTTGTCTACTTGAAAATAACCAGAAATGTAGCTGTGGTCCAGCAACCAGACTTTCAGAAAGCCAACAGAATTGAAGCACATTTGGACACACCATACAGAAAATAAGAATAGTGTAGTAAACATCAGGCTTTTCTTGTTTGTTTCTTTGTGGTTTTATGTAGTAGATACCATGGATGAGGACTGAAAAAGTCAATTAAATAAAAGTCCAGGAATCACTGCACAGAAACTGAAACCTGTTATAAGGTCAATCAGTTACTACAAGGTGATAAATAAAGTGATATTTCTTTGAAATGACTGCTCTACATTTCCCCAGCAATCATGGCCTAGAAATAGCAAAGATATTCCTCCTTGGTTTTTTATTCTTTCTTGGTTGATTGTTTGGGTGATTGGTTTGATGTTTGGTTGGGTTCTTTTGTTAGACAACAACCCTGCTATAACATAGAATTAAGAGTTTTTTATCCAGTCCTGATCTGTGTCTCACCACATACAGGTTGGTAAGTGTAAATAAGAATCATAGAATCACAGAATGGTTTGGGTTGGATGGGACCAATACCCCTGCCATAGACAGAAACACCTTCCACTAAACCAGGTTGCTCAAAGCCCTGTCCAGCCTGGCCTTGAACATTGCCAGGGATGGGACATCCACAACTTCTCAGAGCAACCTGTTCCAGTGTCTCACCACCCTCACAGTAATGAACTTCTTCCTAATATCTGATTTAAATCTACCTCTTTCAGTTTAAAGTCATTATGGTTCATGTTATCACTAGGCTCCCTGATAGAGTCCATTCCCATCCTTCCTGTAGAGCCCCTTTAAGTACTGAAAGACTGCTATGAGGTCTTCCCAGAGCCGTCTTTTTTAAATGACATAAATTTAAGTGCAATGTAGAATTTCTCTGAGTTAGACATACAGACACAGAAATACATTATAAAACTAGCTTTAGAAACAAGATGTCGTTTCATTTGCAGCTTGGTTTGCAGTAAAACAAAGATCTCTTTAATCAGTTTTACTTTGTATTAGGCAATTTTAAGGCCTATTAAAAGTATTTTTATGACAAACTGAGGAATTTGACCACTTAGTCTTCACAGAAAACATGGCAAGAATTTCCTTGTATCCTTTCCAAATGAAGCAGAGGTACAAATAATGTTGTCTTCCTTTCCTCTGCCTCTTTTGTCCAAAAGAGGTAGGACATCTCTATTATACGGTCATAAACAGGAAGAAGAAAGATTTCAACTAGGACTGAAACATGTCTTCACTGAAACTGCTATAGGAGTCTGACTTTGTAGCTCAGTTTTTTTTCTGTAGCCCTGTTCTTAAATTTGGTGTAGGTATAAACATTGGTGCTACTGGATCTTCCTCCTTTTTGGTTATTGGTATGTCATCTAGGTTAATTTTTCCATTAAATGTCTTATCTTTCCTCGGAGCTTCCAGCCTATAAAATAGGAACACTATAAACTACAGACTTGCTCCATTACCAATATTTACAAAGCCCCCTACTTTTGGAAATTGTCTGAGAATATGTTTCACAGTTACTTCAGACTTTCCAGTTGGGGGTGGTTCCTTTTGCTGGGTTGTTTTTTCTTATGAGATTCTTCCAATCTGTTCTGAAAGGAAATTTTGGACTAATGGCAGGAAAAGGAATATAAACTAATGCTGAAATTCAGTTCTACTGGGGTCAGAAATCTTGGGGAATCAGCAATAGGAGATAAAACATCTAGCCCCTATGTAATTTTTAGCTTGCAAAATCCAATCCAGCAGCAAGCCTGAAAAGGCTGCACGAAAGTAATGCTTACATTAAAAGCACATGGGCTGTACAGGTAGTTTCCCGACAATCCAGTCAATGCCCAGTACAGAATACCCTTATCAAGTACCCTACCTGAAAAGTGTACCCTTACCTCAACTTGACAAAGATTGCTGGCAGCAGTGAAGGATGGTCACCTCCAGAGCTCTATTCTCTGTGACAGAGTCAAGGTCCTATAGCAGGCTGTGATCTGTACATGAATTTTGCATTAAAAGAGGGAAGTGGGGAAAATAATTATTTCAATTTTCTTGTAGCTTTCAATAGAAGAGGGAAAATCAAACAGCGCTACATTTTTAGAATTAATATTTGCTTTTTGAAGTTGATCATTCGGAATTCATGAAATAAATAGAATTTCCAGGTATATATGTGTATTGCATGTTTGACAGAAGTGCTGATCAACTAAATAAATGTTTTGATATCATGACTTTTCAAAACCAGTTTCCTTTCCAGTGAGCTTTTTAAAAAGTTTCAGAACTTAGCAATTCACTATCTAATTTGAAAACCTTTGAGAAAGCAAGTTGCTCTCTCATGTTCTGGAAATAGCTACAGCCTTGTGCTCTTGAGCAATTTCAAAGACATCTGTAGCCTTTAGCATCACTTGTTCTTTATCTTTCACTTCTTGTTCAGGGCAGTAATACACATCCTGTGTTGATTCAGTAGTTTTTTTCTTTTCATGTCATGAGTAAAACTTTTTCTCGGAAGAGAAATACTTGCTTAACCTTCTGGTGTTCCTATTAGGTGAAGGCACAGTACAAAACAGCAAAGAAACGAAACTGCACGTTAGAATCAAAAGCAAAACAAATTCTCTTTGATGACTGCATTTGAAAGCATTCAGAAAAGGAGGAGGGTGGGGACTAAAGAGAAGCTATTTTGGACTTCTTTATGCAAGGAACGAACCTTTTCAAGTTGCCGCGTTACACTGTTTTCTAACTTGGATTTTCTCATAACCCATTAACCTTTGTCTGATTCAGTGGAAACTTTATAAAAATGCATCTCATTTTCAGTCATGGTGCCAGAGAGAAGCATGTGATGTTTCAGCTTTATGTACAATGTCACATTTAGGTGACAAGGGTTTTGGTAGGTATATTACACCCCCTAAGTAGAGCCTAAGCAGGGGCAATACAAAGTGTCAGTTTAAAACAATAAATAAAGTTATTACTTATAAATCTTCTCTGGAACATATGAGGTTCTCATACTTAGCATATGAAATCCACTGCTTAAAGCAAAGAATATGCTAAAGGTAATTTTCATTTATCTGAAATTGAATATCTGTTAATCTTCTAACCTCTTTATAAATTGAAACACTTTTTAGGTTGTAATTGATCCTAGCCTCAGAAGTCACAAACACCCTTGCACGAATGTAAAAGAAGTATACACAGAATCCTGTATGGCAAGTCATCAGGCTAATAAAGCAGTCTCATCATCTCGTTGATGGAGACCATAGGAGCTGGCTACATGATGGAGAAAAATGCATAAAAGAGTTTGAAGACTATTAAGGAAAAAGAAAAAAATAGCTAAGTTAACCTTTGAATATAAGTAATGCTCTAAAACATTTCTTTTTTGATTTTCCTTTCTACTGAATTAAAAATATGGAAATCTTTTCTAAAAAGAGGGCCACCAACAGAGCAACGAATTCATTTTATGGATGAATTCTGCTAACAAAGTGATAATAAAGCAGGAAACATTTCTTTTGTGTCAGCTTCAGAATAAATGTAGACTGTTCTGTCATGTGCCTTTGGTTAGTCTGGCTCCTAGAACAAAAATGAGCTTATTGGAAGTGGAATAACGGAGAAAAGAATCCTCTTATTAATTGCAAACAAGTCTCTCTCTCTCTGCTCAATTAAAATTTAAACTAGGTGGAATAATTGTACATATGGTATGCATAATAACGACAATGATAACATACTGTTCACTGTAATGGAAATCTACTATTACTGCTAATGGTATATAATTGGCACCAAATTAAAAAAAAATGAATGAAATAACAGGTAAAAAATATGGTTCCTCAAGAAGTCCCATGCAAGCGAGAATCAGTACCTGGCAGGACCTCAGAAAACAAGTTTGTGACTGTAAGACAGAAGAAGGTTTAGCAAGGAAAACCTTCATTGCACAACCCTTAGTTTCCTTGCCTTTGTCATAAACTTCTCCTAACATATATGGCGCAAGGTCCAATCACAACAGTGCCAGATTTCTAAGTTTCATACACTCATGATTCCAACACAGAAGAACTACAAATTTTGAGTCATGTCAGGTAATGTTAACTACCATGAATTCTATGATTAAAAAGCATGTAATTCAAAAGCTCTGCTCATGAGAATATGATACCAAAATTTAAGGTGACTCTCACTGACAGGCTAGAAAAAAACAGCTGCAATTCTGCACAGGTAGTGTAATGGGTTTGATTATTTAGAACATCAGTACCTATATCAAAAAATTTCAGCCAGTTTTGCAAATATAAGCAGTTCATTTCCCAACAAAAGACCTCAGTTCCTAGTCAATTAGAGCGTTCTGAGGTAATACTCAGTACAAATTAATGGACATCATCAATGGACCTCATTTGTCCCTGTCTGTTTAGTTGACTAGTGTGATCATATATCCTGTGGCATTAGGCCCAGACATCTCAACATTTTCTTCTTGATGTCCATTTTCTTCAATTTCCTTAACCCTGGTAATACAGGTTTTAGAAAAAAAACAATTACCTTTACCATTTAAAAAAATTTTCAACTGATTTAAGTCCTTCTTTATTGTATTTTCCTAATAGGAAAAGAAATGTTCTAAGCTACCATTGTCCCATCCAAAAGACAACTGACAAACATGACCACAAATTATTTTTGATCACTGTTGATTGGGCTGTGAAACACTATGCACATAACCATAGTTAGATGGGTTTTGAAGAAGATTAAATTGTTTACAAAGCATTTTTTATTAGATTTTCCCATCAGCTTCCACAATGTGGTCAAAACCTTTCTGTCTGTTTAATGATTTCTAATATTCAGACTTCTAATCACATCAAAACTGAAGACTTCAGCTTCCATAAAAGGATTTTATTGTGACTCATAGATAGCTAGCATCCAGCTTGTAATTTGATGATTTCACAGAATCCACTTTTTCATATTGATTATTTCATTTTAATTATATATACACAAAAATTATTGCCCTAAACTTGGCTTGATAGCAATTTCCTTTTATTCTTATTATCTCTTATATCTTGTTCTGGAAATGCATTGTTTTGGGTTTTTTTGCTTTGTTCAGGACTTTTAATATACAAAGCCATTGCATTTCTTCAAATGGACAATGTGGTTCTCTAGACTAGAGGGGTTAAGGAAAGGAGAGAGTAAAGCAAGGGAAGAGAGAGAAGGAAGCATGAAAGCAACAGGCAGTTAGTATTAATTGATTCATCTACTGTCAAGTATTCATTTCTTCTTCCTCTTCTGAGATAGTGATGTCTTTTTGAAGGTAAGTTGCATTTGAATTTTTGAGGCTAAGAAAGACATAGTAGGCATGGAAACAAAAAGCTCTGGCATGGCTTCAGGGGAAGTCTGATGGCTGTAGCCAGTTAACTTGGAAATGTCTCATAGACCTTTCACGCTTATTTGGTAACAACTATCTAATAATTATGTAAATCAAATCTTCCTCAGTCAGAGTGCAGGGGTTTGCATAATTGAGAAACAAACATACAATTATGGGTCACTAGTGGCAAAGCATCAAGGTACTTAAGAGGAAACGTTTCAGTATCAACTGTATTTAAAAAAAAAAATATGTGCAGTAATTGAAAGGAATGCATGCTAAACCTGAATTTACCAGAATAAAGCACCACTCCTCAGCTGCTGAAGGCCTGCACAGCTTCACTGATTGAAATGGAGCTATACCAATTTCTATAGCTAGAAACAGAGCAGTAGTAGAATAAATCAGTGGACTCTGCAATCAAGAAGGACCAAGGAAAAAATCTTAGAGAATTACAGGATTCTTTTTCTTTTACTGTGACAGGGTTTTTTTTTCAGTTTGCCCTGAAACATGAAATGTGGTTTGAAATAAAGATTACCTCTGATGCTATGGAGATGTCGTGGTTTAAACCAAACCAGACAACTCGTTCACTCACTTCCCCCCCTTTTCTTGCCCTCCCCCTACTCCCAGAGGGATGGGGAGGAGAATCAAAAAGAATGCAACTCCCACGGGTTGAGATAAGAAAAGTTTAGTAACTAAGGTATAACACAAATCACTACTGCTACCACCAATAATAATAATGATGAAGGAAATAACAAGGGAAGAGAATACAACACCTCACCACCAGCCAACCGATAACTCACACCCCACCCCCAGCCCGACCAAGCACCGACCCATACCTTCTCCACCCCTGCAGTCTCCCAGCCCTTCCGGCTAACTCCCAGTTACATCCTGGGCATGACGTGCTGTGGTATGGAATACCTCTTTGGTCAGTTTGGGTCAGGTGTCCTGTCTCTGCTTCCTCCCAGCTTCCCCTCCTCCCTGGCAGAGCATGAGGCTCACAAAGTCCTTATCCAAACCAAAACATCACGGTTATCAGCCCTGTTCCTGAGCTGAAAGTCAAAACACTGCACTGCACCAGCTACCAAGAAGGAGAAAAATGACTGCTACTGCTGAACCCAGGACAGGAGACTAGATCAATTCCCTACCCATATTTAAGCTGCCATGTGTTTGCACAATCCTGGTCTCCCCAGTTCTATGCTTGTGCTACACACCAGCATTCACAGGACTTGTATTGTTTGGGTTTAATGGCAGATGTTTAGGCAAAACTTTTTCGTCTTCAGAAGTTTCAGAAATGCATAAAAAGGTTTGGATGATAAATATCATTTTTAGTTCCATCACAATCTCCTTTCATTAAAAGAAAAAATAAAAGTGGAAAAAAAAACAATAACCCTCTCACACTTCTCCCAGCATTATTTTAATTAAAAAAAAAATAATATATATATATATATGTACAGACTCCAGAAAGCTGTATGAGTTAATTTTCAGTTACTAAAAGATTCTGTAATCTCTTCAGATCCTAAAAGTCTGGACCTCAGTACCTGCTCATGGCATTCAGATTTGTCTTTTCTTTCAACAAGATCCTCATTCAGGTTTTTCAGATCAAATATCCTAAGTTATTTAGTTGCTTGCCAAACATTGCTTCCATCTCCCTTTTACTGTTCATGCTGGAATTGACGCTACTCTTGAATCTCAAGAAGGAAAAGGGAATTAATGAAGTCACGTAAACATGACAGTGATAGACACTTCTCAGTCTAGTAAAAAGAAAAATAAGCATGCCAGACTCAAGACAGAAACAAGATTTAAAAACTCACACATAAATCCTACATTTGTTCATTGGGATAAGGAGCTGCCGTGACAGTGAAAGATTTCCCTCAGTGAAAGATGACAATTGACCTTTGTTGACACCTTATACATTATATCACAGAAGATATAAGGATTCCCAGCACAAAAAAAAAAAAGTGATTTGTCCTTACCATTAGCACTTCTTGCTTTTTTATTGCAATTTCTTGAGTGTATTCAGCCAATAAAAAGGTCTGTCCTTTTGTTCCTTTGATTGGTCGTTTGCTTGTCTATTGGTTTGATTTGCAAAGCCTAAAGACACCCACAGTTATGATTGCTTATGAAGCTGAAATATGTCTAAGGGCAACTGAAATAACATTAACATGTCAATTACCAATGTAATGTCAGATTAATCTACTCAATGAAGTCTGTTTCTTACCTGTTGGGTTATAAGATGTCTTTTTGAAAGTCTTGCTCTGTGTAGTTTCTCCTCCAGTGCTCTGTTATTCCACTAGCAATTAAAAACACATAACAAAAAAGCATCACAGAAACTACATTTGTTAAACAACTCAACTAAAATGTGTGAGTGCTCTTTTTTGTCACTATATGTAATTATAGCCTATTGGTTATGTTATAAATCCACTATATCAAAATATATCTGTAAGGCAGGCTTAGGAAATACATCAAATATAAAATAAAGGAGTAGTAGAAAGAGCCACATTAAAACAGAGAATGTGGACCATATGCCATACAATTTATACTTTATATTGGCACTGATTTGAATGGAAAAGATTTTCTTTTTCAAAATTCAAACAGCCTTTTTTTTATTTTTTATAGAAGGAAGAATTTAAATACAAAACATGCATTTTGATCTCAGTATTCAGTTCTGTCACGGTATCTTCTTTTCCCAATACTCGCATTTTCCAACTCTTGTTTTCATTGTATTAATTAATCCAACTAAGTGGAAAGTTGCTGCAGTAAATTTACCAGAAGCACTAAAATCTACTTTTACACTTATCTGAAAACTGGTATAAAACACTGGACCTAGTTTTCCTATCATTCATGTTAGGTTTAAAGATAAAAAGCCACTGTCGTGGTTTAAACCCAGTCAGGTAACTCGTTCGCTCACTTCCCCCCCTTTCTTGCCCTCCCCCTGCTCTCGGAGGGACGGAGAGGAGAATCGAAAAGAATGCAACTCCCACGGGTTGAGATAAGAACAGTTTAGTAACTAAGGTATAACACAAATCACTACTGCTACCACCAGTGATAATAATGATAAAGGAAATAACAAGGGAAGAGAATACATCATCTCACCACCAGCCAACCGATAACTCGCACCCCCCAGCCCGACCAAGCTCCAACCGATACCTCCTCCAACCCCGCAGTCCCCCAGCCCTTCCGGCTAACTCCCAGTTACATCCTGGGCATGACGTGCTGTGGTATGGAATACCTCTTTGGTCAGTTTGGGTCAGGTGTCCTGTCTCTGCTTCCTCCTGGCTTCCCCTCCTCCCTGGCAGAGCATGAGGCTCACAAAGTCCTTGGCCAAACCTAAACATCACTATCAGCTCTGTTCCCAAGCTGAAAGTCAAAACACTGCACTGCACCAGCTACCAAGAAGGGGAAAAATGACTGCTACTGCTGAACCCAGGACATTATCCACCCCTTATTCCATACCATTCACGTCATGCTCAGATCCCACATTTTCAATATACCATCACTCTTATCTAGGTGCACTCTTATCTTAGTGCATGGACCAGTCCCTATAAAGCTGCTGAGTCCATCTGGTCCATGATGTCAGGCTCCGTCTCTTGTAACAGTCTTCCAGAGCAGAAGAGACTGTGTGCAGTGTTCACACTCGTGAATAACCTGGGCAATAGTGTCCATTGCTAAGTCCACCCCTCGATCATGAGTCCATCTCTGTGTTGCATCTCTGCTCTGATGGCCTGAAGTGCATTGGGCCCACCAGGCTCAAAATAATTCTCTGTCCCCTTAATCAGTTTCTGCAGCTTGTTGCTGGGGACTCCATACAGCTGCCTTTCTTCTCCGATGCTTCCAAAGCACTGGAGGGGCCCAGTGGACTAGATACTTGCCCATACTGTCCCACACACCCTGCCACTCATCACTGTCCAGCCTTGGAGAAAACCTCTTGGTCCCCCTATATCCTCGTCTAACCCCAGACAAGACCCAAACCTCACTCTGCTTAACTTTTGAGATCAGACAAAATGGTTGTGGGTAGCACACAGTCTGTGTGTGTGCCAACATACTGATCCCCATCACAATCAGTAGGCAGGTCCCAAGGATACCCAAAGGCCATTCAAAACCTTCAGAACTCTCACACGATGCTGCTGTACTTGTCACTGGGGCTGGTGTAGCCGCTGTGCTTGCCGGCTCTCCCACCGCCAGCTTCTCTTTTCCTGAGTCCAGCTCTTCCTCCTCTGCCTTGCTGGGAAATGCTGCGTGGTCTCCTGCATCCTCCTGGGGCTCGGCGGGCGGCTTCCGGGGAATGCTCTCGGCCGTCGCGGGGCTGGGCTCCGTCGCGGGGCTGGGCTCCGTCGCGGGGCTGGGCTCCTCCGCGGGGCTGGGCTCCTCCGCGGGGCTGGGCTCCTCCGCGGGGCTCGGCTCCTCCGCGGGGCTCGGCTCCTCCGCCGCCTTCTCCCGCTGCTCCGCAGCCGCTTCCTTCCTCTCCTCGACCGCCCCGACCTCCTCCACCGGCAGCCGTCCCCTCGCGGCCTCCGGCCCCGCTCCCGCCGCCGCTTGGTCCCTAGGGCCGCTCTCCCGGGCCGGTTCGGCTGCCGCCGGCTCCCGGGGCCGCTCCCCCTCGGCTCCCCGCAGCCTCACGAAGATGGAGAGTAGGGTGAGGGCCAGGACGGTGAAGAGCAGCCGGACGGCCAGGTACAAGTCCACGGCCACGTCCGTCCCGCCCTGCTGCTGGAGCCCGCCCGTATTACAAGCCATTGCCATAAAGCACAGTGAGACAAGAACCTTAGCCCAGGCCCCATACTTGATAAACACTAACACAGCAAATACCGGCTCTACGTAAGTTACAACGGTCTGAAGCTGTGAGATCAACAAGAACAACTCTGAGAGCCAATAAATCGTCATTGTGATGAGTGACTATTAATCCAGTCAGATCTGTCGTTATCTCAACCCTTCGAGCCCCACGTTGGGCGCCAAAAAGAACTGTCGTGGTTTAAACCCAGTCAGGTAACTCGTTCGCTCACTTCCCCCCCTTTCTTGCCCTCCCCCTGCTCTCGGAGGGACGGAGAGGAGAATCAAAAAGAATGCAACTCCCACGGGTTGAGATAAGAACAGTTTAGTAACTAAGGTATAACACAAATCACTACTGCTACCACCAGTGATAATAATGATAAAGGAAATAACAAGGGAAGAGAATACATCATCTCACCACCAGCCAACCGATAACTCGCACCCCCCAGCCCGACCAAGCTCCAACCGATACCTCCTCCAACCCCGCAGTCCCCCAGCCCTTCCGGCTAACTCCCAGTTACATCCTGGGCATGACGTGCTGTGGTATGGAATACCTCTTTGGTCAGTTTGGGTCAGGTGTCCTGTCTCTGCTTCCTCCTGGCTTCCCCTCCTCCCTGGCAGAGCATGAGGCTCACAAAGTCCTTGGCCAAACCTAAACATCACTATCAGCTCTGTTCCCAAGCTGAAAGTCAAAACACTGCACTGCACCAGCTACCAAGAAGGGGAAAAATGACTGCTACTGCTGAACCCAGGACAGCCACGAACTGAACCAAAACAATCCCACTTCTTAGACTTGCATGTATTTGCATAGGAACCCCGCAATTCACGTATTCACACTAAGAATGGCAACATAACATGATTTAGCTGCTAAGCTAATGAAAAGCTGTAAGCATTCTTCTGCTCTTGCTTTTGATATTGCAGCACAATTTGCACACCCCCTTAGTTCATACATGCTGTCAGGAGTAGCACAAGGCTGCAAAACCAAAAGAAGGACAAAGCCTCCACAGCTCCAACATCAGCAACAATCCAGACCTTGACAGTAATACATGACAGAGAGCACAAATACTGGGAACTAACCCTAATGAAGGGACTTCAAATCACACCTTTATGTTTTTTAATGAAAAGGGCAAGGTACTGTTCAGCATTGCAGTGGCTTGCTGCTAAATTTTTAAAAATAAGCAAGGAGTGTGGGTGATCTGGTTTCGCTATGTTTAAACCCACTTCTGTGTTATTCAAAAGCAGGCAGTATTACAAGCTGAATTAAGAACCCACAGCATAGCAACAAAAGAATTAAGAACACATTACTAAAAGCACTTGAAGGTATTAAGACAATCTCTGGAGAGAAAATGTCATGTTTTTAACAGACAAGCAGAGGTATCTGCAAGATCAGTGTCTGAAGTCTCACACAACACCCTCCTGTCTTGCATCTGCAAAAATTCTGCAGTAGTTACTGTTCGTATAAATTCAGAACTGTTTGGACAAGCAGCCAGATTGCAAAGGTCTCCATCACTTGAAAACTTTTTCCAGAAAGCCTTTTACTGAGGTTGAGCAGGCCACTCCTAAGTATACTTCTGTAAAGCAGCTGGTTCAAAATGGGCTTGGCTCCATGAACAATAAATAGAAAATAAAATTTTACCTAGCTAATGTACTCTGAATTAACATTTGGCAACTGCAGTGTATTGCCAGACAAACATATAAACTTAAGTATGAATTTGCAGGTCTTGATTCAGTAATTAGGAGTGTTTCTTAAGGTTTAGAAAATAAACACTAGACCATGTACAAATGAAGGCAAGGCAAACTACATCAAACATCACAGTGTCACGTGACATACAGAGCCACAGCCAGCCTCACAAGTGCAACGTTAGGGATGACTTTTGGGTCTCCAGTCTCCAAGATGCATTTCAGAAGTGGCTAAAATAGAAGCTTTCCTTCCGTTAAAAGTTTTATTTTTCATCATCAGAAGAAGAAAGCTTAGTTGCAATGTGCTGTAAAGCATTCTCTGTACAGGGAAAGACATTGTAAATGACCAAAAAATGAATGCCCACTGCCAAAAGGGTAGGAAGAAAGGAGTTGAGAAAAGAGGTGTGTTAGAGTATGGAAAGAGACAGAAGGAGGGAAAAAAATCAGGTCTTTAGCACAGCATGGTACGACAACAGAGCAAATAAATGCTGTAAACCTGAATAACAAGAAAATGTAAAGGACAGAGGAAAACAAATGTGAGGTTGCCTACATTAACTGAGATATCAATACTACATGACCAAAATTTAGATGTTATGTCTTCAGAGAAAAATTTCCTTTTCCTTTTTGAAAAGAACTACCAGCAAAATAATGAAACATCTTAAAGAAGCATTTCGTTATCTTGTTCTAGAATGCATTGCTGTAACACACTGGTGAATTTCTGAACAAGACACTGGGTGTCGTTATTTTTTAGTTGGAAAAGAAAAATATATTTGACTGACTAACAAAATGCATTCTGAAACACTGAAATTCCATAAAATTAATACTTGTTAAATGGTATTTTCATTTATCATTGCACTGGGTCTGGCTGGGATGAAATTAGCTTTCTTCATAGCAGTACTCAGGCTGTTGTGCTCTGCATTTGTGGCAAAAAAATAGTGCTGGTAACACACCTGTGTTTTGGCTGCTGTTGAACAGTCCATGATTGTATAGCATTAAGGCTTTCTCTCTTCTCCCTTCTCCTCCTGCAAGTAGGCTCCAATTGCAAAAAAGGCTGGGAGGATACATGGCTAAGACAGCTGACCCAAACCAGCCAAAGAGCTATCTCATACCGCATGATGTCTTCCCCAGCAATAAAAGCTCATGGAGAAGAAGAAGGAAGAATCTTTGTGGTTCTGGTATTTTATTGCTCAAGCAATCATTGTCCTTGCTAAGGCCCTGCTTCCCAGCAAGTGGAATCTACCAGTGGTGCATTCCTTGTACAGGCAGCTTTTCCTTTTCTTATTAAACTCTATCTGTGAGTCTTCTCACCTTCCTTCTATTTTCTCTCCATCCTGAAAGAGTGAGCAAGAAGCTGGGTGGTTGGTTGACTGCTGGCTTGGGTTAACCCACTACATGCATTCTATGATTTAACATGATTTTTGCACTGTTTGTTTAGTTTAATATCTCATCTTTATCCTTTACTTTTGCTGATTAAAATACTTTCTGGAAAATCTTGAAAATACTTTTTTCCCCTCCTTCTCTTTTCTATTTCCCTGTCTGAAAGTGTGTTTGACAACTTTCAAAATACAGGATAATTCAACAAGACAAATGAAACAACTATATATATCTTTGACTACACACAAAATAAATAAAGATTCTTAAACAGAGTTAAAACAAGTTTGATTTTTAAGTTTTTCTGTTTTGAGGGTGGGAGAAGACGTATTTTTAAGGTTTGATAAACATCTTAAATCATCCACATGGGCTTTGTATAGTATTACAAACAAGCACAAGGACTTACTTTTGACCTTAATTCAAAACTTTTGAAAAATCTAATCTGTTTTTAAGGTGGAATATTTCATAAGGAGAACATGCTAAACATGAATAGTATTTTAGAGAATCACTGTAATAGTATCCTTTTTTTTTTTTTTCATAAAACTTTTCCTAAAGCAGAAAAAATTCCTTAAAATGAAGGACATTCACTTTGCTTTCTTGCAAATAAATGGATTAAGTACTTGAGGAAAGCTGAAATCAAGAAGACAGATACTAGAACAAGCTCCATGAGGTAAGGAAGTGGTTAAAATGTGAGTCGTGGCTTCTCTGCTATCACCTCCAACATGATAAAAATACAGATTTGTCAGTAAGCAACAGCACGATGATAAATCACCAGTGCAGGACAGACATACAAAACCAGCACATTTTTCTGATTACCTGTTAAAATTAATGTTGCTGCACACGGTTGTGTTGAAACATCTATGTAATTCAACGTGCCACTTCAGCCATAAATGAAAAAAACAAAAGGTTATTCAAAACAGCCATACAAAGTAAAGCTCCTATGATCAATGCAAATACCATAAAGGGAGAACAGCAAATCTTACCAAGGAAAATGAAAATGTGTTAAGAAGGAACAATGCTGCTGTCAGTATGCATTAAAGAATTACATACGAGGACAAGGAAAAAGTCTATGTATGGACAGCTCTGGTACAAGACCAAAACAATACTGACTGGACAAAAATAAGAAGGGAGAAGTTTCTAATTTCCAGAATGCAAGGTTTGACAACAGCATTTGAGAGAACTGATAGCGTATGAACTCAGGAAATGGGGAAGGGAAAGAGCTCCTGCAATTTTCAGCCAGAACATGCCAGTTTGCAAGAGAAAGTGTTATGAGTGTTAGTCATGAGTGAAGTAGGCCTCAGTTTGCCTTCCAGTCCTACATGTCAAAACACCATGCTACCTGTAGCACAAAACCTACACAAGTCTTACAGAAATAACAAACAAGACAAGATGTGCTTCCTCAGTTTTTAAAACAGCCTACTGTTTCTTGTAGAGAAGGATAACAAATATTCTACTTCTGAAATTTTCCTCTGTAATTACATATGTGTACAATATTATGGATATTCATCATCAGAAAGTTATTGTCAAGTTAAATTCTATGCACCTGGTTTTGTACAGCACAGGCTCAGTTAATTTAGAAAGTTAATATGTGCAGTGAAAAAGAAATCTTCACTAAGAAAATACATTACAGTGTGACCAGGAGTTGCTTTTAATCAGATATTGGTTACAGCTGCACAAAAACACACATTACAATAAGGAGCACAGTAGGTGAACATTAAAGAATAAATTTAACAACATTTGCCAAAAACTGCAGAAGGAGAAAGGAAAATATTAAAAACACAGACTTTGTGTCTGCTGGATTTTGTCAATGCACCAAGGTGTTATGGTATTTCACATTCTGCTTGGCCAAGGAAAACATGCATGCACCAATTTTGAGCCGGCTTCAGTTGGAGCTCGGCTCAGATGCCTCTATACAAATGCCCGTAGCATGGGGAACAAACAAGAAGAATTAGAGATGTGTGCACGTCTACGGGGGTATGATATAATAGGCATCGCAGAAACATGGTGGGATGGCTCCTATGACTGGAGTGTTGGAATGGAAGGTTACAGGCTCTTTAGGAAAGACAGGCCTGGCAGGCGGGGAGGAGGAGTTGCTATTTATGTTAGGGATAGGCTGGAGAGTATGGAACTCTGTCTGGGGACAGGTAAGCAGTCCACAGAGAGTTTGTGGGTCAGGGTTAAAGGGAATATAGCTATGGGAGACATTACTGTGGGCATCTGTTACAGACCATCTGATCAAGGAGAACCTGCGGATGAAGCACTCTATAGACAGATAGGAAAAGCCTCACACTCACCGGCCCTTGTTCTCATGGGTAACTTCAACCACCCTGACATCTGTTGGAAGGAGAATACAGCCTGGCACAAGCAGTCCAGGAGGTTCCTCGATTGTGTGGAAGACAACTTCCTTCTGCAAGTAACAGAGAAGCCGACAAGGAGAGGTGCCATGCTTGACTTCGTGCTCACCAACAGGGAAGGGCTCATTGGAAATGTGACTCTCCAGGGCAGCCTTGGATGCAGCAATCATGAGATGGTCGAATTTGAGATCCTCAGGACAGTGAGAAGAGCGTGCAGCAAGCTCACTGCCCTGGACTTCAAGAGAGCAGACTTTGGCCTCTTCAGGAACCTGCTTAGGAAGGTTCTATGGGATACAGCCCTAGAGGGCAGGGGGGCCCAAGATTCTTGGATGATATTCAAGGATCACCTGCTACAAGCTCAGGAGTGTTGCATCCCAACCAGAAGGAAGTGCAGCAGGAGGGCCAGGAGACCTCCTTGGATGGATAAGGAGCTCCTGAGGAAAATTCAAATGAAAAAAGAGGCTTATAATAAGTGGAAGCAAGGACAGGTGGCATAGGAAGAGTACAGGGATGTTGTCCGAGAAGCTAGGGACCAGGTTAGGAAAGCTAAGACCCAGTTAGAATTAAACTTAGCTAGAGGTATTAAAGATAACAGGAAGGGATTCTACAGGTACATAGCAAATAAAAAACAGACTAGGGAGAATGTAGGCCCCCTCAGGAAGCTCTCAGGAGAACTGGCTACACAGGATTTGGAGAAGGCTGAGGTTCTGAATGACTTCTTTGCCTCGGTCTTCACTGGCAAAGGCTCTGACTGCACCACCCAAGTCTTGGAAGGCAGACACAGGGACCGTGAGAATGAAGACCTTGGGCCCACTGTAGGAAAGGAACTGGTTCGAGACCATCTTAAAAATCTGAATGTGCACAAGTCCATGGGTCCTGATGAAATCCATCTGCAGGTCCTGAAGGAGCTGGCAAATGAAGTTGCAAAGCTGCTGGCCATCATATTTGAGAAACCGTGGCAGTCAGGTGAAGTTCCCGATGACTGGAAAAAGGGAAATATAACCCCCATTTTCAAGAAGGGGAAAATGGATGAACCAGGGAATTACAGACCAGTCAGTCTCACCTCTGTCCCTGGCAAAATCTTGGAGCAGATTCTCCTGGAAGGCAAGCTAAGGCACATGAAAATCAACAAGGTGCTTGGTGACAGCCAGCATGGCTTCACTAAGGGGAAATCCTGCCTGACCAACTTGGTGGCCTTCTATGATGGGGCTACAGAACTGATGGACAAGGGTAGAGCAGTTGATGTCATCTACCTGGACTTGTGCAAAGCGTTTGACGCTGTCCCACACGACATCCTTGTCTCTAAATTGGCGAGACATCAATTTGATGGATGGACAACTCAGTGGATAAAGAACTGGCTGGATGGCCGCACGCAAAGAGTTGTGGTCAATGGCTCAATGTCCAGCTGGAGACCAGTAACGAGTGGTGTCCCTCAGGGATCAGTGTTGGGACCAGTCTTGTTTAAAATCTTTGTTGCTGACAAGGAAAGTGGGATTGAGTGCACCCTCAGCAAGTTTGCCGGTGACACCAAGCTGTGTGGTTCGGTTGATACCCTGGAGGGAAGGAATGCCATCCAGAGGGACCTTGACACGCTTGTGAGGTGGGCTGATGCCAGCCTCAGGAAGTTTAACCATGCCAAGTGCAAGGTCCTGCACCTGGGTCAGAGCAATCCCAGGCACAGCTACAGGTTGGGCAAAGAAGAGATTCAGAGCAGCCCTGCAGAGAAGGACTTGGGGGTGCTGGTCAATGCGAAAATGAACATGAGCCGGCAGCGTGCGCTTGCAGCCCAGAAAGCCAACCGTATCCTGGGCTGCATTAAAAGGAGCGTGACCAGCAGGTCGAAGGAGGTGATCCTGCCCCTCTACTCTGCTCTTGTGAGGCCTCACTTGGAGTATTGTGTGCAGTTCTGGTGTCCTCAACATAAAAAAAAGGACATGGAACTGTTGGAACAAGTCCAGAGAAGGGCCACGAGGATGATCAGGGGACTGGAGCACCTCCCATATGAAGACAGGCTGAGGAAGTTGGAGCTGTTCAGCCTGGAGAAGAGAAGGCTGCGTGGAGACCTCCTAGCAGCCTTCCAGTATCTGAAGGGGACCTATAGGGATGGTGGAGAGGGACTCTTCATTAGAGACTGTAGTGACAGGACAAGGGGTAACAGGTTAAAACTTAAACAGGGGAAGTTTAGATTGGATATAAGAAGGAAATTCTTTCCTGTTAGGGTGGTGAGGCACTGGAATAGGGTGCCCAGGGAGGTTGTGAATGCTCCATCCCTGGCAGTGTTCAAGACCAGGTTGGACAAGGCCTTGGGTGATATGATTTAGCGTAAGGTGTCCCTCCCCACGGCAGGGGGGTTGGAAGTAGATGATCTTAAGGTCCTTTCCAACCCTAAGGATTCTATGATTCTAATTTTGAAAAAAAAAAAGTTATATCCATCAGAAGGCAGGCTGACAAAGCAATTTTTACAATATGACATATCAATCTTCCCACAGCAACAACAGTAAAATGTTATTAAGAAATATGTATTCTGCTATGTCAGCATAACAATTATAGAATATATAAAACTATGAGACTGGACAATTTTGTATGTATTTTGAGTACAATTTATGCAATCTCAAAGATACTGTGAGTGGCAAATCCTTCACAATGCTCAATAAGCAGTCAGTTTGTTCAATACTCAGTTAAGACCAAGAAATCAAGTCTAGAAATACATTTAAGGATGTGGAGAATCATTTTCAAGCTTCATCAGCACATTCTCTTAATGACTTGTAAGTCTGAGATACATCTCAGAGGACTGGGTTTTTGTTTTTTTTCCTTAGGAAAAGAAAGATCTTTTAGCATTTGGCATTATCACCTATGTTTGTTTACAACAACACTGAAAAGAAAAACTCTTCCAATAGCCAGCCTAAGTAGAAAACAGCGACTGCTGACTTCAGATAATGACAGCACTTTTTCTGACACTACCCCCCATCTACTTCTCTGACTGCTTTCTTTTGAAGTCTGCAAAACTCTTTCCAAAATATATTAATATATTGATTATCTATTAATAATACCAAATTATAATTTATTTCTGTGAGGAAGAACTGAATATTCAACATCATAATATCACAGTATCACAGTATCACAGTATGCTAGAGATTGGAAGGGACCTCAAAAGATCATCTAGTCCAATCCCCCTGCTGGAGCAGGAACACCTAGATAATGTTACACAGGAATGTGTCCAGGCGGATTTTGAATGTCTCCGGGGAAGGAGACTCCACAACCTCCGTGGGCAGCCTGTTCCAGTGTTCCATCACCCTCACTGAGAAGAAGTTTCTTCTCAAGTTTAAGTGGAACCTCTTGTGTTCCAGTTTGCACCCATTACCCCTTGTCCTATCATTGTTTGCCACTGAGTAGAGCCTGGCTCCATCCTCGTGACACTCCCCCTTTATATATTTATATACATTAATAAGGTCACCCCTCAGTCTCCTCTTCTCCAAACTATAGAGACCCAGCTCCCTCAGTCTTTCCTCATAAGGGAGATGCTCCACTCCCTTAATCATCTTTGTTGCCCTGCGCTGGACTCTCTCCAGCAGCTCCCTGTCCTTCTTGAACTGAGGGGCCCAGAACTGGACACAATATTCCAGATGCGGTCTCACCAGGGCAGAGTAGAGGGGAAGGAGGACCTCTCTCGACCTACTAACCACCGCCCTTCTAATACACCCCAGGATGACATTGGCCTTCTTGGCCACAAGGGCACAGTGTTGGCTCATGGTCATCCTGTTGTCCACTAGGACCCCCATGTCCCTCTCCCCTACACTGCTCTCTAACAAGTCGTTTCCCAACCTATACTGGAACCTGGGGTTGTTCCTGCCCAGATGCAGGACTCTACACTTTCCCTTGTTCTATTTCATCAAGTTATTCCCTGCCCAACTCTCCAGCCTGTCCAGGTCTCGCTGGATGGCAGCACAGCCTTCTGGCGTGTCAGCCACTCCTCCCAGCTTAGTGTCATCAGCAAACTTGCTGATAGTACACTCAATTCCCTCATCTAAATCATTGATGAATATATTAAATAATACCGGTCCCAGTACTGACCCTTGAGGCACTCCACTAGTTACAGGCCTCCAACTAGACTCCGCCCCATAGACTACAACTCTCTGGCTTCTCTCCTTCAGCCAGTTCACAGTCCACCTCACTACCTGATCATCCAGACCACACTTCCTCAATTTAGCTGTGAGGATGCTGTGGGAGACTGTGTCAAATGCTTTGCTGAAGTCAAGGTAGACCACATCCACCGCTCTGCCATCATCCATCCACCGTGTTATTTCCTCATAAAAGGCTAAGAGATTGGTCAAGCATGATTTCCCCCTGGTGAAGCCATGTTGACTGCCCCTCATAACCCTCGTATCCTTGATATGCCTTAAGATGGCACCAAGGATAAGGTGTTCCATCACTTTCCCAGGGATGGAGGTGAGGCTGACCGGTCTATAGTTACCCAGGTCCTCCTTCTTGCCCTTTTTGAAGACTGGAGTAACATTTGCTTTCCTCCAGTCCTCAGGCACCTCTCCCATTTCCCAAGACTTGGTAAAGATGATGGAGAGTGCTCTAGCAATGACTTCCGCCAGTTCCCTCAGCACCCGCGGGTGCATCCCATCTGGACCCATGGATTTATGGATGTCCAGATTGCTCAACTGGTCTCTAACCCATTCCTCATCAACTAAGGCAAACCGCTCCGTTGACCTGACTTCATCTAAGGTCTCAGGGGTGCAGGGCTCTTCAGGACTGCCTGCAGCAGAGTAGACAGAGACAAAGAAGGCATCCAGTAACTCTGCCATCTCTGTATCTTCTGTCACCAGGGCACCCATCCCGTTCATCAGTGGGCCTACATTGCCTCTGGTGTTAGTTTTATCTGCCATGTATTTGAAAAAGCTCTTTTTGCTGTCCTTGACCCTTCTCGCCAGGTTTAATTCTAAGGAAGCCTTAGTCATCCTAGCTGCCTTCCTACATCCCCTAGCAGCAGCCTTATATTCCTCCCAAGTGGCCAGCCCCTCCTTCCATGACCTGTAAACTCTCCTCTTCCACTTGAGCATACCCAGCAATTCCCTATTTAGCCACGCAGGTCTCCTGGACCTCTTCCTTGACTTCCTACGTGTCGGGATGCTCCGATCTTGAGCTCGGAAAAAGCAATCCTTGAATGCTAACCAACTATCTTGGGCCCTTTTACCTTCAAACAGCCTTGCCCATGGGATTTCCCAATCACAAATGTCAAGAAAAAAATAATAAATTTCTAAAGCAGCCAAAGATATGCTGTAAATTTAGCAAAATGAAAATAGATCCGGTCTAAAAGGCATGATTGAAACAAAGAAAACATTCATCTAATTTTTATAAAACCATCAATAAAATCTATATGATAACCTTGTGAAATTTATACACTCATAATATCAGTTAGGATACAGCCTGTGCCGCATGAAAGATATATTAATTAGCATAAAGAGCTTCCCTGTCTTTTTGCTATCATGCTATGACTTCTGCATAAGTTTTCACATCGTTAGGCAAGATGAAGAGGGACCAGAAGATGATCACATTTTCAGAAACAAGTCTCAGCTTTGAGTTAAATCAGCAACCTTCAAAAATATTATGTGAGAAAAATCACAAAGACTGGTATTTCTGATATTCTAACAAAATAACGTCAGACACTGCACGGAAGCAAGAAAACACGGAGGACATCCATTTGCGGGGCTGTGGGATCTGTAAGATAGTTTTGCCAGAAGTCAGTCAGAGGGTACTTAATTGTGAATTACAGTCACTATGAACCCAAGAAAAACCTCAAGTCTGTAGGATATTTATATTTTATGAATCTGAAGACATTACTCCATTGATCTGGAAACAGCAAATATTCAAGTTAGAGGGAAAGCGAAATATTTGTCCAGCTCCAGAACTGTTCAAAATCATCTGATTGGTTGCATACAATGTAACCATGATATTCTGAATTTACACTTACTTTTTAATTTTCTCATTCTGTATAAAAATCCTGGGTAAAAAACAAACAAAAAACAAAGAAACAAACAAACAAAAAAAACAAAAAAAAACCCACCCTACTTATCTACCCACACAGTGTACTTGATAGTGTGTTCCACAGTGATAAAAGTTTCATATAGATATGTCAAACTTCTATATGTTGCCAAATAATCCCCTTCAATCAGTTTCACTGCTACATTGTACTCACTGCTGTAGTCTTCTTCCTTCAACAGTTCTACAACAAACACTTGATTTTTAAAAAATGATGTGAACATAAAATTCATGCTATTTTCTTTAACTAAACTAATCTGACAGACATTAAAATGCAGACAAGTGTCTAGCCTAAGGCTTGTTAATGCAAAAGAAATTAATGTATATGAGAGTATGTAATTTCTTGAAAATTTTGCTATAACTTCAGAAGTCAAAGAAGATCTTGAGAGCCCTTCTCCACTGACAAAGTGTCACTGATTTCCAAGACATGAATTATATGTAATCAGAGTAATCACCCCAATGCCAGATAGCTTCCCTTCTAATAAGGCCTTAAATTACAGAGGTAGATATCACAGCAGCAGTAATCTTGGGGAGGAAAATCTCTGTATTCTATGGTGTACTTATGAAATGTGATTCCTAACAATAAGCTTCTCTAAAGCAGTTGTGAAATAAGGAATAAGTATGCAACCCATATTTGTATGCCTCTAGGCCATAACAGAAATCACAAGGATAAAGCAGATGATGGCACACCTAGCATTTGTGCTGTACAAGCCACATGCTGCAGCTGCATGCCAGTCCTGAGCACACATCTTTTCTCCAGCAAGGCAAAGAAAGGACATGAAATACCATAGGACTGAGGTGTCAGCAACCTGCTCATCGCAGCCTGCACTACTAGGAGTGCATGTTACAGAGCCACAAAAAAATAAAGACAAAATAGGGGATTTTAGGGTTAGTGGGTGGCTGGAGTTCTGCTTTGTGAAGGTGGGAAGGTGGCTAGAGACAAGTAGTCAGCCTGCCACGGTGGGGAAGGAGACAAATCAAGGTGTAGAGCTGGAGATTGGGAAACAGGCTGAAGGCTGCTACCTGGCACCTACACATGGCAGCAGCTATCATCTCTGTCTCTCAAGCCTCATCTTTGCTCACGCCACTTGTGGCACCCACAAAAGTCACATTTAGGAATCTCTGAACCAGGCCAGAAAGCAAGTCTCCTCTGCACTCAGCTTTCCTTTTCTCAGTGCTCTGCTGAGAGCAGGAGACAGGAGAGCAGCTAGATTTTTCATCATCACAGAAACCATCTATACACACCACTTGTCTTACTACCTGCCTTTACAGTCGGCGTCTATCCTCCCTCCATGTCTCCTACAAACCAGGAGCAGTCTGCATCAGGCTGAGCTGGAAATGGTACTGAGCCTCACTCTGCAATCCTGACTCTGTATCTGTGCGTGACATTGCTACAGTGATAAATACCATATTCATACTAGAAAAAAAAATGAAGAGCTGTACTAAGGCATGGAAATGTTTACCAACAGACATAATTCCATGCTTTCTGTGTACAACTACAGTCTGCAGTAAAATTAAAATGGAAATCTCTTTCCCACAAAGATGGGGCCACAGAGATTCAGGATAAATTTTGTTCTTGCTGCCCAAACTGTATTATTTCTCAATATAAAGATTTGTAGAAAGTTAGCTGGCTAATTTGTATCTTGACACAAATGAGAAGGAGAAGCTAACTCTTGTGGGTTAAAATTCTGCCTAAACCTCAGAAAGCAGAGCCCATACAAGTTTGGGGGCATGATTTTTTTATATATATATAATTAGTAGATGGTAAATTAACAAAAGCCTGTTGTGCCCAGTGTAGAGATTAAGTTACCATGCCTAGAGCAGATGGCAGGCAGCCTTTTTTGCAAAAAAAGAAACAACCAATGTGACTGTGAAACAGAGTACCTTGTCCAGCATCCTTCTACAAAAACGTGCTGGTCCTACAGCCTCTACTGCTGCTGCACTGCAGGGTTTCTGCGAGCTAGTCAGTCCTTGGTATTTGCCAACACAAGCTGAAATTTTACCTATAGAAATAGCCAGATAAAAATCAAATTCTAATTTCATATTACATTTTGCACAGCTGTTGCTGCATTTGAACACAGGCTTCCAGGATGATCCTTTTGGTCAGAATAAACACAAACGTTTGTCCAGGGAGTTCTTTAACAAATAGCTCTATCTCAGGTTATTTTTGAAATGCAGATGACGTTGCAGGCTAGAGATTAAAAACATTAAACAACTCAAAAAATAAAAAAGTATTATTTTCCTTAAGTTCAGGTATATTTTAAGGCAACGTAATATGCAAGGAAAAAGATAGTAAGGGTTAATGTAGGGTGAGGCATGCCGAAAAGGTAAACAAGGATAAAAACATACCTGATGAAGGTGTTTGATAATGACAAACCTTGACTGAAATAGCCAACATAGTTTCAAAACACAGTACCTCATCTTTCCTCCATTAAACTGTTGCTTTGGTTCTGCCATTGTTAGTTTAGTTTCCATTAAAACTGCCTGTGTTAGTAGGTTAGAAGAATAAAAGTCATGCTTACATTTGGAATGACATACACAAGTCATGAAGCTGAAGAGCTGGAAAAATAATCAGTTTCTAAGACTTACAGGTACTTAACAGTTGCCTGTAAAATGAATGAAAACTTTGAAGGCTCAGACTTGTGTAATGTACCAATATAAACTAAAACCTTTCAAAATACTGAAGTGTACAGTCATGTGTTCCAGACAATAGAAAGCTACTCATTTCATTCAGAAACACCAAGAGAAACACTTCATTTTTGTAACCTTTTTGGACTTTCGCTCTCCCAAAGCCCCAGGCTTCCCCCACCAATCTCATCATTTGTCTTGCAAATACCTGATCTTGTCTCCTAGAGATTTAGAAAATAAAACAGAGAAAAAAAATGCCATCAAACTGGAGCTTCTTAAAAAAAAGTAACCCTTGCACTTTGGATTACAGTAAAACATTGAACCGTGAGCTATAAGTGCATACATATCAGTGTTTGCTTCTAATCAGTGGACCCCTAATGTTGTACTCAAAATTAAAAGCCTTGAGCTTATCAAAACAAATGTTGAGGACACATGAATATTCACCAGTCTTCCCCATATATAATCCAGAAATTCAGTTTTGACTATATTAAAAGTTCTGCTAGAAAACTGCTCCAGAAATGTTTATCTCCCTTCAAAACAAATTTAGGAATGATCAGTGAATATTGTACAAAGATTTCATTACTAAGACTGTGGTTAGTCTGCCTTGGGTTTTCTTCATTTCTTGCATTTTTATGTCTATAAAGAGTTTTAAATAGGTCACAAAGAATTCATTGTGAGCTTTTGAGGAAAAGAAGTAAAACAATCAACCAGATATGAAAGCTTATAAAATTGGGAACAGCAAAGAACATGAGGGACAGAGTACAATTCCCAGAAGACTCCATGTAAAATGCAATATTTAAGTACCACAGATGCAACTGACATTTTGTTTTCCAGAGTTCTAATTCCTATTCCCATATTCCAAAGGTGCCAATTACAGCTGCTTTTCTGATAGTTCATAGGGTCATTTCCCATGTGTATCTGCTACATTGATCTTAAATAGATCACAAAACATCAGGAGCCAGTCTAACTAGGTAACCTCCAACTCCTTCATAACCTGATTGCTAGTGTGGCCAGGCTGTAGCTTGGTGAACATTTATTTCAGAGGTAGTGCTGGAGTTTCTTTTCAGAGGAAATGCTTTCCTCAGTCCTTTTGTGATATAGATACAGTCAGACTGAGGAAGTGATCTGAATTAAAAATAACCTACAAAAAAGTCAACTCACATCAGTTCCCCGAGGGGGCAGAAAGCAATATGTAGAACTAATTATGCTGACACTACCATGAAAAGAAATGACTGTCAAATTCTGACTACAATATCTTATTGGTGACTTCAGAGTTTTCCTATAAATTGTTCTCTCTTTCATTTACTCTTTTATATTTAAAATTACTTTACTTACTGACCTGAGCCTGTCAGTTCTTCCTGTATTTTAGATTGCATTTTAAACACAGAGAAGAAGCTGGTTTTTCTGCCTTTTTTTTTTCTTGAATATCAAAAACAGCAAGGTCTAACGAAGGCTGTAACATGAAAGCACACCAAACCAATTGTCCTCTTAGACACTTTTTCACTGCCTTTACTGGAAAGCCCTATAGTACTGACCACAAAGAAAGGAACACTGTAAAACACAGGACATTGAGCCATGTATTGTGCAGTTTCCAGCAGTTAGGCTAATAGCAAAGAAGATGTAGTCCAGAAGTCATGCTTTAACAGGAAATCCTGGCTATTTAGGCCTTCTTACCATGCAGCATCAATGGGTATACCACGGAAGCCTAAAAAATTCCTTCAAGGGTGCAAAATGACAGTACTATTGCTAACTTCTGCTGAATTTCCTTATGGTACTCACATGTATTAATTGAAAGATCTGATGCACAGTACAGTGATATTGCTTTCAGCAGATGTAGAGGGAACTAGTTCTATCGCAAAGCAAATTGCTTTTTTTTATTGAAGTATCTTGTAATATCTGCAAATGGTGATGAATGTTGGGCAGCATTTACGTCTTACTTAAGATATTATTTCAGCTTATTTCTCAGGAACACTACTTATAGAAATATCCAGTTAGGATTTATACTCAGGGTGTCAGAGTTGACAATACAGCAGATAGCACTCTTCCCACTAAATCTGCCACACTGAACCTGCACCCTGGCCATACAGACAAACTTGCTGTAGCGCTGAAACATTACGGCTGGAATTAGCCACATGAAGCCAAGCGGTTTTCGTGACACCTGTCCCTGTGTTACAGAATGTTGAAGATGGAAGGAATCTTAAGGCATCACTTGGTCCAATACCTGTTCTCACGCAGGGTCATCTAAAGTAGATCGGCCTGCCTGGACTGTATCCAGAAAGCTTTTGAATATCTTCCAAGATGGAGACTCTACCACCTCCCTGGGCAACGTGTGCTAGTGTTCCCTTACAGTAAAAAATGTGTTTCCTGATGTTCAGGAAAAGCCTCCTGTGTTCCAGTTTATGCCCACTGCCTCTTGTCCTGCCACTGGGCACCACTGAAAGAAACCTGGCTCCATTTTCTCCACATACACCCCTCTTCAGGTGTATATTTATAAGATTCCCCTGAGACTTTTCTTGTCCAGGCTGAACAGTCCTCCCTCTCTCAGTCTTTCCTCCTATGTGAGAAACTCCAGTCCCGTAATCATTACTTCCAGCACATCCTCTCTTGGAGACAGTACTTCCGGTGTGACCTCACCAGTGCTAAAGGGGGTGGAAGGATTACCTCCCCTTATCCTCACTGAACTTCACTAGGTTCCTTTCCTCCAGCCCTTTCCTCCAGCTTGTTTCTCCAGCCTATCAAAGTCCCTCTGGATGGCAGCACAACCCTGTAGTGTATCAGCTACTCTTCACAGTTTTGCGTCATCAGCAAATTTGCTGAGGATACACTCTGCCCCACCATCCAAATCACTGCATAAGATGTTAAACAGGATCAGACCCCGTATTGATCCCTGGGGCACATGGCTTCTTACTGGCTTCCAATTAGACTTTGTGGCACTGATCACCACCCTCTCGGCACAGCCATTCAAACAATTTTCAATGCACTTCACTGCCTCTTCATTGAGCCCATACATCAGCAGCTCCTCTATGATGATTTTATGGGAGACAATGTCAAAGGCCTTCCTGAAATTCAGGTAAACAATATCTACTCTCCTCCTGTCATCCACCAGGTCGGTCATGTAAATGTAGAAGTTTATCAAGTTGGTCAAGCATGATCCTTTTGGTGAAACTATGCTGACAGCTGCTTTTGATTTTCTTGTGCTTAATGTGCTAAGAAATGTTTTCCAGGATGAGCTGCTCGATCAGCTTTCCAGGGATCAAGATGAGGCTGACTAATTATAGTTCCCTCTTGCCCTTCTTGAAGATTAGATGTTTACATTCAGGCACTTCTGCAGGGTCCATGGTTATAGAAACCAAACCCAGACAGCAACTGCAGCTTTGCAACCAATTGTTAACATGTAGTCTACTCTTTCCCCTTAGCAGGAGGATTGAGAGGAACACTGCTTGGGACCCATAAGTAATGGCTGTCACCCCCAGAACTCTGTAGCTGCTTTTTATACTTTTGAGGTTGTCCCTGGTAGTATAACTCATGCCCACATGGGAGAAGAGCAAAAGGTAATAGAGAGTGGCACACCCTTTATCAGTTTCTCCACAACATCCTGGATGGATCCATGCCCTCATCCAGCACGGATCCATGCTCCCAGGAATCAGAAAAATTCTTTGGACATCAGGTCAGGTTGTCAGGTGAGTGCCTTAATCCCCTACAGCAGAGAGCTGCTGTCTACCACTTGCCACTTCCTCTAGGTTATGCTGCATGGTTCAGTTAGTTGTCCTGATTTCTTTGCTTGAAAGCACACCTGCCTCCTTCTCAGCTTTGAGGGAAACAAACCTGTCCCACAGCTGCAAGATTTCAGGTGGAGCAGGAGCCCTGCAGCTAGTTTGCGATATGCCTTTCGATGAAACATGCAACATGTTTTGAAGGAACAAAGGACTAATTAAGTAACAAACATCAGACTGTTGATTTAATATCAGTAAGTAACAGACAAGCAGGAATGAAAAAGGTTATAAATAAATCCCCTGAGGCAGGAGATAGGATTTATCTATTAAGAATTACTAACCAGCATGCCAACACATAGCATGTGCCAAATGCTAATTGCTGCAACTGATTAAAGCGCAACCCAGTTTATCAGCTGATTGTCAGTACCAGGTAGACAACAAGCTCTTGAAAATTACAAGCCTTTTTTTTTTTTAAATTTTTTTTTTTATTTGTAGGAGAGATTTCCAGTATGAACTCCTGATTTTTAATTGTTAGATAAGTAAGAGAGTAAAAGAAAGAGTCAGAGAAGAAAAGAGTGGTGAAGCAGAGTCCTGAAGTCTTTTCCCAATTACCCTGTGTCTGAAAGCTCCAGGTAGTTCAGCTTAATACAGTACAACTTAACACTAGTCCAAAATAAAAGGAAAAGGAAGTACAGGACTGTTTTTGGACAGAAGCTTTCCTATAGCATGACCTTCTAACATATGCAAAGTCTACTTGGAGCATAAAAGCAAATACACCCTAATAATTTTCAGCCATATCACAGCATTGTCAATGGTCACTTCACTGCAAGTAAAATACTGTTGCTTTTGTTAAACCCTCATTCCTGAAATCGTGTACTACCTTACAATGCCAACGTGTGCTTTGATGTACAGCTCCAATACCTATAGAGGAAGGAACTCTGGTGATACAGACCTTCTTAATGTGTAAAACAAAACCAGATTTACATTTTTAAAAATTAAAAGCTGCATCTCCTTTAGCCACCTGGTTGTATCAAGTGTTACCGCTTGAGGTTACTGCAGTTGCCAATGTCTAACAACTTAGCTCACCTTCTCTAAATACACTTAGAGAAGACAGTTGACCTGCTCTGCTTTCCTGGGACCTTTTCAGCACCTCAACAAATATGGGAGCAACTTATTATCAGACAGAAAGTTATACAGATACCACAGGTGACTGACTTATCATTGCAGGTTTTTAAACCATCAGGCACAGAGTAAGAATGGAACATTGAATAATCTTTTGTGTCATTCATAAACCTGTAAGAATTCTGAAAGACACATGTTGAGGTGTTCCTCTGTGCAAAACACTGCAACTACTGTACACAAAAAATACCTGTCACATGGCAGGAAGAGACAGCAGTTTCAGTAGGTCAGATGAGCACCTGATTTATTTATCAGCTTAAGGCCCTACAATGTAACACATTGTTTTTTCTAAACATATTGTTTAATGTGATTATATAATATATAGGGTCAAAGGCTGACTCGGCCTCAACCTGTCTGGATCTATGTAACAAATGAAAATGCAATGCTGTATGCGTAAATCCAGATACAAACGCTGCTCAGGTATAGCCTAAAACCAATTTTTAGTTCTCTAAGTTACCCTTCATTACAGAGCTATTCGCCATATTTTGACAGCTAATCTAATTACTTTATAAATGTCACTGTTGATTTTAGGAAAAGCCTGGAAGCACTGGTGGAAAATAGAAGCTTTGAACATAGCAGAAGCAATATGTAATTGGTTTTTAGATATAAAACGCATCTCTACTAAGATTTTGTGAAATCCTGAGTAGTTATATTGCTGCTGGCACAAAGAAATCAGAAAGTTCCAGGGAAAGGTAAGAGATAGTAATGGTCTTTTCAATATTAATGCCGAATAGCATATAATGAAAACACCATGTAGATCCCCTATTTATACTAAGCAACACTCATAGCTGTTAATGGACCAATGAAGTGAAGAGAGTAAGCTGTAGGACAGACTATAGTCAGAGCTAGAATCAACCCAAGTAGCAAATTCGACTACTGAAAAGAGACTTTTCTTGAACTGCTGAACATATAGAATGATTATCCAAAAGATAAATAACCTGTGTTATGCTTAGATACAGTTTCATTTATTATTTATTATCTAGTTCAAATGAAACCTCAAAATCAGAGAAAACCCTAGTTTCCCATCTTTTCCCATCCTCTATGAAACATGAGATAATCTGTGCAGAAGTCCTTCAAAGACCCCTACAAAAATCAAATCACACCATCAAGAAAAGCCCATTCCCTGTTTATCATTTTGCTCTGTGCTTCCATTGCAGAAAATAAGGTAAAACAGTTTCAATGGTGTGTAAATGTTCAAGGCAAAAAAAAAAGAATATATTGTCCAGTTTTCACTGTATTTTTAAACTGATATCTGCTAAAAGGCTATGTTATTCCTATGTACTCATTGATTAAATTTCAGGTTATTCGCTTTCATTAGAAGTTTATCTCCCAAGCTTGTACTTTGCTATGTTTAAAAACATGGCCAAAACAATGCACATTTAGCCACTGAATGTTCTACAACACATATTGAAATTGTTCCCAGTTTTACTGCTTTTGAATAGCAACTACTTTTGAAGCAAAAAGAAAGTATTGACTTTTAGGAAGTGTAGTATTTGGCAGCTAGTCACAGCCAACAAAAATGCTGTACACACACATGCATGTTGATATTGCAGCTCAGAAATAAATGCACATTGCTTTTGTTTAAGTATTTAAGTATCTGACTTCAGAAGCTTGAAAATAATGTAAATTGCCTTTAGTACACAAAGTTTCTTTCATTCATAAGACTATAAACTTTCAAAAAATTGAAAAAGCAAGAATGCAACATACCAATAACAGAATTCTCTAGAATCATAGTTTTTTAGTAAAAGATAATAGTTTAAATTACTAGCAAACCAAGTTGGGTAGAAAACCAGTCTGTTTAGATCAGGTTCAAAATGGGGTGTCTTCTGACACACAGATTTTGTACTGCAATGGATGATGATAATAAAATTATATTAACTGCATGAGATAAGTATGTTCTGGCAGTATTTTTGCTGTATAGGACACAGAAATAGAATTCAAATGCAGTTATGCTGAAATTAGAACTTTCAGTTATAGCTGACATTACCCACTGGATATCTTAGGCATAATGGAAACAGTTGTTCATGTACACCATTCTCCCCTTAAATAGAGGTATTTGACAAATTCTGTGACAAAAACTATCCTTTCTTTCTGTCTATAAGATTTTAGGAAGTAAAGTTCTACAAATGCTAGGAATAAAAGCTCTTAGGCCTGCAGGGAAGCGTTTGAGGGTACAGGTGAATGAAAAATTGGACATGAGCTGGCAGTGTGCATTTGCAGCCCAGAAAGACCATCATACCCTACATCAAAAGGAGCCTGGCCAGCAGGTCAAAGGGAGTGACTCTTTTCTATTCTGATCTCATGAGATCATCACCTTGAGTGTTGCATCCAGATCTGGGGACCTGTTAGCGCAGGTCCAGAGGAAGGCCACAAAAATGGTCAGAGGGCTGAATCACCTCTCCTATGGAGAGAGGCTGAGAGGTGGGTGAAGACTACAGGAGACCTTATTGCAACTCTTCAATATATAAAAGGTGCTCACAAGAAAGAGGGAGAAAGATCTTTTACCAGGGCCTGTACCACAACAATAGTTTAAACTCAAACAGGGTTTAGATTTATACTGGATATAAGGAAGAAGTTCTTTGCAATAAGTGTGGTGAGACACTGGAAGTTGTGGGTACCCCATCATGAGACGTACTCAAGTTCAGGCTGGACAAGGTTTTGAGAAATCTAATCTAATGAAAGATGTCCCCACCTGTGGCAGAGGGATTGGGCCAGTTGTTCTTCGAAGGTCACTTCCATGCAAAATTACTCTGTAGTTTTATTCAAAAATTCTGACAGCAGAATCTTTGTTTTGTTAATTCCATTTACACCACTGTTTTTTCTTAAAAGTTACAGCTCCCATAATGGACATCAAAATTCTATAAACACTGCAGCTGTGATTTCCGTTTCTGATTTTCAGGTATACTAGACTACAATAGAACTCTACAAGCAGAATTTCAAGCAATGCCAAATCAGATGTCTTAAGGAAGTTTATTACATCAATATTAATACCTAATCAACAAATTTTATAATTTCACTGAAAAAAAGTTTTGTAGGGTAGTTTCAGAAAGACTGATTTCTATAAGCCCACTTGGAGTTTTTTGAAACGTTCTCTTTGCTTCAGCTCTTGCTTAAAAGCAGCATTAACACCTAAAGAAAGACCAACTTGAGAGAGTTTAATTTTGGTTAGTAATCTAACAACAGAAGTTTGTGATGGGAATAAATAACACACTTACTATTTAAAAATTCTTTTCTTTCAAAAGAATTAATGCTAAAAAGTTAAAGAAGAAGGAAAACAGCAAAAGTAGTATTTTTTTTTTTATATATATAGAAGTCTTAAGGAGCACATCTTTTGCTTTTTAAATATGACTGATTTAAATGACACTACTGCACAGAACTGGACATAGCTTTCTATAAGAAAAAAAGCAAGATGTAAACATAATTTCCCCTAACTACACTCATAAGTTTAGGACTATTTACATTTTCAAATTTGAGTTTAATTTGAGTCTTAATACTCAAAATTCCAAGTCTTTTTAGATCAAAAAGTATTAATTTATTAAACAAACAAAAAAAATGCAAAATTAGATTCCTGAGACTCTATGTACCTATACATGCGTAGTTATATATAAACAGGTTAGTAAATGGAAAGCAACAAAACTTCTTATCCAGCAAACTCATTCTTATACAACTTGGAAAATGTCAATAAATGTCCACGAAATGCTGTAACCTGAAACCATTAGCAGGAGAACTTTAGCAACATTTTGCTGATAGTATTTGTTTACACTGCTTACTCCTTAAAATCTTATTTTATACACTGCTATATTATAAGACTGCTTTGCACAGTTTCAGTCATGTTGGTACTTGAATTTGAAAACAGATTAAAAGCTTATAATATGCTTGGAACAAAGCATCTGAATTGCTGCAGTTTCTATTTATAAAGTTGTTGAATTTTATCTAAACTGAAAATCCCAGGAAGGACAATTTCCTTGAAGAACAGAAAGTAAATGCAAACAACTATATATGTGTTTGCACTTTAAATATTGTAAAGCACTAAGTGAGTTATTTGGACTTAAGAAAAAAACAGCTCACATTCATTTTCTAAATTAATCCTTCACCTCTTATAAAAGAAAATCTCTTTTTAAGATGGTGATTATGTTCCACTGCTTTAACTACAGCATATAGTGTATTCAACCTGAGGGTATCGATGCCTGTGTATATTTTATTACAGTGAATATTTACTTTCATCAGGTCTAGATGTAAATTAGTGGCTGCTGCTGTGGACTAGAAAATAAATTTGTTGATTTAAAAGGTGAAAGAGCATCTTATGAAGGCTCTACTGCTCTTTGTTTTATCCGCAGTTACTGGGAGTAACTATAGTAAGAAATAAAAAAAAATCATGGTGATTTTTAAGTGCTTCTGGCCATCTGTGATTTCCAGTGTTTTCTATTACGATGGATAGTAATATTCTGATGTTCACTTGTGATTTAGAGATTTCTGTTCTTCAGAGCTGAAGACTGAATAATACTTTTGTAGTGTAGGAAGGAGCAGAATCTGTGAAAAGAGAAAAAAGAAATACAGCTCAGACTTTAGCTATGTAATCCAGCACAAATAAATGGAGCCCTTAGCTGGAAACAGCTAGGTTTGGTTTTATTTCAAAAGTTCTCTACAAGTGATCTCTCTGCTATCTTTCAGAAATTCTGCTAGCTCACATTATACAGAAACTATTCCTTCTCCAGTCTGCTTTTTAAAGGCAGGTATTGGCATAATCTGTAGCACAAGAGGTCAGAAGCAGGAAATACAAGAGTGATTTGTGACCCAACCTTAAAGCTTGGAGATAAGTTTTGTCTAGGAAGGCAGAAACATCTATTATCCCTGAGCTGCTTTACCCCAAATAGTATAAAGCTGGCCTATGCCTGGCAGGATCAAATGAAGGTTTCAGGAAGCTTGGCTGTCATTTTAGAAGTAGGCAGCTTGCATACTCCAGTGTGCAGTTTATGAACATTAAAGAATGGAAGTCCAGTATCAGAATGTGAAAAATATTCTGCAGCCACATTCCTTTACATTTCTTTTTTGCTAGGTCTTGTAGGACTGCTCTATAGACCACCTACATGCCAATTCATGAAATGCAAAGAATGAAAAGATACAATAGGATTCATTCCACAAAAATCCATTTCCACACACAAACTCTCAAAGGGATTTAAACTCTATATGGTATTTTGGCTCACAGGAAATTTTCCCTTTGTTTCCTAACATGTTTTACTAAATGAAAAAAAAAAGATATTTCCAGTTACTTAATTACAGTAAGTCTAAAACAGAACAGCAAACTAAAGTAACACAGATTTTTTAGGTGATGTGCAATAAAAACAATGTGGTCAAACAATAAGTACATTCTATACATCTCATTATTAAAATATGTTCTATAAATGCAAAGAGTATTTTATGTATATACTGTGTTTCTTTTTGAGGAGAAGAAGCACTTTTTGCTGGAATTCAGTTCCTAATGCTAATCCCCAGTGAGGTGAGCAAATCTGGAGAATAAGGAAAATCGTTGCATATATAGTCATTGAATTAATGTATGTGCAAATACACCATTAATTTTGTATGCATTTGTTCAATATCAGGTGTCTTAGTCAGGGCCCAAAATTTAAAGAAAACACATTAGACATTTTCACTTTTAGTCTTATTTACCATAACAGACAATTACAGTTTAAGGATATATTGCTTGTCCTCTTAAAAGTTAATGTTTCGGTTGTATTTCTGCATTTATATCCAAGCCGGTAGGAAGTTTACTGGAAGTTAACACATACCCCTTTCTTTTAGGTCTTCAATGTATGCTTTCATAAACTCTTTCTCGAATTGCTCCCGTTCACGTTCACTTTCTACAATTTCTTCAGTGTCTTCACATACAATAGTTTCAACTGGGCTGTCCTTGAGACTTACAAATCTAGAGAGAGATTAACGAAAGAATGTATGCATCAGGCTTCTGAACTTCACTGGCCTGCATGAATGACATTTTAGAAGTTGCTTCTACAGCCAGAAAGAGAAACATAAGGAACATTTGCTCAGTTTTTGCACTGTGGAATCATTAGGATCCACTTATTTGCAGAAGTAAAAATTTCAAATAACACATTCTCTATACTCCACTTTCCATATAAAATTTATGAGATTTAGCTCTCTTTTTTTTTTCTTATCTACATAAATCATTCTTTGCCTTAAGAAATATATTTCTTTATTATTAAACGTATGACAGACTACAGGATAATTTCACAACTGTTACCAAGCACTGCAAAATCCTTAATAACTGCCTGTAGTCTGGAATTTTGCCAGTATTACTTCACTGACAATATGTATCTCTATTTTTTGGTAGTTGTTATGTTCATTCTGTTTTACAATGCATGACTGGATATGCATTTTGTCATATTTGCAAATTTCCTAAAGTTACACATTGCAGATGAGAAACTAGATGGTTACATTCACATCTAAAATAACATGCAAATTAAGTCTATAACATTCTGAAAATCTCTGATGTTTTTCCCACTCAAGAAGTAACACATAATCCAAGAAATGTTACTTTCTAAAGAACAAATGGTCCAACAAATCATACAGCTTTTCAAAATCTCATGAATTGTTGTGAGTCTGTGGTCTGTTGGTCTTGGCTGCCAGGTTCCCACCAAGCAGCCCTCTCACTCCCTCTCCACAGCAGGATACGGGAGAATATAAGATGAAAAAGTCATAGGTTGAGATAAAGACAGCTTAATGTAGAAAAACAAAAGCCACACACAGAAGAAAAACAAAGCAAAATAAATATTAAATATTAAAAAAAAAAAGAAATCATTCTCTGCATTCTCTACTTATCAACAGGCAATGTCCACCCCTTTCCTGGGAACCAGGCATTCAGTATGGGTAGCACTATATAATAACCTTGTTTTATATATATAACCTTTGTTCCTGGAGTTTTCTCCGTATCAATTGTTTGCCCTTCCAAAGCTTTCTCTTGATTTTATTGCTGAGCATGACACCATACAGTATAGAATATCCGTTTGGCCAGTTTGAGTCAGCTGTCCCAGCTGTGTCCCCTCACAACCTCTTGCTCATCCTCAGCCCACTGGCCTTTGTGAGGGGGGTTTGAAGAGGCAGCCTTGATGTGGGAGCCCTGGTCAACAGTAGCAAAAAACCTCCGTGTCTCACCACCATTCTAGCTACAAATATAAATACAGCACTATGAGGACTACTGTGGCAAAAGTTAACTCCATCCCAGTCAGACCCAATATGGAGTCTCAAAAAGTATCATAATCAAAGGCCTGAGCATTGGCTGTAGAAATGCAAGATCATTGTGACTGCAGACTAAAAGGCCTTTTAGACTTAATCTGCATGCAGCAACAAGGTGCTGCTTCGCAACAGAGTATATGACCTACTAAACTCACATGACACTATTTAGACTTTTAACTCCCAGAAGCATACTTTTGACAGCACTAAGCTTATCAACAGCAAACTGCCAGTTTCCTGGTCCTGCTCTGGCACATGATTATGAGACTCCAGAGTTAGAACTACTACAACCATGTCTACACAGGAATAGCAGTTTAGGCATACAGATGCACAGTGTGGGGAAGTGGCAAATGAAAATCAGAAAACTGCTGTTCCTCTGCATTTTCCAAGCTTTCTAGTGCCTCTTTAATGGCTCTGATATAAATTGAGTCCTAATTTGTCCACCAGGTGTGGTAGAAACTGATGCCTGTGAAAATATTTCTGCTGAGTGCACCTACTTTATGTTATAAAGAGCATACTTTCTGTCTTTTACTTACTTTAAACCTGTGGTTGACTCACATACAGCGGTGGGTATCTCAACCAGGTTATCACCACTGACAACTAGCAAACTGAGCTTTGGCATATTGACAAGAGCTCGTGGAAGATAAGTCAACTTGTTCTTCTGCAGAAGAAGTGTCTGAAGTTGATCTAACCTGTAAAAATGTGAAAGATGAAGATAATAAAATATTTATTTCAGACAGGAATATTTATCCAAGATAGCAACACAGAATTAATCATGTACAAAAGAAGAACATGCACCATCTTTTGTTTCTCAAAAATTATTTATACCACACTTCCACAAACTGTCACCAACTAACTCTAGTGGAAATTTCCAGTCATGGTTCAATATCATAGATATTAATAGCATACCTCTGAAAAGTACTCAGAAACATTCCCCAGATAAAAGATTACAAAAATTATTGTGCTTTCATACACATGTTGACAGAATATGATATAAAGGCTCACTATGTGTATCCTGGAACTGATGAAAAATATGGGTCAGCAGTTCACACCTTTGCCCGTATGCTGGATTCTATGAACTAGATACATTCGTGCTAGGCAGTATATTCCCATCAATTGTTTTTCACTAGTAATTAATACTGCAGGGAGCAAGAGAAAGACCAGCTCCTGGTCGTATGGCTCTTGCAAGTTTTCCCATTGAAATCAATTTAATGACAGCGTTTTGTAAAGGAACATGTTTAGCTTGGTTTTCTTTACTTACCCTAGCTCTTTTCCTAATGCAGTAGTAATTTGTGACTGAGCATTTATTCCTTGGAGTAGATAGAAGATAGCAAGCTGATGAAACAAGTTTGTCTGATTGACAGGAAAAGCCCATTCCTTAAACACCATTGTAGAAAAACAGAGGAGATGAAATGTAGAAAAGGAGCATTTTGGAGACAGAGGAATATAGATGGGTTACAGGGGGGAAATGTCCCTTAAATTTAGTGAGTATCCTTCCATAAAATAAAAATCTTATTAGAAGCTCTTTCAAATTAATCAAATCTCAGTTCAGATCTGGGAAAAAAATGGCAGTTGTATACTGTTGTTGCTAGAGCATCTGAATTACTAATACAAAAGTTTTCAGCCCCTGCTGTCAGAGAAATCTGTGATTACACAATGCCCCAGAAAGGTCTTTTTGACCAGCAACAAGGGTTTTGAAAAAGTTAAGGTTGAATAAATTTTGTGTGAAGTTTCTTCTGCCTCAAGGATCTCTATTCCCAACTCAACAAATAATGCATTTTTTTTTAATATAAACTTTTGTTAATCCGTAGTTTCTTTACTTATGGTTATGTAACGTTCTGTAAACCAGATTACAGCAGGACTCCAGAGTGAATAAATAGGCCCAGGAATAAGTGCTTTCTCAGACTAGTAAATCCCATTAAGCAGATTAGCATGATTTTTTTAAAAATATCTCCAGTGGATCTCTAATTTGAGAATGTAAGTATATGTGTGCACATGAATATATACTCCAGAGTAGGAGGGGAAAATTGTCAGTGGGTTTTTCAAGCTTACTAATATTTTTCTGCTTTACTGACAAATTTTACCAGGTTCTTTAAATATGCTTTAGTTCATCTTTCCCTCCACCCTATTTACCCTCCAGAGTGATACTGCTGCCAACTCCATATCGTGAGTCCCCTTTGCTGGAACTGAGACAGTATGCCCCATGAACTTCCTAAAGAACAATGCTGCCATGAATGCAGCAGAAAATCTAACTAGTTAACTGAAAAGCAGAGGCACTGACTGTACAATCTGCCATTAATGAGCTAGAAAATGTAGTTTCTGTTATCTGACCTATTCCATCAATAATAATGGTAAAGCTTACATGCAAAACTGTATGATGCATTTCCAAGTGAGATTTTCTCATGTAATTTTTCATTAATGCTGTCCCTTAGAAGCTTGTTACTTTCTAGATTTGCTTTAGAGTTCACAAGCCTGCCAATAAATTAAAAACATAAACTACCTGTCTATGTCTTCTGGGAGGTCTTTCAGGTTGTTGCTGCTAATATCCAACCACTGCAAATTAGACATACGAAGTACACAAATTGGAATAGAATGGAACTTGTTTGCTGACACATCCACAACTGTGACTTCTTTCAGGTTACTTAGCTAGAAAGAAGTGGAACTTTATTTTAGTTATATTTTCCAAAGTACAGAAAACATTTTATTTATCAAAAGTTCCTGTTTTTCTCAAAGCACTTTGAAAAATAAGAATTGCATGATTATTTTTATTCAACTTTTTGCCAGTCTTATCTCTTAATCATCATTTTATACCAAAAAAAAAAAAAAAAAATTTCAGAAATAACTATCATCTCCTGAAATGTTCATCACCTTTCTAACACCGTCATGGTATCAAATGAAGTTTCAGAAGACACTAAGGCTGGATCTAAATAATGGCTGGGTTCTTTCCTAACTTGCATATGAAGTAAGCTCTGAAGTGACAGAATACAGTTTTGATTATTGTTAGAGGAAAAGTTGCCATTCACAAAATCAGAGATTTTATAACTCTCACAAAACCCACATAATTTCCTTTGTTACAACTCTGTTATGCACTGAGAGTGTATTGCTAGGAGACCCTTAGGAAATTAAACTGTCAATTTAAGCAAACAGAAAATTTAGTCAAATATTTTTCAAAGATCTTTAAAAATACATCATCCATACTGCAAACTAAATAAGGTGCACTAGAGCTTTTTATTTTATGCTTTTCAAACTAATTACCTTTTTAAATAATAAACCTTTACCACAATGAAGGTTAAGTACAAATGTAAAATATACCTGTTAAAGAAATAAATGTGTTAAATAAACCTCTCTGTGTAGTGAATCGATTATTCAAATTATCAGTGTTTATAAAACCATGCATCTAGCTAAAGTGAAAGTCAAAGGAGTATAAATGTTAATGAAAAAAAGTACTTTAGAATGGAAATTATGTTGCTGAGCCCCTAATCATATGTCGCCATCCCAATCTAGCCCTATAGATCCTGCTACAAAAGAGAAAATATCAAAAGAATTTCATTGGTCTTTGCCTGAAGGTTTCTTAGAGTGTAGAAAATTTTTAATAGCCAAAAACCCCAAACCAAATATATTTTCTGCTTCCAAAGTGAGCAAAATTCAAACAACAGCATAAGAATTAAAGAAGTAGAAAGCAATAAAATACATTCTGAATCCTTGAGAGGGATTTATTATTATTATTATTTAATAAGAATCTACTTATGTTTTGTTCTATTTTATGGATAAAATTCTTACTGCAGTATTGACCGACTTTTATCTTAATTTGACCTCTGCCATTTAAGATGCTCATATTCACAGCTTGGTGCTATGTCAGAGCCAGTTTGGTTTGGGATTTTTTGGCAGTGGTTTTTCTTTTTGTTGTTTGTTTGTTTGCTTGTGGAGTGTGAGGTTTTTTGTTTGGTTGAGCTTTTTGTTTTGTTTTCTGTTTTTTTTTTTTCTAGATACAACCTCATATTGCTGTGTAACCTTAAAATTTGGGGAAATCTTTCCAAGGACATGTACTGAAGTTATCATATTACAATTGACTAGACAAATTTACCTTTCAAAAACAGAGTAGATGTTCAGAGTTTCTCAAGTCAAAGATATAGTTTCAAAATCTGCCCACCACTGTATTAGAACAGTCTTGGTAAGGCATTACCATGGAAATGCTTCCCTCCTGATTCAGAGCAGGCAAGCACACATCTTTTCCTGACACATCTCACTTCAAAATTATTCTGTTGTTTTGAGGACTGACTACCAGGAATGACTACCCACTCACACTGTAAATTTGCAGAAACTGAATCTTTTTTCCAACAAAACAGAACCTCAATTTAAACAAGAGTGACACTTCCCGATTGTAGGAATGAGAGAATGGAGAAAATAATTAGCACTACCTTTACACTGCATTCACTTTGTGTTTTCAGATTTTGTCACAATTCCAAATCCCAAGCAGATATTTCAGGCTTCTCTGCACTTAGAACAATTTGCTCTCCCCAGAAGGAATTTAGCAGGCACAGATATAAAACAATGTCCCACAGATTTAAATTCCACCCAAAGTGTTCTGAAACCATTCCCAGAGAAGGAAAGCCACAGTTCCTAAACACAAAGTGGCAAATTACTTTAAAATCAACTCACATCACTCTTCACACAGATTCCTAAACACATTGCTTTCACATGCCGTCCCTGTCATGCTCAATGTAGTAACATTAGGTGGTAAAATGATATTTCTTCAACGGCAGAAGATAGTTTTATATGTTTTCCTGAAAGTGCTTTATTGCATTAAAAATTAAAAGTAACATTAATATAGCAATAGTATTTTTATGAACAGATATTTTTCTGACATTTTTCATCTAGTATTGATGGCAGATTGGTTTAATGCTTGACTAGATGGAAACCTTAATTTTTCATGAGTTTGTACTCCTGTAAAATGTAACAAAATATAAGGCCATGGACTCCCTTGTTAGTAAGTTTGGTTCAACATGCAGCAGAATATATGAAGCCATGATTATACTGTATAAGCTGCAAGCCCTTAATATTTTTAATTTTAGGGTAATATTTAACAAAACATGTCCATAGTATGTTGAAACTTAATGGAGCTTTTATTTAATCTGTCTCTGATACGCCAACAACAAACACCTATGATATAAAATGATTGGAAAATATGGCAGCTATGTGTTATATTTTCTAAAGAAAATCCTTTGTATTTTATACCTTCTTGAAGGACTGATGCATTTTTGCACCTTTTATAATGTTTAGTTTTCAAACAAACATGGCTCCCTTATCATTTTTACATTACATTTTTTTTTATGTTGATTTTTGCTATTTTGTTCTATTATGTGACTTTGAATCAATCAGTATATAGCTTTTATGGAGGCGCCATTTTAAAAAATAGCTATATTTAATACTGCAGCTACCTGGACTTGTCATTCTTATGTTTAATCACTCTTGCCATTTGTATTTGACAAATATCCCCATTTTGCTTATCTTAATAATTTTGTTCACAGAAATAATCCAGATAACCTTGTGGAACTCCACTGCTTCCCTTTCCCTCTAACAGCTAAGCCTTCAGTTGAAAGAAAAGGAGACCATGTCCTGGGCTGAACAAGTTATGTCATTTATGGGTGTGTTTTTATTTCTGTTCTGCTTTTTGACATGAAAGGGTTTTACTGATAAAGTTGCATGCAAGTTTATCATGTGTTACCTACTACTTAACACCGACAAATGGAAAGGTGTAAAGTCACATCAAGATTTACAACAAAAATACTGTATTTTTTTGTTACATTCTGTGACAGAAACAGCATCCCATCAAAGTTAATGTACGACAAGTCATACAAAGGCTTAACCAGGAAATGTCTATCAATACATTACAAATGTGCTTGCGCCCACAAATTCCAGACTCAATGAATTCAAAGAAAATTTATATCACAGTAAGATCATATTTCCGAATATGTTGTCTCCAAATCAAATAGAGTGGTACTCAGCATGACATTAGCTTGCTGAAAGCATTACAGTATATATAGCAAAGGAGCACGTTAAGTGTTAACTGCTCACTTTCCCACATATATCTCATGCATTCAAACCAAATCCCTAGCTTTTCTTTCACCAAGTTGTAAGTATAACCTATTCTATAATCTCATTGACACTCCTGGAGTAAAGCCACAATTAAAGAAATAGTATAAGAGCATCTTTAGAGGCAGAAGATATGTTTCGTGAAGACCTACATGTACACTTGAATTCTAGTCCTCTATGAGACTTCCAGACTGGGCTCTTAAACTTGAGGAGGCCAAGGTATTTAACAGTCAACTCCAACCCGTAGTAACAGTGCACTTATTCACAAAACCCTCTGAAGCGTAAAAAAGCATAACTTCAAATAACACTTCTTTTGGTACTAAATAAGCTAAATACAAGAAACATATGTAAAAGCCAGTGTTCAACCAAACAGAATTATTCTGATTTTGTAATGCTAAAATCCTAAATCTTTTGCAGAGTTAATCCACAAATACACACTGTTTTTCTGATGCTGAAGTGTAACATTATCCCCTTCATCACTGGAGCATTATCATCATCTAAACACCTACTGTTTAAAGTCTAATAAGGTAATTATAGCTATGGTGATGTAAGAATAAAAAGTCAACAGAGACTTTGCTTTTTATTTAAGCAGGTTTTTTGATACACAAACCTTTCATCATGTCTGCAAAGAATGAGAACACTGGCTGCATATGCAGTACTCACAAAAATATCAAGTATTCATTATTCATAGGTCATTGAAGAACCAGATAGCAGTAAGAGCAGGACTATTTTCATACAGTTAAAATCCCAAAGAATGTGGATCATGTGTTTAAGAGTTGTTCCAAGCCACTAGATGAGTCATATGCATGAAATTAAGTACCAAATTACTGATTTTCTGGACTGAGGCCAAAACAAGCCTGCTGTCTCAAAAAACAAAAAAAAAACAAAAAAAAAGAATTTGTGATGATTAGTAACATTAAATTTTCATAGTATTACTGCTGGAGCTACACACAGTCTGCATATATTACTGCACTTTGCTATCATAAAGTCATATCTTCTTCAAGTTTACAAAACTTCTAAATTAAGGACACACATTAGAAAGGAAAAACTGGTCCCTACCAGAAGTCAATTAAAGGTTTCTCATCAAATCAAATGGATTCAGTAGTTCACTTGGCATGCATACTCTCCATATGTTTTAATTGAAGCCATTAGAAAAGAAACAGCAGCAATGTCAGTAGCATAAAGGCATTAACTGACCTCTACAGAACATTTGAATAGGAAGTATCCTTTAAATATGTCAAAAAACCCTTTTAACATATATTTTGTTCCTTCAGAACAAGATGACCAAAACTACTCACTTTCACAACAGAACAGAGACAAAGCCAAAATCTTTTTTTCTTTCATTTCTGCTTTGAGATGCAACAGCAATTGAAGCAGTACTATTCAAATGATGCCATCTTTATTATGATTTAAACATACGTAATGAAGCTGGGCTTTCAAGACAAGAAGAATTTCCTTCATACAGATCTGACACAGGCACTGGACATTTGGCAGCCTTCCAGTAATACCACCTAACCACATGATGTTTATTACTGCCCCATGGATGAGAACATGTTTTTTACCGGAATTCTCTAAAGTCTCAGTTCATTCTTTTTTTTTTTTTTTTTTAACTTATACACTAATGAATCATTGTTGAAATGGTCTTTAAAAGAAAAAAAATTGTCCACATAGAAAATATCTGAATAGGTCCCCAGTGTAGCCAAGATGCTCCTGTATTTCAGGCAAGCTTCTTGCCCTAAATTATCTCAGGAACTCTTTCATCAACTCAGAGAAACTCAGGAAGAGGTAGACACAAATACAACTGAAGGGTCAGTCCATAACACTTCTTGGATTACTAAATATTATTCTGTGCCTCTTACACAAGAAAGAAAAGATGTCTAACAAAATCAGGCATCTGGCCTGTCCCAGTATAGTTACTCAGAAGATAAATTGTTTAGAATCAAGTTGCACAGTACTGAAGCAGTATAAGCTCAGATACATTATACACTTTTTCATCTAAACAAGTGTTTTACTGCCCAGTTCCCTTCAGATTGTGTCTAAGCAACTTAGCTTTGGTTAGCTACAAATTGCTGCTGGAGACATACATTCCCCCAGAAATTTTTTAATACTAAACAACAAAAAACTCATCCGTACTTGCGTATAACACAGAATCATAGAATACTTAGGGCTGGAAAGGACCTTAAGATGATCTAGCTCCAACCCCCCTGCCACGGCCAGGGACACCTCACACTAAACCATGTCACCCAAGGCTCTGTCCAACCTGGCCTTGACCACACCAGGGATGGAGCATTCCCAGCTTCCTTGGGCAACCCATTCCAGTGCTTCACCACCCTAACAGGAAAGAACTTCTTCCTTATATCCAATCTAAACTTCCCCTGTTTAAGTTTTAACCACTACAGTCCCTAATGAAGAGTCCTTCCCCAGCATCCCTATAGCCCCCCTTCAGATACTGGAAGGCTGCTTATGAGGTCTCCACGCAGCCTTCTCTTCTCCAGGCTGAACAGCCCCATCTTTCTCAGCCTGTTTTCATATGGGAGGTGCTCCAGTCCCCTGATCATCCTCACGGCCCTCCTCTGGGCTTGTTCCAACAGTTCCATGCCCTTTTCATGTTGAGGACACAGTACTGCACACAGTACTCCAGGTGATGTCTCACGAGAGCAGAGTAGAGGGGCAGGATCACCTCCTTTGACCGCTGGTCACACTCCTTTTGATGCAGCCCAGGATACGGTTGGCTTTCTGGGCTGTGAGCGCACACTGAAGCTGGCTCATGTTCATTTTCTCATCAACCAACACTCTCAAGTCCTTCTCCACAGGGCTGCTCTGAATCTCCCCTCTGCCCAACCTGTAGCTGTGCCTGGGATTGCTCTGACCCAAGTGTAGGACTTTGCACTTGGCATGTGCAATGCCAGGTAATATTTTCTGTGAACATGGCAATTTACAAGTACCTATGTAATGTTTTGAGTACATAAAAACATAAATATAACAAAGGAAACTACTCCTACTGAACAAATACTTAGAAGGAATAACATTTATTATGGACAGCATGCATCTAAAGCTGTCAAGAGTTTTACAATTGCAAATAAAATCTAATACGGGGAAGTACAAGCTAATATAAGAACAGTAAACTACACACATTTCTTAAACTGACTGAAACCTGGGAAAGATGGAAAGATGAAAAAATAACAGCATGTAACTCAGTGAAACTCCTGTGTTCAATATGCAATAGTGGTCAAAAAAGCAAATAAATAACTGAATATGTAATGTGATATATAATAATTAATGCCCAAATTACTTGCCACTGAATAAAACAATTGTACACCTACATTCAAAGTACCATACTTCTTGTCACTTTTTTTCAAGGAAGAATACAATAGATGAGATGCAGAAGTGAGTGACAGTTATTACATAATGGAAACAGTTTGTTATTTTTATTAATTTTTTTTTTATTTGCAGCAGTTCTGAAAGACCTAAATCAAAATTAGGAAAGACTGTAAAGATTCGGACAGCTGAATAAGAAATGATAAATTCATGGTGCATTGGGTCCAGGAATTTAGCAGATGAGGATTAACAGTATCACTTCAGGTTAGACCAGAAAGCAACTGGCTCATGTTGCTAGGGTAACACAGGTGATAGCAAAGCAAACAAAACATATGTTAATTAAAAATAGATAGGAAGAGATACTAATATCAGCATGAATTTTGTGAAGTAGAAGATTAGAGAGATCTGGGAAATCCTGCAAAACTGTGTTTACACCATAATGCATAAAGTTATTTTAACCTTACCATAATGATGGTAACTTGTGTTTTTATTGTTTGTAAAATTACTCATCCTTCCAAAATCAGCAATAATCAGCTCTACAACAAGCTACAATAATGAATTAGATGGATTATCTAAACAGCAGGTGAAGAGACAATCGGGTGTTTTTTTTCATATTCGTTCTGAGTTATCTAGCCGTTAATTTCTTTACCTGAAACTCATTGTGATTTGCCCTGCAGTTCCCAAGCATGACAGAGGCCAAGGCTTGTGAGCTGGCATCCCTTCCATAAAAAAAAAGCAAAAAACACTGGCCCATATCCTCCACTGAATTCCCTTGCTTCTTCAGCATTACTTCCACTTCATGTTTGGTAAAATTCTACAGTTTTCTGCCCAGAACTAGTAGGGTGGAGATCTTACCTGACTGAGTCCTATATGAGACAAAAAATACAAACATATCTGCTTTCAACTGTTAGGGCTGGCTCCTGTCTTTATGCCTTTCCCATTGATCAGTGATGATGAATGAAAATAAAAGTCAGATTCACCAAGCATTATTAACAGCTATGAAGAGTTAATAAATCATTTAACTACATACACTTAGTTAACAACTGATAGGAATATATTCAGTAATAAATTAAATGCATTAACTTTAGTTAGACTTTCCAACTTTATTCTTAGAGAATAAATAATACCACTCATTAGCTGCACTTTATGGAATAACAAATAATGTGCTTTTTTCTCCCTTTACCTCCAACTCCCTTTTGACTATCATCAATCCATTGTATGTGGGTACCAGAGACATTTTTTTAATATTAAAATATGCAAATGTGATAGCGCTATGTATTTGTTCTCTTCTCTGCCCAGTGGGAACTTATCTGAAACCTTCCCACACTTGCATTGAGTTTGTACCTCTGCTCTTCCTGCTAAATGTTTTGCTTTGCTGAATAGGACTTCTCAGAGAAACAGAACCAGACCAAAAGAGACCAAAAACTTTCCAGCTGTTAAACCTCATTTAAGATATCTTTTGAAATCGTATTAAAGTATGAAAAGTAATTTGTGCCTGTTCTGGGTACTGCTGTATTTGAAAACCTTAGGTGACTAATGTTACTGTTTAGTGAATCTCCAATCACGTCAGCTTTTTTTTTAGGGTCTCACATGTTAGCATTGTTGAAAGATGCAAGAGACAGCTAATTATAACCACCCAGAATGCATTGTCCTGGTTTCAGCTGGGATAGTGTTAATTTTCTTCCCAGAACCTGGTACAGTGTTGTGTTTTGGCTTCAGTCTGAGAACAATGCAGACTGGCGGATGAAAGATTGAGAAGAGCCTTGAGAAGAAGGACTTGGGGTTACTGAACATGAGCCAGCAGTGTGCACTTGTAGCCCAGAAAACTACTCTGTGTTGGGCTGCACCAAAATTGTTGTGGCTAGCAGATCAAGGCAGGTGATTCTGCCCCTCTGCTCTGCTTCGGTGAGATCCCACCTGCAGTACTGCATTCAGCTCAGGAAAAAAATGGACCTGTTGGAGCAGAAGAGGGCTGCAAAAATGACCAGAGGGATGGAACACCTCATCTATGAAGACAGGCTGAGATACTTGGGGTTGTTTAGCCTGGAGAAAAGAAGGCTCCAGAGAGACCTTATTGTGACTTTTTAATACTTAAAAGGAGCTTATAAAGAAAATGGGGATAGAGTTTTTAGTAGGGCCAGTAGTGACAGGTCAAGGGGTGATGTTTCTAAACTTTTTAAAAGAGCATAGATTCAAACTAGGTATAAAGAAGAAAATTTTTATGACCTGTGTGGTGAAACACTGGAACAGGTTTCCCCGACAGGTGGTAGATGCCCCATCCCTGGAAATATTCAAGGCTGCCTTTTCTAACATTTACATTTGATTTCAGTTTATATTTCCACTCATGTCCAAAGGCATTCCTAATTTCTAAATATGGCCCAAATAAATTTTAATTGAACTGCAGATCCATAAACCCTTTCTTCCAAAGGACTTTGCAACTAACACTAATCTAATACTGAAGTTAAACAGAAGGTTTTAAAATACAAAATATTAGACATCAAACAGAAGAAGAGAGAAAAATAAATTGGGAAAAAAACACTGAACCAGCTTGCTCTTCCTTAGGCATAGTATGGAATGGTATGAAATCCTAAGCCTTGTGCAAGTAAAAGATGATAACACACACTCTCCATTTTCTTAACGGAGCATCAGATTATCTCATTTTAAGATTCAGTGAGATAATTTACAGAGTGTTAGAAGTGGCCTCTGAAAACAGGGAAAGAGCTTTTTACAAGAAGCAGACAAGTGAGCAGTGTGCTTGGCTCCTGAGGCTATTGCATGAGGCATGTTACTCAAAGCATGGTTTCACAGCACACCCAAATAGAAATACTGCAAAAGTCTGGCTACTGGACATACATGTTCCTAGTAGGCTGATACAGCCAATTCATAGGCTGCATTAGGCCAAGCAGAACGCTACGGTTTGGGGTGGGGTTTTTTCCTCCAGACCGTGAAAAAGGCGAATGTATCAGTACCAGATATTGAATCTATTAACAGAGAACGAAGATACACAAGATTTCAGTTATGCTAGAGCATCTCAGTCATAGCATACCTCAACCTAAAAAGCCTGCATTGAAGAATTAAATTGGTAGATTAAAAAGGCAAGAAGTATAGTCAGTATATGTGCTGGAAACCTCCTTAACAACTGTAGTTTACCTGAAAAACAGTAGGAGAACAAGCTTACATCTTGTCTGTCCTGAAGTTTCCCTGTTTACAAAACAAATTAACAGACTTAACAGACGTCATAACAGTCTGTGAATTTCTTATGTGGCTGACTTGACAAATTCAGGCACAGAAACAACTGATATGGCATTAAAAATTTATACACATATATGGTAGCTGACTTCACAAATTAAGGACTTCAATTCAAAATGGGGTTTGGTGACACTGTATGGTTTTGTGTAATAACTTATGTTCACCCACTACCACTTCTGGGTAGTAACTACAGTCATGATCTATCTTATTGAGATTTTTCCCCCTAAAATAGCTCATCATGTAGTATTTTGTGTCTATTAAACAAAACAAAAAAAAAAAACACACAAAAAATAACAACAAAAATATGATTCCCAAAAACCAAAACTGAACTCTTTTCCTAGGAAAGCAAACAACTTAATGATCAAATGGACTAAAAGCTTCAAGACTGCTCTATTTTTGCCCTTGTCATAAAGAAAATGGATAGAAATGGAAAAGGGATATTGATTACTGAAGATGTAATTCAGTCTCTGAGTTCTGATGATCTCATAAACTTTAATGGGTCTGAGAAAAATTCTTGACTGAATTAAAGGCATGTTATCAATCTCTTTGAATCCATTTTCATATATGTTACCAGTATCTCTTTGGCCATTATTCGGTGTATAAAACCAAGGTAAAATTAGATTTTGACCACCTCAGCTGGGCTGAAGTTTGCCTTTATTTCTTTTGGGTAAGTTTAACATTAGAGAATGCTGTTGCTATTCTCATGTATTTCTGTAGCTTTCCCAGAAGAAACTTTTAAGGATTTGAAAGTCAAATAAAAATTAATCTTTCTAAAAGGTGATAAACAGGAGCTTCTATCTTATTTTGTGTGTAGGTTGCCAACTTTTCTTAATGTTGTAAAGGGAACCCATTCACCTACCAGATCACAGCCCGCACATCCTTGCTCACTTACAGTCTCCAGTTCCCAGTACTCATACCACAGAAGACAGTGATGACCAATCCAATGAAAATTCCACTGGATTGTGTTAGCCACAATTGCATTAGGTAATATTTGATCTAATCATTCTAACCTGGGGTCATAAATACTTGTATTGGATGCCCATAGCAAGGTGTTGGCAGTATGAGGGCTGAAACGGTAGTCTGTCTGGGAAGACACCAGGGGCTGCCCCAAGCTGAACACAGTTCAAGCTGACTTCAGTGGACCCCCAACAGAACACACCTGATCTCCGCAGCTAAGCACGTGATGCCACTTTAAAAATATCTTTACAGAAAGGGAAAAAAAGGCAACAAAAGGGAGAGAGAATAAAAATGAGAGCGAATAGAGGGAATATTAAGGTCAGAGCTGGAGGAGGTGCTCCATGGTGAGGATCTCCACACCAGAGCTCGTGGAAGACCCACAGCTGCTGCAGATCGATATTCCTGAAGAAAGTGCAGCCCATGGGCAGCCCACACTGAAGGAGACAAAAAGCGTGAGGAGGAAGGAGAAGCAGCACAAAACCACTGTGAACTACCTATAAATCCCCCCACCCCCTTGCACTGCTCAGGTCTGGGAGGGGAATCAGAATGAGTGACATTGAGAGGGCGAGAAAAATATGTTTTAATGTCTTTGTTTCTCACTACCTACATACATATTGGCAAATATTAAATTAACCTTCACCAAGTACAATCTCTCTTGGTCACAACATTAAATGGTAAACAAACTTGACCCATGAGCTTTCATATCCTATTTTCTCCTGATGTCATGCTGAAGAGGGGGAAGAAGTGAGCAGCTGGGTAGGCATTTTTGCTATTAGCCAAGATTAGCTGACTGTAACACTTCACAGTGTCTTTCTGTTTTCCTTTTTTAGAATTTCCAGACTAATTCAATATTTTAATTCATTAGTTACCTGTCAGTGACTATCACCTTTGTCCATCTGAGATTCAAACCTCAGACACCTATTATTTCAGTACCATTAACAATCCAATTGCTATGAATAACGTCAACCATATTGAGTGCATCCAAGGCCAAACAGTTTACAGCATTTTAATCATTTGACAAAAGTGTTAGTTTAATTGTATGTTCAGCTTCCAAAGCTGTCTTTGAAATATTGACTCTGGTCAACTAAATTTAGTTTTTATAAACTAAATCAGAAGAGTTTGTGTAGCCCACCTTCCAGGCCACTTCAAGTATAAATCAATTCTATACTCCACAGAAACAAAGAAACACAGTAGACAATGCCGATATTTTTCTTCTTGACCTTTTAAACCATGTTGACATGATTCCAGGTTTTGCTGTTCTATAACATCATTTGTACAGCTCCAGGGTTTTTTTCCATAGCTTGTAAGGAAGCCATTATACAGGAGCCTACACTCGGTTTTAGTGTCTTTCAATCTCATTGAAGAAGAGACTGTCAAAAGTTAGCAATGTTTTTGAGCTTTGCAAGGAAAAGACTGCTCTCTTAGGACTCAGCCCTGGAAGGACTTCCATGCACAGATAGGTTTACATGCAAAGGCTGTCCACAATGCATTGTTCTGGTTTCAGATGGGATAGAGTTATTTTTCTTCTTAGTGTCTGGTGCAGTGCTGTGTTTTGGCTTTAGTCTGAGAACAAGGCTGGTAACACACCAGTATTTTAGTTGTTGCTCAGTAGCTCTTACCCTGATCAAGGATTTTTCAGTCTCTTACACTCTGCCAGTGAGGAGGGGTACAAGAAGCCAGTAGGAAGCAGAGACAGGACACCTGACCCAAACTAGCCAAAGGGGTATTCCATACCACAGCACATCATGTCCAGTATATAAACTAGGGGGAGTCACCCAGACAGTCCAGCTCACTGCTCAGGTCAGTCTGGGTATCAGTCAGCAAGTAGTGAGCAACTGCATTGTGCATCACTGCTAGTCTGGTTTTTTTTTCCTTTCCCCTTTTAGTTTTATATCCTCTCCCCTTGTTATTCCCCTTAGTAGTAGTAATAGATTGTACGTTAGCTATTAAACTGTTCTTATCTCAACCCATGAGTTTTACATTCTTTCTGTTCTTCTCCTTATCCCACCTGGGGAAGGTAGGGGGTGAGTGAGCATCTGCATGGTTCTGAGTTACCAGCTGGGCTTAAATCATGACATGCATAGACATGTGCATTATGCCTTGTGCATTACAGGGCATTTAGAAGCAACTACAAAAATGCTCATTGATCTTAACATACCAATGACTGGGTTTAAATTCACCATTCTAGTCCACAGGATTGAATATATTCAGTTTTCCTAGGTGCTTAAAGCATTTCCTAAAGCATTTCCTAGATGCTTTAATTCCTTTGCCTGTTCAGGATATATGTTTTTCTGATTCCATTATGGTTCCTTTTACCAGTTAAGTTTCACCTGGTTTGTTCCCTGCCTTTGTTGTATGAAGGAAGAGGAGAGAAAGAAGAAGACCTGCACTATTCATGCTGTTGCTAGCATTCTGTGCAGTGTTTACTTATGATGTGAAGTTAATGTTCACCCTTTGTTTCTGTTTCCTGCACACCATTTCTAACAATTATTTTCTACCTTAAGTGAAAAGTCAGAAGGGAAAGTTAATTACTTTTTGCATGTCCCTGGAGCAGAACATTAGTATGGCCAAACCGTATCTCACGCAAGTTTAGTCTGCTTCGACATTGCCTGTAATCACCAGTAATAGATGTTCAGAGAATGTTCAGAATAGATGTTCAGAAAAAGGAATAGCTAAAGAAAAGCCTGACACTTCTTCCTAAAGACTCGCCTGCTCATCCTCCAGGAATCATGATATTAGGACCCTGACAAATATGGATGACATCTGAAACTGTAGTTAAGTACCACCCAATGGTTTCATTTCTCCTTGAACAATAACTCTCAAAGCTGCTGTGGCAACGGGCAGCTATGCATCCAACACAAAATACAATGTCAGTGCATGCCTGGGAGTCCTTTTCTCAGTCTTTATTATATATTCATATCATGTCTCACATGTAGGATCATTTTCAGACAGACATTTTTGCCCACAGTAACATGCAGTGCTGTTTATAGAACTCTCCATACTCTTTTTAAAGGAAAACAGACAGTGGGAACAAATGAAGGTTAGTATGTGAATTTGACTGTCAAGACGCACTTCACTTTCACAGAAGATAGCCATTTGCGGCATTCTCCTTATCATTGTTGGCCAAATCCCCTTTGAGGTCATGTCCTCCTGCATATACCAGAATAAATACAGGCAAAATTTAGTCACTTGAAAACCAAAATAAAGAAGCTTGGTTTCATTCAACTGCTGCTAAGGCATTTTCAGTGAGACTACTAAGAAAATATGATTGATAAAAACTTCAAGGAATGTGATTTAATCTGATAAGAAAAGATTTTAAGACTGTGATAAAATACCTCATAAGCTGAATAAAAAATTGAAGAAGCATAGTTTATTATCTTACTTCAAATGGGAGCTCTGTTATTTCCATATTTCCAGACAAATCCAGTTTTTCTAGATTCTCACAGTCACCCAGTTCTGGAGGAACTGACTTCAAATTATTGAAACTCACATTGAGCACTCTGAGATTTTTTAAGCAGCCTGTGAGGGAAAGATAATAAAATCAGCATGTTTAAATAAATAAATATAATTTTAAAAGGGAGAAAGTAAAACTAAAAGGCATACTTAGTCCATTAAAAAAAAAAAGGAAGAAAAAACCAAACAAAACAACCCTCCTTAATTTGGTGACCTTAATTTGGTAATAAGAGATTAATAAATATTTTCTGCAATGGTTACTAATACTGTAAGCAACAATAGTGCTGTGTAACACTCAAATGCACTTCCCTTAATCTGCAATGGTTTTGGCAAGAGTTTAAAAAGAAGCAGCAAACACTTGCAAAGATCTTGATTCTACCAGGGATAAGATACCTATTGACCCCAGCTGAAATTAGAGAAGTTGGCTTTTGGTTTGGCTACTTTAGAAAACTTGTGCGCTAACTGAAAGCATCTTAGTATTTTTTACAGAACGTCCTAATTGGGAACAATTTCTCCTACTAAACTTACAATGTTAAGAATTCTCTCTCTGGTATGCAGCACTGCATACTTTTGATTATAAAATATAATGGACATGTGCATTTGTTTCATTATATTCTTCATTGAAAGTTATTGTTCTTGTTGGATTAAGCTTAAGGCCCTTGTAATATTCTAGTTTACATTTATTTACATTGTACTTTCTTCAACTTATAGGATGACAAAAACAACTTTAGAAAAATCATTAAAATTCAAGATGCATTATACTGAAAAATTACACATTACACTGTAGCATAGTCAAAGGGGGAAACAGTAAGGAATTTGAATATTAGCAAAGGGATCCTTAAATACATCCACAACAAAATGAGAACATTCTACATTCTATGGACAGTTCTGTTTTTGTATTACATGGGTGATCATAGAATTGCAGACTCACAAAAAGTTCTCAGTGGGAAGGGACCTTCAAAAGATCATCTAATCCAAAGACTTGTGAAACCTGACTGAACACTTCCCATGATGAGGCATCCACAACTTCCCTGGGAAACCTCACTACCCTCATCATAAAACATTTCTTCCATTAATTCAATATAAGTCTATCTTAGTTTAACACCATTGTCCTTGACCTTGTCCAGGTCCTGGTACAAAAAGTCTTTCTCCACCTTTCACATAAGTTTGCTTATGTACTGAAAGACAGCAATAAGGTCTCCCTAGAGCCTTCTCTTCTCCAGGCTTAACAACCACAACTCTTTCAGACTTTCTTCACAGAGATTTTCCAGCCCTCTGACCATTCTCATGGCCCTCCTCCAGACCCACTCTAACAGGTCTATATGTTTCTTGTACTTTCGTGTACTGTATATCTTTCTTGTACGTGGAGTACTTCATCCAGTTTCTGAAGTACTCCAGTATTCTAGTACTTCACAAATGAGATGAAGTACTCCACGTGGAGTCTAGCAGGTGTGGAGTATAACAGGAGAATCTCTTCCTTCAGCCTGCTGGTCACACTTGCTTTTTTTGCAGCCCAGGATACAGCTGGTTTTCTTGCACTGCTAGAGGACGTTGACAGCTCATATACAACTTCTCAACCACCACTATGCCCAAGTCCCTCCTTGTGAGGCTGCTCTCAATCCGTTCATCCCCCAGCCTGTATTGTTATTGAAAATATCCCAACTGAGGTGCAGAATTTTGCAGTTGGCCTTATTAACTTTCAGGAGTTTCACATGGGCCCCTTTCCTCAAGCTTGTCAATGTTCTTCCTTCACTCAAGCATATCAACTGCACCACTCATCTTGGTATCATCTGCAGTAATCACCTCTAATCGGTGATATTCCTGCAATATTCCCCTCTAACCAGTGATTCACAAGCAAAAACAGCATTAAGAAACTTAAACACAATTCAACAGCTGGAAATCAGGAGAGAACAGCATCTTATGTCAATAGGTTCTCAGAGCAGACCATGTATTGGTAAGCCAAGACAAAACATACACAAGATCCACAATTTTATATTATATCAGTCTTTTATTTATAATCAAATTTAAAAAACATAGTCTGTTGTTTCATGGCATTTGGATGACACTGAAGAGAATCTCTCGACAGTACATCTCAAATGTTCAAAACAGTGTCATAATAGTGGTCCTATCCTTAGGCTCTAACATTTAGTTAAATTCTCCCCAAAGCAAAAGTTGTTTTACTTTTCACAATATGTAGAAAGAGGCCAGATGGTGTTTCCACAGGAAAAGAAAGTGAAGAAACAGGGAATTGAAAGCCCCACATTTTTTCCCCTGAGAAATTGCTACTGTCAGACAGAGACATGCAGTTTGATGACCAATAATAGCAGCCACAAAATCACACAGCATTTTACAGAGTTTTCGTTGGCCACGATGTTGTCAGTGATGGTGGGACTGCCAAAATCTTTCTAGCAGGTGACAGACAAGCCTTATATGGTAAGAACTCTGTTATATTAAACTCCATAGGTTGCGAGAGATTAAAATACAAAAGTTTCCACTCAGCTTCTTCCCAGTTTTAGCTCTGCCAGAAATAGAAACTGAGGTGGTATTTCAAAATTTAGCTGTCCTTTTAGGAAGGTAACTTTGCCTTTCTTATTCATTATGAGGTACTGTTTTAGCTAAAACAGCAGAAGCAGAATTCTCTATAAGACTAAAACAGGTATGGTTTTGCCAGTCCATTACTGTCCCACAAGACAAGGCTGGTATAAGAAAGTAATAGAAGGCACTTAATGGTGTAATTGTGTGAACCACCTTTTTTTCCAGATTTTTAAGCACATAACAGAAGTTTAGCCTACCAGTTATGAAGCCTCACCAGTTTTAGTGTCATGATTTAGACAGATGAACATATTACATCATATGACAAGTGTCATAAACATCAACTTACCACCTCATTGCAACAAAATAATCACTGAAGCAAAAATGTGTTAAAATAAAATAGAGAACCAAAGAATTACAAATTTATTCCTCATCTGATCAATCTCTTAGTGAAGGAAAGCAAATCCCAACCACTTAACTCATTAGCACTGGAATGTTTTGAGTTGTCCTTTTACAATGGGATATTGTACTGGGCCTGTCTGGAATGGAGTCAGTTTTCTTCAAAGCAGCCCATATGGTGCTATGTTTTCAATTTGTGACCAAACAGTGGTGATAATACACCAATGCTTTTGCTATTGTTGAACAGTGTTTACATAACTTGAAGTCTGCCTTTTTTTTCTGCCACAGGGGTGTGCAAGTTGCTGAGTGGTGACAGGGCCAAGACACTGGACCCGAATTGAGCAAAGGAATACTGTAGCATATAACATCACATTCAGCAGTAAAAGCCCAGGCAGGGGAGGTATGAGGAGGGGTTTTCCAAAGTGGCTATGGCTCAGAGACTAGCTGGGCATTGGTCAGCTGGTGGTGAGTGGTTGCTTTTGCATCACTAGTTTTTTTGTTTGCTTGTTTGTTTTTCTTCACTTATTAAATTGTCTTCATCCTGGTGCATGAGTTTTCTCATTTTTGCCCTTCCAATTATCTCCCCATCCTCCTGCGGAGACTGAACAAGCAGCTGCAGGGGTCTGAGCAAGCTGCGTGAGCTGTCTTAGTTGCCTATGAATGTTAACCCACAACAGATGTATTTCTGTTACTGAAATGCCTACTTCTCAGTTCCATTAGTAGCTGCAGAACTAATGCAGACAAGGCATCCAGTGTCATCAACATCCTACTCACCTTCTTACCTAACTCAGCTCCATGCATAACTGGGAGACAAGGAGCAGAATTACTTACAAAAAAAAAGAATTACAAATATTTAACAGCGTTTCTGGGCAGAGTGACAGAGACAAGCACAGCTTCCCTGTATGACTTTCCTGCTTTCTGAAACCATGACTTTTCAAGATTTTTTCTCCTTTCACAGTTTCTAACATGTGTGTTACTGTTCATAGTATGGTTTGTCGCAGCTGGCAGGTATGAGAAAGCAAATAAGTAGAAGATGCATCATATTTTTTCTTGTCATATATAATCTCTCTCTAATCCAACATTTTAGATGGAATCTGCAATCAATTGCCAGTAACTGCGGTGGCTAAGATTACAAAAATTACTGGAAAAAGCTGTAAGTCTTACAACTGAATTTAATTCTGATAAAAAACTCAGGACAGCATAGATGAGTTCACCAAGATCTGCAGGGAACAATGACTTGCAATTCTGTGTAATGGCTATTTTTTAACCTCTGGGCTCTCTGGTGGATTAAGTTATGCCACTCTCCTTCTAGGACCATTAGACATACACAGGATTTGCCAAGACCTCCTGCATAAAATCTTTACACCACCAGTTCACATTATCCCATTTTTTGATTTATCACATTCTGTCTTAAAAATAGCTCGTTTTTTTTACAACCACTGTTCTTATGAAAAAACAAAGTTACAGAATTTCATTCTTTTCATGATTTGGAATGGTCTTTGGATTGCCAGTCTAAATTTATTTGTAGAAGTTTTATAATTACTAATTCACTTGCCAATTTTATATTTAAATAGTCCTTTTCATTTCCTGGTGTTTTCTTCTCTGTTTTTTTATAGGTAGCAGATGTATCAGAATTTATTCTACTATCCTGAATAGCCAATTCTTCTAATATTTTCTCACAAAAGAGAAATTCCCTCCTAGAATGGTCCTATTAGACTCTTTTTACATCTGTTCCCATCTGGAATAACTTATCCTGAATCTAGGTGACCACAGCTTTATGTACGTATCACACTGCATTTTCCATCTGTGACTGTTAGATTAGGAATTTTGTTTCTTCAATTATTTGCATTCAATGAGCTCATGATTTGCTACACGAATTATTAGCTCCTGAGTACATGATCTTGAACTCTGCAATCATGAATTTAATCTGTCTACTTTTTTGGAAGCCCACTTGCTTATCCAGCTTTCCATATTTCCTCCTGTTTGTGCACTAAGAATAGCACCCAAACTGTGTCAGCAAAAAAAGTCAGTAGCCTAGTTCCTCAAAATAATTAAGAAACAAACTTAAGACTAATTCTTGAGAAATTCCACAAGTGATCTTCCTCTCAAATGATAGCTTCTCTTTCCTTTGCTCATTTTTACAACTGCTGCATCAAAGTCCGTTTTTTTAGATTCAAATATTCATTTTCCACAGTTCATTGTATCAAATACTTTATGAGTTGTCAGATAGACAAGACCTACTCTTTGAAGGCAAATCATCTTCTCAAAAGAAGGCAGAAACCAAATAACTTGAGCACAACTTGCTTTTCTTTTATTAACTTTTAATTTCAACCCAGTTTTCATTCAGCTCCATGTCTCCAATTACTCCTTCCTCTAAAAAACTGATTAGAATTCTTACAAGCAACAACCTACACAGGGATAGAATTAGGTTATATGGGTTGCCTGAATGATAATCCAGGTTGCAGGCTGAGATATTTTACTTTCTTAACAAATAGAGAAGACTGCCACTCTCCTTTTCCCCTAAACCTGTTAAACAAGGCCACTAGAAAGAGCGCAAATATACAACTATAAAACAACATTTATGACAATTCAAGATTCTGAAATCCAAGTATTTTGGCTGAAAGAGTGCAAAACTAGAGAGCATCCTGAAATGTGTCCTGAAACAATCTTCAAATAACATAAGTATTGTCAGTAAGATTCCAACAATTATCTCTCAGCTTATTTCAATAACAGATGAGGGATTGGTGGGGGTAAAAATTGTGGTATGGCAGTATGAGCGACTTTCACTACCCTGTAACCTGCATTTAGGGACTTAATTATACTTTCTTAGTGCAGAAGCTCTCCAGTCTCTTCTGTATGGGACCCACTCATCACCATGCTTAACGAGTATGCAATACAGCCATTGAGACACCCTTAGGAGGTAAAAGAGAAAGTGACACTCCCTTCACAGCTACCCAAATGTAAAGCAGGATTTGACTGCCATACCTGCCACCTATAGATTCACATAACATTGAAGCACAACTTCTCAATTAAAAGTAGAAATTATATAATCATTGCTGCTAAAAGACTATTGTTAACTATGCTTAATGGCACTGAATTTTCAGTTCCATAAAAAATGCAAATTAGGGAGTTAAACAGCTAACATCTCTGTTTCCCAAGGAGAGGCAGTAAAAGCAGTAATGAAATCCATGGCTTCCTTGGCAGTTTCACAATTAAGAATATTTTAGTTTTAAGTGGGAACCGTAATGCCATAGTTGTTGCCTAAGACTGCATTTATTTCTAGTTTAAATTTTTAATTCAGTATTAAAAAAAAACCCACAGTAATTAAACTCTATAATTTCTGATGGGTAATGAGCATAGTAATAATGATAATGCAACTTCACTTTTAGACAAGCTTACATTAGTGTTCCTAACAAGGTGTCAGAGGCAAAATGCGGATTGTGTCACGTAGAGCCTTTATTATCTAAGGATCTCATTCAATACAAATGCAGATCCACTTGTATAAACTAGAGTAAAATGCAAAGCAAATCTTTGCCTTGATCTGCAATGATCTGGCAGCAATTTCATATAGCCCAAGACAAATAGTCTCCTAATTTCAGTCTTCTCTGATGAACTGGTCACATTGCCTTTGATTTATCTGAAAGGAGACATTGATGTTCAAGCTTACAGTTAACAGGTACAACATCAATCTATTTGTTTTTTCCTTCTGCTCAAAGCATCCAAGGAAAAGATCAATGAAGGCTTCCTGACCAATTTTGCATAAAAATTTTGCAAAACCTTTTCTTGCCAGTAGGACTTATAAAAGCTGTAGCACAGTAATCATGGGCTAGTAAAATTTCATTTTTTAACCAGCCTTCATGTGTTCAACTGATTAAATTTAAACATACTAAGAGAAATTTCAAGTGGCTATTATGACAAAAACTAAAAAGGATGAAGCTTGGGATCTCAGTCAGTGGTCAGAAGAGTATTAGTACAATGTGAGGGTGGGTAAGAAGAATTTCATATAGTAAAATAGAGGTAGAAAAATGTGAAGAAATTCTTGTGGGCTGAATGGACTTTCATGAAAAAAATGTAGGGTGATTGCTGAAAGGGCTGAAACAAAAATTCATTAAAACAAAAATGCAATGAGATGAAATGGAGATATTTTGGCAGATCAAAAATGTGTGACTGCCTTCTTTTCATATGAGCAGATAAACTGAAATAAGGATTCTCATCTCCCTGGGGATGCCTAGGAAAGGGTTTACCTTCCAAGGGCAAAGTCGAGTATAAGCTCAGTCTCTAGGTTGGAAAACACTTTTTGAGTATCAGAAATAAACATGGAGTAAACTGTTCAGGAAGAGTAGAACAACAGAGTCATAGAATCATAGAATAGTTTTGGTTGGAAGGGACCTTAAAGATCATTTAGTTCCAAATCCCCTGCCATAGGCAGAGATACCTTCCACTAGACAAGGTTGACATAACCCCATACAACCTGGCCTTGAACACTTCTAGGGATGGGTCATGATCACTTTGGAAACTGAAGTAGCTTCTTGGATAAAACTTTTCCATCATAACCAGAATGATGTTCACAACCTCTGATATTCCCATTGTGACCCAAGGAAGATGGAGAAATAAATCACAGAGTTTGCTAATACTAATCTGCTCTGTATAGGAAGAATGTGTTCTGATATTGTTATATATCATGTAGTCAGTGCAATAGCGCAGTCAATAGATAGGTATCTTTTGGTAAAACCAATTTATGCAATTAGCAGTTTCCAAGGCAATGGTTACAGTTTGAGCTCTGTACCAATGGCACTATTTAAAATCCTTTTAAGAAATTCAGCTTAATAAAGTACTGGCCTTTGTAAGATCCAGTGATGCTGAAATTTGTTAAAACAGTATGATTGTATTACATTTTAGTACAACAGTCTCATTTTTGATACTTTAGTAGATGAATAATAAAGATTATTTCCTCTCTAGCTGTTCCAATTGAAAGTACAATTTTGTATTTTTGTGATGCACTAACCAAGGGTTAAATTTTGAGGAGCTTTCCAGCTGTTCCAGTATGTGAAGCTATCATATTAGATGCTAGATTTAAAGCAATTGGCATCCTCTTAAAAACAGCTTGCAACACAGGTGTTTAATACTTCCCCTTCAAGTGGGGAATAAAATGAAAATTTTCCTCAGTAGTGTACAAGACTGAGCTGTTGGACAGATGACATTCAATACTAAATAAATTGAAAAGGTAAAAGATGAATTTGCAACTAGACTCCATTTAAGCTCAGAATATGTATTTTCTTCTTGGAAACTCACACATCAACACACTGGAAATCTTATTAATAAAAAAGTTAATTTAGGTAGCTTAAAGTCATTTAAAACACTATTACTGATAGTTTTCCCCTCTGAGTTCTAGGAAATTGGATTAATAGTATGCATAAATGAAATACTGTGAGGTAGGGAGGAGTCCAAAAAAATCTCTGTGATTTCTTATTAAAATATGTCTCTAAAGCACAGTTATTTTTCCTCTCAAATATTTGGCATACCAAAAAAAGTGAAAAAACATAATGAGGTACAAATATTTTATTAACAGCTCTTTGAAATGTTTCATGAATAATTTGTGGGACAAAGAATCCTGATGCAGTCTCTCTATCCCATCTCAGCACAAAAGCTTTGGTATTACATGAAAATGCAGTTCACTACTTCCTGTGTGAATATGGGAATATATTCTATTGGATATTTTTTCGATTATATCAATTGTTAATGTACTATCCCTAATTGATATACAGCAACAGCACTGCAGCAGTGCACTCAAAGCCAGAACTGCAGACTCACCCAGAAGCCATTGCCAAAGAAAATCCCACAGCTACACCCCTGCTCATGACTTTTTATTGTTTTTTATTCCTGGGAAAACAAGACCTGAAAACTCTGAGACAGACAGCAAGTCCATTTTGCCATTTTCTCCATTTTTGTTTACTTGTTTCCATGAAAATATCTACTATTCCATAAAAAGAATCAAATCAAAAGTATTCTTATCTATCTTCTGATCCAGATTTGATCTGTTCAAGTGCATAGGTGGTAATAGCCAAGAGCGTGATTTGAAATGTCTCAGAATGGATTCAAGTCTGTCTTCTCTCCAATCCAGAGTAGAGTTTCTAAATCAGCTTCTAAACCCCTTCTAAATCAGGCAAAACAGGAACATGCATTTCAGTTCCTGCTGATATTTTAGTCCAAAGGCTGCTGCTGCAGCAATATCTTTTTCCACTAAAAACATTGTTATCATCCTCTGTTCTCTCACACTTTTAGAGCCCTCTTGTGAGAACCAAAAGTAATCTGAACATGGCTCACTAGTTTAGCTTCTGCTGGATGATTTGTTGATATAAATTTGGCTTCAATTCTGTCTGAAGATTAAAGACTCAACAGCATGCATGTTACTGCCAGCTTCAACCATCTGCCATTTACTCTCAAGTACATTTTAGCCGTGATATTTACCTACTTGCTGCTGTTTTGTAAACAGAACACAGAATGATGGATACCTTAGCACTTAACCTTTCCAAAGCCCTTACCTCTGGTTTAGCACCCAGTCCCCACACCTTACTTAAATAGAGCTCCCAAACCAAACCCACATTGATTTTTTTCCCTGTGATAATTTAGCAGCTAGACAACTAAAATATGAAAACTTTCATTATGAAGCAGTATTCAAACACTTCAAAATATCCAAGATCTTTCATAAGAATGTCTTATTAAAATTATTATTTCCAATACATGAAATAAAATCAAAGCCATTTGCAAGCAAACTACATTACTTGTCAACAAAGAGAGCATTATACAAACTGAGGTAAAACTTCTGTGTAATTTATGCCATAATATCAATGGCAGGTCCATTTCATTACTAATAGGAGGTCAGACTATCAACACAGGATATTCACTAAGACTGCAAATCATTAGGCAATTTTGTCAAAAAAGTGTTGTACAGCTCAGTTGTAACAGTCTTGGAGGGACTTTTTTGTATTATTTCTTTCTGAATTATATCAGTGAAGCTGTGCCTTTGAATAGGCTAGAATTACTGCTATGATGTAGAAATAGTATATAAATAGCATCTACAGCTAAACAAATTTGTTAATTTGGTTATGCAGTTTCTCAAAATGAAAGGTTTAAACCCAGATTTCTTCAGATGTGTGTACAGTCATGCCTGCACTCATTTGCTGTATTTTGAAAAAGGAATTTCTGAACAAGAATTCAGATACAGGTTGGGCAGAGAAGAGATTCAGAGCAGCCCTGCAGAGATGGACTTGGGGGTGTTGGTTGATGAGAAACTTAACATGAGCTGGTAGTGTGTGCTCGCAGCCCAGAAAGCCAACTATGTGCTGGGCTGCATCAGATTTAGCATGACCAGCAGGTCAAAGGAGGTGATCCTGCCCCCCTGCTTTGCTCTCCTATAATGAGACCTCACTTGGAGTACTGTGTACAGTTCTGGTGTCCTCAGCATAAGAAGGACATGGAGCTGTCGGACCAAGTCCAGAGGAGGACCACAAGAATGATCAGGGTTCTGGAGAACCTCCCGTATGAAGATAGGCTGAGAAAGTTGGGGCTGTTCAGCCTGGAGAAGAGGAGGCTGCATGGAGACCTCATAGCAGCCTTCCAGTATCTGAAGGTGACCTACAAGGCTGCCAGAGGACTCTTTATTACAGACGGTAGTGATAGAACAAAGGGTAATGGGTTAAAACTTAAACAGGGGAAGTTTAAGTTACATGTAAAGAAAAAGTTCTTTACTGTGAGGGTGGTGAGGCACTGGAACAGGTTGCCCAAGGAAGGTGTCAATGCTCCATCCCTGGCAGTGTTCAAGGTCAGGTTGGACAGAGCCTTGGGTGACGCAAGGTGTCCCTGCCCATGGCAGGGGGGTTGGAACTAGATAATCTTAAGGTCCTTTCCAACCCTAATTATTCTATGAGTCTATGATTCTATAATTCACTGTTAAGAGGAGGGTAGTGTTATAACACTGTATTTGAGGCAGGACCTACTGCAAACAGTGGGCTAGTATTCAGTGGCCATTTTTTATTTACACAAAAAAGCATAACAAAAACGTTGAAAAGAAGAAAGTAACACCTTTTGTGTAAGCTAGAGAGATGAGTATATTGGAGATAAAGTGGATAAATGGGAATAACATGAAACTACCACTACCGATCATTTAAACACAGTTGAAAGAACAGTGATTGCTGTTAGAAACATTTCAGATTTTCTTCCTTGTTTCCTGAGAAAGGTCTGGTATGATGACTACAGGACCCTCTACAGAGAATTTGTTGTGCTAGAATGATCTGGCTTTGTTCCTTTATTCTGGAAACCCACTTCATAACCACTTTTTCTTGGGGATCATTTTCAGTAAGGATGCACAATACTACAAGAAGAAAGAAAAAACTTAGTCTTTACCTGCCCTGATTGTTAAGCAACCCATTAAAATCTTACTTTTAGTAGTTGAGGGTAGCCTCTAGGAAAGAACAACCCCTTTCCCCTTCATACACACGACCTGATAGAAGGTGTTTGTCCATTAAACTCACTGACCATCTGAGCTCTATGGTCAAAGTACTGACAAAAGAGTTACTGTCTCTCAGATGATGTCAGTCATCTCCTGCTTGTGTCCTGTTTATGATTTGTTAGTGTATTTAGCTGCCAGGTTGAAACTATAAAATATACCTTGATGTCAGTGGGAAATTTTCTGTGTAAGACATAATGTTAGTAAATAAACCGAAATCTTGAGTGTTGCTCTACTAATAGAGTAGAAAAAGGGTAGAAAAAGAGTAGCAAAAGTCTAACACTGGCTTTTGTGTTTCTGGATGCTCTCTCTCTTCCTTTTTCTTAGTTAACCCTATGATAACTATGGAGGTGGAGGTTTTAGTCTTAATCTCTTTGTCAGCTTTTATTGTACGTAAGAAATATCAATCATGGGTAAAGCTTAGGACTACTGCATTTAAAAACAAATTCTGATGTATTAGTACACCAAGGTGCATGGGCTCAAATACAGAGGCCTAACAGGGGACCCACCTTTTCAGTTCTTAAAGGTACCACCAGTTACAGCAATGTTTTTTACGGAACTCATTATAAAATTCAAATTCCTTTTTACTGCAATCCTACGTTTCAATTCATCTTGTTTGAGGTTTACAATTCTATAATATTTCTAGTTTTCTTAATTTGTAAGGAGCATAAACCACCACCTGCTCTCAGGAAGAGCTCTCCATCTACTTGAATACAAGCAATAACTGCCTTATAGTCAGATAACAAAAATGTGTAATTTTTTCGCCATGCTTGAGCCATACTACACACATGGTATTGCCTACAAATTGAGAAGTGTAATTACAGCCAGAGAGCTGTAGAAATTTTGAAGTTATTGTTCACTGGAAACAAGAGAGAAGACAATTATCAGTGAATGACAAAGAATATCCACATAAACTCTTTTCCCTGCAATATAGTTAAATGGCATAAGTATAACTTGCTGAATATCTTGAGCCAACTTACCAATTTCCACTGGGAGATGGTTGATTCGATTTTTTGACAACTCCAGTACTCTCAGATCTTGAAATAATGCAATGTAGGCTGGAATGGTTTGTATCAATGTATTGTACACATGCCACTCTTTCAGGTAGATCTGCTCTTTCAGAGAATCTGGAAATTCCTGTAAATTAAGAACAGGTAAATCAAAAGCATTAAGTTAGAACTTTGTTCTACCACGTTTCTAAATACAGGGGGCAAAAATTCCGCAGCCAAATGTCCACACTTTGCCTTAATTATCTTGGTGTAGAACAACAGTTTGCCAAACCCTCATAGGAGCAGTTTGCTTTTGAAGGGCATTGCAGTTGCATGTCACCGCATGTTCACTTTTTAGCTCCTGTTGCAATCTTTTTGCTGTAAAACTGAAACTTATCTGAAGTACTCAATCTGGTTGGTATCTCCCATACTACCTCTTTTTCCAGCTGGAGGACTTTTTTTTAGAACGTTTCAGTCCTTTAATTCACACATCAAGATGTAGTAAAATGCAACACAGAAGAATGGATGTATAAATAATATTTAAATAGGGCATGCCATTAAAAAAAAAAAAAAAGTGTTTATGTTCTTAATACCTGCCAATGTTTCAAAATTTTTTTGCCAAGGTAGAATACAGTCCAAGGAACAGAAAACATTTCAGATAGGACACACACATACCAATTTTTCAGAGTGTTTTTTTTTTAAGTAAGTGACTTTACTTCTGAAGTTATTTCAGCAATGTTTGGAAATCTCTTACTAAATTTCTTTAGGAAGAATAAAAATGCTCAATTTTTAAATCAGTCCACAGTTGCAATTAATTCTTGCTTTAGTCATGCAGAATCTGTTTCTTTAAGATTTCTAGTATTGTTCCAGATATACAGGGAATAAAAATTGCTTCTGAGTTATTGTCCAAAATCTCCAATGTATAATAGTTACTGAAACTAAAAGTTTTAAAGCCTTTAATTCTTAGAAAATTGCTTTAGTTAATTGGTATTCAGTTCAGATGTGCAATCCAATTCTTTGAATTATGTTATCAAATTCCTTGAACAAGAGACAGACAAAAACCAATTCATAAAGTCAAAGGTCAAACCATTTAAACTCCTCTTTCTAAAGCAGCACATAATTTACCAGTTTGTCCTGTTTTTTAAATAACTGTACATTGGAAACATCTGGAATAAATAATCGGGGCGTGGTGCTATCACTAACTGAAATCCATAAAAAGAGATGTAAGAGTTTCAGCCTTTAATTCCTTTATAACTTCCAAATTCTTTCCTATGCATAAAGAATACAACACAGTAGGAATTACTGGGTTTTATAAAAAGAACTTCGCCCACCTTTTTTTTCTTAGATATTTCATAGATTGCCCAAGACATTATCAAGAGTTATGCATTTTAATTGTTTTGTTATTAGTTCTGAACTTCGGAGCTAGGAATATGGATACTTAATTCTTAGCTAAATTAAAACATCCAACTGGCTATTGCTGCCTCTAATGCCAGTTCTGTTTCAATTTCCACATGCAGACACTTAGCCTGTATACATAGTTCTACCTTGCTACTTGCCCTTCAATATTTGATATGGATCATTTAATTTCTTGCTTCATTTTATCACTCTGTGCATATTGCATTGTGATCCATCTTCTATATTTGCTAGTTTATGGCATTTAAAAAATAAAATGCCTTAGGGCTGATAAGGAGAAATCTCTTCAACTTTCTGGAGTGGGTTTCCACCCCTTCATCTTCAGAAATCTGCAGAAAAATAAAAGAATAAATACCAACTGCTAATTCAATTAGCACTGTCTTTCTCACATGTACAGAACACAGCACATAGGGGATAGCATTTAGCTGGAGTGTCATAGACGCCACTGTATGGAAGAACCCTGATTCACAGAGAAAGCAGATGAAGAGTAGTCATATTGGAGGGAAAAAAGATGTCTGGGTAACGTATACCATTTGCCGCTCTATTTCTCCACAGTCCAAGTCTGTCTTTGTTTTTCTACTGACCTGCTGGTTGTCTGCATCTTGTTGTCACAACAGATCATCTCCAGCTCCTCACTGGCCTATACAGCAGGGAGCAAAGGGGGATGGATGCTCGGCCTTGTGAAGCCAAGAGCTTTGCTGTTTTCACAGTTCGGAGGGGATATCGCACAAATTTTTCCTTGTTATATTGAAAACAGTGTAACAGATGAAGTACTATCTCAGATTAAGATCAAACCCCTTCACAATTTTAGAAAAATTAAGCAAAAATAGTTTAGAAGTTCTTCATTACTAATGCAAAAAAAAAAATTAAATCTTTTTTTGTGTAGTAAGAGTAGTTTAAAGCACCAAGATACTCTCATGAAGCAACTGAAACAAATACATACATAACTTCAGAAGGAGGTTCTATTCTTGTGATTGCTCTGACTTACTATACTTTAATGAGATTATTTCTTTATAGCTTATAAAAATATTTACAATTTGCAAATGTAAGTTTACAAATACTTTACTGTAATGGGGGGGGTAGCATTCTCTATCTTACAATACATTTTATTTTTGTTGCTGAAACATAAATTGATGTGATATTTTACTTCAAACTAGATAGATAGGGATGGGAACTGAAATTTGCACAAGCTTTATGTTTGCTTTACCCTCCGATTCCCTTGTGTTCTTTTGTAATCTTCTGCTGCCACACTAAAGCTGGCAGACTGCTGATAAATTGCTCCATGAAGACTGACACTTGGAGGATAGCCAGGCCTTTGCCTTTAACAACAAAACAATACCTCTAACTCCTTTGATTTTTGGGAGAGAAAATAAAAGGAAATAAATAGGAAACCTACTACGGTTGCTGATTATACTGTTTCTAATTAGGACAGAATTTACCTCCTAGACATGAGCCTGAACTAAAACTGTCATCAAAGATCTGACAATTTTCAATTCTGTTTCTTTTCAGCTCTGTGGTTTTATCTGTCATACGCCAAACCAAAACTCTGAATCTAAATCTCTGTCCTGGGTTCAGCAGTAGCAGTCATGTTTCTCCTTTGTGGTAGCTGGTGCAGTGCTGTGTTTTGACTTCCAGCCTGGGAACAATGCTGGTGATACCGATGTTTTCGGTTGTCGCTAAGTGATGTTTACCATGACCAAGGACTTTGTGAGGCTCATGCTCTGCCAGGGAGGAGGAGAAGCCGGGAGGAAGCAGAGATGGGGCGCCTGACCCAGGCTAGCCAAGGAGGTATTCCATACCACAGCACATCATGCCCAGGGGTGGGGGGTAACTGGGAGTTACCCGGAAGGACACGGGCTTCTGGGTAGGACTCATTTCTTGGCCAGTGGTATTGTATTCTCTTCCCTTGTTATTTTCTCTTATCATTGTTGTCGTTGGTGGTAGCGGTGGTGATTTGTGTTGTACATGGTTGCTGGACTGTTCTTGCCTCAACCCGTGGGAGTTGCACTCTTTCGATCCTCCTCCCCATCCCTCCAGGAGCGGGGAAGGGGAGAGCTCCGGGGCAGCCTCGATTGCTCTCAGCCCGGCACCACTCACTGGGAGTGAGTGAATGAGCTGTCTGGCTAGGGTTTAAAACACGACAATCTCTCTCATTTTTTAGCAAGTTTAGAGCTAGTGCCAAATCTAGTATGTCACAGGGCCATCTGTATTACATGGCTAGATCAGGAATTTTATTCTTGGCAGGGGGGAGTCTCTGGACATTAAATAAGCACAAGAGACATTTTCTCTGTCCATTCAATGCAGCAATTTTACTTGACCCTTTGTGTCAAATAAATACCTTGCTGTCACTAACAGTGACAAGAGAATAACAAATGCAAATTCTCTGTTCTTTGTGAATATACACGTTATGTTATATGATAAATCTGGGAGAACAAATGCAAATGTAGTAATTTATTTGCTGCATTTTTCTGCAAAGAAATTATATGTAAGAAAGTAATGGTGTACCAGTAAAAAATTTTATCATTTTTCATTCACTTACTTCTGCACATTTGACATTAAAGTTGTTTAAATTAGGGGTACATCCAGATCCTTTCCTTAGTAAAGCAGCACAGCCAAGAACAGTCTGCTCTCTATTAGAGTGAACATCATCACCTTTCCTTTGCCAATATTGATATCACAAATTCAAAAAATTGTTTTTCCTTAATATTTTCTGAAAATCATTTCAAATTCACTGATCCACTAGAAATTAAATATTCATTAGTTAGAAGCAGAAAGTAAACAATCTCAGAGGGAAAAACAGACTTAAAGTGGATACATAGAAAAATTCATGTGAATATTCATGATATTATTTTGCCACAGTTTTCATTCTTCTCTAATAGCAATGCTATTTCTCTGAAGAACTGATTTAATTCAGTAGATACTTGTTTATATCTCATTTAAGTGTTTCATCAACTCTCCATCATTTTCTCTAGGCAACTGATTCAAACACACAACACAAGAGTCCAATGTCCTCACACAGCTCCTTTTCACGGTGAGTTTGTCCGGAAAACTGACTGATAAAGTTTTTCTGAAATATACTTTGGAATCATCAAAAAACTTCTGTCACAATACACCATTCTTGTGCTGTCAAGTCCCAAGTGTTTTGAAAATACTTGCTGCTGGGGAAATACAATAGGGTTTTGCTCAATTTTTATGACGAGAAAAGTCTGTCTGATTTCATTCACATCAGATTATGAGAGAGGTTAGTCATTTGTTTTTATAAGACCTTTTCTTTCCTAAATATAAATATTAATTCATTACTGTTTGCAGCAGGGAAAAATGCACCACACAGGAATGCAGACACTTAGAATCATAGAATCATAGAATGGTTAGTGTTGGAAAGACCTTAAAATCATCTAGTGCCAACCACCCTGCCATGGGCAGGGGCACCTTCCACTAGACCAGGTTGCTCAAGGCTCTGTCTGACCTGGTCCTGAGAACACTGCCATGGATGGAGCACTCACAGCATCCCTGGGCAACTTGTTCCAGTGCCTTACCATCCTCACAGTAAAACACTTCTTATACCTAAGCTAACTCTCTCCTTAGTTAAGTTTAAATCCATTACCTGTTTTCTTACTACCACCATCCATGATAAAGAGTCCTCCAGCTTCTTGTAGACCCCTTCAGATACTGGAAGGCTGCTATGAGGTCCCCAGGCAGCCTTCTCTTCTCCAGGCTGAACAGCCCCAACTTTCTCTGCCTATCTTCACACAGGAGGTGCTCAAACCCCCTGATCATCCTCGTGGTCCTCCTCTGGACTTGCTCCAACAGTTCTGTGTCTTTTTTATGTTGGTATCCTGGGTTCAGCAGTAGCAGTCATTTTTGTCCTTCTTAGTAGCTGCTGCAGTGCTATGTTTTTGACTTTCAGCCTGGGAACAGCACTGATAACACCAACGTTTCTAGTTGCTGCTCAGTAACGTTTACTCTGACCAAGGACTTTCTGAGTCTCATGCTCTGACAGGGAGGAGGGGAGGCCGGGAGGAAGCAGAGACAGGACACCTGACCCAAACTAACCAAAGAGGTATTCCATACCACAGCATGTCATGGACAGTACATTAACTGGGGGCAGTTACCTGGAAGGCTAGATTGCTGCTCAGGTCAGTCTGGGTATCAATAGGTGAGTGGTGAGCAGTTGTATTCTCTTCCCTTGTTATTTCCCTTATCATTATTATTTTTGGTGGTAGCAGTAGTAGAAAAATTGGGAACACCAGAACTGTACACAGTACTCCAGGTGGTGTCTCACAGGAGTGGAGGAGAGGGAGAGATTTATCTCCCTTGAACTGCTGGCCATGCTCCTTTTGGTGCAGCCCAGCCAAGTATAAGGCTGGCTTTCTGGGCTGCAAGTGCACACTGAAGCTGGTTCATGCTCAGTTTCCCATCAACCAACTCCCCCAAGTCTCTCTCAGCAGGGCTGCTCTCAACCCAGTCTCCACCCAACCTGTAGCTGTGCCTGGGACGGCCCCAACCCAGGGGTAGGACCTTGCACTTGGCATTGTTGAACTTCATGAGGTTGGTATTGGCCACCACTCAAGTGTGTCAAGGTCCCTCTGGATGGCATCCCTTCCCTCCAGTCTGTCGATTGCACCATACAGTCATCAGCAAACTTGCTGAAGGCCCACATCACCAACAAAGATGCTCAGCAGGATCAGTTCCAACACCGATCCCAGAGGGGCACCAGTCATTACTGATCTCCACATGGACATTGAACCATTGACCATAACTCTCTGCATATGGCCATACAGAAAATTCTGTATCCATCCAACAGATCCATGTCTTGAGTCATAAATATGTGATTGGTATGCAGAAGAGGAGGCAAGGATCACTGAATCTTAAGGATATTGTCACACAGCCTTTTCCAGGTGAAGCTTTTACAGACAAAGGTAAATCTCATCACTGCAGGTATCAAACACTGTCCACAGCCAGTAGCTAACCACCCTGAACAGGCATGGCCAAACCAGTACTCAAATTACAAGAGGATTTTCAGATTCAGAGGGACTCACTGATTATATATTCTTCAAGTATAAAAATTCTTGATACTAATGCTTGATAATCAGAGCACTGTGGTTCAGAAGATTTCCATTAATTTTAATGTAACAATATTGCTAGAAAACAGTTGTGACTTGAGATGTCTAGAGGCTCAAACTGCATGTCTCAAAAAGCCTAAAATTGAATAATAACTAGTAAGAATTAATAATCCACAATGAATTATGGATCTGCATAAACAAAATACAATTCCTCAGAATTCATATTCTGTAAAATCAAGCCCTAATCTCTTTAGCTAGTACTCTGTGCCTATTTGTCTAACCTAATATTCATTGTATGAGCTTTATCTTTCCTCAGATATGCTAGAATAATTACTTTACAAGTACAAGGAACAGTGGGTCTCCACCTAATGAAAATACATTAGCTTTTCAATGACATTTGAGAGGTGGGAAAAAAAGTGATACAGAGATGCTAAAGGAAGGAATTCTATCATTAATTCAAAATGTGTGGTCTGCTCCTATATTCTGCCTTACGCAGGTTTTCTGAAGGAGACCCAAGATGATTTTCAAAAGAGCACTATCCAGGTAATTCTCAAAATAATTGTCCAAGCTATCCCAGTATATAATAGAGTGGTTTACAAAACTTATTTTTAACCTCATACTCAACAAGGCAGAACCAGTGAGCCAGGTTCACTCTTATGCCATATGGATATGGAGCATGGAACAGTAGCATCTTTGTAACATGTCTACACTTTTAACATCTAGAAAGCCTGGGCAGTGATCAGTTACCATTTTAACTGAATGAAACATTGCAAATAACACCATTAGTTGATAGAAGTTGATTTGTGGATGCAGTTCATTTGCTGCTGAAGTTTCAAGTGGGAGCTCTTAAACTGAGACCTATGGAAAGGATGCGGTAAAGCCGCTTGCTTCAATCTTGCAAAATCCCTGTGCTGGGGATTACTCTTCTGTGAGACTTAGTTTCACAGAGTCCAGAAAGAGAACTGGTACAGCCCAGAAGCAAGCCAAGTTCTCAAAATTAAATCTGTAAGGCATACCAGCAACCTACTCAGATTTAGCTATCAACTGCCTAGAGGATATATTACTGCTTCAGTCATGAGAAGAAAGGGGAAACATAATAGAAATACTTATCAGCTAAAAGCAAGTGGAAGAGAGGATTCTGCAGCTAGTTCCCAAATGGACACTTCACAGGACTGTAGTGTTTGCTGCTGCCAGCAGTAAGTAGACAGCCAACAGCAAACCAAGCTGGTTATGTGCCTGTAAAATTGCACAAACAACCCCTCCTATGACTTCTCCCAGTGTCTGAGTGCTTAATCATCCAAACTTTGAACTCATAAATGTATTTGTGTGCAAAAGACATTACAGGAACTATACCACAATTGATGCCACATCTCCCAGCTACATGACATCCCAGCTTCTCTGGGAAAACTGTCACCTATCCACAGGTCTTTTCACATGCAAATTGCCAGCCTGTGCAGCTTTTGTTGTATAGTCTGCACATTTGCCTCAGTGCAATTCTGTGAGAGTGATAAGGGAAATTAATGTCATGTCTGATTCTGTCTTCAGTTTAGAAGCAGAAGTTGAGAGTAAAAACAACAAAGTGGTATGACTTGTATAACATATTTAAAAAAAAATATCTGCAATAAATTCTTTCAGAACTTTGGGGATTTTCACATTTTTTAAATAATTTTTGGCTGCTAGAGACTGACAATGTTCTCTTATTTTGAAGGAGCACTGGTCTACTCTAAATAAAGCAGCTTTGATTTTAACTTTGTCTGAAGATACCTGAACTATGTTGCAGCATCTTGTTAGGAAGCTCATTTTGACCCAGCTAGACCTGGACAACAAGCTAAAAAGTAATAGCTCTGCAGCAACCAACCCTACTAAATAAATAATTTGCATCAGTAGAAAAAATAGTCTCCTTACTAAAGCTAGATGGAACCAGGGTGTTCTATTTTGCAGAAATTTCATCCATTTTATGTTTATTCAGAAAAGAGCTAAAGCCAGAAAAACATGAAAGCTGAAAAACACCTTTATATTCAAGTTCAAATCTGGGACAAACTTACATTTCAGGTCAATCAAAATATTTTTTTTAGTAAAATTTAGTCATTTTGTTAATTAACTTTTAAATTGGGTTTTTTGTAATTAAAATCTAAAATATGTTTTTCAAAATTACAAGCTACACAAAAATCAAAATTCTAATTTCACTTTCTCATTAAGTAGTGTATATTCAAAATACATTTCAATTAAAAGTGTAGTAACTTTAGAAAACTTCAGACCAAATCTAGTCCAACTTCCACTGACTGTCATAAAAACTCTAATTCAGAGTTTACTTCCAAACTGTTATTTCACATCAAATACAACTGGAGGTAAAAAGAGCTTTTTTTTCCAGCAAGACAACTCTGAATTAATGCTAATATTAATTCTGATTTCAACAGATCTTGAGAAAAATGTGACCACACCATTAGAGCAAGAAGACAGATCCCTGAGTAGTAGACTAGACATGAATGAGCTAACAAACCCAGAGAATCTTTTCATCTCTTTCCGATCACTGGGGAATATCAGAGAAAGATACCTTATTGCAATATGATTGTTTATACCAAAATTTTTGAGAGGGCTAAACTACATGTATCAGGAGAGTATTTAAAATAATCATATTTGAAAGCCACACCACTAGTTCAGGGTGAAACAGGAAAGGCTTTTGTCACTTCTAACACTGTGGAAAAAACATCCATTTTATTTGCATTGGCAGGAAAAAAAAAGTTTTGGGAATGAAAAGTTGCAGTCCTAAGCTACCGAAACTGTTTAACAATAGAAACACGATTTTCCATTATATTTACCGTCCACTGCTCTCCAGAAAGGTGAAAAATAAACTTGTTTCTTTCCTTATTTGCTTCATCTGGCAAAACACGCTTCTTCTGCAGGTGAGGTGTCTTTCCATATGTGTCCAGAATCTTCTTATCAGCGTCTACAAAGCCATTCTTGAGGTATTTTGACTGAGGAATACCTTTCTTCCGGCACTCTAATATGAAATTCCATTCCTGCTTTATCCTGAAATGGGGCCAGAAAGGGTTATGTAAATCAACTGAACCAATATGGCAAATAAGTCTTAATGTTTGGTCTTCGTTTGCACAAGTATTTAATAAAATATAAATATGACTCTAATGTAATCACCATTAAAAAAAAAAAAAAAGGCATTCCCAGAGTCCTAGAATCATTTTTAGATTTCTAGATTTAATATAGATTTCAGATGAGCAGGATTTCATTTACTGACTATAAAACAGAGAATAAAACATTGACCCCCAGAGAATAAAAGAAAAATGGAGTCTGAATACACTGTCACAGAAAACAGCATAAATGATATTCTTTATATCAATAGGGTAGGAAAAACATTCTCACAGAACAAGTTATATGTATAAACAAAAATTAGTAAGAAGTTAGAAATAGTCCCTTTTCCCTGACCTTTCTTGTTCAAGTATAATGATCTATTCTTATTTTTTAAATGTTATCTTCCAATATCACCTTAGAGGGCAAAGGCAAAGGTCAAAGTTATGACATGCCAACCAATTTCATATTCAATTTCAGTGTAACTTTAGGCTCACGTCCAGGGCAAACTTTTACCTGTGTAACTTCAGGTGCAAACACAATTTTATATAATTAAGCAGTGTCAGAAGCATGTGCTTTAATTTAGGAAAGATTTATTTCAGCTTAGTCAATTAAGAAACAGGTTGATTAACTGAAGCATGCCTTCCTTGTACCAAAATAAAACTGTGTAGAGCCTCTTGTCTCATAAATTTGATGTCATGCTTTGAATGATAGATTCTTGTGATACATATGATCCATTTATTTGATCTCCACACAGAAATTTTAAGCTAAAGACTTGCAGAAAACTGACAGGTGAAGAAGGGCACAAAATTCAGGATAATGTGGCCCCTAGCAAAAGTGAAAAATGTTATGTCCTACAAAGAAAATCACATGCAAGATTTCAAAGTTCAAGTACGGAGTAACAAAACCTGTACACATATCCCCAGCTAAGCATGGGACTTTCTCTAAAATGCTAAAATGCTAAAAAATTAGCACATGAAACAGAATGTCTTGTTTTAACTCACACACAAGAAATCAGTTACAAATTGAGATACAGGAAGCATCTTCCAGACTTGGTGAAAATAAGCAATTTTTGGACACTCATAGCAAGATACGATATAGAAACTGCAAGGCAGAATATATTTATGGGAATATGATTGCATAGTTTAAAAGTCAGATTTGACTCAATGCTATCAAAATAAATCTTTCAGGTTCAAAACTGCATGACTAAATAGGAAAGGTATTATGGAGACAGCTGTAAACTGCCCAGCACAAATAGCAGCATTTACTAAAACCTTCGGGTATGTTAGAGAGGCTTGGAAGCAGAAAGCACAGCAACAGAAGGAGCCTTCAGCTACCAGCATACCCACAGCATGTTGGCAGACAATGCACACTTTTGGAAATTACATATGAGTGTTTATCAGCAGCTAGCCTGAGAGACCACAAGAAGACCTGATTCAGTTGCAAAGAGAAGCACACTATACATGGGTCATAAGAGAACTACAGAAAGACCCTTCTGTAATAATAGCTCAATGTATTCCCATGAACATCTTCATAGAGAGAAAATAAAGAAAAAATCTAGAAGTATTTCAGAGGATGAGCTACATAGGACAGTGAAGATGTTTAAAAGTGCTGCTCCCTGGTTAAAGTGCTGATAGACTGCATAAAGGCAGCTCATCCTCAGAGTAAGTACATAATAATGAAGACACTCTAAGGATCTTTTTCTCCCCTCATTTCCAAAACATACAGAAAAAAAAAAAAAAAAAGAGAAAATTACATTTATGTTCGAATGAAAAAAAATGAGAAGACAGTATAAAAATCAGATATAAAATCACAACAAAACAAGTGAAGTTATATACTGCAGGTATAGAAATTAATAGGAAAAGGATTTCTAACACATCAGAAGCAGAAAAGTTCTCAGAGAGGCAGTGGGAACAATTATTTATTAAGGTAGGAAAGAAGCAATGAAAGAATAGTCAAAGTAGTTATTGAGAGCTGCAGAAAAGTTACTCATCCTTGGCTTCATTTTTCATTACAGAGATCAGTATGTTCTTTACAAGTAAGCATCTGGAAGACTTTCTGATATTTATTGTCAATAGAGGAGGCTTGAGAATTAAAAAAAAATAGATATTTGAAGTAAATCTCACTATTTCTCTCAGTGTCTAATTGTGGACTGCTTTATACTACAGTGAGCTGTGATATTTTTAATGATTTAGGAAGAAAAAGACTGGATAGACAGAAAACAATTCCAGCAACACATTCAGCTCAGTGAGTCCTTAGAGGGGTATAGAAGCTGCAGTCACAGAAGTGTGTATCACCAGTCCACAGCATCTCAAATTATTTTTTCTACATCGACTTGATATTACAAAGACAAAGAAGTTAGAGAAGGCTCAGCTCTGTAGGCTATTTTGTGATCCTTCACAATATGCTGCATCTGATACTTCTGGTTACAGGATGAGAGACACACAAGAACTTGATTGCACTAGGCAGCCCTACTAAAGGGTATCCCCTCCAGTTACAGTCTGGAAGCATCAGATTACAGAATTTTTCATATAAGCAGACATTAAAATTGAAACTCCTCCTTCAGATGCTTTGACACATGAGCCAATTCATTTCTTAGTGTTGATCTTGTCTATTCAATTTGTCATTTGAACTCCAGAAACCACCAGCACAACAGAGGGCAGACAATTCAAGAGTAATAGATCACTAGGAAAAGCTAGAAAATAGTGCTTTCGTATACTGTAAGAAATATAAGCAGGCCCAGACCACCTACTCATCTTTTTTTCCAAAACTCATCTACCAGTAAGCACACCTAATTAGCTATAAAAGCTCTGTATTCCTGTGGGAGGCGGGTGGGAGGTGAAGTGTGCAGGGAGGGTGTGGGGAAAGTTCATTGAATCCTCAAGAAACAAAACAAAAAGATGTGAACTATTAAAAGTCAGGAGCTGAAAAAGACCAAAACTCTGGCATTACTTTTTTTTAATCTTCAAAATAATCCTATCTTTACTTAGCACTGCTGTACTGTTGTTTCTCACATCCTCCTTCAGTCCTCCACATACAGCTTTTGTGTCCCTCTGCGAAGCTTAATTCTGCATTACCGCACTCTCATTTCCATGGAATTGTTTGATTTTTGTACTAAAGCAATAAAGATTTTATCTCAGTGCATAATTCAATGCACTAAAAAAGCTTATCTCCAAGATGCTTTTCTTGCATTCATTACTCTTCACTCATATACACAAGCTGACTGACTCATTCCCCATGGTATAAATTCTACAGAGGTTAGAAATTTAACAGAAAAAAAAAAAGAGGTTAAAAAGTCTAGGTCTTGATAAAAAGTAAGGCACTGAACTGTTCTACTGCACCGTAGTGCTCTGTCAGGTAGACCCCTGGAACACAAGAGCAGAGGGCTCAGATCTAAATTGTTACTCTCACACAAGGGATACACAAATCAGCAAGAAGGGAGCTACATTAAAGATGAAACAATAAACTGCCCCCTGACACTTTGTTGATAACACATACAAAACACAAATCTCAGGAGGTCGTGACACATTGTCAGCTAAATAAAATAAAATGCACATAGAAAAAACTGCTGTTAACCAAATCAGTCAGTGAAATATTGACCTAAGAAGAAAAACAGGTGTTAAAAATTAAATCTGTTTAGGAATTCAACATGGATATCATGCACTGATTTGGAAGTCTTGTGTAAAATTTCATCTTTACTCATGTATTAGATGATAGCAATCTCTGTTTAGCTTTAAAAGAAAGCTTATGGTCATGGGGCTAAGTACTATGTAAAGCACATTTTGAACAGATGAAAAGTGAATTAATAATTAAGCAACAAAAATGCATAATTTTATACAGTGCATCTCAGAATGAAAATATGGTCTATCCCAATGGCAGAGGTCCTAACAATTTACAGCCCTCACTTGTATCCTTGGGGTGCACACTAGCTAAATGAGTCAACATGAGCCTTTCTGGCATGAAGGTGTGGCTTAGATCAAGCCAGTACATTATCATTAAGCAAAGGTTGCAAAGCTGTAATTTGCAGGTTACAGTTGAGATCAAATCAGAGGGATCTATTCAGTTCTATCATTGTCCAAAAATTGAGGTGAAGGTACTTTTAAAGATCTTTATGAAAATAAAGATCATTTTAAGTCTTCCTCTGGTGACAACTTTCAAATAAAATAGAATTACCACCATATTTGTCATATCTAGAGGCTATTTCACGAATTTTCTGTAAAGATACAAAAGGCACCTAAAATAAAGTGGCAAACAGAAAAAAAAAGTCCACCCAAATAAAATCAGCCTTTAAATATGTTAATATACTTTCAGAGAAATTAAATTTCTGGTCTTAGCTTTCTAAAACCTCCTGATGGTCCAGGAATACTTTTTCACATACGACAAACAAATGAGTTAGTTACAAAATCACAGCCCTCCTAAAGTTTAGGTCTTTTTGTTACTATTCATCAATAAAATATTTTGTCTTCCTCTAGAGACTGATCAAAAAGCCAGATTAAAGAAACAGCTACCATTTAAAATATTCAGAAAGCAGGTATTAGTCAAGTAAAGCCTAATTATGGGGGAGTATGAAGAGGAAAAAAAAAAAAAGAAATTCTGGACATGGGAGTCACGTGAGTTCTAAGGTTCCAGTATTTTACATCAATTATGCAAATAAACAAACTAATTTTAAAAAGGCTGATTTCATGCCTCTAATATTTGTCAAAAAAAAAGTGTTGTTTCATGCCTTTATATCTGTAACACAAAAACACCTCTCACCAAAGCAGACTATAAACAGTATGGAAAAAAGGTTAATTCTGGCAAGACATTTCCTAATACATTGCTGTTTATCAGTAAGCTTTCAGGACAACACACTATACAGGTCATCCACATGGGCCAGGGCAATCCCAAGCAAAACTACAGATTGGGCAAAGAATGGATTCATAGCAGTCCTGATGGGAAGGATTTGGGGGTGCTGGCTGACAAGTTCAACATGAGCCGGCAGCATGTGCTTGTAGCTCAGAAAGCCAACCGTGTTCTTGGCTGTATTAAAAGAAGTGTGGCCAACAGGTCAAGGGAGGTGATTCCCCCCCTTTACTCTGCTCTGGTGAGACTCCACCTGAAGTGCTGCATTCAGTTCTGGGGCCCCCATTACAAAAGAGATATGGGCCACCTCAGGCAAGTCCAGAGGAGAGCCATGAAGATGGTCAGAGGGCATACAATACCTATCCTGTGAAGCACCTCTCCTATGGAGATAAGCTGAGAGAGTTGGGATTGTTCACCTTGGAGAAAAGAAAGCTCTGCAGAGACCTTAGAGCAGCTTCCAATAGCTAAATGAGGCCTGCAAGAAATCTGGAGAGGGACTTTTACAAGAGCATATTGATATAGGATAAGGGGGAATGGCTTTAAACTGGCAGAAGGTAGATTTAGATTTGATACTAGGAAGGAATTCTTTATTGTGAGGGTGGTGAACTTGGAACAGGTTGCCAAGGGAAGTTGTAGCTGCCCCAACCTTGTCTGTGTTCAAGGTCAGGTTGGAAGGGGTTTTTAGCAACCTGGTGTCCCTGCCTATGGCAGGGGAATTGGAGCTGAATGAGCTTTAGGATTCCTTCCAACCCAAACTATTCTATAATTCTATGATTTTATATGAAACAGGATCAGCATGCAGATAGAATATTCAAGTATTTCCACTTTGGTTAATGCTAAACTTGTCTTCAGGTAATCATTCCCCAAACACTACTTCATTGTCCTTGAGGAAAAGCTATGTTTCTTAGGTAAAAAAAGGAAGTTTCATTAGATGGCACTGTTTCTTCTAAATCAGGATGGATGAAATAACCAGGACATTACATTGTGACACTAGTTTAGTACTCTTTGTCAGAATCACTAGCCACACAGCACTATTAAATATTTTTACAGAATATTTATAAGAGCATGACAGCTAAAGTGGAACTCAGCACAGACTAATATTCCTGATGGATGAGTAGTATTTTCTTCAAATTCCATTGGATTGATTTAATTTCAGTCCCTCTGCCACACTCTTCCATGGGTTGTAAAGAATTGTGACTCAACAGCGGCTTTTATCTTTAAACCCATTTGCATGTGGTACATTAGATGCAAGGTCTGTATGCACAAGTGCCTAAGAATGAAGTCAAATAAGTGGTTATTAGAACTACAGATTTATTTCCAACTTGTTGCCTATAATTTGTGTTTGGGGCTAAGGGCTCCCAATTTGAGTTTTAGTCTTTTTTAGAAAAATTCTGAATTGGGTATTGAGTGGGAGAATTAAAGATAAACATCACAAATAGAATCTTAGTTCAAGTACAAATAAAGTTACAGCACTGAAGTTTGGCTTAAAGATAGAGACAAATCTATTTTATTAAAGAAACACATAAACTCTCAGGGAAAAAAGTCATTGTCTGCCTGTAGAGTGAAAGTTTTCTTTTGACTTTCAACATTCAGGAAGTGATTTCTAAGGAAAGTAACACATGTACATTTAGCTAGCTAGACCTTGAGAGGAAAATGCTGGAGAAGAGACGCACTGGAAGAGGCAGTTGAATAAACTGTTATCTTTGCTACAAGTTTGGTTGGTAGACAAGCCAGGCTCTGCCATTTCATAGCAAATATTTATATGGCTAATCTGGGCAAACATCTCTGTCATTTCCTCACTTGAATGTTTAATTTGTCAGCCATCAGTTTTTACCTGCTTTTCACTTTCATTCCCTTATCAAAACAACAAAAATAGTAGAAAGGAAAATTTATGAGGAACGCTATCATACCACATCAAGTTAGTCTGACATCATTCCAGATTTCAGAGCAGCATATGAGGTTGCTCACCCCTAACAGACTATAGAAGATTAAATATAAAACAGTGCTATAAACACAAATTTCTTTCTATAATGTGGACTTTCATAACCACAGAACAATGCACATTTTTTGTAAGAGTCCATGTTTTATATCCTGTGGGAGACTTAGAACGGGCTTGCCCAATGTGATTAAGGACATAATGTAAAATTAAATTACTCTTGTACAACACTATACTGTATCTTTCTCTTTTATACTCAGTTGCTGGTTTATAGATGTCCCTCAGAAGCAGGGGTCAATTAAACTGTTGTGCTTCTGGAGTCCCACAAATCCAAATGGGAAACAGGACTCCACACAATGTGTTCTGATTCCCATATCTCAGAGACAGATATGAGCTTTTCAGAATATTCTTTTTCTCCAGAATCAGCTTTCATTGATCAGCTGCTTAAACATCTGCACTAGACCTAAATTCCAAAAACTTTACAAGACTTTACCATTAATTCACACTTCAAGTTTTGCAATTATTTGCAAGGGTTTCATGTTAGAAATTCTTCAGTCAAAAAGAGAAATACCTAATATGTGATTGCTTACTGACCCTGCATGAACTAAATCACCTTGCCCCAAGATGAGCAAACTTCCCCAGAGGTTAATTGGGAGTATTTCCTCAAACAATAAATACATAGTATCAGGTCATTTTACCTAGCAACACAGTTGATAAGGAACTGCACAATCTCAAGGGCATTAGTGAGCTGTAACCTCTTTGAGGAAAACTGGATTTTGTTTGTTTGGGGTTTGGGTTTTTTAAGAAAATAAAAGCAGCCTCAGCAAGACAGATTCCAAGCTCATCTGTTGTACAAGTATATTTGCAGCGAAACTCTATTAATTCCAGCACTACTTGGGTATTCACTCTGACTGCCAGCAAAGATAATTATCTAGACTGTTAAATGCTAGAATGCAGACTCAGTTCAGGAAACTTCCTTCTTTGAACATCTTCTTGGAATTACCATTTTGGGTCACAACATTCCAAAATAGTTTCTTACTATCACTGATTTCAGTGGACCTATCTGACTGTGGTAAAATTTTAATCTCTGAGTAGAATACCAAAAATTGATCACACAATTTCCTAAAATAATAAAATGTATTTCTACAGGGAAACATTATTCCTATTAAGCATTTAATGTCCAGAACTCCCTAAAATAATGAAACGTATTTCTACAGGGGAATATTATTCCTATTAAGCATTTAATTACAATTACAATTTTATCTATCCTTTTGTGATAACAAGAAGAAAAATCTCCTCTTATTTTTGGCCTTTCGGAAGCACCGAAAAGCACCGAAGAAATAACTTGTGACCTGACCTTTAGGACCTAAAGGTCAGGAGGTCACTACACACCTCATAAAACAAAGAGATTTTTTCTTTTAACTGAATTTTGCATTGTCTTACCAATATTTTTATGACTTTGACTGTTATTCTGCCAGCCTTTTCCATTCTATGAGGCCTGCATTATAAGAATTAACCTGAAGTTTGCCATTCATTTCAGTGGGTGATATACTGATCACTCGCATTCAGGAAACAAAGTTGCATGTGCTCCCTCCTTTTTTTCCAGGAGCAGTAAAAGAAGTAAGACTACCTGGAAAGCAGTCTGATTACATGAAGATGTACAAGACAAAGCACTGTATTCAAATTGCAAGCTAAAAGAAGAAAATAAAATTCCTTCCTGAATGCTGAAATTGTAATTGGAACTTTGTGTCATACCCAAATTCCCCATCTCAGTTTGGCACAAAAAAATAACAGAACTACTTTGGACCTCATTAGTTCAAAAAAAAGGCTGTCAAGCTCCACTTTTTCAGCTGGAGGAATGAATAAAGACAACCAACCACAGGCAGAAATGGCACAGAGAATGTATTGTTTTTATGGAAAACTCAAGTCACAGTAAGCAATGAACCTTAACACATGCTACTGACAAAAACATGGGAGCTGGAATTATCTACCTAGACCACACAAGGTTATCCTCTTTCCTTCTTTCATACAGAACTTCCAATGCCTGGCATTTCTAGTTTGCTTTTGTATTACTGAACTCAGAAGTTATCTTCTTCACCAAGAAAACAAAACCAAAACATGGCAGAAGTATGCTGATGCTCAGATCCGCACTGGGACTGACCTAGCAGTTCTGAAAATGAACAGCATGTGCTGTTAGAACCTACAGGTGTGGCTTCCTAGTCATAATATTCTTTTTATGAAGAAGGCTGCACTGGCATCCCAAGAGCCGCTAGCGGACGTAGACACCAGTAGAGAGTTGTGTGCTTTATCTGTGTTAGAACTGGGCAAAGCCATTTTTAATGTAGCATGCGGGACAAAATAAGATTTAATCAAATTTCATCCCATATCCTTTCACTTTTTTTTTTCCATCGTAAAAAATCGTCACAACAGCAAACTTTTTCTGTCCCTCAGCTCATACCGAAAAGAAAGTTTATCCTTTAATCTGAAGGACAAGCTCAATTTTCCCTTGTTTTTAATGCAGGCTTTGGTGTAGGGACAGGAGACCCAAGACTGCAACTATGCAGAAAGGGCAGTCACTCTTTGTATTACCCTGGTCTTCCCTTGGCGCAGTTGCTCTGTTGTCAGTGTAGCTGCACTGGAAGTGAGAATCAATGAGTGGATGTCTCCTGAGACAGCCAAAACACCACACAAAGGTTGAATGCAATGATGCTTTTAAACAAGGACACTCTTTAACCCTGTGCATTTTAAAGCAGGAAGTTATTTTTATTGCTTTTTTCTCTTCTCAGAAGGGAAAAATGTCATGTTTCCAACATTGCCAGCACAGTATATTTCACTGTCTCTTATGGGAACAAACATAAAGAAACCAAAATATTCCTTAAAGAAACCATAAGTTAAATATAACAAAAACAATAACATGATTAGTGTATGTAAGCATTGCAATCAAAGCTTTCTTTAATATTTTAACAAGAAAATCCTATGATAATTCTTTTATTCTATCCTCTCTTTCTTATTCAGAAGCAATTGTATATGCCCATTTATTTAATTCCTTTTGTTTCTCCTGTCAACTCAACAAAAGCCTTAAAGTATTTATAGTACTAAATTTTTGAGCATATTTTCATGAATTCTATAATAGTCATAATTTTATATAGCATATAAGTACTAAAAATGTACAAAATATTTTTTCCTCCAAATTAATTCTACACAGTAGACAATAAAATACAGCCTTAGTAAATCATAGTTTATATAAGAAAGAGCAGGGACTCTAATGAAACAGAAGCACAATTTCTACTGCATTTTTTTTACAATCATCTGAGGAAAGGAGGTGTGAAATTGTTGAAATCAAACCCAAAAATATAAGATTTGAATCAGATAATGCTTAGTATATGCCAGCGTTACTGGATAATAATAATAATGGATTTAGTTAAAATGAACAGCAGGAAAGTTGGCTTACTTCTCCAATGAGCTTTTTTCTAATCTTTCCTTCTCTTTTCTCTGACGTTCTTTGTTCTTCTTAACTCGAGTTTCCCACAGTCCTCTTATGAGAGAAAAGTCAAATATTATCACCTGATGCCCCATACTGTTGACATTAAGCTTCTCCTGCAAGAACAAGCCATCATGAACACTTCAGGAAAGAAATAATAGAAAAATAAGGAACCAAATGATCATGTTTCATTAAAATTATCTGGGAAAAAAAGCAATGTCATGAGAAATATTAATATAGTATTTCCATCTTACCTAATTTGTCTAGGGTTTTGTGCTGTCAGTAATCAATGTAGTATGCAATTGACTTCTACATAAAATGCATGACAACTGCTAAAAGCTGATTTTTTTTTGTATTTATTGCAATTCTCCCTCTCCAAAATAAAGACACAGTTCGAAAGAAATGCTAATTTGATTAACACCGGTGAAAATAACTTTAAAGACTGTATTTTTACATTTTTGTAACTAATTTTATGTAACTAATTTATGTAACTAATATTAAAAGAGAGCTCATAAAGAAATTATTCATTGTAGAGTCTGCAAAAACACTTCATCTTCGGTTCCCAAGTATTGATCATTACGCATCCAAGCTATCCTGTTCCAGTGGAATCTGGGAATTTCCAGTAGGTGCATTTCTGTGAAAGGCGTTGAAAGACCAGCCTGCAACATACAGTGAAAACTTACTTAGGTCAAAGATAAGGTGAAGGGTTGTGAACACATGGTCCCCATTTATTAGCATATATAGAATTACCTTCCAACAATCGAAGGCTTCGTATCCATGTATCAGGTCCTGTGCAGTTAGGAACTGAGCTGAACTGGATCCTAACTCAAGAAGCTTTCCATCTTTAGTTGAAACCACAGAAACTTCATGCAGAAACCTTGTGCCTGCAGAAGTTCATCACAGCTCTCATTACCTTATCAGCTTGGCCCCAGTATGAATGCTACCTATTTTTAACTCAAGGAACAAACCATGCTGTAGGATCCTTAACAACCACAAGAGACTGAGACCTCAGATTTACATCTTGTGAAACACAGCATGACTGACAACAGGATGCTTCTTACTAAACTATAGAACAGTTTCAATACCAACAGAGAAAACAAACCGCCTACTAAATCACTAACACAAGTAAAAATCTTGATAAAACAGGTAAAACTATACTCTCTTGCTTGGAGCCACTGGTAAGGGTACAATCATCACAATTCACTGGTTTTCATGAAATGCAACTAGATTCTCTACAGAGGACTTCTATTGTGCTTAGCTCTTTATAAAATGGTTTGTTGAACCTCTGCAAACAAGTCTTACAAAAGAGAAGTTTGAAGCCTTTTAAAAATAATTGCTTCTACCAAGATAAAAGCAGAGAAAAGGAAAATCAGTTATTTAAACTTTGCTTGAGGTTTCACTAGATACCACATTTATCATACCATTCATAAGTTCAAGGAAAAAAAAAAAAATAAAAAAAGGAAAGAAGAAAACCCCAGTGGACCATATACTACCATTTAAAAAAAAAAATTGCCCTTTTTTTTACTGGGTATTTTCAAGCTTGTATTTATTACTTTTTCCTCAGACTTGGCTGTGATGATTTTTTCCATGCTCTGCATCCTTCAGCTGGGACTATTATCTGTTCTTCTGTTATAATACTGTCTCTTTTATCTTTCAACCCCTTTCACCTACCTTTCTGTAACACATAATGTATAAAGGAATAATTTCTTCTGAGTCAGCAAAACACCCTCATGTCCTCTGGAAAATGCAGAGAGTGAGCTAAAAAGGATTATGCATAGGTACACCAAGAGGAAAGCTTCTTACCTGTCCGCTTTATTTGTCATCTTAAAAAGAAACACCCTTACAAACACCCCAAAGTACTGGCACAGAGACTGGTCAGAAACGTTTTTCTATGACATAGTCTTCTGTGTCTTACAGTGTTTACATAAACTGTTGTCTTAGCTGTTCATAAAGCTGCTTCTATTGATTATCTTTACAAGCACTAACAATGAGGCAAAAATTGTTCCGAACCTATCTGGAATCAACTGCTGACAACAGCTGAGCCAAAACCCCATTAATAGCAGTGTAATGAGAGTGGTGACCTTACTCTCAGTGGAAAGGCATATCTACAATCAGCTGCACCTCTCTAAAATATATTCACTAATAATTTACAAGAAACTGTTTATTGCATAAAATAAAACCTTTTCCTCTGCTGCCCAAATCAAGAAACCTAGTGACAAGGACTTCTTCCTCACAGTACCTGCAGACCAGCATCCACTCTGCAGGATCTAATTCATTTTAATGGACCAATTCATAGCAGTGTGCTTTGGTAGAAGGGCTATTGCAAGAGCTGAATTGCTACAAGATGGTGAAGTGGCAGCTGGACACTTGACCTCTAGATGGAACTAGATGGCCTTAATCAATGCAAAGTCTGAATAAACTGTGAAAGTACTCTATACCCTTGACTTGCTCCCCACCTTCCTGACTCCCAGGTTAAGTCATCTGTTCTTTACTGAGACACTGATTTATTAGACACTCAGGTCAGAAAAGTTCATACAGCTTTTATCCACATATTGAATTAGGTTTCAATGCATTGTTTTTTTTCTTCAATAGTAAAACCAAGCAGAGCAGGAACGTGGAGGCGGGTGAGAGGTGTCCATCATAACTCCTCAGGAATAATCTATTCAGAAGGAGCAAAGTCACAAATCCTGATCAGATCACAGGGTGGCTAAGGCTGTACAAATATTCCTCAGGACAAAGGTGAAACTTTGTTGCCATCCATAACTCTTCCAAGGGCTGTTTTACTCTATTCCTTAGTTCAAAAAATGACATGAAGTATCAAGCATGATGGCACAATGCGTATTTCCCAGAGTTTAGATGCCACCATTCTCTTGAGGATGAGATGTTGCCCAGAAAAGAGAGCCTGGCAAGCTGGCAGGAACTATACTTATCCTTGAGGATGAGACGTTGATCAGAAAAGAGAGCCTGGCAAGCTGGCAGAAACTATACTTCTCCTATGTGTAGGTTCTTCAGGGTGCTTACTCATGCAAGGCAAGAATTTGTGGCAGAAGAAGCAACTAGCAATAACAATTTCCATTTCTAGAAATACATAGGTCTGTAGCTGTTCAAGTTCACAAATAACAGTTGGGTTTTTTTCCAATCATCAGGTTAAGCCTGCATAGGAAAACCCAGAGCTATCATCTATTAGCCACAAGTGGGAAGCTACATTTGGGTAGAAAAATGCCTCATTCTAGACTTCTTTCTAACTTCTTCCCTTCAGCTTGCATTCCTCACCTTTTTCCTCTCCCATACTTAGGCTCTTCATAGGTAATCATTATTAGCATTTTACCTATTGCCAGAAATCACAGAAACGGAGAAGCTGAAAAGGGCCTCTGGAGGTCACTTAGTCCAACTGCCCCGCTCAAAGCAGTCACATGGTTATTCACCAAAATCTATACATACTTCAGCCCCCTTCTTCCAGCTTCTCCCTTCTTTTGTAATTCATCATTGCTCCTTTCACACCCTATACTTACACATGATTATCAAGGACAAGCTTTGGTCATACTTGTGAGGATTACTCAACCCACCAGTGTGGCAGTAACTGAAAAACAAAACCCATGCTCACATTACTTCTCACCCAAGAAACAGGCAATCTTCCTTTCACTGTGGTCAAGTCCTAAAGCAACCACCATCTGCATGTGCAACACCCTACTTCATAACTCCACTGAGTTTACAGCTCAATGCCATGTTCTTTGAATAACATCTACATCTAAATTATGCTATAGATCATCAACACACCTTTCTTAGATAATATATGGTTATAACATTCGTTCAGGGTTATGAGTTATTAGTGAGATAGATCACAAATGCAAGGTTCTTCCGTAATGTGTGACAATGAAAGCACAGTGTTTTCCAGGGGAAAGGGGATTGAGGAACATAAAGAGAAGGCAAAAATGTCATTTACGACAGAATCACTTCTGGAGAAAATAGTTCTCTGTGTGCCTGTGGAAGCAAATAATCTTATCCCTAACCATTTACACTTCCTAAGTAATCGACAAGGTCTTAATATCCTTAAAAGGCAACATACTGGAAAGTCAGTCTGATTTCTTATCTTACCCAGAATGGTGAGCTCAGAAACAAAGCTATCCATTCCTGTCCTGGGTTCAGCAGTAGCAGTCATGTTTCTCCTTTGTGGTAGCTGGTGCAGTGCTGTGTTTTGACTTCCAGCCCGGGAACAATGTTGGTGAAACCGATGTTTTCGGTTGTTGCTAAGTGATGTTTACCCTGACCAAGGACTTTGTGAGGCTCATGCTCTGCCAGGGAGGAGGGGAAGCCGGGAGGAAGCAGAGACGGGGCGCCTGACCCAGGCTAGCCAAGGAGGTATTCCATACCATAGCATGTCATGCCCGGGGTGGCAGGTAACTGGGAGTTACCCGGAAGGACATGGGCTTCCGGGTGGGACTCGTTTCTTGGCCGGTGGTATTGTATTCTCTTCCCTTGTTATTTTCTCTTATCATTGTTGTAGTTGATAGTAGCGGTGGTGATTTGTGTTGTACATTGGTTGCTGGACTGTTCTTGTCTCAACCCGTAGGAGTTGCACCCTTTCGATCCTCCTCCCCATTCCTCCGGGAGCGGGGAAGGGGAGAGCCCTGGGGGGGGCGGGGGGGCCTCGATTGCTGTCAGCCCAGCACCACTCACTGAGAGTGAGTGAACAAGTTGCATGACTGGGTTTAAACCACAACAATTCCAAATACATTTTTTTTTTTTATGATTACAAGACTTTCCCTTCATAAGTACCTACGCATTACATTCAAGGCAATATTTTAAACTTATTAAATTCAAAATAAAAATAGATCTTTCTTGATAATAAGCATTTGCATTATTTGGCAAATTGATGGTAGAGTTTCTAACCAGAGAAACCTGTACTGAGGGCAGATGGAAGCATTTTCCCTTAGTTTCACTCCTTCTCCATTTTTATATATTTCTTAAGAAGAGGGAAAATAAAAAAAAATAATGCCTATCTTTTTGGGGAAAAAAAAAGTTCTTCTGAACACTGTGGCCTTTGCAACATCATCTCTTCCTCAGCTAGCAGGATAGGTCATCTGGAACTTTGTCCCAGTTTTCATCAGTAAGGGACTCACAAGAATCCTTACAATTAGCATTTCCCCTCTCTACATTCTAAAGCACAAATTCATGTTTCTCCCCTGGGGCTGTACCTTCAGTCCCAGATACTGCGACCTACAAACTTTTCTCAAATACACCATCCTAAAGCTCTGTGGCTTCAGAAAGTACCTTAACAAGCCGCTCTCCTCAGCAGCTCACTCAGTCTTACCGTACTGTAAGCCTCTTCTCAACACTGAAACACATTTTTGCTTCTTTCCAGGTCAGTTTTATGATCCACCACCTCTCTGGCCCAGCTGAGGTGAGAAGAAACACTTGCTTACATTAAGAGCACTCTTTTGCTATCAATATTCAGGTTTAGGTCGCCGATTACCATAGGCTATCTCCGTATCCATGGAAAAGAACAAATGCCTTTTCAGACACCCCTGTAAGATTTTTTGTTTTTAAAAAAAAGACACCTCCATCCCTTCACAATCTTGAAAAAAAATGTATTCATTCAAGTGTATTATAAATAAGCCTATTAAACACAGTCCTTATGTCTATAAGGATATAAATACAGTAACACATTTGGAGCATTATGTGGCAAAAAAAAAGCAAAATCTCTGTGATTCTATTTATCATATGCTTTCATGTAAATGATATAACATTAGTGCCACATATTGTTGCTCATAAAATCATCTGCTTACACATGGGCATGCGTTGTTTTATCATTTATTTTATTTTACTGCATAAATTCACCTAACAGTACACAGACAGTTCTTTGGCATCTACTTCAGTTTTATTTCTTTATATAGTAATAGTACCCAGGAGTCCCGGACCAGAATATGTTCAGTAAGGTACTGAAAAACTACAGAACTGAAAAGAAGATATTTGCCTTGTAATGCCCGTAATAATTATTATTTTGTATTTATTGTTATTCATGTTGTTGCGACAAAGATATGTGTACTTCAGACCACATAAGCCATCAGTAAAACTGGAGAGATTTAGTTAGTATGCTACCCCTTAAATGCCCTTGCTTCCTTCAGCTACTGGTATGTTCACCGCTTGTTTGCAGCTCTGCCATGAATCTGCCAGATCACAGAATCACAAAGTAGCTAGGGTTGGAAGGGAACTCTGAAGGGTCTGGAGGGACCTCTGCTCTAGGTGCCAAGGCAAAGCACCTAGAGTAGGTTACACAGGAACATATCCAGATGGGTTTTGCATGTTTCCAGAGAGGGAGACTCCACAACCTCCCTGGGCAGCCTGTTCCAGTGCTCTGCCACCCTCAATGTAAAGTTCTTCCTCATGTTGAGATGAGGCTTCTTGTGTTTTAGTTTATGGCCACTGCTCCTTGTCCTGTCACTGGGCACCACTGAGAGGGGTCTGGCACCGTCTTCCTGGCACCTGAAACTGTATGTTTCCACAATCATCTTTGACAGCAGCCAGTGATCTCATGGCCACTTGATCTCTGTTATAGCCCTCCTGAGTTTGTACGGGGCCTGGTTGCCCTCAGTAACAGCCTTGTGTATACTTTTCTTTGCTGCTTTACATGAGTTACCAAATTATTAATGTTTTGGTTTCTTCAATTTTTTTAACAGCCTTGCTCACTTAGGCCTTTTTTCTTTCAGACAATCACTGTGGGAGATCTGCTACAGTCTTATGAATATTGCTGGCAGGATTGCATAGAGGAAAATGTGGGTGAACATATTTCCTACCAATCCTGCAAATAATTTCTTAGGAAATTAGTTCGCTCACACTGCGCTTCAGAACGATCAAGTCATTTATCTCACAGTCTTTAAATAATTCAAAGGAAACCTGACATTTGGATAGCAACTGAACACATATTTTGAGTTATTCAGGAAAGATTAAATTACAGAAACATGCTGTGTTTGAAAGAGAACAGAAATGGTGACAATGTTCATAGTATACAACTATATTGTGCTAACTGTGCACAGCTTGTAAGAGGGGTAGTGCTTCCGTGTGCTACCTGGGGAGCGGGAGGGGACTGAAAAGCAGGAAGCTGCTCTTCCCTACCTAGTCTTGCTGCCAGTAACAATTTCTTGTTGCTCTAGACCAGCAGGGAATTATCCTCCCTGCCAGCATGACTGGTTTAAATGTCACTAGACTTGCCGAATGTGTGGATTTGACAGTCAGCATTTCAGGTGGGGGATCCAAGTTAGATTATGCTTCAGATCATATACACACCCATGTCATGGCTGGGTCCTGGACCACAGGTGGCCAGGGCAATGCTGTGGATCACAGCAGGTGCCACCCTGAAGGCCTGGGTCTGCAGAGATCCAGCAAATGCAGCTGCACTGCGGAATAAATAGAAGAGGAAAGGGACAAGCTGCTCCAGGGCTGGATAAAGCAACCTTGACACCTGGATGCAAGCCCAGAGGTTTTGGGAGTTTGAAATGTTCCCTCCTGCTCTCTCAAGAGCACAGTTTCAGCCAGCCAGCTTCTAGATAAACAAACACAGACAGACAGTGACACTTTCAAGCTATTAATTAGTCCAGCTTTCACTGAAGTTAATTTCAGAAATTAGTGTCTTTGCATATCACAGGGTTTAATCCTGAATGCTCTGATAAATCAAGTTCTTTTTGAATTTTCTGCTTTAGCCATTTCATAAAAGAAGCATTTAAGAACAGAAGCTATATTAGCCTCTTTCACACACAAATAATTAAATTTTGCACTGTTTACATATCACGGCTAAGACAGCAAATACATCTTTTCTTAACCTACTCCTTATACTTAGGTAGTAATAACTAGAAACATCGTAAAATTAAATGGATATGTGAATATAGATGTGCAAAGGCTGAGCTTGGCTTCCACACATTTTTATGTGCGTATTTGTCCACTGTGCAGCACAATGTCTTACTGACTGTTTCCATTAATCAGTTCCTATTCTAGATGTAAATTAACTAGTCTCACAAACAAGATTCCTTTTTATCACTGCAGTCTTCATATCTAGATTTTTAGACACTTTTTCACAGGGTTATTCATTAATTAGGTCTTTAATTATGGATTAATTAGCAGCTGAATTACAATATTCCTTATACTTCCCCAACTCTTGTAGCACTGATATGTTTGCCATCAAGCATGATGGATGTTACATACGCAAGGGGGTTTTTTACAGATGTATTCCCCTAGCACTTCAGTAAGCTGGCTAATTATTCAAAGTGATTCTTCCACTGACAATGAAGCTAATGAAATACTGGACTGACATCTGTGACATAAATCCATTCTATTTTTTTATTGAGTGTTGCTGAAGAGAGTTCTAATTTTCATGAGATTGATGTATTTGAAATGGGCATGTATTTTACAGCTCCTTCTTGTCAAAAAGGAATACAATAAGCTCAAAGTGTATTATATATTTTATAGGTGATTGAATCTATGAACGCAGCTGTAGCCAGCAGGTTAAAACTATTGTCTGAAGTAGTAGACAAGGTAGTCCTGGGAAAGCTAGAGCATGTGCTAAGAATTAATTAAAGAGACCCCACCTAGTTACGCATACAAAGACCCATGGCAAATAAAATTGTACTCAGTGTCACTGAACAAAACATGGAGGTTTTCATATACAATTAAATTATCTTAATTAAGCATAAAATTACAGTCTCAGGTTTCTCAGACCTGTTTTATGGCATCCTGTTTTTAGCAGAACATTTAATTGACTTACTCTCATTTGTCTTAAGGTTAATGGATCTGGACCGTCTCCAGGAACTGAGGCTACTACTGTTACCTTTCCTGTACAGGATCCAGCCTCTGAAGTTACCTATGTGGACGACAGCATCAAAAATTTTATTTTAAGCTCCCTCTCCTAATTGAGACTAGCCAAAGACCCTCAAAATTTTGATCATTTCCTTTTGCTCCCAGGAGTCTATTTTTCATGCACTAATTAAGAATCAAATCCTATCACCTATGTCTTCCTCTGATGCAGGCAGAGAGCAAAAATCTGTGTCTGAGCTATGACATCAAGCTTCTTAGTCATATTTCCAGTGTTAGATACATTCATATCATGTATATCATGAGCAAAATGCTCAAAAGTACTTCCTAAGCAGACAAATTCTGTGATTTAACAAGATATGGCAGACTATTTGGGTAAGCAAGATAAGATGCTGCTTTCAACTATTCCAGCAGCCAAGTTATTTTATCTCAAATGGTCCAAACCCCACTATATAGTCATGAGGTAGCAGCTGTATTTTATCAGCTCTCTTCCCTTGACACAGCTGTGACTTCACCATTTCCAGCAAAACCTTCCCTCACCTGTGGACAGAAGACACCTGTGGCATGGACTGCTGAACATTCTCCTTTGAATAATTCTCTACCTTCACCTTCTGTCTGAGGAAAGCAAAGTGGATGAAACTGGTAGGATCTATCTCTTTGGCTAATGAGGATTATCATCCATCGCTGATCCTTGAAATGGTGCAGTTAAGTACTACTGAGAGGAAGAGAGCTGGTCAGTAACTTTTAGCCTACAGATAGTAATATGTCAGTGACAGGCAGCACCAGGTAGCAGCAACAACAACTATAACGACAATATTTGACTTTAAATGATAGGCTTTCTTCACAAAAGATTTAGCAGGCTAGATTTCCTATACCAGTTAGATTAGGCCTTCAGAAACTGAATTTCTGTAAGTCTTTTTAAATTCCACTCTAAATTTTGACAGACAGCAAGGATAAATGACCAGCCTTTCTAATCTTTTTTTTTGTTGTTGTTGAAAATCATTCCCACACCAGCATATGTCCTTGAGATGTAATAGCAAGGGTTTATTACAACGGAGTCACAAAGTGAGTCTTGAAGGTTTTCCTAATTTATAAAGTTTGGATTGTCACAGGTGTAAATCTGCTTAGAAGAACTATGTATTGGGTGAATCTTACTATTTTTAAAGGTATGCAGTAAACACAACACTTTATACTAAGGCTTCATGTTTCAGCTATTTTTCTCATATACATTAATATAGAAAAAAACAACACAGCACAGTAACAGCAAGGAAGACCTGATAATGACTTCTCACTTTCCCTACCATTTCCCACCTTGACCCCATACATCTGAAAAAAACACAATAATCAGCAAAACTGTTACTTACTTACTAATAAAGACCACAAGTGTCCAGGGTTCCCAAGTGTTACTCAATGTGGAACACTGAGGTTGTTTATAGCAGCAGTATAGCTCATGGCCAGCCAGACCTGTTTGAAGCCTGCAGCGTGACAAGCCTTCCAGATGTACTAATATGCTATATTTGTAAAGTGATAACATGATCTCTAGTCTTACAGCAGAGACACAGGCAGGATAAACTATCTACACTGCATGACTTAACACAGGACAGGAAACAACAGCACTAGGTCAGCATCTCATTTGCACCAAGGAAAGTGTGAGAGAGAGCTAATGTTACTCATGCTTATGTATTTTCTTTGTAAAAAGGCAAGGAGAATAATAAATAAACAAACAAACATACTCTGCATTCCTCTGGTAAGGACTATCCCTCCCCTTGTCCATCCAGGTGCAAGAGATAGAGGCGCATGCAGACTCTGTGCAGTACCATCATTTACAGCAAATTCTGATTTTACTTGGTGGTGGTGGCTCACTTTTTTCATGTGAACTGCTTGGTGCTGATAGCAGTATTCCTGCCAACAGTTAGTTTGCAGGGCTATGGGGAGCTGGGGACCCTCTGTGTTGAAGCACTGGCTTGACTGGGGCAAGGGTTGATGACACCGGGGGACTGATGAGGTATCCTGTGCCCTGGGAAGGTGGGGAATGACCCTGTGGTGGGGTGTCAGAGAGCAGGGAAGATGCAGACAAGGATGAAGAGGCCCATCAGGGACCTCAGGGCCCTGACTACTCAACATTAATGGTTGAAATTTTCTAATTGTACCTTTGATGAAATAAGACTATTTATTCTTCACTGGGAAATCTTTCTTAGTCAAAAATAAACAAAGAAAGCAAGCAAACACTTTTAGTGAAAGTTTTTGGGTCTGATGTTTTAAAAAATAAAGGTTTTAATCAGAAATGTTTGCAAAATCTGCTTTTGATTTAATTTCCTTTAAAATTCTGCTTTTAAATTAAAATATTCTCTAATTTTCTCATAAAAAAAGGACTGGCATTTTTCACCCATCTCTGTTTATTATTCATCACTGCCAGTAATAATAAGCAATAATTACAACAGCTGGGCTTAGCTGAAACTTCAGACACTAGTTTTACATTGCTGTCTTTTTAGTGCCCTTGCTGAAATCATAGAATCATAGAAAGTTTTGGGTTGGAAAGGACCTTTAGATCCTCTAGTTCCAACCCCTTTGCCATGTAGAGGGACACCTCACACTAAATCATGTCACCCAAGGGTTTGTCCACCCGGACTTGAACACCACCAGGGATAGAGCATTCACAACTTCCTTGGGCAACCTGGGCCAGCACCTTGCCAGCTTCACAGTAAAGAACTTCTGCCTTATAGCTCACCTCAACACTATCAAGTCCTTCTTCACATGGCTGCTCTGAATCACTTCTCCACCCAGCCTGTAGCTGTGTCTGGGATTGCCCTGACCCAGGGACAGGACCTTGCACTTGGCTTGGTTAAACTTCATGAGGTTGGCATCAGCCCACCTCACAAGCGTGTCAAGGTCCCTCTGGATGGCATTCCTTCCCTCCAGGGTATCAACCGAACAACACAGCTTGGTGTCATCGGCAAACTTTCTGAGGGCGCACTCAATTCCACTGTCCATGTCACCAACAAAGATGTTGAACAAGACTGGTTCCAACACTGATCCCTGAGGGACACCACTCGTTACAGGCCTCCAGCTGGACATTGAGCCATTGACCACAACTCTTTGCGTGCGGCCATCCAGCCAGTTCTTTATCCACTGAGTGGTCCATCCATCAAATTGATGTCTCTCCAATTTAGAGACAAGGATGTCGTCTGGGACAGTGTCAAATGCTTGGCAAAAGTCCAGGTAGAGGATGTCAGCTGCTTTGCCCCTGTCCATCAGTTCTGTAGCCCCATCGTAGAAGGCCACCAAATTGGTCAGGCAGGATTTCCCCATAGAAGCCTTGCTGGCTGTCATGAACCCCCTCGTTGTTTTTCATGTGCATTAGCATGCCTTCCAGGAGAATCTCCTCCCAGGCAGAGGTGAGACTGACTGGTCTGTAGTTCCTTGGTCATTTCATATTGGTACCAATGGAAGGGGAAAATCAGGGAAAGCCATGAACTGAAGATTTAAACATTCAACTTTGTTTTCAAGCCTGAAGGAGATAATATCAGGATTCAGTTTGACCTTTTTTCTATGCAGCATGTTTTGAGTTATGGTGAGACACCTGAAATTTCTTTCACAATCCCTTACTGTTTGGTCACCTTACTCTTCAGAAACATCAGTGATAAAAAACATACTGGTCTTCATTACCAAGTGTGTTGTGTAAGATATTTTTATCATTTGATACATCTGCCCACCAACACGCATATTTTTGCCAAATAGTGATCTGGGTTTCCTGTAGCAGTAATGCATATCAGACTTCAGCTGCTGACAAAATAACCAGTGGAAAAGATAATATTTGGATTAGAGGAAGTGCATCCTTTGTGTGATCAAAAGTGTGCTCCATCTTTCTGCTTTCTTGCGCATTGCCTAGGAAAACTTGTTCTTATACTTTTGTTCAGAACACAGTAGCCTGAAATAATTCTTGATTAACAATTAGGTTAAGAAGCAATTGATCTCCATCACACTTTGTCAGCATCCACCAATTGATGTACAGGTGTTGATTTTGGCTAAGGAAGGTGAGAGGTTTTGAGCACTTTACATGTTGAAATACCAAGATGTATCTCAGCCACAAAAAGCTGACCTTGCAGTTACTTCCCTGACTCTAGCCGGGGGGTCATAGATCAGCCACTCTTCAAATTACAATCATAGCCTACCTATGAGAACAAGACAGTTTGGATGTGTGTTAGGAAGAGAAATGAGAAAAAAAAAAAGACCAGCTGGTGAAATAGACAAAAGACATCACCTAATTAAAACAAAATAAAAAAAAAACTAATGATAGAAGAATATTGAGGAAGGGCTGAAGAGATGGCATGGGAGAGAGAGAGAATACGCAACATTGTTTGGTCGATATCCATGTAGTTTACAAAAAATATTAAGGAAAAGAAAAATTGTAAGTCAATACCTAGAAGTGTCTCCAAAATTAGCATCATTCAGAGAGTACCTTGCATCTAAGGTTGCACAAATCCAGTCAAAGCATAGTCCTTTCTTGTATCTAACACCGAAGCTGCTACACTGGTAAACAGTGGGAAAGCTTGGATAGTATGGATAACACCGTAAACACATTAGTATTTCACAGAACAGACCAGCAAGATGACAGAAGGCTTGTTTGCATCCAGCCAAAACTATTGGCAGGCTTGAACCAATTTAAAGCATGCTTGGTTGACAGAGTCTAGCTCTCTCAAATGTGTTCTCTGTATATTAAACCCCAGCACAGCAGCAGCTCCAGAGCCAAACTTGCTTTGGCAATCTCAAACATGGTACTGCACACTTCCTACAGTGCTCCTCTGAGCAGTGCTCCTCATCCAGCTGATCCAGTAGACCAGCAAGGGTCTATGTATTCATGTGACACTGCAGCATGACTTCCAGAATGAGCAGCAATGCCTGTGAAGCAGTACTGAAGCAGTCATTTAATAAAGAGGCAGGTCCATTTTGTCTGCTAGAGCTTATCAGCCTCACCAAACTGGAGCTATCGCCAGATGCAGATGGATACGTTGATATCCCTGGCATCCTAGCCTGGGGAACAACATGCAAAAATGCCCAAGCTGTCACAGTTTGAAGCCAGCTGCTTCATGAGACAGCAGCTGTATTACTTCTAGTGATGAGCAATACAGCCTTGGTCATAAGACACTGTACTCATCTATCCTAAGATAGTAGATCCTCTACGCATAACGCTGATAAATCCATAACTCAAATAATTTAGCTGAGGTAACCAAGAGTCTACTGTTGACAGCCCAACCAAGGGATACTTCTCTTTTCCAATTCTGCTCTATCTGGGGCACAGTTCTTCTACTGCAGACTGAGACAGGCAGAAAGTGGTTCCCATCAACAGAAAATACAGCCAAACCGTGTGAAAAGCAGACAGAAGAATATTCAGGATAAGGAACAGTGAACTCCTGCACTAGCACAACTCCCCAGTAGAGTTCCAGATGGTGGGAAACACAGTTTAATCAAGGAGGCTGTCTGGTAGCAAAAGACACAGCTCAGCACAAATCCCAGGGAAACAAACTCATTAGAAATTCACTCCCAAATGGAGTGAAACAATATTTTATGGTGTGACACTTTAGAGAAAATTCACAAAGTAAAGGCAAAAAATATGCCAATAAAACAAACTGCTGTATAAGTGATCACTATAGATAACGAATTTCAATGGATATGCTTATTTTTACTGTTCATTCTACTATGGATAATAATATGCAATTAAATTAAGGTCAGTAGAAGGCTTTGGACATTTAATTGAATGAGTAACACAGGCTTCAGCCAAGACCTAGAATGAGTAGAACTAAGAAGAGTATTTAGTGTAGGCATGACACCTCCACACTAACACTTCAGACAAAAAAGACTGACAACAAAAGTGCTTCTGGAATAGCTGTCAGCAAAACATCTACTAGAAGGAAAAACATGACAATTAACAGCTTCTTAGGGACAAATTTTCTGTAAATGTACAACAAAGCAAAATCTACAAGATTTACACAAAGTCAGGCTGAAGAGGGGATAGAACTTGCTGTACTAATTTAATCAACTGCTGAGCAGAATGTTCAGCAAAACAAAGTATTTTTGCTTGCTGTTTTGTTTTCACATTTTTCTTGTGGCCCTTCAACTGTGGCCCTAGAGCTGTCAGATCTGCAGAATAACAGTAACAATACTGAAGCATCCATAAGTCACATTACAAATCAATTCAGCAGGGCCAATTATATCTGTGACCTTTCAGTCTTGAGGGGTCAGCCTTGTCTCGTACAATCTCAGTATGCACAGTATCAAGGGAAACATCTAATTTATAACTCCTGACAGAGCTACAGCCGAAAGATGGCTGTTCCAAACTGTGCCTGAAGCATCACTACGATGGGCAGAATCTCAGCAATGTTTGTAATTCTAGCCTCTGAGTCGTACTCCCTTGTTGTCCTTCCTTGCTGCAAATCGTTTTGTGCAGCCTTAGCTTGGCTATAACACAAGTGCTTCAGCAGTCTTGGCTTATGACTCAAGTTACAGTTGCATAGCTCTGCTGAGAACAAGCCCTTCCTCTGCCGCTGTTTAGAGACTTCATCAGAGACCCTGTTAACTTCGCAAGTAAGTTCTCAAGAATCTCAGCTCCCAGGTGATCGGGAAATAAACAACACTCAAGGAAACACAAGATACCTATCTCTGATATTTCATAAATGTCTTAAAACATAATTTCAGCTCATTAAGACCATTTGTCCAGAGTTAATTCACCTTCAGTAAATGTTCAAGGATCTTAAAATCATGACAGAAAGAATATCAAAGAGTTTATGAGGAATTTTGCAGGCACTGTGAGACAAAAATATAGCACTTAAAAGTTGTACAAGACATCACAGATTTTGCTGGCTTTCCTGTGTAGGCAAGGCTGTGACTGGTTGAGTACTTCCCAGGATGTTGTTAAAAAGGTCATAAGGGGTCCCAGGATGAAACCATGTCTGTTTTATATTGGCATTCGCATTTGTTGATCAGCCCTCCACACAAAAGATGCATAAATATGTAAGTGGAAGCACAGCTTTACTCAACCTCAGCTTCCTAACGAGTTTTTTACACTTACACCTGATTTGAACTGAGTCATATCATTTAAGAAGCATTTTCTGAACGGAATAGTGAACATGTTATCTATTGATCTCTCTCATTGCATTTAATTGTGCAACAAATTAAAGGCACAGCAGCCCGCTGGTGTGAATGAACAGAAATGAGATGTGTGTTATATTTGATTGACCAGCAACTGCTGAGGAAAGGAGCCTTTCTTGTAGAAGACAGCTCAGTAGACAGCCTCATTAGATGTGTCATTAAAGGAAGTGAACCATAGCTATCTATCCACCCTCACCAAGTCAGTGAAGCAGCACAACCTCTTCCCAGGGGTGTGTAACTTCATCAAAGTGTAATAAGGCACTATCAAGGGATACAAGCTCATTGTTTTCCAAGGATGTTTAAACCTGGAAGAAGGGGAAATATACAGGAAAACTCATTTCCCTTTATATTCACCTTTGCCCACCATCACAGAGGGGCAAACAGACCACTGGGCTAGCAAATGCAACACCCTGCTGTGGTAGCCTTTTCAGGAAATACGTCTGAGAGGACAAGGCGACTCTCTGGCCCTGTGAAAACCTCATCGCAGCATAGATCCCCACAGACTTATGGCTCATGCCCCACTGCACTCCGCTGTGGTAAACTAAAGAAAATCAAAGAAATGTTCCTACTCTAAGCCAGCTACCAGCAGTACATGCACTGTTACCATCCTCCTCCTGCAGAGCGGCTGCTTTAGAAAACCACAGTAGAAGGTATTTTTAAGAATGAAATAAATGGTGCCATCTGCTGTCCAAATGACAGGGACACCTAGCTCAGTGCACCTATAGCATTGAACTCTGAGGATTTTCTGCCTGCAATACTGCTACAAAGAGACAGAGTATTTGCTTTTTCATTTATTTCTGCTTACCACATGGAGCCTTGGAGCTAAATCTGCTTTAGCAGCTTATTTTGCAGAATACATGCAGGAATATGTTACCAGAACATGTAATACTCTGGTGTGACTGCCTTGTGCTAGTAGTCCCACTGTAGTCCAGTATACAATATGCAGTACACAGGGGTCTACGTCTCTATTATTAGGCTACAAGTGGTAGTTATCCAGGAGGAACAGCATGTATGATACTAGCCATAATTAGAAAAGAAAGAAAGAGACAGAGATAAGCTGTCTTAGTATTCTAATCCAGAAATGTGTTTTTATTTTTAATTCCTACCCTGTTGCTAGTAAGCTTAAAAGGTCTTCAACAAGTAATCTTTGACTTTTTTTGATTTTTTTTGTAAGCATTTCTTAAATACCTCATGCTTGTATTAATTGTCAAAAGAAGACACAAAAGCAAATAAGAAAATAGAACCAGCCTTTGCAGAGCCCTAAATGCAAGGGGGATGACCTTGAATTTGATTTCAAATAAAGGAATAGAGACAACAAAGAACTAAAAAAAAAAAAAAAAGACAAGTCAAACAAACAAAAAAAACCTGGAAAACCAAAAAAACAGATAAAAAGATCATTGTAGCTTCCTCATGAGAAATCATGAGGCTGTCACATGGGTCAGATCAGCAAGTGAGGAAACACTGTGACATCAGAAAATAAATTTGCCCTGGAGTGTCAGATGTGCACTCCTGACTTTAGAGGGAAAAAGTAATCTGACCTCATATTGCCATTCTGACACATAGTTAAGCAAAGAAAACTGAGCTGCAGCTTCACAGCGAACTTTGCAATTCTGACTTATGATCAAGGATTCCCCACCAGTATAACAAATACCCTTACAGCACCCATTGCCTGTTTCCCACCAACTGTGCTGATATAAGAGAAGACCATGAAGGAGCTCTGAACCACGTCTGAAGACAACATTTTGAGGCTGGCTGGCACCGGTTTCAATACACATAAAAACACCAGGTAGTTTTAAATTATTTGCTGACTCAGGAGCCCCCTTATGGATCTGCTGACACATGAGGCAGCAGAAAGAGTTAATTATGATAAAAATGTAATCCAGTTGGCTTAAATAGAAAATTTGCCTTGAGAGTTTTTAAAACTTGTTTCTTGCTTATATGCAGCCAGCCACCTTTTCTGCCCCTACCTGCACTGTATTTTTGAGCTTTTGCCAAATTCTAATCATAAATTTACAAGGTAAGATAGAGCCATGGGGAAAAGGAGTTTTAAACCATACCTACAAGCAGAGGAAGTGGGAATCTGGATATGATGTTCTCCAATAGAATAAACTTTCAGATAAGAGCAAAAAAATTGCTGAGTGACCTCTCAACTCAGTGTCAAGCTACAGATTATAGGGTAAATTTAGATCACATTAGCGTAACCTAATAAATATGACAACAACAGTTCAGGAGAATTTCCTATGCTTGCAGACCAGATGAGAGGACCATCACACAAGGACAATTTCTAGTTTCAAAGTGACACATATGAAGCTAACTCAAAATAGGACAATAAAGTTCAGTTCAGGGTAGTAATGAAAAGTTTGTGGTCACTGTAGTTCTTGTGGCATCAGAGCTAAGCTAATCTGGTAGTGCACCTCTCCATGCTTTATTTCCTGCACTATCAAATGGACAGACCTGAAAGAAATTACACTGAATGAAAGCTCAGCCTCAAAAGATGCCATTTTAACACTGCAGTTGTAAAGACTTAAAGAGGAGCCCTGAAAGGAAAAGAAATAACTTAATTGTGCCAGTTTGATGGGTTGTCAATGGTTTTCGTTCATATAGAGTGCTAGGTTTTGAGTTAAAAGGACAGGCATACAAAGACCAAGAATAAGAACAGAGTCCTGGAGCTGGACAAGAAGTTTTAGTTTCGTGAACATTCTTAACATGCATTAATATTAATAAGGTAACTCACCCAGAAACAGTCAGGCATCTCCTCTACACAACTCATTGGGCTAGTTAACAGAAGGTAGATAGCTCTGAATCAAATACTTAGCAGGAGTACAGTTTCTTAAAAAAAGAGACTATTCTGCCAAGGACAGGGTTGACAAATTTGTTGACCCCAAAGTCCACAAATCTTCAAATGGCCAAAAGCCACGAGACATATATCCCCATGCCCTAGAGAGCTGAGGGCCTGGGGAGTCCTGGGAATAGTACAGAAGGTGAAGGTGACACCCAGTTCCATGGATCCCACTTTCAGCTGCAGAAGAGCCAAGACTTGGTTTGTCAGGGACTTGGATCTAGAATGACTACTGACACTGGTCCTAGCAGCCCTTTCTAGGTTCCCCTGCCCAGTCAGATATATTACTCATTTCTTTGCCTGCACAGACCCACCAGAACTTGTGTGCCATAGTCTTCAGATGGAAGACACACTTGAAAATCCTGCCAGCCATGCAGATGAAGAGCTCCACACCAGCAAATTCTCTGCTAGCAATACCCTAATAGCATTATCCATTACTACTCCAGCCTTAAGCAATTGAGCTTTGTATTGTCAACAACAGCAAATATTAAAGGTGCTACAAACATTAAATATATATTACCTTTCAGTCTGTCAATAAAATATTATAAGAGGGGGCAGAGGCAATTACAGAAGGTAATTACAGGTGGAGACAAAGCATTTTATCACAACAGATGATGAATTGCAAGAAAGGATGAAGGACCCATTTTCTGTCTGGGCAATTCATACAGATTAAGCAATAACTTTAAAATAATTAACCTAGTGGAATGTAATGATTTTTAAAACAGTTTAAATGGTGCTTAATTTGTTTAAATTAACTATTCCATTAAGACCCAAATTCATCATTTTGATTGGGAAGGGAAGTTTTAATAAGCCCAACATTTAGCACGGCTTTAAAAACTGCATTAGAGATTTATAGATAAATGTCTGAAGTGGAAAAGATCCTAATACAATAAACTCATAAGTAGAGCTGATAATAATTACTCAGAAAGTTTAACACCCGAAAGATTGGCAATAATTTCAATTAAACTATTTTGCTACGGTTAAAACTATTTCCAGAAACATATAAACATTTATACTAGGACCATAAGACACTATGATCTTAGCAACAAAATTACACACTTTTAACATGGGTATTCAAAAAAGCAAAGTGCTTAGGTACTACAATGGAAATAACAAAACAGCTCAAAAAGAACAGTAGCATTGCATAGATAACCACAGTGCTGAAGACATCTTTTAATAAGGCCTTTCAGCTCCAAGGTGTTGTGAATTTGGTCCCCAGCTACTGCAGGGACCAGTCAGACAGCGTTTTTCGCCAGGTGGTCAAACCACCAGCACTATTGAATACGAGCCTCCCACAACTTATTTGTTTGGTGGTGAGGAGCTGTCTCCTTGTGTCCTACCCATAATTACTCAAAGCCAGTTTGTGCTGGGACAGATTGCTGGGTTGTGTAGAGGCTTGCACAGCACTGACCCACAACAGCACAGGAGCAGAATAAAAGATATCTCTATCAGATTCCTTGACTCTGCAACAACTACCAAACAATATAGGATACCAGGATTAAAAGAACTAGGAAAAATGCACACAGTGTGGAAAACAGAGCAATTAAAACACACTTTATATATAGGAATAAAAAAATATTTAAGCAGCATTTTATCCACAAGCAGTAGGTGCCAAAAAGAAAAGGAGATAGCAGGTTGTTTTCTAACAATCATTGATTCTCAGATAGTTTGTGTTTTAAATAGTTTTTCATTAGTCCTGATAAGGCTAAATGTAAGACTGTTTCAAAGATTTGATGTCTTCAGTACAAGTAAGTAATGAAGGAGAATAAAAATTAAGAAAAATAATACTTAAAAGGTGAAAAATACTTTGTGACTGAATAGGGTTCGGACACTCTCTTTTGTCTCTACTGGAGAGCTGTGTAAGTCCACTAGTAGGAGTCAGAATAAGAAAAAAAGAGGATAAAACTCTCAAAAGAAGAAGACTTACCAGGCCTGTTTCAGTAATCTTACCTTTTTCTTTGCCCTGGACATGTACATCTGCCTCTCTTTTCTGCTGGCACTGGTACCTGCATTGTTCCAGAGCAGCAAGTTCTGGGAGTTAAAGCATCTGGTAAAAGAAATCAACCTCTTTTTGCAGTGCTGATTTCTGTCTGGTTAACTCCTCACCTGGCAAACCTCAGTCTCAGGTGAGTACCAGCAGCAGCAGAAGGCAGGGTCTCCCACACAAGCATGGCTTGGTAAGCAGGACTATGGAAAAGCCATAGGGGAACTGAAGTCTCAGCAGAGCCTAGAACAACCAACCACTTTATACTGCTGACAAGAGAGCTAATGACTGTTCTGCCACTGAGCAGATTTTAAGAGACTTAAGGGTCTACAGAAAACCCCCAGGGACCTCAAAGACCTTTCTGGCCTTTAAGAGGATATTCATAGATATTTGAAATTTTATATTCTTAATGCTGACTGTTAACTATAAATATTGCTAGGTTTGGCTCCAGTGTGGATGATGGTTTCTTAAAGAAGTTCCAATAAAGGCCAGTGAGAATTACCTGCTGTACAGTTCTTGTCCTCTTTAGCAATTATCAGGTAATCACCAGACAATGAAAGCATCAGATCTTTGCTTTGCTCTAAGTGATTTCTGACCAATGTATCCATAGCATCTCTTAGGAACCATTATTTCCATGTTTGTGCTTGGGCCATACAAACAGCCTCTTCCATTTCTGGCACAACAGTGAAATGTTGCAAACTGCATGCAAGGTATTAAGAATGAATATGTCTAGTCCAAAAATGACTGTTTGAAAAATAGCTGTTTGAAAACATGGTTTAACATATAAAAATTAGGTGCATTCAAATGTGAATTTGTCTGAAGGGTTACAACTTGCATCCACGCAAATTAGTTCTTATGTATATCTATAGATATAGATATACATATCTACATATATATGGAAACAAACCCGAACATCCCCCTTAATCAAACTTGGAAAGGTTGACACAGATGGAAAACTCAGGACATTTGTGGGGGGAGAGCTGATAACTGCTATCACTGCCTCCTCATTGACTCTTCATTGGCAGCTTCACACTTCTTACAGCTCTGGAAGCAATGGCCTGTAACACTGCCAGCTTAATTTAACAAGAAGCTGAAGTTAGTAAAAGAGAAAAGTATGGAAAATACTATACAAATGCTACAAGGCAGTTATGACAAAGATATTTCTCAGTACATCTAGTACATCCTTAGTACATCCTCAGTACATCCTTGCTGCTCCCTTCCTGAGGATTTCTCTTTTTGTTTTATATGAAAAAAACAGGGAAATGCAGAAGCATCCAGGAATGTTACTATCCAAAAAATAAAATTTTAGTAATCACCTATTTATTTTTGGCCTTTAAAGTTCCATTTGCCCAAGTTATCTAACAAGTAATTTCACATTTTGTTCTTGTAGTTTTGTACATGAGAAGAAGAGATGCTTGTTTTTCCAAAGACTGCAATACAGTCATTTTGTTGTGTGCTCAGAATCTCACAAATAGCTGCAGATGATGGCATACTCAAAACAGCTATGGTGGTTACCCAAGGGGCCACCACTAATTTCAACAGTAGTGGAATTGGCTGATTATTAGCCCTGTATGAAATTACATTAATATTTCCTTAATAGAGGCATAGCTTCTAGCCTTCTATTCTCTATTGCCTTGACCTTGCTTTGTGCCCTTGTGTTGCAAAGTGAGTGCATAAATGCATATTGTTGTAACATTTCTCCCAAAGGACTAAGCCTTTTGACGTGGCAATTTATGTATAATTTACAATGCCCACAAAGCTTCAATGACTTGTGTTAGACTTAAAGAGCCTTGGCCACCTGCCTGACATTCACCCGATGATTTCTTCAAGTTTGAACCTCACAGGTGCAAATTTCCTTGAAGCAGGCACCCATCTGCATACAAGGCAAGGTTCACATACAAAGGCTTTCCATTTTGTATTGGCTTGGCAGACCCATAATTCTACCTAGCAATACTGTGATTTCATGAGGCTTTGACAGGACTAAAGACTTGTCAGTTTGTAGCAGCTTGTTTCCATGCCCAAGTAATGGCCAGGGCTACTGTTTGGAAATAAAGGGATTGGATCGACTTTCAAAATTGTCTGCTACTGCATAATTCAACCCTATTAGATATCCTAGATGTAATGTAGTTAGGACTTCTTTTAAAGACGAGAAATCATTCAACTCATTGCAGCAGTGTTTCAGGTTTTTATTAGATATTTCCTTGAATGTGTTACAGATGGGGTTTTTCCATTCACAAAACTCTTCCTGAACTATCTGCTGGCTTTCCAAAATTTCCTGGGACAATTATGCCTACATAAGTATAAGTAAATCTTCATCCCACATATATCAGTGAAACTACATCTGCTTCTGCACCTGTGCAGTACTGGGCCAGCATGTGCCAGAAAGAGGTATAGGCAGCCTGTATGTGCTGTAACATATGTTCATTCAGGTGAGCTGTAGTGGAGATATCCATACTGGGAGTGGGGGGTAGAAAGGCGATAATTGCCTTTCAATTGCTTGTTGACTGACTTCCTAGGCAGGAAAGCCGAAGCAGCACCTTTTAAGCCTTTCAGGACACAACCTGGAAAGCTGTTTCAAGTTCTCACAGTGATATGTTCAGACGATGGTAAGCGATGGCTAGCGGGATTTGACAACAGAATATGTTATCATTTCTTCCTTGGTTTTGAAAGGCTACAGTAGTATAATGAGTAAGAGCCTCCTTACTAGGCTAGAAAGGTCAAGATCATCTTAACGGCTCTGTCAGTGTTCTTGTCTGGGTTTTTTGCTGTCTGAAGTGGGTTAAATTTTGTTAACAACTTTGCTTTTTTTTCCTTTTTTAAATCATATATATATACATATATATCTGCTTTGAGGAATTATTCCACCTTTCCGACCTGTGCTGTATCTTTAGACTTCATGACTCTGTTGATCCTCCTTTATTGTCTTAATTTATTTAGGTTCTGGTTCTGTTCTCTAACACAGTGAATTTGGGACTGGTAACTGGTAAGAACATTTTCACTGTCAGTATGCTAGTTAAGATTTGAAAACATTTCCCTTTGTTCCCCTTATAGTATATTTTTGCTTTTTAAAATTAAGAGCACAACTGAAGACATCCGCAGCACTGAACACAGATAGTTGCTTTAAGACACAGCCACACCTGAGATATTTTGAATTCTCCCTAGAGACAATTAATGGAACAAATACATTTCAAAGGTATATTTTCAACTACCTGTCCTTGACCTCATAGACTGTGAGTTCCTGTGCTATTAGAAATACACAGTGGACCAATCTTTCTGCCATGGGTATTGTTGCAACATGGCTGAATAATTCACACTACCCTGGTGACTTTTGCTTCTTTCTCTTCTTTTGCTAATTGTCTATAAGCAGATTTCAATCCTCTTCAACTAGTTATTAAACAACTAAGCTCTCCATCTGTATTTGATTTCTAAATTTTTGCTTGACCACCATACTTCTTTTCATGTTTCCAGTGCTGAATTTAGATTACTTGTTCTTATTTTTAAATCATTCTAACATAAATGCTCAGGATTTCTGATATCACTCTTGTAGGAAAGTATTTCTGCTGCTATTAGGTTGTCTCACTTTAGAAAACTTACAGTAAAGGAGGACCACAAGTTATGGCAATTTTAGTGTGTAACCTTGCTACATATTCACTAACCTCTACTTGAAGCTGTTAAAAGTTTTTCACTCTTCCAAGGAAGCCAGGGAGAGCTTCCTGTTTCAAAGAATCTGTTTTCCAATCATTTCGAGCAAATATTTTTCAAGAAAGACAAGTCATGTAGGAAATGAACTATACTTGCTGTGCTTTGAAAGTAACCTTTCCCATATTAGAAGACACTTAGTCTTGACAGGGAAAGGCCAGTAATGGGTGAAGGAACCAACTGATCCTTTCATGATTATATTTTAAAACTGTTAATATCTCAAAGTTTTTCTCTCAAAATCATTCTTTAGGTGCACACTTACTTGAAAAAAGACTCACGAGTTTTCTCTGAATCCTTGCCAAAGTGATTCTGGCAATAAATTAATACAGCTTCCCAACCACTGCAGACTGGGCTGATTTTTTTCTAAAAATGGTTTTGCAGAGCTATTTCCTCCTTTCACCCTGACTTCAATCTGTGTTAGGCAATAACATAAGGAAAATATAGTACTGAAGGACAATCCCATTTCTCAGCTTCGGCTGAAAGTCTATGAAGCAATGACAGTCACAAAAAACAGGGGAGGCAAGTTACCAAGAGGTCATCCCTGTGGTCCAGGACAGGGTGAAGAATACCCAAAAGCAATGTAGTCCTTGTATAACAGACATTTCCGATATTTCTTTGTTTTAAAATAATTTTTTTTCATAGTTCATTGTATTTCAATGCAGCTGAAGGAACTTCACTATTTATAACTCTAAGGTGATGGCAGATGTAAAAACACATGCATATGCAAAGGTAGGATTTAAGAGTGTAACTGCATTTACCAAAATTTCACAGCCAAGTTAAGTTTCCTGTTCAATTTTCCTGCAGAAATTAAGAACTTTCATCTTGGGCAATATTTTGTGAATTTCTTAAACACTTCTGCAGCTGATACTGTGACGGATGAACCAAAAACTTAAAGGAATTTTTTTTAAGCAGTCTATATTCTACTGGTTTACCAACAGGATTATTTTAAAAGTACTGTATTTTTCTGTGCTTAACAGACACTGTGATGCTTTTATCCACGGATGAAAGGAACTAACTGTACTCTATCCAAGTGTGTTTGTAGGACTCTACATAACATAGCATGTATTTCAAGATAACTGTGGTAAGTGGATTAGCTTCAGAGGTTGAGACAGCAGATATATAGTATGCATTTTCTCACTAGCAGGATCCTACACGTTGTTAGGTTGCAGAATGCGGCTGACTTGAACTTTACAACAAGGACATCAAACACAGCAAAATGCATCTCAGAGAAGCATGATACCACAAGTCACATCTCTGTTTAGTCGAGGGGAAAAATGCTAAGTCAAAGGACTGTGTTAATAAAGCAACCAAAAAGGGAAAATAGGGGTTTATATTAAAAAAAAAAAAAAATAGAAAAAAAAATAGTAAGCTACCTGGAAGTCCAAGACTCTGACTTTTGCCTACTAAGTAAAGAACTAACTGCTATTCTAGCTCTGTGAGCTTCCACTATCTTTTCTTTTCTAAATGCAACTGTTAGCAGCTATTCACAGCTCCTTTCAAATTTCCTGTGCTCCTGAGTGCCCGCCAGAAATGCATTCCAATGTCTCAAAAAGGTTTTTTGAATAGAAGGAGAAAATGTGCATGCCCACTGCTGAAAGAATTCCACCTTTTGATTTACGCTTGCGGAGGAAAGTAAGAATGAAGAGGAGATTCTCAACATACTTTCCTAGAGTGTTACTAGCAAGAATACATCTGTGGGTTTGTTTTTTTCCACACTGCTTGTAATCAACCTTACAGTATGAAAGCAGGCCAGAACATTTCCGCTTATCTTTGGGCTTACAAGTGAGATTTCAGAGTTGGGTTTTGTTCCTTTAATTAAAACCTGTCATAGAACCTAACTAGCAATATCAGCTTCTCCTGGCTTTTCTAACAGTCCTGAGAAACAGATTATTTTTTTTTCTAAAGCTGTGGCTTTCTGTAACTGCAGGGATCTGTTTCTACCACCGTGGAGGATGCAACAGAGAAATCAAGCCAACTGTCAGTAGATCCAACTACCTTCACACTTTTTTGTAAAGGAGGCGGAAAAAAAAAAAGAGGGGGGATAAGGGATTTACAAATAGAGACTTTGACACAAGATACCATCTTCTACAAATGTATAGAGAAGATATGTGTTTCCTTAAACATCTGTAGTTTTTTCATGGTCACCTAGGCAAGTCTGTTAGTTATGTCTCTTATCACCCAATTATCTTCCTTGAGAGGAATTGATTTTTTTAAGTAGTGGTTTTATTTTTTCTCCCAAGTACTGCAGAATAAAAGAGAACATATTTTCTGTAGGAAAGACTTTAGTAGGAGTAAAATATATTAGTTTTAGTGACTGATATGAAAGTTAAAATAGCAACTTAAATGCAGTACCCACTTAATAGTGAAAATAACTACTATTAAACCTTTTTTTCCCAGGCAAATAGGTGACTTTTCTTATGACTGCTCTTCAGAAAATTGAGGTAACTATCCCTCTCACACCTTGGAAGTTTTCTTTTTGCTATCTCATCAAGAAGTTTAATTTGAATACCATTTAGACTTACTTTAGACTCTTCAGTGTATATATGTCTCCCTCTGTGGTCAGAAACGTTCCTGCCATGCTTGTGCAAAAGCAATGGAAGAATTGTAAAGATAATTGTGTTATAACCTGCTATTTCAGCTATCTCAATTTCTGTACTTCAGTCATGGCAAAACAAACATGCCCATGATATTTTCCCAGGGCCTCTCGTAAATCATTTAACCCTTACCAGAAGCTTACATTTTTAATTAAAAAAAAAAAAAGGCTTACTGTTCTGAGAGTCTCATGTTTCCCCTGTCACTCCCTGAACTGTTTACAGTTTTCAAACTTCACATTTGTCTAGACTTGATAACTCTTGTGTACTTTAGGAATATCTTGTCTATAAAAGAGATATTTTTACACCATAACACTTCTTTCTTTTTTCCTGAGCTGCAGACTATTAAACGCAGTTGATTTTGATCTCAGTATGGTCATTTCCTGATTTCCTTAGTCCAGTGTATCGGACTTTTCCACGTGTATGCACAGGCAATCTCTTCTAAGAATGGCTGTAATGGGCAATAGCTTGTGCTCACAACTGCTAATAGGCTGTGGTTTCCATGAAAAACAAATTCCCTCCTGCTGCAGTGCTGTAGGATGACCAGTCTTTGTTTCAATCAAAGCAAAACATATCTACAAAGAGCTATTGTGGAAGCCCTCTGTGGATCCCCAGCTTCCAATAATGTCTTAAACTGCTAATTGAAAGGATTCCATGCAAAGTAGTACCTACAGATTTCATGTATATGCTTTACAATAACATCTCCTTGGCCTATAAACAACATAAAGATCTCACAAAGATAGGTCCAATGTAAAGAGAGGGAGAGAAGGATCCTCCCATTGGGAAAATGCCAGCTTACATTAGGAAAAACAGACAAAATGGGGTTAAAATAAAATTCATCAACGTTTTTTAAGTTGTAAAACTGAGACTCAGAGACAAAGTAGCTCTAGAACAAAAAGTACTTTTGGAGAAAACAGCCCTAGATTTTCTAAGTCCAAGAAAAATGCATCTGTCCTAGAGCAATGGCTGTCAAACAAGGAGCCTAATGGAAACTTAACTTGTTGAAGCAGGCTTACAATTAAAGTCATCAGTGAAAGTTTGGAAAGTACAGATTTCATGTCTTTGTAATCCAGAAAAAAAGATAGTTTTTTGTAAACACAATGCTCCCAAGAGCTAGTCAATGGAGAGTTTTCAATGGGGAGAAATGAGTAACATTGTCTGATCGTTTTTGTATTATCTAGGCATTAACCTCATTCAGTATCTAGTTGGTACATGACTGACTTTAAACGATTACTTTGTATCAGATGGCCAGGCTCACTTGTGGGACAATATGACCCTTATTTTTGGTGCATTCATGAAGAAAAGTAACAAAAATTTTAACTTGCTTTTGAGTTTCTTGACTCCTCTGTCTCTTCCAGTTTCCTTTCTAGTTTCTAATCTCATTACTACTGTAGATACCATCTAAATAGGTTAATAGACTGCTGCTGTGGAGCACAGAAAATCTGTCTAGGCAATCAGTCTTCTGTTTAAAGCAGTCAACTGAAGCTTTAAACTAAAGATGGGGCTTGAATTAAAATGTTATGTCTAAGCAGCTTTACCCAGTGGGCCAGGCTGAATACAGGGTCATGCTTTGTGGCCCTTTTCTGAGCTGTTCAGTTATCTCACCTTGCATGCAACCAACAATGGGGTTTCCCACTTGCTGTTTGAGTGTTTCTAACAGGGTAACAAGTATTCAAGCAGAGGTATATTAAACATAAATGACTACCATTAATTAATTAATGTCAGACTTCATCTTTTCAGCAGGTGAACTGAAAAGTTCAACAACCTGTCTATGCATGGCATGGATAACTAGGTCCAGATTATCTTTGGTGATTAAGCACTGGCACCCTTCAGGTCATGAGGAAAAGTAAGATATGTGAATACTTTTGCATGACCCCATAAATTATGTCAAAGAATAAGGTAGGCCAAAAATGTGTAAAATAAAAAGGTGCTTTGCATCTTCTGTTGTTCCTAGACAGACCATTTCTGCAGCTGAGACTCTGAAAAAGGAGCAGACACACTGACATAGACACTTAAATGCCCCTGTACCTTCAGACTCAGCTTCCAGATGTTGAATGTTAGCAGGTGGAGGAGAAGAACAGCAGCATTATTATTCTGGCAGCCTTGTAATGAGTAGAGATATGAGAGCCCTGTCTGAAATAACCCACTTATGTACAGCATTCCTGATTTAAGCCGAAACAAAGCAGCTTCTAGGGACCAGATTGCGGTAACCCTTCCTTCAGCATTTCTTTCCAGGGGACATAGCTGTAGCAAGAGCTTCTGTCTGTGAAACACCTCATAAGACTCTCCATTAAGTTGTAATAAGCTATAAAAACCTTGGAGGAACCTTAATTAATAACTCACACCAAAACTAAGCTTTGTGAGTCCCAAACCTGAAAAGGACAAAACCAGCTTAAAGCCAAAGCCTACCTCTTCTCTTTGTGCTTCTCCAGAAAATATCACAGACAGATAATATCAATAAATGACTAGGAGCAGCAAGAAAAAAAAACACCACCACTATAAGCATGAAGAAGCAACTGCAAGGACATCCAACAGTAGCACAATGCTGATCTTGAAGGCATTTTGGCAGTACAGGTCTATGTGAAGAAACTCTTTCAGACACTTCTCATTCTAACCTACATGTTTTGCTGCCTGTACAAAATTACCTGCAGTAGTATCTATCGATTTCTCCATTGGAACTCTGACCACACCATGGATTCTGTATTGCTTTATCTTTCTACTGAGGTGGCTGAAAATACAAGAATGGATTTTGCTGACCCTCAAGGGGAAAAAATGAGTATTTTGCTGATGTGATTATACCTACAGTAGATTTTTCTCTTTTTCACATTTCTAAGAAAAATCTTCGTGCTAGCAGAACTTTTACACAGATAGAAAGTAAGACAGAAATAGAGGAAAAAAACTTCACGGTGCTTTGTTTTTGGTGTGCTCACCTGGGTTTTGGGGTTGACTTTTTTTGCTAGCAAAAGTCAGGAACAGCATCTTTAACACAGAATCTATGCCTGGGTTGGTTTTTTTTTTTGTTATTTTTGTTGTCTTTTTTCAATCCTGTTTTAGAATGGATCTATATCCTCTTGACAAAGTCAGAGGTAATATGTGTTCTTCAAGGAGGCATCAGGAGAAATGCTGATCCTTTTTACTGCCTCCTGAGTGTATGCTCTAGTTTGGAGGGGAAATGCCTGCTGTGCACAGCAGGAGCTGGTGCCAGGCTGCAAGCTCACAGGATATTTTGTGACAAGGTCTGTTTTTTCCCATATGCTTAAACTTAACCCCCTCCCTGCAAAACCTTGGAAACTGGCTTAATCAGTTTCAATCTTTTTACAGGTAACTAAAGGACATGCTGGTGAAATAGTCTGTGGTCTGAGTGGGATTTTTTTTCTTTCTTTCTAATGGGTTTAATTACAATTTTTTTTGTTAATGAGTAGCACCTTTTTTCAAAATCTTCCTACAGACAATATCATCCATCTTATGAGCTGATTGCCTCTTTGAAGACACTGAGTGATTATCTTGAACTGCTGATGCTGGTGTAAAGACTTAACATAAATTGTTTGCTTGACCTTTTTAAGACTGAAAGTCTTATATATTTTTTTAAGATCATAGTAATGTATTTATTTTGTAAGTAGAAAGAAAGCTTTACCTCCCATTCACCCTTTTCTCCAGAATGAGAAAAAAGGATGTATGCTGAGGTTTTGTGAATTACCACTCTGAATGACTCACTATGGATTTTCAAAAAAAAGCAATCCTTCTTATGATATTATCATTTATACTCCAGTTTTGAAAGAGATATCATATTAACTGCATAGTTAACTACAAAATTTATGTGTTACCTCGTCTGGTAAGCTAAAGCAGCACCAATGACTTAAAGCAGATCAAGTTACAGAAAAAAAGGTTCATAATAATTCCTGAGCTATTCTACAGTATGAAATTACTGCAGTATAAGCGTACATTCACATAAGGGTTTATATCAGGAAATCACACCCTTTACCAAAGTGGTTGAAACAAGAAAACACTTAAAAGTTTAGACCACTTAAAATTATCTTACTAAGATATCTCATATTTCTTCACTGCAGGAAGGTTTCCTCAATGACCTCAGGCTTCTCTTGGGAAGTTATGTATAATTGAATTAGGATTCACAAGGCATTATCCCATGTAGGATCATCCCAAGTGCTGAGATGCTATACCCCTTTTCCTGAGCCTTACGAAGGTGCATTGCTCCTCTCCCTAAGATCTTTCACTCATCTTAGGTTTGAAAGCAATGTAAATGTACTCGTTTTGTGCATCAACTGCAAAACTTACATAGAATTAAAGAACAAGTCAAATTGACTTATATTTCAGGCTATTTTACTATCCCTAGACTGTGTGCCAGATGGGGCAAAATTTTGCATGAATCCGTATTAGTAGTCTTATTGCTCAGCCACATTTTATTTTGCTCTGGTCCCAACAAATTGAAAAGTTTGAATAGGCAGAGGTTGAGAACCAAAATCCCCATTCCAAAAATGAGAGATCAGCTCTTAAACATCTGCTTCTGCTGGTATTTGTATATTATTTGCATTGTCACATAATGACATGGAGAAGATGTTACATGAACATCACCACCTTGTTCTGGAGGGAGGCCACCACCCAGCCCAGCAGTTCTTCACCCATCTTATCAGGGTGAATGAAGAGTGTATTCCAGGTCTGGACCTCCCCTGGCACAGCTTTGAACCATTCCCATGCATTTTGTCACTGGATCCCAGGGGAAAGAGATCAGCATCTCCCTCTCCATGTCCCCTCCTCAGGAAGCTGCAGCGAGCCATGAGGTCACCCTTCAGCCTCCTTCTGTCCAGCCTAGACAAGCTCAGAGCCCTCAGCCGTTCCTCACAGGACACAGTTCCAGCTCTGTCACCAGCTTTGTTGCTCCCCTCTGGATGCAGTCAGGGACCTTCACATCGTTTTTAAACTGTGGGGACCAGCACTGCACAGAGTGCTCAAGGTGAGGCTGCACCAACACTGAGTGCAGCAGTTAATCACCGCTTTTGACCAGCTGGTGATGCTGTGTCCAATGCACCCCAGGAGGCGGTTTGCCTCCTAGATGTCAGGGCACACTGCTGGCTCCCATCGAGCCTGCTGTCAGCCAGCATCCCCAGGTCCCTTCCTGCAGGGCAGTTTTCCAACCACTCCTCTGCCAGTTTATACTTGTGGCCAGTGTTACTTCCACCCCAGGTGTAGAATCCAGCATTTGGACTTGTTAAATTTCATCCCATTAATCCTTGCCCAGTGCTGCAATCTATCTAGATCCCTCTGCAAGGGCCTCAAGAGAGTCAACAGCACTTTCTAATTTGGTGCATTCTTGTTAATGTTGCATTCAGCTACTGCATCCAGATCACTGATAAAGCTGTTGAACAGAACTGGCCCTAGAACTGAGACCTGAGGAACACCACTGTTGACTGGTCATCAGCCAAATGTAGCCCCATTTATGACAACTCTTTGAGCCCTGACTTTCAGCCAGTTGATCACAAGGATGTTGTGAGGGACAGTATCAAAAGCCTTACTAAAATAAAGAAAAACTTCTTCCACCACCTTCCCATCATCTGCTAGGTGGATCCTGAAATCACAGAAGGATTTCAAATTAGTTAAACATGGCTTTCCCTTTGTGAACTCATGTTGACTGTGCCTGATGACAGTAGTGCTCTTTAAGTGCATCTCAAGGACTATGGCAGCTTCATAGTTGGCAAAGACTAACATTTTTCAGCTTAAACTGTCATTTCTTGGTTTGTGTCTGCTGAATTTTGCAACTATCATACATATTCTTTCATAGTGCATTCAGTCTTTCTCCCTAATAGGCAATGAACTGAAAATGGTGAAGACTGAAAAACTAAATTCCACTCTGACTAACCACCTTTCCTACAGCACCTATAAATATAGCTAAGTATAGATAATAAGCTGGTTGTCTAGTTCATCCTTCCAATTACTTCTTCAGAGATCTGAGCTGTTATACCAGCATAATAAATTCAGACAGATGTCATTAATTTCAGCACTCAGTCTAGACATCCACAAAAAGGAAGCAGAATTTGGGTCACTAAGTATCCAAAATTTACACTGGTTACAGTCTTAAGTCTTTTCCCTTTTGGAATATTGAACTCTTACACCCACAGAATTAACAAGTGTTTTGGAGGTTTCTAGTTCTTTCTATGGTATTCTTTTTTTTTTTTGTATTTCATGAATAGCTCGAGTTTACTTCTATAAAAAGATTAATATCTATCTTCAGAAAGCAAGTACCAAGTAAGATCCTCAAAAAGATTAAGTACACCAAAATTAATAATGAAAAATTCAGAATTCAGAATTTCAGAATTCTGAAATAGAATAAAGACAATGTAATCTAGCTACAAGAAGATTTTTACTATCTTGGTATATATGTATAAAACAATACAGAAAGTAAAATTTTCATGCCGCTAGTATATTCACTAATGTGACTTGTTTTTAACAAACCAATTATGAAATAAATTTTTTAATGAATCAATAATTATCTAAAGCAAATAGAAGAAAGATCTCTGCAAAGGCTTTTTGCTGATTTTTCACACCAAAAAGCAAAATAGCTGTTTCAGTACATGTTCAGTATTATCCAGCTAGATTTCAGCAAGCACCTGGATAAAAGAAGTCATTCCACATCTTTCTCACTACTTGAGAATAAATAACTTCTACAGAAGTCAAGCAAGGGACCTGAGGCCATGGGAGATGTTAGTTGACAAGTGCTAACCTCTCTAGTCGAAGACATGCTCCACTCCAGGAAGATTAATTTACAATGAAATTATGGATAAAGCTGTGCTGGGCATTATTAAATAGTCAATGTGAAAGCTTAGACAGGTGTAAAGAAGTGCTATAATCCATAATGCAGGTTACTTGCCAATGATTTCCTTGTCATTATTCATAGCCAAACACTACCTAGATCAATGTCAAAATTGTCTTCTCAGTATGTACCACATCTGTGTGTATAGCTAACACAAGTGCACAATAATCTTTAAGGAATCAAGTCATCATACCTCTTCAGATGACTGAATAAAAAAAATTTATGCTACTGAGCTGATACTCATGTTTCTACAAACAGCTTCTCATCTAGAAATGAAAAATCTGTTTTTCAACATCTGCAATTACTGTTCAACTCTCTCAACTCACAGGATGAGAGCTGTAATCACCACGTTAAAGCTTAGATATCAGCAAGGGGACCCTTTACTGCTGGTCCTGAAGGTGTGCCAGTACACAAGCACATGGGACTAGAGAGAAACTAGAAAGTTATACTTTTGAATTACTCTGGTGTTAAATGCACTCATTTTCAAAGCAGAGATCTCGGCTACCAGTCTCCATTTACAGATTTCTTTCTGATTTACATAGAGAAAATTGGAATAAAAATGCATATATTTGTCACTGCACAACTGCATACAGATTTATGCCTGCTCTTCTCTATAGCCCATAGGGTTTTTTGGTACATAGGAATATAACTTCAGAAGAGTAGTTTACAAGTTTCGACTAACACTCTGCCATGAACTTGACCTGCAGTTAGGTGGTAAGGTCATTCTCACTAGATACAGGAGTTTAAATTTCTCTGGGCTAGAATGCATGTCTCCAGCTACCAACTGTCTAAAACTCTAGTATAATAACTCTTATCAATAAAATATTCAGAAAGGAGGAGCACAAAATTCCCACAGATCTGTGTTGAATCTGACAGTTCATGAGACACAAGCTAGAAAAACAGTCCAAACACCCAAGCTGTATTTGTCACTTACAGGAGCAAACTAAGCAGAAGAGTATTAGAAGTTCCTCAGTACACTTTAGTATTTAAAAGAATAAGTTATTGTCCTTTTGCCTTATAGTTGTAGAGTGTCTCTTCCTATTCTTAGAAACACAAAATTGCCTCAAGACTGGAAAGAAAGAAATGTTGAAAACAGAGGTTTTGCTTTTCTGTGGCTTTTAATAACCTTGCTACAGCTTCTCCCTGATGCAGCCTTAGCATATCCCAGATCCAGCGATCCTATTGCATTATTAGAAAAAATTTGTTATTTCTGCTGGCATTTAACAGAAAACCATTCAACTCTTCTACTGTATCAAGGATCTACTAGCCAAGCAGCTCAAGCTCTAGCAGAAACTACCTTGGGATTCCCAACAGATGAGCTGCTGGGCACAATAGTAAGAGACAGCATCTTTGTAAAGAAACAAACTAGTGTTGCAAAGCTGGGGCATTTTGTTGAATACTTCTTAACTACCCTAGGTAAAGCAGTAGCATTGATGGGGTGCCTTTATATGTACACACTCAAATCCATTATCTTTTACCTGTGTGTGATATAAAAAGCTTCTCACCACACAGACTGACCAGTGTATCCCAGGTGTTTTATGCTCACTGTGATTGTATTTTGGGCATGAATTTCCAGCACCAAGATTTTCCACACTTAAAAACAGTGTAACAAGTAAACACATGGTAATCATTTCACAGTAACTGCACCAATACTTGCTCTGATTCTCACAGAATCACAGAATAGTTTGGGCTGGAAGGGATCGTCTTTAAGATCATCCAGTTCCAACCCCCTGCCACGGGCAGAGCATCTTCTTCTAGACCAGGTTGCTCAAAGCCCCTTCCAGTCCGGCCTTGAACTCTGCTAGGAACGGGGCAGCCTAGCCTCAGCACCTTCACAGTAAAAACTTTTTCCTAATATCTAATCTATATCTATCCTGTTTCAGTTTCAAGCCATATCTCCTCTATCCCTTACATGCCCTTGTAAAAAGTCCCTCTTCAGCATTCTTGTTATTATGCAGTGAATATGAATTTCATTGTCTTCCGGTGGAAAATATGAGTAATTTTCAATTCCCTAAAGTAATAATTTACGTATGAGCCTGTTCGTACCTCACAGTAAATAATAGGCTATTCAATGCAATGTGCACTTTGTATCTATTTAACTTGAACTCATTTAGGAAAATAAAATATTATTAATCAACTTTAAAAATTTGATGTCCCCACTTTCAGGAAAATCATGTCTTAGAGTAAAAAGTTTTACAATGGCAATATATAGCCTTTATAGAGCTGTATGAGTGGATAACCTGACAGCCTGGTGAACTTGGATTTCTAAACTGGGTGCCCAAGTTGTGAAGATTATTGCAGTAAAAGACAAAATTTGGCAGACCAGAATTGAAGGCTAAGAAAAGTATTTACAAGGTGCAAGAAGCAGCATCTCTCTTGCTTTCTTCCTCAATTTGTGCTCAAACTAGGCTTCCTCTCAACTCAGAATGCCACTTAAGGAAGTAGCCTCAGAGCTGAAGGAGCAAGGAGAAAAGCCCATTACAAACTATATCCTGATTTGTCCTGGAGCCTTTGCTTACTTTCCCCAAACACAGTTGCCTAGAAAACAACAGACTTGAAAGATGTCTCAAGGCTTTGCAGTTTGTTTCTATTGCATTTCTTTATTTCCCTGGTGGGAAAAAAATATATACCCCTGGCCCCTCCAAGGAATCTATAGACTGTGGAAGTAAAGGTGCATGACAGGACTTGTAATTTCTAACTTTTACGTTTCTAACAAGGTATGTAAAATTCCTTCTTTCTCCAGTCCTCAGGATATTTTTCATATTTTGTCTTGTCCAAACACCATATTCAAACGGAAAAAACTACAGAATGAAAGTGCTGACTTCAAGGAAGCTTTCCCCATCCCCACTCTTTTCCAAACATCCAAATGTAAATATAAGCTGAACCTGGATTTCAAACTTCTGGAAGTTTTGCTGTCAATAAGAGTAAAGCTCAGTGAGCCTATGTGCATGCACACTCAGCAGACTGCACAATTGACATATCTTTTATGATGCAAATGAAGAAGGCTGGTGGTTGCCAAACAGACAAACTAGTTAGCAAGAGTTAGTTTTAAAACTCCATCCTTGGAAAGCAGCATGACAGTAACAGAGGTTACACTCTAGTCCAGAGGTCCTGCAGAGAATGAAACTGATTAGATTTTATTTTATCGCCTGTAGGCTTTTTTTTAAGCCCTTTTTCTAAACTTCCAACCAAACATCACCCGTTGTTTACCCTCACAGCTTCTGTTGTTTTTCTTTATTATTTCATCCTATATTTATCATGCGGTTTCAGAAAAATATTTAGGGCCTTTTTTGTTTTCACAGTATGCCATACCCTGGTAGTGTGAGTAAAAAACCTGAGCTGTGCTGATTCCAGCTACACATTGGAGCTCTGGCCTATAGCTGTCCCACTTCTCACACCTGAGGCATCATTCTTGGCTTTGCCCATAAACACTGTCCTAATTCAACACCAAGGCCAGATACAGCCTCAGTATAAAGAAGGCACAACCTTGGCCATTTTCTTCATGTACAGCAATTACAGGATAGAACTGCACGTCCTTTAACTGCTGTGTTGCACTACAGTTTGCCTCCCTCCTCCTTCCCACATCTGCACATGCTAATCAGAAGAAAACTGTCAGCAACACCAAACTGAGAGCACCAAAAAGACCCTTCCTGTAAATCTGTCCCCTGATGTGAAGTGGCTGTTCCGTTCATTGTGTTTGTAACACACTGCTTGCATCAAAGCCCTGCAATTCCACCATGAATATGAACAGGCTCACATGGTATTGCTAGTTATTAATGAAATAATACTTTTTTTCTGCATTAGGTAGATCTTTCAGAATAAAATGAAAGACAAAAAAAATCTGCTTAAATATCAACAGGCTAGTTGCAGTTAGCTTCTGTGGTAAGAGCTGTCTGAGTAACCCAGCAAATGAGCTCTTCATCTCTGTTAAACAAATGCCCATTGTGACTGCACACATTGGCACAACATCATCAATATTTTTTTTACAATTATAAAGTAAGTAGATAAAAATAGAGCTAAGTGATCATTTTTCTTCATGTTGACCATGCAAGGCAAACAATCTGCCAAGGTGCTTCATAAAGACATCTACCCATAACCCATTCAATTATGCACAAAGCATGCTAAAACAGACTAAATCCAAGTACTGTGCTATGTACACCCTGGATGCCAGACATCCTCTGACATTAGAAATAAAGAAGTTCAGAAACGGCTCAGATAAGCTCAAGAACTCACACCATATCTAAAATCAAAGTCTGAGTGGCTGTATTCTACCTCCTTGCAACCCCTGATTTCTGCAGCCATTCAGCAAAGCAGTTAACTCAAATGTAGTATATGAAAAACAAAACCAAACTCATTATGGAAATGATTGATTGCAGTCAGTGCAGTGATCTTTGCTGTTTTTTTTTCCTACATTCTGATTCCAAAATGGGAATAGAACTAATTTTTGGCATTATGCTGCCCCCAGTTCTCACTTTTCCGGCCACAGCAGATTTTTTTAGCCACTCAATGTGAATGTGAGAGTTAGAAAATGCTTGCTTTGGGGACTGTGAAGAGAATGGGAGAGGTTTGGACTTTTGCTGCAGAAACATCGAGAATCTTCTTTTCTTCTCCATTTGGAAAAGAAAATTAATTGATGCCACCTGGTAACTGTTATTTTCCACCTATTTCTTTGCCAGTATTTATACAATAACAGACATGGGTCAATAACAGTATCAATAACAAGAATTAAAGCTAAGGATATTAAAATAGCCATAATTACATTCCAGACAGAGCTGGACAGAAAATTGATTCTCTGTCCTGCAGATGTTGAGATGTAAAACATAGTTCTGCTTTGCATCAGGACAAAGCCAAGATCTTTCTTTACTTTTTCTTTTTTTTTTCTTATAAACAGAAAGAAAATCTGCAAGACACAAAAGACAGAGAAAGGCAGAAACAGATGAGCAAAGATGGGCTTTAAAATAGCTAATAGACTTTGGCTAGGACACTAAAATTAGATTTTTGTGAAAACCAAACTCCACTCCTTAGGCTAAATTACAAAAAGTAGAAATTCAAACCTAGGTCTCACAAATCCCAGCAGAGAGCTACAACTGTCAAGTTATTTTCCTTTTTTGAAGGTAAGTCCCTGTTCCTGAACAATGCTCTGCCAAAACAATATATTTCCATAGCATCTCATTTGGACATCAGGCCTTCTCCAATTTGTCAACGTTTCCAACCAGACACAGTTACAGGACTGCACCCTCATTGTCAGACTCACAGAATGGCTGCCTGAGGCTACCTCTGTGCAAGCCCAGAAATTCAACCTGGCATAAAGACAGAGCATTTTAATTTTTTTTTTGCACTGCATCCGAAAATAAGTCTTCTTTTCACTAAATGGACACTTGGGAATGAACACAGTTTCTGACAGAACAAAAACTTAACACAGAATAAGTTATACTGACAGTAGGAGTCTGCTTGTAAAACAATATAACCAATACTTGATTTGAATTTTTGACAACAGACCATTCTTCAGTGTGGTTGTGATTTTTCTGTCCATTCCTCCCTACTAGAGATTCAATTCCCTTTTCGGGAGCAATAACAAGTTACAATACTCCCATTTCCTCTTCTTCCTCCAATCTCCACAGCACGCTACACCTTCATCTCAGACATGCTACTCAAGTGTTAGGAGGCTCTGCTGCAAACTATATGAGAGAAAGTGATCAGACTGAAAAATAAGCTCAGCTGCAAAATCTTTTATGCATGTGCCTCCGGTTATTGGTTTGGTTTTTTTTAGTATAAATTAACAGGTAGGTCACTATGAGACAAAAGCTAATCTAGAGGAGAAGCCAGGAGGTTGTAGCTCACAGCTTCACTGATCTCTGGGATAGAACCGTGGTTCTATCCCACTGACCAATCCTCTATAGGCAAAGTAAAGCTCATATTCAGTCCCCACTGTGCCACAACAGCATTACACCAGCAAATTTAGCTTCTCAGAGCTGCATTGAAGTGCAGCGGAATACTGTGGTAAAAACAAGCCTGCAGCATTACTGCCATACATGCTAGCATTGCCCTGTGTGGTCTGAACACCACCTAAAATAGCCAGACTAACTCTATCTAGTGTAGGTAACAGTGCTGTATACAGCCTATATATTTTGTCACCTTGGTTTCTCAGGTAATGAATACCCCCTTTGTGGAGTATTCATTATTTTCTGGTTTCTTTCTATGCATTACTAAAGTAGTGCCTGTGGTTTGGTTTCAGGTTTTTTTAAGCATAATATCTTCATCAGACAACTCCTAGTATCAATATTGCAACTTAGCGATAAAATTTTCTAGACAGTCTTTCTGAGATGGCAAGCTATGTACAAGGAGTCTTTTCACACTTGAAGCAGAAAGGAGGCATGCAAAGTCTGTAAAGCAGAGGAAAAACCTTTGAGGAGAACCCTCTAATACAAAATCTCTTCAAATATTTTTTGAATATGCTTGGTATTCTGTCTTGTTAATATATACAGAAGTCTCCTGTTGTCAGGAAAGCAACAGAGTGGATGTGAAGGAACAGATGTGGCATGACTCATTGAAAGGACTGTTTCATATAAAACGAGATGCTGTTCTGGCCCTTTGATCTGCAGAAGGATATAGATGCTTCCGCAAACCTCCTAATGTTGCAAAACTGTTGGCTACTACTGAAGAGTTAGACTGGCAAGTCACAGAGTAACTCTCTACCCTGAGAACTGCTGTGAGTCCCTACTCAACTGTTCTCCCATGCACAGCCTACAGAACAGCAAGCACAGGCATGCACCATGCCTTCCTGTGCACAAGCCTGTGAAAAAGGAGGAAATGGAAAACATGCAAGAGCGGTTAACCAGGATAAGGGTACACTGCTACATTAAAGCATTAGCACTAGAGGAAGTTGGAGAAAGAGAATAGAGAGATTTAATGCTAGAGAAAGAAAACCAAGAAGACTAAAGATGAGGCTTATCAAGCAGTAGAAGTGTTGGTAGATGAGTGGTTTGAAAAGTAGCTATTCATTTCCCCTTTTTCTCCTTTGCTATCTTAAAACCATGAATCTGGGAGTTATGCTAAGTACCTAGTAATCTATAAGCTTTATGGAGCAGACACTTTCTTACATGTCAATATTTGGTTGCACCTACCCCAACGGAGTCCTAGCAAATGACTAGGCCCTGGCTGACAGTGACCAAACTGAGCAGTGGTATTGTCCAGCAGAAACGTAAAATGCAAGCTGTATCATTTGGTGAGAGGCTATCCTTAGGACACCCTGATCAGCCTTCAGCCGCCATGGTAAATTCCTGCCAGCTCACTCAGTGTAGAAAGGGGTAAAAAAGCAAAATGTTCCCCAACATAGTTCTTTTCCTCCTTTGCACAAGTGGAAGAAATCAAACTCACTTTCATATTTCATATGTGCAGTAAGACAAAGACTAACCTCTGATGCCCACAAAGGTTTAAAGAAGGGATGCAGAACTCCAGCCACTGCCTACAGATTTAACAGCAGTGTGGCTTCACCTGAGCAGATATGTATGCACTTACTTGTTTTTTGAGGGAAACACGAGCTAACTGGAGAAAATCCTCTCAGAGTAAAATCACAGTGAAGACAAGATACAAAAATTATCATGATGAAGCCACTCAAGGTCAGGTACACAGAGATGGACGTTGGATCAGATTGCTATATGGGTGATAAAATATGTTCCAGAAAGCAGAGCTAGACTAAATATTCATTAACCTAGCTCTACATCGAATTGCAAATTAACTTGCCAGATGTTTTGCAGCAGTTTATAGATGGCAGCCATAATTTTGATAGAAGCACATAAGACGTATGCATGCAGATTTATTGCCATGGGATCAGTGGGCACGGGCGCTTCAAGTGACATTAGAAGCAGCTGCACATGCACTATCCTCAGATAATATGACACTTCCATACATCCGAAGGTGTACCATGATGACATGGTTCCTTCACCTAGATCAGGGATTGTGTTTCTCTTTCACAAATGTTTCTGTTTTATTCTTGTGAAGCGAATCTGTTCTGTTGAATAGATCTAACCTATTACAAATACGCATGCACTTAAAGGAAGGACTATGGACCACATTTTGAACCACTAGAGAAATAGCAGAACACTTTATTAAAAGAAGACAGCATTTTTTTCTTGTCAAGTTTTATGCGTGGAAATGAAGGGTAGTTTTCCAAATGATAAACTGTCATCAGCCCCTGGAAAATCTATGCCCTGTAAAACCAGGAAGATTTAGCAGAGAAGATGGTAGATTTTCTCTTAAAGAGGAAGTTTATAAGTGTTCCCAGAGCATCCACTAAGCACCAGTTGAAATGAATTAAGCTAGGCCAAATTTCACTATAAATGTTAAATACATACTCATCCCAAACTGTAAAGTCATACCAAATTTACAGATATTTTCTCTGCTGTCATTGCCTGGGATGAAGTTTATTGCTCACAAGAATTCCCCAACTATTTCTTTTTCATCTTTAGCCAAACAAAACTCTGTTAACAAAATGCGCACATACCTTGTTCTCATTTCAGATCTTTATGTCCCCTGGGGACTGAGAACATAGTGGTAATCTGTTAAACTGGTTCAATCTCTCTTTATCCCTAAACCTGGCTGCAAGCAAACACTACTGAAAAATCATTGTATTTACAGAAGTTTAGTTTTCTTCTTCAACCATTCAGGTGAGTCATATTCAGAAGAGATGAGCACACAGGCAAAGGTTTCATTTAAATACAGTTATATCAATTCAACTTTTTTGCAAAACTGCTGTTTATGTTTGATCCGTAAAAGGATCAAATTTAAATGAAATAATTGGAAACTTAAATATTTTCTCTGCTGATGACCTGAATGACTTGGGCAGCACAACTAAGGAGACAGAAGCCCATGGGAGGGCAAGCAAAGCAGGATGCTCATAAAAATCAGCTTTTCTGCCAAAAAAAAAAGAAAAAAGAAAAAAAAGAAAAGGTGTATTTGCACAAATATACATATTTATATCACAGTGTGAAACTGCAGCTGGCATCCTGTCTTGTGCCCTTCATAGTCCTCATTATAAAGTAAAACTTTGTGTTCCAGAAAAATCTTCTATTAATTTACCATTCCTGGCTTCCAGAAATTCCTCCTGAGAACTTTTGATATTAGTGCAGTCACACTTTTAATATAACTGCTCACAATATGCCCATATTAGGTGATTTACACTATTCTTATCCTCCTGTCTTCAGGAAGGGTGACTAACAACATTCATGCCATAACCGCTGGTTTCTGTGACAGAGAGGTTGTCGTACCATGCCAGTGTTAACACCAGTGCTATATCATTCCTAATTTGCAGAGTAACCAGAAAACTGGGGTTTTCACAATGCATCTCTCAAGTTCCAATGAACAAATGACCTCTATCAGAGTTTGTCATAATTAGTTATGTCCCTCACAACTGTTTCTTTGCACCATATAGCCATGTTTAAATAAAAGAGAAAGTTTTACTATATGCAGACATTTAATAGCAGACTATGGAACTACACCAGTCACTTTTAAGTCTGTAATCACTCCTCCCAAACCAAGAGGGAAAAGTGTTGTCAGAAGTCTAATCCCTAAGTCAAGCATATGTTGAGACATGCTTTATCCCTAAGAGCAAGATTCTACCTGTACATATCCCACTGTTGCTTTTGATTTCCTCCTGCTGTCAGCACAGAGCCCTACAGCATACTGGAGTCAGACACAGCTGATAGAGAGATGGCTCCTTTCCTTCTGCAGCCTCATGTCCAATCCAACTGCTTAAAATAGCCCTTATATTCCAGACTTCAGTCTTGTGGTTTCTAGTTTGTTTCTTATTGTGGGATTTTTGTAATCTCAGCAGGGGTGCATAGTCTTTCCCTAACACCCATAGGCTAGAAATTTTCAAAATTGCCTATTGTTATGGCAAACCCTTCTAAGAAGCCTGGAATAAGATAGTAAAATTTAGACTCTGTTAACATACACAGCTTTTCCCCAAGCATCATTTCATATGTGCCAGCTCTGATTGATGCACAGATGTGTTTTAGAGACAACAACCTATACAGCTCTAGTTCAATTCATGCAGCTCCCCAGTTAGTATGAAGCCATTGTAATGGCAGAAGTTCAACACACTCCTTGCAGTAAAGCAATCTGGAGCACGAGCCATCTGCAAACAGTGGCATGTGCAGTCCATTTTGAATTGTTGGGCCAGGGCTAACTTGGAATCTAGGGCTGGCACAGGGCTGGCACAGGGCTGGCAGGAGCCCTCAAGTGGAGCAACAGAATGGAGACATACAGATTTTTGTATATATATACAAGCTGCTTTCTACTTTGTATTTAAAGCAGTGAATTCAAAGAAAGGAGGTAAAAAGGATAAAGTAAGACACCATGGTTTAGTGTGGTCTAATAGCTCATAACCTGTAAAAAGTTGTCCTGCACACATCCTTCCTTCAATGACAGGCTGTCAGCCATGCATTCCCTCACCCTTCTACATGTCAACTCCAGTGCTCATTGGACCTCTTGCTGAGATTCTTCAATTCATGAGCCACAAAACTAGCCCAGAAAAAAAAGAACATAGGCTTATTCCAGTTTAACAAATGAACACAGCTCCATAACAGGTCCAGTGCCACTAGAGCCAGTTCAAATCTCATCATCTACTTGACTCGGGAATTAGTCTTCTAACATTCGCTCAGATTTAACATGTAGCTTCATATTAAAGAAATGCCAGCATGTCTGGCTAGCTTGAAGGTCAAAGGCAAGACCTATGAAGGGGTTTCCCATTCACAGCAGCATGGGATATGCGTCCCCATCCCTGAATTAAACTGTGGGATCACCACTTCATCTGGGACTCCTTCAGGGCTGCTATGAAATTCCTAGTTTGTGTCATGTTACATAAATCCAGAATGCTTTCTGGAGCCATATTCTACTGCACCACTTTTAACAACAGGCTAAGCCACACTGAAGTACTTCCAAAAGAAAACAGCAAGGGAAATACCTGACAGCTAGTCAACCTTTGAAATGCTTCTGTCTTTGCTATTAGGGTGGATCGCCTGACTGAGTGAAAATTTCACTCTAGTTTCAGCTAACACCACCAAACAAAACTGCTGAGCAAGGTCAAAAAATGCCATTAAACTTAAGCAATTGCATTTTGTATATGGAAAAAATAGCTTTTCAGATAGATGCCTAAGGTAATTTTGCAAAAGAAATATAGCTTGAGTGCATGACTGCACTAATACAGTGTCCCCAAATGGCCCCTTTCTAAGACAGCACAAGACTTGGTGAGGTTTATGCACCCAAAAAGAGCCCATGCTTGAACCTGACATGTTGACACAGATTCCTGAATGGTGGACAAGATAGAGACACACATCTGATAGCATGTGGAGGAGAAGTGTGTTCAGCCAAAAATGTGGTGAAGCTCAACACTACTAACTACAGAAATGCTTTCTGGCACTCTGCAGATCCTGGGATGCTTAAAAGCATCATCTTCTCAAACTTCAAAATAAGTAATTGTGCAGAACTTCTTTTTCCTCAGTACTTCTTTTTGTTCAATAAAATACTAACAATTCTTTATTTGAAGAAGAATTAAAAAAGAAATCTCAGCCTTGCAGTCTCTTGGAGTTCATGTTCATTCATTTGCCAAAGAACCTTTTCTTCAGAGGAAGATAACCAGGATCTTCTCATCACTTCTCTTGTGTACTGGCAGATTTAACTTTTTTTTTTTTTCTATACAGAAAAGACATAAACTACATTCGTTTTCATTACAAAACCCCTTCATTACTGTATTGATTTTTTTCGTCGTGTGTAACGACTAACCAGTAGACTCAATTAAAAAAAAAACAACTATAGGATGCTGTGTTATGAGGCTGGTTTTGTTCCATAAATTTAGGTCAATCTGTGACAAAGCATTATATTTTCGTGCAACATCTGCATAAGGTTCCCTCTCCAAGGGACAGCTGTAACTGTTTCCTTTCATTTGGTAATATCACTCCCACCTTGTTTGTACTAAACTTCATTCATATGCTGTCAGAGAGATGTGGGATGACTGCTCTACTCCTCTGTACTAGTCAGTGCTAATAGGATGAGAACCTAGAAGGTGGTATCATTATCATGTGGATATATTGGCTGTGGTTTATTTCCTAGAGAAGGGAACTCCAGTTTAAATTTATGAACTGAATCCTATTTATAAATTCCACAGTCAATTTAATCTGGTATAAATCAGCTCTGCAACAGAAAGGGGCTGCCTATCAAATGGCCATGGCTGCTTATCCCTTGTCTCCTACTTCTGCCAACACTAGTACTTATGAACCACATCAGGGAACTGATCCAGATGAAAACTAACAGGGATTTTTTGTGAGATGAGTTTTCATTCAGATGAATTTTCTGCTCCAACTCACTCGTGGCTGCACAAACAATAACAGCAGTGTAAGGGTGGCAGTATGAACATATAGCACATGGTGTAAGACAGAGGAGGACTCGTCCTTTTAACAGCAGCAGCCATTTATCCTGCTTAAGTTGATCATGGACCTGTGGCATTAGTTAAACTTGAGCCAGTCTGGATTATCTTATTTTCCTGCTTCTTACTTCCTTGAGTCAATTAGTGGCAGATTCCAAACAAATGAATGTAAACCACTCAACCTGGAATAATAAAAAAAAAGCTGCTCCTGGCATTTATACTGCTCATTTGAAACAGTGTAAGCTCTTGTGCCTGTGTATGATCCCCCCTTCATACATACACTGAGATGAAAAGGCAACAAAAGCAACCACTGAACAATCGTACAGAAAATTCCTGACAGTAATAAAAGTTGGTCTGACCAGCACCTGTAGAGAAGGTCCTGTGACACCATGAAAATCACTCAGTCTGACTGCATTTAAGTTTTACATAGCCCGTAGACAACAAAAGTGCCTGGGTAGCTGTCAGAAGCCCTAGTAGCAGTTGTAGCCAGCAAAAAACAATAAATAAAAATAAAAATCTCAGGATGGCTAGTATTAGCTCTGTCCATTCACGATCCTTACCATTTATTTTGTTAAACACATTGAGAGCTCCCAGCCTAGAGTGCCTGGGGCCTGCCCTGTGCTGAGAGGACAGTAAGTCACCAAGCCTGACAGTTTTGCTTCACTAAAATCTCTATTCCCAGGACTTCAACAAATGTCTTGGGGTGGTAGCTGTGGTGTGATTGCTTTCCACTGTTTTCCACAGTATCCTGTAAAACTGATTTAACTTTGCTAAATCTGATTAAAGATCTGGCCCTACCCTAAACTGTAATTTGGGAACCTAAAGCTTCCTAGTCACTGGCCACTGAATAACCCCTGCACAGATTTTTCAACACAGCCCCCAGGAAGGCAGTGACACTCACATTTTCCTCATCTTTGTTTTTTAGAATCATAGAATCATAGAATCGTTAGGGCTGGAAAGGACCTAAGATCATCCAGTTCCAACCCCCATGCCGTGGGCAGGAACACCTTACGCTAAATCATATCACCCAAGGCCTCTTCCAACCTGGTCTTGAGCACTGCCAGGGATGGAGCATTCACAACTTCCCTGGGCAACCTATTCCAGTGCTTCACCACCCTAACAGGAAAGAATTTCCTTCTTATATCCAACCTAAACTTCCCCTGTTTAAGTTTTAACCCATTACCCCTTGTCCTGTCACTACAGTCTCTAATGAAGAGTCCCTCCCCAGCATCCCTATAGGCCCCCTTCAGATACTGGAAGGCTGCTATGAGGTCTCCACGCAGCCTTCTCTTCTCCAGGCTGAACAGCCCCAACTTCCTCAGCCTGTCTTCATACCGGAGGTGCTCCAGTCCCCTGATCATCCTTGTGGCCCTTCTCTGGACTTGTTCCAACAGTTCCATGTCCTTTTTATGTTGAGGACACCAGAACTGCACACAATACTCCAGGTGAGGTCTCACAAGAGCAGAGTAGAGGGGCAGGATCACCTCCTTCGACCTGCTGGTCACGCTCCTTTTCATGCAGCCCAGGATACAGTTGGCTTTCTGGGCTGTGAGCGCACACTGAAGCCAGCTCATGTTCATTTTCTCATCAACCAACACCCCCAAGTCCTTCTCCGCAGGGCTGCTCTGAATCTCCCCTCTGCACAACCTGTAGCTGTGCCTGGGATTGCTCCGACCCAGGTGTAGGAGCTTGCTTGCACTTGGCATGGTTCAACCTCATGAGGTTGGCATCAGCCCACCTCACAAGCATGTCAAGGTCCCTCTAGATTGCATTCCTTCCCTCCAGGGTATCAACCAAACCACACAGCTTGGTGTCATCAGCAAACTTGCTGAGGGTGCAGTCAATCCCACTGTCCTTGTCAGCGACAAAGATGTTAAACAAGACCGGTCCCAACACCGATCCCTGAGGGACACCACTCGTTACTGGTCTCCAGTTGGACATTGAGCCATTGACGACAACTCTTTCCGTGCGGCCGTCCAGCCAGTTTTGGTTGTTTCTTTCTTTTTTCATTACTACCTCTGGTCCTTAGGCACCAATTGATTCTGAATCTTTTAGAAATACCGAGTATCTACACAGGAATACAGTTGGTATGAAACACTAATATTCACAAAACAGCTCATATTATCCACACTTCACTTTTCAATGTAGCAGTCAACTTGCACATTAGGAAAAGGTGCCATAAGATGTAGACTACAGACTTACAGTGGCCTGGATAAGCACAAGAGGAATTATGTGGACTAATAAAGTAACACAATGTTTTCCTGCCACCCTTATCCATATAGGCTCCTTGACCTGCTGTCAGAACTAACAGCAGTGAAGGCCCTTAACTAATGGTTAACCATCTCCTGCGTACAAAGGGTTTGACTGAAATGCTCAGGAGCAGCTCCTTGGTTGGCTCCACTCTTATCTTACTTGAAGCTGATAAAGGGAGTTCTACCTCTACTGCAGCCCCTTGCAAATCCCTAGGCAGAAGCAATCACTTTCTGGCAGATTCTATCAACAACAAACAGCAGAGCTTTTCCACAGTGTCACACCAATCTCACCTCTATAGGGCAGTCAGGCAACTGCAGCATTTGAGCAATTTATGTTGTCCCCATTTCTATGTGTGCCTTGCTGGCGAGGCTGTAGGGAGAAGGAAGGAGGAAATAAGGTATTACAGTGAGAAATGTTTACCAACTGCTTTACAGTTCCCCAGATTGTTAGCTCTTGCAGCTACAGGGATGACTTCTGATCTTAAACAAATGGCATAGGGAGTGAAAATTGATCAGTATTTCTTTACCAGCATTCCCATTTTGAAAGTTAGCTCCAGTGTAGGGCTGGGAGTCTGATACCCAGGAAAGCTCTTCAGAAGAACTATACTGACACTGTATTTAGTAAAAAACCCAGTAAGTATGATATTCCTGCGTCAACTTTTCTGTTTATTTTTTCTGCCTTCAATCTGTAGAAGGGGGAAAACCGACAAGATGCTAAATGGCAGCATTTTAGCATCTGAATGTTGTAACTTCAAGCCAAATTGATTTTTTTTCCTAATATAATAACAAAAAAACAGCAAATAAATGTAACTACAGCTGTTCTTTTTAAATTCAAAATACTAACCCTGTTATGCAGCTACTGAAAGCAAGAGCAGTTAGAATTGTATGTTCTACAAGTAAACATTTTCATATGTTGATTAAACAAACATACATGTTTTGTAAATATATGCAAAAATGACATCTCTTTCATCCAAACCATAAGTTTAGATGGGACAAAGCTGACAACTGTCAGCCACAGAGTTACAAACAACAGATGACAATGTCTTTAGCCAGTAGAGCCACTTCTTTAGTGAAGATCTGACCCATATGTCTGACGTGATCATATATCTAGCCAAGATGCAACTTCTACTAGCTTGATTTGCACTAGCATAGTGAAAGCATGACTCTTCTGCATGCTCCCCCCACCCAAACAAAACAAAACAAAGCTGTATTGCTGCATTTTCCTGTTGCAGCTTAGGTAGAGGCAATGTGGACCCCCAGGTACAGGTAGAGCCATTTGAAAAAAGACTGCCCAGAGCTGCTTTTTTAGCAATTTTTGCTGATGTTGCTGAGCCAAAGTAAAGTTGTGAGTGGCTCTAGGCCATTTCAGCATAGGTGGTAAATTAAATCTAGCTATCTGCTGATACTGCATGGGCTCAGGCTAGGAATGCTTCACTAATGGGTCTGATCTTAATAATAGTAAATAAGTCTCAAAAGGAATTTCAGGACTATTAACAGCTCTTGAGAGACAACAATCTTCTGTCAAGAACCTTATGCTGCTTTCTGTAATACTTTTGGTAGAAATCTCTAATGCAGGCTCTAAGGAGTGTCGGTGCTGCAAAGTGGCACAACTTCATAAAGTAGAGACCCCTGTGGAAAATCTTAGCAGAAACAAAGCATATAAGTAGGGTTGAAGGGTTTTAACCTTTGTTATATACCTGCTGCAGTTTATTATATACCTTTTGCAGTTCTGCAGAGCAGTATTTTCTTTCCCACCCTGTAAGTGATGATAACAAGGTTTTTTTTATGTTAAGAAATAAACTGGAGTTAAAATATTTCTGGCTTGGGCTTTTTTGTGGTCATGGGCCCTTAAGTGTCCCCTGCCAGCAGTACGACCCCCCACTTTGCTCCACCCTTCAGCCATGCATGTAAATCGGGAGCCGGCCAGGGAGTCCCAGGTCGGAAAGATGGTCCCTGTCGGCCAGTGAGGGCTCAGCAAACTGTGCAACTGGAAACTATGTCTCTTCGACGTTGTTGTAAACTGGAAAGAAAGAGAAAAATTTCATCCACGCTCCTTCTCGTTGCCGTGCATGGTGTGAGGACTGCTGCATGCAACAGCCTTCAGTGAGGGGCTTTGGACCTCTTACTTCTCAAGCTTTCCTGGAGGATCTTTAACGGGTGTTTCAGGCTGAAGAAAGATGTACTGGGGAAATCATGTTAGGTAAGGCTGCCTGAGCTGCCGGGGACCTTCTCTACCCAAGGCTGTTTTTCCCTTTAGCAGTGCTTTTTTTGCTGATAATCAGGGTAGGAAGCTCAAAGGAACAAATGTACCTGGAACTGCGAGTGAATTGGTTTCCTCTTGCCTTTGCTGCTTTTTTGTAACTGCTGGGAACGTGTTGTGGTAAAGAAACGTACATAAAGAGACATTTTTGACTGCTTGTCAACCAGCAAATGTATGGAATCTGTAGCTTTCTCGAAGTAAGATTAAGCTGTATGATCCTGTTCTCTGCCCGTCCGTCTCCCCTCTCTCACACTCCCAATCCCCTCCCAGCCACCTTTTCAAGTTTAGGTATTTTTAATATGTTAACTTGAATTGCCGAATTACTGATGGCATAAAATATGTATAGTCTATATTATCAATGGTTGATAAAGCTTTGAAAAATCTTCTCCCGCCCAGCCCTGCTCACCCAAGCTTCGTTTTGGTGTTTGTGCCTTATTAGCACAAATTTATTTCAGCTATTTGGTTTTGGTTTTTTGTTGTTGTTTTTTTTTGTTGTTGTTGTTGTTGTTGTTTGTTTTGTTTTGTTTTGTTTTTGTAGAATTCTTTTCACTGTGACTCTGGTCTGGCAGGCTGTCCATTTGGGAAAAGGTAAGGAAAACTTCATGTTTTCCCCACCCCTCCCTGTGTACATTTACAGTATGCATTGCTTCCTTACAAGCTACTTTTCCATATCTTATACTTCTTTTCAAGGCTGTGAAAAAGAAGAACTTGAAGAAAATGTGAAAAGTCTCAATGCCACAGCAGAAAAGCAGCAGCCCAAGAACGAAGGGACTACTATAAATTCTTTCAGTGACATGAATCAGAGTTATGAGAGCAGAAAGGAGCAAAATTCCCTGGCAGTGGTACCTTTTACTGGGATTACAGAGAGTAGGTAACATTATTTCTTTAAATAACGCCACAGAATGGCTTATTAAAATACTGTATAGCAGTAATGCCTTGACTGTTGTCCGGGAAGATTCCAGCCCTTTGGTTTTCTGTGGCTGCTCATTTAAATCATTCCTGTAGCCACTTAGAAAATGATGATAACAATTTTAGGTAGAACTGGGATCTCTTACCTAGAAAATGTGGTAATGGAAAAGAGGAAAAATTATTAGGAATTAAGAAAGGGTTGGTCCCTTGGATTCGCAAAGGTGTTTGTAAAATTATGTCCATTTTTTAAAATTCACCGTATTTCATGACCAAAAAGAGTTTAATTTTAAAAAATAAAAATAAAAAAATATTGAGCTGTCAGAAAGCAACAGTACTAAAAGAAAAGAAACAAGAACAGACTTATGTTTCCTTCCACATATATCAAGTTCTAGCTTGGTACTCAATTCTAGAAGTCTGAGAAAGGCATAAGGAAGCTTTCCTCTCTCAAAACTGAGCAACTCTTCCAATAACAAAGCTTCTTTTCTTCAAACATAAGCACCACTTCCCTGTGACAATGTCCCTTTTGTTACAGTGACTGAAACCTGCCTCTGTCAAAGTGAAATATTTCGCTTCAGTATATGTTGCTGCTACTACAGGACTTGCCAGGCATTGCTTCTTGACCATCCTGTAATCCCTAGTAGTTTGCTTCTAATCCTTAACTAAACAAACTGGGTTTAACTGAACAAACACTCCTAACAGGCAGATAATTTTATTGTCTCTAAAGACAATAAAACTACATATCCTTAAGATCCTTTGGCAGCTGGAGAGACCTGAGAGAGACCAAGTGACGAAAAGGGGAGGTTCGGAATCCCCAGGATGCTTGGTAGGCTCTGTAATTTTGTCTTGCAGGTAAAAAACTGAATAGACATTGCTGCCAAAACGGAGGGACCTGTATCCTAGGGGCTTTCTGTGCCTGCCAAAAGTATTTCACTGGCAGATACTGTGAACACGATGAGCGGCAAAGGTAAAAAAACAGACCAAAACTAGAAAGAGTGAGAGAGCTGCTCTGAATGGCTATTTTCTGTGGTGGGATCAGGGATATACCAAATGTCTCCCTTATTCTTGACAGCAACTGTGGCAGCATTGCCCATGGCACCTGGGTGCTGAAGGGCTGTTGGCTGTGTCGGTGCGGATATGGTACTCTGAACTGTCTCTCAGAAATAATGCACGGTAACTGTGGTAAGAAACAACATTAAACCAACCATTTTTATCCTGTGGATAGCAGATCTAGAAAGGTGGGATACTCAGAGGATGCTGTATGTGCTCTATTTAGATTTCTGCAGTGGTCTGCTTTGTTTCGGAGAATCCATCAGTAAGACAGTAAATTATACTGGTTTTGCCTGTATAGAAAATCACAGAAAACACTTCAAGATCTTTATAATTGTGCAGTAGGAAACTCCTCCAATTTTAAATGAAAATTACAGAGATGAATACTTTCTCTGTTCTGCAAAACCTAAAAATGTCTGAGACTTCCCACTAAACCAGGAGAATTTGTACAATTAAATTACATCTAAACACACAAAAAAGTTTCTTAGATGAAAGAGAAAAGAGAACAGCAGTGTAAGCTGTTGTGGTAGAAGTAGAAAACAGTGTCACACTAGAGACACAAGTACTGAAAATTTGCATGTGCTTGCATAAGCTATTTAACACATAAATGTCAGAAAACTAGCCTGAGCTTGAATAAAGATCTGTGTCTTAATCTTCAAAATCTTATACAGAGTTCTAAGACTGAGCACACTTCACAGAAAATGTGTAGCCATAATCCATATCAATGTAAAACAGTAATACCCAATCTCCTCAAAAGCATATTACTTTAAGTCTTTATACATCAGCTTGCGAAAATTCCTTTATAAAAGTATGAGTACTTTTGAAAACACAGTATCAGCTAGTATAGTAACTTAAATATTGCTTTGCAGGTGCTTTTCCATTGAAAACAGGCTACTGAGATCTAGACTATGTTCAATACTTTGAGATGACATATAGTAGATTTACATTACATTATTTTTCTCTTCAGTAGTAAATTGAGTGCAAAATATTCTCGCTCTTCATAGAATGGTTTTGGGTTGGAAGGGACCTTAAAGACCATCTAGTTCCAATCCCCCTGACATGGGCAGTTCTTTCCACTAGACCACGTTGCTCAAAGCCCCATCCAACCTGGCCTTGGCTGGACCTTGTCCATCCGTGATGTCTCAATCCCACGATGTAATATACTTTCCTTCAGTTCTGCCAATGTCACTAGTTAGCAGGGACAGACCTAAGTAGCTTCAAGATTCATTTCCACCTGAAGGAACTATCCACTTCCTTTTTCCTGACCAGATTTCTGTCTGAGTAGAAGTTTGATCAAGTTATGACTCCTGAGTTATACCATCAACCCAGAAGTAAATATAAATTTCAAAACTTGAGCCTCTTAGTCCCCTGGATATGTCCTAGTGTGTGATAAGCCCACAAATTCAAAGTGAAATGCAAAGGAAAGGTGACATTCCTATCTTTGCAACCACAAAACTAAACCAAAGCAAAACCAAACAAAACCACAACAAAAAGCCACTGTCAAAACCACTTTTGCCTTGAAGTATTTTGTATTGACTAATTATGTGTGGCACCCAACTTGCAGGTTAAACTCTTCAGAAGAGTTAAATGCTCAGGCTCCTTGCGTGTTTACCTTTGAATCAGCACTGTTGTTTCCCATTATAGAGCAAAAAGACCTAACAGGCCTTGCCATACTAGTAAAAGCACTCTACTTCTTACTACCCTTGATCGAAGCTTAACACAGGCAATAAAGGTGGCAGTGAAGAGTTTTCTGTTAATCCTCTGACCAGGATCTCAGTGGCTTTCACGTGCATGTGGATGAGGCTTTCTGCTTGTGCTAATAAATCTTGCTCCTCTTCTTAAAAGAAAGGTTAAAAGGCTGCATGCAGGCTTGAGCACATACCTCTTGTGAAGATCTTGCTCCTGCTTTTGCTTGGTATTTACTTTTGATTATTCTCAGATTAATGCCTGCAAGAGCTGATAAGTGCTATCAGTTGCTCCTCAAACAATCATTGATGGGACATCTATTCACATCTCTCCCTTGAGAATAGCCTCTTTGATTGGTTTTAACAGCTGATACCTTTAACTTAAGTACCTGTGAGATGTCAAAGGATTTTCAAAGTATGTTGAAAATCCTCATGTTTTAAAATTTACCTAGTTTGATCGTTGACTTTTTTATTATCTTGATATATATATATATATATTATTTTTTTTAGAACTGAAATCAGAAAATGAAGACATTACCAGCCTATTTTCTAATGGGCTAAGAATACAGCAAACAGTGTTTGCACTTGCTTGCCTGCTCACCATCCTCCTGGAGCTCTGCTGTTGGCAGTTGTGAAAATAGACAAAGGGAAATACCCTCACGATGAGTCATACTTTTTTCTTCAGTGAGCTACAAAAGAGACTTCTACTTACATATTGGAGGAAGATTATGACGTACTAGTTAATGCTGAAATGCTTGGATTATTATAACAGATTATATAAATATTAAGTATTTATTATTATATTTTTATTGCTACTATCAATGTCTGATTCTAACAATTCTTTAATTCTAAGATACTTTCCTTCCAGAGGAAGCAAAAAAAATTTCAATGTTCTGTACTTAAGTATTGTAAATTATAGTAATTTCCTTTGTACACAGTACAACTTTAGCAAATAAAGCTGATTTCATTTATGAAGAGCTTTTATGTTTGGCTTTATTTAAAATTGAAAATTTGCATCTACCATTTGTCATTGTATCGTATTATGTAACAAAATGGTAAGTAAAGAGCAGGGTAGAATGACCAATCTGAAATTTGAAGAGATAAGGAGGTTTTTAAGGGTAGATATATTTCAAACCCTAATATACAGAAGAACTTTAAAAGTTGTATAGCTTTTCAGACTTTATTATTTATTATAGCTAAATTGTACATATGCACAGTCTTAGGCAGGAAGCATGTTTCTTAAGAACACATAGCTGATACTTATTTGTCTTTTTGGGGTTTATTTTATTTTACATCCTAGAAATATGAGATCTTTTATTTTTAAAAGGACAGCAAAGAGCAGCCTCTTGAAACTTTTTCTAGAGGAAACTTGTCTTGATTTATATACTGTTCATATATATTTCTAGGCTGTATAATAAAAAAAATTGGAATGTGTAAGTGCATTTGTAATGCAAGTTTATAAAACAACCGAAACATGGTTTGATTAAAAAAAAAGCGAAGCATAAAATATATCTTCATTCTTTGGATGTGGAGCTACCATGTAGAAACAATAACATTTATAATTCTGTGTGCTTAAAAGAAGTCATTGATGTATAAAATCCTCAACAACTTTAAAAGGTTCAATATATTTGATTCTTAAGATTTCTTTATTCTTTCGTGCCACAAACCAAGACATCAATCCAGTTAAGAAGCAGACAAAGATGTATCACCAATAAATGACATAATATTGTGGCTGCCTTTGAATCTATGACTATTCAGTAGAAGAGTTTTATAGGGAGTCATTGTGTAAAAACATATTCAAGTTAAATAGGCTGTTCCTTTACACATCCTAGATGTGAGTGGAAAAACGAAGGTTTCTCACTCTTCACATGAAATGCAGTAGACCAGAAAAGTTCCTTTTCTGGTTACTTCTCACAAACTCATCTGTACCCATATGCCTGTGTTTCCCCAGACTTTGAAAAGGAAGTACCAGTTTAGGACAATTAAGTATCAAAGAGAACAGCTGGAGGAAAATTGTCATGCCTTTATTTATCAGATGTTGAAATTGCAGGAGTGCCGTTGTGAAAACATCTTGGCTTGCCTTAAAGAATACCTGAGAAGTCTGTAGGCAATACAGCTTGTAATGTGCTTCAAATAGGCTTTACTTTTTGAAGGAAAGCAGCAAGATATGTGGAAAGCATACAGTACAGTAAAACTATATCTGAAGTAATACTTATTTTTCATCCCTACAGAAAACATACAGAGCCATAAAAGATTGCAATTAACAAAAGAAAAGAGTGATCTGATACACGTTTTACAACGGAACAGCTATTTCTGTTGCAATAACATCCACAGCAGATTTAATCAGAGAAAGCTTATCTGGAATAACTCTTTATGTAGATGAGCTTATGTGCCTGCAAGAGTCACCCTGATGGAGTCATGTATGATTTGAAGAATTAGAGCAATTGAAAGGTCTAGCAAAGCAACATTTCCCTGCTATACCAAAACATCAGTCCAAGGCATCTAATTAGAAGGTGGAAGGTACATTTTCTACAATTTCAAAGCATTGCATGGGGAACTTGGCATGCTGATTCTAATTAGTCAATGTAAATCATCACTCACTCTGTAAATTTTCTCCTGTGTACTTAGAAGAAATGATAGAAGGGGTTTGTTATAGAGATATCAGTTCCTTTTCTGCCTCTATCTATCTTATGCATTCTGTGTTACTGTAAAATCTTAAAATTACAGCTTCAGGACTTTTACATCTATCATACTATGACAAAACATACCCTCAGTGACAGCTAGTTGTCAAAGATGTCTATCTGGTCTTTGTGTCACGGCACTGGAAGTTGCCCTGAGTAGGCAGAACAGAGCACAGACCCTGTTGTCCTTGCACACCTCTGAAGCAAAGGCATCCACCGGAGTTGAGTTTGAGAAGAAACATGCGTCTCCTTTAGTTAAAGAAAAGAAGAAGAGGGAGAAAAAAGTAAAATCATTCAGAAGTTGTCCCATGCATACTCCCATCTACAAATTAAAATATAACTAGGGAGGAGGAAAACAGCACTGAGGAACGAAGGAAAGCACACAGTCACAGTCTTCGCTTAGGTTAAAACTGTCTCCACTTTTGTCTCCAGTTGTTTGCAATAACAGATAAAGGAAAGCATAATTTTTCTCCCTTGCTACCATGTAGGCCTGGCCAACCTTCTAACACTGCAATTAGCGGTAGTTTGCTAAGGTTTGTTTGTAAGCAAACAGCAATGCTTGCTCTCCAGCCTCCTGCTAACTCATGGGCCACTCTGTCAAACATGGCATATCCCAGCAAAACAGACATCTGTTGCCACAAGTTTATGCATGTGCCATCTCTACATGCAGCCACGTTTGGACAGGGAGAAAACCCTCAAAGAGAAATATTTATCAAATGCTTCACAGGCCCCAGAGCCGTTAGATCTTTTGCTCCTCACAGTTGACTCCAAAACTAAAGCAAATGGAGCAGCTCAACTGGTCTCCACAGCTTTGCCCCTGCAATCACTGCAGCCTCCACCACTCCTTTGGGGCATGCTGCTGATAAGGACCCCAGGCTGGGGGGAGAAATGTGGCAGTGGGGGCTGTCTCCTTTGTGACCAAGGGCCCCCAGAGTTGGAGTTCCACAGCCTGGCCCAGGTCCACAGAGAGATGCTGCTCTTGAACATGCTGTCCATTTGAAGGAAGGAATTGGTTTTGCATAAAGGCCATGTAGTGCAGCAAGGTTTCCTCATACAAATTTGAAAAACTAACTTGCAGGCACCAGATGCCGAGAAAGTGTCACTCATGTGGCACTTTGAGTATCTGATGGCTATCTCTCAAGGTGACTTTATTCCTAGTAAGGAGAGATGAATTTTTGTTGCTCCTGAGAAGTGTTAATTGTGCCCATAGGTGCCAATAGCCTTCCCTCACCTAGTGAAAAAAAGCTGCCTTTTTCCCACCCAGCCAAAACAGTAACTGAAGTAATTTCCCACACTTGTTTATCCTGAGGTTTGGTTTGGTTTTGTTTTTTTTTTAATTGGCATATTTAAGATTGCTAAGGTCTACCCACACACATTTCATTGTGTCCTTCATTGACTTTGGTGTTCTAATGGTGTGTCAGGAGGCTGTGTGTCTGGATCATTATGCCCACCAGTTCCATGTGCCAAAGCAAATATTTAACAACTTTTATATATTTGGCTTCCTTTTATTGTAAGGCTGATACATTACAGCAGACTAGCTCATGTATAGAGCAGCCATGTGAATTGCAAGTAGGTTTATGGCTTGTGGAGGCTTATCTAGTCACCCTGCAATCATCCCCTGTAATTCACTGTCTGTCTCACCTTTTTACAGGAGAGTCATGTATAAGCATGGGAGATTTAACAGCCAAGCAGCTGTACACTTGTGCTCTGCAAAATTACCTAAGCATCATGAGCACTCCTTGTGATTACAAAGCACGTTCTTGGTCAGACAAGACATTAAAACATGCAATTCCCTCCACATTTGGTTGACTGACTTTGCACTTGGCTGCTGCTGCTGTGAGGGTGACTTCTTCTTAAGGGCATGAAGCTACCTTATGCCACAGGTATAAAACCAGATGCCTTACGCATGTTGGGCCTTGCATTTGTCTTCAGGTCCATCCTAGCACAGCAGTAGTATTCATTAGCAGCTGTCTTCATCTGCTGCAGCCAAACAACATCTTTACAAAACTACAATGTATAAGCCAGCCAGTGAGGCTTCATTTCAGATATTATTCATATGAAAATGTACAGATAAAATGCTGGGAATGTTCCACCAGAAAAGAAGCACTGGTAAAAGCTCAAAAATAAACAGCCAGAGAGGCATCACCGTTATAGTCCTACTAGTTAAAGAAGGCACACTGTCCTTGCTGAACCTCCTGAATCCATGGTCTCAGAAGATCTCATTCTCTGGGCTTCACATGTTATCTGGGGCATATCTGGTCGTCTTTCTCTAGGCACAGAGACTTGTGAGCAGAAATAGACATATAACCTACGAGTCCCCTAGTCACAAGACTGGGCCTGTAAGGACTATGGGGGACATTTTCAACCCATATATACAGTTTTCTGTCATCAGATAGCACAATATTCCCAAATATTAACTTCCTTTATGGGTATGGCACATAATATCCTGCATCTCTTACCAGCAGCATATTTTTGCACCTTCTCCTCTTTATGATTCTTGTATCTGCACAGAAAACTTCATGTGACTCATCCTACTCATAAAGCATTTCAAAAGGTTTTAATTCAAAAGAAATCTCATATATAGAATGAAACAGAGTTCTGTCTCCTGTACCGACAGAAATTATCTAGTCAAATTCTAGACAGTTTTGTAGGGAAAGTTATGCTTCTTGGTTTTGTGTGACCAATCTTACATCTTTCCAAAAAGTATAGAAAGGACTACCATGAAAAATTTAATTAAAGATGCAGAAGTGGTATAGTGCTGGACAGACAATCTTTGCATAAGCATCTTTAAACAGAACAAACAGTCAGGGCCAAAGAGAATACATGTCAATGATCCTTTCCACCTGACTTTGTGCCTGAACTCTTTGGAAAACTGTTTCTTGAATCAAAAAGTTTAAAAAAAAAAAGAAGGAAGATTAACAAATTTATCAAGTCCAATGGTTTATACATCAGCTTTGTTCTTTCAGTCACAACATTATGCTCCTTTGCCTCAAACATGTGTAATGCAGCATCACCTTCTTGTACAAGAAGGAAATCCCAGATGGAAAATAGTGTCAATAAACATTGTCTTTAGCTTTGAAGGTAGATATGAAGACGATGTGATGCTGAAAATTAACTGACCTCTGTTTTCCTGTCTGCTATGCTGGTGATGGTTTGCTAATTTAGTAAATAACATTTATGATGCATATTGATAACACAACTGGAAATATCCTATTGCTTTTGATATCGGTTTTCAGAGGACAGAAGACATATAGGAGCGTGTTCCCTCCTCTGTTTCTCCCTTCCACTGTTCTTCACAGAGGTTATAGCTCAGCTCTGTCTGTATAGATACATGGGTAGCAAGCCAGTGGAAAAAAAAAGACATGCAGAAATACAGTGGAGTATAGCACCTCCAGCAGTTCAATAATATGCAACTAAAGCCAATTCAGTACATTCCTATGCTGTGTTCTTTTATGAGCACTTCTTCTTAGTTATATGCCTGTTGTGAGTGATGCTAACAAAAAAAAGACAAACCAAACAACAAAACCTGGAAAAGTTCGACAGTAATGAGAGCTAAAATATACGTAGGTCAACCTCCAGTTCAACAGCTCCATCAGGGAATCATCTGTGCAGGCAAAACTACGTAGCAAATGCAAATTCCAGGTGCAAACTTTCTCAAGTAGTTTGAAGTGATAACAAGACCACAAAGGTGTGTGTCTCCCTTGTACTGGTATCAGGCACAGCCATTCTGTCAGCCAGGCCCAACTAACTTATCCATCCAAAATTTTCTTTTCTGATCTTTTTTCCTAGCTAGACCATCTTTACTAATGCAGGGATGTGGCAGAGACATGCAGGTGAAGGTGAAGGGGGCCCCACAATTAGATGAGCCAAAACTGGTTACATAATCACTGCTTTAATGCTAATAGCCTAGGTAGGTAGAAAGAATGCAGGTCTTATTTTCAAAAGAATGCAGTAACCTGGAATGCAGAGATGATGGAAAGAACTAAATGCTAATTGGCTGCTTATGAATTCCCATTACAATGCACAACATCTCATGGGGATAAAAGTAATATATAATAATGCATTTGTCAGTAATGACACCATCAATGGAATGTTACATGCCATTTCGTCATTTTAACATTGTAAAGGATATTGAAATTTGTAGAAGTTACAGGAAAAAAAAAAAGGCATAATTTAAGGCATGAAAATATACACTGTGGTGGAAAGCATAGCAAGTTCTGTTCACTGTGAATGTAAGAATAACCAGATCCCTGTCATGGGCACATGGGAAAATATGTAGTCGCATTACTTTGTTGAACTAACAGATCCATTTTAATTGCTTTACACAGATATGTCTGAGTGCAACCAGTATACCTCTCTCCAGGAGACAAGGACACCATTCATTACCAGTGTTAAAAATTAACATTCGTCCAGTATTTGCAGAGAGGCTGCTTATTAAGTCTATCAAGCCAATGACCTGGCAGTCTTGCATGCATGCTGGTATGTGTACACATGTGCCCAGTAAATGAAGGCAATTGTGAAGCAAGCTTTGATGCCACAATCACTGAAGGTGCTACAAGTGAAGAAAAAGAAAACCCAAAGAAATGGAGTGAATGAGACATTATTAGCAATCTGTGCACTGACTTGTTGCAAACAATAACATTAAAAGCCATGAACGTGAATTGCAAGCGTCATCATTGTGTTCAAACACAGAAATCTTACTAGTAGAGCACTTACAAGCCTTGACCAAGATTGAGATTTTGCTGTGCCAGGCATTGTTATTCCAGAAGAAAGAACTGCCCTCAGCAACGGACAAAAACTGATGGATTATTTTCTGGCAGTTAATAAAGTATATGTCGCACTAGAGTCAGGCTCCATACTCCAAGGCAAAACCCTTAGTGTGCTTACACTCCTTCAGTCATGTTTTATTAACCCTGTTGGTTTTGCTGTTTATTTTCCATCTTCTCTGTACTGGTCCTAGATCACACCACCAGTACAGGCACCACTCACCAGGAGATGGCATCATTAGAAGTTAGTATCACTGACTTTTAACTCTGCAGTCAGATACAAGTGTAAGACTGGATAGAGCACTAATGAATGACTTCCTGAGCGTCACACTACTGACAAAACTTAATGTACTCAAAGGAAACCACAGCAAGTATTTGAGTGCAACGTGTCAGTTTTTTTAAAGTAATTTTCAAAAGGCGAAGCTGCTGTTATCTCTTACTTTGGCTACAAACCATATACCTCTGTTTGTACTAAAGGCGAGCATACTGTTGGCACTCAGCAAAAGCAGTTCTTACATTTACTGTAGAATCAATAAGAGACAGTTTTTCCTAGGCAACTAAGAGAAATAAAATATTAGGCTGCTGAAAGGACCATACAATTACATAAACACTATCACAAAACTAAAGGTATGGGCGATAGCACACTATTTTTTCAAGTGGTTTTCATATCACCATTCCACTTGTGTTAAATCAAACTTGCAGTGAGTGAACAAGTGTGATCCTAGCTACTGTAGGATGAGGAGTGATTCTTGTATTACTGTGTGAAGACTTACAGAAAGTGAAATAATTACCTTTAATCTCACTGTTCTATCAAAGAGACCAAGGAACCCACTTGCTGGGTTAAGTGTGTCAGAAAGACAAATTATACCAGCCCTGTGTGCACGGATTCTGAGGTGCTGAATACTAATTTAAAGGAGTTTTATCAGATCGCCAGATGAAAAGAAGTAACAGGGACTTGTTACTTTTCAAGAGTATATGCTTTCCCTGGCTGCTGGCAATTACAGTTTGACAGCATCCCAAGATACACATATAAAATAGGCTTGAAAATATTTGATTTCAAAAATCACTACTTCATAACCAATATTCAAATCTTTGAGCATTTTACAGAGTGGAGGTAGGAAATAGGCTATTGTATTTTGATAATATCACTTGGGGGCACTGTAAATAAGTACATGATGATAGGTTAATTAAAGCACTTCACAGAACTCAGCCGTATAGATTGATGCTAAAGAGGAAAACGTGTCAGTGCATGAAATAACATTCCCAAGAGATAAATTAGTTATCTGCTGCATTTATTGTTTTTCCTTAACAGTCTCATGCACTGACCTTGATTATTCTGCATATGTGATTATCTTAGCTACAATAAAAATATTTCTTCAATAATTCAAAATACATTGAAACCGGTACTGTGGTATATGCTGCCTGTTCTCCTTTACAGTATAACTCTTCTCCTGAATACTGATGAGAAATGCTGCCAGGCAAACTAAAGGGTGCTTTAACCTTAAGAAAAAACTATGGGAAACAGCTCTGCCTGTGGTAACGTTCTCAGGAGTTAAGACTAAAATGAGGTTGGTACTTTAATAAGCTAAATCACAGAAACATTAAGGTCAGGAAAAATTGTATGCTGCTCTGGACAATGAGCTACCTTCTTTCAATGACTTGAAGAAAAACTATGCAGGATGCCCATTTTCCCCATTCGTACAAAATCCTTACAGGTACAGCTAGACTAACTCCACCTCTGTTCTGCCATTAAGCAAAAGGCACTGAAAAGCCACAGGTCTGTATCTCTTTTGCCAAGAGTCTTCCATCTATTGATATAATACTGTCTTGCTACCTATTTGTTCCCTCCTTGCCAAAATCTACCTGCAACCCATACACATACTGCAAGTGATACCCCTTTATTTCCACACAGCATAGTCAACACATCTTCACTTTCAAACTATAAAAATGTTTTCTGTCCAAAACACTTCTGGGTGACACATGGAGCAGACAAGCACTCATGGATCTGTGGAGCATCATGGGCCACAGATCCCGCCCTTTACTACAGCTTAAACTCAAAAGATCTGAAATACTATTTCTCCCCCTTCTGTAAACAAAAGACACCAAGAAGAGCCAAGGGAGCTGAGTTTAATGAACAGCCTGAAGAAAAGGTAGGAAAAGACCAGCTGTGATAGAAATTTGAGTAACTTTTCCTTAATGGCAGGTCTAAGGAGCAATCTATGAAAGAAGAAATGCAGGAGTACTTCAAAACCTGGTAAATGCTACTTCCCACCCTTAATCTCACTAACAGAAATATAACATAACAGGAAAGGATTTTTCAGCTATGGCTGATAATTGCAACAGATGATTTTACAGATAGCGGTTAGGGTTTCATTTTGATTGAACACTCTGGGGTTCACCCTAGACTAGCTTACAGGTCACCTTTCTATTCTCCACCAGCACTTGTGATTCAGACAGGAAGAACAGCCACGAATCCATGACTAGTAAAGCTTTTTAACAGCTTTTGCAATTACCTGGTTAAAAAATTAACCCAAATTTCTCCAGAGTAACTGGTTGTACATCTACCACAAGCCTGGAAATTAATTCCAGAAGATGGGTCTGGAAAGGAGAGACCAATTTTCCACAGTGCATGATAAACTAAATCCTAGAACATCTCCTCCTTCTGGTTAGTGAAATTCAAAAATGCTGAGATGTATAAAAAACACATAGCAATATATCACAGGGACAGATGTGAAGTCACAGGGTATATTACATGTATGACTTGAAGAAGGAATCATTAGTTTTGCACATTTCATGTAACCTTCCATGTTTTGCTTTAGCCCATGCAGTCACCTGGTGCGGCTACTTGGAGGAACAGCTCAAGGACCCAGCATCACACAGTTGTTAATAGATAACTTCAGCACCATCTAATGGGGAAACTATGACAGAAAAGGAAGTAGTCACATAGGAGCAGCGGCTTTCCAAGAGCACAAAAGCAGTTCACCAGTGTGAAAGAAAGGTACCTCCAGACAAATTCCCCCGAAAGACTCAATGCTCTTGAAAATAAGGAGGAAAAATAAGGGTCAACTCCGTTAAAGTCTTCAAAAATTAATTTAGAAATAGCATCAGGACTACTGGAAGACACCCACAAAGGATGAACAACGTCAAGGTCTATTTTTGTGATGAGGATCACACATGTCTCTCAACTGCCTACACAAGATCATGAATATGAAGTCAAATGGGGGAGTTACAAGGGATTCGGGCTGCATTCTCAGTGCTGGCAGCCTTCTTGCCAGGATCAGAGGAACCATTGGTACTGATTTCATGGGGCTTATATTATATTGAAGGAGGTTACTATTTCAGGCCTATTTCTTTTATAGGGCTACTGTTTTCCACAGTTACCTTAACACTGGCACATAAGAGGGAGTTTTTGCACTCTCTGCGTCAACTGTCTCTTTTGTCTATGTGGCTTTTGTTTTTCAGAGGTGCTAAAGCACTCATGACTCGTGAAAGTGTGTTCTGGCTGCCAGCCCCAAGGCCCCAAGAATATCTACATGAGTTGTGTCTCAGTTTGAAAACAGAGTAGATGGTATGGTAGATTTGTGTGTATATGTACAATATAATAGCAACAAATACTGAGCAGTTGGTCTATAGCGACAACTAGAGAAAGGGGATTAAAAGAAAGACTTGCTCTGAACATGAAGCAGAGCAGAAACATCTTTGCTGAGAGGTAAAGCCCAGCGGGTACTGTGTTGTCGTGATCAGAAATGAGAAGGACATAACACTGACAAGAACAGTCTTCCCTTCAAGACAAACAATTTCTAAACATAGATGGAAAGCAAAAAGTATATTGCCTCCTGCAGCTTGTATATCTTGTTTCAGACATGAATAATCTTTCTCCTTGAAGTTTACAATTTTGCTGCTTCATTTAATGAAGTTATTAATTAATCTGCAAGCCTGACAGAAGAAGATTGTGCTTACCCTCCATTATCAGCTGGAATCATAGAATAATAGAATCACAGAATCATAGAATGGTTTGGGTTGTAAGACATGCTTAAAAGTCACCTAGTCCAACCCCCTGCAATGGTCAGGGACGTCTTCAACTAGGTCAGAACCCCATCCAGCCTGACTTTGGATGTTTCCAGGGATGGGGCACATACCGCCCCTCTGGGAAATCTGTGCCAGTGCTTCACCATCCTCATCATAAAAGTTTTTTTCCTTGTATCTAGTCTAAATCTAGTTTCTGTTAGATTAAAAACCCTTGTCTTATTGCTACAGGCCCTACTAAAAATTCTGCCCCCATATTTCTTATAAGCCCCCTTTAAGTACATAAAGGCCACAATAAGATCTACCTGGAACTTTCTCTTCTCCAGGCTAAACAACCCCAACTCTCTCAGCTTATCTTCATAGGTGAGGTTTTCCGTCCTCTGGTCATTTTTGGTGGCCCACTTCTGGACCTGGTCCAACAGGTCTTTCCAGTATAAGGTCTCCAGAGCTGGACAAAGCATTCCTGGTGAGGCCTCAGCAGATCAGAGCAGAGGGGCAGAATCACTTCCTTTGACCTGCTGGCCACAATCCTTTTGATGCAGCCCAGGATAAAGTTGGCCTTCTGGGCTGCAAGCACACATCGACAGTTTTTCATCCACCCATAAGTCCAAGTCCTTCTCCTCAGGGCTCCTCTCAACCCTTATATTATATCAATATCTCAATCACATATTGATAGGAGGGGTTGCCCCAGCCAAGGTACAGGGCCCTTCACGTGGCCTTGCAGAACCTGATGAGGTTCACAGAGGCTTACTTCTCAAGCTTGTCTAGGTCCCTATAGATGGCGTGTCAACTGCACCACTCAGCTTGCTGTCATCTGCAATTATGCTGAGGGTGCACTTGATCTCAGCCTCATTGATGAAGATATTAAACAGTACTGGTCTCAATACCAGCCCCTGAGGGACACCACTCATCACTGATCTCCATCCAGATACTGAGCCATTCACCAGTACTCTCTAGTTGTGGCCATCCAGCCAATTCCTTATCCACTGAACAGTTCACCCACCAAATCAAAGTCCCTCCAATAGAGAGAGGGATTTTGTGGCAGACTGTGTAAAAGACCTTACGGAAGTCCAGATAGATGACATCCATAGCTCTTTCCATGTCCACTTGCAGTCATTCCTTCATAGAAGGCCACTAAGTTGGACTTGCTTCAGGTGAAGCTGTGCTGGCTGCCTCAGATCACCTCCCTGTCCTCCACGTGCCTTAGCATAGCTTCTAGGAGGATCTGCTCCATGATCTTCCCAGGCACAGAGCTGAGGCTAAAAGGTCAGTAGTTCCCAGGGTTTGTCTTTCTACCCTTTCTAAAAATGGGTGCTGTGTTTCCCTTTTCCAGTCATCAGGGACTTCATGTGACTGCCATGACTTTTTGCATATGATGGAGAGTGGCTTGGCAGCTACAGCAGCCAATTCCCTCAGGACACTGGGATGGATCTCATCACTGTGTATGTTCAGGTTCCTCAGGTTGTCATGAACCTGATCTTTTCTTACAGTGGGAGGGCCTTTGTGTCCAAGTCCCTGACTTAGGGTCCATCCACTCGAGAAATGTGGGAAACCAGTGAAGACTGAGACAAAAAGTTGTGGAGTACCTCAGCCTTTTCCTCCTGCACTGTTACCAGTTTGCCAGTTGTGTTCGTCAGGGATGGGGTACATCCAGATTTTTAGCTAGGTTAATAAACAGCAGATTGGTCTCTTCTGTCAAAGGTATTCTTGCCCCACATCCCTGTGGCTTTCTGAAGCCCATATCTGAACTGTGTGTTTCAGCCTTCCAACACTTTATCTCTACTATGCAGTCAGGAAGGTGATCAGCTACAGAGTTGCATCACAAGAGGAAAACAAATACAGGCTAGGAGCAGGGCATTTAGTGACACCACCCATGTCTCTCCACTAACACTTCTGTTCCACAGTGAATAGGAAGGAAGACAAGATGAAAATCCAGGGAGCAGAGCTCAAACAAGTAGAGAGATGTGCTTTGAGAACACCCACACACACTGACATGGTTTTTAAGAATTTCCTGAAGCCTATTCAAGATCACAAAATTTCCTGCAAAGAGAGATTTTAAATTCCTGCTAAGATTATTTTCTGGATAATTCAACTCCAGAACAACTTTAGCATAGGTCAGACTTACACTGAAGAACTTTTGACTTCAAGTTGAATATATGGGATAATACAGTTTTTGAAGGTTCTTTTCATACTTCCGAGGGATATAATGGTTCCTTAGATGAATTTGATTGATACATTTAACATATTAAGCATTTTAAAATTTTGCCATCAAGCTATGTCTACACAACAGGAAAGCAAAGAATTTATTCTGCTTCGGTTCAGAAAAATATTCATAGCCAACAGCAACATATCATTTCCTTTTTTCATTCGACTACTGTGTATTCATTTAATTCCAAGTTACTGCGGTCTTCCAACAACTATGGACAAAAGTTTTAACTCTTAGTACATAGTATCAGGCATTTAAATACATACTTAGGAAGTGGTCTAAGTGGTCTAATTTGCCATCGCACTCACACTTAACACTCTTTATCATCTATGCTAATTTGCATTACCTATATGCACTAATGAAAAGGAAAATGAACAAGAAAATATTTCTGTTCGCTTTCATCTCTCCTTTGAGTTTGGCTGTTTCGCAGCTGGCAGATTTTTGTCTCCAAGCTATTCACAGAGCACGTCTCGCAAACAAATGAGCAGAGCTTTTGCAGTGCTTGGGATGCCAATGTCCACTGCTATGTAATGGCCCAGGCCACTCCCTGCGCTCTCGTAAATATGTGATCTTAATCTGCCATGACTTGAATTTTACTTAACACATACTTGGTACTTTGTAATCTTGCTAGCGATCTTTGCTCACTGAGGATTGTTTTAGTCAGAGACTTTTATAATGGCAGCTTCTAAGAGCTAATAGTCAGTTTGTGTCTCAATGTTTACAAGAAACATGTTGGTGACAACCTTTCACATCCGACATTACTTTTCATTACTGGATTGAGTACAAGAGTTAAAATCAGGAAGCACACACAAGAAGCAGAATAGGCCCTCAGATCTCACATTCATGTTCCCCTAAGTCTCAGGCTAGCCAGAATAAAGTCTGGGCTATCTTTTTAATGCTAACTGATACTTAACAGGAGCCAAGAGGCAGCAAAACACAGTCTGCTTCTCAGTTCAGTTATCTGGCTCTTGTAAGGGACTGTTGGGTAGCACAGAGGTGCCCTGAGATGTAATGCAGACACATCCCTTCCCTCTGATATGCTGGTGGAAGGAAAGTGAGTACATCTAAGTACATTTATGCCCGTTAGTAGGTTGAGTTTTAGTTAAAACTGGGGTTCAGCAGCGGTAAAGCTATAGCACTTGTCGGGTACTTACACAGACACTCTGACCACAGAATTTTACTTTTAAAAGCAAACAGGGATGTACAGGGACCTTAATCATCCTTCTTCTTACCTTACCTTCATCCCAAGTAAAATTGTTCAAATTCAGTTAAAGATGATCTTGGAAACTGCTTGAGTGTAGCGTTTGCCTCAGGTGCAAAACAGTTGTAGGCTTAAGTTATGATCAGTATTAAAAGAAGATAAAAATCCATGCAATTAACGTGCTGCCTTAACTCTGTACTTCCCTATCACTTTCCTTGGCACTACCCTATGGAAATTAATACCGATAGGAAAGACTCTGTGGACCATCATTAATTTTCTAGCAGCAAGTCTGAAATCTCCAACAGCTCCATTTCATCCTGTTTATCTAACTGAAGCACCTAAATTTTTGCTAGATAGGAAATATAATGCTACAAAAAGCAGAAGACTGCATTACCCCACTGAGAAACTGTTCTGTCTCCATGGTTTTTATGGGATAGAACAGCTCCAACCCCAGATCAAACAGCATGTGCAGTTGAGTATGCTCTGCATTGGCTGATTTTAACAGAGGATCAAAAACCTTTTCCCTGGATTCATTATACTGATGCCTGAGGGTGTCTACAGCAATTGAGTTCCTAACTCCAGTGCCATATTAAGAAGGAAAAACATCCAAGCTAAATTTATAGGCAAACATATCAACCCATCATCATACAAACCTTTCTGGACATGTCCTTATAGAGGTCTACTTTATTTGATGTGGACTTCAAGGTGGCTTCAAACACATGGAAATGCTGAGAGCAGGTGACACCAGAAACCTTTTCCTTCTTTTGTAGCAGAATTCCCCCCTGCAGTGCAAGGAGCCAGGCTAATTACACTTCCATGGGAAAGCATCTGTGTATCTAGCAGATCCAGTGGGTAAAATTCAGCCTGATGCAATTTAAGATGCTTGAAAACTTTACATTCCTGGTAAAATAGAATCTCAAAAAAGCTGCAGGCAGGCAACTACAAGAGAATTACTAAAAGTTACTAATGGATCTTAAATAATTATTTTGTTGTGATCTATGTCACAAAGGCAGTATCACAACTCCAGTAAACAGTAAACAACCTCTATAAATGTTTCAGATGTCATGTAAGAGGTGTCAATAAGAAGTTCAGTTCAGCTAGTAAAACATGTCATCTCTTTAATGTGCTGCTTTACTGACCCTGAGATTGTCTTACAAGAGGTATTAGAAAGAAAATAATTGTGTGTCTTAGGTATGGATGATGTGATGCATGTACCATCCAGAATGCGCTCAGAGGAAAAATTCAGAGTAGATAAAAGGTATTCTTGTGTGTAAAGTGGAATTCTAGTTCCTACTTAGTCTTAATTTTTTTTTTTCTGTTAGTTAAATAAGTCCCTGCTGCTTTCAAAGCTCAGCCCAAGAAAGGAAAAATGGTTTGAAAAGCTTGCTGAAATTAATTTGACCCATTCATTTGCCCAGTCACAATTTTCCCCATATACTTTAATCAGACACTCAGTGTCATACCCAGTAGGCAGGGTTAGAAACTTCTAAGCATCTTGTTTTCTCCAGATGCACTTTCAGAGGTGCCCGTGCAGCATCACAGAGTTCAAACCAATGCATGTGCATCAGGGAAACAGGGGAGCACTGGCCCCCTGCACAGACACATGAGAGTGACTGCAGGACAGGCCATCAAGGAACTTCCTGCCTGCTGCTAATATTTTGGAATATTAGACCCATTAAAGGCTCCAGTTTGATGGTTTTCAAAGACAAATTTTAAAACCGTCACATTGTAAATATTTACAGGAGCATCAAAACCAGTTAATAATCAACTTTCATGGGAAGACAGACACCTAAACTGATCAGGCTCATACCTGCCATCTGAGTCATCTACTTCATTTTGGAATTTGTGAAGTTTTGAAGATGTTACTAAAGCTATTGTAACCTGTTCTGCTCCTGGACAAACGAGAAGAAAGTCCAGTGTTGACAAAAATCCCTCTTCACAACTTTCTGACTGTCACTGCATCAATCAAGAATGAGAAAATGTGAATACCAGATGCATGGTGAATAGAGAAGAAAGACAGCCCAACAATATGGTGCAATACCTGCTTTAAAAGCTCAGTGCTCTGGGTTTTATTTTCTCTAACATCAAAGAGAAAAGAAGCATGAGATATTTATTTAATTAACAAGTTCTTGAAGAATCACAGAATCATAGAATCACAGACTGATTTGGGTTGGAAGGGACCTTAGTTCCCATCTCCGTGCCATGGGCAGGGACACCTTTCACTAGATAAGGTTGCTCGAAGTCCCATCTACAACTTCTATGGACAACATATTCTAGTGTCTCACCACCCCCATCGTGAAGAGCTTCATCTTAATATCTAATCTAAATCTACCTTCTCTTGGTTTAAAACCATTCCACTTCTCTACCACTACTTGCCCTTAGAAAAAATCCCTCTCCAGCTTTCTTGTAGGCCCCTTCTGTATTGGAAGGTTGCTGCAAGGTCTTATATACATTTTATATGATGTCTTCTGCTTTCACATCCTTATCTTTAGCATCAGGTCTAAGAATACACACAGAGTGAAGGGGCCAAATGGACAAAATACAAGTAAAACATATCAGGATTACTTGTTTAAGTGTAAGAGCTGATTGCTACTTTTTATTTCCAACTCTAATAGCAACAGCACACAGCAGAACACAGAGGCTTAACTGCTGCAGAGAAGTAACATTTCAGCCCTTCCAAGAGTTTACACTTTTGTCAGTCATTTTACAGATTCTTCTGTGGTCCCTACTGATGATGTTAAGCATGTGTTTGCAAAAACTTTTACAAACTACAGATGAGTGCTGTCATACAAGCAGGTTAGGGTAAGGAGCTCTGAGGTTTGCTTATGAAGTAAACAAACGGCTTAAATAATTTTCACTATCTAAAAGCGTACTTGATCCCTACCCTCCTTTTGAGGGTAAACTACGTCTTTGCAGACACTTGTCATTTGTCTGTTTCTTCAGATATGGGTAGCCCAGCAGAGTACTATTTCTGCCAGGATTTCTGGATGCTGGTCATCAATTTATTGTCACATAAGATGCTACCATGAATTATGGATTGTTCATTGCAAATTCAGTCAGCATGTATCATACAAGATGTATCTAATCTACTGGAGATGATCAGAGCGTACGCAACGTCTATCACATTTTGATTGTGCTTTATACAGGGCATCTTATCTGCACAAATGCAGAAATACTAATGCACCAGAAATAAGTGTTCTGGTCTGATGGTCTGATGAAACCTGAACACTGAAGTGTCCTACTGAAATGAGATGTTTGTGAATGTCTAGGGTAGGTATTGCCTACATTGTAACATAAAAAAACAAAACTCTGATTTATTGTAAGTTTATCTAGATGTGTTTAGGGAGAAGTTACTCAAGCTCTGAGTCTAATGGCAAGGAAGCAAAAATATTGTTCTGCAGCACTGCGGTTGGTTAGCACTGCTGTACCAAGCTTGGGCACCAACCTATTTTTGTAATACTGTATTATTTTAATATTCACCCAGCGGATTACATTTGCTTGGGATTTTCAAAGTCAGAGAGAGTTTGACCTGATGTCCCAAAAATAGAGCAATCAACTTTACCTATGATACTTTTTTTTTCAGTGCATCTAGGATCAAAAGCTCTGAGACAAGGTTACCATTGTTATTATCGTACGCTTAGAGGGAAGAGTTGATTTTTGTGATTTCATAAGTTATGAGATGGAACAACATATTGAAGAAAGTTAACAACATTTTTAAAGAATTAAACAAACTGACCAGTATTTGGAAATTTTCCTTTACATGAAAAGGCTGCAGTTGTTAGATTTTGCTCAGGGATTTCTCCTGTAAAGATGACTGCAGAAAAAAATAAATACTTAAATTTAAACTACAGAAAGCAACCATTATATAGATGCTGCTTTTGCTACTTAAGGTCTGAAAAATTACAACAAAGGAAGGTTAAAATAATCAGCAATGGTATAAATACTACTTAAGCCAGCAGTCACATATGGTTTATTAGCAGTGTAGACGGATTTATTGAAAACTCAGATAAGCGCATACATCTGTCATCAATCAAACCTACAAAATATTTTCCTCAGAAAAGGAAATGTAACGATATAAGTGCTTATCTGTAATAGAGTTGTAACAACTCCAAATGGTAAAACTAGTGCTGGCTCAATGCATTTTGTCGTTTAATGTTAACCAAACAGACAATTCCTATGACGATTGCCTTGAAGAGAACAGAATGTGTTATAGGTCATAATCAAGCGCACATCCTTAGATCAACAGCTCCAAAGCACTGCATACTTCTGTAAGTCACCCTGTAATGCAAAACCAAGTGTGATTTGTCACACCATTTCAACCTCCATTAAAGCTAAGATAGCAGTGTGGAATTTTTCAAATTTCACAGGATAAATATTAAAATGGATAATACTAGCACATGTTTTAAAGAAAATTCTCAGTACTTGCCAAGTCATGCTCTCTGAGGTATCTGCCAGTGTAGGAGGGATGCATAATCTCAAGGGGACCTGTGTTTCATGGTCACCTCAGGCAGGGGGCTGCAAAGTTCATTAAATGATCTTATCTTGCTGCTGGTTCTGTTCAAAATAGCCTTGATATAATGAAGGACTTACGTTACCCTCACTTCAAATAAAAAGCACAAAGGGATGCATTTCATTACTGCCCTGTGACACTGGAGAAGCCAGGGCTGCAGTGGTCATATTCCTTTTTTGTTTGTGTCACACAGAGGATTTATTTGCAGGAAGAGTTCAACTGCAAAGGTAAGCAAGTATTTGGGGGGTTGTAGCAAGTTTTTCATAGTAGTGTCAACAAGAAATACATTTGTTCACTAACTTTAATACTCACTAAAGTCTATGCTAGGAAAGATGAGATTGTAAGGAAAATACCAGTGACAAGTGCCCAGTTTAGCAGCATTTTAAGGAAGCTGAGTAGCATTGATACAGAAAAAAAATATTTACGGGCAATTTCCATGCCACAACCCTGGATAAAACAGAAGGATATGTGGCTATATATTCTTAACTTATAGGCTAAGCAGTAGCCAAGGTTGCACACACACTCCTCTCACAAGCATTTTTTAACAGCTATCTGCTGCCAAGAGGCTTTTTAATTTGATGATAGACACCTTCACATGAATCAGGATTAGTTTCTTTTGCATGTTTTGTCAGAACTGGATGATCTGATGAAGAATATGAGCCTTTTGCAGGATTTATCTTCTTTGATCCTACACCATCAGGTCCTTCTGTACTCAAACATCAAACAAAACAAAACAAAATATGCTCAAGGTTCTAGAATAATTTATGCTATATACTTGATCTTCTGAATTCAGCAGTTCGTAGGATCAGGCTTCAAATGTACCTGGCAATGGAGAAAATCTAGTGATCAGAAACAGTATTTGATCATACAAGATAGGCAGCTGTTTTAAACATGCCTTAGATGTTGAAATTAAAAGCAAAAAAAGTTTGACGAATCTATGGAAAGCTGAGGGAAGGTATTTGGACATTCTGTGTTAGGTGATGCTTATGAATGCTTGTTTCCTTGATGCTCGCCTCTGTGCAACTACCACCACAGTCCTGTTTGTGTGCACTGCTGTCAGGATGTGTGGGAATGCAGGCAGCCACCACAGAGAGACAGGCGCAGGGAGTGGGAGAAGCTGAGGAGCAGAGGGGAGCTGAAAAGATGCTCCAGGAAAAGGTTGGTGATATCAGCATTGGCAGCTGGGGAGAAAAGCAGCCCCAGCAAGAAATGGAGTGAGAATTTACAGAGGGAGTAACAGACCTGGGGAAATCAGCTGGGAAAATGATTGAAAATAGAGGTGTCAGTCAGCCAAGTTAATCCAGAGGGCTGGCATGGGAGGTGAACAGGGCAGGAGGAGAAGCTCAGCAGACACGAAGGTGGAGAAGGAAAACCTGAAGTGACCTCCTGTGGAAACCCTTGGCTCTGGACTAAGGAAAGAGTCTCACCGAGAACTGCACAGTGACAGAGAGCAAGAAGCTAAACAAACAAACAGGCACAGGAGCAGAGCTAGGATAATAACAATTGAATGGATGACCTGGAGGGAAACTCAATTGTTGATTCCTCAAGCGTTTTGCTCAAAAGGTTTTAAGAATTTTAACCCTCAGCCAGAGGACTGCTGAGCCCTCTGGTACAGAAAAGCAAGGCAAAGAATCAGTTCCCTCCAGTTTGATAATTCAACTGTACTGGAGTCTGGTAGCCAGGGAAGAGTGAAAGCAGATAAAGAGAACTGAGGCCTAACAGATGAGGATGACAGAAGAAAACACCTGGAGTGTGTGGTGTTCAAAGTCATTGATACTGCCACTGTAGCAGTATGAGATTCAAAAACCACATAGTTGCTGCAAGCCTTGCCTTATTATGTTACTTCATCAAAAGGGTATGATATAATAGAATCATAGAATAATGGTTTGGGTTGAAAGGGACCTTAAATCCAACCTGGCTTTTTCATATGAGAAAAGGTCCAAATTTTGTAATAGCTCAAAGCATTTTAAGAACAGGTATTCTCGAGATTGGGAAAATAGACTCAGACCTATTAGCTTTTCACAGAAAAGCAATAATGACCTGTCAGAATTAGGGCCAAGATAAAATGGTTGAATAGAGGCTGCTGCATAGTGCCTGAGTGCAAACATTTTAGCTTGCATGTTAGAATTGATTAGCTAAATGCACACCTGTAACTCATGCACACAGGTAACTCTTACTAGTATTGTTCAGTCACATGTCAGAATGGTTGGCATTTTCATACACATAAAATTCCCATTGCATGGAAAAATCCCATTAATTTGACTGGAGTTATACCCAGACAACAGTTTCCTGACTGAGAATACATGAGGCTGCTCATGAGAGAAACAGCACTATGCAACTGCCACACAAACAGAAGCACACAGGAGATTCAATTAAAATGCTTTCTTCTGCCCAGAAAGGGTTTTACCTAGGGTCTAAAGACCTAAGTTAGACTTGAAACAGGTATGCTTCCCCAGCCAGGATCTCAAAGCAAACCTCATTAAGCCCTTTGAGATGTGAATTGCTGCTACCTGCAGAAGCAGAAGATAAATTATGTATTCAAGATGCAAGGGAAGAAATGGAAATCATGGTTGTGATTACTAGTCCAATTTTCTAAAATCAAAGCAGATTTCTCATTGTTTTAAAGTCGAACATCAACATTAGCATAAATAGCCTACTCTCCCATACATTATGCAATTTTTTTATTAATAAAATGCACTTATATAATAAGCACAGTCTCCAAGCAAGGTCCATGAAAATGTAGATGAATAAAATACTGTATTATTTCTAGGAAAATGCATAACACCCTGAAAACTTATTGTGCTATGCAAGAAGCATAAGAAGGTGGAAAAAATAGCTTTTCTGATGCATATAGGTGCTCTGTAAATTTTAAAAACCATTTAAAATAATAATTTTGTTCTACTACAGGAAAAAAAAGCCCTACACTTCTCCTTACATACCGTTTTGTATCTAAGAAGCTTGTGACTTCCAATTCTTTCCACGGAACATTATGTTTCTTGTCATGGTAATGTTTTTTCATACAATCAGTGAGTTCCAGCCTCAAACTATTGATTTTTTTTACTTACAAAAAGTCAAGATGTCACATCAAATTGATCTTACATTCCTCTTTTGTTCTGCAAACATAATTTTTCCAGAGATCCAGATAACAGTGCTAGTGTCACTGCTCCCCCACCTTTCTAAGACATCGTTTAACAAACAGTATAAATAACAAAATTTTAAAATCTAAAAATAATCATCTTCATCTTTTATAGGATAAAGCTTTCCTAGAGTTTACCCAGTTATTCTTTTCATTTGAGCAGCTACATTTGTTCACCAGCTTGCAAACAGGACTCTGTCAAAAATGATTACCAAAGAGGCTCACATTATTGTTGCCTTAAAGGACTGTCACTAGAGACTTAAATAAACCTACATTTAGTCCTAGCTGTTCAGTGTAGTTTAAGTCAGACCTAACTGCAAGATCTATAAAAGCATTATTACAATGACCTAAATGATTTAACAGTGTATTTTTGCCAAATTGTTGTATCATATATAGAGATTATTTGTTAAGGCTGCTTTGGAGGTTGCTTTCATTAAGTCTTTTCCACTATTCTCTTTCCATATTACATGATGTCCCTTTTGCTAACTACATTGAATGAGGTTTTTAGGCATGAAAGTAATGTGTACCCAGGTGATAACTGCTGGTGGAAAGCCACAATACAGGCATTTGTCCTGTTAACCTCTGAAAAAAAAAATGTAGTAGGAGGGGAAAATAAAGAGTTTCCGTTGCTGAGGGTTTAGTACGAAAAATCAATCTTAGGACAAGTGAAACACTGATAGATTAGGTTCAATATCTCTGATTTCTTACACAACCCTGAAGGCTTATGGCCAACAGTTCTGAGACGGATGGCAGAACAGAGGTGAATTCAAACACCTAGGCACATAATGCATAAAGGCAAAGCAAATTAGGTGTTTTTTTTTAGCAGAGTTATCATGCAGTTCCTATAATCAGCCCGTGAGCACACTCAAACAGACAGATTGAAATAAAAGGTAATTTAGGATAGGATGATTTTACAGTTCAGAAAAGCAAATGCTGACACATTGACACACATGTTTATCAAGGATATACAAGGATCAGTTAAATAATGATGCAGAAATTCTAAGTTAAGGTGCTTTGATACATATTTGACAGTTCTCCAGTATTAGGGGAAAACAAAATGAAGATTAAGGTTTGAGTAAGAGAAAATTCAACACCCATGTATCCATACATTAACACAAAATACAAGGCTTGGACAATGTTCTTGGTATGCCTGAGCAAGCACATAAAAACAAAATTTTACAGATAATAGAGAAAAGCACTAATTCCTACTCCCCCACCCAGAAAAACTACCTGAACTGTAATGTGTAGACTATACATCCTTAGTAATCTCAACAGTGTTCTAACATCCAGTGCCAGATGTGAGGTGAATAACAATGAAAACTAATTCCGAACTTCTCTTTCACTGTGTTTAAAGCTTTTTCTTTTTTTTTTTTTTTTTTTTGCTGTGGGGAGGGGTTTTGGAGAGGCACATCTGTTCTATACTTTTAAGCCAGCAACAAAAATATATGCGATCAAACCAGGAGGCAGAGTACTTAAAACTAGTAAAGGATAGGTGTACCATAAAAACATACACCTGGACTCAGTTATACCTCATGGCAATGAGTTCCACAGTTTTGCCTTATTCAGGAGAGATATTCACCCTCATATATATAGAAAAGATACATCTATAGTGTATTAAACAGGAATTCATAATTATTCTGAAGGTGGAAATTCTTATGCTTTGGGATTACTTCTGATCAAAGAAACCAAGAAACATTATTTCCTGGCAGTTTATTTTGGAGCCTCAGTGATATCTGGGAATTTTACTTGCTGCTCTTCAGAAATAGTATTATTCTTAGAGATTAACTCTTGGAGAGGAAATTCCACTACATGGCTAAAATTTAGGTGACTAAAAAACACCTAGATGGCTGTCACTGTGTATTTTTCATATATTTCTAGATCTGTTACACAAAAATTAAAAAAAGGTAGTAACTGCTACCTGGGAGAAGAAATGTGGGTTGGCATTAATATATATTTGGATATTTATAGAATACATATATTTTATAGAAACACATATTCTTATTAAGAAAACTTTTGCCAAAGAATTATCCTGTAGCACAGCTGTAGGTGTTCAGCAGTACTTGCAATTCACATTACAGACTGATGCAAACACTTATACATCCACCTATAATTTGCTCAGAACCTGAAAAAAAATGCTCAGTAATTTTTATTTTTATTTTTTTTCCTGCAAAAATCATGCTTAAATACTGGGCTTCTGTCATTTGGCCATAAGATGTATGGAGATTTTTATAGAGAGCCGCAGGAGAGTCACAGGGAAATCTCAGCAAGAAAGGGACCTTTTCCAAAGGCCTGTCTTTGCTTTCTGTTCATAGAGTATTCATAATATGTCTCACAGTTTTTCACAGAACAGCCAAATCTCTAAATTAAATTTTCTAAAGATTACCAATTCCCAATTTTGCTTTTCTTACAATGCCTGGCAGGGGAATGGCAGCAGTTTCTTCAAGCTCTTCCAAGCTAGCCTTGAGGGGCTTGTTTGCTAGCTCTCTATGGCTCTGATTAAAATAAATTACAAATAATTGCCATGAATTCAAACAATGCATGAGAGAGTTCTAAATACATTTAAAAAAAAAAGTTCTGCAAAATATTATAATGGCATATTCATGCAAAACTACACAGCAATTTGGAAGGCAACATAGATATACTCATTCCATATTTAATGAAGTTTTGAAAGTAATGATTGACTTTCTGGTTGTAATGTGGGATACAGGTGCTTGACTGTTAGCCTATGACTGTCATCCTGAGACAGATAGATTTCTAGGATAAAATTCACTCCAAGATTTATTTTTATGGTGACATTAAATGAAGGGGGGGAGTACAGAATTGTCACAGATATTCAAATATATTCAATGAATTTGCTCTGTTTTGAAAATTGCAGAAAAGGGAGAAATATTTAATAAGCAAATTGACTTTTGCAAATCAACATCTTATAAAATTATGTACGTACTTTTATACACAAAAAATTTCTCCAATCCTGAATAATGTTAAGGTAAGATAAAAATTAACAGCAAATCACCAGGGCTCTTCTTCCCTGTTTTAATCTATAATGGTCACTTTATCGTATTATGGTCATTAAAACAGTGCGAAAAATCCCACTAGATCTGGCAGTTTTTGTATTTCCTTCCGATTTATGAGTACGGTAAAAAGTATCTTAATCATCAAACTAGAGAATACAACAGAACTGCCCTGTAATGTGTGCTTAAAGGTTGTAGGCAGGTGGAAGTGAGATATATTTGAGGTCAATTAGCAAGAATTTAGATCACTGAAGACAGCATATTCTCAAGTGCCATAACTAGGAATGAAAAGCTGAAATAGTGAGTCATGCCCACTGTTATCCTGATGCTTCAAAAGAAGACAAATACAAACCCAAAACCAAACTGTGTGACCCCCATGCTGTGAAAATCCAAAACAGCAAGAGTGTGCTTTAGCCATGAAAACAGACAAGGAACCAATAACTTGTTATATGTTTTTTTCAGATTTCTCCTTTAGAGAAAATGAATAGCCAATACGTACGTCATGAAGTGAGAGGATGTGAAACTAGTGACCTGAGGAACTTCTGGGAAAAGACTATTGAACAACAAACTCGGTATCTGCAGATTGAAAAAGAACGTCAGCAAAGAAGTGCTCTAACAAAGTGGGTAGTTTGCATCCAGAAATATTGAGTTTGCACTGTAATTCTTTTTTAAAGAAAAGTGATACCTATATTTAAGTCATGCAATGAAAGCTGAAAATATTTTTCTTAGATTTTTAGAAAATAATGTGTCTTCCCCAATTGACATGCTAATCCTAACATGTCTAAGATATGGTTTAGAGAATAAGATAATGATTAATAAGAGAATAATTCACTCTTATTCCACTCTTATTCTTAAATGGATCTGAAGTGTAGAACTTTCTGAAGTTACCAGGACAATATCTAGCAGTGCAGGTTTGTCTTGAACACCAAGACTTATGTTCACAGCATACGTAGCACAGATGTATACCTGTCCCACCTTCTTTCTCTATAGCCTTGTTTTCACAAGAACATAGTTTGAATTCATTATCTTGATTTTGAATAAGGTAAATCCAGAATAAAGCAGACAGTTTAAGTGTACTGACTGGCCAAGGCAATTGTGATCCATAGCTGTATTTACGTCAATCATTTATATTTACTTTAATCAGCCACAATGAGGAAGATCAGTCCTCAGCAAGGCCAGTAGTTTTACTTCACATGAAGTCTCCATAAGTTGTAGGCTCTTGCAAATATGGGTATTTTGGTTTGAGATCATTCAATGAGTAAACATTTTTTATTTTTCAAAATCTCCCTCATACCTCTCTTTAATATTGATGCTTCAAGATATAAGAGCAAGGGTGGCCTTGCATGAATAACACTGGATGAAAGAACACTGGAATTAATGTCTAGTATGTTTTATCCATTTATGTCTAGCACGTTTTATCCATTCGTAACTAACATGATCTTTGTGTCTTGACTGAGTCCTCAATTGTGAAATTCTGTCTTTTCTATTTGAGGCAGTCTTTCTGTGGCACCTAGATATTAAGATAAAAAAACACTCCAAAATACACAAAGTGCCATCTATCACCTAAAGCTGTGCACTATGGGTCTAGCAGAATTTTCAACACACACAGCGTTTCCAAGCCACTCGGTGCTCAGTAGCCTCTATGCAGCACTCTTTTTAAGGCACTTCTGAGGAGGAGGCGGCTGGGGAGATGTCGGGTGATGCCACCCAGCAGGTGGCAGCAGGCAATCTCCAGTGCAGGTGACAAGTCACTCCAGCATACACAGGCACTTGAGGGCATGGTGAAGATGAACCACAGATCTCAGGTGAGCCATCATCGGGGTTTAAGAACTGGTCCTCAAGTGCTATCCAGCCAAGCACTCTAAAGGGGCAGGTCAGCCTGCATGACAACTGGGAATAAGCACCAAAGCACACCACCAGTGGGAAACATGAAGGGTATTAACCTGTTCCCTGTAAAACTGTCTGGGCAAGCTAATCCATGTTTCTGTCCTTAGGCTCAGAAATGAATGGATGGAGAGGATGGAAAAGAGAATAAAGATGTTGAGGACCCAACCTGAAGACACATCCAATTGAAGACCCCACATTCATTACATGTTTGAGGAAAAAAAGGGAATTTTTTCATAGGAAAGCATGATGGTGCGATGCAAAAGCTAAAATCAGTTTTACTCTGTGGCTTACATGAGCTATAATTAATTAGCTGTCATTGTTAGAAGTTTCATTTGTAACATGTCTGATGTGGCTTTTAAGATTATGCATCCATCCCTTCATTTGACAGAGACTGAAGTACTCTGAAATCCTCTGTATTAGTACTCCGAAGACTAATAAATCATGGTTTGCTGAGCAGTAGATGCTTGGAAAAAGAATTTAGTTACACAGTTAGGGCTCAGCAGAGGCATTTCCTCAACATTTTATGTTTCTGCATAGACTAATCATAACCTTATGAAGTTATTTTCTTTTAAAATTGTTTAATGAATAGTTCAGGGCTTTGTTTTGGTGTGGTTCGTTTTTAACACTGCAGAGCCCAGTTCAGACTAAGAAAGAGGGGACATGCGCAAAGGATGGCACCATATCCCACATCACTAATGGAGACAAGCCTGGTGGGAGTTACAGATCCTAGCTGCCATATAAAGTCTGTAAAGATATTAATATGTACCCTGACAAATAGGCTCTGTGAGACACCAAAAAGAATTGTTCAATCAGTTAACCACATTAGCTAACTTAAGACACTTTATCAGTAAAGACAAAACAACTTGGCATTTTAAGGCTGCTTCTTGTACCTGACCTGGCTTGTCTAGAGCTGTACTGACAATCTGTTTCACAGAGCAGCCTGATGTATTTTCACAGGTGTCTGTCATAAGTGACAAGCACACTTTTTCCTCTAACACTTTTTTTCCCCTCTAAGAACCAGTAGATATTCCTTGACAACCAGTACCTTCAGAAACATGGCAGGCTTCCTCTCCCACATTTGCCATTAGTCAAAAATGTCTGTAGTTCCTTTCTTTCCTAACACCTCCTTAGGAAATGTGGCATTTCCTCCAACAGTATCAAAGCATTTCAATAGGCAGGTGAAATAAAATTGCTTCATTTGTAGGGTGACTGCTTTGTTGCCACCAGAATGCTTGGGGTAATGTACTGCAAAATGAGAGGTTTAGAGCATGCTAAAAATCTCTTCACTCAATTGCGTAAACTTTTAGTCCCTTTCTATAAGACCGTTTCGCTACTTCTCTGATAATTCGTACAGTTTCAGAGTAAAGAATTTGTTATTTGCCAGTGGACCCAGAAGACAACAGCAGAAGGGCTTGGCGTTGTAAAATATTTTGAAAATCTGTTCTTTTTAAAGCAAAACAAAACTTTGAAATGCTATTTTTTCTTTCTTTACCAATCACCTTTTAAATCAACTTTTGTATCCCCCAACGTCAAACCAAAACTGTTATGAGAATTTAAACATGTAAATAATGTTTGAGAAACCTGAGAAATCCATTACAGTCTGAAAAAAAGAGATGACCTTGGAACATGTACTTAAAAATCAAGACACCAAGCAGGAATGTTACCAAATTTGAGAGCAGAGTTTGCCTGGCAGCTGAAAAAAGCTGCAAAATTCATATTCTTCAGTTGAGTTTTTTTCTTAAGCAATTTATAAAGTATCATCAATGGGGAATGTGCAGCGTAATAATATCATTACAATATAGCTATGTTTTAATAAACTGTCACCAAGTATCTACACAATATTAGGGTTTAGTAAAAGATTTCTTTGAAAATGACAGTTCACAGACTTCAATTCTCCCATCACCTTCTGTGCCTTGTTTTTACTGTAACCCTACCCAAACTCCATTGTGATTGATTTTTATACCATTTTTAGCTGAAATTAGAATTTGAAGTAAGCCAAAGGAACCAATTTACATCCCCTCATTCATGTGTAAGTGACCGCATAAGGTGCAGAACAGAGGGAATCAGAGTTGGTATATTTAAAAAATTAAAAAGGTGCCCCTCACCTTTTGCATCTCACCCAGTTGAGATCCTTCTTTTCTCATAACGTAAGTCATACTGAGGAAAATACAAGAAAAGGCAGGGAAAGACATGCCAGGAAGTGACTCCCATTTGAGTCCCTTGTTGCACATCTGATACGGTTATATAATTTAAAAGTGCTTTAGAATAGGTCCCTATCAAGCTAGAACACCCCAAAATAATACCTTTAAAATTATAGAAAAGGAAATTATTTTTTACAGTCTTCATCTATTCCAACCCAAGGCCAAGAGAAGTACGGAAAACGTATATCCAGAATTAAACCACTTCTCTTCTGAGAACTGCAATTTCACCTTTAGTGTCTAGATGAATTATTTCAGGCTCAGGTTCCACAGAATTAAATTCAGGACTTCGGGCCATTTGATCTTTATTATCTAAATGCTAGCAACATGTTTTCATACAAATGCCACTACTTTTGCAGGAGTAATCTACGCACAAGTTTTGTAAGCTACCACAAAAAAAAAAAACAACAAAACGATAATAATAAAAAAAAAAACATATCCAGAGAAATAATATAATCTAGAGTCAATCAGCAAAAATAAAAAAGTGTAATAGCATTAAAATTCAAATCTAAATGTCAAGAAACAATATTAATCAAAAGCTGGAGCAAACTCCAAAATGAAAAGGGTTCTGGCAATTCAAAAACAGAAAAATAGAAATCTTTAATTTACCTTGAAGGTCACAAGAGAAATTAAAAGGAGGGGGGAAAAAAAAATAAAAAGAAAAACCAAAAACCAACACAAAAGTAAACTGCAATTTCTCTGAGACTCAGAAATGAGCCCTAATATTATAAAAATGAGCAGAAAAACCTGACTGTAGGACTGGGCAACTCATCAGCTGCTAACTGATAAAATCAGCTAGGTATTTTAAAGTCATGGTTAGAGATGATGCTGAGATGCTTTTTAGCCTATTTTTCACCAATATGCAGTGTCAGAGAAGTGCAGTACTCAGTTAAATGGGTTAAACTTAGTAACGGTAATGTTTATAAAATAGCTTCTTGAAAAAACAATTTCTCTTAATTTTTTCTATCCATATTTTCACATTACTTTTGAGTGTAACAGCAAGAGATTTTGAGTTATGCCAATCTAATTTTATTAGCTTTGTAATTAAAATGCAGTAGATACTCGCTTATCTTCCTAGCTGTCCTTATTTTATCATTCCTTTGCCTCATCCTGACACTAAGTAGCAAGAAAATGCATGTTGCCTTCTCATTAGGAATGCTGGTACAGAATTTTACTAAAAAGCTTGTAGCAGTGACAAAAGTCAAATGTAGTAAAGTTTTACTGTCCTTTGAAGCAACTAAGTCACACTCTTGACTGAAGCCCTTTTAAGTAGTATTTATGGAAAGTATGCTGTGTGTTGGCACAAGAGTGACAGATACTCCATTTTAGCTGTATTAATGATCCTTCTAGTGTATGGATAAGGGCTGACAGCTGTGAAGAATGATTCTGTCAGTAACTTAACAGACTTCTTAGCAGTTTAGCCTGAACTGAGACGGCTTAAATACAGTTGTTTGCTTGGTAGTCCTTCCTGACCAATATCCTTCCCTAACCAAGATGCTCCTTTCTGGGGCTCCCAAATTAAGGGGCAAATAAGCATAACTCAGCCACTGTGGCAAGGTTTTGAATTCAAACTGATGCAAGTCAGGCAAAAGACAAGTCATCTTTCTGGTAAGATGGTAGAGACAAATCAGGAGATGTTTTAGCTGTGCCAGGCTGCAGGTCCACATCCGTGCTAAAGGAGAGTTTCTACAGTGAAGCCTGTCCTGTAGCCTAGTGCAGGGTCACAGACTGTCGTCATTGTAGCACCCATACTGCACAAGAACTGTGTGGTCATGCAGTTATGTCTCTTTGGGCTTCTGGCCACATACACAGAAGAAGAGACTGATCTAATGGCAATTCTGACGTGCTTGAAGTTTTCAGCGTTGCAATAAACCCACCATATAATGCAAAGTTTACCTAACATATTTGTGTTTAATGTAGCATTAAATACAAAGGAGTTATTTTGCATTACAGAAAAGCCTACAGCCCATAATATACAAGCAACATAAGAGAGAATCCCAGACAGTGCAAAGCTCACTGTGTAAATAGGACAGAAACAGTGGAGGGGCAGTGGAAAGACTGGGCAGAGCCAGAGATCAGGGAACAGCCATGGTACCTGGGCCAGGAATGAAGCCATGGTCCAATTGCTCCACAGGGATAAGGTGACCCATGTACACAGGAGGCAGTGCTCCAGCTGGAACTAAAATCTGTAGACATTTTCTTCTAATAAAAAGGTCTGAAAAATAAGAACATCCTGAACCTATTCATGAAAGGTGCCATAGCTGTTGCAAAATACATTGCATGTGAGGGAACCACTATTCATATAACTGGAATCTCACCATAAAAGTCTGAGGAAAATTAAGAGACACATGCCAGTGGGATGCCAAATTCATAAAGATAGCTGTGCCTGGAGAAGCAGGATAGATAACATTGAGGAGGGAATTTAAAATAAGATGAAGAAGAGGTAATGTCTTAAACTGAAAGGGTTTTGAGAAGATTCAGCTGAAGGCCCAGTATGGATTACAGGTTTTGCTGTTCTGAGCTCATCCTCTCATCTTTCCGTGTTACACATGGAGACTCTCCCAGATATCACTGCTGGTCTTAGCTTAGCCACACACACATTAACCATGGACATGCACATGATCTGTAGCAGCAGCTCAATGGAAGTCATGTTAGAGATAGATCTGAAGCCTAAGTCATGGTGGTGTGTGAGCCTTTCTGTACTCAGATAAGACATTTCCCCATCCTAAAAGGTGCAGCTGCCCTCTTCTTGCATAAAGAGGACTCAGTTTGGGCCAAACTGGCTTACATCCTACAAGGAGGACTGGTAAGAGACTCCTGAAGTTTCAAGGTCAACAGGGAATGCTTATATCCACTACAAAGTATGTCAAAATATAGATAGCTTTTTGAATGGTATCTGAATTTACAGGATGAAAAACCCATTCTGAGAGTTTCCCTGTGGGTCAGGGTAATCCCCAGTGTCAATGCAGACTAGGGGATGAATGTATTGGGAGCACCCCTGCGGAGAAGGACTCAGGGATACTGCGGGATGGAAAGTTGGACAGGAGCCAGTAACGTGTTCATAAAGCCAATCATATCCTCGGTTCTATAAAAAAGGAGCATGGCCAACAGGTCAAGGGAAGTGTTTCTCCCCCTCTACTCTGATCTCATGAGATCCCCACTGCAATCCGGGGTTCCCTCTACAAGAAAGACATAGATGTGTTGGAGTGGGTGCCAGAGGAGGGCCATAAAAATGGTCAGAGGGATGGAAAACCTCTCATATGGAGAGAAGATGAGACATTTGAGGTTGTTCAGCCTGTGAAGAGAAGGTTTCAGGAAGGCCTTTTGCAGCTTTTCAGCACAGGAAGGGGGCTTATGAGAAAGATAAAGGGAGAATTTTTACCAGAGCCTTTAATGACAAAAAACAATGGCTTTAAACTGAAAAGGGGTGGATTTAGACTGGACATGAGGAGAAAATTTTTTACAGTGAGGGTGCTGATGCCCTGGCACAGGTTGCCCAGAGAGGCTGTGGCTGCCCCATCCCTTGCAGTGTTCAAGGACAGGTTGAATGGGCTTTTGAGCAACGTGATCTGGTTGAAGAAATCCCTGTTCCTGGCAAGAGGGGTTGGAACTAGATGACCTTTAAAGGTCCCTTCCAGCCCAAACCATTCTGTAATTCTATGGTTCAGTGAATTTCTGATTCTATAATTAAAGCAAGGACAGAACAATGCCTGCAGTAAGAAGGGAAAAATCAAACCGGAATGCCCAAAGATATGTTCTGTCTGAGAGCCTCCTGAGAAGACAGCTGTGATACACCAAGCTCACAGCTCTTTAGGTTGATGCCTTACACTTTAATGGTGCTTATCTGTTGGCAACCTGCTGTCTGTAGCAGCTGGTAGCCATTTGGAAAGTTAGCCCAGTACAGAGACGGTTTATAAAGTGCTGTCACAGTATACCCTACTGATATCTCTTAACTTACTCTTCTACCAATACAGTCTACTTTTTTTAATGTGTAGATATAACATCCTTAACCTATCCTACATTTCTACAGTTCATCCTACTTTTTGTAGGATACTAATGTGAGCACAACAGAGCATTCCTTAAAAAGAAAAAACTCCCTCCGTTCCTCATCCTCTTCTGCAACCATTTTCTTATTAGCGAGCAGTGTGCAAGGTCTTGGTTGAGCAGCTTTGAAAGCACTGAGCCTTTCCCATAGGCTTGTTTTGATTCCCACCTCACTCCTTGCACATATTCCTTTTTACCATCTCACCACTTTTCTGAATCAGAGGGCTCAGTGCAGCAGCCCTGGTGTCAGAGGTCACTAGAGAAGTTTACTCTGAGATTTGAGTGTTTTATATTTGTGTCCCTTTGTCCCTTCTCTGATTCAGAAAGAAGAAAGAACAAATGCACCAAGCAGTCTAATAGCAACCTGCCAACATTCACTGTAGAAAACAGAGCTGGTTTTGAATTGTAGAACTGGTAGAGAATTTTCAGGCACTGATGTTGCCTGCTTTAAAATGCGTATACCATCTCTACTGTCTCTAAGACCAGGGAGCAGTCACCAAATGTTTAGGTTTTCTTCTCATCCTAGAATGAGAGTTTAATACCAGATTCTATCCCAGAACAAATTTTTATGGACAAATAATAAAGCACTTTGAAACTAGGGGATTATAATAGATATGCTGACATAGCTTTACCCATAGACAGGAAAGAACAGTGCTAGTATAATTATTAAATGCAACCTATAATCTTCATGGTGTTTTAAGTCAAAAGGAAAATGAGAGGTTTTGCATAATGCTGGAAATCTGTGAGGGCTTTGATGTTGCTTTAACCCTACACTACCTAATAGTTCATTTAATGTCCAAGCATGTGAATGAAACTTCATGTGGTGCTTAAGATTATTGTACTTAGAAAGGTTAGAGCAGATACCAACTGAAAAAAAAATAATAGTAATTTCTGTTTGACTTGACTTACCTAGATTAAATGCTGTTGTCAGAATTCATGATTTAGGTTTTGTTTTAAAGGAAAGGAAATTATTTAAAGGAAATTATCAAGTAGTCTATTGAAAATGAAAAGCAAATAAAAATCAACTAATATAATCTTTCACTTGTTTGCAAGATATTAATTGGCAATGTCGCCAAAGGCCAAATCCTGAGATAGCCTTTATACCCACAAGGAGCAGCTTCAAAGCTGAGGAACAAGCAAAAGCAGTGGGATTCTGTGGGTTGCTGAATAGTCCCTCAAGTAGTATCTGCTACCACCCCAAAAGAACCAAAAGTGGTTCCTCAGTGGTTATTAAAGGTGCACATGCATAGATTTGAATACTGAAATGGTACCAAAGCCCTAGGCACCCTTGTTTGGCCCTTATCATGTTGCACAACAGACATATAACAAAAGCAGCCATATTAATAAGAACCAGCAAGTCAGAAATACCAAGGCTTTTTTCATAGCCCTTCAGGACTTACTGACCTGTGGGAGTACAGAGACCCATTAGCCCAGCTGATGCACAGTATAAAGAGGAGCAGCTAAGCTCAAGAGAGGAGCTCTGCAGCACAGCCCAGACCCTGTACACACAGATCGCCTGCTTGTTCCATGACCTCCTCTCAGCCCACACCTCTTTTGCGTATTCCATGATTCTTGAGGAGAGCTTTGTTCTGATCCTTAAGTTTTCTCTGCATTGAACAGAAATCTTGAAGGGCCAGGAGACAAGCTTTTTCCTGAAGATTCCTCAACACAAGCTCACAGGGTGATCCGTCATCTGCAATTTAACAAATAAGTGAGCAGACGAACACTAGCAGCTCATAGGCCCTATAAGCTATGCCCTAGCCATGAGCTGTGCTACCCCTTTTACCTTCTCCATCTTCCTCCTTCATCTGGCAGAGCTGCTGGGGACGCTGCATAGTGCAGCAGGCCAGAGAACCCATCCAGCCAAAATAAATAGATATAAACTTGTTTTTGCTTGGTTGATTTTTAGCTAGATCTACTCCCTGATCTTATTCTCTCCCTGCTCACGTACTTGCACAGGATAGGAGGGTGCCAGCAGCATGGCTAATGGAGAGCAGAGCTGTGCACCATACCACTCATCCTGGTTAAGACAGACTCCATCCTGCCCATATCCATGCTATTTAACATGCTACCTCCCCAGTCTGTTTGAATGTAAAAGTGTTTCATTAATAACTGCTCTAAAGGCTTAGAAAAAATAAAAATAAAATCCAAGCCACCAAACAGTAACATATACCTAAAATTTACATAGCGATTTTTATTAATAGGTATCAAAGCATTAAAAGGTGAGATTAATTACCTCATTCTTTCACTGACAGGGAAAATAAGGCAGGGAATTATTGTGGTTTAGGACACTTAACTGGCCAGTGCTGGATCCTGGTTATAATCCCAGCTCTGTGCATCAGTCCAGCCCTTTGTCTGCCAGAAAACACTGCCTGTTCGCCAAACATAATCAAAATGCACCTGAACTGGCCAAAATGTCCCAAATTTTTATGTGTATGGCCTTGCCTTATTCATAAATTACATGCCCCAGTATTATGATTTACCCCATTCACCATTTTCCAGGAAAAAAACTCACAAGCGTAATCACACAAATAGCAAACCTGTCCTGTACGAGTTCTTGTCAAAGCTATGTTTTATTCCTGTGCTTAGGTGGGGAGAAACACCCTTTTTCCATTGTTGTTTTGCATTTTAACCCCTCCAAGAATTTTGGGGCCAAGCAACTAAATAAGAAAAAAGCCAGAATGTAAACAACATGGAGGTTAAAAACCCCTTATGGAAACTGATCCAGGCTGAATTTTTTGAAGACCATCTATGGAACTGCTTGCACAGAAGCAGTTAGTTTTGGGCATCTGCTGTAGAAAGCATTTATTCATCCAACATATGTTCACATTAAAATGTTTTATTTAAGAAAGTGGCCGTCTCAGGTCAGAGGCTGTTATATTCAACCAAATAATCCTTCTTTACATATAAGTTAAGAACACTACAAATTACTTTCATGATTATGATGACCTTAATCTCTTCTAATTTCTTTCAGCTCAAGAGCAATATTTTTTTCAAGAAAATTTAAATAAAGGTCCTCAACTTCACAGTGTAAATTACCTGAGACTATATTTAACAGAGTGGCTTTGAGGAGCAAAACATTGCCTCCTAGTGTAACATTGATGTAACGTTTCTCTACTTGCATACTCCTGAAAGAATGAGAGCTAAAATAGAAGAATTATTTAGCTAAAGTGTTACTATTTTTTTCTTTCAGAATATCATATGTTGACATTCATGTTGGACTAGTTTCTTACTTAGTTTGATCTTTTTTGTTCCAAAGACTCAGGAGACACAGCATACTGAACCAAAAAGACCAGCTTAAGACATGTGAGATTGAAACAGCAGCTGCAGAGCTCTAAAGGAGCTATTTCCAAAATCTCTGCCGTTTTAGCCTAATGTTGCCCCAGATGCCCACTGTTTTGCTACTGGACAGGCCGGAGCTGCCCTAGCCTGAACCATTAGGTACTTCACTCGTGCCATACTCAGGCATTAAAAAAGGCAAGGCAACAAACAAGGCCTCTGACAGGCCCAGTGTGGTTGGCATATTTTCTCATGTGCCAAGAAGAGCACCTTTCCTAGGGAAGATAGCAGAGACAGAATACCAGCTTGTACAGAAGGGATGCAGAACAAATGGACAAAGAAAATCCTTTCCGTTTCATTAGTTGAGGTACTCTGCCTAGCACTTAGGGCATGTTCCATGCAAGAAAGAGATACAGATTCTCCTCAGCCCCAGTAGATTCCTGACTGCATTTCTGAGAAAAAAAAAAAACAAAACTCTACTGTTTTATGGTATTTATACTTAGTTGGGAAAAAAACAACCAAACAAAAATAATTACATAAAACAAACCACCAATTTTACTGGCATGAAGCAGTATGTGAAAGGAAACCTGCTTTCCTGAACCTGTAAGCCACATAGAATCATAGAATCATAGAATGGTTAGGGTTGGAAAGGACCTTAAGATCATCCAGTTCCAACCCCCCTGCCATGGGCAGGGACACCTTACGCTAAATCATATCACCCAAGGCCTCGTCCAACCTGGTCTTGAACACTGCCAGGGATGGAGCATTCACAACCTCCCTGGGGCAACCTATTCCAGTGCCTCACCACCCTAACAGGAAAGAATTTCCTTCTTATATCCAATCTAAACTTCCCCTGTTTAAGTTTTAACCTGTTACCCCTTGTCCTATCACTACAGTCTCTAATGAAGAGTCCCTCCCCAGGATCCCTATAGGCCCCCTTCAGATACTGGAAGGCTGCTACGAGGTCTCCATGTAGCCTTCTCTTCTCCAGGCTGAGCAGACCCAACTTTCTCAGCCTGTCTTCATACGGGAGGTGCTCCAGTCCCCTGATCATCCTTGTGGCCCTCCTCTGGACTTGTTCCAACAGTTCCATGTCCTTTTTTATGTTGAGGACACCAGAACTGCACACAATACTGCAAGTGAGGTCTCACGAGAGCAGAGTAGAGGGGCAGGATCACCTCCTTCGACCTGCTGGTCACGCTCCTTTTGATGCAGCCCAGGATACGGTTGGCTTTCTGGGCTGCGAGCGCACACTGCCAGCTCATGTTCATTTTCTCATCAACCAACACCTCCAGGTCTTTCTCTGCAGGGCTGCTCTGAATCTCTTCTCTGCCCAACCTGTAGCTGTGCCTGGGATTGCTCCGACCCAAGTGCAGGACCTTGCACTTGTCATGGTTAAACTTCATGAGGTTGGCATCAGCCCACCTCACAAGCGTGTCAAGGTCCCTCTGGATGGCATTCCTTCCCTCCAGGGTATCAACCAAACCACACAGCTTGGTGTCATCGGCAAACTTGCTGAGGGCACACTCAATCCCACTGCCCTTGTCAGCGACAAAGATGTTGAACAAGACCGGTCCCAACACCGATCCCTGAGGGACACCACTCGTTACTGGTCTCCAGCCGGACGTTGAGCCATTGACCACAACTCTTTGCATGTTGCCATCCAGCCAGTTCTTTATCCACAGAGTGGTCCATCCATCAAATTGGTGTCTCTCCAATTTAGAGACAAGGATGTCGTGGGGGACAGTGTCGAATGCTTTACACAAGTCCAGGTAGATGACATCAACTGCTCTACCCCTGTCCATCAGTTCTGTAGCCCCATCACAGAAGGCCACCAAATTGGTCAGGCAGGATTTCCCCTCAGTGAAGCCATGCTGGCTGTCACCAAGCACCTTGTTGATTTTCATGTGCCTTAGCTTGCCTTCCAGGAGAATCTGCTCCAAGATTTTGCTAGGCACAGATGTGAGACTGACTGGTCTGTAATTCCCTGGGTCATCCATTTTTCCCTTCTGGAAAATGGGGGTTATATTTCCCTTTTTCCAGTCGTCGGGAACTTCATCTGACTGCCATGATTTTTCAAATATGATGGCCCGCAGCTTAGCAACCTCATTCGCCAGCTCCTTCAGGACCCACGGATGGATCTCATCAGGACCCATGGACTTGTGCACATTCAGATTTTTAAGATGGTCTCGAACCAGATCCTCTCCTACAGTGGGCCCAAGGTCTTCATTCTCACAGTCCCTGCGTCTGCCTTCCAAGACTTGGGTGGTTTGGTCAAAGCCTTTGCCAGTGAAGACCAAGGCAAAGAAGTCATTCAGAACCTCAGCCTTCTCCAAATCCCGTGTAGCCAGTTCTCCCGAGAGCTTCCTGAGGGGGCCTATGTTCTCCCTAGTCTGTTTTTTATTTGCTATGTACTTGTAGAATCACTTCCTGTTATCTTTAATACCTCTAGCTAAGTTTAATTCTAACTGGGCCTTAGCTTTCCTAACCTGGTCCCTAGCTTCCCAGACAACATCCCTGTATTCTTCCCAGGCTGCCTGTCCTTGCTTCCACCTTTTATAAGCCTCTTTTTTCATTTGAATTTTCCTCAGGAGCTCCTTATCCATCCAAGGAGGTCTCCTGGCCCTCCTGCTGCACTTCCTTCTGGTTGGGATGCAACACTCCTCAGCTTGTAGCAGGTGATCCCTGAATATCAACCAACAGCCTTGGGCCCCCCTGCCCTCTAGGGCTATATCCCATGGAACCTTCCTAAGCAGGTTCCTGAAGAGGCCAAAGTCTGCTCTCTTGAAGTCCAGGCAGTGAGCTTGCTGCACACTCTTCTCACTGTCCTGAGGATCTCGAATTCAACCATCTCATGATTGCTGCATCGAAGGCTGCCCTGGAGAGTCACATTTCCAACCAGCCCTTCCCTGTTGGTGAGCATGAGGTCAAGCATGGCACCTCTCCTTGTCGGCTCCTCTGTTACTTGCAGAAGGAAGTTGTCTTCCACACAATCAAGGAACCTCCTGGACTGCTTGTGCCGGGTGGTACCATCCTTCCAACAGATGTCAGGGTGGTTGAAGTCACCCATGAGGACAAGGGCCTGTGAGCGTGAGGCTTTTCCTATCTGTCTATAGAGTGCTTCATCCGCAGGTCCTCCTTGATCAGGCGGTCTGTAACAGATCCCCACAGTAATGTCTCCCATAGCTATATTCCCTTTAACCTTGACCCACAAACTCTCTGTGGACTGCTTACCTGTCCCCAGACAGAGTTTCATACTCTGCATACAGAATCTTTGCATAAGTATAATATATATACTAGGATGCTGATGGAAAGGACCTCCAGGATCTCCCACAGGTCTCACAGTTTCATTTTGACATGGGACACAATAGCCTTGCAACCCTTACAGGCAAGAAGCACAACCCTGCTGATTGTCATATGACAAAAGCCCAAACACAGGCTCAAGCTGTCTGAGAATTCCAGGCTGAGATAAAAAAATATCAGTATTAACAATTTGCAACTATAGCGTTTCAGGTCTTAGAGGCCATTTTCCTTATGAAAATCCTCATGTCTTTCCTTATGAAGTTATGCTGTCTTCATAAAAGCTGTCAGCTCACCTATAAAAATTGATTTTTCACTAATGGGTAAACAGCAACTTTTAATCAAAGAATAAATGCACTACTGCCAATGATAATTTAGTAATAAGGATGGTGACACAGAATAGTGTTCTGACATAATGTGTTTCCTTAGAAGACTCTAGTCGCTAACATGGCATTAGCTAACAACCTAACATGGCATTAGCGGCCATGTTAAACATGATTCAGAACTCACTCTAGGAGGCAATTAGTAAAGCATACCATAAAGGAATGACTAGAAGCTAGCATTACAGCCCAAATTACACCACCCTCTGGCTGTCAGTCTCGGAGAGAGGACCTGCTACATCTCTATCCACTTTCTGACGTACATTGAAGAGCACGAACATGATCAGTGCAAGAGAAAGACATAGAAGAGTAATTGTAGTTCATTCATGCATTTCAGTCATTGAGCCTGTCACACCATTTCTGCAGAAAGTAATAAAGATTACTCTTTCTGACACAGCTGTCTTCCTCCTAGACTCCAAAGTATTTCTGCAGCTCAGTTTTAGCAGGTAACAGCTCTGCTTTCTTCACTTTTGATCTTCATGATGGGTCACCAACACACTCCCATTTTCCAGAAGGTCTTTGAACTTAACCTTCTGAATCTGGGAGGAAAATCAGGCACTCTTAACTTAGCTGTACTCCTTACCAAGGTCAAGCTCAACCTGCCTCTGTCTTTTGGTAGTTAGCAGGGTCCTCTCTCTTTTATGCTTCTGAATGTTTCTACGGTGTGGGGACAGCATGATGATTTATAGATCTGTTTGATATTAAGACAGTGTCACTAAGGCCATGTCTCCATGGCAATATTACATTAACCTATTTTCCTCACTAGCAGGTAAGAACAGGACGGTTAAGCATAGCAGCATCCACCATACCTTTTCTTACCATACATAATTTTCCTGGTAAATCCTTTTCCTCTTTGCAGTTGTACCTTTGTTTATATTAACTAATTTGTACTATGGCAGATGTCTCAGGATAGGAAACCCATCTCTTGCCATTTCGTTCCTCATGATTGTAGCATATCTCTGAGAAACTATAAAAATTATATGAGAAGTAAAACTAACACATTCCTCTGATTATCTCCTTGGCATTCATTATTTTTCCAGTGCCACTTCTGAACAGCTTCTCTGTCAGCAAAGATACAGTTCTAAATGATGTGAATTTGACAGCCCTTAATAAGAAACAGATGGCACGTGTACTTGCAGTGATGCAGGTGGCTAGATTTGACTCTGCTGTTTCAGAGGGATGCAGATGTTACTCTGACACAACTAACGGAAAAAGAGAAGGAGCATGGGATTTAAATTCAATGTTTGCTTTGGCAAACTATATATATCTGAATCAATCTCACTTGGGAAACTTTTGGATGTTGTCATATAGAACTGATTTACATGAAAGGGTAGTGATACAAGCTAAAAGACCTGGAGAAACAGAAGAATTTCCAGGTTACAAGAGCCAAATGGAAACTTACACCAGGCTCAGTCTGGGTATGTAGAAGCAGCACCCTAGTCATGAAAACTCTGTTTAAATGAAACAGGAACAAGGAGAACTCTGTTCCTGTAAGCTGAAGTTGTACAAACTGGCTGCACTACAAAAAAGCTTAGCCCCTGGTCATGTCTTGATGGCCTTAAGAGATAACTATTACTGTGAGGTGGGGATAGGAGAGAGGGATTGAGCTCCTGGTTTCTCTGTTAATGTGAGGTCTGGTTTACTGGAGGGAAGTTTTCTTCACTTGGCAGACTTGGTGTCTTTGCATGCCCTGGGCATTGGAGTACTGTGGGACTATCTGGAGGTACAACGTCTTTGGGGACACTGTTGGAAAATTTAAAGGTAGAAAAAGCCAAACCTACAGGCACCTTGTCCAACCACTGGAAGATCCTAAAGACAAATAAGACTGGGTTCAAACAGGATTATATGCTCTCTGCATGAGTAAAAGGGGCAAAAGAAATAGTGGCTGCATGGCCAGTCCCAAAGTAAAGGTTTTTCTTTGCACAGTTATTGAAATATAGACCATTATCTCTAATTTTAATATTAATAAGCAGAGTTCCTTGATTATTTTTCCAAGTTGAAAATCTCTGTAAGGATATGGACTGGAAAACACAGCTGTAGAACTGCAGCCACCTAAGTCAGAGAAGGCAAAGGTAGGACTTGGAGAATGAAGAACTGGCTGCTGTAAGAGAAGATCAGGTTTGAGATCATCTAAGGAAACTGAAGGTGCGCAAGTCCATGGGACCTGAAAAATACATCTGATGGTCCTATGGGAACTGGCAGATATAATTGCCAAGCTATTAGCTATCGTATTATAGAAGTCTTGGCACTCTGGTGAAGTTCCTGCAGACTGGAAAAGAGGAAATATAATCCCCATTATTAAAAGGAAAATAAAAAAGGAAGAGCCGGGGAACTACAGACCAGTCAGTCTTACCTCAGGGCCCAAAAACATCATGGAGCGGATCCTGTTGGAAACTCTGCTAATGTGCATGGACAATAAGGGAATAATTTGTGACAGCCAGCATGGCTTCACTAATGGCAAATTGTGCCTGACAAATTTAGTGGCCTTCAACAATGGAGCCATGGTGTTGGTGGATAATGGAAGAATGAGTGACATGATCTACCTGGAATTGTACAAGGCATTTTACATTTACCTTCACATCCTTGGCTCTGAATAGTAAAGACATGGATTCGACAGATGAACCACCCAGTGGGTAAGGAATTTGCTGGATGGCCACACTCAGAGGGTTGTGGTCAATGGCTCAATGTCCAAGTGGAGATCAGTGACAAGTGGTGCTTCTCAGGGGTCAGTATTGGGACTGGTGCTATTCAACATCTTTGTTAACAGCATAGACAGTGGGATCAAGTGCACCATCAGCAAGTTTGCCAATGACACCAAGCTGCATGGTGCAGTTGACATACTGGAGGGAAGGGATGTTTGAGAGGTGGGCCTGTGCAAACCTCATGAAGTTCAACAAGGCCAAGTGCAAAGTCCTCTACCTGGGTCAAGGCAATCCCAAGCACAGCTACAAAGTCCAGACTGAGAGCAGCCCTGAGGAGAAGGACCTCAGGGTGTTGTTGATGAGATTGCAAGGAGTGTCTGCTCGCAACCAGGAAAGCCAAGTGCATGTTCAGCTGCTTCAAAAGAAGGGCGGCCAGCAGATTGAGGGGTTTGAGCAACCTGGTTTAGTGTGAGGCATCTCTGCCCACGGCTGGAGCTTGAAACTAGATGATCCTAAGGTCCTTTCCAACCCTAACTATTCTATGATTCTTTGATTCTATGGATAAATGTCTTTCACGGGACTGTGTTTTGTCATCAGCTGTGTTTTGTGCATTAACAACATTTGGGGCCAAGGCACTTTATTATTATTATTTTAAGATCTTTCTCTACATCTGCTTATTCTTTAAACATAATGCCAAGAGCTATATTTCATTGTTAGACCTGTTAATACTCATTTTCTGAACACATGAGGGGAAGGATGCAGTGCATCAGCTGGAGGCAAGATCAGCAGGCAAGACAGAGCAGGGGACATCCATAAGTATAAACAAGGTAAAGCTGATATATCAGGAAAATAAGTATAAACCTTCAAGCCAGCCATGTTCATCATTGAGGCTTCAACAGTGAGTATTCAGACAAATGTTCTTACCTCTGTCTCTTACAGCAGTATATAATTAATCCCAGAAGGAAATAGCTGAAAACCTCAATTATAGTTGTACTGTAACATTGCACAAAGCACTAGGAGAAAAAAAGTTTCTTCTGTAGCATTTTCATACTGGCTGTTCATGAGCTCTCTTCCACACTGCTTTCATTCACAATACATAGAAGATTTTTATGCGTAGCCAACATACCATGTCCTATAGCTCCAGAGAGATGCATTTCCCCCTGTCAGCCTCACACATAAAGGTGAAGAAGACAGTTACTTACAACAGACATGGATACTCTCCTACCTTATCTTGGGCTGTGTATTCCTTTGTGAGACAAGACCCTGCTAGGGTGACAAAATCTATGCAAAAAAATACCAGGAGTCACCCCAGGTGTGGGCCTGCAGAGTGTGAGGCAGTGTTTGGATCTTTTGTGAATCTTCAAACAGCACCTTTCGGAAAATAAACTCCTTTGAGAAATATTCTTGTCCTGAAAGTGATTGGTGCAACTTCAGGGTGAAGTTAAACAAGTTAATCTTGACCTTTAGCTGTGTGTCACAGTTCTATGTACATGCAGATTACCAATACAAATATTTGTGGGGTCAAATTGTAACACAAATCACAGAAATAAGCTGTGTTAAAATAACTCAAAAAAAAACACCTCCTTATATGTACACTTTCAAATACCAAACCACTTGTTTCAGAAACAGCAGGTGTGAGTCCAAAGGACTTTTAGAAGAAGCCATTGACATTTCTGTGATAAAACATGACTAAGTAGGAAGAAAACCTAAATTGATCTGTTCTTCTCCACTCTCATCTACTTCTACAAACACATAATTGAGCCCTAAAGCTATTGTCCTTCTGACATCTTTAACTCATTAACAAGAAATTAACTCTCACTTTATTTGTGTCAGTACCATGCATGACCTCTCTTTGAAATAGGCAGTTCTTGAAAAACAAGGCATTATATTCTCACTTTGAACTTCGCAAGGAAATGGATTTTCCTAAACACCAATTAGTAAGTTTCAATTTATATTTGACTGAACAATGCCAATAATAGATCGAGACATATCTACTACAATAGTGAGGTACACTGAATGAAACATATAAGGTTTACCTGCTTCTAAAATAGACATAATCCAAGGAGAAAATATATTAGCACCCAAGCTCAGCTTTACAGTGTGAAGCTTTTTCCAAGTTGAGTACATCTGCTCTTTTCATTGGATGACTAGTTTGTTCTCATCACAAAGAGAAACAAATTAAACCCACTAATGAGAGATTTATTTTTCCCAATTCCCTAAAGTTTTTTACAACAGGAAGACTCATAAGGATTAGCATAATTTCCATATAAAATTTTGCCTGTAAATTTTAACTTTAACGTCTGATTTTGTTTGTTTGTTGGTTTTCTTTTTCTTACATTGACCACAGACTTGCCTTGCACAAAGAACCTACTTTTAGACAACTCCAACCTCTTTAAAATTCCCTGTTCTTCTGCTTTTCAACCCTGAATGCCTCAAGCATTCTAGGATTCAAAAAACACATGCAGAAATGCTTACATAATGGTGCTGCTGGGCTGCACAAAATGTGCAGGTAAGTCTGTAAATTATCTCTAGCCAAACGCAGAACATGAAACTGCCATTTTACAACAGTGACCCAGGGTAAAATTTCCATAAGCTTAGGGAGAAGAGAGTTATACATCATCTTTACAAGATTCAGACAGCTGCATTTTCCTGGTGTAATATGTGTATCAAAAAGATGAAAACCATAATCTTAGCAACTGTTTTGAAAATGGTTTATCCATTAGATAGGCAGGCCCATTATCCCAAAGTCATTTATAACACTACTTTCTCAGCAATATGTTTATGAACATCTTTATGTAACTCATCACTTTTATGAAGAGCTCATAATGCTCTTCTGATGCAAGGGAATACTTTCATCTGGCTTCTTATAAATGGGGAACTGAACCACAGAGATATGAAACAACATGCAGGTAAGGGAACATTAGTACTTCCTGGATGATCTTGGGAAGAGGAGTAATTTACCAGCTTTACTCACCTTACTCATGCTAAGTTATGTTTAGAATAGAGTGAAGGGGTTTCACTCACTATTGTGTTATAGGAATTCTGGATAATTTGGCTTAAATGCACATCAACAAGAAAGAAACTCCAGAGCACATCTAAGAAGTAAGCAAGTTAAGGAAATCTGTAATTTATATTGATAGAACCGGGTGGAAAAAAAAATTATGTTCCTGTGTTCTCAAGACTTAATCTGTTTCTTCTGAAAAACCACAGAGTAAGGCAAAGGGCCACATCACAGTAAGACCTAGCAATGACAAACTTGAACAGTCTTTGTGTTAACTGCCTTGTTATTTCCATGCCCTCTGCCCTGACACCCACATACTCCTACACCAAGAGTCATTAGATTTTAAAAAGCTGCTAAGTTTTATTTCACCTCCCCAGAAGCACTGGCTTTCAATTCTATCTTGCAGAAAAATAAAAAAGGAATCAAAGCATAAAGCAGTAAATATTTATTTTAGCAAGAATAAATTAAAAAAAATCCTAACACTCTGAGGTTTACTGATACTTTGTTTATTAGAAAAAAAAAGAAAAGTTTAAAACGGTAGTTAGTATTTCAAGACAATCTTCAATAAACTGACTTTACATTAAGATTTCTGAGAAAATCATTGATCAAAAGAAATTCCTTACTAATAAACCTTGGCAAATATCAAACTTTAAAGAAATTACAGGATAGTAGAGAAAGCAAATAGGCTTTGATTGAAATAATGCAGCAAGGACTTTGAACTTCCTAGTAATGGCTGGTAACTAAGCAAGCTCATTTTGCTCTTAGTATTCTTGTGGTAATCCTAGACTCCTCAGGGCTCCCTACAGCAACTGCATATTTATCCTAATTTTTAATTAAATATGACTTTAAAAACTAGTAAATATTGTAAAGAATCAAAAAGGAAATGTATGGGGGTTTAATTGTTTGTCTATCATGTTCACTGTCAGAATTTTCATCTTGAGAGGCAAAATGGTGAAATGGTAATTCACACAAGACAAATGTGTTAGAGTGAACTGAATCATTTTCAGTGGTGTTATTCAAGGCATGCAAAGTTTAAGTCATGCTTAAGGCCCTAGATTTCAGCCACAAATCCTGTTCATTTGCCTTGGAATAAGGGGAACTTTTCATCTAAATGACTTAGATGTGCTGTAATCACTGGGGAGCTTTCAATGGCAAGGTGCTGAAATAGGGACTACTAATTATTATTTACAATCATTAACCTAAATCAAAGTTGACAGAAATTACCACTGCTTCAATTTGCAAGTCTTACTCTCCTAAAATTGTCCCAGGATGCTGAGGATGGTAATTGTTTCAAAGTCATCTGTATGTGTGCACATGAAAGGTATGGTGGAAAGAAATAATATGAGTTAATTCAGTGATTTCTCAGTTTGTGAAGAGCAACCTTTGGAAAAGCGAAGAGAGAAAATAAAAGCAATAACAAGAAATAAAGTGCAAACCAAGTGAAGCCAAAAGTCTCAGGCCTAACTCAGCTTTTTGAAGAATATTTTCTGGTGAGGTCAACCAGTTATTTCAAAACAGCAGAGATTAGACACTGCTGCAGATGGTATATAAAAGACACAATCTTTGAGGCATGTAAATATCCAGGAGGAAAATGGGCTTCATTGCAATGGTTTCCACACAAATTTCACTAGTTTAGGGACATTTGTTCAGTTAAAGCAAAGCAAATTCTGGCACTTAATGGGTTTTGGTTTAGATTAGGTTCAAAATTCCTTTTCTCACCTCCCAGGACAGTAATATTGAGACCCTAATACCATCAAGCTAAAATAAACCAATCTTGAAAATACTACATGTAACATAAAAAATACACTCTATACCCAAAAGGCATATAGAAAATAGAAATTATTACAATAGAATAAAGTTTAAAATATTACTTTTCAGATCAAACCTTGATTTATTCTAGCAATTATAGTATGTTGACCATATGGCTCTACATTTATGTCATTAAACAGACCTGAGTCGTGGCAATCGTACTGTATTTTAAGACAAGAGAAAATGAAAAACAGAAAAAAAGAAAAGCAGCCTTCACATAGGAAATTCACTTTACCTTTAGCTCTGTTGCCTCGAGAGACCACTTCAGAGCAGGCCATGTGATAAATCCACCAACCAATGTCATCGCAAATTACTGGGTTAATAAAGAGAGGTCAAGTAGGGAAATGGAAGGCGAGAGTAGAAAGGTGTTGATCATCTGCAAATGACTTGCTGCAGAGAGTACACTGTTAAAGCTCAGACAGTGAAGTACACCAATTTTCCCTTGGATGGATAAGCAGAGGATTCACTTTACTCTCATTTCTATATTTCACCAAAACTTCCCTGTCAAACTGATTTTTTGTGTGTGTACCTAGCAGTGCAAAGTTAAAGCTTAGAGCAAAGGAATTTCATGTGCAAAGAAAGGAGTGAAATACAGACAGAGAGGGGAAAAAAAAAAGGCTTTTTAGGCAAGATTTTTTATTTTTATATAATAATAAGATGCAGTCTATAAACTGTTTGCTACTGCTTACAGTAAAAACAAGTCTATGAACTTTAGTAAACTTGTATTTTGTATGTTTCACACCTCTTTTTTGTAGTAGTTACCTAAAACGTAGGGAGATTACTTCTCTCTTAATATTTGTTTTGTATCTAGACAATGGCTTACTTCCTTTCCCCATACATATTCCAAAATTATAATTGCATTTCACTAAATTCATGCTATAATTTAATAAAGTTTTTGTGAATTCATTATTCACGTACCTTTATCTTTGCATTGCAGATTTGTCACTATTTTTACAAGTGCTTCAGTCTGAAACTGATAAGACATAGCTTTTGTTTCTTGTTGTTGGTTGGTTGGTTGGCTGGTTTTCAATGAGCTGTGGTTTTATAAAGCAAATAAAAACTAAAGACAGTTCCATCCCCCTCCTGTAAATAACTAGCATTAAAATAACTACTGTCTTACAGTCTCAGTTTTCAGACATCTTTAAGCGTGAATGGGATTACTTTTGTGAGTGACATTACCCTCATCTTTGTAGGTTTAAGGTCTTCTGCAATGTGGTCCACATCAACTTCTTCAGTGAGCCAGGCTCTGTTGCATTATGAAGGATGAAGGATGTTTACATGGAGTTTTCAGCAGCATCTGATGATAGGGTCTATCTCTTGTGTGTTCAGGATGCACAGTATGTGCCCTGATCCCTTGTTACTCTTTATGTAAATAACAAAACTAACAATTCAGACATTCCAGTGTGTTTTATTTTACCATTCTACCACCTCCTGAACCGATGTAATGACACTGTATTGAAGCAGGAAGCAAAATAGTTAATGTAAGATAGAAAACACAGCTTCTCTACCATTTTCTAAAATTACAGCTTTGATGCTAATTACTTTCATAAGAAATGATTTTATGCTGTCAATTTTTCTATGTGGCATTGTATGTTAATTCTGAGCTTTAGTTGTTCCTAGGAATCCCACTGTCCTTTTTTAACTGATGTGTTTAAAGGGTGCAAAGGGGAAAACTGGGACAGCTCCCTAAATGGGGAAAGTCAGAGCACATCTTTTAAGGAACACTTTTAGGGAAAAGAATAACCTCAGTTCCAAGAGGAAAACAAGAAACCCTTCTGACGTCTCACCTGTCATTGAGTTAACACATGGTAAGTTGTTCATCACATGAGAATATAATTGATTTTCGTGTCCACTGTGAAGGTGTTTCTAGAGAGGGAAAAAGGGCATGAAAGTCATATAAGTCTATTTTCCAGAGTATACTTTCTGTTACCATCTTTTAAAAGCACAGCCAAATGCACAAAAGGCGTTGATACCTCCTGATGGCTATACTAGTTAAAAACAAAGAGTCAAACAAAAGCCCTACATGTGAATAAAAACATGCAGACTCCCCTGCAAAGGTCCTTTACACTACAGTGTAGTTTGTTTATCAGATACCAGGGAGTCCTTGAACCTGTGAGGCCTGGTAAGTATGCATGCAGCCACTGGCAGCACAGTTAGCAAGCCCTTTTATGAACATAAATGCACTTTTCTGTGCTTTGGAAGATGTCATAAATGCTTGATAAAACATCCACTGAAGTGGATACTTCAAGTGTTGCATGATCATTTCATTACTTCTGTTAACTGATGCAGAAAGCTAGAAAGGGCTGATGATTTTATTTTAAAAAAGGAATCAGATGTGGAGGTAAATTCGGAAGTTTATACCAAATGTTCCGTCCTTCAGAGGTGAGACAACAGCTTCAGGTTGCATGGCCAATTAAACACTGGACGGTACATGATGAGAAAAACACTTTCCAACTCCTGATTTTGATATGTGGGGGTAGTTTCAAGCTCAAGAATTGGCATGCAAGAAGAACATCCTTTGTTTCATACATAGGGCCCAGAAAGCCAGTCACAGCCCCCCTGGTCTAAGAGACATGAATCAGCAGCACTGATTATCATCACCTATAAATTCCCTTCTTCTCACTTGGCAAGAAGAGAATTTCTAAAAGTCTTAAATTTTCCATACCATGTTCCTAGAGGAAAACAGGAAATGACAACAGTAAAGATGCTTACCATAGCCTGCTCTCAGTGTGATATAAGATCTGTGTTAGCAGCTACAACTGCAGCAATATGTGCAATGCCTGATCACTAGGTATGTGTGACACTTGTCTTTCTTCACTATCTGGATGTATCTTCCAAAACATCTCTGAAAATACAAACTGTAGAGTTTTTTTTCTTGGTGACATCTTTTTACCTACTCCCTTTTATTAAGAATCCAGACCCATCTAGCCCAGAAATATTCTAATTAAGAGCTATAGTCACCTGTTCAAACAGCAGGGTTTGCATGTCTTTTCCAGACATGATGGCTAGAAACCTGTATCAAAGAAAGTAACTCTTGCTATGTTTTCAAAGAACCTATGAAAGGTCAGGTCCTTGACAGACTGCCTATGTAAATTTTTAATCTCTGTTTAAGCAGAGGAACAAAACAAAAGCCTAAAGGCAACTGTATCTGTTACTGAAAGAGTAATTAAAGCCTATGAGTGTGATGCTTAATTTAGTCTTCAACCTTTCTGAATCTGCTAACAAGTTGGGATAACATTGGTGTCCTTGCAATAGGCAAACAAAGCAAATATTAAAAGCATCAGGCTAAAACTGGTGGCCCAGCTGTCTGCAGCTGAAGTGGGTACCTTTTTTGCTCAACAGATTTTCTGCAATAACTTCTCATTTCTGACTGTAGCCCATGAACTGAAGACAAACCGCTGCCAAAATGGAGGAGCCTGTTTCCTGGGAACATTTTGCATATGTCCAAAGTATTTTACTGGTAGATATTGTGAACATGATAAACCGATCAGGTGAGTAAAATGTGGAGTGGAGTGGAGTGGAATTTTCTCCCAGAAATAATAACAAGCTTACTACAAAGACATGTAACTCCACTTCCTAGGCACATTTTTCCAGTGTATCAACCGAACCACACAGCTTGGTATCGTTGGCAAACTTGCTAAGGGCACATTCAATCCCACTGTCCATGTTGCCGACAAAGATGTTGAACAGATTCGGTCCCAACACTGACCCCTGAGGGGCACCACTTGTTATCTGTCTCCAACTGGACATTGAGTTATTGACCACAACTGTTTGTGTGCAGCCATCCAGCCAGTTCTTTATCCACTGAGTGGTTCATCCATCAAATTGATGTCTCTCCAATTTAGAGACAAGGATGTCATGTGGGATAGTGTAGAATGCTTTACACAAGTCCAGGTAGATGACATCAACTGCTGTACCCCTGTCCATCAGTTCTGTAGCCCCATCACAGAAGGCCACCAAATTGGTCAGGCAGGATTTCCCCTTAGTGAAGCCATGCTGGCTGTCACCAAGCACCTTGTTGATTTTCATGTGCCTTAGCATGCCTTCCAGGAGAATCTGCTCCAAGATTTTGCCAGGCACAGAGGTGAAACTGACTGGTCTGTAATTCCTTGGGTCATCCATTTTCCCCTTCTGGAAAATGGGGGTTATATTTCCCTTTTTCCAGTCATCAGGAACTTCACCTGACTGCCATGATTTTTCAAATATGATGGCCAGTGGCTTAGCAACTTCATTCACCAGCTCCTTCAGGACATGTGGATGGATTTCATCAGTTCCCATGGACTTGTGTACATTCAGGTTCTTAAGATGATCTCAAACCTGATCCTTTCATACAGTGGGTCTAAGGTCTTCATTCTCACAATCCCTGCATCTGCCTTTCAAGACTTGAGCGGCATGGCTAGAGCACTTGCCAGTGAAGACTGAGGAAAAGAAGTCACTAAGAACCGCAGCTTTCTCCAGATCCAGGGTAGCCAGTTCTCCTGTTTCCTTCTGGAGAAGGCCTACCTTATCCCCAGTCTGCCTTTTGTTTGCTACATACCCATAGAAGCCCTTCCTGTTATCCTTGACATCCCTGGACAGACTCAATTCTAACTGGGCCTTAGCTTTCCTGACCTGATCCTTAGATCCCCGAACAATTTCCCTATATTCTTCTCGGGACACCTGTCCTTGCTTTCAGCTTCTATAAGCTTCTTTTTTCCTTCTAAGTTTTTTCAGCAGTTCCTTATCCATCCATGGAGGACTCCTGGCCTTCCTGCCCCATTTTCTTCTTGTTGGGACACGACACTCCTGAGCTTGGAGCTTTTATTTTATTATTATTCCTTATTATTTTCATTATCATCATTATTGCAGTTATTTCTTAAGGTTACAGATTCTGTGGCACAGTGAGGCATGGGGGAGCAGACCAAGGACAGACACCTGCTCTGCCAGTGTAGCCATGGGGTCTTTCACTGTTTTCTTCATGATCTAAGAGATGATTGTGGTAAGAAACACAGGATGCCTTCTATGACGAGAGTCCTTAAATAATCACTCAGCTGTCCAGTCTCGTTATTTATGCTTCTGAACGTAGCTGAGTCAATTCACCTGCCTCTATCAAAGTGTTAAATGTGTTAGGCATCTAGTGATGCTTCCCCCAGACCATAACCAGGTCCCCATGTCCCTGATCACCAATGTGGTGTAAAGTCATAATTGCTACAAAAGTAGCACTTACCTCTCCCCACAGAGGATGTGGCTTGGGGTAAACTGGAGGGGGACAGATGAGGTTTGAGGTTCTTGGGTGTGGGTGGAAAAACCTTCTTAGGGGCAGGGGCTGAGGGTGCGTGTGATGGAAACAGGCTCTGCTAGCCGGCATCAGTCCCACTAGGGGCCAGTCCATCACTAGTTACTTTTGGTTTTACCAGTTGCCAAATCTTTTCTACATTAGTATCCATGATATTTGACTCATCACAGTAGTGGAGACACTTGGAAAACAAGTGTAGGCTCTTCTACTCTACAATCATGCCTTTTGATCCAGATTTGAGGCATATGCAGGATGTTGCTTCATAGTTTCTATTTACTAGTGTGAGAATATTTATTAGTGTTTCTGAAGTGTTAGCTTCAGAAATTAGAGGTCTGGATTTGGTGGGGGTTTTATTGGATTATTTGGGGATTCTTTTTTTTCTCCACATTAAATTCAATATGATGCTTGAAAGGTTTGGATAAACAATATCTGGAGCTTATAGGCTTGTCCAAAGTGTGAAACTTACCCCTTGTGGGAAGGCAAATGGAGAAGAACACTTTAGTTTCCTTACTTTTAGTGGTGATACTAATTTATCTGACTGACCTACCAGAAACTGAAGAACTGATGAGTATATGTATGTATGTATGCATACACATGTGCATATGAAAAAAAAAGTACACATGCAGAGATATGAATACACAGATTGATATTTATCTATGTACATAGTGTATATGCACACATACACAATATATAAATTATATTTAAATATATATATACTAAAATTACTAAAATATATACAAATATGTATATACCAAAAAAAACTGGCTTTCTATATGCAAACGAGGTGATGTTAATCATCACAGTTGAGCAACTATAGTGAACTTCTTTCAGAGGCTCTTCAATTCAAACAAAAGTCATCTAAATGCATGAACTTGTCTATGCTTGTGTGTGACAAAAAAAAAAAAAAAAGGGCTCATCTTTGTTAAACATTTACCTTGTTAAGCTATTAATGCAAGAATTGAGCAAACAAAAAAGGACAAGATTCTGATTACCAAATTTGCTAATTTCCTTAATGGTTTTACCAGGTTAATTGGATTTTGTTAATCTCTTTTAAATGAATTTTTCTATCCATATTCCCTTGAGGACTTTCCTTGCAAGGAAGAAAAAGCCCGAGAGCTTTAGTACTTTGACATTTTTGTTTCACATTAAAACAAATTTCTGAGTCTCTAGAGGGACCATTACCTCCAGCTACTTACTCCATATGCACTTGCAAAGAAAAATATGGCAGCACTTAAAAAGCAACATTCTGGTGAATATCTGAGATTTACATATGAATACTTAGATATTTTCTCTCCTAAGCACCATAAAATCTCATCAGTCATTTCTTAAACGTTTTGAGTGCTGCTGTTTGCTGCTCTTTCAAAACTGTGAAGGCTGTCTTTAAGGACCCTCCATCACTGCCTGTTCAGCTGAAGTAGTTTCTGGGAGGGCTGAAAGGAAGTAATTTAGAGGAAGAAAGAACTTGAAACAACCCAGGCAAATCATTCTTGTTTCTGCTTAATTTAAAGCTATTTAAATGGAAGTTTTCTGTTTGTTCGGGTCTCACAAAAGAAATTCCATCTGACTGGATGAAGGCTGAACCCAGGTCTGAAGGACTTAGCCTTCAGCACAAAGCCTACCTCCTTTCTGCACCAACCCTATTGGAGTTTGTTGTTTTGTTTTGTTTTGTTTTTTCCAAGAGAAAGCTTTCTCTTAAATCACAGTTTTAAAAGTTTTAATCTTATATATGTATTGGGGCTTTAGGTCTGTATTTCACCTTTCCAGTTACTATTGCCGTGTGTAAATAAATTTTAATTTCAAAACTTATTCAAACACATTTTCCGTTTCTTATCCTTACAAATTATAAGCATACAGTACTAATGTTTGTCAGAATTTTGAAACTGCATTTCCAACATGTAAATTATATAGCAACACTTTGTTTAACCAGGTAATACAGCCTAGAGAAATTTTGAGATATCAAACTGTCCTTCCAGAAGCAGAAGTAGCAGTACTGATTTTATTTTCCTTTAACAATTTTCTCTTGGGGTCTCAATTATACTTCTTTATTTCAGCAGAGCTGTAAAATTCACATGAGAAGTATTAATAACTTAAAATAAAGGTATCTTTTTTTCACTGTGCTCCCTCAGAGCCTTTTCAGCTCTGATAACTAACTGATCCAAGTGTTTATTTTCTACTTTAAAAAGTTTCATTTGAAACTCAAAATGGGGCAGGAAAAATCACAAAATTCAATCTCATTTCCCCTTTTCATATGTTTTTTACCTCTAGGGAAGAGTCTGGAACTATTGCAGAGCAGATTTATGACTATGCCCATCATAAGAGACCTAGCACATCATTGAAGCTAAATTCTGAAATGTATGTTCAATGATGGTTTATTGTAATTTACTTATTAAGCCAGGTGTCTTTGACTAACACCAACTGAATGAAAGCTGATCTTTCTATCAGTCTTAGGAAGCTGTTTATGATACATAGATCACTCCAGTAGGCTTCATAACATTAATATTTATCTAAAGCACACAAGACATCCTTAGGTCCTGGTTGCTCCATTAATTCTCATCATTTCAGAGATTGCTATCTTTACTTCCAAGAGCAGGTTTTGGTTTATTTTGGGTTTGGTCGGTTGGTTGTTTTTTTTTCTTGAGGGGGAGGGGGGGGGGGGGCACCTTTTTTTTTTTGTTTTGTTTTACTTTGGTGGTGGTGAATTGGTTCTTTTTTTTCCACAGAGAAATCCAAGGTAAATAAGAGGTCATTGCTATACTGACACAGGATGTTCAAGGTAATCTTTTTGATACCATATCTCACAATAACTTCTATGCCCAGAAGAGCTCCATGTTTGCCAGCCTGTAGACAGTCAGTGAGGTAGGTATAAGAAAAACAACATATGTTCATACCCAGGTGGGATCTGATTCACAAGCAATAGTTTCTCTTTCATAACCCTTTCCTATGTTGTGAATATTTCCTATTTTGGTTATATAGCTGCTCCTGCACAGACCACCAATAAGTTAGCCATTTCCTGCAGCAGGGAGAATGGATTCAGGTACTGCTCTATCTAGCACTATAGTAAACATTTCGCTCCTTAGGTGGGCTACAGAAATTCTGCTTAAAAACATGTCAATTGATGTAATGAAAGGAGGTAAAAAAATTCTTAATGAACATTTTCTTTCAAATTGTCTAGCTCCCCACAGGGCCTGAGAGTTTTTGTCTTTTCCTCCATTAGGGCAATCTGATTAAAATACTTTCCCCCTTTCAAGAAAAGACAAGTCATCAAGAGTTCAGAAATGGATTTTCCCCACCTAGCCTAATGTGGGACAAAAAATGTTCTACGTATACATGGGACAAGTTCTGTTTTCAGCTAACTTTTCAGAAGCAATCTATACAGCTGCACTCATTTAACTCTGCCAACAATATCTGGCTCTACACTTCCCATCCCCACCTACACAAACATGTAGCAATATCCCCAGTCTGATTGACCTAATAACTGACTGGCATTGCTCCATGCTAAAAAAAGACGCACCCCATAAGGAATCGTACAGAACTCTAGCCAGCCACCTATGACTTACCTTGTAAGATAGCAAACACCGATATGCAGTTCAGGAAACAGCGGAAAGTTCAGAAAGTTGCTTTAATCCTGTTTAGCTCCCAGTTACTTTTTTTTTTTTTTTTAGTAAGGCTTACGCACTTAAGGGGATATATTTCATGCACAATTTTTTTCTTATCTGTTAGTAAAAATAAATTGAAATTAGGAAGCACTAATGCTTCACTCTGTGTTTCTTAGATGTAAATGACGGAAAAGCAGTTCAATAGAGTCCAGTGCAATTCTGATATCTCTTTCATCACAGAGAATCAGAGCTACCAGAGGGGAAAAAAATGCTACTTACATTAGTCAAAATTAAATTAGATTAAACACATTATCTTATTGTATACGTTATCTCATCATGGAAGTGATCATTAGTTTTTATTACGCAACAGAAGGGGCTAGGACAGAAGTGCACAGATTGGAAAGTATTAGTCAAAAGACAGCAAATATTTGTACTTCCTCTTTCCTGATTAAATCTATTCATTACAACTTGTACTCCTTAACAATTCAATTATCCAGGTGACTTTTCTTATTTTTTCAAAACATAGCTGTCTTCTATTTTTATTTTAAGTATTACTGGTGGTGAAATACTGAGGAGTTTTCAGTTTCTCCAATTCTTCATTTATTTTATCTCCACACTTCTTTATGGAACTATGAGAAGAGGCAAATTTCACTACAACAGTTATAATTAAAGGCTTGTTTCCTCAGATGGAAACAACTTGCCCTATCCTTCTTTCTCAGGGAAGCACTGAGCCCACTTTCCCTGAGCAGCTTGTCATGCTCCTCTACAAGGCTGGAAGAGCAACAGGCTTAGATCTGGATTCAGGCCACAAATACATCTGTGTGTGCCCTGCCAAAACCCCAGACATGTGCTGGCTGCTGAGTTCTCTAGAGGCGCTCTGGCAGCATGTTGCAGCAATTTTCAGCCACAAAGGTATCCCAAAGCACCAGGTTTGTTCAGTGAGCCTGGAACAGATACACTACTGAATTGATCCTGGCAAAATCACGGCCTTCAGGAGACACTAAATAGCACCTCTCAGAGTCTTATCTGCTGAGACGGCATCAGAGACACAGTCTCTGATTAGGAAGGCAGTGTTGGCAGCTATACACAAGGTCTGTGTGCCGTTAGTGTCATAGAGTTTCTGTCTCCTGGAAGGCCATCAGGAATGGCTGCCAGGAAACCCAGAGAAGGCACAGATGACCTGAACAGAGACCAAATCTTTCTAGTTGATTCAGGCCCTTCTCACAGTGTTATAAAAATATGTATTTGTATGACAACAGACAGTGGAGTCCCACCAAAGAAAACTATTAAGATAATGACTCTCTTACCTGATATATCACAGAAATGTCAACAAAAAAAAAATAAAATAGTGAGAACATGAATAAAATCTGTGACATTTTAATCTGTGGAAAGAAGCTGTGAACTAGCAGGTCTTTGGTGTCTTGATATCCTTTATGAACTTCACATTAAAAGGAACCTGTGAAAGTCATTTGAGAAGCCACACTTAGAAGTGAGGTCTCCTTTCAGATTTTTACTCTGCACCAGTTAACAGCTGCCAAGTGTTGCAGCCCATCGCATTTCAAACCCCCGTCTTCTGGAAAGTCCAACTATGAAGAGGACAGATAATTCCCTGTGGCGGGATGTACTAACTCTCTGTATTTCCCTTTGTGTAGCTGCATGTGTGATTTCAGGCTGCACTTGCACATTGTTGCAGTAAAGGTCAAGCCAGATACTGATTTTTATGATCAGTCTAAAATCACAGCCCAGCCCCACAAAGTTTCCATCTTAAAAACTCCATGTCCTTCAGCAGGACTTCTACAAAATGTACAGTTGCAGGTTTAGACCCCAGTAAATAGTACTGTTGTTATTATTTACACCATATCTGCACTGCTAGACTCTACAATAGCCGGAATGAACAGATGCTCAGGAAATAATTCAGTGGCATATGGCTGACCTTGACATCTCTTTGAAACTTTTCTTATATTTCTTTTTTATATAATTACAGAAAACTATTTCATGTTTGCTCATACTTGCTGAGAATAAGGAAGGCAATAAATCTGGATTACAGAAGACTCTGAGTACAGCTCAGGGCAACAGTGCAGTTTAAATGGAATGTCTTATCATTTGACTTAAAATTACATTATTGTAACATTTTGAATGCTTGAATGAGCAATTATAGAAGTAATATATCTGTAACACTATGGAAACGCAATTTCTTTCAGAAAAGTAAAACAAAAACAAAACAGAAAAATGGTCCTGAAAATCTTACCCTGAAAGTATTGCATATATTTTCAAATACCTCATAAAATCTGCTATTTCTGAAGCTCATATTGAGTCCTGAGGGTAACCTTACAAAATATAGCAAGTTTGATTGGACAAGAGAACAGTGAACAAAACTTAGAAAATGTAGTGCAAAAATCTGGTCAGAGAAACGGTATTAACCTGTATCACTGGTATGCAGGTTTTTTGACACCCATCTTGTGTCTTCATGGACATATGACAGTGGGTTACTTTTCAATTACAGAAATTGCACTGTTTCCATACCAATTATCCTTGAGAGATAGTCTTTATCTTTAGATATTCACCACTTTTTCTGCTCTTCTGTCAAGCTGTGGTCACTCTGTTAAATAGTAGATAAAGAGTTGTGAGACTTGCATCCTTAGGCATGAAAGAATAATTAACAAACTGAAACTAATAACAGTAGTATTTCATACATAATGGGCTAAAAAATATTCACATAGACTGTGTGGCTCTCTTCTTGAAAAACTAGCAGCACAGCTGGCCACTTTTTCTTAGTCTTATTTCTGTCTGACAGCTAGCACATCTTGAGATGGCAATGAGTGATTATGAAATTTAAAGGTTTCCAACTGCAGTGACATCAAAGAGCTTTTTCCCTGCCTGTAAATTGCCACCAGAAATCTACTGTCACACACCACAATGCTGCAAGACATGTGTTGGCATTTCTCTGGTCAAGAAATTATATAACCTCATATTGGTTTTCAACACCTGCACTATTTAGAAACATTTGAGTCCTCACCATCTCAGTCCCCAAGGATTGTGATGCAGTCTTATGACCTGTTAACCATGAGGATTCATTTCTGTTGTCATGCTTTACTATAATTAAAACTGCCTGTTCAGTCATTTATAGTAAGTCTGAAAACCCAGCTCAAAACAGAAGATCAGTGAATATAGACTTTCCAAGCCACACATGGGCTATTCAAGGTATATAAATAAAACACTCACTTCACTTTTTCCACTGTCATAGTTTTCGTTTTCCTCCATTTCTTTGTTCCTATTTTCTTCCATGTTCACCACTCACATACCTCCTAGTATGTACAGCTTTCATAAAGCTCCTCTTCTGAAGAAAAGGGAGACAAGCATCTCCTGCCTATGATAAGTGATACATGATTTGGACTGGTCCAGGAAATCTGCAAGAGAGAGTTTCCATTTTTTATAGAATTCAGACCAAATTCATTGACATGTTCAGATAGTACTATATCACTGAATCTGGACTGAACAAAGAATTTCAATCACAACAAAATACAGTGTTGGGTCCAGTTACTACTGATATAGGGCTGGATCTTTTAAAAGACCTTGATTGCTTAGGAGAGGTCTGGTAGAGATATATCTACAAAGAAAACAAAACAAAAAAATGTAGACAAGATGAACTGTAGACTTTCAGAAATCAGACAAATAAATAAACTGTCACAAACCAAACGCAAAATGTGCAGACTTAATCTGGAATTAAATCAGGTCCCATCACTTAAGTCAGGTCACATTCACTTAACAGATTAAGTGAATGTCTTTCACTGGGTTATTTGAATTAAGATCTTGGATGCTATCTGGCAATAAAGGATAGCAAAAAAAAGGACAAAGTACGAATGTGAGAACACACTAAAAAGAAAATACAGAGAAAGCCAGTAACTCCTTATGGTATGTCTGTAGAAGATATAGATTGGTAATAGTATGTCAGTTCTTTTATGCCCTAACTTCCCATGGTAGAGCAGAAATAAGGTTGCTTTCATAACAGACAGAGGCATTCTCTATTATCTCTAAGCACACACTAAAGGCAGTAAAGGCACTCAGATGTTACGCTGAAAGCCTTTTTTCTTTCTTTCTTTTTAAAATAAGATACCGATGTCTAATTATGGCAATTCAGAAAATGGTAAGCTAGGAGGCTGAAAGATGAAAGAAGAAACGGGGAGAAAAATTATTACTCACTGGTGACAGCCATGTTAGCCCTATTTACAGGGATACTGGATTTCTATAGCAAAACCAGAATATGAAAGATTTCTGACATTTCCTGATATTTCTCTGTTATAAACATCATAACAGATATTTTTTCCCCAGCATTTGTCCATGCCCAATCATGGCCCAAAGAAAGCACATTAAGATGAAAAAGGAGATGTGGTGGAAGTGAATAACTCAGCCAAAGATTCTCAGTCCCAGTGTAAGTATAGCATAGGGTGGGTTCTCTGCAGTTATTTAATAAATGGATTCATGGATCAGCTATAGAGTTGCTTTAAACAAATCACTTTACTCCTCAAAGTCTCATTCTTCCCATCTATAAAATTAAAACAACACCTATATGCCAAATAAATTGCTGCAAGGTTTTTAAGTAAAAAGCTCTGTAAACAAGCAGACTATTCCTTGTGCTTCCACTACTGACAGCTGTGCTACCCTTGCTTTCTTTGGGTTTCTGGAAAAAAAAAAAAAAAGATACATCTCTTCAGACAGCACCTCTGACTGTTAGCTTCTCACTTCTTTTAGGTTTATTGCTTGAGATGTGAACATAAAGGGCAAGTCTAGATTTGATGTACAGTACTGTGCTTTCCAGGTCAGCTGGTTATACGTGCTCAACATTTTGCTTTCACCACTGACAATTTAACAAGAAGATTTTGGCAATTTTTTTTCACATACTGCTTGCAAATTATTAAGCAGTCTGGTAATCACAGTCCTAACAGTGGTATAAAATGACAGTAAACATTACATCAATACCAGGTTTTCTCAGCAAAACTCATTATTTTTCAATAAGATAAATATACACGCCATACATACCAGCTCATAAACAAGCACAAGTCCAGCTTTTTCAGTGGGAGCAGAAGGTGATTTTACATCTTTTTTTTTCTGCGCAAGAAGTCCTTATTTATTGGCTTCAGAAACTGACATCCAAGCCCTTACAGGAAACATTTCAGGACATTGCCTGACTGGAGGAAACATAGCTGAGAAATTACATGGTGCTCTACATGATATTACTACTGCGGAAACAAAAGAGGAAAGAATAGCGTCTCTTTCACTGTCAAAAGAAACCCAGCCTAAAATATTTTTTTTAATCCAAGTAAAGTAATTATGTCTTTCCTACATAATGCTTGATGCAGACTTCCATTTGAGTCTGCTTAGATATGGGAGAAGCTGCCTCTTATACAGGAGTAACTCTTTTACTGACTTAGTGCAGTTATATTTCACTTATGCTGGTTTCACCAAGATTAAAATCTGACCTTTTTTCTTGTATTTGTCTAAACAAAACGTGAAAAATGACATGTTTTTCAGGCAATTAATGACCGAGAGACCAAACTAATAATAAAAAGCTTGTAAATTAAAATGTCAAGCGGGCTAACGCAACATTTGATAAATTACTTTCTGAGGACTAAATTTTAATGTCATTCTAATAGCTTGATTATAAAGGACAATTACCACATATAAAGTAGGCTGGGCAGAATATAACTAGATACAGAACTAATTTTAAACTAACTTGTATGTAACAGAAATATAATACTTAACCAGACAAAATTGCACTAAACTACTAGAATGGGTTGGAGGGGGGTGTGTTCTTTTTTCCCCAATATATCTATTTATTTAATTTTTGTTGAATGGCGGATGGGGCTTAGGGTTTTTTTCTTTTTCCTGTCTGTGCTTTCCAATATACTCAGAACCTTTCGCTTTTGAGACAGTTTACAATTGCTTGACCACCTCTGAGGAAATTAGTTTGAAAAAAACTGACATTCATAACAGCACTGAGGAGCTCTTATGCTATTAAACACAAAACCCTAAAGTTCACATCATCCTGCCCACAACCTTCACTTATATCATACTCCAAAGACACAGAAAAAGATTAAAAGTGAGATGAAGTCAGAAAATACCAAAATTTTGTATTTTGTTTGTGGGAAACATCTTTTATTAAAAAAAAAACAAAACAAACAAAAAGAAAAACAAAAAAAAAAAACAAACCACTAACTCTTCTAAAAAAGATTTTTCTTCTTTTGCAGTAGCGTTTTTTCCTGCAACAGAAGTTTAAGGACACAGATAGCCTCTAAGCTACCATTTAGTTTAAATTAAAGATGTTTGGGTAACAAGGTGCTCACTGCATTATCCATATTTGCGCAAAAGCCAGAGTAGCAAATTCTCTTAGCCATAGGTTTTTCCCACCTAGAAGCAACCGTCACTGTGATGGACATTTGCCCTTTTAAAACATTGGTGAATGGTTTTATTTGCACCACCTGCAGATAATGCTTTGATTACTTAAAAATACTTGTCACTTTTACCATTTCCTCCTAGATTCCAGGAGCTGAGTATTGTTCAAAAGTAAATTATAATTGGGACAGAAGGAAGCAACATCTGAATAGAGAAATACGATATGTAGCTCATCAGTGTGACCAGAGAGAGCAAATAAAACCATTAGGAAAACACAGGCTTGCTTTCTTTTGCATGTCTGCGATAATATATGCATACAAGTGGGTTTTAGCAGCAGTGACCTGGCCCTGTGAGAGTCCTCAGCACTCCTGTCTTCAGTCTGTCAGCAGAGCTTGTCATGAGATCTCACGCCAAACCATTTCCATCAAAACATCTGTGTGAGCAGGATCCTACTCTTCAGACTCTTTAAACATATGGGCTGCATTGGATGAAAGTATTAGTGACTTCTTTTGGCACTGCATCTGTTAGAGCAGGAGAGGAGATAGCTGCTAGCACTGCGGAGGTGATGAGTAGCTGAGGCAGTACGGTGGTGGCTATTGCCTTAACTTGTGTGAAAGCATCCAAGATGTGGAAATGCATAAAAGGGTGTCAGTAACACATCTGACATTGATAGATAACATTAAATAAAACCATAAGGGAGGAGCAAGGCAATAAAAATGAAGCCTAAGAGCCCCTGAGTGTGTTAGGAGGAAGCTCCAAAATGAAACATTGTAAGATTTTATGATGAGCTAAAACAAAATCATGGCATAAAGTCCACAGAGCATCTGCTGGCAGCAAACTGGATTTTAGCTCGAGACATCAAATGCTTATTTAGAAATGGATAGAAAGCTTTTTACATGTTGTGATGCTTGCATGTTAGGCAAAAGTGAGAGTTCCCACTGTGATATGCCTCCCTTTGGCCTTGACCTAGAGGAAGAAGAGATTCTTTTCACTTCAGCTGGCCGGAAAATGAGCTTCAACATTGCCAGTGTCTGTGTTTAAAATATTTAGGACCTAGGTACCCAGACAACATCAGCTAAGATGGGTCTTATTTTCAAGAAAACCTGTTAGCTGAATCTCATAAAAAACATAAGCAAATTATGGTAACTGGTAAAATAACTATGAAGCTGCACAATACCATTATAGAAAGTACAGGAGGTTTTCCTAGGAGGGTTGCTTTTTGAAAGTGGAAAATTTTCCCCAGACCCAGGCATTTCAGAGTCTTCATTTGTTTGTGATCTGCCTCACTGTTGTCAGAATCTTCATTTCAGGTTAGACCTTTCCTTCATCAGTTCTCATACCAAACTTCAAGAACAGCTAATAATAAGAAAATGCATATTATACCTGCCAAATTGTGAAAAGCTGAGCACTAAAAGTTACCCAAACTGTGGACCCTTTCATTATTGAGCTCTTTACCTTGTAGAATGAATTTTGTCTCCCTAATTTTAGCCTAATTCTGTGTGTCCGTGGTCCGTCCCCCCCCCCCCCCCGAAAAAATAAGTTAAAATGTAATTAGTAGATCTGACCATGTGACTATGAATAAAACATCATCTTGGGGAATAGAAATTCTTATACAGTCCCTTTCTCACTGTCAACTGAAGTATAGGTTTAACTACAGTGGCTATTTTCCCAGTCTTCATGACTATAATAATCTTTCCACTCTTTCTATACTTTGGAGTGTTATTAAGACTGTATCTCGAACAAATTATGTAGCCTGATACAGCCTCTTAGGCACGCATTTCTAAGCCACTTTTCCGTGCCCTTCAAAGCCAGCTTTCCAGTTCCAGTAATACAATACCACAGTGCAAAACACTGCCTAACTATAAACTCAGATGGCAAAGTCAGATTAATTCAAAACATTTTGACAGGTTAATTTTTCACTGGTAGATTTTATGTTGGTTCCCCAATGTTCTGTTCATGCCAAATTTCAGACTTTTCACAAATGTTTTGTTTTTCTTGGTATTACATCTTTTCTACTCCTCTCTAGAGTCTGAAACCTCCTTCTCATAGAGCCCCTGTGTAGTCTTCCATTCTGGACATTTTCTGTATCTAGACTTTTGCTTCACATTGGTCAGTCCTTCAAGTCTTCTTTTAAGCTGCAGATCAATGTAGCATTACAGCATGTCCTAGTTTTCAAGATTCTCAAATTGCTTTTCTTTTCCAATAATTTTATATTTCTTCAGTTAGCTTATGCAGGACCAGTGACATGATACAACTGACTGTTGGAGAGACATGCTTGCCATCCTACAGCAATACAAATGAAATAATGTTGCATCATACAGTATAATGTCCATCTACATGACCTGAGAGATATCAATCATGGGGCCAACACACTGCACTGTTTTTGACTTGTCCTTTACTTTTGCTCTCTCTTTGGCGTGTCTCTCCTGGGAACCATCCATGGTATGCCTCCTTTTCTGGTGCACACGGAAAGCATTGTCCCCTGACACAGAAGGGAAGATGGTAATGAGAACCCTTAAATTCTGTCGACTGCTTATCTTCTAGTTGCAGAGAAAACATTCATCACCCTGATTTTTAGGCTTAAGGAAGCTTGACCTTGCTGGCCAAAACCACACAACAGAAGACACATCCACACAACACAGGCAAAACCTTGAGAGGAAAGAAAAGGAGATGGCAGTAAGACAAGATTCAGCAATTGAACGCTACAGAGATGTCCTGAATGAGTAGTTGGTGGATGTGTTTTCTGAGTAGCAAAGCAAGAGGAGTGCTGAGACAATAAGAACACTTTCCCAGACCATAGAAAGATCGTAGTACCATCTAAACGTCATCAGCACATTCCACATTGTTCTGTTTTATGCATCTTGCATCTGTAATTACATATATATCTTATATAAGCTCCCTCCCTCCCTTTCCTGAGGGAGCTTACAGCATGTACTGCAGGCCCTGCAAACTGGGAGGAACTTTGTGTCAGTAAAAACCAGAAACTAGCTGCTGTATTGCAATTTAGTCTTCATTCCTTTTGATGTCTGTTTCCCCTCACGCTTGAAATTAATGTGCAATATAGAAAAGACAAACATCGTCCTGATAAGGAAATGGAAGTCAAACGAAAATCACGGACTAGACACCCTCCTCTTCAGGTAGTCAAGTGCATGCAACCGAGCATAACTGGGGAAAGAAATAGACATTTTGCAGCCTGCTAGACTATCCAGAGGTCACTGCAGTTAAATGCCCACTGAAATCTTCAATGGCCTGTAACAAATGAATTTTCTTCCATTCAGTGAAAGATAAGGCTTGGTTACCTACTGCAAACAAGCATCTTATTGACAGCGTCAACATAGGTACAGAAGCCTATCTATATAGTAGTTTAAAGATATCTATACAACTGACCATGTGAATTATCAGAATCCACTGACTTCTAAGTATTTTCCACCTTCTTAATGTACTTGACAGTAATAAGGTATTCCTTCAGTCATTCAGATGAATTAAAACACAAGCACTGCCTTCACCAAGAAGAAGTCATCTTCCTGTGGGATCACAGAATGGCAGGCCAAGCAGGTTCCTGCTTCAGGTGCTGGTAATAGCATCCATCAGCAGCCCCAAGAATGATAAGGAGATAAAACATGTCTACTGCACAGCCAGGAGACAGGTCGAGAGACAAACTACCTATGAAGCCGTTGCTAAATACTTTTGCCAGATGCCTGGTCTGTGATGTAGGCCTGAGGCCTGTCCAAGGGCAGGGCGAGAGACAGGGATCTTGTCAGAAAAACTTCAGGCAGGAATGAGATTCCTGGGCCTAAGGAGAAACAAGGTGCTTGGTCAGCAGTGTGGGTCACGCGTGAGACTAAACAGGTCTGTGAAGGTCTATGAGGTCCTTCAGGCCCTGATAATAGCCCAGTAAGGAAATACTCCAAAATACACTGTTACACACACAATACTTTAAAGCTGTATTCTGCAATTGCTCATGTTAAAAAAAAAAAAAAAAAGCCCATATAAACAGTGATTTCTGCACCAACTAGCACAAAAATACAAGTTGATAATAGGGTAACAGAGTGGATTACTATAATACAACATCCAAAACACCAAACTTGTGTCAGTGCAAGACAACACTACATGGGACCTATTAGTATTTCTAAATCACTACAAATGAGCAAAAGCAACTGTCAGAGCTATACTGGGAGATGTACACTGGAGGCTTGTCAACTTCTTAAGTGAAACTGCCAGGTTAGGCTATAAACCTCCAAAAGTATAATGGGATCTGTGTGCTTTTGAAAGTTGAAATAATTTACAGAAAATATTGATTCATCTAGCAAGTGTATAGAGTAAATCTATGCAACTTCAAAAGTCACATCATATTCATGCAATTGACTTTACTATAAGAAGGCCCAAGAAGACCATATTTTGATCTCTCTGCAGTATCAGACTGAGTTTTCATGCTGGCCCAGCCACTCTAATTACAAAGTTCAATAAGCTCTGATTATTTCTGTTTGCGTCGTAGTGGCCTAGTCCTCTGCCTAGAATTTCTTGCATTTTTTGCCACTAGGCACCACTGAAATTACACAGCAGAACTGTGGGTGTGTCCTCAGACACATTGAATTTGGGCAATCTCAGGCATACGAATAGAAGCAGGATTTTGAGATCTGTTCTGTGTTAGGACCACAGTGAAATCAATTTTTTTTTCTTGAAAGAAAATTCAAGTAACTTCCTTGCTATGAAAAAACTTGCCTTAGAATAACTAGTAGTCAAAATGTGAGGCAAACTAGTCAGTTATGTGGGAAAGTGCAAAAACCCCCTCTGAGTCATACAGGATATTAAACAAGCATGCTGTTGACTGTGCCTCTCAAACATAGAGTATTGCATTATTTATATAAAGTAGAGCAGCTCCAAGAAGAGAAACTAAGAGGCTGACACCATCATCAGTGACTTGGTCATTTGCCTGGGATCCAGGATCAGCTATCAGACAGAGCAGTCTGTCCTGGAGCAGTGATTTATAGACCTCATATTACATTTCATGGCTACCTTCCACTAATAGTTGTGCTGAGTGTCTTATTGAATGATTAGTGGAAAAAATAATTCTGTTGTTCATCTGAACTATGGGCTCAATAGGTATACATAGTGGCATGTTACAATCTCCTTCTCTCTTTCTCCCCATCTACTAACCACATCCAGAAAACAATAAATAACTTATTTTCTTTTGTGGTAAGAGATAGGTGAACTTTACTACTTTACTATCTTCTCTATTCAGCAGAGGAACCAACTTTTCTCTCTAATGGTCTCACTGAGGTTTATCTATTTAAACCTATAAAAAATGTTCCTAATTAATATTTAGCCTTGAAGTTTGCTGTTTGTATTTCAGACCTTGTGCATTTTTCCCAGCTTACACTAGCTGATCTAAGAAAAATATTACCTCTACATATGAATCTCATCCAAACTTCAGGCACCAACAGCGAACTGGAATACAACCTACTGTGCCATATTCTATCATATTTCAAACAAAGACACTATCTGACTTTATATCATTTAAGGCTTTCAGACAAACCTCAGAGGATTTAACAATTAAAGACCTGAAGGCAAATGAAATAAATACAAAATAGGTCTGCCAATGGTCAAATACGGCACATTACCTCAGTGCTTCTCTTTGACCAAGATAAATGTGAGTCTTTACGTATGGATGAGATAAACTGTGAACCTTAGTAAAATGCTTAACATATTGCCATAGGAAAAACATTAGATAAGTTCTTAAAAAAAAAAAGAGAGAAAAAAAAAAGATCTCATAGAAGACATTTAAATGGATGGGTGGCTAAAATAAGGTAAGACCTTTTAGAGAAAGCTCCCTACCTGCAAGAAGGTTAGAAAAGGAATTCCTCAGGAGCTCTCACAGAAGCAGCCTTACTACTGTTTTGAGTGGTGACATTTGGCACAAAATGAAGCACCAAGTTAAAGAAATTTTCTGGAGGTCACTAAGGTTATCATCAGCTCAGGGGACTGAAATTCAAAGATTAAAGAAACAGATGACCTGAAGGACTGAAATAGAGAGAATGGCACAAAAGACAGGCCATGAACTTAGGATCTAATTAAAATTTTTGTTATAAGCAGAAGCTTATCAGTTTGAAAAAATAAGAGGAGAGCTAGGTGGGTGCCTTCATTGATTAGTGACTGTTTATGAGTATTGTATATCTCTGGAAAAGAGAAATGTGATTCTAGATTCAGACAGTTAAACAAAATAAGGAAGGGTATAAGGTATTCAGCTGCAACATACAGTTCTCATTGCCTGTGTTCAGTAAGACTGCAGAGAAAGGCCTTGAGACCTGTCAAGAAAATTAGTATAAGAGTCCAAATTCCTGAACGATTAATCTTTCTCTTCAAAGGAGGGAAGAAGAGGGGGGTGATTTCTGCCCTACATACCATGGAGCCAAGGGAAGGGTAACTTCTGTCTTAAATAAATTCAGAAGAAAACTTTGCCCAGAAAAGTTTTGAAGCAACCTTTCGTTGGAAATACCTAGAGTAAGAAACATAACTCATTTCAGGATGGAACTTGCCAAATTATCAGGGGGGTTATGCAGTCAGGTTGCCAATAATAGCTGAGCGCAGGAAGTCTCTCTGACTCTTCTCTCCGTTTGCCAGACTAAGCAGCATCGCACTTCCCTGTGTTTTCTTGTTCACCCAGCGGTATCTGTGGAAGGAGGAAGAATCTATCCAAGAAGTGGAAGTGCTAAATTCTGTAACAAATTATATACGCTGTGATTCCAGCTCGCAGCTGGGTGAGTTCAGATTCCTGCGCTATTCAGCATATTAACAGCTTAGCTGGAATCCTGACATGTAGCCTACCAGGTGCTCTTACAGACCAACACTTAAAAAGGAGTGAAAAAGAAATCTGCCAGCCACACAGTAGCACTATCCCAAGACAAGCTGTGTTATTTAACATGTTCTTTTAAAATCTATCCATTTTCTTGGAGGGTACGGTACTGAATTATTGCAAGTCATATGTTATGTTCCAGTGATCTGCACTTGTCAAAGAATAACTGTTTCTCCAGAGCCAAGTTATGACATCAGTGGCACCTGCCAAAAATTATAGCACAGATCAAATGTGGCATTCAAAGTTTGTGCCCTGTAACCATCTGGTCATTCCATTTGGTGTGTTGCAGACTTCACAAAATGAGACTGTGGGTTTGGGTTTTTTCCCCCGCCATTAAACTAATTCATTATAGCAGATGTCATTACTCACAAATAAAAATGAGTGACGGGTGAACAGGTTTCATCAGTCACTCCTGTCAGTTGGAGTCCTCTTGAAAAGGGGAACCCAGAGGTAAAACTGACACTATTCAGTAATCACTCAAGAAATCCATACTTTGACGGAAGAGGAAGCTACTATACACTCAAAGTAAGCATTTATATTCTTTTATTTTGGCCAAAATAGATTTTCCCAGCTTATCTGGATTGTTGAATGCATCTAGACAAACATGCATATGCATGTATTTTTCTTCTTCTTAAATCATGTGAATTTGAATAACACTTTCTTCTTCCCTCCATGACCTTGAATACTGTATATTACGGTATACTTTATTGGAAGATAATCTGATCCTGTCTGATTTATAAAATACCAGACGTATCCTGCATCTGTTTTAATTTACTCTAATCTTAACTTCAGTTATTAACTTGCTATTTCTTCCTATGTCTGGTTTTAGTATTGTTAGAACTTCTGTATTACATGTACTTCAACTGAAAGGAAAATCACCAGAAAAGAAACACATAAGGAGATATTCATTCTAATGATGCGTTCTATAGCATAATTTAAAACCTTTTAGAACACAAAGCTTTTTTTCATTATTTTTTAAGAACCATAAACAAGCTTTGAAGTCATATTCTGTACTGTAATAATTCTGTAATGCTGGAAAATATTCTATGTTTATGTAAACAAAGCCCAGAGAATGGCAAAAGGAATAGGAGCCAAATTAATGGCCTGACAAAGATAAATAGCTCATGGTCGTGATATGACCTGTGGGACTGAATCCAGTTGAAGTCAAAGATATCTTTCCATTGTTCACACTGATCTTCAAAAAACTCTGAAGTGACTGTGGGCATTATTTTGGAAACATGTTCATCTTCAATATTAAAATTGTCTGAATCCTCAAATACATTGAAAGTGTTAAAGTCAGCTTTATCTCCACCTTTTAGAAATTAAACACTTTTAAGATATACAAAACCAGAAGCTAAAAGAAGAATAATTAAAGAGTTTGTTCTTTCAGCAAATATTTTGGAAATAAAATTTTAAAATGTTTGAATATTTTTTATCTTGCTGGTTAAAATACTTTCACATTAAAAAAAAACAAACAAACAACAAAAAAAAAAAACCAAACAAACCTGAAGTTGGTTTCTTTTTATAAGCGAAACAATTTTATTTTTAAAAAATTATGCGTAATTTAGATTAAACCCTACTTCAACATTTTTCTCAAAATATGTTCAGTCAGCAAAATTACTGAATGCATTAAAATACTTCACTCTAAAAAAGCAAAAGACTTTCAGACAATTTCATTGTATGCACAAGTACTGTCTGTATATAAAATACTGAATTTTTACAATGGCTAGCTGAAGACATGTTAAATTAATAGACTGAAAAAGGGTAAAAAATGCCTCTTCAAGTTTCAGACAAGATTTCTTCTTTTGCTTGTTTATTTCAGATAAAAATTACTAAAAATAGCACTTTTGTTCAAAATATCAGGAGCCATTTCTAACTCCAAAAATCCCTTGGCAAGAGCCCAAAGTGGAAATATAAAGTGTTCAGAAGAGAAATTACTTGCATTAGATATTTGTTCAAACTCCTTTTTGAAGGATGTCTGAGATTACAGTAATTCAAAACATGCAGACCAGTAAAGGGCTAAGATCAAAGCATTTGGAAACTTCATGATTTAACACCTTTACAAAACACATTCAGCCTGCAGATCAGATTAAAATAAAGAAGGTTGTACCACTGGCTATTTCCAGTGAATAAACTTTGTGCATATAATAACTTCCAACTAGAAGCAAAATTTTTCTCCCTTGCACTGGAGAGATCTGTTGAAGAAAACTACTCATCATTCACACTTTAAACCTGCTTCAAACATACTCTGGGACAGCAACTCAGAGTTTAAGCCAATGCATTGTATGTAGATGCTGTTTGTGGTTCATGAATGATTGACTGTCTTACAGATTGCTTCATGGCCCTGTGATTTATGGTTTAATTATAAATGCAGTAGATTTTTCTTTTACAGCATTGTTAATTTTGTTTACTAGTACTTCTTCTGGACATTCTCTATACAATAATAATTTGCTAATATAAAAATTAATTATGATCAATTATGAATGCTGTAAAGAACTCTTTTGTACACACATACACATATTTCTGGCAGCTCAGCTTCAGAGCTACCAATACATAAACCACTTTAGCCAAGATCAAGTTTCACCTTTATTTAAATGCTGCTTTATTAGCTTGGATCCCCCCAAAAGGAGCCAACTATACTTCAAATGGGCAGGTAGAACTGCACAACCCATACAAATATAGTCACTCCTCAACCATCTTAGTTTGGGTCCCTTAGCAAGGGACTTTACCTTGCACCAATGTTACACACATTTTAGTAGTCCTACATAAGAAAGGTACTGTAGAAATTTCATAACATAAATTTTCAGTCCATAAACAATACCTACACTGACTCAAGTCTTCTGAGTAATAAATTTTGAAGCCAATGAACTTTTGGTTTTACTTATTTTATTTTCATATTAGTAGAAAAACACATTAAACCAGCATAACATTAGTAGCCAGAAAGATGCCTCCCCAACTTTAATTTCTCTGGAATGATATCTGGCTATCTGAAATTAAAATAAAGATGAAATTAAAATAAAGATGAAATTAAAATAAGATGCTCACTTTCCACCCAGGCAAAACTGGTGGAATTACTCTGACAAAGTGTGTTTAAGAAAATCCAACTGCCCAGCTAGTTTCTGAACCCTGAGGTTCCTAAGTGAAGAAATCAAGAACAAGTTTGCCAGAATTAAGTCCAATTGTCAGTATAACTCCAATTTATGTTATTGGAACATCTAAAAAGAAAACAGAAAATCACTCAACAACAAAGAAAGATGTTTTCTAGAGCAATAATGACTGTTTGATACAAAGAAAACAAACCCAGAGAATTACTCAGAAGTCCAAACCGAGCTCCTAAGTAGAATATTTTGATTAGAAAAAAAGAAGGCATTACACAGTACACATGAACTCTAACCTCTATACATGGATGTTGTAATGCCAGGATGAAAGAAAGGATACTATCACATATCATAACATAAGAGGTGTTGGTTAACAATGACAGGCAGCACCATCTTCAAAAATCTTACTTCAAGAACCTGTCTTAGCAATACCATGTGAAATATTCACTCTCACTGACATTCTTAAGAACTATAACCAAGTCAAATATTCTTGACTTGCAAAAAGTCTCACAGATATACCAGACTAGCATTTGCAGAAGTACCTCCATCTATTGGTCTGACCACAGCTTCTTCTTCTGAATGGAGCAGCCAAGATTTAAGGCCACCAAAACCCACCTGCACACCCAAAAAATCTAACCAAATTAGAACACAGATAAAGACTGGAGGCCCTTTTTATATCACTTGAAGAACATCTACTGGAAGTTTAATAATCATAAAAACTTAATCTCTAATGAAAGGTTAATATGGCAGACTCTTATGTGAGGCAAGGCATAATAGAAATTAGAGGGCAAACCTACTCAGACAATTTGTCAGCAGCTTGTATCTGGCTTCTGAGGCAACATGATAATTATCTGAATAGTTTCAAGTGGACAGCTGCTACTGAAAGAAGAACCTTCAAATGGTGAAAAGACCCAGGTGACCTGCTGGTCTGGGAATGATGAAATAATATTCCATCACTCACTGTAACAACCTATTACCAAGGCATTTATTCTAACACTGCTCAAAGGCTAGAGAATTAAGATACAGATAGGGCATGTTCCAGTGTATCCGTGACAAGCATACCTTTCTGCAAGATAAAGCTTTAAATAATTCCATTATTTTAGGGCCTCAGAATGAGACAAAAGAGTCTTAAAAGATTACCTGTATTCCCATTTAGACCATATCATTGATAGACAAAACAGGTTTAGCAAAAGTTTATAGTGGAACTGCTGTATCCACACTGGTATAACAACTGCTGCTGTACAGCTACCTCTTCAGCTTTCCCCGTCCACAGTAAGGGGAACACCAGAAAACTGCTGTTTGCCTCAAAGGAAAATATCAGATTTTTTTTGGTGATACAGCAGCTTTCTCTAACTTTGCTGTGAAAAGTATCCTAACCACTCAAGCATGTCTGATATTCAATTGCATAGGAAGTTTCATTACCTGAACTAATCAGTGCACATTACTACTCCAGTTGGACTGCTGGCCTTCAAGCAACTGAACTTCTCTGTGGAAAAATACTGCATCTGGAAGTGGCAGAGATTTTTCTTTCTGTTAAGCAAGTTTTTCAGCCCAGTCAGACTTAGCACCACATTTAGCAAAACTGTTTGTTATTATTGATCTTTCTAAAAAATGTTTGTGAAAATAATGCCAAATATAAAATATTCAATCTAGGACAATGCACTTATGTACCCCTTTAAAATTCAGAATTTTAAAATACAGTATTTGATGGGAAGACCTTACAAAAGTCTGCCTTTGTGTTGCTGACTCTTCTTTTTCTCTGATCTTCTGCTTAAAAGCATAGCACAAATCAAAGGTTTCCTCAGATTAGCCTACATTATCAAAGTCTTCATAGTAGTTATCAAGGCTAGTTTATAAAGTATGACATTGTCTATGAAGCAGGCTCACTAGTACATATCAGGGTCTATGGGGCATTCATTCATCAGCATTACAGGATGGACATTTGGCTAAAATGACAAAAGTGACAGCAGAATATAGATGAACACAAGGAAGCAAGGGATTTCATAGGAACCCTCAAATTATGTGCTGACAGAAAACTCAGGAGCATAAGTCTGTTGTTTTCTTTTAATTTCTTGTGTCATCCTGCTTGCTGGAGGGGCTTAGTGGAGGAGATTGGTGCAGGAAATCCTTCTGCGTGTTAGTGTAGAAGCATAGCAGGTCGTTGATACCTTCATAGCAAAGAAATATCTGGCCAGCAATAGATACAGTACATGATGCAATTTTTCTGACTATTTCATTTAGAAATAAACAACAGAACTTAAATTTTCAAAGTATCATTAAGATTTGGTCACCAATGCATATTTGGTTATACCAGCAAGCACTACAGACAAGCTGAGAAGCTAAAAACCCTCTGTTTGAATACTATGCATTTAGCAAGGATAAATTCAACTAATTTCTGTCCTTTTTCTCATTCATTGAAACTCATCTCTATATTTTAATGAGCTCTACTTTTAACAGTATTTAAGACTGAATTTTTATTTGAAATTAAAGAACAAGGTCATAACATAGCTCCCTAGGATTTTGCACTCCATGTGCTTCAACCTCAACTTAGATTCATAATTCCTCCACACATTTTGTGCTACACATCATTTGGAGCAGTAGAAGTAATCATTTAAAAGCAACCTATTTCCCTTGGATAACAAACATCTTAATCTCTTTTAAAATTACAGGACGTAGAAAAAGGGAAAACCTTTCGCAACATCTCATCTGATGAGATGACAGTGACAATGGCACTATATTTGAAAGAATTTTTCCCAACTCCTTCCAAAACCACTTAAAATCTCACACATTCTGAGGCTTCCACTATATTTCAGTGAAATGTGCCAAGTGTAGTCATTACTCAGTAACAAAATATAGGTTCACCATTTAGCTATCACCCAAGGCCTGTTTCAATGCATTATATTTTGCTTCAAGGCATAGTAAACACCAGTAACCTATTCTTCTCAGGTGACACACTTTATTTTAATAGCATTTCATGAGAAAGAGATTGCAAGGGGCGAAGCAGCACAGTATCTGCCTTAGGTTAATCTCCTGACTGCTATGACCTCCAAATTGCTTTTCAGAAAATGAGCAAGCATACCAGCTTTAGAAGACACAAGATGTGTGGTCCTGATGCAGAAGGGCTGAAGAACTTCTGGGAGAAAGTCATCCAAGAGCAAACTAAGCAAAGAGAATGTGAAGAGTCTAGGTTAAGCAAAAGTGCCCTGAGCAAGTAAGTGGTTCTTTTTCTTTTGCACAATATAGCAAAGCATGTCATCACGTGCATTAGAATAAGGTAACTCCTTATTGTACTGCTTTATTCATAGCACAGATTGTATTCAGGATCTTTGGCACTTTTTCTCTCAAAGCTGCTTGTCTCATATTTCAGTGGCTCTTCTACATGGAAACTCAGACACCCTTCACCCCTGAACCTCATGAGCATTCTTCAAAGGCCTTGGAGCATAGCCACACAAAAATAAAGCACTTTGGCTGTATGGCTTGTGACAGACAGAAAATACCAAGATTTTTATCTGGAATTGGTACAGCTAGTACTAGTATAAAGTAGTATTACATTAAAGGGACAGGCAGACCATCCATTTAATGTGCAGAATCAACAAACCTATAGACTTTATAATTTTTAACAACCTTTCTCATCATATAATACTGAGGATAGAAACAGTATAATGAGATCTTCCTGTCCCATGGAACACATTTCATTAGCATTTCTGCTACACAACAGATAGTTAAAAAATAAGGTTACTAAATTTCTTTTTTTTTCCAAAACAGTTGTGGTTATAGTACAAATACTCAGCACAAGTATGGTAGACTGCTTCAAATAGTTTCTCAACCTGTTGTACCTCAGGAGTTTGAACCAGGGTCTCACACACACTAAGTGAATCCCCTGGCTAACAATGGACAGAGAAAGAGCCTAAGAAATATCTGTGACTCTTGTGTTTTTCTGATGGGTTTTCCTGCTGAAATTAACAGAAGTTTTCCTGAATAAACTTTCTTCAAAACTGGGACATTCACATAAATTAATTTGAATTCAACAAACTGAAATGTGCTGGTAAAGGACTGTTTCGTTAAAAAAATTTCCACCTACTCTGACACAAGTTGCCAAGGAGGAAGCTACTATTGTCATTTAAAGAATAAGGAAATCAAGCTCTGTGTAGGCCTTGCGTACCAATAGTCAGATGTAGACAGTGTTGCTCCCATGTAAATGCATCCTACTCCAGTTAGTCAGTAATACTCCCAACCCAAATCACCAAGTTTCTGGACAGGAAACATATATAATAAAACCCAGGAAAGTGTTCAGCTGCACTGGAAACCTTTGTCACTCTAGCTTCACAAAAACTACCACAAAAAGACATGGCAAATCAATTGCAATTGGGAGTATAGGTACTATTTTTAACATCACAAAGTTAAAAATGCTAAAAGCTTTCATTTCATTTTTGCTTTTCTCTGAAAAGCAAAAAATATACAGCAAAAGAACTCTGAATATGTCTTAGCTTACATAGCCAATATATCTTAGCAGAGGGGTTACAACTGAAATAGACCCCAAAAAGTTCCTTCAAGGTCACTTGACCAAAGCCCAGATTGTTCACAAAGTTCTCTAATTTGAATAAATAAATAAAAAAAATAAATCAGAAGGTCACTACAAAATCTACAGGTTCACAACTTCATGTAAGTCTGGGAGAATTAGGTGGCTCTAAGTGTAGGAGAGTGCTCATTCTGCAACACCTAGGACACTAGTTGACAAGGAACGCCAGTGTTTTCAACGGCAAATTTTTTCCTAATTAATTGCAACAATTGTTTGAGGTTTAACTGTATGCATAAGGGAATAGTGAAGCAAACACAGGGTAAACCAAATGAGAAAAGTTTAAAACACTACCTGAAATCAAATTCAGAAGCCAAAGTAACAGAAGCATTCACATGAAACAACTACTGCTGAATTAGTCTCAGATGAAATCATTGGCTGATTTTTTTTAACACACCAAATGTAATATAAAAACCATGATGCATTGGGCATTACCATATGATATCTAATCCTATAGCATTGCTGGGTCAGGTGTTTCATAGTACAATTTCCTTCAGAAAATTACACATCCAACAATATCTTGCAGTGGTCCCTAGTGGTTTTCTCTTCTGTCTGTACTATACTTGCGCCTTGAAGTTATGTGGCTCCTCTTGCATGTAACATCAATTCCTTTCATTAAACACATACAGGGTCTGTAGAGATTTTAGGTAGGAAATAGTTACCTTATTTTTCTTCAGAGTAAACCCAAATGGGCATATTGACAGATCTTCTTGCTCTTCTCCACAGCATTTTACAGTAAACTTGGGGGGTTTAGGAGTGTAATTGTATTTTTTAATTTACACATAGAATGACCTTATTGGATAGATAGCACTTCTGTGTAGCTCTGTGAATATCCCAGAGGAAAAAAAAACAGAGCTCTTCATACTGACAGTATTTCAACAGTTGTTTGACTCTTTTGGAATCCAGCAATGTCAACCACTGATAGCATCAGGACTATCCATTTCTCCCCTGCATTCCTGATTTAGCAAGGTAGAGAGATGTGTAGATGGTAAACAAATACAGGACAAGTGCTATAGTGATGAAAGAGAGGAAAGCTTCAACCCTGCTGAAAAGCCCTAGATAAATTTGAAGGATTTGGCTCAGTACTTGCTAAGTGCTTGTCCTCTCTCCACAGACTCCGCCATGAATGGACTCTGCGGCTGGAAGGACGAGCAAGGCAGGCCCAGGCACAGATGAAAATGCAGAAAGAACAGATGATGATGCTGACTATTGAGACTCTTCCCTCACCAGATAAAACCGTTGCTTAAAGTTACTGTGAAAACTCAGAAAGCATTGGGCCTTACTCTGACCTTCTGCATGCACCTATAAACCAGCAGCTACACTACTGAACAAGGAAAAGGTCAGAATCTGGCTCTTTTCCAGACTGCTACTAGGGCTCCTAATAAGGTTCTACTGAAATTCAGTGCAAAAATAAGGCCACAGTACAATAATCTCAAAAAAAAAAAAAAAAAAAGAAGAAAAGGATAGATGAGAAGCAGACACCTTTAATTTCCCATGATATATTATTACTGTGATGCAGCAGGACTTTCTTATGTAACTGCATCTGTTCAGAGTGACAACAACATATTTCTAGGAGAAAAGATCACTTGTTTAATGGGAATAATACATTCAGGCAGCTGCATGCAAAACTGCATATTTCCATTTTCAGAGCTCACAGAGTCTGGCTTAATGCAGATATAAGTTCTTTGCTTATCTTGATGAGCCACAGTGAAGGGAGTTAAGGATTAGTCTGATCAGCTGGACAGAAAAAGAAATATATTCTTAAATGCAATCAGGAAAAAAAAAGAAAAAGAAAAAATGCTTTTCTTGTCAACATGCAAGAAGATTTACAGAAATTAATCGTTAAATGAACAGAGGAAAGTATTTTTACTCTCACGGGGTAGGTAAGAAAAAGACTACTGGGGTTATTATGAACCTGTCTGAGAAATGTCAGAGCAAGTGAGTATGAAAGAGAGTTTGAAATAGAAGCAGTGAATCGGTTCATCATAATAGCTTTGCAGGGCATCACTTGCCATAGCTGGTGTGCACTAATCCAAACACTTGCTTTGTTTCACCTTCTTCTAGGTCAGGTAAAATAGAGGAAGGAATAATTAAACACAGGGTAATAATAATGTGCTCTATTTACTTATATATCTATGTACCTTAGTACCATATCTTTTGGAAAAAAAAAAAAACAACAAAAGCTAAACAAGGTTTACTTATTATCTCTTCAATTAATTTCTTCGATATACAAGGGAAGAGTCATAAATCTAAAAAATTATTTTTCTCTAAAACAACATTTTAGAGAATTCAAAATTCTCTATTCCAACACTAAGCCAGATGGAATTTTACCTTGTCTCCCTGTTTGCACTGAAGAAGCAGATAGGAATATATTTGATATATTTCAAAACAAAACAAAATTTAAACCTTTTAATGTTTTATTAGTCTTTTTAAAGCAGCCTTTCATTAAAGCACACACTTTTACAGAATGTTCCCACTTTTACAAAGTGACATTCTCCTATAGAAAAAACATTTTATCACAGAAATGTTGTTATTCCATGGAGGACTAAAACAATTAAAGATTTATAAAATATTCTTTGATTATTGAAAACTGAAGGGAATGTAGAGTCACTGTTCTTCCACATTTCAACCCAAAAAAACAATTGTTTCTTCCAGTGTTTTTTTCTCTATTAGAAAAGCAATGCTGAAAAATAATAAAATTGTAGCTTTTTTTGCCTTTGCAGACTGGTCTCTTTCTCCCATGTTAGTTTATTTCCCACTATTCTCTAAAATGTTCATTTACTACCACCCAAGTTAAACATCATCTCTGGTGAAGAAGATCAAACGGAACCTGAACCTGCTGCCACTTATGTAAAAAACATAGTAGTTCACTGTACTGAGCCAGTAGCTAAAGCACATAGGCAGGGCCTATTGATATTGCGAAATGACAAATTCCCCACTTGTGAAAGCCAGATTTACTAGATCTGCTAACCACTGCTTTAAGTTGTATTGCTACCCACATCAGTGCAGCTTCCCCCTACTCTATGCCAGTGTGACAAGGAAAGATCCAAGGAAAGCTGGCTCAATGAGCATTTATTGTTCTTTTACATCTAGTGTCAACATTTTAAATTATTAGGAACACTGTTATAACAGTATACCTGACTGTTTATGAAGTATTTGAAGACAGAGGAAAAAGACCGCACCAGTAGGTGCAATCCACACACGGTAATTCTCAGCACTCCCCTGAGAGAGCCCAAAAACCAGCGTGGGTCTCTGAGCAGCTATTCCATCAAGAGCTTTGCAAACAGACAGCAGTATATTGACTGCATGCTGGAAGAATGTTGCAAGTATTGTTTATCTTCACAAGAATATGGAACCCATTTCAGAATGGGTTTCTGAAACATCTCCTGCAGCACAGGGTATACCACAAGTGTGAAAGATTAAAATCCTCCCACTCTTAGTCAAAACCAGCTCTTTGTAAGTCGCTTAAGTGTGCATGCATTAGTCATGCTTACCTATTCTAACACATATTTTTCAGGGCAGCAGTATCTTGGCACCTCCATGGTATTGAACAGCAGATGCTTTCTGTTCCCAAGTGTGGGTGTTCAACCATTTTTTACTGCTCCTGCACATACAACTAGACTTAGAAAAACAATCAAGTGTTAGAAATAATAAAGTCTAGCAGCCAGATATAGCCAGATATGCTGCTTGAATATTGCAAAGCTAAAGGCAGACAATAAGGTGACAGGGAAAGTTTTGTCCTTTTGCTTTAGTTTCTGAGTTGGTGAATTCACGCCTGAATTTAGGCATTTCAGATATGCCTGAAAGCGTCAAGCCTAGATTTCATTATAAAAACAAGCAAACAGAAGTCAGTTCAGGTTGAATTCTTATATTAGAAAACACCTGCCTCATTCATACACAAAGACCCCACTGATAAAACAGCATATCCAGTGAGCATAAGCTGTTGGGAGTGTAGGCCCTTTCAATCAAACACAGCATTTTTTATCTCCCTTGTCTCTAGTTCCCCCCACTTCTTTCCAAAGGAAAAAAAAAAAAAGAAAAGAAGAATCAAATGAAAATTCATATTACAGTAGCCATATTAGAAAAGTTGGACGAGCTATTTCAGAAGAAAAACTAATTGCCCAGACTTTTTTTCTTAGAGTTTATTAGTTTGCCTAATAAAAAAAGAATTGGAATTGAACATCAGTTAATTTGCATAATCACTACCACCCTGCACTAATAAGACGCTACCATGTCTTACAACAGCACATAAGCCAGTCCAGCACTTCCCTAAGCCAGCAAAGAACAACTAAAATTGTATAGGAGAGGTCAGAGACTAAAAGTTTTGGTCATGGGACTTTAAACATGTGATATATGATGCAATAGGTGGGGATCATATCTATGAGGTAATGCACTTAAACTGGCACACTGAGGGCAGTTGCAGAACACCCACTTAGCATTGCCTGAATTTATGTGCATGGCAATAGTGTGAGCACATACTATACTCATTCACATGCTTACTCCCAAGTTCTGTGTCTGATCCAGGAACCAGTGACTAATTTTTGAGACACCACAAGACCTGCTTTCTTAAACTGTATCTGAGCTGTGGTCAGTTACTAAAGCTGGGCTTACTTAAATTGAGGCAGTCAATAGGGTGAATATAAATGACACTGAGCTGCAGTCTGACTTCATTCTGACACCACCCAGAAACACTCACACAATCAGTTACAGGTAAGACCTTTAAATAAATAGCAATTCAATAACTGTCAGCTGCTGCACCTGAATTAGCACTTAAATTCAGGGCAGGAGAGTTTCTTCAAGTGAACCAACCCCTTGATTGTCTGCACTCTACCACTTATTGGTTTGGGTCACAGAGCAAATGCAATGCATGCAAATTAGAATTCTTTCGAAGGAAACTAAGCCAGACCAGAGGCCATGCTCTAAATGTACACCAAAGGGTGCTATCCTCTAAAGATCTGAGGAAAGCATTAACTCTTCAGACAGTTTTGAGACACTTGCATAGGTGGGATATTTGGTCCAACTAACCAAAATAGATTAAGTCTGACATAAACTCCTGCACCATGCTTAGTCTAAGGTAGGGAACTCAGCAGCAGTCACTTGATCTGCTGAGTTGCTGGTAGTGTGCTGAGTCACTTGCTAATGTAGGTGAGCATAATACAATCAAAACAGTGGAGATGGGATCAAAGCACATTCATACATTTCATGTAGATCTAAAGGTGGACCTTAGCAGATGCAATGACTGAGCTCAGGAATCACAATTCACTTGTACAGCCATGCAGATGTGCTAGCATGCATAACTATGCACAGCTTGGCCAACCATTCTGCTGGAGCTGCATGTTGTTGAAATAGAGGCTACCCACACTACAATAAAACTTAGCATAGATCTGGCTTCTGGAACCATAAACCAGCCATGTGTGGTACAGTTCTACAGTTAAATGGTAGAAATATGAGGATAATTACCAATTTCCTAGCCCAAACGTTCCTCCTAATTACAAACTGATAGTGTCCTGAGGGATGCTGCTCTCTACTTCGCCTATTAAACAGCACTTGACTGGGGCTTCACTGCCACAGTGTGAATAAGGAATAGTAAATCACCTAAAAGTACCTGTGGATTGAAAAGGGCATCTGTAGATAAATGAGGATGAAAAAAAGGGTAGATCTAGAATATGTTATACTTCCTGAGGACACTTCTCTTCATGAATTAAGCATTACTATACCATGTATTTCTTACAGAGAAGGGCAGGAGTTATGCATGGTATTATATATTTGAGAAAAAATTGCATAGAAAACCTCAGTACTCAGGACTGACAATAAAAAAGTCTACTTATTTCTCCTATTTCCCATCTATTTCATTTGTGTGTCAGGATTTTAAATATATTTCAAGCTAAGATGGCCACAAGTCAGGGAAAATTCCAGGCCCCAAAAAAATGACAGTCTGACAAATAACCTGAAAAAGGTTTATACTACCAGGGAAGCCAAATTTAACAATGTGTTTCTATGTGCTGCCTCCATACTAAGTGTACTTGTCTTGAATGCCACCCAAATGCCATTAAACAAAACAAAAATCTTCTACTAATGACTAATGAAATGTGAGACACTATTGGCCTAATCTTTACCTGGTACTCGGGGCCAGTTTTCAGTTTCACTGATATGACTTAAAGGTTCACAGTCAAGGCCACAGTTTTTCCATAGCAAACATAAGCATCATCAGGGAGTGTTATAATTTCAAATAGCTGCAAAAATAAAATAATAATCTGATAAATATCAAAAGGGGAAAAAAATGCAGTAGCAAATCTGAAAGATAATGATTTAGCTATTTGGGCCAGACCTTTAAAGGACAGCATCTTTGTGTTTGGTCTCCACCATGATTGCGCCCCATATCCAACATGAACGTTGATGCCATTTGATCAGAACTGTAACTTCTCTGTATGTTTTTACTGTTCAACCATAGGGAAAAGTGGACTTAATAGTGAAAAGCTCTTGATTCTATTAGGTTTAGTATCTAACACAGAGAAACAATACATGCAAAATATGGATACGAAAAGCTCAACCTGTATTGTCTATTTGCAGCTAAGCAGCAGAAAATTATGTTTTCAAAGAGATTTTGCTATAGCTAATGTTATTTTTCTCCCTCTAATATGCTATCCTAGTCAACAATTGCATTACTATTGTTAGAGTTTGAGATTGCAGTACAGGCGGCCTCTGAGTCTAATTAAGCAAGGAAAACAAAACATTACTGGAGTGACCAACAGTGTTATTTCAGAAAAACCTTTTTAAAAAGTACCTGTGTTTGCCCTGATACCTTAATTTTATTTTTCTCAGGGCAATGTTGGTCCCACTGCAGTTTCTCTCACAGAAATTTATTCTGTAATATTTGTGTTGGTGCTTTTATATTTTGTATTATAATAAGTGAACAAACCCACAATATTGTTGGGTTTTACATGTAAAAAAGTTCCAAATAACAATTCTGCCTCATTAATTACTGGATATTGTCATAGCAGAGTTCTTGTTAGTTAATGACAAAGTGCTAACTAATGAATTGATATTTTGCAGCTTTTGGATAGTACACAAATTTACTGATCTTGTTGATAAGGCTTCAAACATTAAATATGTATTTGTAATAACAAGACTAACAGTCATTGAAAATAAGCCCTACAAGCAGTAAGGGCAGTCTAATCTAAAATATCAGAAACAGCAGTTATTATCCACCATCCTAAATGAACACTTAATAACCTGGAACTAAATCCCTTCAGGCTCCGTTTATGATACGTACACACTTCTGCTGCAGTGATGACAAATACACCATTTTCCCAGAACTAATGACCCCTCTATAATATGTACTAGGGGGCTGACAATTGTGCAGAATGAGTCTATCAACAAACTAACAAAGTGCAGCCATGTTTGAAAAGTTTTATGCCTAAACCACAGGAAAATTTCAGTACTTCCAACCCATAATAAGCCCCTCTGGAGCCATATCAAAATTCTGTAGCATGTGTTTGGTCAAGATAGTCTCTGCGTATGGTTTGTTTATTTTCAGTTCAGTTACCTTTGACCAATTATGGATAATTAGGAGCAATCCATGAAAGTAATTAATATGTAACACTTGATCATGTTCTGACAAAATACTAGCATCTCATGGGGTTTTTTTGCTTTAATTAGTGGGTGCACTAAAGAATACCCTCTTTATTACAAAACCAGAACTTTTTTTTTAGTCCAAGGCACCTCCAAAGAAGACCTTGAAGTAGGTCCTGCTGTATCTTATGGCTTTACTGCAGGGATTTTGGCAGCACTCAGTTATTAGGTCTCTACAAAGTTTACAGATGCAGAAAATAAGAATACCATCAACTACTTTAGCTGCTGTGTTTATAGTTTAACTCGGACACTGCCATGACATTCCCTGGAATTGCTAGAGAAAGCAGCCAGCCCTGATGTCAAGGCTAGCACCTCTCCAAGCAAGCTAGTTTTGAAATGTGCAATACTGACTAGCCCCAATACTGCTGGGCTCCCATCCAAGTGCAAATTCTGGCTGCCAGTCCTCAGTGCACCTTAAGAAAGTCTGATCTTTCTGTTGGACAGTAGGCAACAAAAATCCACAGCGAAGCTGCAGGGGGGGTTTTAACAGAGGAGCTTCATTTGTGCTGTCAAGAGACAAGAGCAAAATTTGAACTGCGAAAAATATTGGCTTTCTAGCACAAATTCCAGCCAATGTGACAGGCTTGGTGAGCTTTGCTCTGATCTGGCATGTAATTACTATGTATCCCTGATCTGCAAGCTGTACCTCCTAGGCTGCAGAGCAGTTTCTCACTTGCACGCATACACTTTATAACAAGAAACTAGTACCTGGAAGACTTCTCTCAGAAAATTAATTTTTCACCATTGAAAATAAATGAAAGAAAACCAATCAATGCTCAGCACCTTCCTATGCTCCAAATTACTCCAGATTAACACGTCAATTAAAAAGTAAACCAAGCTAAACACGTGACTTTCACCTGAATGAAATACAGCTTTTCTATCAGCACCATTTAATTAGTTATAATTGAAGCAATGAAAGCCTTTCACCTCAAGGACTTGGATTACTGTTAAAGATAATATTATTTTCTGTTACAAAAAAAAGTACCTGCAGACGCACTATCCTAAATGCTTCAGCAATTCCAATCTCAAGTTTAGGAAAATGTCTGTTCATAATGCCCCATCTCCAATCAGCAGGCAACACAGACACACTACTGTTTCCTGGTTTCTTAATACTTGGTGTTCTGCACAATTTCATCTGGCTGTTTGCCAGCCATAGGATGAATACAACAGAGAGGAAAACCATGCTAAGGAAGGTAAAACACTGATCCAGTGCATCCCCCCAGCAGCCTCACTCACACCGGTTCTAGGAAGCTCTAAACACAAAATAAAGCTGCTTCCAGAGCAAAAGATATTTGGATTTTTGTTTTTATTTGTGATGTTTTCATGGATTTGTTTTTGGGGGGTGGGTGTCTGTCAGAGAAGCAAGGTCGAAGAAGGGACATTCAAGTCCCCATGGTAGCACTGTCAAGCTGAGCTTCTGCTCCCTCAGCCTAGGGCCTAGTTTTGCCTTTTCCTGCAGGACATGTTTCTCACTTCTTTATCTGTGTCTCCGAGTGGGGGTAGCACCATCTTCTACAGGTGCCAAAGAGGCAAACAGATCTGTGAAAGAAGGCCTTGTGAGAGGGACCCTGCTCTCCTGGGGCAGCTGCCTCCACAGCTGCCATCTTGCTAGCAGGCCTGAGAGCCAAAGCTACCTTCTGATCTTCTTTTACCCACTTTTCATCACCTACCCAGCTACTTAGAGCTGCTTTTCAGTTAGGAGGAGTAGCAGCAACAGCCGATTAGGTCTATGAGTAGCAACGTGAGAAGGGGCTCTGAGGACAGGAATCTGTATAGAACCTGACTTTCGCTTTGCTGAAAGACCATTTAGTCATCGCACACAACTAAAGCTGCTTGAGAAGTGCTGGCAGCTCATGTTAGTCCCAGATGCAAACAGCTGTGGCAGCAGGGCAGTCACAGAGCAAACCCAGTCAGCGCGTGGGAGGCAAAGCTCCTCTTCAGTGGTCCCATGTCCCAGTGTTCTGTGACAAGAGAAGGGATGTATAAGCAAGCGAGAAATGGAAGATGGAAATTAAAGCACAAGGCACTGTCCTAAGCAGAATGACAGGTGCTCTGGAGCCAAACAGAAGATCTAGAAAAAAAGTTTTTAAACTGTTTTTACATATTTCTCTAGGCAAACAGACTGTTCAAATGAAAATTCTGAGTTCATTGAAGCCTGCTTTCTCAGGTGCCGTCTTTCTCCACATTAACATATCTCAAAATTTATGGTAAAGCTCTCATTAAAGCATGCTAGAGAAAAACACTTCATACTGTTAATGCCTGGCATGTGTATTTTATGGTCTATTCATTACACCTTTTTAAAAGATCAAGAGATTAATTATTAAAAATGCTGAGTTCTCACTGTTCTGGAGTTTCAAGCTTTTGGGCCTTTTCCTACAACTTCACAGGCTTCGAACATCTTTTGCATCTTAAGTCCATAAACAGCTTTAAAACATTACTTTCAGTCTGTCTTCACTCTATCAAGCTCTAGAGGCTTTTACTAAAAGAGTCTGAAACATCCTGATATTTAAGATTCAATCTTAAGAGCTGTCAGTGCTGATTATGAGTTAAAACAGCCAAGTTATTTCATTATAAAAACACTCAGTGGTGCTAATGCAATCTTCTGGCACAGAAACCTAGCCAGAGTTTTCCTGGGAGAGACTTCTGCTGGGTCAGGGAGACATGACTCAACCCTTGGGTGGGCACAATAAAATGTCATGTAAGTGAAACTGGGAAAGAGGTATGTGGCTTACCTTCACATTCAGATTGCCTAATGCCACACCTCACCAGAGGCACTAAATACACTGCCAAGGAATTTCATTGCACATGTGCAAAAAGCAATCTGAATTCAGCTGTCTTCAATAGCTAGGGCTACATCAAGAAGGTCTGCCTATCTCTTTGCTGCCTTTAAGTTTTGAAAGCTGTGCAGGGTGTTTCCAGACACCCTGAAAGCTCCCTGGGGAGGTAGAAACAATGCAGAGTATAGCTCCCTGTTTCCCAATTTATGGTGGTAAGTCTGAACATGCAGCCACAGCATGTTGCCCCTCTGCTTTCCTTTTTCAATGATTAATGTAACCTGAGGATGAACAGTCACCTTGTGGGTAACCTTTTCTGGCTCTAGTCCTGGTGAAGCTTTGAAGGTTGGCTGGGAAGCCCTTGTTTTCAGGGGATTCAGGACTCTGAGACTAGTTCTGACTACACCTAGCAGCAGACGAAATCCAGAAAATTCATAATGAATGTCAATCGATTGAGAGTGCCTCCTTCCTCAAATTAGCAGGACTGCTGAGGAGTCCTGACTATTAAAAATTCTCTCTTCCTTGACAGCTTCTCAGAGGCCAGCTTTAATGACCTTCAAGTCACACTACAAGACATAAATATCTTAGTCAGCTTGCAGAGCAGAGGTGCCACAGAAATGAGTAAAATAACAATTCACTGTCTATAGACTCACTGAGAGTGTATGAAGACAGAGACAAGGAGGAACAGTCATTCTCTTTAGCTTTATGGTTCCTCTAGATAAAATTCAAAAGGTAGTTTGAGATCCAATTTACAAAGAATTGAGATTTCAATAAAATTTGCATCAAGGGAATAAGTAAAAGCAGAAAGTTATTCTGAGCTAAAAGAGAAACTGAGAAGGAGAGTACTGACAACATTTAACATTTCTCTGTCTCCAAAGTGAAGGAGCATCATTAAAAGATGCAGCTCAGCAATTCTCACAGTGGAAAAGAGTTTAACACAATATAGTTCAGTTCCCAAAACTCAGGGGGCTTTTGCCTTGTTAGCTAGGGATAGGCAAATAAGCTCAGGTAGCCAAATCCATGCTTTAATTAGCATCTTTCCCCAGCTGCCAGGCAATATACTGACATTTTGCCTACTCCCTGCAGAAAGATTTTGTTGTATCTTTGTTGTATCATAATACAGAACTCCAAGAACTTGTGCAGTATTGCTGTTTTGAGGAAGTCCTAAAAAGATCCTAAAATTTCATGTCAAACTGTATTTCTGTGAACTTCGTACTTAAAAAAATCTGTCAAAACCCCCCAGCCCTTCTTTCTACAGCACATACATCCATATAGCTTAGATCTTCAACGCAACCAAGTGCAAGACATACTTTCTGTTGAAAATTAACTTTGTGTAGGCATAGGCTGTCATAAAAACATGAATATATTTGAACAAATTAAAATGCTGAGTAATACTTAACAAAATATAATTTGCATATCCAATATATTAAATATACAAAAATCAGTATTAAATACGTCATATGGCTATGTAAAAATATTTTAGTGTTTGCGCATGTAGATTTTTCACACTTATGAGTTCACAGATTTATTCATTGCCAAGATAAAAGGTAAATTGAAATGGGTTTTGATGAGTTCAAAGCAAAAGGAGAGAAAGAAGAACTGGAATTCCTGGATGGGTCTGATTCTTTATGTAAGAAATGAAACCTAAACAGTAAACTAATTTTTCCTTTTCTCCCAAGCAGCTGTTGCTCTGTGGTTTGAAAACTGATCTATTGGGAGCAACATAAGGCAAATGCTCCAAATCTCCAAATTTTTATGTTTTCTAGGGCTCCCACAGAGATACTTTGGCAGATTTAGTACTGCAGAACCTAATTATTGGTCCCAGTTTTCTGTCTCCCTGGTTCCCAGGCTTCCAGCCCATCTAAGTATACAGATGCAATTTGGTGAGCTACCTTAATCCAAGAGTGAAGGTTTTGCACGGAAATGGGTGTCCATGATCTGGGACAACTGAGGTGGAAACGCAATTTCCATTTTGTCATCCTGGCTCAGAAATACAGTAACCTGCAGCTGTTAAGGAGGAATGGGCAGGTGAGGGTCGTACCATCCAAACCTCCTGCAGCTAAATCCACCATAACTGATTTGTTGCAGTTCTCAAGGGAGACAGCCTATGCAAACCATTTGGAGCAGCACCGAGGAAGTCAGGGTCAATCTACACAGTCCAATCAACCACTTTTCGGATTCATTAAAATGAGTAAATTACCACCAGTGCTAGATATTAGACTTTGTAGGACAGCAAGAAGAATTAAAAAATGAGGCAAAGGAGGAGCTAAAACATTGAATCCTTCACTAGAAAGACACAACAAGAAACTCACTCCTCTGCTTGATGACTATGATGGTATTACTTTGATATATGAAACCAGGCAGTGAGCAAGAATGTAACATGATAAATTGCTGGACTTTTCACATGTTCGAGCGGCTGAGATGCTTATTTGTTCATGGAGGTTATGTGCTTTATGATGCCTTTTAACATGCTTGTTTTCTCTCCAACTGAATCAAGGACAAGTAAACTGGAACAGAGGGAAGAGTGCCACAGCTTTTGAAATCCAACCTCTCTTATCTTATACTGCTAATTTGGGGATGGAGCAAATTATGTGGTTCAATTTACAATTAAGATTCCTCCATAATGATGCCTTTCCTCAGCAGCTCTCACATAGAACATAAACCTTTTCCAGAAACCTAAAAATAAAATATATTGCACAGTCCAGCTGTACTGTTGTTTAACTTGGTGTGATAGACTGATTAACACAAATATAGACCACACAAAGAGACAGAGAGGTGCTCTGACCAAACATGATTTGAAGGGCATGGCAAAGGAGCAATCTGAGCAGCTGTCAAAAGGGTAGACTTTCTACAATGCAGCTAATGTTCCAAAAAGTTCTTTATAGCATGCTTATCAACTGCTCATCACAATGAGGCAATACATGTTTATGTAGTGTCTTTGCCTATTGATGCTGACCCGTTCCATCCAAATTAAAAATAATTTTACTCTCTGTGTTCCAGGTAAACCTGCAGTGAAGGCAAAATCCTATGCCCTTTATTGCAAACATGAAATAAACCTACACAATGTCAAAACTTCTTAATTAATATTACTTCTCATTTTGGCTTGCCAGGTTTCAGCAAGTTTAGCTAAAAAACACTTCTACACTTTAGGAATGATGGTTGCCACCTCCATTAACTACATCAAACTATCTCTTCAGAAATGGAGATAGAAGTTTGTTATGACACAATATGTTAACTCAAAGATATGTTTTACCTCCAAATTTGCTTCCTTGGAGAGAGAGAATTACGAACTGTTACCCAGAATGACAGGCTAAATGTCTAAAATAGCACCCATTTACTAAGAAATCACCAACACATTATTTTTTCACTTTACTAAAGTTTCACTGTTCAAAAAATAAAGAGCCATGGGGAACGTAATACCAGCAGCATAACAAGGTCTGTCATAAAGCTGCTGCTTGGCAGATCAAGCTTTTCTGGAATGAGATGACCCAGTCTCTTGAATTGTGTGCCCTTCTTTTGCTTGGCAGAGAGAGTGACTGCACTGAGCCACCAAATTTGCTTCATGTAAAGCAAAGAACATGCTTTTTTTTTTTTCTTGGATAAACTAGATTTAGAAAGTATTCAGAACAACTGGCATTTTTTCCCCATAGTTCTGCTGCTCTCTGTATCACAAGTGGTGGCTATAGATGGATGGAGGATAACTGACACAAGTTAAAATCTCAGCCCCTTTCAACTTAATGGAATTCTGCCATTGCGTTCAGAGTTGCCAGCTTTATTCACCAGCCAAAGAATGGCATGGAGTTGGAGCTTTAGGGGTAAGCACATAGACCTACTCAGAATATTTTTCCATTACTGTGAATTTAGGTAAATGCAGCCTCAGAGATCCTTCATGTGACCTCCTGTAATCTGGTGTCTCTTTCAACTTCTTTCCCTTTTTCTCTCACTGCCAGCAACATTTCTGAGGGCCAGAAGAGTCAAGCCTTTATGGAACCAAATGCCAGAGCACCCTAGGCAGGACTCCTGCTTCTGTGCCCGCCAGTCTTCTTGGGGAAGAACTGTAGGTGTCTCAGGAGATGACAGGCGAATACTAAATCAACCATACCATTACCATAGAATATTTCACATTATATAAACCAACGATTCCACAAATTCCTTTCTCCTCCTCCACTGTTATTTCTCCAGTTTACAGACTTGAACATATAATTCATAAACACATAAGACTTTGGTGTGCTGTCTAAAATTAAAGAATGACAAATCAGTTTTTCCTTATTTGCACAGATTCCTCTGCTTTTGCAAGAGTTCATATTCAGACATCATAACATTTATAGGAATTGTTGGAGTGCCACCTATTGGAAATAAATATATAAATGAAAAATACTTTGGTTAACCTGCATGAAGTAATCATTTTTGCCCAAGCGCTGCTTTAACTATATCGAGTTAAAAAAGCTTTGAAATACATACATTTCATGTTCCATTCATAACTATGTTAAAAGTTAGATCAGCATGTAACTTAAAAAAATACCGAGCCTCTTTAAGGGGTAAAATACTGGAAACTAGTAAAGATTAATAGCCCTCGAGTATAAAATAGCAAAAATTGGAGGAAGTCCACTAAAATAACAACCCACTTAAAACCTGAGTCACATTACTAAGCTCCATATCCTGTTGTTGTAAAGTTTACATTAAATCCTGGTTTGGACTCTGCAGAGACATATGTACTGTTTAGGCTCACACAGTTTAGCTGTGTTTTAGACTCCAAATGTAAAATATTAATTTTCCCTGTGGAAAACAGTCTCCTTGGGATAAAACAGCTCTGTCTTCCCATGGAAAACTTACAAATCACTCTTGATGTCCTGGATTTCGTAAAATCAGTTTTAATAAAACAATCTTAAACTGCCACTTCTGTTCAGCAGATACTCAGGCAATGCCAGAAGTGACTTCTCTCTGTCTCACATGAGCAGAAAAATTTACTGTTTTCTTCCTCACTCCCTCCTCAGCTTCAGGCCTTGTAGCATCTATTAAGTGAAAGTGAGTCTTGAATGAGACTGCAAACAATTTAAACAACTGAAAAATCTGACTTAGTTTTGAACCTTGGACTTCATCCTGGAGGTGATTGCCCTCTCCCCTTCCTTAGGACCGAGAAAACAGCAGGCTGGGAGTGCCGTTGCCTGAAGAGCATCACTATTGAAATCCTCACACGTCTGCTTCATCTCCTCATCTTTACTATTGCAGCTTCATCCTCTGTGGCTTTGTAAGCTCTCACACTAAAAGAGGCAACTGTGTTGCTTAGCTCCTTTCTTTCTAGACATCCCAAACTTAATCTCAGAATCACACTATTCCACTTCTGAGTCCTTCTGTTAATTAGCACTCACCCTTACCCAGCTCATGACAGCTTTTCTGACAGCTCTTTTCATGGTTGTGCTTGAGAACTACACAAATATATAGAGAGAGAGCTTTTGTAGATGGCTCTAGGAAAAAAAAAACCTACAATAAAAAAAACTGCAATTAATTATACCTGATAGTATATAGCAGAAAAAGGATCATAAAAATGACATGACACAAAAACAAAGTAAAGCAAAATGCATGAAGCAAAATATACTGAGTGTGGGATATTGCACAAGCTGAATTTCATATATTCAGTCGTCAGAATTATGCTGGTGGCCTGATGTTCCAATCTGCTCAGTCATCCTCAGTGGTCCACAATTCCCAGCTCCAATTCTTTGGCTAAGTAGTATTTTATAATATGTTTACAAAAATGACATATGGAATTGAGCTACTGAAATGCATGCTATTTTCTATTTTATGCAGTAAAGGCGAAAATCACCTTTTCTATTCATGGTGTCTATGAACGGATTTAGATAGTTAGTGACAGGATCACTTTCCAAATTGGCTCCTAGTCTGTCATATCTTTATTTCTAGCAGGCGTCTGATAGATATTTTCATTCTTCACAGCCACTTTTTATTTCTCCTGGTAACTTACATCATTCTATCAGTGCACATTTTTTTTTATTTGTCAGTTTTATCTCTTCCTCCAGATCCCACAGAGTATGCTCCAGGCTTCTCTGCAGTTTATAAAAGACCTTTTCTTCTATGGCTTTCTCTTGAAACTTCAATCATTTTCTATCTCCTCCTGAGGCATGCTCTCACATATAATTTCCTTCCCTTAACAAGCGTATTTTCTTCTTCTGGGGACATATTTACAATAGAAGTTCATGGGCATCTGAAGTAATATTTCTTTGGTGCAACAGCTGTAGACCTATGTCTCAGGATAATGACATGACCCTTATGCCTACTGTAGATTTTGCACTTCTATTGCATACTGAGAAGAAAGAAATGTGAGGAGAAATAAACCACAACAAAATTCACAGTGAAATCAATAGGTTTGCTTCAGGTTCTATGCCATATTTCCAACTTAAAATTACTATGCCATAAGCATTTGGGGTGAGAATTATTAAGGGTAAGCACAGCAGTAATTCTTTGGTGATGACAAAAGTCTTGGAAGACTTATTTGTGACCAGATTTTTGTGAGTACAGATCCTGGGCTGATCCTAGTCTTCTTTTTCCCAATAATTAAGCTTTTGGGCACTTCCAGTAGTTGTGGAAAATAAACGTGGGCACATTCCCTCACTCAGTGTCTTTCAGACTGTCAGTCAAGGCCTAGCTATGAGGTCACCTCACTCACTATTCTAAATATTCATTTACTTAAAGTGCAATACTAGTAGCTTCCTTAAAAAATCTTTGGGGAAAGGCAATGTAGTCTGCTAATTCTTTTTCTGTTGGACTGCATGAAATGTAAGTTAGGTCAAGCTAATTTGCATGTTGTTGTTTAGATACCAGGACTCATTCAAGTGGGAAAATTGACTATTTTAAATTTTATCCATAGCTTGGAAGAAATTGCAATTTCAACATGATCTTCAGCTGTAGATAGATCCTACAATTTTCATAAAAGCTTTTCTGAACATATTTTGGAGTTCTACAGAAAGAGTTCAGCTGCACCTATCATCTAAAAGCAGCAGAGGTAGACTTAGGAGTCATGTCGGCCAGCCTATACAGAAACTCTGAACAGGTGACATGGCAACTGTGGATGGAAATTAAATTAATAGACATGTTTTTCATAAGCAATTAATGTAGCTGGATAAAAACCGAACAGGTAAGTAGGCAACCATCATTATCCTCACTCTCTTCAAAAAACAAACAAACAAACAAAAACCACACACACACACAAAAAAACAAACGAACAAACCAGCTGTAAGGCCTGAAGGCTTCTTCAGTCATTTTAGGTTACCACTGATCATTCAATTTAACATTAATAGGCATATTAAATGAATGAAGGGCTTTATAATTTCCACACTATGGATTTCTCCCCTGCGGTATAAATATCTGTAAAAGGCTCCCATAGGGTATGGCAAAAGATGCCTTTAACCTTTGCATACTTAATTCAGATCAGCTTAGCACCATTTTTGTCAGAATGAAACCATATGTCACCTAATGGCTCAGGGGAGATACTGGCATATGGAGCTTTTCATGCTTTAACTGCCAGTTTGAATCCAGCCCAGGTCAGTAACAACCAACACTGCTATATATGAAGGCTGTTGCATAATCTATGTGAAATGAGTTGCCCATCTCAGATCAGATCCTACAGCAAAGTTGTCCAACAGAATGCGACTACTGCTCAAACTCACCTTCAGTCAGCAATATCAGCAAGTCAGCCAAAGATTAGATGAGCGCTGTACATACATGAGCTTTCACTCTGAAGTCACTCTCCCATGCCAGAGATAAGAGATGCTGACATGCAGGGCAATCATCATGGGACACCACCCTGGAGGAGGACCTCCTCTAGCTATTTTACATTGCATTACAGCACCTCCTCCCAACTCTTCCTCATACGGAATTAACCCATTAAAGAGATCAACATTTAGTGCCTGCATTGATACTATATGCAGGGTAGCAGTTCCTTGAGTAATGACAACTCTGCTGTTCAAAGTGAGGATTCAGTCCTGGAAGAAATTATAGAAGGAGAACACAGAATTAAACAGTGTCATGATGAGGTGGGGTTCGAACATGCAATCATTTGGTAAAGATTGAAGATAATACTGTATGATAACAGTTAACTTTCATTGAATTAGTACCCAAGAGTAGAAAATAATTAAATAATAAACATGCATTGCAGTAGAGAACACTGAAGACTTGAGAAAAAGAAACTTTAAAGCCTCTTAGGGAAAGATTACCAGGGAAATTGTTCCTAATTTTCAACAGGGGGGATTTTTATCACTATGAGATGTGAGTTTTCTTTTTGCAGTAAACATTACATGTGTATATTATTGGTTCTTAGTTAGTCTTCAGAAAGTATAATTCTGCTTTTATTTCCGACCGGAAAATTTACAAAGACGGCTACTTGAATACATTGCAAGGCACTGATGTACAGCTGGGAAATGAAGCCAGGCAATCAACTGGTAATGCAGCTCTTTATGCTGTGGGAGCTGTGTTGCAAAGGAGCCTGACAGTAGGTATTTACAAATAAAACAGAAACTGGGAGATAATTTTAAAACCAGGACCACTTTTACTGATCAGATTCTATTCTGCGTGCTGCCAGGTGACGAAGGCCCTTACTTAGTGTTAGTGAGTCATTAGTACATTGATGTAACAGCTCATCTATACCTATTTACATAGGCTTTTCTTTGTTACCAGGATTGTTATTTTGCATTTTTTTCCCATTGAAGCTTTGTGAAAGAAATATGCATACACTAGAAAGCAGCATATACCGTTTACATATTTGCCTTTTTTAATTAATATTTCATAGATTCATAGAATCATAGAACAGTTAGGGTTGGAAAGGACCTTAAGATCATCCAGTTCCAATGCCCCTGGCATGGGCAGGGACACCTCACACTAAACCATGTCACCCAAGGTTAGATCCAACCCGGCCTTCAACACTTCCAGGGATGGAGCATTCACAGCATCCCTGGGCAACCCATTCCAGTGCCTCACCACCCTAACAGTAAAGAACTTCTTCCTTATATCCAATCTAAACTTCCCCTGTTTAAGTTTGAACATGTTACCCCTTGTCCTATCACTACAGTCTCTAATGAAGAGTCCCTCTCCAGCATCCCTATAGGCCCCCTTCAGATACTGGAAGGCTGCTATGAGGTCTCCACGCAGCCTTCTCTTCTTCAGGCTGAACAGCTCCAACTTCCTCAGCCTGTCTTCATGCAGGAGGTGCTCCAGTCCCATCCCTATTTATTTAGTGAAAGAGATACATGGAACAAAAATGAAGCAAAAATAAAGGGACAATCAGGAATAAGACCTTGTCCTTTGATTTCTTTGATCAATGTTACCCTATATATCTAAGTGCTACACCTAAATTTTTAGTCCTCCTCTTGATCTTCCTCTCTATATAGCTGTAGATGCTTTTCATCAGCACTACCATCATCTTCCCATAAGGGATACAAAAGTAAATCTTCCGATTTTCATTTTTTGTCCTTCATCAAATACTTAAAACTGATTGATCACATTTTGGGTTTTTTTGGTTTTATTTTTTTTCAAATGCAGACAGGAAATAAGTATTAAGTCCTCAGCCCAGCAAGAAGTTAATATACAATTTGTCATCTATGTCCTAGAAATCCTTCATTGCTGGCACATGCAGAGCAGAGTTTCTATGACAGATTTTAAGGACTTTCTAAAGATATCCACTCTCCCCAACTTTTTCACCACAACAAAATTTCTAAAACTAATGTCCTGTTATATTTTTTCCCTGTCTTTTCTGTACCCTTTCTTGCTACCAAGCTGTGTTTCATGCAGAATAATTTCTCATTAAACTTTATCAGCTGGCTGTTGTATTCCATCACTCTGAATCAATTTGTTTTTTTTTTTTTTTTGCTTTCCTGCAGAATCTGTATCTAAAAACTCATATTTAAACCACCTCTTCCACATACACTATAAAAGCTTTGTGGACACATCTTTAGAAATACAAAGGGTATTTCTAAATACCACGCAGCCTTCTCTTCTCCAGGCTGAACAGCTCCAACTTCCTCAGCCTATCTTCATATAGGAGGTGCTCCCATATGAAGCCCATTACTTTTTATAAAAATAAATTTTATTTATTTTTATTTGAATTATATTGTTATTTTAGAAAATATATGTATTAAATCAAGTTATGGAAAGGACACCATCATATTCAATATATGCTCTCTTTCATCACTATACTAACAAGGCTGCTAATCTGTGTCTCCTGTGTCAGACTTGATTCAGTTCACTTACAAGGCTTCACACTCATGGTCTTCCAGAGTATCTTTCTACACCTGCCCTGTGCTGTTAAGCCTCATAAGCAGAGCTGTAGCAAAGATGCCAACACAGGGTATCACTGCTGGTGTAATTGTGTGCAAAAAGATTTCAAATGAGGGTATATATGCCCCTGTAATCCTTTGACTCTTGTAACCCAAGTGATGAGCTGAGCAAGCAGTACTGAAGAAGACAAAGAAGTGACTGGTGAGAGCTGAGTGCTGTGCAGGGAACTTCCATATGCAATTCCATGGCTGCAAGAAGTGAGAAAGTGAAATGGAGAAACAACATCCTAAAGCAATGGTACATCGCCCTTTCTCAAAAACAATTGGCTGAATCCCACTGCTTTTTTCTTGAGGTGCCCAACGATACATCACCGGAAGTTATCTTGACTTCTCTCTTAAGCACTAGCCAGTTATCCCAGCATTTATACCCAGCTACAGACCAAAGTTTGATCTGATAAACCTCAGCCTTTGCTATAAACACAAACCATGTCATCTTCTGAAGCATTTGATTTCAGATGATTAATATAATACATTCATGTAGTATGTATTCCGTTTACTTTTTCCATTTTGAACATTAGTTTTTGCCTTATATTTCTATTAGGCACAGAGTTCAGATTTACAAAGGCTTTTGCAAATGGAGTACAGACTATGGTTTCTTCCACTTTTTTTGTTTATCCTGATAACAAGGTGGTCTCCTCTGGGTTGAAGAAAATGTATAGAACAGTAGGAATTAATCTAAAGTTTACTAAAAGAAGATGAATAAAAATTTGTCCAGGAATGATTTAGGGAATTCAAAAAATACTACTTTTTAACCCAAAGGTGTGTTCAGCACAAAAAGTATACACATATTTACATAGGTACAGTAGTGGTGATGAATCATGAAAAACATTTGTCTCAATAGGCTAGATAGTCTACATGAACATTAGAAACAGTGCCCTATTGAAAAAACAATATGCATAATACTCTTAATGACTTTAAAAAGTTGAAAGTTTATAAAAGTCAGAGAAAAAAACACTGTTCTGAGATAATAGTTTAGTGGTATTCTGCCCAGAAGTACCATTGGTCTGGCTGAGGAAGAGATATGATGTAGTTGGTTTTGGCATGAAGGACTGAGATATTTCAGCCAGGTTAGGTAAAATGGAATGAACACAGAGGCTGACACTTGGGCTGCAGAGCTGGTTTTACCTTTTTTGCACCCTCTGTTGTATTTCTTTTGTATTTGACTCCCTTCTTTTGTACTTCAATTTTTATTTTTTTTTTCTCTTGATCACAGCAGTTAGGTAAATAATAGATAAAATGCACATATCTGTCATTAATTAAATAATGTGCTTACCAGAAAATTAACAGCCTGTCACCCTTTCCTCAGAGATGAGATGTTTAAGCTTATGACATCATGACATGACATGTTTACACCCTTTTCTAAACATTTAGCAGGAGCACTGTATTCATACTTCTTTTGGACTTGAAAAAATTAACTGTGTAACTTCTGGTTCAGATTTTTCTCGAATGAGATCTACATACAGGCAGCACAGAGTAGTGAAGGTGAGCCTGGGAAGATACCTTGAGTTCAGCAGCACAGACAGGTGAAGAAATGAAGAAATTGAAGAAATGGGGTTTGTTCAGTCTAGAGAATGGAGGGCTGAGGGGCGACATGGTGGCAGTCTTACAATTAGCTAAAGGCCACATGCAGAGGAGGTGAAGATACTCTCTGAACAGGGATGCTTGGTGACAGAAGGTGTAACAGATGCAAGTTACTTCAGGGACGTTCCATCTGGATACAGGAAAAAAATGCTTCACCGTGAGGACACAGTCCTGAGAAACCCATTCGAGCAAGGGGCTTGAACCAGATGACCTCCAGAGATCCCTTCCTGCCTCGATCACACTTTATCCTATGACAACTAAATTTTGAAAGTGGTAGAATGTCCTTTACTGGAGATACTGATGACTCATCTTGATAAGGTACTGGATAACCTAATCCAAGGCCTCATTTTCAACAGCAATTTGAATGAGGTGATCTCCAGGGGTCCCTTTCAATGTAGACTTCTATGATCTAGTTGAAGATGTCCCTGCTCCTTGCAGGTCAGTTGGACTAGATGATCTTTGAAGGTCCCTTCCAACCCACATTATTCTATGATTCCATAATTTCTATCCTACTGGAAATTAATGGGGTTTTTAATTTGCTTGCAACCATATTGGGCCAAAAGACAAATTATTATCAAGAATAATTACTGTGTTGAAGCAGATTTAAGAAAAAAGAGCTGTTTTGGAGCTGTTCGAATGTATTATTCCTGCTCAGTTCAGCACAGACCTGTGTCTACTCAGCTGCTATCCTGTCTCACTACCTTCCAGAGGCTTCACATCTCCTTTTTCCTGCTGCGGGTCAGACACCAAAACAGACAGCAGACTGATGCCATCACAGAAATTGTGGGCGAAGTCTGGTCAGAAGAGAAATATCAGTTAAACTATAACTTTGCATGTAAATATGTAGTCATATCAGTATGTTTCAAAACCATTTTAATCGCCACCAAAACTGCAAAAATAGTGTCTAACTGTTCAGACTTCCAGATCTGCAGATACTACATCCATTCCAAAAAAGGCACACATTTCTTTTGTGAAAAATTCTATTTATACGGATTGCTATAGAGGGCAACTATTCTGGAAATGCTGCTGAGAAAAGAGTGAGAGTACTCATTGCTTTCTGGGAGTTTTAAAAGGGCAGGCTAGGACAGGACTACATGCTTATCACTTCGTTTATAATGCAGTATAATTACCAATCACAAACAGATTTGGCTTAATTTTTAAAAATCATTTAAGTCTGTCTTCTTAAACAGTTTTTATCAGTGCACATTTCTTTCATCCATATCAAGGCTTTTTACATTTGGAAACACAGTTTTCTGGTACAAAGTTCCAGTAATTGCATTGCCTCAGGTATTGTAAGGTACTTGCTTCTCCTCTTTGACGCACCCTGAACTCAGTGTTGCACTCTTTCCTACATAGTTACATACTTTCCTTCCTGTGATGACTAGTACAAGACATGCTACTCCTTGTAGATTGACAGATTCCAGTTTGAAGAATACTATGAGGAAATACTAACAAGGAAATCATGGTTCCGGCACAATTTAGCATAAGGAGCTCAGAAATAGTTAGGTGCAGCTCAACCAGCTTATATTCTCCCCTCTGCTGTTACATCCAGATAGCCACTTTTATTCATTGCTTCCATAATTTTGCTATTCATCACATTTCCTGGTAATTTTTTCAGACTAAAAATAAACCCATGCTAAACATTACTTGCTAAGATTACTAACATCTTGAAATACACCACTGATGTACACAGTCTGTTCCATCATTCTAAGTATGCCGTAGATCAAGCTATCTACCTGCATATGGTGAGCATATTAAATCACTTGAAGTTCCATTTGCATGATCATCTTTCCAAATACACTTGCTGTGTTGCTGACTCAAGCACTTTGAAAGACTCACTCGAAATTACTGTTTGAAAAAAAAAGCAAACATTGTCTCACTGAGTATGCAGGAAATGAAATGTGTTAACACTTACCCATTTCAAATTAGATTCAGCACATAACTATCTAACAGGAGTGCACCTAGCTACAGTTTACATTTGTCTCTCAAGTGTGCTTTTTAATCAAAAGTAATCTAGTGTTAAGCATATCGAAAAGCCCTTCATTAGCCATCAAGGGGACTTGATTTTTTTCACGTGCTGTGTGACACATGTTGCTGGTGCTGCTGACTACCACATCTCCAATTCTAAATAAGTGTTTCAGTTTTGGGTTGATATGTTTGCAAAGAGCACATTTGCAGTTTTGCCTCATGCAAGGCAGGAATGTTTGGTGTGCTAAAGGGTCTGGTTTGTACTGGTAACTGAACTGCAGAAGTAGTCACAGTCACAGGACATCAGGTGGCAGATTGAAGGGGATTTTTCTGAGTTTTTTTTTCCTAAAGCAGTTTCATTTGCATGCTGGTTTTGTTGCATAACTGAGATGCAGTTGAGAACTTTTCAAGTATGCAACAACCAATGTCACAAGCCCTTGTTTTGAATGAGACATCTATGCTGAGTAAGCTATTTCACTGCACAATCCCACTGCATGGGAAAGCAAAGCTCAGTGGTCATGTCAAGACATGGCTGCAGAAAGTGGTTCAATGCCTACATCCACTAAGGTGTCATAAACTAGGTCACACAAGACTAGAATTATTACAGGTGTATAGGAAGCACTGGGGGACTGCCAAGAATCCTGTTTAGTTTGTCATTATACGTAGGCATTTCTGATAGCTCCCACGTAGCTCTTCATATCAGCTATGTGCCTTTCAGAAAGTCCCACCTAGTTCCCTTGAATCTCAGTTGCCCACCTTCAGACAAAAACAAGCAAACCGAACCAAACAAACAAACAAAAAAAACCCACAACAAACACCACCAAACCAAAACAAGCTTTCTCTCATGCTTCATCCCTGGCAGCATTCAAGGAGAGGTTGGATGGAGTCTTGGGCTACATGGTCTAGTGTGAGGCACCCTTCCATGGCAAGAGGGTTGGAACTAGGTGATACTAGGCTCCTTTCCAAACCTAAACATTCTATGATTCTATGCTTCCTTTTGTCTAGTTGAAGTCCTTCAGAACAAGTTTCTCACACAGCATGGCTGAAATCCTGGCCATTATTGAGGTAGGTCAGAATTTTGTCAACATTTCACTTCTGTTTATACAGCAAGAATCAAGAAGGGTCACCTTGGGCTTGCACCAGCTAGGGAGTGTCTGATAATGAGAACTGCATTGCCAGTCCATACCAACATGGAAATCAGTTATGCCACCAGCCAAGACAGAAGCATGATTAAGCAGATTTCCCACTGGTGAATCAGATAACTCAACAAGCCCACATGATCTTACATATTAATGTTACCAAAAGATGTATTTTTGAAACACTATTGTGAAGATGCTCAGTGCTTTAACAAATTGAAAATAAAGGTGTTCCAATATATTGCAGAACTCCTAGATATTCTCTAAAGTCAGACTACAACTAGGCAAGACATCATTGTGCATTGTTTCTTACCTTACTAAAGTACACAGAACAAACTTAACAAAATGCCAGAATCTTGTTGATTCTTTAAAGATACCTGCTTACAGCTCACAGATTTAAATACTCAGAAGCAAGTCTTTTGAATTCCCACAGTAATGTGCACTTGCACAGAGCTGCTTTTATTATAGGGTAGTTGGTGACCATGTCTGGTAACAACAGTTCAGATGCTCTAGTGGTGAAAACTAGCAGGCATTCATCAATTCAGGAGGCTAGAAGTAGGGTAAAATGAGAGACAAACAGCCCACCAACATAGAAAATAAAGTCCATTTCCATTCATGCTGAGGAATTCAACTCAGATGAATATCCATCACCCAAAATATTTACATTTATGTTAAAATACATGTAATCTCAATTGTGGCAGGAGATGTAGTTCAGCCTCACTTCATCAGTTTTGACTTTGTATCTCTCAAAAGTTGAAGGCAAAGAACAGAAATTGAATCTTTTTCTTCTTCCCCTCACAACCATGAGGGATGAAAACTTGCTTATATGTAGTGTTGCTATGTGCCCATACCTCAGTATGTTTCTGACAGTCTCTTTCCCTTTGACAATATTTGAACTTTACGTTCAATTTCAGCCAAATAAGACAAAGGGGTCTCAAAGGAAGTTGCTTGGAAATAGGCACGCAACGAAAGGAGAGAGGCTGCAATAGTACCCCAAAGATGGAGAGGCTAAAGCATGTATTCTGACATTATTAGTGTCGTGGTTTAAACCCAGCCAGACAGCTTGTTCACTCACTCCTCCCCCCCCCCCCCCTTCTTGCCCTCCCCCTACTCCCGGAGGGATGGAGAGGAGAATCGAAAAGAATGCAGCTCCCACGGGTTGAGATAAGAACAGTTTGGTAACTAAGGTATAACACAGATCACTACTGCTACCACCAATAATAATAATGATGAAGGAAATAACAAGGGAAGAGAATACAACATCTCACCACCAGCTGACCGATAACTCGCCCCCCCCCCCAACCTGACCAAGCACCAACCGATGCCTCCTCCAACCCTGCAGTCTCCCAGCCCTTCCGGCTAACTCCCAGTTACATCCTGGGCATGACGTGCTGTGGTATGGAATACCTCTTTGGTCAGTTTGGGTCAGGTGTCCTGTCTCTGCTTCCTCCTGGCTTCCCTTCCTCCCTGGCAGCGCATTAGGCTCACAAAGTCCTTGGCCAAACCAAAACATCATTGTTATCAGCTCTGTTCCCGAGCCGAAAGTCAAAACACTGCACTGCACCAGCTACCAAGAAGGAGAAAAACGACTGCTACGGCTGAACCCAGGACAATTAGTCACCTGAGATACTCCCTGAAACAAAAACTTGGTATTTCTCAGCAGTATCTGAATAGTCCAATTGCTAGCATAGGTTAGATTAGAGCTCATATCTATTAGACCCCATAAGGCACATCCATTGGGAAATAGGTCCTAATAGTACTGCAGTTCCTTGAGGAACTGTTCGTCCCACAGCCTGGCTCCCTTCAGTGTCTCTACAGATGAGATTGATTTTGTGTGTGTGTGTGATGAACTGTTAAAAATCTGCTAAAACAGCCTTCTTCAGCATCACCCTGATTGCCCTTCGCCTCTGCAGGCCCTTGTGCACTGAGGCCTTCTGCAGCTAGCCCGTGGGACCCACTGCCTCTAGTTATCCATTACTTCATGTAAAGAAGGAAGGCACTAGAGCCCAACAGTAATAAAGGAGTATCTTCTACACAGGCTGAAAAGGGAGCTATACCTGCTTTTAATCACTAGGAAAGCATTTCCTGCTATCTCTTCTGACAAAAGAACTCTCCCTCTGCTCATCTGTCTGCCCCACAAAGACCTCCCTAATCTGTAGGGGACTGACTGGTGCTTTACAATATAGGAGTATGACTCAGGATACTCTCAAAAGCAGTCTTGTAATAAGCTAGATCCAAGCAAAGGAAGTGATACAATGACAGGCACAATTAACTTGCAGTGTTTCCTTCACTAAAAGGATATTATTAGAGTTATGAATGGACATAATTACTTGTATTTGCTACACAGAGTCACCTGGCACAATAAAATAATACCATGTGAACAGAGGTATATTTTATGATATAGAATGGAGCAGGGAAAGAAAGCATGTATTTTACAAAACAGTTTGGTTTTTTTTTACACTTTAATCTGGCAATATTAAAACAACGCATGATGGTTTTAATTTAAACAAAATAATCAAGAGTATTTAATTAAATGAGATTTTGTCATATGGAACTTTTTAATATTTTTTTTTTCCACCAGCAAAATCTGCTGATGCACTTGGAAGGTCTCCTGCTAAAAGCAGATGGAAACAGAGCCTGGATACACATTGCCATCTTGTGGAGCTCTCCCCAGCAAAGCGTGATGCACAGACCTGCAGGCTTCCTTTACTTGGGAGCAGCTCCACTCAGAGCTGGTATTGACATTTAACCGAAAACAAGTTTTCAAAGATACACAAGCACCAGAGAGTCCTAAACGCAGTTTGCACAGCCAGATATAATGTTAGAGTTTAGGTCAGCTGAATCCCTGCTGGGATATCTTATTTGGGAAGTAAGACAAAAGGCCTTTCACCTTTAAAACACTGCTTCAAATCAGAAGTAAAACAAATAAATACACTTGTCTGTTCCATTTTACAAGAAGTACATGGCTGCTAAAGTGCTCTGTTTCACATTTAAGACTACACTCAACAAGCAAGGTGACTGAACATTTATCATGCTCACCTTCAGGGCAGATATGAAGAACAGTGGGTCAGTGGGGAAAAAACTGCAGCTTTCCTACTTAAGACCTAGAAATTTGTAGACATAGATGTACAATTTTGTTAGCTTGATGACTTTCTTAAACATGAAATTTCTTTCAAAAACTAAAATGTTTAGCTCCAAGCTCAGATGAGTCAGGGAGTTATTTGTGGACTGATTAATGAATACCAAATAAAGAAAGCCACAGAGGGATGAGTCATATCTCTATAACAAAGAAGTAAAAGATATAGCCCTTCCAGCTCTTACTCTTTTTGTGGCTTTTTGTTTGCTTGGCCTCTGTTTAATCTCATCATTCAGAGTAACTTCCAGCTATTGCACTTCAATTTTAGTTTCTTTAATTATTTTTTCACTAGAGAGCTGACTCACAGGTGAAGGAAGTATTCAACCTCCCAATACAGTATTAAACAACCTGCAAACTGTGATCTCTCAGTCCTTTTTCTCCTGAGACAACTAGTATTATCCCTAAAGCCTTTTCACTATGAAGTAACAAAGTCCAATCCTCCCTCTAGCATTATCACTCCTTAAATTTGTCAACTGGGACAGCTGGTAAGTTACAGCTGTGCAAAACCAGCAAGAGTACAAAAGGACTGTCCATTCTTCTGTACTTTTTTGACAAAGGAAAGGCTATCCTCGCACAGGTTTCATAATACTTCACTCAAATCAACACTTTGCTAAAAGATGATGAAAGCTGAACCTCAACAAGAATGAAGAATGATGTCACTGGGTAGTTAAAATGACTAATCTGAGAGGGAAGGTGAAAATGATCACCTAATGGAAATGAGGCAAATGGGTTTCAAGGCAGATAGCATAGTCATCTGACCAAGAAAATGTGGCTGCAGCACGAGAAGAAATGAGCAAAGGTAACTCCATTGCAACAAGAAAGATGGCTTCAAGGTCACTCGGTGATGCTTTAGTAGGTATAGACACCCACTTCCAATCAGTGCAACACAGAGTGTACACATTGTTCAGCCTACAGTACTAAACAGATTAATTGGTGGCTGTTGCCCTTTTTGTAGATTACTGCCAGCAAAATGAATAAAAGCATTCATTCTTTGCTGCAGAGTGATGTCATCAGAGGTGGCAGGAAGGGATGTTGCATGTGTGTGCAGCAGAATGATGGTAAAACCAGCAACATGTGTACCACCATTTAGTAAGCAGAAGCAGGACCACAGCTTTGGGCTGACATAAAGTTGTACTTGAGCAACGGCTTTGAAGAAGAGCTTGTAGGTCACATTTAGTACCACAGGCAGTCAGTAAGTGCTTACTGAGAGTTTATTCAGATGCTTTCATATAAGAAGAATTGGAACCACAAATGGAAGTGCCTGGACCATGTGTTAACATTGACACACACTTGTGGAAAATATATCAAATGTATACAACTTTCATTAAACTTCTAGCCTAAACTACACCCACAGATCACAATTCTATGCAGATCAATTACATCTTGCATCATATACTTTTATAAATTTCATGTTTTCCATTCAAATCTCTATTAGAGTGTTTTTTTCTTAACCTTTACCCCAAGCGAGGAGTCATAGAAACTTTTTCTTCTCATATACCTTCACTGAGATTATTATTTCTACCAAGCAGATGGGGTGAATGAAGTTACGTAAAAATGTTCAGAATTCAGATCCCAGTGAGGGTTGGCAGCTAGAAAAAAACAAGCAAACAACATGCATTATGAACTGAGTAAACTTGTTACCAGTACCACTGAAATAATAAATATACCGTCACATAATGTCAGTGATTCAGAATGAAGTGTTACAAATGTTGATTCTTATAAGCTGTGGTGGCTAAGGTTAGAAAAATACTGTAGATTATTTTCCAGGCACTGCATAAAGATTATTCAATAAATTCTCCTAATTCCAAAAATTTTATCTAAAAATAATACATCTTTGCCATATTCACAAAGCACCTCTTATAACCATCATACATTATATTTATATAGTGAACTATTTGTCAACGATAGCTGGCATAAAAGTTTTCTCCATATTTACAGTCAGTTCAGAAATGTTCTGTTTCTAAATATGAAGGACCATGAAGTAAAGAATTTTAGCGCATTTAGCTCAATTAGCATAATTTCTGCTGACAATAGACATACAGGAACAAATAAAAATCATTTATCCCAGTAACATTCTTGAGCATCTCAGTTTTCTTTGAATAGAGCTCAGAGTTAACCCTGAAACTTCTATAACCATAGGAAGAATTGTATCAGTGAGATTTAACATAAACTAAGCAAATTAGGAAGCAACCAGAACCACATAACTCAGGAAAAAGAAAAAAAAAAGTGGAAAAAAAATAAAAAAGAGCAACAAAAAAAAAAAGAACAAAAAACCTAAAACCAAAATCAATTTATCAGACTGCCTACATACATCTGTGTGTAGTGACATGTTCTGCTGCGTGAGAACTGGGCTTGGTTCTAGCACTGAGCAAGGAAGCACAGCAGAAATACACACAGCAAGAGATGATCTTGTAGTTCTTAAGATGAAGTACTTTAAGTACGTTGATACACTACCATGCAAAACTTCCACCTAGGAACCCTGTATTACGGCCAAGAAAATCCAAGAGGGTCTAAGTCTTTGACCCTGGAGACAAGAGAAGTTCTTGGGGGAGTAGGTGCACACAGAAGAACATGAAAGATTAGGGATGAGGAGGCTTTGCCAAAAGGTGCTTTTGAAATCAGAAGAGGCTGGCCTTCATTCATTTTGCTTTTTTTTATTTCTTACCAACTAATAAGAGCCTCAGTTCAGCGTGTTTATTTAAAATCAGCAAAAGGAATTGAGACTGTTGTATAAGTACCCTTTTAGGCCTGTAATACTATTGAGCACAGACCATCAGCGCATCAACAGCAGCCAGAAACAAAGAGCAGGCCTGATCTGCCTTCTTCCACAGTGATGTAAATAGGGTAGCTCTGTTTTTAAAAGAATGGAATTTATTCAGATTTTTAACAGTGCAACTGAGGGCAGATTTGGCTCAGCTTGTTCAGTGGCCACCAGGGCCCACAATGCATGTGCAGCAATGCACAAATATGCACTGAAGTTTGAAAAACATGTTCGGTCTTTTTATTAAGTATGTACAATGAATATTAAACAACCCTCTAAAGTTAATGTTGCCACTTACCTAGAATTAGCACTGCAATCCCTATTATATGCCGCACTATGTGGAACATTCATGACTACTTAAAGTAATTCAGAGTGGATGTTTAGTCAGGGCAGTGACAGGGATATGGCATATTATAAGTGCAAGATTGTTCTGTAGCTTTGCATGCTCCTCTTCTTTCTTCTTTATTTCAAGGAGACAAGATTTTTTTTTCCAAACTGACTATTTTTTATAGCCTTGGAGGGCAGAAAATGAGATTTCTACATCCAAGTGGTTAAGCTACCCCCAGGCCAATTTTTATTTAGAAAAAAGGAAAAGTCGCCTTTGTCCTAAAAGTACCACTATCCTATGTTGAAAGCTGGGGTGATCAATTGAATCATAAAGGAAATCCATAGGAAGCTTCATTAAAAGTATGGTATATGGAAATTCCCTATAAGCCACAATGTTTTGTAACCTCATACTTGCATTCCAGACATATTTGCACTAGATTTCAAAGAATTATAGCACTGAAATATCAGGAATCCTTAGCTAGGAGGTAGCAAGCAGGTGACATGACAGCAATTATTTATGTAACTAGAAAGACAATATACAAAATGACATACAATCTTCATTAGCATATCTCACTTTCACCTTCCATTTTTTGAAAACCCCAACAGCTAATGCATCCGTCAGCAAAAGTTAGAGGACTCCACTTGCTGATATTCACTACAGCTTGCACTTACTAACTCAAAAGCGGGTTAGTGTCTTTTTAATTGTTTTTATAACAGGGTTGCTTGCGGCTTGAAAGAACCAGCATTCAGACATTATTCATTTTATGCTACAATAAACTACAGTTAACAGGATGTACTCTGTTCTGGTTTTGTGCCTCTACGCTCTCAGAGGGTGTCTTCCCCAAATCATTACTTCAGTAAATCCTAGTCTAACTCATTACTGGACCACTATATCTTCTGAGGAAAGCTTCCTTGAAGGGGCAGTCACAACCTGAATTGCATTTTTGTTGGAGAGGGAACTTGCCCAAACCTGAAGTAAATTGTGGATTCTCTGACAATTATACTGGCACAAAAACACAAGCACCTGAGCTACAATTAGCTAAGCGAGTAGACTACAACTGAGTACCCAGATGAACCTACTTGGTTTCAGAGTAAGTTCTGCTCTGTCTGATGGAGAAACAAGGAACTCTAAAAAGCTGAAGTACTTTCAAAGATGAACTCAAGCTGTTAAACCTGGGGACAGACCTAGGTTTTAGGTACTCTAAAATACCTTGATACCACAGTATTAGATGAGACATATGAAATGCAGCACACTGTATTTCTCCAAAGGAAGTTCTCGTATAGAAATGTGTATACTACTACGCATTTCTATATTGCATTCTCCACTTGGCTGATCATACCTGCTCCTTACTATGTTCTTCACCTTTCCATGCTCAAAGCAGCACAGTGGCAGGGAAACTCACTGCAACATGAACTGTACTTTTCCCATAGGTAGCAAAATTGTTGCTGCTATTTCTTTGCCAACTTCATAAGCTGGGAAGGATGGAGACAGCTGCTCTGAATCTTGCTGAATGCTTGCACAAGGGTTAGACACAATGGAATACTCTCCCCCCACCAAAACAAACAAATAAAAAAATAAAAGCAGTTCATTTAAATCCTTAAAAGGAACATTAGATTGTTAGCTAGCTCTCTTTGATATTCCTTACTCAGTTTATAGCATTCTTTTACCTAATTAAAACAGTGGGAAGTTTTCTTAATTTTTAAGTAGATGCACTTTTTTATTCCCCTGTACAAATCATTTTAAAGCCAGAGAGCTTTTTTTAGATACTCATTTCTTCAAGCTGCAATTCTGGGGACAAATTCTGAGGACAGAAAACATCCTAGGAAAGATTTTTTGTGTTTCCTGCATACAAGTCCTGCCAATCACATTCTGGAAGGTTTATTAGCATTTTAGCAAACAAAAATAAGTGGCTAAAGGGAAAGATAAAGATGAAGGGGGGGGGGGGGGGGGGGGAAAAAAAAAAGAATGAAAGCCGAAAGATTGGAAAAGAGAAAAGAAAATTAAGAATAAAGAAAGGGGAGAGCCAGCCTTTTCTAAAGCCACATCTTTAAAATAAGCCTACACAATGTCAGTCACAGTGAGCCGAGACATCGTAGCATCTGAGCAATGCTGGGCTATACTTTTCTGACACCAAGTGGTTCATATGTAAAGGTGCATTCTGCAGATCTGCTCCTCCAAATTAAAAAGACTGTTAAAAGAGAGTTGTTCTTAAAGGTGCTAATAAACACAATCCTCCACAGCCCACCCTCAGTTGGGTAACAGGTCTTAAGATGCTCTTGCATAAGAATGCCACTATAATGTCAATTAAACATTTTTATTATTTTTTCACACCAGCCCCTTTACCTTTCACATGAATTTTCATTTATTCATATTCAAAATACTGCTCAGTTCAGAAGTCTCATTAAGTATTCTAAAAGATTCCATCCAAGAGAAAGCATATTCACATTCTGTGGAGACTACTAAACACCTACACTATACATTTTGAAAAGAACTCATGAACAACAGAAGAGTCCTAACAGGATCTTAAGCCTGTCATGGAACAGACTTGTCCCCCTCCCCTACTGCTAGAAGCAAGGCAGAAAAGAAAACGTACCAGCAAAGAAGAATAGCAAAACAAATGCACCAGCATGACTGTCATTTTGTCGATACAAATTGTTTCAGAAAGGTAGTGATTATTTGGACTCAGATGTCTTCAGACTTTGTCAACAGTAAAAACTCTGTTCCTATTGACTGTGATCAGCATCCAGGGGAAAAAGATTAAAATCCCATTTTTCTTTTTAATTTCCACATCTAATTAACAATTAAAATGAGTACAACTGTGTTTATTTCTGCTTCTTGCATGGCTGTCATCACCATAATTCCTATACACTTTCAAGTCTTCAAAATATTCAACAAATGAATTCTTGTTCTCTGAATGTCCCTGGTGGACATTTAAGCCAAGTACATCAATATTTTCTTTTATTTTTGATTTCTTTCATTCCTGACCTTTCCATAGATGCAATTCTGTCTGCAGTAACACAGAAAATATTTTCCTAGCAGGTAAGCATTGCAAATTACGTTGTAGATTCGTATTTATTTCACCCATTACATCCATCTACAGCCAGATGAACTCCTCTACAGCCAGGTGACCTCCTCAAGGAACCTTCCCAATCTGTCCAGAGCTTTCTATCTATCTACATGGTTTCTGAGAGCACAGTTTTTGCATCAAGCTGTAAATGAAGAAGAATTGTTTAAAGGGCTCTCAAATAGATACTAGAACGAAAATAAGAGACTGGATGATCCTGGCAACCATAGCAACCTGCTGGTAATGCATTTTTTTATACAAAAAAAAATTAACTGCAGCATTTACACCAGGTAAAGCTATAGTGCCTTTCACAACCTTCAGATTAAATAATTTCAGCAGTCTTTGCTGAGGTGATGCTCACGAGCATGGATTGTTGTGAGTAGTTTCTTGTGATAAAGATCAACAATTTTTGTCTAGCAAGCTGAACATGAAAGAAAGCATCTCCTCAGTCTTCACACTGACTCAGAGCTTTCCAAGACTTACAACTGGTAATTGAAGGCAGATATCTTCAAAGAAAGACAGTTGTGACAAATCTTTAACATATTTAATCTCTGAATGGCCTCACTTTCAATTCCATCTGCTTTAATTTTGCTTCTCCGTTTTCACCTGTTATGTCAGATGAATACTCTGACATCCTTGAAGAGGAGCCATTTTCAAAAGAGACTTTGCTACTAATAAGCAAGAAGTGCAAATGATTTCTATTTGTCTTAAGTATTTCATAGATACACAGTAACAACACACAACCACAGGATAAACAAACCAACAGGCAGCAAAACAGGTATTTAGGTAGACCCTGAACTACCTTGGGACATTCTGGGAGCCTGCACAGTAAGAGTTTGTCTCTTACTGTGAGAAACAGTATGCTATACCAAGAGACTTCCCAGCTCTTACTGGGCATAAGCATCAGGTTTCTTGTAGCCAGGGGCTGCAAGGTTATCCTGCAGGGAGGAATCCATTAGCTGCCCTGTGCAGTAACAGCTGCTTCCAGCTGGCTCTGAAACCAGTGAGCACCGCAATATTACACACCAGAACCTCAACCAACCACATGGTGCCTCTGTTCAGGCATGTCTAAGAAAGAGTGGCAGCTGCTGGGAGAGGAGAAGCAGGGGGGGACATACGTACAGGGACATCCCTGAGGGCACAGATGGAGATGGATTCTTCAGAGATGCTCCATGTCAGAGGAGGTGCCCCTCTGAAGGGACTGCAGCCCACAGTGGGGATGTCCTGAAGGGACTGTGGCTCATGAGTGACATGCACTAGGATAGGAACACTCCTGAGAGTCTACAGCCCATAGATGATCACCACCACAACAGGGACATTCCCAAAGGGACTGTGGCTCATGGACTACACATGCCAAGGCACGAACTCCCTCAAAGAGACTGTGACCCATGCATAAACCACACTGGAGAAGAGGAAAACAAGTAAAAAGAAAAGACTGACAGAAAGAAAACATTATGTGTACAACCCCAACCCCAGTTACCCAGTTTGTGAAGTTTGTGACCATTTTGCTTGTGACACCAACTCAACTGGTCCCACTGGCTCAGTATTAGTTTACAAGGTTCAGTGAAGGAAGAGACTCATGGAGCCATGAGACATATTCATGAGAGAGGTATGTAAAAAGTGGATCCCTCATCAACTCTTCCTCACATTCACAGGTTACAGATTTGTCTCAGCACTGGCATTAGAGTTTCACAAATTCTTGTTTTCTCCAGGTGCTGCTGTATATGCTAATTCTCTGAAAGACAATTAAATCTAAAAGATTGCTAAGTGTAACTTACACAAAATGTATGCTGTGTAGCTTCTTCTTTTTAAGGTAACAACCAACTGCCAAATAGCACCTGTTTCTAGGTAGATAGCAGACATAGAATCATAGACTAATTAGGGTTGCAAAGGACCTTAAGGACCTTAAGAACATTAACACTTGTGGCTCCATAGGTAGTATCCTTACCACTGAGGTGTTATTTAAGACGTCAGCACAGTACCTGGCTGAACTCTTGGAAGCACGGCCTTTATGATGCAATACTAAACCTGTATCTGAAGTATTTACAGCCCTCAGAGATCTCCACTGCACTGTGAACAAGGTTATCCCTGGAGTTCTGACTAAATCACATTTTTGTAATTCCATTCTGTCAAGCTAAATTTCCACTACATTTTTGTTTAGATACTGTACATTCATTGCCTCTTGTCTTAAAGTGCTGTGCAGCATTTGTGTATAATTTTAGAAGCCCGTATGTTGATAAGTGCTTGGAGAGGAAAACACAAAGTCATGCCGCAGCTTCAATGGGAAAAGTGCTTTTATTTCACTCAGACTTGAGAAGATTGGTACAACCACGTTCTCCCTTTCAAGTACTATTATTTTGAAAGGGGACAGGCTAAACATTGAAGCATTTACAGGAAGCATTAGAAAAAGTGGCCAGTGGTAACCTCAAAATTGCCAGCTTCAAATAAAGGTAGCTGTTGAGCCAGGATCTTTTCAAGGGTGGCACATTTAGGGATCTTTTTCAGCTGAGTTTGAATTTTTTGGTACAAGAGTATTATTTTCAATCCTCTGCTTGTTACAGTAGCAGAATTAGTAGCTTCTTAGTGAAATCTTGTAATTTCAGGTTGACACTTGTCATTCAAATAGGGGAGCTAACAAGAGACTTCTGCACTTATGACACACTATCCCATTCACTACATCTTTTACAAGATTTTCGTGGAACTTCTAGTTCATCCTGCAAAAGTGTAGGATGAAATTTTGCAGCACACTACACTTAGAAGTAAACCGCTGTCTAGACCCCATGAATGCTTCAACTGCACAGAAGGAGATGGTGCTCCCAGGAAAATGGAATTTTTACAAGCACAGCAGACAGCTTTTCCCCTTTACATGGAAGAACTCTTTCTGGGACTGTAACTTTGTAGAACATAAGGAAGGTATGACTTCCCTATTTTAGATTATAAATACTTAAATTTGTGTGGAAAGCTGCAGACAGACAGTCCTGTGCAAAGACTTGTCTATCCATCACTGAGCACAGCAGGCCAGCTGTTGACTCCCTGTTGATCATGCTTTATCTTCTGGAACTGGAAACCAGTAAATAACTTATTCTAGAAGATTACCATAAATTTTCTTCTAAGTAATAGTCCTCTCAGTTGAATCGCAAATTAAATACCCTCTTATCTAAGAGACATCAGAGATAACAACAGCAAGACTGCAGAAATTTGTATCACTTGAGGTTCCTATAAGAAGATGAAATAGCACCACACAAAAAGACTTCTCACAGCTTGTCCACAATGGGGTACAGATAATATGAACAACTTCATGTTTTCACATGGCTTTTCCTGAAGAATTATTGCTTATTCAGATTTAGTGTCATTATTTGAAATTTATTCCAGATAAGCAGAGTTCAAATAAGCACAACCACAAGTGGAGTTACTCAGCAATAGCTACAGAAATTAAATTTACACCTACATTAAACAGAATTAACTTTCAAGTGTGAACAACTGCTTATTATACTGTTGGAAATGGAGGTTGAATTACAATGATCTGGTTAGAATACAGCAGCACAGATATACTAGGAAAAATAATTGAAAGTAAGATTTTTAAATGTATCTTGTTAAAGTTTTTATTCACAAGTCATCACCATAAGGACACAGAGGCACAGGCTGCAGAACAAGCATTCCAAAGCAGCTACACACACGCCCTGCCCATGTGAGAAATGTATTATGGGGAAAAAAGAATAATTACACATTCATCTCCCTAGTGGACAATACTTCCTTAAGAATTAATTTTTAAAGTAGAATAAATATGCCCACAGATGAAGCAGATCAAAAGCCATTTTATACATTTATTTAAATAAATGAATATATACATACATACATAGGTATATAATCCCTGCTTAGGCTCATCTGCCTTAGCTATCAGCAGCCTACTAAGCAGTAAGAGGGCGGCAGAATGGAATCCACAAAAATCACGCAAACATTTCTGATTTTTTACTGTCTTACGATCTTCCCATTTAAGAGAAGAAACAGCAGTTACAACCACTTAGAAAGGGACACACAAATTAGATTAGCAAGAAGTGATTCCTGCAGGCATGGCAATTCCAGATGCTGCACAGATCTCACTTGGACTGCCAGCTAGATTTCTTGACTCTTCTGATATTTTCAAACAGCAACTATTGCTTCTTTAAAGAATTTCACTTTGTAGAATTAATGGTAGCAGCAGCATAGAAACAAATACGTTTTACAGATCAACTTTTCTGATACCTAGCTAATTTATTTGTATGACCAAACTGATAATGAAGTCATTAGAGATTTATGTCAGGACCTCAGAAATAATAGCAGAGCCAAAGCTTGAATGTTAAAGTGCCTAATGAGAATTTCTAACCAGTGGCTGCTGATCACTCTTTCTGAAGAGAGCATAAGGGCAAACGAATTCAGTCTGAAAAAATAATCTGACTCATGTGCTATGCAGAAATGGCAGAAGCTGCTTTTAACAAATTGTTGATGCATAAAAATCAGTATCAAGGAAACTGCGTTAAAATTGTTGCAAATATTTTATAAAGAAACAACTAGAAAATGAAAGAAAATTAACAGAGTTTTGAGGAGAATGTAATCAGACTTTTTTTTTTTTTGTATTCTTGAGCTCTTTTGTGCAAAATCTTTGGTTATAGACAGAAGAATATTGCACATGCTAATTTATAACATGAAAGATGATGGTGTAATGGAACAATAGTACATAAATTGGTATTAATTAAAATGACATTTCACCAATCTGCAAAGAAAGATAACACCTTTTTTTACATTTACAGATGTTTCAGTTAGAGAACTTGGTATTTAGGGGATAATGTCAATACATTTTTATTTATGATTGTCTGCAACTAAAGTATATACAACTTATTTGTATTCCCCCTATTTTATTCCATTCTTCACTTTTTTTGCTAGCTTCATGCATAAACAAATGACTGCATTTGAAATTTATGTATAAAGAGAATTGAAAATAGCAATTGAAAAACATGGAGAGAATAAATAGCTTCATTAAGAAGTAAAAATCTTCTGAAACAGACTGACATCTTTATTGAAACAAATAACATAATTATGATGCAAACAGCAGGAAGGAAACAGCAAACAGATTTCTTGTTTCAGGACTGAAAGATACAGAAGGAGTCAGATTCTTTAGCTGTAAGCCAAGGATCAGCTCTTAAAGCACCAAGCACAGGATTCATGCTGACATCCACACAAACTCCAGAGCCAAAAGGCTTTCAGAGCTGGGTCATCTTCCTCAGCTCTGGCATGAATCTCACTAGCTGTGGTGGAAGTTTTCAACACTAACACACCAAACACATTATTTCCACTGGAGAGGATTTTAAAGACCCTATTAGGACAGCCAGCTGGAAAGTTCTAAAGTTCCTGTCAGAGGATTCACATGATGGCCATCAGACACTTCACCTTCAGACTCCTTTTTCTTATTTAAGTAATTTATTCAGTAAGGCCTTACTAAATGAAATCTGCAGTTTATTTCATCTAAGTCTGGCACATACATCATCTCTGTGAGACACACAGTAACAAGAAATAACTAGGACATTCATTTTAGCCGTTTTGAATGGGTGGAGGGTAGACATGAGCCATGGATTTGCTGTCCTCAGGATACGACCAGTCAGTCAAGTTTAAGTGTTTGCAAAAAAATCAAATCTACCTCTGTATGGGAATTGGCCTGGGTTCCTAATTGATCCCTCTAGCAAAAAGGCACAAGACGTATGTCTGATGTTAAACTGATGCTACTTTTAATTATATACCAGGAAAGAAATGAGATCTGTTTCAAGTGTGTGCTAAAATCAGCTCAAGTTATTAGCCTGCAGCAAATACATTATACTATTCACTGGCCTTCAGAAGGGAATTTCTAACTGCAGCTAAATGTCAATGTTGCCATATTTAAAAGACCCATTTGAACTGAATCCACTGCTAAGTACATACCCTGCTCTTTATGAACACAGATAATAGAAATAGCAGCTGGGAACTACAAATTTCTTACAGGATGCTTTTCCAAGCAAAAAAATAGTAGAGTAGTATGGGTGGGAGGAGGGAGAAAGAAAGAAAAAAATTTAGATTGTTCTGCTTAAAGCAAAAAAATAAACAGTATCTAAAGCTTTCAAGAAAGTTTTTGTTTACCTTGTAAGACATCAGTGCAAGAGTCTTAAATAACAATGCTTAATCTGACATGAATGCTTCCTGAGATTACGTCCTCTTTTCTTCACATTCTTCATCTCTTAATCCTCTGATCCAGTCTATACTGTAATTTAAACACTAGAGATAATTAGCTTACTTTTTAAGAGCCTTATTGCTAACAAGATATAAGACATGTCTGTTTGGCCAGTTTGGATTGCAGTATATCTTTTATTTGCTTTTTGACTGTGTCTCATCCATTTAAGTAGTGATTTCTTCAGGTGACAGACTTTCTTCCTCCTGGTCCTTTGAAAGAAGATTCAAACCAGTGACACTCAAAGCAGTTAAACAGCGTCTTCACATATAATTTACTATTTTTGACGCATCATCTCTGTTTTTCATTTGCAGCACACAGAGTAGGTAGCTGCAAAACAAAAATAGATCAAATACAGAGAGCTCTTACTAAATGCATTATAGGCTCTCTCTATGCTTTGAGGCTATATTAACCAAATTGTGGGCATTACACTTAATACTGTTATATTCTGGTGTGTGGTGAAGTCCGTAGATACTGGTCTTTCTGTAGGGTTTGCATTACAAAATTAAAAATGGAAAACAGGACAAAATTGAGAACAGGACAAAAATTTTCTCTCCATATGTCAGTATAATCACTAAACTATTTTTAATTACATTTACATTATTCGTATTGTGAAACAACAGTTAATCAGTATGCAACACATACTGACTGCAACCAGACTTACAAAGCCCTTAGTCTTGTAAGTAATCATAGAATTATAGAATCATAGAATGGTTTGGGTTGGAAAGGACCTTAAAGATCATACAGTTCCAACCCCCCTGCCATGGGCAGGGACATCCTCCACTAGACTAGGTTGATCAAAGCTCCGCCCAACCTGGCCTTGAATACTGTCAGGGATGGGGCAGCCACAGCTTCTCTGGGTAACCTGTGCCAGTATCTCAATACCCTCACAGTGAAGAATCTATCTTATATACAGGGCAGTACACATTTTACTGCTTTTTAATTACAGTAGCTTAAAAATTACTTATTCTTAGCTAGCACTTAACATGATGTTTTCACTCTAGAATTGCACACGCTAACTTATTTTTAGCTAATAATAACCATGTTATCTCTAGCTATATAATACTTAGATAAATGAGGACAACAAATATACTTGTGTTAAGTAAACAATGCATCTTGAAGTAAATTGATAATAATGTGTTGCTTACAAATACCACAGTCTAGAGAGTGTTTATTATGTTGATAGAAGTCACACCTCCTGTTAAGGTATTTTGTTCAGCTGTTGTAAATAAAGGAATTCAGGCTGCATAATTACAGATGGTATTTTGTTTCACTAGTCAATACAGAACAAGTAAATTATTCCACATCAGTCTGCAATTATTGTTCTTCTTCTTGAAAGAGTAGGAATTTGAATTCCTATCCAAATCACAAAGTAACCCAACCCTTGGCTAATTAAATATTAGCTAAGTGTCTCTTTACAACTGTAAACTGCACTGCAGTGAAGAAAGTGACTTGCATCTTGCATGGTCCATTGTGATTAATAATGTCAATGTACTAATTCTCCGTAAAACAGTGAAAAAGATATCACTCTGTTATAAGTTATCAACATTTCTATATTTAAGAGCTATAAAAAAAAAGAGAAGGGAAAAAAGGGGAAGTTTCCCTCATTATGGCCCCCTTCAGGAACCATATGCTCAGTAGACTAAACTCTTATATAGTCAGCGTTTTCCAGAATATCAGTAGATTGCTTCCCATGTAAGTCAGTGGAACTTGTATCTGTATTTTTGCTAAACATACATAAATAAAAGGCTTTACGCTTCAGCTTTCAAAAAGTGACTGCTAATTTTGAATGTTTCCTCTTTCAGAGGATATGTCACTGTTCGACTGCTTTTGCCTCTGTTCTTTCTCCATGAAACTGGGCATGACAGCAATTTATATTTTTATTCTAGCAACACTTAAGAATCAACACCAAAAATGAGAACCATGGTGTTTGAGGGGCGCTAGAGAATGCTCTGGCAAATAGCCTTAGAGGAAAGCTGCTATTCCTCAGTTGTATCCTACTGTAGCTGGGTGTTAAGGACATGCTTCTAGTTTAAGGAGGCCAAACAGCATAAAAGAGCATGGTCTGGTGGCAGTTTTGGCTGGCTTAGTAGAAATGTTTACCAGCTCTCCAGGCAGGCTAGGCTCCTCAGTAATTTCATTTCAAATCAAAGTGAGAACAAGCTCTCTGGACTGTAAGCACAAGGTCAGCCTTGCACAGACTGAGCTGGGGCAGTGTCCTTTGAATTTGTGGCACCACACTGCCCAACTCTTTTCATCAGGAGCCTCATCCGTGTCTGTGCTCCCAGCCAGAGGCTGTGACAGCAATGTCCTGTAGTGGTACGACTGCATCCCCTGCAGGCTCTGATTTCCAGCTGCAGCTGCAAGGCCTCTGGTTCAAGCTGTACTGATGACCAGGTGCTGAGCCGTGCCCTTCGGCCCTGCTCACCACTACCCAGAGGTTTTACTGCAGCTGTAATACAGCAAAGTTATGTACTTCAGCCTCAAGACAAAGAGCAAAACCTGTGAAAAGTGACCAGCCCTTCCTGGTTTTCTATGTCCTGTGGAAGTTAAGGAAAGAGAGGCCATTCCCACCAGTGCAGAGGAGTCACAGAGCAGTGCTGCACAGCCCACGTTGGGTTCACATTTGCTACTTGAATAAATCTGTCTGACAGCATCATATACAGGTAACTGTTAAGTGAACAAAGAAGCCTGATGACAACAATGGGGAATTAATGCTGCCCAAATTCTTATAGAATGACAGAATCATTTAGGTTGGAAAAGACCTTTGAGATCACCGAGTCCAACTGTGTCAAGCAGAATCCAAGTTTTATAATTTTTAGAAATACTTTTCCAATTTAAGCTCATTGCCTTTTAAATCAAAGCTATTGTAAGGGCATACTGGACTGCAAGATCAGTCCTTAAAGTACACAGGCATAGGCACAAGAAGTGCTTTGCTAACATTCAAACACTGATGTAAAGTACCATTATTACAATCACGTTACCCTGGCAAAGCCAGAAGCTGGATCTATATCATAAAATAAACTTTCATTCCTGAAACAACAAGGCTATACTTGTGGCCGAATAGTTACACCTGTGTGTATGTGCTGGTAATCAGTAAAGAGCTATCAGTCAGGGATTACTTTCTCTCACGTTGTATTTAAAAAGCAGAGCTGTTAACAGGGCACAAAGCATCTTACATGCCCTAAATGCCTTTTTGGCAAGAGTTTTAAAACAGAGCTGGGAGGTACCCCAACTGGAGGGCCAACTACATTGTATCATCCTGTGTAAATACCTTATATAGAGCTAATTTGACTTTTCAGACATTGTGACATTGGAGAGAACTTCTTTCACGAAGTATTGTAAGAGAAATGGTGGTAATGCACTCCCTTCTGGGGAAGGTCTGGAGCAGAGCGTCCGGGAGTGATAGCAGCTCTCAGGCTGAACAGCAGTCAATGTGATGTTGCAAAAACCACACCCACAATACCAGCATGTTTAAGTAGATGCGCAAAGCCAGGATGTGACGAAAACCTAACATGTGTCTAGGTTTCGGCAGTGAACTTTAAGAATGACTGAAATTTTCTAGAAAGTCCAGAGGAAATTACAAGATCAGTACTCTAGAAATTCTAGGAAATATGATATAGGAGAAGAAAGAATTGTTAATAAAACCAAACCAAACAAAAAAAACCACACACACACACACAAACAAACACAAAGCAACAAAAAAGAAGGGGAGGGGGTAAGGATTATTTAGCGTAGGAAACAGACGATCTGGACAATTTAGGCATAGTCTGTGTATAGTGTATTAAGGGGATTAACCTGTTCTGTGTGCTAACTCCTAGTAATACAAAAACAATGGGCTTAATCCAATAGTTTCAGTAACATTAACATTACAGACACTGGGACAGTTTGCCATAAGACATTCTAGAACCAACATTGTCAGAGAGCTTCATAAAGGAGAGTAACTTCTGGACATCCCCACAGTCCCATTCTCTATGATGTTTCTTTGCCCACTAAGGAAAGAAAAGTGCTCTCCTCCTCATAAGCTTTCAGCGAATACAACAATCCAGAAGGCTGGCTCATCTTAAGATTTGTTCACTTATTGCTGTGTGCACTGGATGCACTCACATGTGCACTACTCGACATCCCACGCTCGTCACCTGCCAAGGTCTCTTGGGGTTCTGCTTCCCCGTCAATAGGGAAACTGGGTCTGGTTTTTAATGATGCAGCAGCTCAACAGTTCCTCAGGAACAGAATATTCTAGCTCGCTCAATCCATGAAACGCCGTGGCACACTGCAAAGAGAGCCCTGACCTTCAGGCTACAGAACGCTGTCGGTGCTGCAGTTTGCGCACCGTTCCTGGGAGGCTCGGTGTGGTTTTGTTTCGTTTTCCAGGAATAAACCGCACCCTGGCCGCCAGCGGGTTTCGGCGTCGCTTTCCACCCTCTCGGTACGCGAAGGCCTCAACTTCCCGACTCCTCCTTAACCGGCAGGCGAGCCCTGCACTCCGAAGCTCCCGCAGCGGGAAGAAGGCGGCGCCCTGCCCCGCAGCCCCGGCACTTCCTCGGCGCCCCATAGCCCCCCCTCTCCCCGCCAGCCCCTTCCTTCTGTCTGCGCGGAGGGGCCGGGCCTGCAGTGGGCCATGGCGGTGCAACCGGCGCCCCCTGTCACGCAGCAGGTGGGCAGCGCGCGGGGCTGCGGGGAGCGGCCGGAGCACGGGTTGCTGCTGGAGGCCGCCCGCTGCCTGGTGCAGGACGGCGAAGGGAGGAGCATCCCCTTCAAGGCCCTGTACTGGGAGCAAAAAGCCATCGTGCTGTTCGTGCGGGTGAGGAGGGAGCGCCTGCCCGGGGGGTGGCTGGGCGGCTGGGAGCCCCCGCCTGCCTGAGGTGCTGTGCGGGGAGTTTGCACAGGCTAGGCTGGAGCAGAGAGAACAGAAAATACAAAGCAGATAAAGCAGATCGGCTCTGCTTCCAAGAACTCCCATTATCTGGTAAAATGATACAGTGTTTACCTGAAAGGAAATAATCCTTCGACCGCGTTTAGGGAAACAAGGGTCGTGTTCCCTCATTTCCCAGCTGGCAAGCCATCGTTCACGTTCCTGAAATATACAGAGATAAAAATACTAGCAAGGTCCCAAGCTCAGTGTCCTTGTTCAGGCTTTGATTAAACCAGGAACCTAAGCCAAATTCGGTGACTTCAGAGAACTTTTAGTCCTTCCAGTTCCCAGTTCCTGATCAGTTCCACAGTGGTTTGTGGCCACAGTCAGAATCTGATTTTACACTGATATGCAGTTGTGTCTGTTTCTCACATGTCCAACTGGTTATGTTGCAGAATTTTTTATGTTACACCTGTAAGGAGTATGTAGAGGACCTAGCAAAAGTCCCCCAGTCGTTTTTACAGGTAAGTACTCTGCTCTTGATATGTACATCAGGTTGCTGTAGTTGAGCAGATTTGTGATGTCCCGCTGCAGGCTTGTGTGAGGCTTAAACCTTTCAGGAATCAAAAAAAGCTTAAAAGAAAGTTAGCACTTTCATTGTTTGCTACAATACCCATAAGGTGCCTGCCTAGGAGACACAGGAAAGGATTTATTGCACTACATGCTCTCTTGCAGCAGCATTATTTCTCCGTGCCCTATTAGCTCACTGCTGGTTTTCTGTCTTGTATTGTGAGCAGTCGGACAACATCTGACAGGCATTTCTTTTAGTATTAGTATGCCCTGGGCAGCTGTCTTCTCATGACTACTACCTGACTACTGCCCTTTCCATTATGCTGGTACAGCTGACTGATGGTTGTGCTTGGAACAAGATCAGAAAATTGATCTGGATTAAAAATAGTCTCTTTTTCTAGTTACTTGTAAGCTGCATCAGTTGTGTGACCTGTTCTGCAGGCAGCTGCACAAACAGGGGAGACATAGTGACTGAAAGGACCCATGGCATGGGTAGGGGTTGCTATAGGCAGGTATTTGTTGGGTGGTAGGAGATATCAGAGAAAGACACTGATCTGCTAAAAATGGAAGGTCAATCTGACTCTTCTAGACTGCTGATTGAAACTTTTGTCATATTTTATTCCAACAGCAGCATAGCTGATGACAGGGACTCAGCTCCCTGGTGACAGCAAGCCTTAGATGGACTAGGAACCTGGGGATGGAAAGAGGCAATTTCCTTGGCAGCTTCCCTTCTCAGGACAGATTTTTCTAAACTGTTCAATCAGTGTTACTCAGAATGGCATTTTCTTAGTTTGGCTGCTCAAATAAATGTATACAGAGAATCAAAACCATCCATGCTTTTCTTAGTGTATTATGTTTTCAGGAGGGCTTCTTTTGTTAACAAGCAAAATGTTTCTATATGGGAAAGGCAAGTACTACACCCTAATATTAAAATAGCCTTACATTTTATTAACCATTTTACTGGCATCTGAATGAAGTTCTGGCCTCTATTTTAGACTCAAGCCTAATGCTGGACTTGCAAAAGAAGCCGTATGTGCGGATGCAAGTTGTATCTATTAATGGGCATCCATATATGTAAATCACAGAAGTGTGTGTATCAGTATTTGCATGCTGCTTCTTTAGATGCAGGTGCAACTGAGTGGAAATTTTGAATTTCCAAAATCATTGCAGGTTGCAATCAATTGAAAAGCTGGCCCTACTAATGCTACAGAAAACTTAAAAGTTCACACATCGGCAACTTAAAAGTTATCTTCAAAAATATATTTTTAATTAATTAATGTAGCTGCTGACTGTGGGTGACAGGCAAAAGTGCAAGCTCCAAACATGTAAGTGATGTTAGTTTCAAGCAATTTTAACTCAGTGCTCATTAACTGAGGACGCCAGATTCTGTAATGCTTTGTACCCGTGCAGAAACACAAAGTTCCTGTTTACAGTTTCAATGTCAATGTTTTGTTCTAGGAGGCAAATGTGAGGCTTATAGTTATTGGACAGTCATCTTACCATCATATCAAGGTAAACAGTCATTCAGTATATTTTATCCTCTATTGTGTCTTAATGGTTTGCATTTAAAGAATTTTGCTCTGAGTGAAAAGATTTGCAGCCACAGGAAAAAGAGAAGACAGTGTTCTTTTTCACGAAGCAATTCTAAAGGTAGTACATGAAGAAAGCAAAGAGCAAAAATTTTCTGTTTAAAAAAAGCTGGGGCTTGCAAAGGAAACATTTTCTTGATTTCACTGGAAGTTTTATTTTAGTAAAAGCTTCAGGGATAAAACTTTTTTTGCCTTTAACATGAGAAATTTACAGGTTTCCAGATCAGGGGTGGGGAGGGGAAGGGAGCTGGGAGAATGGCAGGGTGTCAGTATTTTTCCACTGTCTGTAGATCCTAACTAGTTACTATCTTAACCTTAAAAAAATTACTTTTTCTTGTATGCATGTATTTTGCAGCCCTTTTGCAATTTAACTGGGTATACACATGAAATGTATGTAGATCCACAAAGGGAAATTTATAAAACTCTTGGCATGAAAAGAGGTGAAGGTAATAACCTATCAGGTAAGAATAATTTTCTCCCCTTGTTTGGACTTACACAGAACAAGGCCAGAATGCTCTGATAAAATGATATAATCACAATGTAAATAGGAAGGGAGTTGCCCTCCATCTCGCCTCTTGTAGGCTGTATTTTTTCAAAGTGCTGTTGATCAGAAAACTCTGAACTATTTGTAGCAGCTTCAGTTTTTGTTGTCCTCCTTACATACTTCTGAATTTTAGATAAAAAATATTTTGCCTTTTTGTTCAGTGCGGAGCCCTCATGTTAAATCAAATACACTCCTGGGAAGCATTAGGAGTATGTGGAGAGCAATGACTGGCCCGGCTTTTGATTTTCAAGGAGACCCCGCTCAGCAGGGAGGAGCTTTGATTTTAGGCCCAGGTATGCTGCTTTGTTTTGTGTGAAAGTTACAGTATTCTCCTCCAGCTGTTCACTTTAATTCCAGCATCTCAGCTGCTGTCCCTGTGGATCCCAAGATCCCAAGGAGATCTGGACTGTGTGATTTGTTGGCTGAAGGAACCTGTGGAAGTGTTATGGTGTAGTCCCACCTCCCACAGAGATGGCACAAAGCTGATCACAGCCCTGCAGGAATTGATAGGAGTGCTGGTGGAACAACTGTCTTGAAGTTTTGAGGGTTTTTTTGACATTGTGGTGTTCACCTACATTATGCTTTCACATTTGATTCTAGCCATTTAATGTGTGTTTAACTAGAGGAATAATGCCTGAATGAGGTGGGGGGCTGCAACATGACAAAGTCATCACATCGTTAGGAAACATCGTGCTACAGAAGATTTAATTCAGTTAGATGCCTCAATGTTCCTTGCTTCTATAACCTCGTTAAGAAAACCCCTAACCTTTGTCATTACAGTATACTGTGCCATGTACAGAGCTAGCACACATTTGTATAAGAACTAGTAGGGAATCAGAATGCTTCTTTGAGTCACTTACACCTTTGAATAAATGTTTTATTCAACTATTTACATGTTATTCTCATTCCATTCCAGGCAATGAAGTTCATTTTGTGCACCTTGATAAAAACAGGCTGGATCATGTTCCCATTAACACAGTTTTGCAGCTGGCAGGAGTTAAAACAGTAAATTTCGCAAACCAACCCCAGATTATTGACATATGACACTGACATATTTATTTATTTGTACACTACAAGAACAATTTCCTGGTGATGTTCCACCAGCATCAGTATTATTGTGTCTTTATGGGTCATCTGTAACCTGATCTAGAAAATCAGAGCACAAAACAAACTACTTGGCAGTGAGGATGGACACAAAAGTGCTATTTCCATTGCATGTAAGATAAAACCAAAAAGATAATTGAGGCTTATTGAAAAAAAATAAAATCCCATACCTTATTATTTCCTTAATCTTGCTACTGTATTTTTAAAAATCTTTGTTCAAGATGCACTAAACTAAAAAATCTGGTTTTGCTCAGGAAGAACTTGGGATTCTCACTTTCAGCAGATCACACTGGCTTTCAACCCGGTACTTCTCACGAGTGTTTTAAAGCTTCCATCACTGAGTGACACTCGTGTATTAAAGTATACCTTGAAAAATCATGGTTTCAAACACTGGCACTTAAGCTTATGCCTACCTTTGCATCTGGCACTGGCATACATTATGAAATACATTTTATAGTTTTAAATAAATAGTTTAAATAAATCATCCATTGTCTGCAATTCATTTGTGTCATACAAAAGGGTGAGTCCGTAAAACCAGGGAGAGGTGTGTCTTAAATATATTTCTCATCAGATTGTTGTGTTTCGAGTAGGCCATAGGTAATTACTTCTTTTCCTACAAAGACTTGTAGCAGAGTATTCTCCCTTCTATGTATGTACTTTCTCTCAGAGAAAGAGGTCTCTGAAAAAATGTCCCTGGTTATTTCTGTCCTAGACAACTGAGCTAAGGACAGTTGGGCAGTGAGTATTTTGGCTTGCAGTACTGTCAGATTTCATTTTTCTAGAAATGTCTATGTTCAGAATCTAGTTTTCATTGAAGTAGATGTGCCCTCTTTTTTTGGCCAGATGAGCCACATCTTTTCAGTAATTTAACACAGACTGTCCAGAATTTATGGAGGAGCATATCCTCCTCTGCAGTTTCTGATCTTTGGCCTTCACTAAAATGCTACTAATCATATGTATCTTACCTGCAAATTCTCTCCCCTATTAAGCTTTAACAGGAACTAGAACTGCAAAATTGTGTTGTATGAGGAGGTTTGTCCCTGCATCATTAAGGTCACTGGCAGGCCCAGAATAAGCTCTGGAGAGCTCTACCATTAAGAGCATGTGCAATTAAATGCAGTGTTCCTTGACAAAAAATAAAAGGCTTGCTTAAGAAACACGATGGTACTGGGCAATGTAATGCCATTAAAGGTACTACACCTTAGGATCTTATTACATATACGTTTTGATACAGTGTGTTCAGAAGAAAAATACTGTTAATGTAAAGCTAATGTGCTCAGTTCTCTGCTGTGACTAATCAGCACTCAGCACAGGGCTAAACAGTCTTGTGCAGACTGAACCAGTTTGATGTCAGGGCTGGCTGGAGGCTTCTTCAAAACTCGGTGTAACGGACCAGCAGCTGAGGCTCACCACAGAGTAAATTCCACTTTCTGTGAACTGCTGCCTGCACATTCATAAATAAGAAGCTGCCCTCTCACTCCAGCGCTCCCTCCACCTACTGAGCATGTCTGAAAGTCTGGAACGCAGCTGCCTCTGCCGCAGCAGAAAGCAAGCTAGAAAAGTGGTGTTATGTTTGTAAAACGAAGACATGCAGAAAATGTAAATTCTTTTCACAGAGAAAGAATATGCTACTGAGTTTATTTGTAGTGTTTCCACCCTGCTTCACTCACCTGATCATCAGTGCCGAGCACAGACTGACTGGTTTGTTCTTCAATAATTTCACTTGCATATTCTCGGAGCTTTTGATTTTAAACAAAATGTTTGGCCACATGTTTTTCTGCTTGTTTTACTTCCAGTAGAATTAATATGCAGTGGTAAAAGTTCTATTGCCACTCATACATTAAATACAACTAACTACAGCTAAAACAACTGTGGACTTTTAAAATGGAGTGGAATTAATGGAATTGTAGTTTGACAGCTCTGTAGTCTGAAGTCATCTGCCCGCACTGCTTCAATATTGACAGGAACCATACCACAACCTCTGTGTTACCCGATCAAAATCACTTTTTCAGAAATATTCACAAAGTGCAGACAAACAAAACCAGGGAAGAAGGCACAGAGGAGGATCCTGCAAAAGAGCAATCCTAATTTTGGCCACAGCTCTACAAAGTTCACTGGTGCCCTGTGATAAAATGATTCCCACGTACACAGCAAACAGGAACCATGGCCCCATTCATCCATGGGAGAAATGCGTTTCAAAGCCTCAGCAGAATTTTAGGTCTCTGGTGTCATTTAAGAAAGTTAGCTATGAAGCGCAAAGTGGGAAACAGTGGGAGAATAACACTGACTTCATACTGATGGCAGGATACTTCAGCAGAGGCTTTTGTCGTGGCCAATTAGACACGGGTGGGAGGGAGCACTTTTCCGAAGTTTTTTTAACTAAAAGCTTGATTTACCCCAACATCTACTTAAAAGTTTTAAGGAATCGTTGCACCTGAGAAGCAGGCTCAAGCCCGGTTGGTTCAACTTGCCAGACAAATCCGTTCCATGACCAGACTAGAACACGGCTGCGCGGGGCCCGTTTCAGCTGGCCTCATTCGATGTCATGTCCCCGTGGGGCCCTTGTTTGTCACGTGTCGCGACAGGCACCTGGAAGGCCGCGACGCCTCAAGACGCGCAACCGAACACCCCCTGTTCCAAAGGCGGCGGCTGCACCCGGCGCAGAGGCGCTGCCGGCCGGTACCGGGGCGCGGCCCCCCCTCCTCCGGGTCCGACCCAATCAGAGGCGGGGGAATCGGGGGAATGGGGGGGCGGGGTGGGAGGCCGTGCCGCTGGCTCGGGGCGGGGTGGGCCGTAGGTGCATGGGGCGGTGTACGGGGAGGGGCATCAGCCGTCGCCTCCGTCGCGGGGTCCCTCCCCTCCGGCGGCCCGAACCCCGCGGGGAGCGGTGCAGCGGGGATGAGAAGGGCCGCCTCGCACCCACCATAGCGGCGCGGCCGCCTCCGCCATGAAGCGGAAGAGCTGGTCCGAGGCTCGGCGCCGGGCAACCCCGGCCCCGCCGGCTCTGAAGAGAACTCGGGGAGCGGTGTCGCGGGCGGCGGGGGGCGAGGTGGAGCTGCGGCAGCCACCCCCCGCCGCACCGGAGACCTGCCTCAGGATCGCCGGTGAGGGGGGCGTGGCGGGGGGAGAGTTGAGGCGCAAGTCGGGGACGGGGTAGGGGACTCTGGGGCGGGGGGCGAATGTAGCCGTCCTGTCCCGTCTCGTCTCGTCTAGACCCTCTCCGTTCCGCCCCTGGCGGTGGCCCCCAGTAGGCAGCGCGGCCGAGGGGTTGGAAAACTTGCCCCAGGCGCTGGTCCGGGGCTGTCCCCACGGGAGCCCCGGCGCCCTCGGCCGGCGCGTTTCTGTCTGTGCGATGGGTCAGTTCTTGCGTGTCTGGCGTTCCACGCAGCGAAGTGTTCTTGAAAAATGCATCGGTAGTGCAGCCAGCCTTCTAGAGGAAGGAATGCCGTGTTTTTTTAGTAACTCTAGCTGTACCGAGCAATTGCCTTGTGCGGTGTCCTTTTATGCTTGTGAAGGAGTAAAGGGAAAATACATTTGAACCAGTAAAACATATTTCAGGGTGCTTGGGGGGAAGTAACGTCTTTTTCTCTGAATTGGGAATATATATCTTTCTTCTAATGTTCGCTCGCTGGCTAACGGGTAAAATAATGGACAAGCATCGCGCCTCTTCTTGGCACTTCGAGTTCCCGGGGCTTCTTCAGGCAGGTCTGCTCAGTGTCGTCCATCCTTTTCGTGGCGTGCTGCTTTGAGCAGTGCTTTGTTTTGGCACAGAAACCTGACTCTGTGGAGAAGCTGAAATGATTCTGGATTTACGTTCTGAGTTCCCCAGCTAAAAGACATGCTCGAGTTTAGTTTGCCTGAAAGTAAATAAAAAAAAAAATAATAATAATTACTTGTCATGTCCTGTGTTGGAATCTGAGATATATTTAAGAAATAAGCCTCACAGTCTACTTCTCAGTGAAGGACGTAGAAGATTGTCTGTGGACAGGTAAAGCAAAAATGCAAAGAGCAAACATGGTCTAAAGGCACAAGTCTTACCTGTGCCAAGAAACAGCATTCCTTATATTAATGAGTGTGTCTCCTAGATAACAGAATGTTTAGAAAACCGTCAGATTTTGTTTTGAAAACTGGTTATAGCAATGCTATCAAGAGTGTAAACTCCCAAAGCATACCAGATTCCTCTTTTTAGAAAGCTCTCGGGCTGTCAGGGAGCAGAATCCTAAAAACTCCAGCTTAAAATACAGCATTTTAGGCCTGCGCTACACAGAAAAGCATAGTGGTGTGCTTAAATTCAGAACCCTAATGCTGCAGTAACTCCATGTGTGTATTTTTTCTGTAACTGCAACCATTTATATGGGAAATTATGGGGGTACAGTTTAAAGGTTGAAACCTGATTTGGCAGGTGATGACACTCTGATGTCAAAGTAGTTTCACTACCTAGAATACTGTGTAGCCCTGTCCAGCTAGGGTCTCCAGCAAACAGGTCTGTCTAACTATCTTTATGCAGCAGTTGCTTGGATCTGATGATGCACGTCTGGCATCAGCAGGCCCTTAAATTGCTGTATTTTCTCCTCCAAATAAATGTTCGCACAGTTAATACAGTACAGCACCTAGGCATTGACATTTTTTTAACTTCAGTGGGATTTCAACATGTGCAGCAGCAAATAGTATAACAGACTTGATTAAATGCAGTACATTGTTACATTTAATAATAATTTTGTCTTGACCTTACTGCACAGGGTGGCTGCTTTTTACAAGCTTCTAATAATGGAAATAGTCTAATTTTTTATTGCACTGTTATGTCACATGTATTTTTTAAATGAATAAGCTCACAGTCTTACTCAGCTGTTTTAGAAGTTACTTCAAGTTTTGAACTGTCAGTTCTGCCTTTTCATAATGCAGTTCTGAGAAATTAATTAATAGTTCTGGACTGGAGATAGATTAAAGCATAAGGTCTTATTCTTGCAAATGGACACACTGGTAAATATTTCAGCCTCTGCAAAGGCTGAGAGATCTGTGTTAGCTTATCTACTTACAGAAACAGTGCCAAATTCATTAAGAACATTGCAGGCTACCTTCATTTTCCTTCCTAAAAGAGTCAAAAAACAAAGCCAAATAGCTGTAGAGATGTATGGATCTTGTGTGATGTTACGTTCATAAACAGCAAAATTTTTAATCCATTATTTGCATGGATTTCATCCTCAAAACACCTACAGTAGTTATTGCATTTCTTTATTTCCTAATAAATTATATGAATTAGTCATATGTCAGGATAATTTTTAATCAGAATCATGTCAATATTTTTGCTCAGGAAAATTATTCTTGTAAGAAGTTGCTCATTTTTGTCTGTTAAGCTGTGGTAAGCTTTAACATTTTCCTTTGTCAACTAATGCGTGAGGCTTGCTGGTATGAATTCAATTTGCTGGAACTGAATGCATTTCTTCTGTTCATTAGAAGCATATTCCCATATCCTTCTGATCTCTGAAAGAAGTAATTTATATGATCTAAAGAAACTGTAACAATTCTCTGTGTGATGATTTAAAGCTGTTGGTTTCTTTCCCTTGACTGCTTTTTTTTTGACATTGCTCTGATTTTATAAATAGCATTTTAAAGAAAATGCAGAATTATGATGCATAAACCTCATGCAAAATGTGTGTGTTTCTCTCTTATCTCTTTTCAGTACTTAATTCTAAAATTAAGCAACTACAATAACTATACAGGGAATTAAATTTTAAGCGATAACACCATGGGGCATTTCTTGACATTTGTTTGTTCTCCTGATATGTATATATGTATATATGTATAGTTTGCTTACAGTGAGGAACTAGTACCTTAAAAGATGCTGTATACCTTTTTGTGCATTGTAATTGTTTTACTTAACAGTGCCACTTGGAGTTTTTATAAAATAGCTTTCAGTTTAATACATTCATTGATTGGTGTTTGGTTTTGTGTTTTTTTTTTTCTTTTGTGGTGGTGGTGTTCCAGGTTTTTTTTCCAAGCCATTGAGTTGTCTCTTGTTTTTCCAGCACTGCTGGCTTGTCATTAGAAACTTTGTGTATTATGTAGAAAACTATTTTCTGAATGCTAAGGACACTTCTACTGAGTATCATCAAGCTTTCCAACATTCTGACTATCAACACTTTCAATTAGTTTTCATGATACAACTCTCAGTACAAACACTGCATTTACTGTTTAATCAATGTGATCTCTCTTACTTGTATTTTTCAAAGTTAAGATTTTAAATACAAGTTTAAAGCTTTCAGCATATAATCCAGCACTGAAAGTGCATGAACATACATAAAGTGGTCCTTTGTATCAGATGGCAGCAGCAGAGTGCAAGGTCTCTACTTCAGTAAAGTGACAAGAGTGTTGCTGATCAGTCATGACATGACCCTGAAAATATTTTTTTTTCATGGTTTTCTGTTAAATAAGAAGTTTGTTTAGCTTTTTAGTGTGCTTTCATTTTCTTTTTCAGAGGCCAGGCTGTTGTTCTAATTGCCAACTCTATCATCACTTAAATTTGAAATACCATAGTGATGAGTGAAAGTGCCTTTTCAAGGATAGAATGTCGAAAAAGAAATTTTGCTTTTCATCTTGACATTGCAGCAGAATTTGTCTTTTATGTTTTCTCATGTGTCTTTGTGATATTTTGGAGTGTTTTAAATCAAACACAAAATAATACCATGTACCAACTCTGAATTTAGAAGTACACTCCTCTTACGATAGTAAATATCTCTCTGGCTACATTCTTGGTAATTCAAAACAGACTTACGTTGTTTTTTGTTGTACTCTCAGTCTCCTCTGAATTTCTCATCTAAGGAATCTCTTTAACAATAAAAGTGTAGAATTTATCTTTTTATAAAATCATCTTTGCTGATCACATGCAGACTTGTCCTCCAGCAAGTGCCTTTTGGTGTTTAATTGTCTCTTAGAATCATAGAATTATTTAGGTTGGAAAGGACCTTTAGGATCATGAAGTCCAGCCATAACTCTTGAATTACTGAAAGGCCTGTGCAGCAGATACCAAAGAGCATCAGGCTTATTCAGAGTAAAGGGAAGGAGATTGTTTTGTCATCTCTGTATTCATATTACATTATCTTGAAGTGGTAGCTCTCAGTTTTTCACAGAACACTGTAGATCTGAAAAGCAAGCAAAATGTTTCTCCTGCTGTATGCACACTGCAGTCGCATAAGTACATGATTATTATAGCTTGTGTAGACATGCTATAATGCAGGCTCATTTTGCTGTACATGGGATGCTTACTCAAATTAATTGCCTACAGTGTCATCCATGTTTCTGTATTGTAACTGTTTTGTTATATGAGGCTAACAAAATTAAGTGTAATTGAAGTATATCTAACATACTGCAGTCATATCTCGTAATTGCAGTGCAGATGCAGCCTGTAAGGCAGTGAGCCCTACTCTCAGAGTTGATTAGAAATGTCTGCTGTAGTTTGATAGTTTTAGGATGACTATTTATCAGAAATTTGCAGGAATCTGGAAGTGCTCAAGCACACTATGTGTCAGTGAAATACTAAAAAGCTAAAATTAGCAAAGGAAGCATAGAAATAATAAAATTTAAGCCCTGCGCCTGCAGTCCCAATCTTTGTGGAGACCTAGTGAAAACAATTCATCAGTGCTGTGGTGTATTTTATGTATAAACCCTCATCCTGCAATCATATCCTTAGCGAAGGAATTCTCCTTTCTCAGCATGTGTTACTCCTAAAAAAAAAAAAAAAAAAAAACAACATATTAATCCTTGGCTAAACAGAACTGGGAATGTGCTTGCAAAAAAACCCAGGTAAAGACAGACATGGTGAGTAATGCAGCATTTGTCTCATATCGAACTGGTAAGCCAGTGGAAGGGTAAATAACACTTACAGGAGAGGACTTCTCTGTGTAGCTCATTTCTAAAATGTTAAAAAGATGGAGCCTGCAGTTTACGTAATAGAGAGCAATTGTTAGTTGTGCACAGGAACAGACAGCTTGTCAGGATATTGGCGTTTGACACACACTTCTCTTATTGTGAGGTAGTTCTGTAAATTCATTAAATTCTAGTTTCTTTCAGGTGCTTCAAGAATAGCAACAACTAACATGATCCAGAGATACCAGTGCAAATTGAATGCCAACAGCAATGTGAAAGCCCATATACGCACTGTTCACTCAAGATAGGAATTCTTATTTTTGTTGGACATTTTGCAAAAGCTGCCGAGGATTTTCAGTAAAAGTGGGAGTGCCAAGGAAGCAAGTGATTCTATTGCTTCAAATCCTGTTTAGGAGCAAAATGTGAAATTATTTTAGGTCTCCAGCCTGGGCACATGTATTTATTTTCATTTTGATCCTGCTTTTGTATTTGAGGATTTTGGATTACTTTTTGTGCAGCACTTTTTTATACTTTAAGAAGTAATGTAAAGTTTGGGTGAATAAGCTGGTGTGCAAGGAGGTAGTGTGTCAGCTTGAGTACTGCAGCCATCCAATTGTATCCTTTCTGAGATTCTGCCCAGACTTTGATGCCCATGTTATTTGTACACAGGCAGAGCTCAGTGTAACTCTGTATCTAAAGGACAGATGCCATGGAGGGAAGAATTCTGGCAGTGTATTCCCACTGTTAACCCCTAGTAGGATGGTTCAGTGAGCGAACTCAGAGAAGACTTTAGTTGTGAGGAACCTGGTGGCAGCTAGCCATTAAATCAGTTTAGAAGTGGTTTGAAATTATAGCTTGGGGCTGTAGTGTGATGTGTTCAATCTAGCAATGCCAATTTAAACACAATCCCTAGATATGATATCCTCTCAGTTATCCTTTCTGCTTCCTCCTTTGCCCTCAGTCCTCTTCTCCCCTGCAATGTTAGCTGTGATTCTCAGGGCAGAGAGAAATAAGTTGGGTTTTTTTTGTGTGTTTTTTGTTTGGTTGGTGGTTTGGTTGGTTGGTTTGGTTTTTTTTTAGGGTTTTGGGGTTTTTTTTTGGTGTTTTTTTTTGGGGGGGGTGTTTTGTTTGTATATTTTTTTAATATTATGCTAGGATACCTGTTACAGTTTCCTGTTCACACAAATCCACCTTGACACAGCACAAGGAGTAACACAGTGGTGGGACAGGTGAAGGGGAGGTGTGGGAAACAGGAGCTCCCTCCACCTCCAAAGTATTGGCCTAAACACTTTCCCAGAAGTGCCTTGCTGTGAAGCATTTTCCCCGTAGATTATTTTGCATCCAGTTGTGGTATCAGTGCATTTTCTTCTCCACATATATTTCTCTTTGTGAACCAGTTTAGTAACTTCTTAAAAACGCACAGCGTTACTCTAAATTTCAACCTTTGGCTCTTTTTCAGGAGGTGGTTTGGTAAATGCTGGGAGGTACAGAAGTTCTTAAGCAGGTAAACCACTTCCCAGCTAGTACTGCAGCTGCTGTGCTTACAGGATGGGACTATTAGAAATCAGATAAGCAAGTTTGGTATCTTCTGCTGAGAGTAAGGAAGGAGGTTCCTGACTTCCTTAGGAATTACTGTACCATCCCACTGGTTGTACCTGGCCTGTAAATGTTTAAGCCAAACCATTCACTTCAGGCTTCTGTTCTACTGAAATGTGCATTTAGCAAATGTACACTTTTGATGGTGTTGCCAGCCTTTACCTCCCCAAGATACTGCCATCCATAGCAGAGCACTAGCCATGTGAGTGTTGAAATGCAGACATGGGGACCCCTGTTGTGGCATACTTTACTGTGTATTTTCAAGATACAAGTAATGATTTGCAAGTACTAGTGATGGCGGATTTTGTTTCGAAGCGTGAAGTGATTTTTTTTTTTTCTTCCCCTGCTTTCTGGAAAAGGAGGTACAGCTTATCACAAATTACTCTTTGTGTTTATGTTTATATGGAGGTGGCGTGGTTTGATATTTAAGTAATATATATGTGCCAGGCAACTTTTTTACAAAAACTGAAGTCTTCTAGGTTTGAATTCTAATCCAAGTATTTTGTAATGGTGTTTTTGCCGCAGGAGGAAGAAAAGTGTTGTTGTGGTGCTGCAAGGCCTCAATTTTTAGTGACCAACTCCTGCAAGCACAGCAATTTACAGCAGTGGCACAGTCAGTGTTTAAAGTTCATTCCCCTCTCCATAAAAATAATTTATACCTACGTTAATACCTACCCCTGGCATTTTTTTTCCCTCAGCTCAAAGAAAGCCAGGGCAAGCACAAGGTGTCTCCTGCCTGTGTGCAGGCAGGCTTTAAAGGGGTAGCTGGGGTGGGGATGCAGATGGGGATGTCTAGGTGGTGCTCTCATAGGCATCAGTGGGCTGGTGCTTTGCTCCCTCGCATCCCTCCAGCATCTGTCACCTGCAGCTTTAACTGCAGATCACTACCATCAAAATCAGTGCTTTACAGGAAGGTGGGAAATGCGTGTCTTGGCACAAGCACACTCTGCTGTTTAGTTTATCGTAGGTGCTCTGAAGTGCTGAGGGATTTGTAGCTTAGCTGGGGCTCTGTGTGTGTGTTGGTATTTGGAGTGCAACTGGTGGGGTCTCTCGTCAAAAGGAGGTGGGTCTCTGCTGTGTGCGTGGGTGCAAGTCAGGCTCCTGCTGCATTAAAAGTTGTCAAACAAGTAGCCTTCCTGGGAACACTTCGGGAAGGAACACTAAAGAGCTGTGGATTACGGGAACACTGCTGAGCAAAAAGCCTCAGTCCTGGTGTACCTTTTTCTTAATAATATCTAGTTCAGTAATACTTAAAAGAAGATTTGGCGCATTTTAAACCATTTTAAGCCATTCTCTTGACAGGCAGTACTTCAGACTTTCAGCAGAAAAGTGTGATGTTTGTAAAAGCGTTACATTTTTCTTGCATTTCAGATCGCCTTTATTTTGCAATTCTCTGCCAAAAACCAAAGAGTGGAGCTGCAAATACCCATTATTTCTGCATAGATGATGAATTTGTATATGAGAAGTAAGTACAGACTCCCCCCCCCCCCCCCCCCATTTTTTACAGAAATAAATGAGAACAACAGCAATGAGGAACCAGTCTAATTGACATTCTGTTTTTAAATGTAGCTGAGAGAAACATACCATTCCCATTACAGAACTAATTACGCGAGTTTGGTCCTCTCAGACTTACCTGCCATGATGATTTATATGCTTAGAATGGCTTCTTGGCTTCCCATCAGGATTTCTTCAGAATCCTTTCAAAGCAGAAGCTTTCATTGTACCCATTCTTATTAGAAGACAGAGGAGCATGATACAACAATATGTATTCAGAAGTGTACACTGGACAGCCCAGCTGAAGGGGTTGTCTTTGGTTGCTCAGGTATTAAGTGTAATGTCTAAACTTTCTGGAATAAGAGAAAAAACTGGCAAAATCAACTCAAGCCTTTATGAGCTGACAATGGATATATTATTTCCCCTGTAGTGAACAGTGTATGCCTCTGTATGTGATCTGGAATGCTGCTAATTCTTCAAATATTTTTGACCAAGGGCATGTTTACTGTTTTTGAAAGTGCTAATCAATCTTTATTCTCAGCATTCACGTTTCTTGAGCAATATAATTGCCTTCTTTTAAAGTAAAGTTTTTGGGTTGCTTTTAAGATACAGTTTCTAAACTGGTGTCACAGGGTGATACAGTATGAAGAATTTTTCAAACCTCAAGTATTCCAGTTTGGTTTTGAGTGGTGGTGTGTGGAAAACAAAGCTTTAGTCCCTATTTAGACATGACAAAACTGTTCCCTCCAACAAAATAGTATGCTTGCAAGAAGGTATTCTTGTTTTTACAGTGATGCACATGTCATATGTATTACTCCTTGCTTTCTTCATCTGATGTAAGAAAAAAAAAGGGCATTTACAGAGGTCATTGCAATTTTTCCTCTTTTTCCTACCAGCTTCTATGCAGACTTTGGACCACTCAATCTGGCAATGGTCTACAGATACTGCTGCAAGCTAAATAAGAAATTAAAGGTAATACTTGGGTGTTTTTATTTAATGTTCTCGACTTTTCTAAAGAACAGAACCAAATGGGTGAAAAGTTTGTGTTTTGGTTTGGTTTTGTTCAGGTGCATTCCTGGGTTCTTAATCCAGTAAAGTTTTGACTATAAGTGCCAAATTTTATCGAGGTGAATTTAGGGAGGATCAGGAATGAAAACCCACTTACTTTTAAGATCCAGAAGATGCACCACTGTGGCAGTAACTAATTTTAAGCTTCTAAATGATCAGTTGCTAAATGGGTACAGACTTCTTTAAATGAAAAGCTCCCCTCCTGGAATTCATTCTTCTTGGAAATCTGCCAGTGTTAAGTGAGCTTGAGGGTGAAGTGCAACACATTTTTATTTGAGATTGGTTTTGTTTGACTTGGGCTTCTCTTCTGCTGCTGATATCTCTTTGATAAGAAGCAACATTTGATCTTTGATAGCATTTATGGCATTGTGCTGATGGGGAGTGCGTTGCTGCTATTGCAGATTATCTACTCTGAGGGGTGCTCAGCAATCTTTGGAATTGAGCTCTTGATAGAAAATAATGTTTTTTAAAACAGAGAGTTCCTGTATTAATTAACATGAACAACTTCAAGTTAGTTGACCTCTCACAGATGTTTGAGTATAAAACCTGTCAGGTAGATAAAAAAGCTTATTAGCATTAATGTGGATCACAGTTTGCCTCTTCAGAAATTCTTAGAACTTGAAACTGCCACTGAACTGTGAAAATTGGGAAGTGTACAAAACATTATAGTTTAACAGACTTTTTTTTTTTCCTTTTTTTTTTTCATTCATTCCTTGATGTCTGTCAGTGGTATTAGTTTGCATAATTCAGACTTGCTTTATCCCTGTGGCACTGTGAACAGTTTTGTCGGTGACTAGATTCTCTGATCTTTGAGTACAGGATGCTCTGAAGTAACACATGTCTGTATCATAATACCTTTGAGTGTCTTGGGTGTGATACTGGAGGGGCATGTTAGGATTGCTGAGAACATACTACTACTGCTGATCTGGTGTTTGTCTTGAGTGTGTTGAGTAGTGTCTAAGCAAGTAACACTGCTTAGATGTGACATTTTATGATAGTGTAGCATTTGATCAAAGTATACAAACACATCAAAATTTGTTTCAAAGACCAGTTAGGGGATAGTTTTTTGCTGTCATCACAGATACAAGTGTCTTTTCTATTGGCAGTACCATTCCACCTCCTTCTAAGGTAATTGGAGAAAGCCAAGGTGAAATTTTAAAATATATGATAAAGTTTAAAAATACTTTTAAAATATTTTAATCTATTTTTCAGGGATTCTGATCCTTAGGAACAACTGCAAGTTGATTTCTCTAAAGTCAGGTTTTCTTTAAGAATAAAACAAGTCTAAATTCTGTCTTCAAGACTGTTGTGACTTTAACATGCCAGTGATGTTTATGAGAATGCCATGTCGTATTTACTTCTCATAAACATCTATCCGTTACATAGGGCTTGAAGTCAGAAAGATACATTTAAGAAGAAAAAGAAAGATTGCTGTAATGTGTACCAAAAATTATTTAGGTGGGATACTTGGAAAAATTCTGGAGCAATCTAGGTAGTGATGCAAACAAAAAAAGTCTTGTAAAGCTTTTGAGAGACTAGTTTATAGTATACTTGGTTCTCTGAATACAGATGGCTGGAAGTAGGTGAACAGGCACTTGTATTCCTTTAATTTTCTAAAAGAAGGCATGAAGAGTAAAACGCAAAATCATAACATTGTTCATTTTTTGATACAGTCATTTTCATTGCTAAGGAAGAGAATAATTCATTATACTGGCTTTGATCAGAAAAAACAAGCAAATGCTGCATTCCTCGTAGGCTCCTACGCAGTAAGTATTTGAATTTTTTTATTACATTGGCTTGCTAAATGTTTTAATTTTTCCATACTCAATTTGTAAAAAAGCAAGGAATTGTTTTTAACAATTCTTTTCTCTTGAATAATTGCCGTAAGAATGTATTTTATAGTAAGGTACCACACACTAAGAGAGTTTTTAAAGTCTAGCAGGTATGTTAGTGGAGTTGTACAGTTTTGGTTTTTTCCTCTTTACTGCAGTCTGTGCTCCTAAGAAATAAGAGCACCACTGGAAAAAAAAAATCTCTATGAATATTTTAATTTAGAAAAAAATTACTGCTTCTTGATGTTTTTGCTCTCCCCCACCCACACGTGGTTTCTTTTGTAAAGCAGAGAAGTATTATCTTGCACTAAGTACAGTGTATCATTTCCCATTGCATGGACGCTTAAATACATTTTCTTCCCCAGCTGCTTCTCTTCTAATGTAAGGTGATCGCTTCAGTTAGTGTAGAAGAAGGAGTCAGATCATGTGGTAGGCTTAGAGCCTGTATGAAGCTTGGGAATATGGTGGCTAGAAATTTACTGAGCCAGGTCTCTGACTGCAGAGGTCAAAATGACTGGTTTTACATCACAACTGCAAATGTTCAGTACACAAAAGTGTGGTCAAGGATTAAAATGCTTCAGAATGAAAGCTGTGGTGTACCATATTCATGTTCTGCTTTGACCTATAACACACCTTGATTGTAACCATCCTTCTTGTTTATGGAGTAATAAAATGAAGTGAACCTATGTGGTTTTTGATGTTGGAGATTTAAGGGGCCAAAGTTCATGTAGCCCTAGGTCATTCCTGTTTATTAGCTGCAAGACCATACAGTACTTACTGCGATGCTGGCAGTCTCCTTGCTTCCAGGTTTCTCTGTTGTGTATTTTCACACAGTACTTATTACAAATAAAGAACTAGATTTCAAAATGTGTCAGTATTTGAAACGTGGTCACTTAGAGCTGTTGCTGTAGACCTTTTCATTCTTAAACCAGGTGGCAACATGAATTACTAAACTTATTTGGGGTTAAGGCATTATGTTGACAAGACAATTGCAGCTTTTAGGAAAACTGCTTCTACCTAGCGACCTGAATCACAGTGGAGGCCCAGAAAGTGAATGGGAACTAGCTTCAGTTATCAGCCATTATTTGAAAGGAAGTGAGTTTTGGTTTTTGGTAAACTTTTGTTCTGAACATGTATGGTAGTACTGTCTCGTGCAGCATTTGTGTAACATTTTGAACACAATCCACAGAACGGAAAATCAACCAATGCCCATGCAATCTAAACTGAAAATGGTGTGTCTGACTATGTAAAAGTTTACAAAAACCTAATATACATTTTATTTCTGGTCATCCAGTAGCCCTGTCATGTTGCAATAACAACATGCAGTTGAAGGGTAATGCTTGGACAGATTTGAATAAAGCTCTAAAATTAATCTGTGAATTGTGACAGTCCAGAGCATGAAAACTGAAAATGGAGGCTCTTGTATAGAGGAGTAGGCAATTCATGCTTCAGAGAACCACAGTGAAGGACGTGGGAGTTGCAAAGTACAGAAGAGTTGCTACTACAGATCCAGCTGAAGTATGACATGAGATCATGACTGACTAGCCAGTGCGTGTGGGAGGGCTAGTTGCTGACAGCTGTCATATGGCAGGAAGAGGCTAGTCAAAACCACTGGTAATTTTCAGAGTTTAGAGACTTGTGCTTAGGCATTGTACAGGCTGTATATTTCAGCAGTGTCCCTTAAAAATACATGGCAAAGTGAAGGCACTCTGTGAGTATCAGTCCTTCCTTGAATGGGGGGGTGTGTCTTGCATAATTGCAAGTTCTAGGTGGTGAGATATCTCTAGCTAGATGCTAATTGTCTTTCCAGTGCAGCAGACTTTGGCTTTAGTACTGCTTTTTCTCTAATGTAGGGTACAGTTTCTTTGCAGATTGATGTGGGAGGGATTCGAGTAAAGGAAGATTACGGAAGAAAGACTATGCCCCTGAGGCTTATTTTTTTTCCTTGGGACCCTTTGATGATCTTTCATGAAGGGGCAGGCTTAATTACAGCACTGACTGCTGAACGTTTAAACATACATGTCACACATTTCTGCTTTCTACAAGAATTGTATTGTTCTCCATGGGACAAGCAATGGTATAGGATCTGTTCAGAATGCACGATAAATACGTCTACAAGCATCTTTCCTGATTGAACGGAAATATATTGAGACCTTCTTTATTTAAAACATATGTAGACTTAAGCATCCACCTGCTGCTTCAGAGTGCTTTGCTTTTTGATAAAAAGGATCCATCCAGCTATTGACCAAAACTGTTGGAAGCTTTTCTGTAATTCTAGTCAATCAGCCCATGTCTTGTTGGTAATACTTTTTTGTTGCTTGAGCTATCATAATTTAATTTCTGATGCTTTGTAGTGTATGCAGTGGGTTGCTACTGTGTTTTGTTTTCTGAGGATTGAATATTTTTTTTGTCTGATTTTGTTTTTTTAGCTTCATGATGAGTTCCCATTTCAACAGTTTACCTTAGGCTGAGGAACTGCATGGCAGTGCATCAGATTGGAAGAGTTCAGGTTGGAAGCGCAAGGAAGTAGAAAGGACAAGTAGCCTTTGCAGAGTTAGTCATGAAAATAGTGCTTGTCTGTGTGTATTGTAAGGGCTTTGATAACTTCAGCATAGTTTTGGGTGCAAGGTACTCTGTAGAGGCAGGTGCTTTATATTACTTGGTGGGAATAACACACTGCCAAGTTTCCAAGAATACCACAGACACAGTAAGTCTTCTTAGCCTGTCATATTAAGGGCTCGTTGGACTTAAATTTGTATTCTTAAACAGAATATTATTTAACTTTTATTTAAGGTATTGGAATATATTAGCATAATTTATTATTCAGAGACCTTTGTTTATATGTATGTGTGTGTATATCACATGATACATACATACACATATATAATGATATGCTCATTTTGATTACTAAGGCAATTACAAAAGTCTTCATTAACTATGGTGAAGTGTAAGGGCAGCTGTTAGTGTTCTGGTTTACAAGCAAAGTCTGTTCCCAGTCCTTCTTCACAGTTCGTGTGTTTTAATGTTTCCACCCTCTCCCCTTCATATAACTTGTCTTTCCTCCTCAGTGGAGATAGTTTCTGAACTCTCCAGGCTACACGCTTTCTTCCCCCTCCTGCATCTGCTGCTTCCTTCTAGGTGTACTTTGATGCAACAGCACAGCCTAACTTAAGCTACATGGCCTTAAAAATGAAGAACAAAGTTTTCAAATACATTGTTATATATGTAGGTTTAGAATAAAATACGATCTTTTAGAGAAAATCTTAACAATTTATATATTAATCCCTTTATTGTTCATCTTCCGCCCATTTTAATTCTGTATTTTTTTCATTTTTACAGATGAAACACTACATAATGGGAATAATATTCTTCTTTGTAGATTAGCATAAATTTGGCACATTCAGCCCCACAAAGGGTAGCCAGAATTCAAAGTGTGGGATTGAATGTTTACACGTTATTTGTGCACCTTTGTTCTTCACCTTTTAAAGAAAAATTGCTTTTCCTTGGAAGCTGTCTGCACTGTTCAGGCCTTACCACTCTACCAAAGCATCAGTGATCTTCTGAGTTGATCTCTGCAGTGGCTTCTCTTGATTTTCGTCAGGACTTGGCTGTGGGTGAGGAAAGTCTGCTTCTTCCATCATTGCTCCTTCTGTATTAAGAAAGAAAATGTATGCTCTGTGCCCTGTCCACCAATTCCCAAACTCCCCCTTCTCCCCTTGGCTGCATTAACTTAGTGTTTTTTTTCTCAGGCCTGGCTCTAATTATGTACTTGGAGGGTGACCCTCCGAGGGTACTGCCCCATGAACTGCTGTAATTTGGGTCATCTCCTTCAGGACTCATCTCTGTACTTTGTCTATTTTCTCATCTTCTTTCGTCAGGGTAAGCAGCGTTTTTTCCTTCATCTGTTCTCATCCGTAGTAGTGATTTTTTTGCCTTTTCAATTTGTTAGTGTCCTTCCTAGCTGTGGGCCTAATACTGGGTAGAAGCTGGAGTCTGCAGAAGCAGTTAGCACCCATCTGTGTGATGATGAAATGGTGAACTGCTCTGTTCTTACTGTGGCACTTGCAGAATTATCTCTCGCTACGAAAGGAGGAAAACCTGTTTGTTTAGTGGTCCAGTTTGAGTGGTGGTAAAAGGGTAGCTCCAGCAGCACTCACATTATGGGTGGATAAATTATGTGTACCCTCAGTTACATTTTGGTGAAAGGTGCTTGTGCTTGTGAAGCGAATGGCAGAGATGACATGGACAAAGTACTGGCCTTTAATTTAAGCAAACGTTGCCTCGAGTCTTGGCTTTCTCTATGTTCGTGTCCCCTAAAAAGCTACTTTTTCTGAACCGTATTTGGGAAAAATTTTGAATTGGTCTTCACGGTGGCACCTTTTCTTGCTGTTTGGACTAGCTGCTTCTTCACAATGTTCTTACCAGGTCTCCATAGGGGAAGAAGGGTTGCTCTTTGGGAGTCCCTCACTGTAGTACTAGCTTGTTTTCTTAGCTGTTGTGAAGTACTGATATGTCCAGCCTGATCAGTTCCCAGCTAATAGAGATTTCTATCTTCCCCTCAGCTGTTGAAAAAGTAATTGAAGGTTTCTTGCTTTTGTTTATAATGAACAAGAGAGTTGCCCCAGACAGGCAGTTATTCCCTCTCTGCCACTTTGTCCACTTAATGACTGTTTCTGCTAATGAAGGGACTGTTGGCCACATGTGCCAACATGTGTACATTCAGTACACCACAAATCCATACAGGAAGCTTTTTATTCTAATACATTTCTATTCTAATTTTGCTGAATTTAACCTTTTCTTTTAAGGAATATTCCTAGAAAATTTATTAACTGACTAGTATATCCTATGGAGGTTTTAGTGAAATAAGATATTTAATACTTTTAAATTAGAGTAAAATGAGGCATGTGTGTGAGCTTGTGTTTGAATCTGATCACGCACAGAAGTTACCTGCATTTGTTCTGAATGGGTGGGTTCTGATTATTTGCAGTTTACAATATTTCAGGCTATTCTGGGTGAGCGTCATTTTTGGCATATAGTTACATCACATGAAATTTGCTTGTAAGCAGTTTAAAATTAATGATCAATTTTTTTCTTGTTTCTAAGTCAGTATGGTTGGTAAAATGGGTGATTTAGAAAGCAACCTTAAGCAGATTTTGGAGTTAAGGTAGATAAAGTTTATTAGACTAAGTACATCATAGGCGTGAATTTAAAGTGCTGTTTACAGTCTTGAGTTGGCACAGTTTCTAACAGTACCACATATTTAAATATCCTATTTAATTTTCCTGAAAGAGCAACATGTCATAGATGGATATCAAACATGTTTTGTCTTGCATGCAGCGTTTCTATTTCACGTGGCAGTCCCATGTATTGAAGATTAAGATGCTTTTTTCAACCAGAACCTCCTTTCCTTGTGTACCAGAAATACTTTTCATCCTATTGTGAATACTGTTTTCATGATTGTAATGCTAATTTAGGAAACTTTTGTTTAAAAATAGGGCTGGTTTGAAAACACTGATATGAGTAAGATAATAACATGGCTTGCTAAAAAAAGCTCTCATTCTCAGGTCGATTTTAAATGCTTCCAAATAAAGACTGGGTTTCCATGACCTGCAGTCCCTTCTACTTCATTCAGTGAACATTATAGCGGCTGTTGTCAGGAGCAGTGCTTGAGTGCACCTTTCCCAGCACTCAATGCTTGGATGGTTCTTGACCATTCGTAGAGCTGCCTGCAGTTCCTTAATTAGAAACAGATGTCCTAAAGGAAAAGGTTGATTACGCCAATGTTAATGGTTCAACTGCTACTTGCAATCTGGCTGTATATTGAAGCTCAGTAGGATATTTTTTTATATGCATAACGCAAATTTCTAAATTGTTGGTAGACAAGTGCTTACATAGTGTGATAAAACAGTATGTTATTTTAGTTTGAAAGGCATCAGTTCCTTATAATAACAATTTTTCTGGACAGTATTCTAAGTAAAAGATCCATAAAGGATTTTAAGAGTGTGTATTTGTCTGTGTATATAGATGTGTATGTATACCCTTCTGCACTTGCATTGAGTGTAGGAAAATTCTAAAACTGATGCAGCTGTACTTACGGATGATTTCTTTCAGGTCTGCTGAACTACTTCTTAGGGTTTTTTTTTTTAAAGCTGTTTTTTTTTTCTTTTTTTTTTTTTTCATATTTTCCTGACCTGCAGGGAAGGAGCCCCTTGGGAAATCAACATAAAATTCTAAAAGACTTCTCTTGATTTGTATGTACAATATTGGATAAAAACTACCCCAGAAAATGCCTGCTAAATAACAGTTAATATAATAGGTTGAATTTTATTTTAAGATTTTTAATCTTTTTAATAGTACTTCTTGTTTTTTGCTTTGTTGGGATTAAGATAACAACTTCATTCGTTTAAGTTTCTGTCACCTTAGAAAGCACAGCAGAAACATAATCAGCATCTGGACAAACCGGTTTCAGCTGTTTATTATATTTTAATTTCTGGAGATTATGTCTTTTCCCATTTCATCTCTTTCCACCAGGACATACCTCATGAATTTAAAAATACATCTTTGTTTTGCTATTCATGAGATCAACATTTCCACTCTCTTCTGAAACTTCAGTTCTGCTTACTGCCTTAGAAAGTTGTTCTGTGTTTCAGCACTTCTGTCTACTACAGGTCTCTCTGATCACCTTTATTTTCTCATTTGCTGGCTTTCTTAAGTACTTTGTTCATGCACATCATTCCAGTGAAATTGTTCACCTTTAAGGCTTTAGTGTCCTCCTTCTGGTCAGAAACTGTTTCATATATAGCTACATATGTAGTGTTTTATATATATATATATATATATATATATATATATAAAAAACAGTTTCAGTTTGTGTCAGGAGTATGTTTTTGAGGTGAATCTTTCCTTAAACCCTGCTCACTGCATCACTGCAGATGTCAGATATTCAGCGCTCTCATTTCTGCTGATATTGCAGATGCATTTCTGCATATACATGCATATACAGATGCATTTCCACTGCCTTGGCTTCTCTTCCTTCCCTGGGCTTTGCTGCTCCTTCCTGCACTCCTTCAGTCTCTCTCATCTGTTTCCATGTCTGAAATTCGGGTCACCCACAGCCTGAACCCAGGTTCACTCATGTTCAGCCTCCAGCCTCGCTTGCATCCAAGATTTTCAGCTGGGTACTCTCTTGCGGTCTTAAGCTGTGACAGAAACTGATCCTGTCTCCACTTTGACTGTCACAGCTCCTTGTGTTGTGTTACTGCCAAGATGGTTTCCTGGTGAAGTAAGTATCTGTTTGTGATCTTTCCTGTTCTGTGTAGAGACTGAATGCCATTTTTTCCTTTTGAATCACTGAACACCAGTACACCAGATACTCTCGTACTACACAGCACTGCACAGAACATCCAGATATTCTCATACTAATTTAACTCTTTATAGTAAGCCACTTTTCATGGAGAAAAACCAATGGATCTGACTATTTTATGAACTTCTGGCTCTGCAACTGTTCATGCATAGTATCTTGTATGTGTAGTAATGTCACAGCTAAAGTGTACTAGGATATCTCTTTGTTTCAGAAAATTCTGAGAAATTCAACTCAAAGAGCTTCCTTCTTCAGTGAATATACTGTATATTGCTTCAGTTATATAGGAAGAACTACATACTTTGCTTAGTAGCTTGTTCACATTGAAAAATGCCATCTTCTTGCAGTGTCCTTTTTGTACATACTGAACGATGGTAAACATTGGATTTTTGTGTCAAAATAAGGCTGGGGTTTTTTGTGTCCTTATATGTACCAAGTGTTAATAGAACTATGTTAAGGAAAGTATATACACACATGCGTGAATGTTAAAATGGTGTTTCTAGCAACTTCACAGGTAAAGTATTTTCAGAAGTTGGATCTGTGCGTAAGAACTGACATGTTTCAGTATACTGTTAACACTATTTAGACTTATTTTAATACAACACTTCATTTAACGTGGAAAAAAACTTGCCTCTTGCAGCTTCTGCTTTGAAGCTTGTTTTCTATGAGAAAGCTCATCTGAGATACAGGAGAAATCCCTGGCCTTTCTGAGCTACATACACTTGAAGGATTAGCTGGTATTAGCTGCACTTCTGTTTACCTGTTGTACAAATAGTACTGTCTGTATATTACCCAGCCTTATAGTACTGAGTCCCATGTTTTTTTCCAGGTGACTCATTTCTGGCTACGAATTCTGTTCCTGTTGTTTAATTACTTTCTGTTAGCTAATGCCATTTCATGTGTCTGATTTGTAACTCTTTCTGGGCAGGGCTCTTCTTCTGATAAGCAAGCAGTGCCTGATTAATATGGATGCTAGCAATATGTGTTCACTGCACTGCAAGATGGAAAGTATGACTGTATCGAAGCACACAACTTGAAATTTCTTGGAACATAACCGTTCTATCTGATTCAGGCAATGAATATGCCTGCAGAATAGAAAGTGAACTCTGGTGTCTGAGGAGCAGCCATTCAGTGATATTCTTGGGGCTTTTAAAGTCTCTCTTCTGTTCCTGTTGTATAAATCCAAAAGCCACTTACCCCTTCCCAGTGAAAGCACACTCACAAACAAAACATGCAGTTTTCATTACTTAACTAAACTACTTAAGCAAGACAGTTTTTTTTTCCCTCTGGTTTTGCTAATTGCACAGGAAGAATGCTCAGAAAATAACACAGCAGCTGAATCAGAGGCAAAATGAAAGGAGTCACCTGTTGCCATCTATGTTTTAGTTGTCTGTTAGGATGTATTTCAAGCTGGGTTTGTGTTTTACTTTTTTGGCAACATCTGTTCCACCTCCCATTCTCACCTCACACGGATGCAGGTATGCGTGTTTGTGGTGAGAGGATATTGAAGGTAAGTTAAGCCATTTGTTCAAACTGGCTTTTTTGCAGCAGCAGCAAAAAAATTTGAAAGGCAATGCCAACTTTTAAAAGAAAAGTCAAAAGCACCAGAAAGCAAAAATGCGGCACTTAGATTTTTAGGGGATGTTCAATTAATACTCATTAGGATTCTTGCTTTCAAAAAGCCTCTAAGGAAAAAGGTCATTAACATGAGATGTAAATAATTTTACTGAACAGCAATCTGTATTGAAAACTACCCAACTTTTTATACAGTGTTAAAGCTTAGATAATACTGTTTTAAAGAAAAAGTGTTAACTTGAAATTACTGAATACTCACCTGTTAATGACAGCTTATTATTAACAGTTGTTATGTCCTGCCATGCTGGGTGTGGTATTTGGTGGTATTGGAAGACATGATTTGCATAAAATAAGAGTTTCTTATTATAAAGAAATTTTCATATTATAAACAGTATTCTGTAAGGATTAGTGTTAGAGGCTATCCAAGAGACATCAGACAAGACCATATGGATATTTGTTTTGAGTTGGTCCTTTGTGGATTATTTTCCAAGTGTTTTTGACAGTAGAAGGTTTGATCTGTAGTGCTTCAAGTATGTTACTTCATTCTGTTGTTAGGGTTTTGCCTCTGAAGGTACAGATTTCTTTTTTAACTTTATGGCATCTGGATTTAGTTACTGGATACTCTTGTCACCAGTGGAAATTTGGAATAATGAAAACGTAGTGTTGTAGGAAAATCAAAGCATACATGAATTACTGTTTTAATCTTGTCTGCTGAGTGTACACAGTCTTTTGTAGACCAGATGACTCATAGCTTTGCTGATACCTTTGCTGGGTTTTTGTGTTCAGATTTATATCTTTAAAGTTTAATTAAAAAAAAAGTAAATGTATAGACTGGTCCAGCAGCGTTGTACTAGCAAAATGGAAGAATCCAGATAGAAGCTTTTTCACTCTAGCCTATAGTTAGACAACTCCTGCATAGATCTGTAGGTTTTTTTTTTTAATGCATATTCCTCTGGGTTGACCAGTATTTATACCATTTCCATTAGGTTTATTGTTGTACATTTGCATACATGTGTTCTTGATGCCACTTTTTCCCAGCTCTTTTGAGTTTTGTGATAATTAATTATGTCTTCCTTTAATAAACAAGTGACTTGAAGTTGCTAATACCAATCTTAAAATAATCTTTTTATTTTCTTTTTCCACAAAAATAGATAATATACCTGAGAGAATCCCCAGAAGATGTGTACAGGCTTATATTGTCTGGAAGCGTTTCATATCTTCCTTTCAGGTAAATAACAAGTTGTTAGAACTTTCTGTAGCTTGGTACTTTGAATAAGAATGTAGCATTCGTCAGTAGTAATTTAATATTTTTTTTTTTCCTGAAGTTTTAACACATGCCATATTCACTGCCTGAGCTTTAAGTGCAGACTTCTGAACAGGGGTTTTAGCAGCTGGTACTGGAAGGTGAAGGAGCCACGCTGCTTTGTACACCCTCTGGTTGAGATTTTTGATCTACATTGCTTTCTTACTTGGCAGTCTGGTTTTGTGCCAGTAGTTGATAGTTAAATGTATCAAAATATCTGTCATTCATCACAAGTGGCTTGTAATACTCTTAGCACTCCATTTTTCCTACTAGTGGAATGCATACAGCAACCCACAAATATTGTTATGTGCATAAAGACTGCTAACTACCCTCATATGAGGATGACCATGAGCCAACACTGTGCCCTTGTGGCTAAGAAGGCCAATGGCATCCTGGGATGTATTAGAAGGGCGGTGGTTAGTAGGTCGAGAGAGGTCCTCCTTCCCCTCTACTCTGCCCTGGTGAGACCCCATCTGGAATATTGTGTCCAGTTCTGGGCCCCTCAGTTCAAGAAGGACAGGGAGCTGCTGGAGAGAGTCCAGCGCAGGGCAACCAAGATGATTAAGGGAGTGGAGCATCTCCCTTATGAGGAAAGACTGAGGGAGCTGGGTCTTTATAGTTTAGAGAAGAGGAGACTGAGGGGTGACCTTATAAGTGTCTATAAATATATAAAGGGGGAGTGTCACGAGGATGGAGCCAGGCTCTACTCAGTGGCAAACAATGATAGGACAAGGGGTAATGGGTGCAAACTGGAACACAAGAGGTTCCACTTAAACTTGAGAAGGAACTTCTTCTCAGTGAGGGTGACGGAACACTGGAACAGGCTGCCCAGGGAGGTTGTGGAGTCTCCTTCCCTGGAGACATTCAAAGCCCGCCTGGACACATTCCTGTGTAACGTTATCTAGGTGTTCCTGCTCTGGCAGGGGGATTGGACTAGATGATCTTTTGAGGTCCCTTCCAATCTCCAGCATACTGTGATACTGTGATACTGTGATATGATTTAGTAGCTTTAAAGTATTTCTTTTTGCCATTGAGGAAATGTGTGAAACCATTGGTTTGTGGTTGTTTGACCTTGGGGGAGTATAATCCCAGCTGTTTCAGACCACAGACTTCTCTCTGTGGTACATGCTGTGCTGCTCAGTGTAGCAAATAGAGTCCACAAGTTGTGCAGAGGAACAGCTTCTTCCCAACAAGAGTTTCTGAATGTCAGACTAATTTTCCATTGACTGACACAATATGCAGAAAAGAATGGCCAGAAAATTTTAGGGGGCAGTTTTACTGTCTATATTGTTATGGGTTGATTAATTCAGTCCTTGCTTGTTTGTTTTCTAGTTCTCTTGCCAAGAGATTAGCTTTTGATGGTTTGAATTTCTATTACTTCCCCCTGCCACCACCACAGTATAATGGTGTAGTAGCATCTCTCTTTATTTGCATACTTCCATCATCCCATTTCTCACTTTTAAATTCCATTTTTATATTCCCAGAAGAACAAAGGTGATGCTTAGGAATACAGTAAGTTTTGTTTCTAAATATCATAAAGGTGTATGTGGGTGATGGAGGTAGGTTTTCACTCAGGTCATATACCCTACCCAGATTTCTAGACTGTCACTTCGACAGCACTACTGAAAGAAACACAGAGATGTGTTATCTAATAAGACTGAGAGCTGACTTCTGAAGACATGTCCAGCCTCTGGGATAAATAATACAGTCTGCTGAAGCATCTTCAAACTGTACCATTTTCTTGAGTTTACCAGTGCAACTAAACCTGGTGTAAATAGAGGAATTCTGATTCTGTTAATGATCTTGGGTCTGGGCTCTGCTCCTTTAAGATCTTCATCTCTGCGAAAACCAGTACCTTCCCACAGAACAATAAAAAGTCAGTCAGGTAGTTGACACTTAGGGTCATTATCAACAGGAAATCTTATGTTAGTAGGATGCAAAGAATTTTTTTTCACTTACAGAATCACAGTGAGGTTGGAAGGAACCTCTGGAGATCATCTGGTCCAACATCCCTGCCCAGGCAGGGCCCTCTAGATGCAATTGTCTAGGACCACATGCAGATGATTCGTGAATGTCTCCAAGGATGGAGACTCCACAGACTCTCAGGGTAACCCATTCCAGTGCTCAGTCACACTCGAGTGAAAAAGGAATCCTGATGTTCAGAGAGAACCTTCTGTGTTTCAGTTTATGCCTGTTGTCTTTGGTCCACTGAAAAGAGCTTGTCTCTGTCTTCTTTGCACCTTCCCTTCAGGCATTTATTATTAACTGAAAAGGTCCCCCCTAAGCCATCTCTTTTCCAGGCTGAATAGTTTCAGCTCTCTCAGCCTTTCCTTCTATATTATAACATAGCTCAGTCCCTTACTTATTTTGTGGCTGGTCCTTTGCTGGACCCTCTCCAGTATGCCCATGGCTCTTTTGCACTTAATAGCCCAGAACTGGGCACAGTACTCAAGGTGTGACCTGAGTAGTACTGAAGAGAGGGGAGGGATCACTGGCCTTGACCTGCTGGCAATGCTTTGCCTAATGCAGTCCAGGATACTGTTAGCCTTGTCATAGGTGACAGTGCTGACTCGTGTGGAAGTTGGTGTCCCCCATAACCGTCAGGCCCTTTCTTCAAAGCTGTTTTCAGCTAGGTTGCCCCCATCCTGTACTGGTGCCTGGGGTTGTTTCTTCCCAGGTTCAGGACTTTATACTTTCTCCTTGTTGGACTTCATGAGGCTTCTATCAGCCCATTTCTCCAACCTGTCAAGGTTCCTCTGGATGGCAGCACAACCCTTCGGTGTATCAGCCATTTCTCCCAGTTTGGTGTCATCGCCAGACTTGCAGAGGGAACTCTCTGCCCATTCATTCAGATCATTAATGAAGCTGTTGAACAGGATCAAACACAGTATTAACCTCTGCTGTACACTGCTGGTTCCTGGCCTCAGATTAGAGTGTGTCACTGTATATCACTGACCACCACACTCTGGGCACAGCCATTCAGTTTTCAGTCCACCTGTCTGCTCAATCAGGTCACATACCACTAGCTTGTCTGTGAATATTTTACATAGACAATGTCAAAGGCCTCACTGAAGTTCATGTACACAATATTCACTGCTTCTTCTTTCATCTACCAGGCCAGTTATTTCATTGTAGAAGTTTATCAAATAGGTCAAGCATGACTTTGCCTTGGTGAATCCATGCTGACTACTCCTTGTGATTTTCTTGTCCTATATGTATCTGGAAATGGTTTCTAGGATTAGCAATTCAATCGCCTCTCTGGGGATTGCGATGATGCTGACTGACCTCTGGTTCCCTGGGGATGCCTTCTTGACCTTCTGGAAATTGAGAGTGACATTTGTTTTCCTCCAGTCTTCAGACATTTTCTCCAGTTGCTATGATTGATCAGAGATTATTGAGAGTGACCTTGCAATGACATCAGCCATTGCTGATGCACTCATGGGTGCATCCCATCGGGACCCATGGGCCTAGATATTTCCTGTTTATCAAACTATTGTCCAGCCCGATCCTCTTCCACCAAAAGTACGCCTTTGTTACTCGAGCCTTTCCCCCTTGTTTGTGAGATCTTGGATTCCCGAAGGCTGATCTTGCCTGTAAAGTCTGAGGCAAAGAAGGCATTCAGTACCTCAGCCTTTTCCATGTCCTGTGTATCCAGGTCTCCCATTTCATTGAGCAATGGGCCTACATCTTCCCTAGTCTTCCTTTTGTCACTTACGTATGTATAGAAGCTCTTCATATTTTCTTTGACATCCCTGGACAGATAAAATTTCATTTAGGCAATAACCTCATCTCTGGATGTCAGACAGGGTCTCTGTATTCCTCCCAGGTTGCTTCCACCCTCTGTGTGCTTCCTTTTTGTGTTTTGAGTTTGCCCATGAGGTGCTTGTTCATCCATGCAGGTATGCTGACATTTTTGCCTGTTTTATATTCATTGGAATGAGCTGCTCTTAAGCTTGAGAGTGATCCTTGAATATTAACCAGCTTTCTTGGGCCCCTCTTCCTTCCAGGGTTTTATCCCATGAGACTTTTCCAAGCAGATCCCCACAGGTCAGAATCTGCTCTCCTAAAGTCCAGGATTGTCAGCTTGCTTTTTACCCTCCTCCCTGCCTTCTGGATCCTGAACTCCATCATCTGTCTCATAGCAAGGCTGCCTTTGACTTTCACATCCCCACGGAGCAACACATTGTTGGTGAGTGTGAGGTCCAGCAGAGCACTGTTCCTCATTGGGTTCCGTATCACTTGGAGGAGGAAATTGTTCATTGTTCATTGCAGGAGCCTCCTGGATTGCTTATGTCCTGCTGTATTGTCCCTCCAACAGATACTGGAGTGGTTGAAGTTCCCCATGAGGACTGCGGCTTGTGAATGTGAGGCTGTGCCTATCTGTCTGTAGAGGGCCTCATCCACTTGTTCTTTCTGGTTGTTTGGCCTAATGACCTTTACTTGTCTTCTCTTTTACCTGAATGGGTTCTCTAATTTCCTTCTCTTGATGATTTCCCCACCACCACCTCTCACACCGATTCATTAAAGAGGAAAATAAACAAATTGTAGAGGCAGCCATACAGATTCTTCAGACATTTTTCCTCCTGTCAGTTGACATTTGAACACAATATATTAGAAACATTAATGATTCTCTGCTGATGAGGGTTGCCTGGTCTCAAAAGAAGATGTTCTGCCAAGACATCATATTCTTTGATGTAGATTGAGTTTAAATAAATTTTGGCTTGACTGTAGCATTCCTTTGGAATGCTAACTCTTCAGTGTTTATGGAATCTAGTAACGGCCACATATTAAGAACATGTCATTGTAGGATCAACAGAATTTAAAAAATTGTAGGTGAGAAGAGAGTTTAATGAAAGCCAGTTTCTGTTCGTGTTTGAGCATTGACTATTTTATGCATGTTAAGGAAAGTCTTTTATATATCTTACTAAATAAATATTTATTATATTCTACTAAAACTGTCAAGATACAACTGTGTATCTTGACAGTTTCAGTTAAAAGGTGCTTGCTGTTATCATATTAATATTTACTTTTTTGAAAGTGTCCTTCATAAGAAAATGTTCTAAGAGTGTATGTTAGACTATGATGCAAATTTAGGCATTAGCTTTTGTATTGTCTGTTCTTTGTTGACATGAACACTGAAACATGCTGGTTTCAATGTTCATGTCAGAAATTGAACATGTCAGCTTTACCAAAACTATAACTGGAGTAATCTTACTCTTGGATCATCTGTTAACATAACTTGCTTTATGTTTTGTTGCTATTGTAAGATGCAAGGTGAGGAAAATTAAGTAATCATTTGACATAATTATTTCACTATAATTGTAGTTATTTTGAAACAATTTTTAAAAGATGTTTTAGAGAAGTATCTTCAGTTGCTTTCACTTTGATTAAAATATAATAATTTAACTCTTTTGGTCATCATATCTTACAGGGATGCTTCGTTTGGTACTTGCAGTTTTCATCTGACACTGCTAGACTGTTTTCATGCAATAAACAAGGTCAGTAAACCAATTTTTTTTGTATTGCAAAAGGTCAGCTAAGTATTGCCCAGTAGAAGAAGACTTAGGAAACTACCATCCAATTAAAGCTGTTCAGTAGCAGCAGATTTCTGATTGTTGCGTAGTTTATTATGCATTGTAACAAAACTTCTAGATACAGCATCCACAGAAACTGACCAATACCTTATGTAGCCAACTAGTGATTTTAAAGAGGGAATCTTAAGTTTTATTTATGTAATATTCCAGAACAGTAAATCACGCCTCTAATCCCTAAGAGTCTTGTGATAAGTTTATTTTTATTCCAGTCGTATCTCCCCCCCCGCCCCCACCCGCAGTCTTGCAGTTTAGGATGAATATAGCCTTTGAAAGTAGTTTTGAACTGGTTAGTGATACGTGCTAATGATTTCAAGTTTTTCTTTAGTAATACAAGTAGAACAACTGTTAGGAGTCAGGTGCTTATTTTACCACCAGTACAGTGGCAAATTAACATATTGAAAGCCAGTGGAATTTAGATGTGTTCTTTTAAGTCTGTATAAGTAGTGAAATGGGGAGTTCTGCAGCTCTCCACCCTACTACTGTCTTTTGTATTATGGGTATCTCTGCCAAATATATGCTGAGATTAAGCCATCTTCTTGCAGATTTGTGATTTTCATCTTTTTTGCATGTTTTGACACTGGCTGCTTGTATGCCAAGAGTGGTGAATTGCTGTTCTTCTTCGTACCAGTGAACAGCCAGGAAAAATAAGAAGATGATGTAGTGAAAGAGGAGATTAGAATGTAGTATTTTAAATACCTGGAGATGTGGGATTATATGTGTTTGTGCTTCCTGACCTCACAAGTGGGTAAACTGCCTGTTACCTGAATGTTTACATTTTTTATACAGTATTAAATATAATTAAATATGACGGTGTGGATAATTATAGGACATTGGGGACCACTCTAGTGCTATGTGCCTGCAAATAATTTAAAATCCATGAAGATATTAGCATTGTAGTGAGAGTGAATAGCATTCATGCACAAAAATACTTGTAATCCTTGAATGCAGACTTCAGAATCTATTCATAATTTCAGTAGATAATTTTTGCCAATTATTTTTATCTTTTTTAATTTGTACAGCTTGCAGTAATAAAAAGATATTGCTTCTGTAGTCTGGGATTTTGTAGTGGTTAGGTAAAACCAGAAAAGAGTGGATTTGCTTCTCAAGCAATACTTAAAATTTTCAAGTCTGTTTTGTACCAAGGCTGTATTTTTTTCAAACATATGAAGAAATCTCTTTGAGAGAGTAGAACAGGTATTAAGGGGCTTTTCAGTAACCTGAAAGAGTGATAAACTGTCTTCATGGAGAAGGTTTTGTCTTTTTTAAAAGCTGTATTCTGAATTTTAGGCTTTGCAATATGGTTTCCTGGATTTCAGTACTTTTGATGTAAATGAATATGAGCATTATGAAGTAAGTGTTCAGTATCAATCTTCTGATTTGTTTGCCGTTACTAATATTAAGATCATTGTTCCTAATATGAGTGAGGTTTTTTTGGTTTTGTTTTTGTTTTGTAGTAGTAGTATTATGTTCCATTTCTGTTTTGTCTCGTTAAACTTTGTTCAATAAAGATGTGTTGTCAGAGAACATTAAAATTCAGATCTAAGCATAGTTGGCCTCAAACATGGCAGGGAAAACAGAAACCAAAATGGAAATAAATACTTTTTTTTTTTCACAATTATTAAAGCCCTGGATGATGGGGAGTGATAATTTGGCCACTTTTTAGAGGTCATGCATATTCTTGAGCCATCTTGATGAAACATTCGAGGGCATAGTGGTCCAAGCCTAACCAAATTCTGGAGAACAATTAAAGTATGTATCTGTGAACATATGGCAACGGTATAATAACAACACCCTCTTTGAGGTAAAGAAGGAAACAGGGCTGGGAAACTCTAGGCTTACAAAATTCACTTTGGGGCATGGGGAATGAATGTGACAATGAAGGGCTGCAATTCTTGACAGAATATGTGCAGTCTCAGAACAGCAAAGCTGCCAGTTACCTGGAAAGAGAAAATTAATTGTTCTTAGAAGCTTAAAAAAAAAGGTAAAAAATATTTAAATTGTGGACAAAGATAAGTCCAAGGTTATACTTTAGAAACCTATAAAGATTAAAAATTAGGAGTTTACCTTCATCAGAAGGCCATCTGTTGTGGTGTTCTAAAACTCTAATTTAGAAAGAGGAGAACACAAGCAAGAAGAGTGAGATTGAGAGCATCTGGCATCCTCCCAGTGGAAAAGAAAGCAGGCAACTAACATAACTTCCTTTGGCAAAAACTGTACATCAGTTCTATCTAGCATGTATTTTGAAACAATAAGGAAAAGCCTGAAAATACAGGGATAATGATAAACCAAGCATTTTCTCTTGACAGAGAGCAGAAAATGGAGATTTTAACTGGATAATACCAAACAAATTCATTGCCTTCAGTGGACCTCATTCAAGAAGTAAAATTGAAAATGGTATGCTTAAAAAAGGAGGTGGGGGACAGAAGCCCACTGCTTTCTTAGTTGATTGTTATCAGTAAGACCAAGCTTTTAAAATTGTTCCTCAAACAGTTGTTTTTTTCCTTGGCTCTTTTTCTTTTATAAGAACCCTGGCAGTAAAATTTTAATGCTTGGTTTAATTGTATCTGACTTGGGTCATTATGTTAAAATTCCATTTTCAAATAGCCTCTTTCTTTATACTGAACATGAATTCTATTTCGAAAGTGTTTTCATCTCTTGTTGCTGAGTCTTTATTTCTGCAGTTTGAGCCTTACTCTCTTCTTTTTTTTTTTCCCTTTCTTTTTTCAAATAGGCTATCCCCACCATGCTCCAGAGGCTTATTTCCCATACTTCAGGAAGCATAAGGTCACCACTATAGTACGCCTCAACAAAAAAATGTATGATGCCAAACGATTTACAGATGCTGGATTTGAGCATTTTGACCTCTTCTTTGCTGATGGAAGCACGCCTAGTGATACTATAGTTAAAACCTTTCTAAATATTTGTGAAAATGCTGATGGTGTTATAGCTGTTCATTGCAAAGGTATAGTGTAAAAACTATTTATATTACAAGCGATGCTTCTAGTTACAGTTCCTGAGGTATTTTGCATTGTAATTCCTTTAACTTATTAGCAGGTCTGCCAGTCTGCAGCTTTTCCATGCAAATTCTGTCCGTGCTTATATGCTGCACTTCATCTTCTAATGTCTTTAAGTTCCTGAAAAAATTTCACAGATGTGTCCAAAAATGAGGCTGGGGAAAGTGAGCTTGCCAATATCAACAGCTCTTTCTACTAGAAACCATTTGCACTTTCAAAGGATGCTTTCGAGCCGGAATTTGAAGTCCTGGCAGGGTTTATAAATCTCTCTGAAAATACACGTTTTAAATATACAAGTCATAAACTTTTGAAAATATCAGTCCAGTTTTTTGAGATTCCTTATCAAGTATGAGAGTTCTTCCAGATCACAGAAGTCTTTATCCCTCTGAAACCCTTTATACATTGAGCATGCTCCGAGTACCTGTTCTTCCAGAGTTAGACTGCCAAGGGAAAGATATTCAAAGCATGCCCATTACAGCTACAGCAAAGATACAGTTTTCTGTGGTTCTAGAGGAACTATGTTTCCCTTCCCACACCATCTTTGATTGTCAGACATTCTTGCTCCACAAACTTTGCCTCACTAGCATAGCCGCTAGTACTGTGGCTGAAGTAGCAAGGCCTTTTCTTAACCCATTTGCCTGGGACCTGCAAAGACTGCATTTTTGTACTTGGATCTGCCATCCATTTGCTGTATGTTTAACATAATTACACAGTGAAGTGAAAGAACTGGTAAAAACAGCATCCTGACTGCTGGGAAACAATTGCGCATTCTTATTCTCCACAGAGGTAATAAATTTGGGCATACTGCTTAGTTGATTACACCTGAATATTGAGTATCAGTGATACAAGTGCTTTGTTTTCATTCAAATTAAGATATTCCTTGATATTTACAATACTAATGGTGTCTGAACTACCTTATGTCCCTCAACTTGTGCTTAACTCTTGAGGAAGACTAGAATACTGTAGCCAGTTCTTAAAGCTGGGCAAGGCATGGAAAGTGCTGTGAGGTTGTCTTGGCTGTTGGGCTATACTTTTACACTGGCTGCAAGATTTTATGCTGGTGTTGAGCAGTTTATTGTCAAATGAGAGAAGGTGATGTGTGGCTTGACATTTACAGCAAGTGGTCAAGAAGTGACACTTCTTGGAGCTGTCCTTTCCCTCTCATGTTTCCCAAGATAGAACTGTTTTGAGGGCCATTACAAAGAAGTTCCTCATTCTGGAGTACTTTTTGCCTGTGTCTGTTATTACCCAATTCTCCTTATTGCAAAATTGGTGGGCTGTGGGAACTACAGTAAGACATTAGTTAGAAATGGGTGGGAAGATCAGCTGGTTTCAGTTTCAATTTGCAATTAGGTGCTTTGAGAATTTTGGGGAAAAAAAGCCAGCTGTTTTATCCCATGCATAAAAGCTTTCTCATACCTATATAAATATCAGTAGATAAATGCATAAATAAGGGCGGGCCTACAGATTTTGTAAAGTCACTGGCTTTGGAAGATTACCTCACTCAAAAAAACATGTGAACGATGTGTTAGTAACCTTGTAAATGGAAAAAAAAAATATCAAAAGGTAAGTTGCACTTTTGATCAGTAACAGTTTAATATAATTGTGTAAATACACCAGGCAAGGCCAAGTAACAATGTACGTAGCTACAGCAGATTCCATATGAAGATGGGTGTATGAAAGAAGCGATTCTTTTGTCTTACACAGCTGGTCTTGGGCGAACTGGTACACTTATTGCCTGTTATATTATGAAGCATTATCGGATGACAGCTGCTGAAACTATTGCCTGGATTAGAATAAATAGACCTGGTTCAGTGATTGGACCACAACAACACTTCCTTATGGAGTAAGTAGATTAACTATAAATGATTTTAAAAATTAATGTAGATGTCTTTTTCTTCTTACTTTATTGAACACTTAATAATCTTTGGTGTTAATTTCTTGTGTTTTGGGCTTTTTTTTTCTATGTTATGATAGCAAACAGGCAGAACTTTGGACAGAAGGAGATATTTTCCGTGCAAAGTTGAAAGGAAACCGTAAAATTGCTGTAACAAGAATTCTGTCAGGAGTAGATGATATCTCTATTAATGACATGAGAAACAGGCAAACCATCCGAAAGGACATTGAACTGGTAACCATCGAATATTGTGCTGTTGTGAAAGTTGTAACTGCTGTTGAGAATCTCTCAGGTTCTGAACAAACCTTTGGGTACACTAAAACTAGGTTAATTAGATTCTTTTTCTGTTTGCCCTTTTTTTATCAAGGGCACTACACAGGTGAAGTGGGAGCATCCTTATTGTACTTCAGTAATTAGGTAAATATCAGAACGAAAAAAGTGCTCACAATTTGCAACCAAGCAACTGCTTTTTTTTTTTTTTAATTTCTTTTATTGTCTCATTAGATGTGTTTAAAGGAAAGGGATGAAAGGTTTTCTGCTCTTTTAAGTTTCTAAGTTATTTCAACTCCTATAATACCTTTTGATGCTGTGTTTAAAAAGAATGGTATTGCTCTTTTAAAAAGGCACTGAAGGAGGTAAATGCTGTACTTGAGTGAAGATTGTTCGGCACCTAAGCAAAGGTTTGATAATACATTTCCACTGTTTTAAAGGTACACAACATTCTGATGCATGTAATTCATAATGCCATTTAATGGTTTACAGCTTTAAAAGCAGGAAACAGAACGAACAGGAGTGTATTTATGCCAGTAAATTTCCTTTGATTTTATGCTGGCAAACTTTCCTTTTGTGATAATTCTAACTTTAAGATTTAAGATAAGGTTTATTGTTAAATGTCTAAGTGTCTATATTTTAATCTTGTTTTATCCCTTCCTCCCCTCCACTGATCTAGTACAGTGATGAAGATGAAACAAACTGTGTAACACAAGGTGATAAGCTGCGTGCTCTGAAAAGCAGAAGGCAGTCAAAAGCTCCAACTTCATCTCCGCTAACGTAAGTCAGTTTCTGAATGTATAAATCCAGAAATGCTTTTATACTTTCGTTTATGAGTATTCCCCTTTGCCCCCAAAAGTTTGCTGCCAAGGCCACTTTTACAAATCTAAAACAAGCATGGATTCACCGTTTATCTGAAGGCTTAATGAGCACTAAGGATGCAGGAGAACTTGGTTGAAGAACTGCGTTACTCAATTTCTAGTTTTCTATGTTTTTTTTTATTCCAGTAGTCTGTGCTTTACAAGCTTCCACTGTGTATCTGAATGCTTTACTCTTAGTTTAGCCACAAGCATTTTCTTCTTTCCTGTGGGAGTGTAAAAATGGAAGAATGTGACTTTGTGGTGGTTTGACTGGCTGAAGTTAAGGTGCACGTTGTTTTTTGAAGTAAAATCAGCTACATGAGAAGAGTTGGAAGACTAATCTTCAGCTTTCTTTCATTTCCTCTTCCTTGGAGAGCAGCTTTCCCTGAATCCTGTGGACTTTGGGGTAATAGCTGCTGTAGCTGGGAGGAAGAGACAAGCACTATTTCAGTAAACACATTCAAAAGGAGTGCATTTTGGTCAGGGAACCTGAGATACTAGTGTCTTTATTTTAGACGAGTACTGAAACACCACCTGTAAAAGAAAGTTCATAGTCACCTTTGCATCTGCTTGTAGCATTTGTAGCTTTTAGCAGCTGTAGGTAGAAAAACTGTCTACCTACCCTTAAGTAAACTATAGGAGAGTGCAAGACTTGGAAGACTTATTTGGATCTCATTTGGGTGCTAGGAATGGCATGATGACTCCTGGCTGTCAGACTTTTGCAAGCAACCAGATTCACCGACCAAAGGCAACTTGGCTTTTGTTGTTCTGTCTTTCAATAGCTGCTGCTAGCTGCTGGCCTTTTTTTGTTTTTGTTTTGTCTTCTTTTTTTATGAAGACCAGCCAGTGTCATCCGACTTTTAGAAAAAATGTGAGAGGTATGTAGTAAGAGTGAGGTGAAAGTAAAGGAATGTATCTTTGGAAACTCTCAGACATTGCTGTGTATGACTACTGCTTTTGTTTTAAAAAGATTCTCTTTTGTTCATGCTCATCATTTACAAGAAGCAATCATTCAAGAACCAACAGATTCAGAACAAAGCTTGTACCCAGCTGACATTACAAAAAGTCAAAACACATCACTTCAGCTACCTCGAGTAGCTCAGTGAAAAACAGCTACCTTGCACATTAGTTTCTAAGGCACTTAGTGTTTTAGTTTCCACTTCATAATATTTTTTTCGTAAAAGCCACTTTTAAGTCATGCAGTAAAGATTGTGAAAGATCTCATTTATCTATGTTCCATAGAATGGACATACATTGTATGGTAATCTGTTCAGAGCCATTGTCCTAATATGCAGAAAGCCTATCAACTATTAAAAAATTATTCCATTCATAAAGCATTGTGCAGCATGATTGCTGTAATTAAAACTAGTTAATTTTTACTTCTGTACAATTAAAATAATCAATCTAGGGCTTATAGTTGTTTTTTATAGTGTGCATTGTGGCATGGGGAGTTAGAATTTGCCTCCTCCTGTTCCTTCACGTTATTTATACGATGTGCAGCTTACAGTGAAACAATGCGGTGAAAAATGAATGTATAACTTCATTTTTATACATGAAATATGTATATTAGATTCTTTGTGTTACAATTATTAAACCGAAATATCCCTAGGAATTATTTAGCTGCCCTACAGGAGTCTTCCGTATTAGAAGAGGTGTCAGTCTTCTTCCATTTTAGGTGACTGTTAAAAATAATTAGTCTTGCAGTGAAATTGATTAATTTTATCTAAGCAAACAAAAAGGAGCTTCTGAATTCTCTATGTAGTTTTATTTCGCAGAAGAGGAAAAGGAAGGAAAGAAAAGAACAGCAGAAGCTGGGACAATGACAGCCTTTTGAGAGTTAGAGGTGTTACTTATGTACAAGTAACAAGGGATGTGTATAATGCTTGTTAATGTATCTTGAACTTGGTTGTTCTCAGTCTGTGTGCTTTAATGAATGGATACTTTCTAATTAGCAGTATTCTGCACCTTCTGCACCTGGCAAAGGATTCTGAATTAGCTTTTGCTACTTTGAACACAGGAAGGTAATATAGCCCTTCATCTGGGAGTTTACATAAGTTGCTTGCTCCTGCAAACTCATCTGGCTCTGATCTAATATTTTAGTATTACAACATATGATGGTGAAGTAGGTTGTGTGAATATAGGCTGATCAAGCTGTGTAAGAGGTGGCAGCAAAAGATCAGAGATGTACTGCTCCAGCATACGCTTACTTTAAAAAGAGCAATGCAGATTTTCTTTGGAATAGATGACTTCAGTGAGGATTTCAGAAAATTTGCTTTGATTCTAGCAACACATTGATACTACATTTGGCAGTTTATGATCACATGGATTGTTACAGTCATAGGAAGTAAGAAAATGCTTGGCAAAGGTTATAGAGCAGTATGCTTTTCAAGAGCTTGAAACAAGCCTAAATGCAGCAATAGCTTTTGCTTTTGAATTTTTGTTCATCTTTTCCTCCCCCTCCAACCCCTTTTTTAGATGGCTCCTAGCTATGCTGGTGTCTACACTGTGTAGCATTGTCATCTGGTGGATTATATGTGGCTCCCTCCTGCCCAGCCTACTATTCTGTCTAGATGGTTTAAGAAAATAGTAACCATCACCTGAGAGAGAGCCACTGTGTAAGTGTCCCATTCCATTTCTCTACAATAGCTCACGCTTTGTGTCTAGTGTGTCTCATAAATGCATGTTTTCATATCATGTTTCTTACTGGCTTTGTTGCAAGAGTAATTTCACTGCGCTGGCTTTGTGGTATTTTTGTATGTATTATTTCTAATAATTGAGTGGTTTTTATGGCTGGCTTGCAATACAGAAAGCTGAAGAGTTTTTACAATTAGGATAACTTATAATTCTGAAGCCTTTCTTCTGTGCATGCTCCTGCAAATAAGCAAAACTATATAAGCAAAATTATATTTGTAGAAAGGAAAAAGTACTGCTTTAAAATATGATCCTGCCCTTTGCGTATTGCAGATGAAGATGTTAGCTCCAGTTTTACTTTGAAATTCATGAACTTGCAAAGTGGGCTAGGTTCTCAAAGGATGGTTTTACTCATGTGAAATGACAGGAGTCAGAATTTGTTAGAAATGTCAGTAGGTCTTTGTTTTTACTAAGAGACTATAGTAGTATATGCCATAAGGGGCAGTAACATGGGACTTCTTTTTTCCTTTTTTGCGTAACAGAAGATGAGGCAGGTTGCCGTATTAGGTCAAGGCTGACTTGTTTACCCAGCCAATCTGGTTTCATTTTCTTATGTTCACAAATAGCTTTTTATAGAAGATCTTTATGAAACTACTTAAACCCTTTCTTTCTGTTACTTGGATTCAGGAGCTGAGTAAGGCATTAAAAACACATTCGTTCCTTGACTTCAGGTTTTCACTCTTTCTCCAGTCCACTGTTGTCAGAGTGGCTGCATTGATTGCTGTGCCTGCCTTCCACTTATAAAGTGCCATGTTTTCATCAAGCAACAGCTTCCATCTTTTGGCTAAACAAAACTTCAGCAGCACACAGAACTGCCAGGAAACCCAAACAGGAACTTTTTTGCTTGCTGCGGTGTCTCTCTGGAGCTGCTCCATCACCACCACTCTGAAGGCGAAATGGTTACTTTGGGTGAATGCTTAAGACTTTAGTGCTCTCAGATTAAAAATAGGTCAGAAAAGTATTTTACATCAGAGTCCTAAGTAAAAAAAGTCTCTTGGCAGAGCATTAAGGTTAAGAGTTTCTGCCCTTCTTACCTTTAGCTTGCAACTTGTTGTCTGCATTTTTAAAAAGCATGGGACTCCTTCTAAAGTAAGTGGGAGTTGTGGACAAGTTAGGTACACCATCAACTAAAGATTGCTTTAGGTTTGTTGGGTCTTTTTCATTGATACCTATCTTTGTCAAAGAACAGACTTAAATAAGAGACTTGCTCTCAAAATTTTGCGCCGAATGTATCACTTTTTCTTGTCTCAGTGTTTTCCAGAGTCAGACCCCAGATTTCTAAACTCGAATTAAAAAGCTAAACTTAAAACATGGGTTAAAAAAATGAAACCATCTGCCCTGTATTTTTCTGTACCATAAGATCAATTCCACTCAACTGTCAACCTTTCTCTTTCTGTATTCTGTCTAAAAACTTCCTTGCTACAGGGAAAGAGAAAAGATTGTTTGATGTTGGTAAATATGTCATGAGACAACCAATTGGGTGCTGCTGCCTCATATCCTGGATTGACAATCATGCAATGTTGGTTACTCCCCAGGCAGAGAAAATGCTTGAGCTTTTCTTAAAAGCTAGGCTAGCATTCTCTCCTTCATGCAGGTAGTGTCCCTTGTGTTTTAGGAGGATTTATCAAACAGGATCATGAATCGACTTTGGCTGGCCTGGCAGTCCTCGTAGCTGGAGCCCTGTAGAACAAAGAGTATCAATCACTTGTTGCCTGTTGATGACTTACTTAGAAGAGTGGTAGAGGCTATTTTCATATTTTACTAAATTCAGGCCTATTTTCCTAAAAATCATGAGGTGATGAAAGAGAAAGCAATATTGCATTTGACAGACCTCATAAAACAGGTAGTCTTGACAAGAAAAGGTGCCTATTGCAGGACAGAGAACACATGCTCCTTTGTAACCTTTCTTTCCCTCATCCTTCTGCAGAATACTGTAATCAGTTTTCTTTTAAAAAAGCTTGCTGTGTGGACTGCTTTCCTCCAAGATGTATTATCTTGATGACATTTCAAGTTTTGTGGATTTTTTCTTGGGTTGTGGGTTTTTTTGGGGGGCTTTTGTGTCCTGGTGGTGTACCTGTCTCCACACCCTGCTCTGAGTTAGATGCTGAAAAAAGGTAGTGAAGTATTTAAAAGATGGTGCTACTGATCCAAACTCTGTTCCATTTAAGTGGGCTTTGATTTGTTTAAAGGCCAGTGTGTTAGCTTGAATAAATAAATAGTGTATAAACTAGTCTGGTGTTTGGTGAGTATATTAGGTTCAGAACTACCAAGTAGTGCTTCCATTACAAGTTAATTGGATATGAAAAATTCTTACATGTATTTAGTGTGGCTATTACAGCATCCTGTAGTCTGTGTTCAGTAAATTTTCTGCCTTTTTTAAAAGTAAAAAGAAAAATTCAGTTAGAAAACCTTTGTGTACTTTAGATGCACCTTCTGCTGGTGTTTTTGGAAGTTCATCATTATGATGTACAACATGACATGATCTTTAACATGAACAGTTACAAAGCAGCAAGGCAAGTGTCCTGAGGATTTTACCTTTCTCTAATGTGGATTGGGATTTTTTCTGGTGTTGAGATTTTGGGAGGATCCTCTACTGTGGATCCACAGTAGTATCCTCTACTGTGACCTCATCTCTTGTTCATTTAAAAATCTATTAATCAAACCTGCTGTCAAGTGAGGCTTCTAGTCTCACTCTGTTCAGTCAAAAGTCCATACATTAAAGATAGTTTCTTCTCTTACCTTAAACATATATGCAGTAACATTCTAACAAAAGCTCTGATAGCAGTTAACTTCTCCCACGCTGATAGTTATCGGGCCCAGAGACAGCTCTGGGTATTTATTTGTAACACCATGACAGACAATGATGTAAATGAGACTTCATCTGTTTTCCTTGAGGTGCTATCAGCCTTGGAAGGCTACTGTTCTGGTCTGATTTAAAATGTATATTTGATCATTCAGGAATGTTTTGCTCACAAGAATTTCAATTAATCCTTATTCTTGGGTAACCATGTGAAGTTATGTATTGGTGAGGTATAAAAATGACATATTGACTGAAGAGCAGATGATGTTAAAGGTTCTATCATTCTCACAGCTGGCTCTGAGCTAATCCCATAAACCAGCTCCTTCTCTCCCCGCCAGTTGGTAAATACAGCAATTTAAGATGATGTTGTGGTTGGTTTGGTCTTATGGTGCAATTATATATGTGACTATTTTTGTAAGTCACGTTCCCATTTAGAGTATCCTTTCTTTGTTTTGAACAGATAAAATGAAATTCTGTGGGAAGTAAAGACATCCCTATGATATGTTGAATAAATAAATATTAAGTGTTTGTGTAAGATGCTATCTTAACACTTCATAATGTTTCTTTTCATATTCATGAAGTGTATGGGTTTAAGCCATGTATACTTACCAGTTTTCTAAACTTCTGGTGCCTGGAAAGAGAGAACTATTAGAACCATTAGATCCCATTCCAATAACTTTTGTTTTCTTTATATGTACATTACATGCATTTTATGCAGCAAGACACTGTATGTATATCTTAAGGAGAAAACACGATTTTTCCATATTTCTGTCTGTATGAGCACTTATAAACCAGCATGTACCAATATTTGGTCACGCTTATATTTCAGTGACTAAAAGTTACAGAGTTAAGCCAGCTTTGTACCTTTCTGTTCCATCCTGGAAGTAGCTAGTAACACAAATAAAACTTGTGTCATTTTTAAAGCTCAGTTGAAAATGTAGTAGCCCAAATTTGTTCATGTTTTATGGCAGCTGTGGCACTGAAAAGAGAATTTTAAGTCTTGATATTAGAACTTGCTGGAGGTGGTTTACACGCACAGTAGAAATTATAAGTGAACTTTCAGGTTTTGAGCCTTTTCACCTTGGGAATGCAAGGAAAACAGATATTGTTAGAAGAATTTGTGTTGTCTACAGAAGAATGATACAGTGTTGAAGGTATCTGGGTTTCGTTTCCAGCTTCTCAAATAAGTGATCCCTCCAACTTCGAATGCGTTGTGTTTACAGTAGAATTTGCTTTGCAACTTGCCGTTACAATCTCGTGTTTTATCTTGGAGGGAGACTCTTTGGCATGGAGTTTTGCAAATCAATTGACAAGATTTTCCATGCCTGAAATACTAAGAGAGGCTTGTTGAAGTAGAAATTTAAAATACTTGAACTTTGTGGCTCTGTAGTCATATGTTTGCTAAAGAATCTGGAAGTACATGGTAAATAAGGTTGCTGATCAGTTTTGCTGCTGTAAAAAAATCTATTTTGGATGAAATTGCGTTATCTGTAATGCATATTGTACTTCTGTTATCAAACCCATATAAAAAATGAAACCAGAGGGTTTGGGTTTTTTTTCCATTTCTGTTTTTGATGAATATGTTATACAAGTATGGAAATACTCATATTTGCTCCCATGTATGCCTGTCCACCTTTGCTCCAGAGGTTAAGTTTTATGTTCATATTTGGGACTCTCTGAGAACAGTTTCTTCAGAGTAACAAGCAACCAGGGTGCAGTTTATACAACTTAATGAAGGTTTTTATTTCCAATCTAATATAATCTGGTGACACAGGTGGACTCAGTGAAGCCACTGAAAATTAGAGTCTAATAACGTCACAGGAAAAACCGTAATAGCCAAGTTACTCTTGGGTCTGAATCTCTAAAATTATACATAGTTTTATAGTTGGAATCTTGCACAGATGGAATGGCTAGGAAGCAGACATACAAAATGATCCACTAAATAGATATCTGTGGGCTGCATTGGGCAGTTGTTGCTTTTTGTCTCCATAGTATCATAATTGCAGTACAGCTGCTCAGAAGTACAGAAGACAAGATTTCCCTAACCAGTTGGCTAGTGACTAAAAATAGTTGCTTGCATTTCACAATCTGTAATTCTTTGCTTACTGATGTAAGCAACACTAGGATTTATCTGCCTGTTTAAGCAATAGTAAGTATATTGCTGTGAATTTTTCCAGAGAAGTGGCTGAGCACAACCACCATGTAAAGCTGAATTTTAAGCATGGCATAGTAATACCCAGCAAGAGCAGAACGCCAGTATATGCAATGATTTTCCTACCCTACTGTATTTCAAGGGAATAGCTCATGGTTAATTGCAGGAGATTTAGACTTTGATCTTCACAAATTGATTTACTTGTTTTTTTTTCTTAATTTCTCTGTCAGTCTCAAAAATAATGTTTGTTGCATACTTAAGATTTTATCTTGTTTTGTTGTTGTTTTGTTGCAGTAATTTAAAGTACAATTTCTTTGCTTTCTTTTTTTTGTCTCTGAAAACCAGGAAATTCAAAACCATTAATTTAATGCATTATTTGAAAGGAAAAGCAACAACAACCAGCAAACTGCTATGCTCCTATTAAACCAACTTGCATTACCATAATTACAAGAAGGATGTTAGAAGGATGTTATAAAGAGAAGGATGTGTTTCAGGCAGAACAGTTCATTTTTTCGTATGAATTGTGAAAAGCCATCTGGTATTTGTTAGCTCCACTGCAACTGTAATGTCCTCTTTTCAAGTGTTTTCCTAGAAACGTGGGGTTTATGTAAATCTTTCTTTTTTTCCTACTCTTTACAGAGTAATTCTGCAGTCCAGTGTTCAGAAAAGTAAAACCTCTGAACCTAGCATTTCTGACAGTACAGACATTACTAAAAGAACTACCAGGTCTGCTGCAAGAAAAAACAGTTTAAGAAGGTGAGAGTTACCATCTTTATAGATCCAGTAACTGTTGTCTAGGCAAACACTTTGAGCTGGCGTATCCATTGCTGACAGGAGCTTTTGCCACAGTCCAACTCCTTCATCTAGCAATGAGAAATGAGGAATTCTGTGGTTTATGTCATGTACTGAGAATATTGGTAATGTTAAATCATAGTTGTGTATGTTGCTTAGTCTTTCAACTTCGAGAATATTATGTTGTAATTCCTAATATGAGTCCTAACAAAACTTTCTTTACCAAACCTCTGCCTAGAGTAAGAAGAGGTGGAAAGGTTGTTCACAGCATTAAGTCAATTAGTCAGTACATAAGTCAAAATTAAGAGGAGTTTGATGGGCAACTGAAATGCAGTGCTACTGGAGAGGTGAAATGTGTAAAATGCATGTGTATAGTGCATGAGATTTTGTACTGAGAGTATGGGCTGATAATCTGAACTGAACCTGTTTAATGAAATTGTAAATTTAGATGGATTTACGCAAGACTGAAAGTGTCTTTTGTCCCAGAAGCATATGGCCTAAGTACTACTGTGTTTCTTTGTGTGTTCATGTGTTCATGTCCCTCTATGGCAGCTCTCCAGGCTCAAAGATGAGGCTCAAAGATGAACAGAGAACATAGCTTAAAAAAATTTCCATGCAGTTTCCAGTGGTTACAATTGACAGAATTTGTCCTATACTTTTAGTGGAAACCTTTTGAATGTGTCTGTCAGGTGCTGAGGAGACTTAATGTGTTGAGAAAATATGGCAAATAACATTAAAAAAAGTAGTTATGTAGCTTGATTTGTAAATATTGCTGAAAGTTCCAAGTTCTTTTGCTGCTTTTTCCTCACAGAGCTTTTCTTTTTCCTTCCTCATCCTGTTATCTTGAATGTAACCAGCATTACGAAAAATTCACTCTATCAGACAATGGAAATAGTCATTAATAGTAGACTGCAGTAAATTCTAGTCAGAGAGTTTTTACAGTGGCTATATTAATTACTTTTAGAGTCTTATAACAATGTGTTAAAAATAATCCCTTTTTCCTGAAATGCGTGTTTTACTAAAAATCCAAAGTATTTCTCAAGTTTTCCTGTTTGGTCACTTGTTTTTTCCCTCCATTTTGCATCATTTTCACCACATTAGTTTTGGTCCAGACAGAATTGATGGGATTCTGCCTGCTGGTTTTTTCTTCATGACTCTCCCCATTTTAAGTTCCTTATAACACGTAGTAGCTGTACGCATGCACATGTGTAACTGAACAGAGATTTTCAGTTCCTGGAAAACACACCTCCAAGTTGGTCTTTGGGTTGTGCGAGACGAGAATACCTGTGCTGAGGAGGAAACAACATCCCTGAAATAGAGCTCATGGAAGATTTCAGTTATTTTGAAAGAAATCCTTTAGGTATATCGCCAGATTTATGACTTTTGAGGACCAAGGATCAGGTTGATCTCAAACTTCATGAACTACTTCATATTTTAATGGATTTTCTAAAACTTCTACCCCAAATACTTCGTTCCATATACTGTTTCTTTTCTTCTAACATCTGAGGTCAAAGAATTTCAGTCACTTTATGCTTGGATCCAAGAATCAATTTTGTCCTAAATAGTTATGTTACAGTTCTGGAGTTCTTAATTGTCTTGTCATCTGAGAGGGCTAATAGGTCCCTGCATACTGGTCCCTTTAAGGGTGTTTCAGTATGGTTGTGCAATTTTATGGACTTTGAAAGCAGTACCCTGTTGTTAATCTTTCAAGTGTCTCTTTATTTTTCCAGTAGTATTTGGCAAAACCTCACTTTTTATTTTTATTTTTTCTTTAAGCATCCCTTTGTTTTTTCATCTAAGTTTATTTTAACTTCTTGAAGTCTGCAATTTGCATTACCTCACAGTGCTCGAATTGATTGACCTGTTACGGATCAAGTGGATTGCAGGGTAGAGGAGGAGAACTATTATTATGAAATTGAGATCATGCCCTTGACAAAGACACTGACAAAGACATCTGTCACGACCTTGTTGCCTTCTCTGAACTTCCAAGATTACTATGTACCCTTATTCTTTCAGTATCTTGTCTGATTAAGTTCCAGTGGAAACATCTTGTGGTATTTTTACATTTTCATTTGTTGATGCTTTAGGTCATTTTAGTCAATTCTTACTGTAGATTAATCACATCTGCAACCCATCCTAATGGAGAATAATTCACAGAGCTGGGTAATTCATTTGCTGTTTCATCCTTCAGACTCTTGGAGACAGTATCATAGAATTCCTCCAGAATGACTTGTTAGCTGAAAGAGCAATTTACATCTAAAACACTCTATTCTGTCTTTGCAAAGAGAGTTTAGGGAATTTCAATTCATTGCATTTCTTTGCGGAACTTCTCTAGATGTTGCATGTCACTTATGAAAGACCAGTGGACATAATACTTTATATCTTGTGACTGAAATAAGACTGTTGTTGAACTGCAAGAAATTGCATTACTAGAGCATTATCCACAGCCTTATTCTGTGGATGCCCTTATTTCTCCAGTTAAGATGTTTTCCATGTAAATTTGCCAGTTACTGAGGAGTTCAAGTCTATATTTTAGCAAGGTGCATACATCAGATCCAAACCAACTGAATCTTAGTAAGACGCAAATGAAGCAGTCTTTTCTGTGTTACCACACATAATAGAATTAGGATTATGTATATAGTAACTTGTTGATTAGAAGTGAAATCTTAAGCAGTGAAAGAATTTTGGTAGGTAGAAGTGCTTAAGGGAATGCAGGTAAAAAAATAATTGAGAATATGGAGGAAACTGTATGAAAAGTGTATTGTATAGATTCCTTTACTTCAGTTAACCAGAGAGATATATCACAAAAGTTAACAAAGATGAGTATGCTTTAAAAATCTCATATGCTTTTGCTTTGCTGGGAGTTGTAAAGCAGCCTTCTGCACCCTTGTTCAAACACTGAAAACTATCTGCTGCTTTTCAGAGCTTGTCTATATATAATCTAAATCTAGCTTTAAAAAAAATGATGTTTCTTTATTATTCTTTCTACCTTCCCTGCAGTGTGATATCTCAGAGAGGGAGAATGAAAAGGAATGCTTTATAGCAAATGCGCTTAATGAAGTTACGGTACTTTGAACCCTCTGTTGCTTTTCTGTATGGAATGGAACCTTTATTCATACTGTCTGTAATTAGAGCAGTCCTTGCTTTCTTTACAACCAAGACTGCTGTGTTCTTAAATGCGGTGACTTTTGTCTTCCATTTCTTTTCTTTGAAGTATTGTTTGCTCATTTTACCTTGCCAGAAGTGTTCACCTGAAATACATATCAAGTGCATTTTTAACTTTTTTCCTTAAATATGTTTTATTTCAGCAGCCAGTCCATCCCAAGGGCTAGAACAGTATTGCGTTAAATTTCAAATAAGGCACCGGTATTGAAGACGATATTCAAGAATGATGGGGACATGACTAAAGGGGATGTAACTCAATTCAAGGAAGATTACTTTGGCTCCATCTTTCAGCGAAAGTGAAACAGAAGAATTTCTTCCATACTCGTAGAATAAAATGAACTGTCAACATGCTTGGTAGACATGTTTCTAATGTGCTAACGCTTTCTCAGACAAAACCAACAAAATCAATGTACATTCAAACTCAGGTGTAAATACTTAAGCTCTCTATTATAAAGAGGGCTTGCTAGTATGTATGATGCATGTGTATAAATTGTGATGGCAATCACTTAGCTGCTGACCACCAGAAATTAAAGATGGTGGGAGCTTTTAAGTATATAAATCTGTGTTGTCTGTTCAGACTGGGCTCAAGTCTTCACTTGGGTCTGAAAATCAACCACAGTAGGCTTTTTCTTATAGTCTTGGTACTCTTCTGTGTTAATTGGCTATTCTTTCTTATTTTGTATGAAGTTTTTTATGAAGCCGCAGTAGTGAGTACACCAAGTGACTATTGCCCACCAAAGAGTGCTTTATTTTCAAGGGTTGTGTGGTTTGTTTACTTTGAAATACACTAACTGTGATTAACTTGTTTTTAATAGTAACAGATTTTTAGTTGTTCACAACCAATGGCACCTTTAACTAGTTGCAGTTGCTTTAAATCTGGTACGATTTCAAGGGGGAGGAAAAACACATTTAAAGCAGTGTCATCATACTGAAATGTCATTGTTGTTTCCTTCCCTATCTTCAAGTCTGTTAGGTGACACTTCACATTAGCATACCTAATAGGTAAGATTTTTTCCCAGGTTTTATTGGTACACTTGACATGTGTATGTCATGTACACAGTGACATGCGGATGTCACTGTTTTTTAGCTTTGAGACACTTAATGAGTGCAGCACACTAAAAAGGGAAAATAAGCTTGCTGTACAACTGAGATTGGTAGTGGAACTCAGGGGTGAGTGGAGATTTTTAACATCTAATTAACACTTACAGCTCCTCTCTGTTAAAAAAGCAGTGCGATTTTTAGATAAAGCTGAGGCTGACATTTTCATCCACTACAACACTGCCTTCAAACACTGGCAGCATTTTTTCCCTACCACTTTCCTCATTATGAAATCTCAAAGCTGAAGTTTGTAGCTGCATATCCCTCAGACGAGGACTGTTACCACGTAGCCTTAAATATGATAGAGTTATGTGTCACTTTAGTGACTCTAACAGTAGAAAAAACAGAAGAAACTGAGAGATCTGAAATGTTAGCAGTGGAGTAACTGAAGATTTTAAATATACAGATTACCTCTGCACAGGGAAGAATTTTCTTTTTATGAATGTAAGTAGGCAAGTTTGGTGGCTAGTTTCAATCTACATCCTTCTAAATTAAAATTAAACTGTTAGGCTGGTGATTTTTGAATTCCGATATGAATAACCACACACTGGCTTGAAAACATTCTGTGGCAAAAGCATCATGAATTGGAGAGGAGGCAAGATGTAAGCTTACAGGTAGCATCCATAAGTTTGGGTAGTCAAAATTTGCAAATACAAATAAAACAGAAAAGGCTTATATGGTGCAAAATAAAGGACCATTGAGACGCAGATATTTTTTGTTTTCCTCTTATTCTGAACCGTCACCACCATTTTCTTATAGGTGAAAGCACCTAAAAGAGAGGGACTGAATTCACCCTGACACAGTGATTAAAATTTGTATTTTCTTTTTCTTTTTTTTTTTTTTTTTAATCATTTGCCCAAATGCTGAAGTACAGGTAACCACAATAGTAGATATATTACGCAAACATGAATCTGTGTTTATTTTTGACAAAAATTCTTACCTTGGAAGGTGGAAGGGATGAAACTAGTGATGTGAGAGGGTGGGAGTCAATACAAGAAGTAATATTTATTATGTTTGGCCTTACCCTTCTCTCAGCTGAGCTTCCTGTTTTACCATCTTTGTTCTAACCTAAAAATAACCAGTCTATTTCACACCCTATATGAATTCCAAATTGGAATTTGCCCTTTTTAAAGTAACCAGCATAGCCATTAGCACTTTCAGGCTCATAAGAAGAAATTTGCATAAAAGAAGCACACAGACACAACAGGAACTCTAGCTAAACCAAAACTGCATGTTTGGCACTAGTGCGTTTCAAAATACCCCTTCCACCTCCCAGTATCTTAGTGACATATAAATGTCAAAGGCATTCTACATTTGAACTCTCCGAACAGCCTTAAATGGAAAATTAACTCATTACCTCATTGTGTCCCATCTAATTGTATTGCTTAGTTTGTTCTTCTGAATTTTTAGTGCTTTGTCTAGCATTTTTATTGTACCATACCAAAGCTGTCTTAAGTGCAAGAACGAAGAGGGGGCATGGCTGAGCGTTGGTGGGCAAGGTTTCTCAATTTTTCTTGAACTGAGGGGTAGTATGTGCCAAAATGGAATGTGTGGCAGCAGCTGCATCACCATTACACCATGGAGCAGCTGAAGGAAGTTATTTCCGCTGTCATCAATTAGAAGTTTTCCCTTAGAAATTCTTTCCCTCCTTTCAGATATATGACAGGTGGAATCTTCTTTGATCTCTTAACTCAAAAGTATGCAATATACTCAAAAGCTGTAGTATCTTGTGTCAAATTGCTAGCTCCCATTACAGCATCAATATCTTAACTCAAATGTTAACCTGTATGTTGTCTTTTTGCCCCAGTATGACAATAGAAGAAGTGCTGCTGATTTAAAGCAAAATATGATTTGGAGAGACTCGTGCATTAAAATGAAAAAAAAGAAAAAAGAAAAATGTAATGTTCACCAGTTTGTTGCACTGCAGTTTTTATATTAATGGTTTGCAGACTGTTTGTCTTGCGTAAACTCATGTACAGACTATCAAGATCTAAAATTCCTAATCTGCTCATCCTGATTATTTTTAAATTGTATATTTCTAATCATATTTTTTTAACTTAGATTGACAGAACAGGAGTTTATTTTGCTGACGGTATTTTTAAGATAAAGCTTCATATTATCTTGTAATATTAAGTAGTTCAATATGCATTTGTGTCTCATTGGAAAATACCGCATATTGATTTTATACAAAGTATTGAATAGTGAGAATTGTAAACATGAACTGTGTAAAATTAAAAATAATAAAAAATTGTTTTCTCACTTTTATTTCCAGTATCTAAAAAATTCAGCACAAAAACATCATCTGTACTACACTGACTCAAATGTGTTCTGAAAAATAATGCAGGAATCTCTGCTGCCTGAAAACCTTCAGTTAAAGCACAAATCCTTAAAACATACACTTGTTTCATTTCAAAAACAAAGACCTTTGGCCTCTTTATTTCAGGGGACTCACTTTGGAAAACAATAGTAATTGCATTTGAATTGTTGGGATACTGCTACATAGTAAAAAACATGGGTAAGACAGAAAAATGGTGTTCTGGTTAATCTGTTTCATTCCTCTGTGATCAGAGTGCTCATTTTTGGAAACAGGCATTGTACTTTGATACTATGAAAGGAAAGGCTTCACAAAAGTAAAAAATAAACTTTGAGGAACACTTGTTCTTGCATAAGAGTTGACGGTGGTCTAGTGTAGTCTGTAAAAAGAAAATGTAAAACACAACAGCCAAAAATACGGACTGACTCAAATGCTTCTGATCACCTCACCTACATTAGAAAATACAGAACTTGTGGATGGCAGGCAGAGCCTGTTTGACAAGCAAGTAAACTTTTACTTGTTCCAAAGGTGTGTTTTTATGGTTGGAAAACCTGCGTTCACCTGTTGCAAGGTCAGCTTTTCTAAACTTACATGAATGCTTAAACCACCTTTCCCTGAAAAACGAGTTGCCTGCTGAGGAGTGAATGGTGGGTTTTGCCTGGGAAAACATTGGTTTATGCATATGTCAGTTAAGCCCTATGGTATAAGTAGCCATTTAAGGGGTACTTCCCTGGGCGGGGGGGGGGGCAGAGGACTAAAAGATCCTACAAAGAGCAACAGACCAGTGGCCCATGTCAGACAAATCCGTCAACAAGTCAGTAAGTGCACTGCAAGAGTAAGCTCTTTACAGTATCTCTGAATAACTTTGTTTTGGCTGTCTTTATCCTCCTTTGTATTACAGTTTCTACGCAGTGTATGTGGGAGGAGATAAAAATAAGCTATATCAAAATGGATGTGCTGCTTAGAAATACTCAAGGTTGTTGTTAAAGAGAAACTGCATGCTTTAAACCTAACTCACTGAGAGATTGTTGAGGGAGAGCCATCTGCTTTTTTCTTGCATTTGTGGTTTCGGGGTTGGTGTCACTTGAGTGTGAGTGACCAGTTAGCCCTTAAAACACAGGAAGGATGAGGGGAGATGGCCAAGAGTGAAGGGCTTGTGAAGCTGGGGGAATGACTGGACCACAGCTGTCACAAGGTGATTTTCTCTCAACACAAAGGGATTGGAGGGAAGCCTATGTTTCAGATAAACCACTATCAATATCTGAGTGTTTCAAATGGTGGTGTTGATCTGCTATATCAAGACTGAAGGTTTCCCTGAGCTGGCCAAATGAGCATGGAGAGCAAATACAGTATAATCCACAGATACCTGCCAAAAGAATTCTGTAGAGAGGAACATGCTTGAGCTGGCATCAACATTCCTGTTCCTTCCGGGCTACTGGGAACACCCTCTATGGTGATGGCAAGGGTATCATAGGGACCAATAATGGGAAACACACTGGTATTGTGATTGAACTGTGCATTGCAATTGCTCCAAGTTACGACATGTAACCTTCATTTGTGTTTTGTTTTCAGTCTACATCAGAAATACCATGCGACATCAACCATCTTCAGGTAAGTAAATTTGGTATTAAGCATGACACCCTCCATCCACGGGTTATCTCATAAACTGGTCCAAGGGTTGGACTGCAACAATAGGGCTGAGGGAAGGCATCTAGAAAGTCTGTCACTTGAACAGCTCAACTCCTGGTCTGGGTCCTCCCTATCAAACTCTGTCCCAGTTCACAGTGATATAAGGAAAACAAGTGCCTAGGGTTAAGATACTTTTAACTTAACTTAGATCTGAGATAGAGAACAATGTAAGTCTGTGGTGTGACAACAGAATTTAGTAGTCTTACTAACAAGAGCAAACTATTTCTTTCCATCCTTCTAATGAGTGACTATCCTTCTAAATATCAGTTAGTTTGGAGACGGTGACTCCCGAACACCTGCTAGTTCAGGACACTCCTTGTCTGCCCATCCTGTTCTGCTTGCAGTAAATTTTGTACTAAGGTCAGACTGTTCTAAATCTTTGCCAGCCATCAGAAACTTGCAGACATGGTTGGCTTCAGCTAATTTGTGATTACTGGGGCATCCAACTGTGCCAAAGGTGAAAAATGCACCCTGAGGAAGACTGCTTACTTCATCTTGAAGACCCCTGCCCACAACCATCAAAGGGGAGTGCACAAGCGCCAAAAGGGAGGAGACTTATGATAATGAGTACCTAAACTAATTACAATATCCCTGCCAAACTCTGGGGAACCTAATGAATATGCATGTTTGTGTGTAATAAATATCTGCTTGCTTAACCCCTCGGTGTGCAAGTTAGGAGGAGCGATGCCCTTGTACCCAGCACCGTAGTAAACATACCTGCTTTATAACTCTCTGAGTTGCAGTCTGATTCTGTGCTTCACACAAGGCTACTAAAGAATCTCCAGCAAAACCACAGTCCAAGCAACTGTTTTCATCCCTCAGCCCAGCACAGCACCAGATGCAAGCTACTTGTGTGTCACTGGTACCTCCAAGCCGCATCTCTTCCAACTATGCCAGCTATGCCACAAGGAGGATAAAGTGGTAAATCCCAAACTCCTTGTACCCTGACAGCATAGAGGGAGATTACCCTTGGCAGCAGCTATTATTGACACCAAAAGAATTCAAAAGTGATTGCTGCCCATAGCAGAAATACAGCAACTATGCAAATGCAGAAGCAGACAAGTTGTTGCTCTTGTGAGCTTGGTCTTGCTTCCATCAGTGCTTTGATGCCATTCTCTTCAGATGTCAGGACAGTTTCTTGGCTTTATACTCAGTGAAAGGGCTCCTCATTACCCCTCCTTTACACACGGTTTCTCTATAGACCCACTTGTGTTTCTTCCCATGTTTTGAGTTCAGCAATTACGAGAGGCATTTCACTGTTCTTCACGAAACATCATGCTCCTAGGACTGAATCTCTACTCAGTACTCACAACAGATGATATTTGTCCTGGTGTCACGTTTCCAGGTGCTTTTGTCCACCTCTTTCTTGCACACTAACATAATCTCTCAAATAAACTATTACTTAATGTTCTTTGTTGGGTTCCCTTCCTCCTGCTGATCAGACCTTTTCCAGCCTATGGCCTTCTTTCACTTCTGTAGAAGCTTCACCAAAAAGGTTACTAGGCTTTAGTTTCCCTATAATAGCTTCTTCCAAGGTCCAGAGCCTTTGCTAAAGCCAGAAAGACCTCTGAAAATAGCATTCAATTTGCAAGTAACAGAAATAAATCTGCAAGTAACAGAAATATGACAAACCACCAGCAAGCACAGAATTCCTGCATTATAGTAGGTCAACTTGTTTTTTCTCTTACCAGAATAAATCTGTATCTTGTTGCTACTAGTTTTACCTTTTGTCAAAGCTATCTTGCCAATTCAAATACATTAGGTAAACGTGGTTTTCTTGATTCAAGTAGTAGCTACTGTACAAGTCTAGACTGAGGAACTACCAATGCTAACAGCAGACAACAGCTTAACTGAGTCTGTTAACTAGCTGTAAACCATTTTGGACAACAAACCAAAGAATTCACACTAGCTGCCAAAACAGGGTGAGCAAAAACTTTATTCAGTTCATTAACTGCTAGTGCATCTCAGATATAGCACAGCCGTTAAAAGTGATGCAGTATCTAAAGCAGTTCTGAAGATGCAGCTCTCTGCAACATTTGCTGAATCACACCTTCAGAAAGGCATTTGTTTACAGACAAGTAATATGCAGCTGAAGATTTCATGTATTCCACATTCAATTCCAAGTAACAGAACCAAAGTGTAACAGTTACCAGTTCTTCCAAAGACTCCAAGCACAAACTGCTCAGTACTTGCCCAGCGATGTTACTGAAAGAGAAAAGCTCTTAATTCCACGCCTGTTGGTTGGAGACTGAAATGCACTTCTGCAAAAATAACCATGTTTCACGTTCAATTGTTGATCCACTGACAGCGAGTCACTGTTACGCTACTTTCAGCACTGCATATATGTATGTGTATATATATATATATATATATATGTTGATGAGGATGTGGTGTGCATATGTGCCTGTGATGTCTCTGAAAGGGAAAATAAAGGCTAGAACATTATGTGAGACTAATCTTACTGACATTGGTGTACTAGGGCTACAGATCTTGATTTTGGGCCCAAAGGCTGCACATACCCCAAGCCCTGTCTTCACATGAAGAAGTATAATCAGAGCTGAAAGCTCTAACCAGAGTTTTTTACCAGGGCTTTTTACTTCTGAATCTATCTAGTTATTCTTTAGTATTTTAAAGTTAAGCACAGACATTCCTCTTTCCTTTCAAGGCACTTTCATAGTAATAGAGAGAGATGAATTCCTTTCTTTGGAAACTTACTGTGATTTATGTTAATCTAAAACTCAAAGCTGAAATGCAGTAGTTTTTCCTACACCACTCACTACAATAATCCTAACAGCAGAACACCTACCTTGTAGTAGTGCATTAGAGAGTAATATGAGTAAGCAACACAACTTAATCTTTTCCTAAGACACATGCCATGTTCTGCTAGTGTGCCATGTTCTACTATTGTTTATATTTACAACTGCTACTGCTTTATATGAGGGAGTAAAACTAAACCAGAAGTAACTTAGCAGCAGACGTGTGCTTAACAGACGCAGCTATTTTGATACCTTAAACATGACAGATGACTGAGATTTAACAAGTTTTCCTTTCACAGCTAGGCAAAGGAACTGGATAACTGTCACCACTTTCAATTTATAATTCCTTCTCTATACTAAGACACAATCAACTCGAAAGTGTAAGCCAAATTCAAGTCTGACAGACTGAAACAGAAAACTGTCACAGCTAGCTGCTTTAAGACACTGTTGGTTTAATTAGCAGTACCCAGCTACAATAAACCTCATTTTCATACGGTTTTGGGTTGGGTGGTTTGTGGGGTTATTTTCTGGTTTTTGCTTGGATTGCTTCATTTGTTTTTTTTTTTAATTAGAAAGTCTTAGAAACAGCCCTTTTTTTTTTTTTAACTGGAGATTTTAAACAATCTCCTGATCAAACGCTGATTATACAGATATACTTTGACAAGTCCTCTAAAGCAGTCCTCAGAGACCCCATTGGCCATTCTATTTTGAAAAGAGAGATCAAAGTTAGGGGAGGAAACAGTAACTTTGCAGGAGCAGGAACCAGGCTAAGAAACAAAACAGTGCTTTCAACCTTCCCAGAGAACAGCCAGAACTGAACCAAAGGCATTACACCTGACTCAGCTCAGTAGCATAATAAGGTTTCAAATTTGTCGTAGAAAAAGGAAGGGCTGCTTTCATTGCTTTCCTTAACAAAAAGGAGGTGTTTGTTAAAGAAAAGCCTACACCTTCAAAACACAATGGGAAATGGAGGTGAGCCTTGCAAAGGAGCGCTCCACACCTATACATACTCTTACTCCTGCAAGCAAAAACATCAGTAAGAATTCAGATATGTTCTTCCCTGTCCAATGGTATAAGGAGAACAGGAAGGGAAGAACAAGCAAAAAAACTTTCAAGACCCCCACAGATAAAGTCACTTCTGTTCTACAATCATGAAACTGCCATTTTTGGCAGAAACACCCAACACCTATTAAAAGAGCAGCAGAAGCAAAATATTAAACTTTAGTGATTTCACGTAGTAGCTTGCTCCTAAAAGGCAAAACAGTCATTTACATTATTCCATCCAGTTCAGTTAGTTGAAAAGTAGGAGCATGGGTTCCTCTAAAACCAGCTCTTCTTTTGCCTTTGCACAGTTTTATTACAGGTTGTCTGAGTATCTCTATGCCACTACAACAAGCAACTTGTGGAATTTGAAATCTCACATTATAACTCATTGTCACATCAGTAATTTAACTGTAAAAAAGGTCCTTTGGGCAGCACTACTTCACAGACCATCTGTCTGGAGCATTTAGAAAAGAGTCAGTAGTCTTTCTAGGACTATTATATCCTACTCTGTAAACCCTTCCCACTAAGATAAGTTTCTGAACACTCGTAAAGCTCACTCATAAGCAATAGGTTTTTTAATTCATCTCATCCACTATTTGCTTGCAAAGGAGACTGCCTCGAAGTGACACAAAACAAAGTGAGGCAGAGCACAGGAAAAAAAAAAAAAAAAAAACCAAAACTTTATATTCATCTGCTTTGCCAGCAAACAGAAAAAATGAGTTCAAGTTGAGCAGGCATTTGTAGACTCCTTTGAGGCTGACAGCTATATCCAAAACATCCAGTGTGGCTGTCTTCTCATCTCTTTCCCTCATCACTTTTGGCATCACATTCTTGCTACTCTCACATCCCTGAGAATGGCTCTGAGTGTCCCCACCCTGTTTGACAAGGAATGTTAGGGTATGTGGCTCAAGTGAGGAAGTATGTTAAAGCTGCAAGGAAAGGATATCCCCCTCATCCCTTCTTGTTTGTGTGTAAGGCATGAAACATTGTAGTTTGTAGTCAACTCCTGCTAAAATGAAATGTTTAACAGTTTAGTTCTGTCATTAGCTAAATGTTCTTACTATACTTCAACATCTTCAAAGGAGTTGCAGATTATATCTTGTTACTGAAGTAAGACTGAGGTTAACTACTAGTTGAAAGAATCTGCAGCCTTAATTTTAAAGATCATTTCTGCTTACAGAGATGCTCACTGTTTTGGGCAAGTAAGATCTGCTGTTTAGATTGGTTTGGGTTCGGTTTTGCTAATTTTTCATTGTTGGCTTTGGTTTGCTTTTTTTTGAGGGGGGGTAGAGAGGTTTTTGTTTGTTTTGGGTTTTCACTTTGTGGTGGGTTTTTTGTTTGTGTGGTTTTTGGGATTTTTTTCAGACTGGATCCAAACAGCAAAAGCTCCAATCTGCTTCTCTGACTTGTGAAAATAATACCTCAAACCAAAACCAGTGAGCCTTTATCTGCTAAACTCATAAAGAACTGCAACATATGATTGTGAAATATACTCTTCACTCAAAGAAACAGGGAAAGCAGGTTTCAAATACACAGGGAAATAGAGTCCCAGCTGCAGACCATGTTTGTGCAGTTTACACTTCACCATGGTTCACATTTCACCATGGCTCACATTTTCACTGTGGAGAACTTAACATAATCTCTATATACACATTTTTAAACACTGTACTCTTGAACTTCATTAGAAGCCTTGTAGTCAAGGACTGTAAGCCTTCACACGGTTTTCACAGATGGAAGCAGACGCTGGACTGTGACAAGATCCCAGTCCACCAGTGTCTCTAGAACCCAACACCATTAGCAGACATCTGCAATCATTCTACATCTAATACCCAAACAGCTTTTCCAGTTGGAAGAGATTTTATCGGCACCCACATAAAACTGGTCCCTTCAGAGACTACACTGAGATGTCACCATCCATGACTGTTCTTCATGCCAAAGCTGGAAAATCCTCAGGGTCATCAGGATTTGGAGCAACAAGCTCCACCTACAAAGTAAAAAAGAAAGCCTTATAGAAAAATGAATGCATTTCAAAAAAACCTGACAACTATAGATAGGTATTTTATCCTGAAAAGGGTTAATTTTTCTTTGTATCCATCACTATCACAGAAACACTACGTATTTATTCTCAGAAGTTATGACTACTGTAATGTCTTCAGCATGAACTGATCCACAACCTGAGGAGGACCATAGGATCACAAGTTCTGCAGCACTGAAATGAAGAAAAAAAAGTAAAGCAACCTTGCCCAAAATACTGTCCATTTTTAGTAGCTGCATTATCATCTTGTTACATTCTGAGGCTACTGCACATATCAGATTGTAGTTTTAAATTCTATGCTGTGTGCTTAAAGAGCCTTTTTCATTCCGATGAAACAAATGCATGAACTTGCTTCTGCATTATTCTATAAGTTCCCAACCTTAAACTACTTGACTCATACTAGACAGAATTAAACCAAGACCTTCATTTAGCAGAAAGAAAAAGATATTCTTTTTCAGTGCACAAATGCTGCCTTGTTTTTTTTTTTCTTGAAAGAAAATGATCAGTAGAGGTTTTTTTTATGGTTACATTGAACACTTGTCTCATTCTGTAGGATGCTGCATGACCCCAAATTTACTTACTGATCTCACTCTCAGTAATCAAACTATTACTGTACCATACTGAAATTTGCTGTAAGTGATACAAGGCTTCTCATTTTAATTATTTTTCAACTTATATAAAAACTCATTTCAGAAACAGATCTTTATTACATCCTTTCCTCTAGTTACCATTACAGCAACTAGTAATCAGACCTTTTGAAATATATATGTTAAGAGTTGTGAGCCTGAACCAGTATTTAATTTTGGGTCAGGAACTCAAAATAACCAGGTCAGCATACTATGAGCAGGAATTAGAAACAAGTCTGTCACTACAGAAATCAGTAATTCCACAGAAAAGGGGGCAGGGACACACACACTTGTTGAGACAGTTTAGCTTAAATAATTAAGCTTTAGTCTGAGTTGCTTATAGTATTACGCTGTATGTATACAGCATAACAAACTGTACATAGAGTTTAGTATGCCATTTGCTTAGCTTTACTTGCTTAGCATGAGCAGCTAGATTTATTGAAGCCTTAGGCCATAAACTATGACTTTTGGCTGGAACAGAGTTAAGTTTTCTTAGTAATTTTTCTAGTAGCTAGTACAGCACTGTGTTTTGTCTTCAGTGTGAGAAGAATGTTGATAATACACCAAATTTAGTTGTTGCTAAATAATGTTTATCCTAGGTCTAGGACTTTTTTTAGCGTCCTGTGCTCTGCTGACAAGCAGACGCACAAGTGGGACAAACCAGAAGATAAAGAGGCTGCAGCCATCAGCAGAAGCTGCAACTCAACAAGATAAGAACAGTTAACAGCCTGCCTGTATGAAGACAGAGAAAGAATACAGTAAGGTGTTAGAAGACCCCACATCAAAAAGTCACCATTAGACTAAAAAGGCCCATGAGGGGTGGGTGAACAAATCACAAGGGTATATTTGCCCAGGGATTTCTTTGTTCAGGGCCCCTCTACGGAGACACCCAGCTCCAGCTGTCCCTTTTGCTGTACCACTCAATTATTGAATTATTTTTTCCTGCAATTGAACAACTGACACTCTGCTGCAAGAAACCTGGGACAGAGCCTGAAGGAGGAAGTGCGTGTGTCCGAGAAGTCAAATAGGGCACCCACCAGGTCAGTGGAACCATCTGCTGCAGAGGAACTCCAGTCCTAGCAGTTTAAGTCTTGGTTGGTGTGTGTGTAACTCCTTGAATAGTGTGTGAATGTTCAGGCAGCAGCCACTCTCCTAACACATGCACACCAACCACCAAGAAAAATCCCCAGGCAAGCAACAAGAAGACACATAAAATCCATTACCATTACTGCTGATTGAGGTCTTCTCTCCTCAACTTGTCTGCCACGACCACCACCTCGTGTTCCTCTTGATCCACGGCCAGGGCGAGGAAGACTCCCGAAATTAATATCCAGCCGAGATGTTATGTCATTCACTGGTCTTCGGAAGACATGAGAATCATCTTCATAATCTTCCTTTTGCAACTAAAAAAAGAAATCTGGTTAAAGCCTATAGCTTCCACATACAACCTTCTCTCCTTCCTGCTATGTACATATTACAGACCAAGCAGCAGATAAATCACGACAACATCTAGAACAGAAGACAGGCCTTAACTTGCACAAGGTTGTCTGAGGTGAGACAACCGTAGCTTCCCAGGTAGCTGGGACAGCTCCTCATTGGCTCAGATTGATTTTGTCCTGGCCACAAAATCGTTCATTATCAGCTCTGTAACACTGAAGAGGATTTCCAGTACTATCTATGAGGATTTCTAATGGACAGGGGAATAAGGCTTAAGCTTACTCACTTCTACAATTATCTTGAAGTAATGGTTAAAAGGCTGCAGTAATGCACAGTATCTGGCTACTAAGCAACCTATTAGTCTGTCTGCAGCTATGAGATCACTGTTGTTTTAACTCTGGATATTTCTAGTAGCTGTAGTGGATGTAAGATTACTTCCCATCATAATTCTAATGTGCACTATAGTAACAATAACATATACGTATAAACTCATTCCATACAGTGATAAGTCACTTACTTTATTCAATGTCTAATGCAGGGATTTGACTTGTCCGTGCTACGCAGTTCCCCACAGCTCTTATTCTATGTTCACTTTGACAAGGTCCCTTGATACTACCAGACAAGAAACTTCATGGGCAAAAAGAACAGAAACTTGCATGCACACCTCATGTACTTCCAGAGTCTTTTCAAAGCTTGTGAAAGATATTCACTCTACCCTTACCACCATATCCCTCTGAGAAGGATGAAGAGGATAATGACAACTGTGACTACCAAATGCCATGCTAAATAGAATGCAGGCCACTTCAGTATTAGCGTCTGTCCCTGGAAGTGCTCAATGACCTGAAGCGATTGAGGCTTAAAAAGCTGTAAGTTTTGATATTAATATTATAACAAGACAAAGGACACTATGTGTATCTATACATGCATGCAGTCATTAAAAATTCCATTAGGCTAGACTATTTTGACATAAAAAATCTGAAATCTTAGGAAGCAAGAATCTGTGAAAGAAGTCTCCCCTCTCACCCTAATCATATAAAAAAAACCAAACTAGATGTTCCCCCTAAAATGGCAGTTCCAGTAGAATCATGGATAAAAGTTAGGGAAAGAGGAGGGTTGAGGTGTGGGGGAAGCACACTGCTATAGAACAAGCTCTCCAGAGTTACTTCTAAGAAGCAGGACCCCAAAAGTGAAAGATAAAAAGCAGTACTAAAAGAATTTATGTATTCCAATTAAACCCAAGTTTAATATATACATGCAAGTGTATACTGGCAAGTAAGCTAAACAGGATTCAAAGTTAGGGTAAGTAGTGTTTAGCAAACACAAGTTTCTCTAGCAGCACTACCAGAAATCTGCCTAGGTGGCACCAGCAAGGACACAGGTTTTATATTGCTAAATGTGAGCCATACAGTAGCACAACTTGATACATTTGTAGACAAAATAGGGGTGATGATCTGAGAAAAGAAAATGAACAGACATTAAGTTTAAAGCAAGTTTTGAGGCACATATGTCATTACAGTAATCAAGTTTAGATATTGATTTCTAGGCTGTTCAGAATGTACTAAAGCTAGTAAAAAAACAATAGAGACTGTTTCCTAATTCTGGGTATAAAGCAGGGAATTCTCAGGCAATGCTTACGGGGTTGCTGTATTTTGACTTGTGAATCACCACTGCTCTGGAAGGAACAATGGATTCTGGCTTCCGAATGTTGAATTCAGGCTTTGGTCGATTCCGTTGCTGAAGACTTTTCCACTCATCTAACGTCATTTCTTGAACTACTTCTTCCATTGTCTCTCCTTCAGGAACTCTAGAGATTTATAGTAGTAAAATAAAAACCATTAGCTTGCAACATGCCAGGACGAACAAAAACACTAAAGATACTGAACAAAATATTTGGATTATTTCTCATCAAATTACTATCCTCAATTTCACTTACTCCCCATAGTAACTTAAAGTGCGAGTCTTACATTAATGTATGTTGGAAAATCTATTTAATCGCCTGCTTGAAATTACTCATATGAACAAATGCTGTCTCCAGCCTCCTGTAGTAAGTTCTGGTATTTATCCAGTCTCATTTTAAGTTCAAGCACTTCAGATTCTAGACAAAACCAGTCTGTCTTTTGATGTAACATATTCTCTACCCTACTGTTTAATAGTGAATCTATAATTTTAAAACTGTATTAAAATACCCCAATTGCATGGCTTGTACTGCAGTGACTTGTACTACAGGATGACAATGAGATAGATTCATGTTTCAGTGCAGCTTTCAGCCACGGTGCTCATGCTGAAAGCTGCACAAGATCTTCTAGGTAATTATTAACATTTTCTTTGTTAATTTCATAAAATGCTTCTTTGATTTCTTTTGTCAGATGTAGTAGCATACAAGGAGACAGTATTTATCATCTGCAAAACTAGGTTAACCCTAGTCCAGTTTTAATTGGTCACAAAGTGCAATAATGATGATATATTCAAGGAAAACACATGGAACACATTGGAGTCTGCCTTGCATATAAAGACAAAAGTCCAAGGCTTTGTCTGTATTCATAAGACAAAATACATAAGTCAAAACTAAAGATTCTTCTCCACACATCAGTGCTTGACTACCCTTCTGCCATTTTTCTGAGGCTGATCAAAACCAAGTTGCCCAGAACCATCAGCTATTGGAGTACACTATGGGTGCAGTGTACTGGTATTTGAGGAAAGCTGTCTTCTACTAAGTAGCATCACATGCAGGGAACACAGCTCACTTCATCATCATAATTGTTTGCTGAGAAACAAGTCAAATACCATGAACTCCAAGAAAACCTACACTGATTACTCCTAGATACTTGAGAAACCATTGCTTCCTTTTCCCACACAAAACTGTTACACATTGCAACAGCAGTCAAACTTGGTTAAGTATTTCCCTAACATTGATTTTTCCAGCAAACCCTTTCATAATTAGGTCCCTTCTAGTAGGAGAACTATGTATTTGGTTTTCCTCACTCAATCACAGTTCTAAGTCATGTTCTAACAAATGCTGATGATTTTTCCAATGTAAATACACAGCTGATCAGATGCAAGTTGTAAATTTATTTTATCATGGAAAGACACAGAGTCAAATGACAGTGAACTGTGAATTTTGCTTCTGAAGTTGTACAAGCACCCCATCAGAACACACACATCTGTTGGAAGTGTTCTGTACATTTAGAACTAGCCTGTATAAGAACAGGCCTGCTCCCTCTTGATATTTCAGAGAACAATCCATTTCTTGCAATTCAAAATGACACAGTATCTTCCTGAATAATACAGCATATGACAGGCAGAAGCAGAACTGAACAGTAATTTGGGTTCTAGAATGAACACAGTTTTAAATGCAGTTTGCAGAAAAATTAAATAAAAAATATGCAAGTCCTGTACTATATGCCTACCCTCTGACATGCCTTCATGCCCTGCTCATTGAAAATTACAGCTTACATGAACCAGAAGCTAAGGGTTAGAAGACTGGTAAGCAGTTGTAGTTCTGTACAGATTAAGAAGATCTGAAACTGTATTACAAAGACTGTTAAGAAAAAGAACTGGTTTAGTGGGTTAAATGAAAGAAACATAGAGGTGATAGATTCAGCTGCTTCTCGAAAAACACCAACAGACAGTGTTCCATGTGCAAGAGCCTTAAGAAACAACTGCACCCCAAACGTTCCAATTTGTTGTCCTCAAGAGTAAGAAGCCAGATAATTGTTTTTTCATTAATTATCTGAAGCTTCAGTTTTGAGAACGGGTGCTGGAAATGCAGGACCAGTTGCAAGCACCCAGAGGAAATAAAAAGAGAAATTACACTAATAAAAAGGGGTTCTATGAAACCGGTTTAATTTCTTCCTAAGCCACTACCCGTGGTACAGAATCAATAAATGGCGTATCTGAACTTTAGGAAGTCTTTTGTCATCCTCTCACATTAGGTTTTCACCATGTTAGGGAGACACTCAGTCCTTGGTAAGAGCTGTAGAAAGATACAGAATTGGCTGCAACAAGTATATGAGAAGGAGTGGTCAATTTTTCAACTTGCAAAAGAAAAACAAGCACCTGAGTGGAGCTACGAGGCCAGCTCTGTGCAGTTATCAGCAGTGTAATTTTCTAAACACATTTTCTACAGCAAGAAGCTTGTGAAAGAAAAGGGCAATAGCCCAAGTGTTTAAGAATGCTGAATGACTGACCTTAGCATTTCAGTGATATGAAATGCTAAGGCTCAGTAAGTAATTCCAAACCAACCAACCAAAACAACCACCACCTGCAAGTCCCAAGGACAGGCAGAAATACATAACTCGAGCAAAAGCATCAGCTATCCAAACACAGAAAGAATAGCAAGGCAGAAGCTCCAAAGGAGGGACCCCAAACTCCCCAAACCATGCAAGAATATTGACGTTTACCCAGTCAAACTGAACTTGAAATCAACAGTATTTTTCTCTTCTGCAACAGTGTACTATCATAAAGAGATACAGTTTTATTTGGAACACATGTCACTGCTGGTAGGGTGGAACAAGGTCTCAAATGAGTAATGTCTTCTATGTGGAAACAGGCAGAAAAAGTCCAAAATAGAACTGCAAGACAGATAGATCATGTATTTTAGACCTACACGGGAAACCTTTAAAGAGATTCTGAGGAGGAAACATGCATAACAGTAAAAAAGAAGGAAACACATAACAGTAAAAAATAAATGAATTTTTGCACATTAATGGTGTTTCTCAGGAGAAAAACACCCCAAACACAGCAATTTCTATTTTCAAAGTATTGGAAAGACCAGCAAGGAACACCAAACTATCAGTAGAAGACATTAAAGTCACCTAGACAGATATGAAAAGTGGCACACATATGTCTGGTCATACCTTAAGTCACCAAGATCCATTTTAGATCTAAATTTCTATGATTGTAAGACAACACAAGGACATTTCACTACACAGCAACTTGACTTCTCAAAAAAAAAGTATTGCTTTGATAAGTAAACATCTACAAAAAAAAATGACCACTTACCTGTTCTAAAGGAAATACTAGTGGATTTACACTGCAAATGTCTGTTTTTTCAACCATAAAGAATGGTTTGATTTTTACTCCAAAGGATGGCTTCAACTGATAGGTTATTAGCAGTACAAGTGTGCTTTAGGTTGCTAAGACTCTCAAGGGGAAACACCTCCCACTAGTGAATCACAGCAAAAGGAACCTGCACATTACATTTTGGTCAGAGACTTGATGGCAGCAGGTTATTCTGGGCACCAAGCCTGCATGGAAGTGCACTCAGTGCATGACTTTCTACCTTGTAACCTTACGTATTTTCAGTAACTGCTTGGTGTACATCTTCATTAATCAAGTATGCCACCAAACATGCTTACAAAATATTGTGAGACACGTTAAGTGCAGCCTCTGGACAAGGGCAAACTGAATTCACAGTGCAAGCACATACCGAAACACCAAACAGGACTCTTCAGTAATGGTTCCTACAGCCTCACTGCTTTCAATGGATGACCATAAACCTCTACCTATACCTTGTTTACTGTGCATTCCTTTCCAGCAGGAACCACTCTATGTGAATACAATAACATGCAAGAGAAATGTCCATGGCATTCAGCTATATGGCTGATTATTTTAATTAAAAATAATGATAGCAGGTCTTTTTCAGAACGTTTTTTCAGATTCAGATATACAAAGTGAATTCTTACTCAGTTTTTACCAAGAAATCAATTAGATCAATCTTTCCTATTAGACACAATCTACAGGAGTTAAACACGGTCATACCAAGCAGCAACTGTACAAGTTAACTATAGAAGCAAAACATTGAACCAAATCCTGATGAAGAGCTGGACTGGTCTGTAGATAGCTGCCTGTCACTCCTAAACAACCAACCAAAAAAACCAACCAACCTCCCACCACCCAACCACCAAAAGAAACAAACAAAACCTCCAAAACCAAACAAAGGGTAAATAGCCCTGCAAACTTGAAGACAAACTTTTGAAGTTTCCTATTAAATGACCAGAAGAATATTCAGCTCCACCAAAAAGACAGTCCTGTGTGAAGAAGTGCAAGAAAGCCCCGTAGAATAAATACTAACTCTGCAAACACCTTTGATAGGAATTGATCAGGCTTTGTCATACTGAGTAAAAAGAAAAATCTATTCATTTGAATTACCAGTCAACACAAGCATGTTACATTGTTCAGACAGTGAAGACAAGCTCAACTGAAAGCACCTGTGAGGAAAGCTTATACTGCTGTGTACTTGTACATTCTATACTTACTGCTTGCAGCAAAAATACCCCAACTTATTAGCATGGAGTTTGGGATACTATAAGCAGAAATAGATATTGTTGATATATTCAAGAAAACGTGAAGATATGAAAAAAAACACCCTTGATTTATATCGTAGAAGAATTAAAGAAACTTCTTTATGTCTTCCCCCCATTTCTTTTAAATGGAAGCAGTTACAATAGGAAAGAGTGTAAAAGAAGAAACAATCCAAGTCTTCCATCTCTTCCTCAATGCAAGCACAAAATTGCAATCAAGCTGTAGGCAAGAAAAGGATTCTTTGGAGTCGCTGCATTTAAGAGTCAAAATGAGAACGATCCTAGCAGTAGCTTAAGCAAACACACATCCTACACCCCAGTATTGAGATTGTAGCAAAAGCAGAAGGTAACCTAGTTAGAATATTTTGATGAGGTGTTTTACCTGCCAGAAGCCAACACCTCTGGAGAGCAGAGGCAACCTAAACAAGTAACACCTTAAAATACATCCACCAGTTCTTGTTTCTTAATATTAAAAGAACAATTTAAAAATATTCCACCTTGTTAAGGTGTATGCCATACAATCCTTCCTAATTACCTATGTGATATTCACACATCTCCTATTATAAAACACATAGTCAGCAAGCTGACACTATTCCCACAGGTAAGTGCAATGAGGTATATGCAATTTGTATTTTGTATACAGATTTCTAAGTCTTCAGGACACTATTTACCACACTGGAAACATACACAAACCAGAACTTTGTACTTGGAGGTTACTTGCACTTTTTAATCTTACAGATTTCAATGGACTATTCCTAAACAAAGATTTCTTTAAAAACATGAGGAGGAGTAAAATCTCTAGAAAGGTTCACAGTCTGACTGAATACCTATTGATTCCTGAGAAAGCGAAAAGAATTAAAGGCAACTGGAAGAAATATCTGACTGAATCTGCCACTTTTCTCATGCCTTATGCTCTACAAGGGACTGACATCAGGATGTATCTACAAAGAGCCTGGAGTGGAAACACGTTAAGTCTGAAACAAATAAAAAGTACTTGTAGCTGACAATTAAACAAAACCAAACTGAATAACTGTTCTCATATTTAGCTAATACCGTGCATTTTTGATAGTTTATGTACATTATGCATCCAACTTTAAGTTAGTCTAGATACAGTTTTCTGGAAGCCCAATCAGTTAATTTCAGAGACAGATTTCCTCCTATATAACTGTTCATTAAAAGCCAGTTTAAAATTTAAAAGAATTGAAACTGCATCAATTCCACTTCTTACAAGAAATTAACAAAGCCACTAATAACTGGAGCTGCACCACTAGGTCAGAAGGACCTATTCACCACATGCTATTTGATTATTCTTTGAAGTCTTTTACTTGGACAAGACTGCCCAGTTACTTTTTCTTATGGCAGTGTTTATTTGCTGTAAATTCTCATTGGACACTGATCATAATGAAAGTCAGAAAACTGGTAGATTTCTCTCTCAATTTCCCTACTCCTAAGGCTCAGTGCAAGATTATTTCCAACAAGTTTCAAGCTCTGCAGAGGCCCTTCATGAATATGTGACAACGGCATGGTAGTAGTGACTGATGAATACTGACTTACAGAATTTTATCTTAGTGTATTTTGATTGTGTTTGTATGATTGCATAGGCATCTTCAATCCTTTTTCCTCATAGAACTTCAGAAAGCAGGGTAGTTTTTACAAACAGGCCAAATTAAAAGGAAACAGGCAATATATAGCTCCTTCTTAAATCATCACCAAATCTTAGGAACTTAAGGATCACTAGGCAACCAAATGCAATCTGCAGCTGTATAAACCAAGCTTTTGTGAAGAATTAGAGATGCATTTTCATGATTCACACATATAGACAAAGCTTTTCTATTTTTAAGTGTGTAGTAGCAAAACTTCACAGTTCACATTTCAAGTGTGTCTCCCAATACAAGTGTATCAGTAAGTCAATTGGGTTTTTTGCATTTATAAAGAAAATACTGTAGTGAGACTATACTTGTTCAGAGACTCTCCTCCAGATGCCCCTGGCTGCTCATCTGTTTTTGCAGTTTCTTCCACAGGAGCAGTCTGTTCCATCCCACTAAAATGGTAAACAAATAAGCAAAAAAGAACAATAAACAAATGCATTAGAAAAAAAGCCCTTGCTGATCCATACACCACTTTTTCCAAGAATTCCTTGAGACAGAAAAAAAAAAAAAGAGGAAAACTCCTCTAGAAACATAAGCAGAAAGTAGACCTACTAAGTGACTAGTGAGGCAATATCCTGGGTTCAGCAGTAGCAGTCATTTTTCTCCTTCTTAGTAGCTGCTGCAGTGCTGTGTTTTTGACTTTCAGCCTGGGAACAGCGCTGATAACACCAATGTTTTTAGTTGCTGCCCAGTAATGTTGAGTCTGACCAAGGACTTTCTGAGTCTCATGCTCTACCAGGGAGGAGGGGAAGCCGGGAGGAAGCAGAGACAGGACACCTGATCCAAACTAGCCAAAGGGGTGTTCCATACCACAGCACGTCATGCCCACTATATAAACTGGGGGCAGTTACCCGGAAAGGTTAGATCACTGCTCAGGTTGGGCTGGGTATTGGTCGGCAGGTGGTGAGCAGTTGCATTCTCTTCCCTTGTTATTTCCCTTATCATTATTATCATTGGTGGCATCAGCAGTGGTTTGTGTTATACCTTAGTTACTGGAGCGTTCTTATCTCAACCCCTGGGAGCTACATTCTTTCAGTTCTCCTCCCCATGCCTCCAGGAGAGGGAGGAGGAAGTGGGGGGGGAGTGAGTGAGTGGCTGCATGGTTCTGAGTTACCGGCTGGGCTTAAACCACAACAGGCAACTAACAAAACGAGAAGCGTAAGAAAAATCTGATTTCTGTGTACTATCAAAATAAGTGAAAAGCATGCATGAAGACAAAATAATTCAACAGTAAACAGTAACACCAGTACTTGATTACAGCTTATTACTGGTGTTTGGGTTTGCCTTTTTGTTTCTTCTCTACTATTAAAATGGTAAAATTTATACTTGTTTTTTTCCATAATATGGACATAAGTTACCGCTCTCATTTGACAGTGAACAAGCACTTAATTTTAAATATGTATGCCTACTAACAGAATGAAAGAAACACAACTCTAATGCATCATTGAGCACAATTAAGGCACAGACATGCTTTCTGAATTGTTTAGACAACTCCAATTTAATGCCTCTTCTACCACACACACTACATCACAAGAAAGCATTGGCATCTCATGTTTGTATCAAGTTCTGACGCTACTCAACTAAAAAAAAATATAACGGATCTTAAATTTCTTGTATTTTATGAAGTTCACACAACCTTCCCTGACATCCTATAGAAGCTGGTTTTGTGATTTTGGTCAGCTAGTTTTGTGCTGTCACCACAGAACTATGTTAAGTTAGTTGATCCTTCATTTTGAGAAGTAACCTAACCAATCTTTTAGTAAGAAATTTTATAGAAGAGATGGAAGTTAGTACAACCTTTCATGAGAATGTGGAATATTGTCTGAAAATTATTATCCATCGAGGCTGTATTTTTCAGCCTTTTAACCAGATTGTCTGAATCCACCATTTAAGTTTAAAAAAAGTTTGTGGGTTGTTTTTTTTTTTTGGTTGGTTGTTTTTTTATTTACAATTTCATGAATCAGTGTGCCTACGGCTACAGATTTTTGCTGTAAGTTCAAAGTGCTGCCTTTTCCCTGTCCTTTACCAGCCTTCACTTAAAGAGTTCTACATATATATAAGAACAAAAGCTACTGAAAAGAGTAGCGTATTGAGAAAAAGTCATATTGAGACTATTGAGAAAAATCATAGCTCATTTCAGCTAAAAGATTTGGCCCCCGTAAAAAAAAAAAAAATGTTGGCAGTCTTATTTGAAGAAACATCACCCATGCCTTTGCTACAATTTAATCTCTCCAATATGAAGCAGGTGAGGCCAGAAAAACTGCAAAACTACATTCATCAAAACAACTAATAGAACGCAAGACTCAAAATGTACATGAAACCACTGAATGGAACATGATAATATAAGACGGACCATATCAAATGATGATCTATGACAGGCACAAGTTTATCTTTTACCTTGTATCATCTTTAACTCTTCTCCAGCTGTAAGCTCCACTTCCAACCTTTTTGTCAGCTGCTTTCACTCCTCTAGAGAGAAAAGAAGGGTTCTGTGAGTTTAAGAGCTTGTTTTCATTAGGACCTCAAACTAAAACCAGCACTGACTTTTTGCCAACCAACCTGGATATAGAAGAAAGGATCAGAATATACAGGAGACACTACTGCAGTGCTGGCTGTTGCTTACTTGTACACCAAATAAGAAGCAGCACACAGAACACTTACATTTTCACGTTCCTGCTTTGTCTTTCAAACTCCCATCTTCCTCTCTGATCAAAGTCATCAAAACTTCTACTTATTCCACTACCTCTTCCTCTACCTCGCATTCCACCTTCTCTGCCACAACCTCTTACTGGCCTTTCACGGTGGTCTAATCTTTCAGTTGATCTAAAAACAAGATTTCTAGTCAGATTTTTGTTCAGACAGAACAGTTGAAGAAAAAAAATTGCATGGTTGTATTTGTGCAGCTGTGAGAGACATCAGGGTGTTAGAGCTACCACTCAATGTTTAGAGCAGATCTTTACACAGTACAGTTGTGTTAGTTTTGTCACTAAAAATAGATATAAACTGAATACAAATAACAGGAATGGAAAGTTCAGCTGTTTATTGGCAACACTGAAAACATCCAAGAAGTTAAATAATACATTATAAAACTGTCAAATCGTCATCAGCTTTATCAGTCAATAGCCCACTCTCTAAACACAGACTCATATGCAACTGCTAAAAATTTCAGGGAACTTGTTAAATACCAACTATTGTGACACAAAGTAAAAACAGACATGCTCCCAAGCATTAAGGGTTTAGGTGGGCTTTTATAGTACTTGTAAGGAAAGCAAAATGGACATGCATTCACTATCCAGTAGTGAATAGTACAACAAAAGTTTATTTTCAGTTTGAACAGTAAAATCCATTCAACTTGGAGCCTGCACCACATGTTCTGCAAAGCTTGAATGGTATGAGAGCTCAGACATGAACATTTATGCTGCAGACTAGGAGTTAGGTTTTCACATTCTCACACTGTTCAGTTTTGCCTTATATTTCTAACATTTAACACAATCATTCCAAATCCATCTGCAAGGAAGCTGAAGTTGCAGCTCTGGTGGGCAAGAACCAATCTTTCAGCAAATCTACACATTAATGCAACCATACCTTTAAGTTACATCTGGCTACTAGATCTGTTTTAAGGTTAAACCTTTCCCTTCCCAACCCTGTGCAGACCCTCCACGAGGCACCTTACTTCTCCCTCTATGATATGTACCTTTCCACTGTAGGTTCCACTTGTCTTTCTGTTTCATTGGCACGATATTTTCCGAAATATGGTCTCTGTTCAGTTTTGTCTTGTTTCACCTCTGCTCTTCTGTTATTGAATCCTTGCTGTTCTCCCCAGTAGGGTGCTCGCTTCTGGCCTACACAAACATACACATACAGATTACTAACAGTTTAGTAGTAATTGAATTGCAGTTATCAAACTACGGACTGAAATGAGCTGATTACACCTTACAGTCTTCTGCAAGTCCACCCAAACCAAAAAGCACTTAATGTTGCCAGACTCTCCGTTTTAAAGACATTCAATTACTTTCCCTTTTGTATCGATCAGGAAAAAAATATTATGGATATTGACAACAGCTCACACATTTCCAGAAAAAAGATAGGCTACAGAAAAATCTCATTTTGCTCTCAGAAATGGAGAACAAAAACTGTTGCTCTCATGTTCTCTCAAAGATCTTGCTAGTGTACTACAGAACAAGGCAGAGAAGCATCAATGGAAGACATGAATTGCAAGACTGCTGCAGGAGCAAAAAAGGTGGGAGAAAGAGAAGGACTGTTAGACCTTAGTTGTCTGTCATAAGACAAGACACCTCTTGCCAAATGAGCTGAATTTAGAGGTGTGAGCCTGCACCTTTTCTTTAAGCTGACGGTTACAGTATGCAATAACCAGAAGAGGGTCACCTCCTTCTGGTACTTTTCTCTGAAATACAGGACCATTGACCTACATGAGAAGTCACTGGGTTTAAGTGGCAGAAACCCAAGCATTAAGTACAAAGACTCCAACACCACTAATTGTCAAAATGTCGATATATTTCAAGGTAAAACATATTTAAGCTTTTTGTGGGTTTTTTCAGCCACTGTCAGGGTTAAGGAGGAACAGGTTGGGCAGGGTGAATGCACAGAAATTGTGTATTATAGGAGAGAATAAACTGAGGTTATCCACTCAACCCATACACATATATAGTACATAAAAGAAAAAAAAGTCTATTCTACCACACAATATTAAGACAAAATTAATTCATAGCTCCACAGAAATGCCCTATAAGATCTCTGATGAAAGCTTCAGTGACAAGCATGAAGACTGTAACATCACCTTTAAAAACAAGGCCTCAAAGAATTACCCACTCAGCAAATAAGGTACAAGAATGATAAAACAAGTTTGTTATGCAGTGAGGACAGTCATATCTGTACACAAAGGACAGTTTTGTCTGTGCTGGAGAAGTAACATAAGCTTTGGTTTTCTTTAAAGTACACACCACTTGACATAAGATACTCCAGTAATTTTCCTCAAGGTTTGAAGTTTCTCAGCCCTCACAGCAACAAGCATACTTGCATCCCCAGAAAACTACAATGTATACTCCGGATAAAGGGCAACTTTTGAAACCAGTTTCTGAGTAAGCCTTTCAAACCAGGATGTTTCAATAAATAGCAAAACTTTAAAGTACATAGAATTGTACATGCTGTACATGTCTACTCTATACAGATCTCAACTACACCACCAACTATACAAGTGATAATTCCAAACCAGAATCTTGCTGTGGAAAGAGTGACTGATTTCTGACCTAATGTTTAATTATTTTGTTTGGATATGAATGCACAAGTGCAATACAGAGCACATTTTTATTTATTTTTCAGTTTCTCACTGGCTATCAGAAACATCAGTTATTCTAAACAGATTAACTTGGCAAGAATGCACTAGTCAGAGACCACCTTCCCCTAAGCACTTACTATTAACCTCAGTTACACCTTCCGATTTGAAGAGCTCCTTAAAACAAGTAAAGCAATGCCAAAACATTGAGGTGCAAAAGTAATTTTAAAAACAGTCTTCAGTTCTGTTACCCAATACCACTTAGAAGTAGTTCAAAGTCTTTTTGCCAGATATGCCAGTGTATTATGTGTCACTAGCACTGATCACGCTAGACACAACAGTCACCTCTACTCTGACTTCAGCGCAAGACTATTTCACTTTTTTCTAGCTGGTGGCTATAATTACTACAGATGGATTCTAAACACTAGAAAGGTGGCACTTATTACCTGTATAAAAACACTTTTAAACTGGTTTGACAGACATGCAGCAGTGGCTTAAAGCAGTATGCAGCAACTACACTTCACTAATAAGCCGAGTCACCCTCAAGGCAGAAGCTTGTGAATCAGTTCAAACACCAGCACACCTTTCAGCTCTGCATATAAAGGCAAACTAAACTGGAGTTTGACAGCAGTGACAGCATAACCTATTAGGATTTTAATCCTCTGCCATATGTCTGTCCCAGTGCAGGCTCATTTTTATTTTGGCAGCTTAAGGCCACCTACACTTTTTTCTTTTTTTTTTTTTTTTGGGGGGGGGGGAGAGGGAAAGGAAAGAAACCACAAACCAAGAATAAAAAACAACCACTGGCAAAACAAAATCTTTGTGGCAATGCCACAACAGCTTTCACTTAAAAGGAACTGGGCTATGCTTTGAATGCTCATTAACTACCTCTTCCAAGTACACCCTGATATTGTCTCCTTGTTTGCATATATAGCCTGGTATGCAGGTTTTCTTCAAACCAGGAAAAAGAACAACAAACAGCAACCCTCTGGAGTATTGTAGATCATCTGCTTGAGGTCCTACAAAGATCATGCTGAAAGCTGAAGGTCACTCTTTCAAAGCTACCAAGTTGAGCCTCTCTAAGGTGGTTTTCCTGGGTCTTACATCTGCAGTCTGTATTCAGCTGAAGATGTTGACCACCATTCCCCACTTCAACACTGCTTCCCTGGGAAGTTACTGCAGCAGTGCAGTCCGTCAGCTGAGTTGCATGTCACTTTATAAACCGAGGAATCAGAAATCTGATGCTTAAGCTGTTCCCCCAGACCCAGCTTCCCCACCCCAAGAACCAGCTGAACTATTATTATAAAGATATCTGTAAATACTAGAATGACAAGGTACTAGAACTAGGCTAAGGAAAAAGGTCCAGTTTTATGAGCCATTGGTAAAACTCTAAATCATACAGAGCTAACGTACTTTAGTTTTCACCTTCCCTACAACAGTACTTTACTATCAGTACTAGTTTTGTTTATACTGCAGCATTTTAATAGACTTTCTAGAGAGATGTTTTTAATAAGCACATATCACAGAACTCACACTGGGAATGAAAATTTTACTTTTAAGACCTGCATTGTCTTGTTTCTCAGACAGTGGCTATCTACGTATTAACAGATGGATTCAAAACAACACAGTGAAATCTAGCTGTCCTTGCACTGTTGTCATCTAGTTCTCACCAAATTTCTCTAACCATATAATCTGTCCTTCCACAAGCAAGACTTTTGCTTGGGAAGAGACAGTTTTTAAGGCTTTGTGTGCTCATGCCTCTTTTTCCTCATCTTAAAACTAAAAATTTTTAAAAATATAAAAAATAATAATAATAAAAAAATTAAAAGGTTGTGTGCAGTAAACCTTGACTTTGGATAAACACCACAAGAAGTCCATCTTGCAACTGCCATCAGTGACTACAAGCTAGATCAGGAATCTTGCTGTTTCCCCCATTCCTTCATGTACGGAGCACAGCAGGTGATGGTGGCAGCTAGCATGCAGTTCACAGGCTGACAGAGGTTACTGCTGCAAAGAACACCAAAGCCTTGCCTTCTGACCTAACATCCAGCTGACAATTCTTCACCTTCATGCTTTATGAGTCCTCACAAGCCTGAGACCAGCTCATCTCACCAAAACAGGTGACACTCTAACCAGTAAGACAATTCCATCAGTACTCCATTTCTACAAATGCAGCCTGGGATGAAGAAGTGCCAAAGAATGGCTTATTTCTATTTTGCTCAACTAGCCCACACAGGAACAGAGCAAAGGCAGAGTGTAGCTTTGATTCAGTTAGGATGAACATTAGACCAAAGAAAGTAGTCAGGCAAAAGACTTGATATATCTTATAGCATGTATTTGAAAAAAAGAGAAAAGCAATGACAAAATGCTTTCCACATGGTAATCTACCCTCAGAGGTTTTCGGAATTAAAAACTATAAACATTGATTTATGCAGGACAGATCCACAGATGGGCTGCCATGTCTTTACCTGGACTCCTGTCAGAATAGGTAAATGCTTTGATATATCAACATCACCCTACAGCAATAAGGGCCACAGGTCAATAATAGTCTCTATAGAAAAAGCATTCTTTCCCCTCATTTCACAAAATTTGACTTACATTATATCCCTTTATTTCTGCAAAATAAGAATCAATACTCTTTGCCTTCTCCAAGTCTCACCTGCAGTTCTATGCACATTCCTTTTGCATCCTCAGATATCTCTTCTCAAAACAAAGCCCTTGATTTAAATTTCTCCCAATGCAGAAATAATTCTCTAAGTTTAATTCATCACTCTAATTTTTTTTTTCTAGCTTTAGCGCGTTTGAGGTGAACAAAAGAGCAGACAGACTTACAAGACATTGGAAAGTAAGATTCCTTCAAAGGCATGACAATTCCTTTTCCATTTTCCCTGCTACTGCTACCCCAAGAATCCCCAACATTTGCTTCTTTCGGACATGGCAACTGGAGATAGACCTGCTGTCCTACTCTTTAACAGTCCAAATAACTTCAAGCTCTTGTTCATTAACTAAAATAGTCTGAATAAGAAAAATCTTCACATGGTAGTACAGTTTGCAATGCTGCCCCTCACCTCAATCAAAGTTCTCCCATACGTATTACTTTACCCTTACTGATAGTGAATTTCCTCTGTCATTTTATAACTCCTTTACAATATGTAACTTGTGTCATTGCCCTGTAACTCTTCTTCTATTGTGCTATACAACCTTGTACCAGCAAATCTTGGTTATTTATTGGTTCTATTTTTCTCTCATAGGTCTTTCAGCAAAGTCTTCCCACCCACCTACATACACACACACACACACACACACACACACACAAGAAAATAACTTAAACTGTGCTTAATTTTTTTCATTTCAGACAAGTTCCAGGTGCTTTGTAGATGTTAAAACAAAGCTAACAACAGCACAACCACTGGTCCTAAACTCAAGTCTCTCCTTCATCTTATTCCAAGACACCCTTCTTTCCTCTTCTTTCAGCTTAAATTTTAAATTGAAAAATCTGAGCCTCATGAAACAATTTAGCAGCAGTTCAGAGGAGAAGAAGAAAGTACAAAAACCAAACAGGAGTACTGCTCCAGTTTGTCTGGAATGAGGGCAAGTGGAGAAATAATTCAAGGATCTCTGTTATTAATTATGGCTGCATGCAAACACACTGCTTCATTATCATCTCAGTAACACAATGATACCTATACATGTACAACTCATCTTCCTTTACAGTAAAGCTGCATAACTGGAAACAGTAAAAATAATTCACACTCTCAGGGACACATTTTTCTAAACTTGAGAGTGCAGCAGATGTAAGACTGCACAGACAATCTTATCTCCTCCCCTTCGCATGTGTGTGTTCACATGATTTTGATTTCAAACTTCAAGCTATTAATTTTGTAAACTAAAGCATGGCTAATTATATGATTTGCAGAATACTACAGCAGTATCTGAAAACACACACACAAAAAGGCTTCAGCTACTGCATATACCACACCAAAAAGAGACACATGCAGTTAAGACTCCATTCTGTGGTACATTCTGGTTTCATGTGTGCCAGTACTCAATCACAGAACTGCCTACTGCAGCTTTCCTCTGGGCAACCTTATGACTATGTAGCTGAAAGAATGCTATTGGAAGAAGTTATTTCGAATATGAAAATTGCAATCAGTACAAGATAAAATTCCCCTGAAACATTCCATGCCATATTAATTTTTAAAACAGTAGCTAAAAACTCAAACATACAGTATCCAGTATTGCATCTAAATGTTACACAAACCATCAAATTTACATGAAAGAAGAAAAACTTTTAGAGGTATCAGCAACAAATTTTAGAGATTTCAACAGGAAAGGGCTTATTACTGCATGATCAACACATTTAATTTGCCTGGACTGGTGAAGAATGCAAACTCTGCAACTGGGCCTTTTGAACAAAGAGCTGGCAAATGCAGTTTGGCCACTGTGCTAAGAATGAACTGAGTTAAGAGTAAGAGGTACAATTATAAGAGCTGTAGCATCTACAAACAGCCTTTACCCAAATCCTTACCATACAGTATAAAAATCACTGAACACCACAGTCAGTAAGGGAGAAAGAAATACATCATATATATAAGGAGGAAGTTCTTTACTGTAAGGGTGGTGAGGCACTGGAATGAGTTGACCAAGGAAGTTGTGAATGCTCCATCCCTGGCGGTGTTCAAGGCCAGGTTGGACAGAGCCTTGGGTGACATGGTTTAGTGTGAGGTGTCCCTGCCCATGGCAGGGGGGTTGGACCTTGGTGATTTTAAGGTCCTTTCCAGCCCTAACTATTCTATGATTCTATGTTGATTAAGGTGAAAAGGACAGGTTTTGATGGGCTATGGAATACGAATCCATTTTCTCCTTAAAGACAGATTCAAAAATAGTTGTGCCAATTCATAATAAATAGTTTGGATTCTGCAAGTCAAAGTACTGGATTATCTGGCAAAGTCCACTTGGGAGGCTTGTTTCAAACTGAAAACATCTCTAGAAAATAAGTAAAAATTCCCCTAGAAAAGGCAGTGAAGAATTAACCAAAAACCAAACCAAAAATAAATATCAACTCACAGAGCTTTGTGAGTAAACCTTCCACTCAAACTTCAAAACCTAACACTGAAAGAAGCCTCTCAGACTACTGTAAAAACTTTTCTCTATTTCAAGATCAAAGACTAGGCCTGCTTCAAGTCTCTCTAAAGGTAAAGACTATTTTGTTCAGATTTAATATGCTGAAGAAATAATAATAAAACAAAAAACTGTGAAACTTCTAACAAGACTTTTTGTAACCCAAAAAAGCAAAACACCCAGTAATGTGAAAAAACAGTTTGGAGGTGGTCCAATGGAGGCCCATGAAGATGATCAAAGAGCTGGAAAGGCTGCCCGATGAGTAAAGGCTGAAGGAGCTAGGTCTCTTCTCCCTGGAGAAGGCTCAGCTGGGGGACACATCACAGTGTTCCAGTACTTGAAGGGCAGCTACAGAGTGCAGAGAGGATGAAGGCTTCTATCTTCACAAGAAGCCATGTGGAGAAGACAAGGCCTAACAGGTACAAGCTGCATGAGGAGAGTTTTCATCTATTATCAGAAAGAAATTTGTAACAATCATTCACTGGAACAACTCCACCAGAGCCATGGTGGAGTCCCCATCACTGAAGGTTTTCCAAATGCAATGAGACAGGATGCTAGATGATCCCTTCTAGGCTGCCTTTCCCAGGAAAGGTTGGACCAGGCAGTCCTTTGAGTTCCCACTCCACCTGGCTGATCATTTTAAATTAGCAAGCAACCAGTTAAAACAAGGCATGTGTGCCTCATCTCTCTATATGAGAAACTAGGTTTCTTAATATCAAGGTAGTAGAAAACAGTCAAAACCACTCCACAGAGTCACTGTGTACTATCATAGAATTACACTCAGAACCTGTGTGCTTAAGATAGCTATAGACAAGTGGAAGGTAAAAGATGCTCTTCACATACTTCTAACACTCCTGGCAGGTTACCAATAACCACCAGCTCTTGTTCAAGAACTTTTTCATCAAAACTTGAGACTTTGAGGTTCACTGAACAGGCCTCTTCACCTCCATTTAATACCCACAGCAAAGTATCCCTTAAGTAAAATAGGCCTGTTACTAATGTGACTGTTGGTCTTACAGGCAGAGATCCATGACAAAGTCACATAACAATCACAGATGAATCTCAAAAGGCAAGTTTCATACCACTGTCCACAGGGACAGTGACAATTTAAGATCATCCTCTGCAAAGGTGAATCTTAACCAGTGCTTATGTGGCACTGAAAAAGTCTCTGATGCACAAGGTGAAATAATTGCTGTTGGAACAGTGTAAAACTGTAAGTCTAAGAAATAAGAACTGATAACACTGGCAATGTCTTGATGGAGCAATAACCCAGACTGAAAGGCCACATCTTTTTCTAGGGAATTAAAACACACAGTTCAATCACTACAAATTTAACAGGAGGTTTTACTACAGGAAAAGATCGGTATCTTAATGTGTTAAGCTCCAATGCCTGCGGTAGGTGAATGGGAATTTACAACTCAAGAGGGTAAAACCAGAGTTTTTGGACACAGTGTGCAGAGCCAGACCTCAAATACTTTAGATACTGAATCCAGCAGCCTGGGGCTCAATACCAGGTAAGTAATAACAGCAAGACTCACAAGAAAAGAAGACTCCAATTGCGAGGAGACATTGCCCAGCAAAGCCTTCAGCTACAAAGAAAACTGTGACATACAAAAGCCGAATGGTTCCCTATTCCCTTGAAGAAACATTCTGCATTACAACCTTGCAGCTGACAAACAGCCTAGACTATTCCTCAACACCGTGCTAAAGAGTTCTTCTAGCAGGTAAGTTTTTATTCAAATGTTTGTGCAACAATGCAAGCTTAAGGCAAACTAAGCGCAGATTCCCGGGCATACTATAACCCCGAGGAAGCTAAAGTACCAAAAGACTCAGAAGGACCAAGAAAACAAGTCTGCAAGCATCCGACACCAAAGGTAAACGGCCACTGACGAAATGCATCATCAGGGATGCTAAGGGATGCTAAACCAGCAAGAAAACTACAGGTGCCGGGGTGGCAGAGTTAATGCTCTTTCATCTGTCTCTTACATCTACTTCCGAAGTTCTCGTTTGCTCTTCCGAAGACCCATTTACCTTCCGAAGCCCCCCCCGGGTAGGATGGGAGAGCTCCCACGACGGCCCCGCAGCTCGGCTCCGCAGTGACGCCCAGCTGTCCCTGTCTCTCCAAGGGGACTTTCAGGTACCCACTCACAACGACAACCCAATGAAATCGATCTTTTCATTACCGCAGCCACAAGCGGCGGAACGCCAGGACCGCTGAAGGGAGAGGCAAGGCAGGCGCGGGGCCAGCCGCGACCCCCGCCACGCTGCATGGCCCTCTGCCTGCATCGGCACCCGACTCCCACGGAACACCGGCTGCCGGGCCGCTCGCCCCGCCGGACCCCACATCCCCCGCCCCGCCGCCGTACCGGTTTCCAGCGGCCCCCAGGGCACAGGGGGACTCCCGGGCTGCTTGCGCTGCTTCTGGGACTCCCTCTTGCCGCCGCCCGCCCTGCCGCCGGGACCGGCTGTCCTGGCGGCTGCCGCCGCCGCCTCTTCTTGCTGCTTCTTGCGTTGCTGCTGGCGGCGCTCGGCCTCGCTCAGGATGTCGAAGGGGTCTGACTCGTCGTCCAGGAGCTGGTAGAAGCGGTTGGCGATGGAGCAGCCAAAGCTCTCCTGCATCAAGGCAGCCACCAGACTGTCCACCGTCCCCTGCATCATCGTTCCGGACAAGTGACCCTATCCCCTTCCCTACCCGCGGATCCGCTCCGGGGCTGCAGCTGAGGTGACACGCCGAAAACTACCGCGCCGAACCCGGCATCGGCTCAGCACTACCCGGGCCAACGCTCCATTGCCAACACCGGTGCCGGCGCCCCGCCCTTCACCGAGCCGCGAAACCAATGAAACTCCGCAGCTGCGAGAGGAGCCGCAACCGCCACCTATCGGCGGCGCCGGGCCCACCCACAGCGACACGCTCAACCAATAGCGCGAAATAACGGCAAGAGCGAGCGACCAATCCGCAATACCGCCTTTAGGCTTCGCCTCGCCCCTGATGTGCTGCTACGGCAAATCAGCGTGCGGCGCCTGCACCGTCAGTAATGGCGCACTGACCAATTGGGTGTGCTGCTCAAGGAGCCCGGCAGCAGCAGTTATGCATGAGCCGTGGCATTGCTCAAGCTGCTTTCGCGCGCTGCCCGTCGCTGGTAAGGGGGTGGCAAAGAGCCTCCGTGAGTGCATGCCTGGGCAGGCTCTTCAGTAAGAGTCTGGAATGTAATGTCTTCGCATAACTGTCTCAAGGGTCTTCTGATACAATCCACATCCACTAACGGCTGACTTTAATGAAACGCTGCACTGGGAGCTCTCTGTGCAACTCTGCTTCAAGCACCCAGCACGCTTTCACAATTTCACCTGGTATTCTCTCGAAGTGTTTTAATTGCCTCTTTCCGCTTAAAACTGCGGTGGTGTTGGTTTCTTAAATTGGTGGACGCCTGCCGGCATAACAGTTTACAAATGCAGCACAAGGGTGAGACATACAGGTTCTAGAGTCTAACACGGAAAGCTGCTCTGTTCAGCAAAACCAGCAGAGCCCCCAGGCCATCAGTAAGCCTCGTATGATGCGAGAGTGTACATGCAGACACCCTATGACTAGGAGCCATGTGGGTCAGTACCAGCAATGCCTGGAGTGAGCTGCAAATCCTTTTCCCAACTCTGAAAACCAACAGCACAAACACTCCTGGAGACTCAACAAGGTTCATGCACAGTGTTCAGTGGAGAGGCAATTGTGCAGGCAAACCACCCCTGCTGCCTCCATCAGCTACAGCAACCCCAAACACATGGTGTAAAAATCTCAGCCTTTCAGACACATTCACCTAAAGAATGCCAACTGCAGACGACATTTCTGTGGTTAAGCTGTGTTATTTCTGTGGTTAGACTGTGTTTTTATCCTCGTCATTCATAGGAAATTTAGCAGTTCCTCTATTACGATCACTGTGTATCCTACCTTGCCTCGAAATTAATATTATCCTTAGCACAAGTCCTTGAAAGTAAATCAGACTGCGCTGTGCTTCATAAAGCGGGATTAGAGATAGCACTGGCAGCATAACAACCACCTCCCTCTGTCTTGGAGTGCAGACAGGTCAAAATACACAGCACATCCACCACCTGTTATTCCGAGCCTCGAACATAATCACTCTATCTCCCCTAGCCTTCACATAGACCCACGTATGCAGGGCTTGCTTGCTAAAGAATAAAAATGATTTCATTATACTGTGCCCTCTTACAGCCTCATCCTCATTTGTGAAATCACAACGATGGCAGGGGGGTTGGAACTAGATGGTCTTTAAGGTCTTTTCCAGTCCAAACTGTTCTATGATTCTATCAATGGAAATAATGACAGCAACTAAGTTAGGGCTATTTTCTGCTCACAAACACCTTTACAAAATCCTGATGGTCAAGTCGGAGCTCTTAGGCTCTGACATGCTTCAGATAGACTAAGGAAATTCTAACTCTTCAAAGAGAATATATTATTAATTCTGCACAGTTTTTAAATTGTAAAAAATAGCTAGCCATAATTAACAACAAATTAAGAATTTCTGAAGGTACTTCTATGAATATGACACAACAATAAAATACTGTAAAAGAAATGTTTATCCAGATCAACTGTACTTGCCTCTGAATAGTTGCTTTATTTTTTAGCAAGATGAAACTACATGCATTTTCAGTGAAAAGAAGTAATTGGAAAATTGCTTTATCCTGTTTTATTCAGTGGAAATATATTAATACCACCACCTTACCACAACACATAACAAAACAACCAAATCTTTCGCAGGCCTTTGTGCAGCCTTTTGGTATCAATCACAGCATCCACACTAGAGTTCCTCAGCAAACACTTCACCCAGAAAGCTTTTTAGAAATTTTTGAAACCTTATTTTCAAGGTTTCAAAATCAAAGCCTCCTGAATTTATACTATATATGAAAAACGGCATACAAAAGGGTGTTTTTATTGACAGACAATGTGCTTGCAGCTTCAACAGCTGTTTTGAAGGTCATCTTTGGATAGGAATTCAGAAATACTCCAGCAGCAAGACTAGAGGTATGGTGTTTTGTGGAATCTGGCTTTGTTTTCACCATGTTTCAAAAGAGAAAAATAATAAGGGACTCTTCATTAGGGGCTATAGTGGTAGGACAAGGGGTAAAGGGTTAAAACTTAAACAGGGGAAGTTTAGGTTAGATATAAGGAAGAAGTTCTTTACTGTGAGGGTGGTGAGGCGCTGGAATGGGTTGCCCAAGGAAGCTGTGAATGCTCCATCCCTGGGGTGTTCAAGGCCAGAGTGAACAGAGCCTTGGGTGACATGGTTTAATGCAAGGTGTCCCTGCCCACAGCAGGGGGGTTGGGACTTAATGATCTTAAGGTCCTTTCCAATCCTAAGTATTCTATGAGTCTATAAACTATATATATATGTAACTTCTCTGAGAGATAGCTGAAAATAGCACTGATCAAGGACTTTTCAGTCTCATGCTCTGCCAGTCAGGAGGGACACAAGAAGCCAGAAGGAAGCACAGATAGGACACCTAACCCTAACCAGCCAAAGGGGTATTCCATATCACAGCACATAATGCCCAGTACCTAAACTGGGGGAAATTACCCAGAAGGAATTGATCGCTGCTTGGGCTGGGCATTGGTCAGAAGGTGGTGAGCAGCTGTATTGTGCATCACTGCTGTTTTCTGAGCTTTAATTTCTTCTCTTGTTGTTTCGTATTGTTATCAGTATTGGTATTGTTGATATTCTATTATCACTATATTTCACTTTAGTTATTAAAATATATTTCACTTTATTCTAATTATTAAATTATTACTGAGTTCTCATTTCAGCCCGTGAGTTTTACGTTCTTCTATTCTCTCCCCATCCCACCCAAGGAAGGTGGAAGGGGTGGGAGTGAGTGAGCAGCTGAGTGGTGCCGAGTTACCACCTGGGTTTAAAACACTAGAGGTCCCCTCCAATCCAAACCATTCTGGTTTGGACTTGCAATGCATTGCACTGCTCACAGTATATGCAATTTTACATGCCGAATCGTAGCATTAGTTCCCGCCGTAACTGGAGTTCCTCTGCAGCTACATGTACTGCTCGAAGCGTGAGTCATCTAGTTTTGGAAATTTATGAAGGGTGTTCTTTTTAGTGTTTCTACCAGCCAAAGCCAAGTCGGTGTATGCCACCATATTCTCAAACCATTCCTTGCTACCACCACACCTGTCTCGCATGAGCCAGGCACCTCTTACCCACACAGATGACTTAGCGCCGGCTCTACCACCACCCCCACCCCAGCCCCCCATCTCCCGTGGCCACGGACCGGCAGCCGCCCTGTATGCACAGTTTGTGCTAGCGGGTTGCAGAACTGGCCTGGGTCTCCGTTTCTAAGGATGCAGGCTGGAAATCTAAGTGGTTAAGATACCGTTTTGGTAATTGCAGTGCAAGTACCTGAGCAACTACATTAGACTGGGAAACAAACAAGCAAAACAACAAACAAACAAAAACACCAACAAAACAACCCACACACCAGCACCCCTCAAACAGTAATACACTGGAATTGGTAACCGGCACAAACTTTTACTATCTCATGCCTGAGGAGACTCCTAAAATTCCCGAGCCGCGGCCCATGGTGGCCTGCCGACCCGGGCCAGCCCTGGCAGCCGCTTGGCACAGCCACTTCCCGCTTCTTTCAGCCTTAGGGACGGTGCCTGTTGCCCCACAGGTTCACTGGCCGTGCCCAGCTGGACAGGCCGGCCCCCGGCAGCCCGGCCTGCGGCAAAGAACGGCTGCGGGGCGCAGGGGCGCTCCCCTCCAACTCTTCGCAAAAGCCATAACGGCCGCACCACAGCGCCCTCCAGCGGTACAAGCGCCGCTGCCACCTCCTCACTTGGGAAACCCTCCCTGCCGGCAACCGCGCTACCAAAGCTGCGGACAGAGCCGCTGCAGGGGAAGGGCGGAGAAAAGCAAACCCGGCCCTGCCAGGGCGCTGCCTCGGGAGGCGGCCCCTTTAAACTTCGCGGCCGCCGCCAGGGCGCGCGAAACCTGCCAGGGCGCGTCAGCCCCCATGGAGGGCCAGTCAGCACCTCCCCAGGGGCGGGCAGCAGCAGCGGCGGCGGCGGGGCGGGCGGGGCTCAGTTTCGAACTCCGCCGGTGAGCCGGGAGCCCGCCCAATAAGGCGGCAGAAGAGAGCTTGCGTCCCGCTCGAACACCGCCCCGGGGGGCGTGGCCGCCGACTTCCCCTCCTAGCGGTTGGTCGGCGGGAACCGCCGGTCCGTGACGTTGGCGCCGGGGTGGGTGATTGGTTACGCTCAGGCGCGAAACGTAACGCGGGAAAACCTGGGGCTCAGCCTAGGGTGTGGGCGCGCAGGGGTGGCGGCGGCTCTTCCTCGGGCATCGCCGGGACCGGGACTGCCAGCGGAGTCGGCGCCGTTTCGGAAAGGTGCGAGGAGACTGTGGCTGCTTCAGTCCGGCCACTGCTATGGCCTGGGGCTGCCGCTGAGTTTGCGGATCCGATCGGGGGTGGCCGCGGAGGGGAGGAAGGCACCGAAAACCCGCCGGGAGCTGCCGTCCCCGGCGATGAGCGGCTGAGGTGGGCCCGAGCGGTGGCCGCTGGACCTCCGTGCCGCTCCACACCTCCTTCCCCATCCCGGGACGCGGAGTCGGCCAGCGAGGCTGAGACACCGCTCCCTCACCCCGTTCCCGGCGCCAGTGCCCGCGAGGGGTCGGCGATGGCGGAGCGGCTGCCACCTGGTCCCCCGGTGATTTTTTGCCAGGACTCCCCGAAGCGCGTCCTGGTTTCCGTTATCAAAACGACCCCGATCAAACCATCCTCACCGGCAGCCGGCGAGGAGCCGGCGCCCGCCCCGCCCGTCCCCAACAGCCCCGGCTTCAGCGACTTTATGGTCTACCCCTGGCGCTGGGGAGAGAATGCCCACAACGTGACCCTCAGCCCTGGCGCCGCCGCCGCGCCCCCAGCACTCCCACCGCCCCTTGGGGGAGCGGGCAGGGCGGTCACCGGGGACGCCGAGCGAGCCGGGAGCCCGGGCGACGGAGGCGGCAGGCACCGGCACCTGAAGGTGAGTGAGTGTGGGCCCGGGGCGCAGCGGGCGGCGGCGGCGGAGTTAAAGGGTGACTGCGCGCCCTTCCCCCGCCTCCTCCCGGAGATTTAAAGTGAAGTCATATCCGGCAGCGGCGCGTGCGTCCCGGTGCCGCTGGGGGGGGGGGGGGGGGTTAAGGAAGAGGGAGGTGCTGGGAGCCGGGGAGTGGGTGCCTGACACTCCCCTGGCGTTATGCACTAGGGAAGAGAGAGGAAATAAAAAGCCCTCGCCCGCACACAGAAGTTGTTTTCTGTTTTGTTACTTTCCCCCCATTTTGTGAGTGCACATAAGAGTGCTGGTGGTGCCTGACGACCCCCCTGGCACTTGCCGGTCGTACCTCCGTAAAGAGCCCGTCAGGAAAGCGCTTGTCTCGCTGTGGTGTGGTTACCGGTAAACCGCTAACGCCGTCACCGCCCCTCGGTCACACAGAGGCGACGCAAAAGTCACTTCAGGGAAAGTTGGGTATTTCTGGTTACACCGCAGCGGTGGGATCGTGCGGGATGTCAGCTCCTCGCTGTGTTAATGCAGGATGGGCTAAGGCGAGGCCGTCCGAGAGCAGACACCGTCCGCGACCTGATTAGCGAAGGAGAGCACTCTTCCAGCAGAATACGCTGCAATATCTGCAACAGGGTTTTCCCACGAGAGAAATCTCTGCAGGCCCACAAACGAACGCACACCGGTGAGTAGAGAGGTGTGAGCCGCGTAGGAAGCAGCAGGAAAGGAGTTAAAAAAAAAGAGAAAAACCACCAAAAAACCACAGAAAATCCCCAACAAACTCAACCTGTTAATATTTTATTGAAACAGTTAAATGAATCATACTTTTTTTCTATGCTTAGTTAGTGCAATCGATGTCTTTGTAACAGTATTTGTCATGGGAAAGCATAGGCAAATTGTGTAAATATTTCATGTGCCGCTGTCATAAACTTACTTTGTAAGAGGAAGGGCTTTTCTTAAGTGCAGTCCTCTATATGTAGCACCTTTTATTCTCACTGCCTCTTCTCTGTGACTTGTTTCCTTCTTGCTGGTGTGTTTTTCACAGAGATATGGAAGTTTAGCTGTCAGAGGAGATAGTAACTTAAAAGGGGGCTGGTAACTATTGTGGGACAGTGTAACACCCTAGAAGTGTAGCTTAAATGTTGAGGAAAGAGTTCAAATGCTCAAAAATAGTTGTGTCTCCCTAGAATTCACTTTCTGCAGTGGAGGTGCTAGTGCAAATTCAATGAATGAGCTGTTTGCAGGAGGCAACTCACAGTTAAAATGTAGCATCAACCTACTCAATACCCAGCTGAGCTTGAACTGCACCGGAGATGCTTTTTTTTTTTAATCCAAGTAAATATATTTTTTATCCTCTTCATATACTTTCATATATCTCATATATTTTATCATCTTCCACCAGTACTCTGTTTGCAATAACGTGTGAACTAATGCAGCCCACAATACAGACACAACCATCATCACTCCTCCCCAAAATGAGAAACAAACAAAAACCAGCAAACAACACCCAAAACAAGACTTCAGAAAACCCTTAGCTCACATGGTCTCTTTCTGACTCAAGTCACTAAAACTAAGCTAGATACTGATATTGAACAGCAGTTTCCCTGTGCTTTTTGGTCAAAAGATGGTTTTATTTCACTTTGTTGCATTAGGTGTTGTCTGAACTACTTAACTGAGCAGAGCATACCCTGGTGTTATTCCTCAGACTTAGTAAGTCAGCATCACACTCGTTTGGTCACCCTTCCTGAGAGGTGATGGCACAGCATGCCCTGGCATAGTTGCTCACAGTCAGATCCTCTTGAGGGAGGAGATGCCTGCTACATCTGTTCTTCTTGTTGCAGTTTGCATGGAGAATTCTTCTTTCATGACTGCCCTAAGAAAACTTTCTTGGCTTAAGTCTGGAATAAGTTTCTCTGTGCAAGAGGCTTTAATCAGAAAATAGGACAAGCAAAATATATGTGTACCTCTTCCTCTTCCCCTGTCCCCCTCCCCCCCCCCCGGAAATAGCTGTATTATCCAGTGGCATTGAGCATGTACTTCAAAGTAAAGATTTCTGTGCAGTAAAAGTGTGCCTCTGCTGTTTGGTATACCAGGGCTTTCTAAGTAGGTACAGGTGTCTGTGTGGGTGAAATGGGAGCTCGCTTGTCTAAGTCTTAAATCAGGCACCACCACTACATACTATGAGTCCTCTTTTTATATTCAGCTTTCATAACTCTGTCCTTTTGTTATTTTTAAGGTGAAAGGCCTTATTTGTGTGACTACCCAGACTGTGGGAAAGCCTTTGTTCAGAGTGGACAGCTCAAAACCCACCAGCGTCTCCACACAGGGGAGAAACCTTTCGTCTGCTCAGAGAATGGTGAGCCATTGGGAAAGATTAGCAACTTTCAGGCTAGGGTCAGTCCAGTACTGCACAAAATGTGGCAAAGATCCAGAAAAGCTTTGGATTTTAATTTTGGAGGAGCTTTAGGGGAAGAAAGGATCCACACAAAAATCTGCATAATCATGCAGATACATAGCCAAAGGATTGCATATCTTATTATGTAATTAGGTTATCAGTAATTCTGTCACTCGATACTAATGTATAAAATGCTGTGTCAAGTTTTGACCTCACAGCTAGTGTTTTCAACCAAGCCTAGGGTTTATGAGTGAGGAAAGCTGGATTCAGCAGCACCTTCATCCCACAGATAATACACTTACTTGTTGTTTGGCGGCTTTCCGTAACATGTTCTTCATTATCACTTTGTGGGGGTTTTTAAGGATGTTTAAGCAGATTCACACATGCAAACCGTCACTGCCCCAAGCATCCGTATGCCCGACTGAAGAGGGAAGAGCTTACAGACAGGCTGAGTAAGAAGGAGACTGCTGACAATAAAGCTGTAGCTGAGTGGCTAGCAAAGTAAGTTCCCTCCCTCACTGTGTCATCTTTCTCTAAGTACTTACAAGGGTGGTCTGGGAAAGTATTTTATTCTTGGGGTAAAAAAAACCCAACAAACTAAAAGCAGCTGTTCCTGCAGTACAAATCAGTCTTTCCTGCAGTACAAATCAGTCTGGCCTTGCATTTCCTTAAAGAAGCAAACTACAAGTTTAGGCAAAGTTCCTCATAAGACTTACTTGGATCTTTTTTTTTTGTGGTTGGTTGGTTGGTTTGGTTGGTTTTGGGTTGGTTGGTTGGTTTTTTTGTTTTTTTTTTGTTTTTTTTGTTGTTGCGACAGGGTTTTATGTCGGGGGGGGTGTTTTGATTTGTTTTTCTTTTTTTTCTCTTTTAAAATACTTTTCTTTGTTTGATCGACACCTGCTAATACCTTATTTTTAGTGCTAGGGTCTTGCTGAATTTTCATTTGTATGAGGGGTAACAATTTTCTGTGCCTAGGGAGAAATGTCTGCTGGGAACACCATGTAGAGAAGAAATCAGTCACATATGTTCACTTGGGCACTTCACAATTAAAATAGTAAATAAAGGAGGTTTCTGACAGCTGAACTATAAGGACTGAAAGATAAAGCCACATGCAGCGCTTAGTCAGATGCAAACTAGTACTCATGTGGGAGGTTTTTGCCAGCTTTGACTGTTCGTGCAAGTCAGTTGCATGTATTTTAAAAATGTTTACCAACTTTAATTCTGTAGATACTGGGAGACCAGAGAACAGCGGGCTCCTGCTTTGAAAAGTAAAACAATACAGAAAACAGATCAGGAGCAGCAGGACCCCATGGAATATCTTCAGTCTGATGAAGAGGATGATGAAGAAGAGAAAAACAGCGCTCATTCAGCTGCTTGCCGCCGCCTCCAGGAACAGCGTGAACGCATGCATGGCGCACTGGCTCTGATTGAGCTTGCAAACCTAGCTGTGGCACCGCTGTGACAGTAGATCGGAACAGTCTGCCTATACAAAATGTACTTACTGGTGGTATTTAACCAGTTAGATCCTGAGTATAAATAAGCTAAGCACCTTATTTGCTTTCATAGGCTGCTATTCTGTAGAATTTATGAAGAATGTTGTTGCCCCATTACATGGGGTGAGAGAATTGCACTTTTTTTAAGGTAAAAGATAGTTGTAAAGTTTCTAAGTATTTTGTAAATACAGGAATGCATAATGCAGGGTTGACAAATGTATGTGTTGTGGGAAGCTAGATTTTGCAAGGTTAACTCATTTATTTGAAGCAGTTTTCACAGGAAGCACTTTCTAAACAAAGTGTTTGCGATTAGCAGAATGGTACACGTGGCCAAAGAAGCCTGACAAAGAAGAAAAGTATTTATCTGACTATTTAAGCAAGTTTATATTAAGTGGTAGGTCTGAAGGTGTTAAGCAGCCATGAAACCGTATTTTTTTGGTGTGAGTACATCTTTACCTAGTATTACTGAGGCCGAAGGCAAAAAGCTTGGTTATCTCAGCTTTCAGAAGGGAAGAAACTGCTTCATGCAGGAAACTGTAAGATCATTAAGGATCGTCACTGTGACTGCTCAAGGTGTGAGGCTTGACTTTGCTGTTTTACCTTTTCTGATTTGATTTCAGCAGAATCTCTTGGTAGCACTTGTTAATCCTAACGTGATGTTAGGAACTTTTGCACATTGTTGGGTTTATCTGAAAATGATTAGGCTTGCAAAGTCTACACAAAGGTAAAGAATTGGCAACATTTTTTTTTTTTTCAGCTATTTTTGGACCCTGTAGTGATTTGGCACTTGAATTTGCTAAAGGGGGTATTTACATGGTGGTATGGATTTGTAGTAAACTATTTTAGGAGTCCTATTAGCAAACACTAAGTTCTAAAGTATTGCTTTTATGTGATTATTAGCAAATAGCCTCTGTACTTTCCTTGCATAAAGCCACCTTATTGCTTTACTTCAGGATAACATGCCAGTTTTGTGTTCACTAACTGTAGCACAGCTGTCAATTAAACACTGCAGAAAACTATTCACTATACAACTAGGAAATAGACTTCCGAAGATAGTTACAAGTGTGATAACAGTGTGATTGCATATATTTCCCAAATAAATGAAGTTGCAGAATGCTGCCTAGTACTCAGATGCTGATAAGAAATGTTCAGTAGGGTATCTTGTCACTTCCTGAATGTTGTATGCTTTCGAAGAGGATTGTCTCATGGTGATCATTTTCTGTATTTTGCTTTGAAGGCAACCAGAGATTCCTAATATGCTAACAAAACTTTTTTTAGTGACAGTCATTTAAAATCTGTTTTCAGATCAGACGTTTTGTTTTGTGGTTTTGTGTGGTTTTTCTGGTTCTATTCTTGTTTCTTTAAGCTCCTGCTTAAGGGGCTATTTTTGTATATCCCTATAAAGGGTTATAAAAAAATAAGTTGTATTTACTGACCTGCTTGCTTTAATTCCTTCCTCTTGTTGAAGGTCAGGAAATTCAGATGAGAAGAGAAGTCACTTTCCCTCTTGCTTATACAAGAGGAAGAAACAATTTTACCAATCATTTGATATAGACTAACCAGATGCATACAGCTGTTCCAGAAACGTGAGATTTTACACCAGAAACTGCAACTGTTGGATCACGTTCTCTAATAACCTGTTGTGGTTGAAAACCTCATTAACCCAGTTTGTTTTGGTTTTAAGTCGTGTATTGATGCACTTAAGTAAAGAGTAATTGAAAATTAAAAATGAAATTAAATCATTGAATGTAAATAATTTTGCACCACTGATACGGTTTAACTTTTGCTTTCAGTTCCTAGGTGTCAATTCCAGATGTCAGGCTCATTTGTTTCTGTTTAAAGTCTTTCAGGCTTAAAGGTGTGAAACATTGTAGTCATTCTAGGCTTCTCAGCCTATGTATTAAACTGGTAGTTTGCGTGTGTAGGTTTGGAGCCTCTCAAATTACGTGCTTTTGAATGCTTAGTTGGCTGCATGCAAATAGTCTGATCCCAAAATGAGACCTGAACCTAAATCTGTTGCACTTCTGAGTCATAATTCAGAATTGATCTCATGTAGAATTTCACGGGGCACAAGACTCTGTAATTACCAGCCAGTTGCAGACTGGAGTCTTAACTTCGTAGCATTGATTTTTAATATTTTTTCTTTAGTATTACTATTTTTTCCCAGTCAGCTGTAATGCTTTGGGCAACTCGCAGAGTATTTCTTAAGATCTGACAAGTGCACTGAATTGTACTTGGCTGTAAGGAAAATTCAGAAGCAGTTTTGTGTTGTGACAAGTTTTGGGTAAAATATCAGATAAAAAAAAAACCAAATGTGGAAAACCGCTTTTTGTTTTGTTAAGGAGTGATTACATGCAAGGAATCTTGAATTGTTCAGTGCTTTGAAAGATTTAAGTTGTAGTTTGGCATGACTTAACAGCAGGTGAGTGGATGTGCTGTCATTTAAATAGAAGCTTTGAATAAAAGCTTGGTTTGATTTTCACGTTTAGTATGTGCTGTTTGGGAATTGCTACATACTCGGGTGCTTCCTCGTTCCTGTAAGCCTGCCAGCCTGGCTTGTCACAGAGGATGGAGGTGTTCATTTCATTGAAATTTGACACAAGGTAACTGCCCAAAACACATTTTTTGGTGACGAAAGTTTTTTTTTTTATTATTATTTATTTGTTTGTTTGTTTTTCGACAAACCCGTGAGGGGGGAAGCGGTGTGGGGCCGAGCTTGGTTACAGTCCTGGGTCCTTTGAGCTTCCTCCTTGCCTGAGGGCGAGTGCCCAGAGGCGCCGAGCTCCTTTCCCATCAGGGTGGTAAACGCTGGGCAAGCTGGTGCCGGACGATGACCCCAGGTGCGGCTGAACCTGGGGACCTGCCCCCCCTGGTGCAGCGGCGTCCGGCGGCAGCACTTCGCGCTCGGTGTTATACCCCTCGTACCCTCCCTCTCGGCAGAGCCCCGGCGGGCTGCGCTCTCGGGGCTGGGCCGGAGAGAAGAGAGAGGGGTGGGGCGGCTGCGGGCCTCACACCAGGGCTCCCCACAGTGCTCCGCCCCGCCAGGGAGCGCCCTGCAGCCGCTGCCGGTTCCCGCTGCTCAGGGCCGGGCCGGGCCGGGCCGGGCCACGCCGGGCCCGAGAGGAGGGGCGGTGGTCCGGGCGGCCGCAGTAGTGCAGTGCGCGGTGAAGCCTTGCCCGCAGCTGCTCCTCGCAGCAATGAGCGCCGAGCAGGCCGTGGGGGAGGCGGCGGGCTGTGCCGCTCCGTCGGCACTTCCAAGGGTGCTCTCAGCCCTTTTCTACGGGACGTGCTCATTCTTCATCGTGCTGGTGAACAAGACCCTGCTCAGCTCCTACAGGTGAGGGCCGGCGGTGCGGGCCGGACCACAGGCAGCGGCAGGGCTGGCGGCGGGGCCTGTTCCGGCTCGGCCGTCCCGTGGACTGGCAGCGGGACCGCTCACTGTTTGGCGAGGGCGAGCTCCCGAACCGGAGTAGAGCCGGGCCGCCCCGCACCTCCCGTCGGGGAGCTTTCCCATTGCCGTTCACATCACATAGGGGTGTCAGGCCGGGGCAGTCACCTGGCCCACCGGCACAGGAGCTGTCATGGTAAGTGCTGAGAGCCGGGTCGATGGCTTCAGTTTCAGGCCCCGTTTTGTCCAGTATGTACCACTTTGGCAACACCGCCCGACGGCAAAGTCACTGTCAGGCTTACTTTTGAAGCAGGCTAGTCTTTTCCTCGAAGGCCTTTCCTTATTCCCAGCTTCGAGGCTGCCGTTTCACCGGTTATACCACCTTAGGTCCTTGAGGGAAACAGCGCTTCCCCTAACTGTGCCTGCCAGTCTGGTTACCTTTCATTTCTGAGGTAACAAAAAGCAAACCCTTGAAAATCTCATCATAAAACCACCAAAGCTACATCTTTGGCTTGATGGAGCATCCCATATGGAGTCGTTGTCCTGTAGCTGTGATCTTTTCACCATTACTATTCTTTGCTTTAAAAGTTTGCTCTGGATTTGCTGTGTTTCAGCTCATTCTGAACTAGGAAAAAAAAAAAAAAACAAACCACCCAAAATGTGAGAAATGTTTAAAAGCAAAAAAAGTTAAAAAGCAAAACTTGCATTTATTTTTTAACATTCAGTGTTATTTGAACACAGAACAGGTGTATAGAACATCTCCCAGAAATGATGCAAGGCAAGTTGAGATTTTGTTTTATAGTGGTTTTCATCATACAATCTGCAGTAAGTCCCTGACATAGGTCTAGCACATCCGTGAAAGGTAATGAAGGACAGCAGGCCCATCAGTAAGCCAAAGTTTTGTATACATACCTTACAGCTGGGATTGTTTAGGGCTCTTCAAATAAAAAATTCCTGGAGAAATCTACATTGTACAGAAGTCTCCATATTTATATGGTGTAGCTGTATGTACAAGCCAGTTTAGGAGTCACAAGACTATAAATGGAAGTCCTGTTTCTTCTGCTTATTTTATTTATTTATTTTTTTCTCCTTCCCCCTAGTACCTCTGTTTCCTATAATCAATTTTGCTACTGGCCGCTCCTGAGTCTTTTTTCAGTGTTCCAACTCCCATGTCATTGTAGCCCTTCTGCTGTATTTCGGAGCATTTCTTCCTTTTGCTAATACTATGTTCCTGTCCCATTGGTGCTCATTTGAGATTTACATTTCTCAGCACACCAGGCAGTAGTGTCACAGTTCTCGGTGCCTTCTGTGATAAATACCCACAATCTTAAGGAGCCTTGATAGTGAAAAATCACAACACTTGCTGTGAATGTGAATCCTCCTCAGGCATTTTTTAGTGCAGATGTGCACAGAGAATGAAATGGGTTTTATTTAGACTTCCTGGATACAGGTTTCTGTGCAAACATTCCTGATGGTGCAGTCCAGCAAGATGCTGAATGACTCCAGGGAGGCAGCAGAAGCTGTCATGGTCAGGGAGCTCCTTGATACCCAAGATTTTTGGGCAGAGAGGCTCCTGCTAGTCCTGGTTATGACAAAAACCAGACGTCATTCATAAATAACTTCTTTACTTGTGTTTCAGTGTGCATACAGAGAGTTAACGGTTAGTGCCATGCATTGATTGGTTTTAACTTTATGTCAATTTAGGGGGTAAAATGGAAGCACTCAGGCTTTTCAGGATTCCAGCTAAAGTTTCTGCTTTCTTAATATGTAAGTATCCATGCTTTCCAATAAAGATAACTGAGGGGGTATGGCAAGAATTTAGCTGGTTTAGCAGACAATAAGTGTTTCTACATTTACCTAGGTACCTGTATTTTCACAAAACCGCACTCTTAGTATGTTTGGGCTGTGGACATAAGCTTCGAAGTTAGGGCGAGTGGAAGAGACTTAAGTTACTATACCATCTCAGGGTACAATGCATATGTGAGGTCACTCAAAAAATAGTGCCTTGTTAGAGTTCTCCAAATGTGTTGTTACCATCACTTACAAATATCACCAAAATAATTAGTAATTTAGAATTGATCAACTGTGCATATGCTATATTATGTGGATGCAGCTTGTGTTTTGCTGCAGCAGAAATAAAATGTTAGGCCTCCAATAAGGGTAGCAGTTCCTGAACTCTTCTGAAGGACAGGCCAGAATCCACACGTCCAGTTGTTGGCTTTGGTGCTAAATTTAATTTTTTTTTTTCTCAGAATTAAATATCTGTTTATGTTTTTCAGCTTCCCATCACCAGTGTTTCTTGGCATTGGACAGGTATGTTCACAAGTAAAGCATACTAAATGTACTTATTATTTTGTAAATTAAACTAATGTTAGTATGGGGGGAATGAGCATAAGGGGTGGGAATCTCAGTTATACTGCACTGCTTGTCTTCTGAATTAGATGGATTAGATGTAAGGAAGAGTGATTTGTTTTAGTGAGATCAAGGAAGTTTCAAGTCAAAACTACTGCCTGGGAAGTTTTCTTTTCTTTTCTTTTCTTTTCTTTTCTTTTCTTTTCTTTTCTTTTCTTTTCTTTTCTTTTCTTTTCTTTTCTTTTCTTTTCTTTTCTTTTCTTTTCTTTTCTTTTCTTTTCTTTTCTTTTCTTTTCTTTTCTCTTTATTCTTTATTCTTTATTCTTTATTCTTTATTCTTTTTGTTGTTAGTAGGCATCATTGTAAAACCAAGTTCAAATGTATGACTGCAGAGGTATGGCTGGGAAAGATGGAGCTTCGAAGCAGGTGTGATTTAGGCAAATACATTTAAAACAGAGGATTTACTTTCTGCTAAGGTTGCAAGCCAAGGGTTAATGAGAAAGAGGTGAAAACAAGGTACTGCAAGTCTGACATCTCCGCTGCTTGGTGCTGAAGTAAAATTAAAATATCTTGTAAAGTCTTGACAGTGTGAGAGGGTGAGGCAGAGTTTCACACATCTGCTCAAGGAACCGCCCAGATGATGTTTCAGTGGAAGCCAAAGAATGTAAAATGTGGCAATAATTCATGTTAAGGGCAATGATATGGCTTTGTTTCATTGCAAAACTTAAGACTTAGTAGCATTTCCATTTTTTTGTTGTCTGATCCTTCCAAGACTTCCCTGAATATTTTGTAAAGTGCATATAATATGGTATAATGCTTTAGTCTGCAGAGTGTGATTCCACCCCATCCTCTAGATGGTCTATTATTGTATTTTTTAATAAGAAAAATGTTAATTTTTTTTTCATCCCTGGGGCAAGCATCAAGTTATGATGTGTGATTGCTCTGATATTCTCCTTCATCATGTCCATCTCTTTATTGTTTCTTCCTCATGTTGTCAACAGACTGATCAATGTGCAACCCCTGCCTCAGATTACAAAAAAAAATGTAGGAGTGTTTCCTCAGACTAATCAGCACTCTGTGAAAATAGCATCACTACTCTGGGATCCTGTCCTGTTTAATTTCTCAGCTCCTTCTCAGCATGCATTGTTTTACAGAGGGCCGCTAATTTTCTCAAGCTAGTAAAGCATATGTCTATATTATACTTTTAAATATATAACTGGCCAAATTCATAGGAATAAAGCTATTCCAATTTATTAATTGCATTCTGTATTATTCTTTAACAGAAATGCATAATACCTAGCATTTGTCAAATGCATGTAAAGATTTTGTTTTTGAAGCAGTTCTTTCATTTGTACATGACAGTTTTGCTCTTACATGACTTCTTGTTTTTTCTCTTTGTTTAGATGGCAGCCACTATACTTATCTTGTATGTGTCAAAAATAAATAAGATTGTTCACTTCCCTGATTTTGACAAAAGTATACCTCTAAAGGTAAGGGTTGCATAGGTTCTGATATTAATAATAAAATCTTACCTCTTATACTGGCATTCTGTCTTATGGAGACAAGATAGAAAAGAACAACAGATAAAAATTGCATTGTTTGTCAAGTGTGATTATTTATATTTTTGTTTCATTTAATATTAGGTTTGACCATGTTAATTTCACTGCAATATTCACGCCTTTTGTTTGCAAAGAAATCTGGTGGCATTTTGGCACGTAGTACATGGGAAAAGGTGCTGTACCTTCATATAGCTGATGAAATCTTTCAGATTCCTGAAGTATTTTTCTGGATATATAGAGTTCCCTCTAGGATCAATGGGAGATCTGTGTTTCAGAAAAAAATTTGATCACAGTAGGAAGAGAGAAGGCTGCTTGGAAATTTGAATGGGACATGTGATAAAACAATAGAAAAAGAATATGTGGTAGACCAAAAACCTGAACAGCAGTTGACTCCAAATGTAAGATTTATGTTCCACAGGAGTGACTAAAATAATGCTCACTGAAAATATTGTAGTCAGGGCATAGCTCCTACCTAAAGTGTACATGGTCTGAAGAGGCAGGACAGAGAAGATATGAGAGGATCTTTTATTATCTCAGACTGGAAGCTGAAATTACTACAGCAATGATCCTTGTAGGCTTTTGTGTCTATGTGCAATATTGCTGGAGCTTTACTTTGATGCATAAGCCTGTGCATTTATTTTTTTTTGTTGCAGTTTATTGGTCAGTGTTTGCTCAGAGGTACAGACAGAGTTAGCTCCCAGCTCTGCTGCAGGGCTCAGATATCATAGCTTTTCAGGCCAGCATCTTCACTGCAGAATCTTGTACTATCAGTATGAGGTTTACTATGAATGTCTTGCAGCCTTTTGTGAATGCTGTTTCTTCGTAATGCAGACTGAAATTATTGGCAAATTATAAAATGGACAATCCTTGTTTATTCCAAAATAGGAAAGAAGAAGGTTTCCAAGTGGGTAGTTTTGAGTTCTGCATTTGAACGATGTCGAGAAGCATCTTCCCTCCACCTCCCGCTGTTACACTATACTATGCCCTTTCTTTGCTGTTGGCTTTATTTTAGCGTTAGTATAAATTCACTGAAAAAAATACAGCAACCATTTTCTTTGTTTTAATAATATCTATCCTTTGCAATACTTCCCTGGATATGCTGGGAGCAGTCAGCACTGCAGCACCTAGGACATATATTGCCTGTAGTCCTGGATTAGACTAGTCACAGTTAATCAGATGGTTTACTCATTGTTGATTTCTTTACTTTTTAAAGCCTCTTCTGACTGACTCTTCATCCTTTTGACAACTTTTGCTTTCATTGACACTAAGATTATCATTGCTTTTCATTCCAGGACTGGTTTATGAGCTCAGTTCTTTCAGTTGGAGTTTTTAAATTAGCAAGGTGCTTTTTTGTTAGTGATGAAGCTTTGGAGTTCTTGACCCTTTCTAAATAAATGTTTCACTGTTCTCTGATGTTGTAATTTTATCTTTACAACAGATGGATTTCAGAGGAGAACAAATGTAATGTCAGCTCTGCTTTCATCCTATGAATGAAATAGAAAATTTTTGTAAAAAATCTGTAGAAAAGATAGTACATTATAATTTTTTTCCAAATGTATGTTGACAGGCTGAGTATTTATTGTTACTTATACTCCTGTTTATAATCCTGTTTACTTTTGCTTTCACTTAAAAGTTAACTTTATTTAGCTGTAGTTAACTTTTACTGCAATTTTCTCTCTGCTTTGCTGTCAAAGAAATGCAGAATTGTTAACATAGATAAAGTGCAGCCTACTCCTTTGTATGCTTTTCCAGCACACAATGGTATGAGAGGGTGTAGCCTCCAATCACAGTTTGCTGATCAGTCTCCTGGAGCATGTATTGGCACAACAGCAGCTATTACGTGGTAGGATAGAGGACTCCTCTTTCTCCTGCTTCAGCTCCATTTGACTAATAGTGAGTGGGATTAGATGTACACACCACCTTTGTCCCCATTGAGTACTTTGGTTGGTTTTAATCTTCTGCATCTTTTCTGTGGTGGGAGAATTAAGAGCTTTGAGCTGCAGCTGAGTATTGTGTAGGGATGCCTCCCTTGCACATTTTCTTAAGGCTTTGAGTATCACTTACTGTTTCTCTGTATTGTGTTAAGGCCTATATGTTTCTGTGCAAGTCAGTCTCATTATGATAGAAGCTGGATTAAGTAAAGTTTATTTTACCCTAAATACTTTTTTTTTTTTTTGCATTCTGTTATCTTACATAGCATAATTTGTTGGGTAGATCTGAAATGGTGTGTCTGCCAGGCATATTAATGTGGAGTACATAGAGAAGCACAGGATGCTTACTTAGTATGAAGTTTATTTAGTCTTTTATTTCACCTGTTCTCCTTCTTATTTAACTACTGTTATTAATACTACTTTATGCCTACCATTCAGATGTTATGATGGGTATTAATCAGAGGATTGTAAGTAATTCAAATAAAACCGTTTAACATTTAAGAGGAGTCTCTGTCTCATTAGAGGTAGATTGCAACTCTCCTAATGAAACCAGTGGAGCTGTGGTTGTGAGTGGTCACATGAACAAGAGCTGCAGATCAGTTTGCAGCACAGTTGATTCTCTTTTTTCCTTAAATAAAAACCTCTTCTTGCTAAAAGTACATCTCATATTAATACAATTATCAAATTCTAACAAAGCTTCTTAACAGTGCTTAAAACATAATAATCTGAGTTGTGCTTTTAATTTTATCACAGTTGTTTCCTCTGCCTCTGATTTATGTTGGAAACCACATAAGTGGATTATCAAGTACCAGCAAACTCAGGTACAGTAAATGGAAGATATAAGTAAACTGTTTGGATTTTACCCTTTTCTTTTGCAAGGGGTAAAAATCCTGTAAAAGTTGGATTCATGGGTTCTTCTTTCCCATTTCCTCACTGTATTTGTAAAAGAAAAAAGTTTAGTAAGTTATTTTAGACATAAGTGTAACATATCCTCCTGTAGCTGACATATTTTAGAATTACTTTCATAACTGATTTTTATAACAGAAAAGTAAGAATGGCTGCAGTGTTTCTACCATTATCATTTTGTTAAATTATGTGACATTTGTTTACATTTTAGAATTTTTCACCTCGTTTGGGTTGTCTCTAAGGTGTAGATGATCCTGTGCGTAACTTCAAAATGTCTGTTGGAAAGTGATTATACTTCATGTTGGGATTTGTATCACTTATTAATGCAGTTGCTAAAAGTTATCTTGAACAGGGCATTAATTGGTCCATATGGCCATGCTGTCAGATTTCCAAAGTGTCAGATGCAAGTGTTTTCTCAAATTTTGAAAAATTTCCAGTGACTTTTTGTAGAACAACAGTATGTTGTTCAAAAGTAGCTGTTTATTGGTGCTCGCAGCTGATCCCACCTTTCCTACTTTCTGTGATTTTTTTCTTGTGGATTTATTTTACTTTTTTTTAAAGCACAGTTTGTTTACTAAGCATGGTTTCTTTGTATTTTATTTCTGTTACATGTTTTCAAAGGCAGGTTTATTGTGTGTCCTTTACGTTTACAACAGAAATAATTTTTACTTACTCTGCCCAGGAATTATTTCGTAGGGGGTGTGCTAGGTAGAAAATAGCTTCTATGTTCCATTTCACTGATGCAGAGGGACCTTTTAGGAGGTAGCCAGTTGCATTGTTTTACAAACTGGCAAATCCTGTTATTTGTCAATAATTTGGTTATGTAATCCGACTCTAGTGTCAGACTGACATTTTCTCATATAAGCTAAGTGGCTAGAAATTTGTTTTGGTTGCCTATTGCTAAACTAATGGTTTTATCCTCTGGTTAGTAAACTTAAATAAGAATTAGAACATAAACATGCCGTTAATCTGATGCAATGCTTGAATTTTTATGTGTTTTTTTGACAGTTTGCCGATGTTTACTGTGCTCAGGAAGTTTACCATTCCACTTACTTTACTGCTGGAAATCATCATACTTGGGTGATCTTTTTTTTTTTTTTTTTTTTTTAATATATAAGATACCGTCATTTTAGATCATATAAAATGGATTACTAGTGGCATCTCATCAGATTATTGATTTTTACTGACATATAAAGAAAAGCAAAGAAAGTGGATTTATGTAGCTTTTTTGAAGACATAGATATATGCATTTTAATGAATATGGGGGGAAAAGTAGCTGTCATTTACACAGCTCATTCTTTTGACTGCTACACAGGAATCAGGTAAGCAGAGCATAACTCGGACATTATTTTTAATGAGAAATTAAGACATATATGGTATTGCAGCTTGGGATCACTAGTTTCAGTTGTACTGACTTGGAAGAACATGAATATAAATATATCAGCTGAAGCTGAGCCCAGGCAACACGAGAATGGCAATCAGGGAAAAGCTTTTCAAAAGCCCCAGGTAGACTGTCATCTCTTTTTGACTGAAGCAGCAGTTGGTCAATGTGATACATATTTAGGGATGTTCTGGGATTCTTTTCTAGTTGTAAGTTCTTACAGGAAAAGCAGAACATGCTGTCTTCTCTTGTTGGCCTAAGGACTCACATGAGGAACTGAGAAAAATGTGAGTCAGTGAGGTTGTCATCAGCTCCCAGCTGGACTACAGGAATGTGGTGTATGAGTGCAAGTAACATCCTAGACTAAAGGAAGCTTAAGAGCAGAACACTATATTCTTACAGGCTGCCGCAGTGTATTTCTTCAGAGCTGAAAATGAAAGGACTCCAAAGAGTCCATGCTGGATTACCTCAGAATTTGAAAAGCAGTCAAGATTTGGGTTGTTACTGTCAAGAGCCACTATGATCAAAGCCTAAGATATCTAGAGACAGCATATAACTTTGTTGTTGGGACAGTGGTCCACAGTTAGGCTCGTTTGACACAGGATTTTTGACACAGGATTTCTGCAAGAGCATTGTACATTTTGTTTTGATGGATCTTTTCTCTCAGGCCAGCTCAGAGCTGGGGCTAGCAAAGGCAAATGTCTGTAAGGCACACTGCAGTATTAAGACATTTCTAAATAAAGTAGTAGAGATAAAAGAAGCAGAATAGTTATTTGTTACGCTTTTTCTACTCTGCAGTAGTGCTGCTGTTTACATAGTGAAGAATGTCATAAGCTTCTGTGCTTTCCCCTTCAGTACAAGGTTTCAGTTCAATTTCAAAACAAGTATCTACTTGAAAAATAGCCCAGACAGTGTGCTATACAGCACCTTCCCCAAGAAAGGTGAGATGAAAAACTGCATGAGAGATGTGTCGTGATTTTCCATTATTGGATTCTGGAAAGACACTGTAGTATGTCCATTATGAATACAAATACACAGTAAATTACAGTTTGTTCCAGGGTTGTTACTTTAAACCTTTAGTCTTTACTTTTGAAATTATCTAGCAGCAGAATGTTCACAATGTTTTTTCAATCTCTGTTCTCAGGGCCAAAGTCTGACAGCATGGCTCATGGTCAATAACATTGCTTCTGTAAGGTTATCATGACTGTGCCCTTGTGTTAAATGTTCTCTGATTACTAATTGCTTTGGAACTTTTCAGGCAGCCAGCTATTTAATCTCCTTTTCAAATAATGAAACTGTGAACTGTCTTAATTTTTGTCTACAGGAAACGATATCCACTGAGCATTGTAGTCAGCGTATTTGCCATAATTCTTGGAGCTTTCATAGCAGCTGGGTAAGGTTTCCATTTGTTATATGAAGTCCTGTTATGAAAGGAGAGAAAAGAGGAGGATTTTTTTCTGTGACAAGTAAACCTAAATTAAGATCAATTACTCTGGATTAAGCTGGTTTCAAAAATCTCTCTACTGACATCATTTGGAAGTGCAGGAATACAAAGGGAAAAATTTAATTCCAGTTGGAAGTATTTGGGTCTTCTTTTTTCCCCTCTAGGTTTTACTTTTTTACAGGATCACAAATAAAGCAAGTTAAAACTGTGTGAGGAATGCTGCTTTTATTTCCTAGTATCAATGTTCTTTTGCTCTGGATAGAAAGCCTGATTTTTTTTTTTTTTCATTGTTGTTGTCAAATATTGTTTTGAGTTAAGCAATGTCTTTTTTTTATTATTTTAGATAAAGTTTACAAAGTACTGCTATGCCAGTCTCCTTTGTTTTCTTTCTGTGAATATTCCTTTACTGAGCTGGAAATGTAGTGTTATTTTTTTGTTTCTGGGCTTTGCTGTGTACAAGTGTTCTAATTTCCATGTGATGTGACTCGGGTGGGAGCCATGTCTTATTAAATGAATATCCCTACATCCGTGAGGTGACTAGTCAAAACAGAAAGGGTGACAATACATCTGGGCTGCCTGTAAAACACAAGTAGTTTTTCCCTAGTTATTTCTTGTGTTGAAAGAAATAGGTAAGTATGCTCAGTAATAATTGGAGAAGTTGTCAGGATTGAAGTAGATGGAATTTTTCATAGAATGAAACTGTACATTTCCTAACACTTCCACGCTGAGTACTGGGAACTCTCTGATGACTCATTTATGATGGTCTTGTGACTGAAGAAATATAAAGTACTTTGACTTACAAAGAGGGCTTGAAGCACAACCTGTGACTTGCTGCAGCTGTCAGGATTTGCATTTCCTCATTTATGATAGTTTTTTTTAAATAAACAAATAATTGCAATGCATTGTATACTCTTTTTTTATTTACAATATAATATTTCTTTCCCAGGTCTGATCTGTCTTTTAATCTGGAGGGTTACACCTTTGTATTGCTGAATGATATCTTTACGGCAGCAAATGGAGTTTACACAAAGCAGAAAATTGATCCAAAGGTAACTGTGGTGATTAGGTTGAGTTTAATATTATGACAGTATCATTACAGTGGGTTGCCTATGATAGGACTATGAACATACAGTTAGGAACTAATAATTAGTTTTGATTGCTTTCATATTTCAGTTGATGGGTGCATGCTTAATAAACTTGATTTACTTGATTAGTAAACTTGATCTGTACTTCTAAGGAAGATGACTTTTTTAATAGAAACACACATTTAGTGAGGTTTATGTAATAATCTTCTGGGTAGGAGCAGTGACCTGTCCCGTTTAAGTCAATAACCGCAAAAACTGCTATCTTTTTTAGCTATTTAATAGCAAGTCTACCAAACCCAAATATTAGAAAGAAAGAATTAGGTGATACCTCGATACATTATACTTTACGTAAACATTGAGCAGGCTGCTCTTCAAATGCAATGCCATTAAAATGTACCAAGACATAGCAAACAGCAGTCCTGAGGATGCGGGATGAAGGTTTTGTCACTGACTTTTGTGGTTCAGTCTGTGAAAATATATATCTCAGGAGTCACATATAGTCCAGAGTCCGCATGTTTCTTTGTGAGCAGCACTTAACAGCCCTATAGCTTTCTGCAGAATACAGGGGTTTCTTTGTAAAGCAAGAGAGAAGCTGGAGAGATTTACTAAGTAGCGTCACTGAATTTGGAGGAAGGAAAGGCTGCTTTTTCATTCCCCTATCTTCTGCCTTTTGTCAGGCAAGTTAACCAACAGGATGTATGGCATGCCCCAAGTTACTTGAAGGTACATCAGTTACCAGTGATTGCAAATGCTCCATCTAGGAGTCAGACTTCGTTAATTTTTGTTATGCTTGCAATAGGGAGGCACCCAGCCCTAGGCTTTTGTGGTTGATTTGCAGTAGATGGTGTGGGGTAATCCCTTGGCCATGCAGAGGCTTACATGGAGTCTAACACAAAGCAGTTCTGGACCAGTGCCTTGGGAACTTTCTAACTAGCTGGTGTTGTAGAAGCTGTCCAAGATATAACAGAGCAGTAATACTCTCCTGAGCATACAGGCAAAGTGACTGAAATGGAGACCCAGCTCAGTACTAAACACTGAATCCAAGGGTCACAAGCTTGTATTTGAAATTGAAATGTACTATGTTTTACCTGCTCATTAACAATAGATTACCAGAGTAATATTTAGTTTTGTTCCCAGTTGGCTTGTAATTGCAAACACCATGTTTCATTTTCCACAGGAGCTGGGGAAATATGGTGTCCTTTTCTATAATGCTTGTTTCATGGTGATTCCAACAGTTATTATTAGCTTTTCTACTGGAGACTTTCAGCAGGTAAGGAGCAATACTGCATATCTCAGACTGCTAACGGTGTTTTGTTCAAGGTGATTTTTTGGTGGTTTTTTTTTTGTTTGTTTTCAAAAGGAGGGGGAGGTTGGTAGCAATTTTTGTTTGTTTTTAAAGAGGTAATCCTACCTCCATATTAGCGACTAGTATTTGAAATATGTGACTTCGGCTTGCCCTACATAGGTAAGAACTTTTAATTATTCACTCTAAGGAGAAGCTGCATTTGTGATAACTCTTGCGATGTGTGATTTGCCACATGCTATAAAATAAGATTGCAGATACCCAAACCAGACAATTTCCAGTCTGTCATTCTGATACAGAGAACACATTCCTGTTTAGTCTCAGTCTAGTTTAGTAACCTATACGTAGCATTCTTATGGAATGACAGTGTGACTCTCCATAGCTAATAACACCTTAGGCAGAATATCCTGGCACATAAAGTATTGGACCAAGAGGTTTGTGGCTTTTTGTCTCCCTTGCAGACTTACTGAGTTGACTTATTCTTACCAGTAAAATGAGTATTACTCATATTACTTTTTGGAAATGTTTGAGATTCGCCAATAAAAAATGTTACAAAGCTTGAGGGTCTCATAAATCGTTGCAGTGTCCTGTGTTGTGCCCTGAATTCACATGATTTTGTCGTTGTGTTCTTAGAAGTCTGTTTTATGTGGAAAAATTGTCATTCCATGAAAATGATGGATTTAGATCTGCTCTGAATATGAAGTCTCTTCTTATGATGTCAGTCCAGCATGACCTTTTGCCAGTTTAGGAAAATGCAGCTGATGCCTTTCTTGGCAGATGTACTGGGGTCCAAGTTTGACTGTAAGGTTTCCACTGCTTTCCCAGCAGTCATGCTGGAGGCATTTTAGGAGAACTGGACAAAGAAATTTACCTTGCTGCTAGGTTTATTCCATGGGAAAAATAAGGAGTTGTTGATTTGGCACAAACAATTTAATCTTCAATTACCTGAAAAGAATAAATAAATGTCAGATAAATGCATATTGCCTATTGCACATACACATTGGCTTGCTCACTTAATATTAAAAGTGCCATTAAATGATAAGGATAACCAGTGTCTATGTGATGCAAAGAGATTAAATCTCTGAAAAAATGGAGAAAATGGAAAAATACTGGTGAAAAATCAACAAATCATTGCAGATAACATCTGTATTCAGCAGATTTTCAGGCCATAGAAGTTGGCTTGCTTTTACCCTAGCAGAGCCTTTTACCTTGATCTATCACAGACAATGCACAGCATGTATCTTTTGCCAGTCAAAATATCAATACCATGTCTATGTGACAGGGAGATTGCTTCTGCTTCTCTCGCTAGTTCTGGAATAGTAGTTACTATGTCTTTAGAGACTGCAGTCTGTGAGTGTCCCAGTATTCACTTTTCCTCCTGGCTGACTAGGAATACAGAAAATAATGGGTTCAAACTTAAACAGAGGACGTTCAGGTTAGATATAAGGAAGTGAGGGTGGTGAGGCACTAGAACTGGTTGCCCAAAGAAGTGGTGAATGCTCCATCCCTGCCAGTGTTCAAGGCCAAACTGGACAGAGCCTTGGATGATGTGGTCTAGTGTCCTTTCTAACACTAACTATTCTGTGATTCTAAGAATCTATGAAACAGATTTCAAGGAGGTTATTTATTTATTTGTTTTTGCTCCCTGCAGAATATCTGTTTTATCTATAAATATCCCTATCGATTATACAATATTAATTGTTGTTAACTATCAATAAATATAAAATCACAAATTCTCTGTATTGTATTTTTATTTATTGCTTGCAGTGTGCAGTTTTATGTGTGCACTGTTATACATGATACAGGAGTGTGTCTAGGCATCATGTGTGCCATCATCCTGTTTCTGAATTTAAATTCCTTAAACTGTTTTCAGTAGTATATGAATGTTTTGTAATTATAATATGAATCAAATGCATTTTGTGATTGCACATTTTCATATTAACTACATTTTATATCTATTTTCAGTTTTGATTATATAGTACGTAATTCTCTCTTTTTTTTCTTTTTTTTTTTTTTTTAATAGGCAACACATTTCCAGCACTGGACAAATTTTTTGTTTGTCTTTCAATTTATTCTTTCCTGCTTTTTGGGGTAAGAACACAATCAAGTAAGGTGTTTTAGTGACAGTGTTTCAAATTGCAGATCTCAAATGTAAGACTCACCAGTAAGTTATGTTAAAATTTAAAGAAAATTTATTCCCCCCCCTGGGCTTCTGACTTGTCTTTTAGTTAGTTCTAAAAATGCAAATAACAGTATCACTACTCTCTGTGGTGTTGACATCACAGTACAGTGATCAAAATCACAACATTCAGCTTTTTATTTTCTGTACTCAGGATCTCTGCTGGCTGTCTCTTCCGATTTTCTTCTTTGCAGTTAATAGAATGTAAGCCTTTTAGTGTATAGGAACTGTTGCAGTGTGTTTTTTAAAGTACCCGGAAAAGCAAAAGTAATGAAACTATGCTTTGCTCCTGTTGGAACTGCTGAGTCAGAGGAAGAATAGAAAAAGAGTTGGTTTCTGTTCTGCTCCTTCATGTATCACCAACCAGTGGGTCAAACTAACTTCAAATACTGACATATAAGAAGCACAAAGAATAGGGTTGGCTCTGCTAGAGCTAAAGCAGCTTAAATTTAATGTGTATTTATAGTACATCATTATCTTAAAATACAGATCCACAGAATTATTTTTTTTTAGGGTTTGGAACAGGTGGGATTGAAGATCCCAGCAAAATACCAATCCGAAAATTTCAAAAGTGTTGCTAAACTTCTGAGGTCTCTGGGAGGAATTTATAAAACTTTCTGTTTTACCTGATTTAGGTTTCTCTTGATGTATTCTACTGTCCTATGCAGTCATTACAATTCTGCGCTCACGACGACAGTAGTTGGTGCCATCAAGGTGAGTTATGAGGCAGAAGAGGAAGCCAGGAATGCTCAAATAAACAGGGAAGAGCATTGACTCAGTAGTGATCCTGGTTATGCTTTGAGCTGGAAACTCAAAATGAGGGCTAACTCTAAGACATTGCTTGCGCCAGACATGGTCACATCACAAAGTGACTTCATTCTATTCCACTGAAGCTCAAGTATATCTAGAAAGCCATGTATCAATGTATTTTTAGTTTTCCTACAAGAGAAACTTGAACCACTTCTATTGAAAGTTGTAAATCTAACCACATTTCATTAGGTACTGTCACCTGCTTCTGTTCTGTATCAGGTTACTCTCAAGGTCAAGGTGGCCTGATGCAACTCCAGTGCAAACTGATACAGACTAACCCACTTTCACTTTGGGCTGAACTGATTTTGTTGCAGCTAATACATAGGGCATTCACATAGAATAATGGCTAAACTGTGGTAACGAGTGTATTGCTTTATGGTTAACTGCTTCACCCTCCGTGTGAGAACTTGTATTCTAGCTGAATGGAGGATTTAATTTTGGTTTCCGGTCAATTTGATCACCACCAAAACATGCATATCTTAAAAACTGAACTTGGTGTCCTTGCAGTCTGTTTTCTCTAATCCAGTTTAATTTTAAACAAGTGCAGCTTCCTTTATGTTGATGAGGCCAGCATGTCAGAGCAGGGAAAGTCACTGACTATCCAAGCACCTTTTTTTGGCCGGTTTAAGGAGAAGAATGGAGCTGGAAGAGTTTTAGCAAAAGACAAAACTCATGCAGTTGTGGGTCAAACAGTTATCAGAATCCTAGGAATTAGGCGCAAGAATAACAGTCCTCAAGGTGCTCCCTGTATTCCTTGACTAAGGAATACAATTCCACCAGCATAGCAAAATCCACAAGAGGAAGATGGTACTTCTTCTACAGCTTGGTGTTGGTTTTGGTGTTGTGTTTTTTCTTTTTGTTTAGTTTTTTGATTGCTTGCTACGTGTTTGTTTTTTGAAGCTGGCAGGATTAATCAATCTAGTAGTTTTCATTCTGTGGCCCTGGAAGTGTGCTTTTAAATTTTATATGTGCATTGAACCATTAAGATGGATCAACACTATTTTTCTGTTTTCTGAGAAACAATAGCCTTTGAGGCATTTTAAACAGTTTTAAAGGTGAGAAGCACTTTATGATGCTGTAGTCCCCAGCAGAAACTCATAGAAATTATGTCATTGTCCAGACTAGCTGGACAATGTGAAACCAGCACAGTGTTGGTAAAATGATCACGCAGTTCTATAGCTTTCCTTCTGTCTATGGGGGACAATTTTCCCAAGACTAGATGGGGGAGAGCTGAGAGGCAGAATCTTCTAACTGTGCCTTCCTTGAACTTGAGCCAAGTGCTTTCAACACACATTTAGTTGGCAAAGTAAGGAGGTAACAATTTCAAAGCAATAATAAAAAGCTTTGAAACATATTTTTTATGCTTGAGAACCCAAAACCTACTTTTAAGAAATGGGATTTGAAAGGAGCTTTCCAAAGATAAAAAGTACATTTTCAGAAGGTGGCCATGCTCTGTTTTGCTTAATATCAAATAGCTGATTTTCTGTTTTCTTTCTTGGTTTTTGGTTTGTTTTTGTTTTTATTCCCAGAGAGTCACTCTCGGTGTATTATGTGCATTTAGTAAACATACTGCTTTTATTATTTTATTTCACTGTGACAATACCCATAAGACTGTTACCCCATGAATATAGTTTAAATGCTGATTTTAAAGTGGCCAGCAACAGAATATAGCTATTTCCTTAGAAAAGACATTAATTGTTACCATTTATATTCTTGGAGATGAAAACTGACTTGAATAAATGCAATGTCTTTGTTTCCTTTCAGAATATATCCATTGCTTACATTGGAATGTTGATTGGTGGCGATTACATATTCTCCATGTTAAACTTCATAGGGCTAAATATTTGGTGAGTGGAACTTGGAATAACCTTTATTTGTTATAAAGTGGAAAATTTGTTAGTGAGATGCATTTTTATATTTTGTTTCGTTTGGCCCACTTAGGTGAAGCAGTTTTGAAACTACCAACCTGAAGAAGCACTGCCTCAGGATATAAAGTTCATTACAATTAGTTGTCTTTTCATGTCTGTTTTCAGGTGTTGAATCTTACTGTGGTAGGAACTTAACTATGGAAATATGCCTGTTTTTTTATGAGCAACAGTTCTGAGCTGTGAGGCTTCCAAGTAAAAGCCAAGTGGTGTGAGAAGTGAGAGCACCCACTCAATGAGCTGGGCCCATTGAATATGAGTTATAACTTGTGAGTTGTTACTTTCTGTAACAACTGTGTTTGGATGAACCATTACATCTGTTTGTTTGAATCTGTTTGAGAAACAAATAATTGATCTTTGTCAGCTCAGGGCTGGCTTCTCAGATGGCTTACGTGGTCTGAGGCACTCCTAATTTATGCTAGTTCATATTCTTTAATTTCTGGAAGGAAGGGTATATATTTATAGAATGGCATATACAACACCAAGTATCTCTGACACCTTTGTTCTCTTTTCTTTAGTATGGCAGGAGGACTGAGATACTCATTTTTAACTTTAAGAGGAAACAGCAAGCCTACGCAACCTGGGGATGAAGAGAATGCACTTTCTGAATCAAATAGTTAGCCAAAATGCCCACCTTGAAAGAGACTGAAGATACCAGTTTGTTTACCATTGCTGAGAACTTAATAAGTATATGCTGGAATATATTTAGAACAAGGAAAAAAATCTACCTCAGTTGGCAGAGATGTGCACACAATTCATTGGTTCAGAAATACCTTGCACACCATGTGTTGTACATGTGGACAAGTTTAATTTTAGCTTTTTTTTTTACATCACAAGCTAATTTATAAGAAGGAATGCCATGAGAAAATCTGAAGTTGTAAATTTTTTCATTTACCGTACTTCGATACTATTTGTACTCGGAAAGATCTGTGAGATCTGTCTCAGTGTCTGTCATTACTCTCTGAGGCAAAGCTCCCTGTAAAGATCATGAGGCTTGATTCACCATTGCTTTACAACATAAACAATTTTGATACCGGTGAAGAGGTGAAAGATGCCAGTGATTCAGAATGATTTCATGTATGCATTTGCTCTTGTGTAAGTGATGTAGAACGTATGGGGTAAAGAGGAGATGTGCTCTTAGGTTGTTTCCTGTGTGTCAGCTAAAGAATTCAGGATACTGCCTGGTGTGTTCAGTATACATTGTGTAGACATTCTTTCTCAGTCCTTTCTTCATCCTCAATAACATCATGATGTTCTCTGAATTGGCACTGTTGTTACAAGTGAACCCTCATAACTTTGCAGGATCAAGGAGAGTAGGAAATTGAGCAAGGATTTTTTAATGTTTAAAAATATTTTTGTGTGTTTGAGCCAGTATCAAACAGGTGATTAGGAGAGATAACAAAGGTAAATATTTTTGTTTAGTGCTGGCCCAGGGGTTAAAAAAAAAAGGCCCAGAATGTGGTAGTCATCTGGGACAATAATGGCACTGCTCTGTATCTTTATTTCCTTCTCTGAAAATACAATTGATAATGCTTACCGGTGTCTCTGAGGATATAGCGTTAATCTTTGAAAACAGAATAGAAATATTGCAGCTTTAGAAGACAGCAGAGTAATTAATCTTGTTGAAGTTCTCAATTCCCTGCAAGCATAAGCCAAGATTTTTTTAAAATAATCAAATCAAAAGAAGATTTTGGAAGACCTTGACATGGAGTTAGGATTGTCTAATGACTTGTTTTATCGGTGTTTGAATTAAAATATAGCTAAATCTGAAATGCGTTACTTTGTGACCAACATGTGAATGACCAGATCTAAGAAACATGGAAGTAGCTCACACCAGCACCTTTAGGGAGTGATTGGGCTGCCCACTGCTGTGTGGAGTTGAATGGCAAGAGGAGCAGTGGTTGCAGATACTAGAACTGGAATTTAAGGGCACAGTCAAAGTGGAAACAGAAGCCTGGGCTATCCAGTTTCTTACAGCTGGCTAAGAGATGTGACTTTAATTTTCTACTTATTGAAGAAGTGGGGAGGGAAAGGGTTGCTGCATATATTTTAGAGTGTATTCCTTTATAGGACTTCTTTTTTTCCAGATTGTCTCTACCTCCAGAATCCTAGTTATTGAACCTCAACTCTCTGCAGTGGTACAAGGCATTGGAAGGTTTCTATTAATTACAAAAACATGGTGAGAGCCATTGCAATACTGAAGGGCACACAGTTACACCTGCTAAATAAGATGTAGTTTCCACAAAGGAACAGCTATTGTATGCATTTAATTAGTATTTTACTGTACCTTTTATAAATAAAGAGATGCAGATCACAGTTTCAACAAGTTTTTCATTTTTTTTGTGTGGATGGATATGCAGAGTTAGTGTTGATTCCAGTAAAATTCTGGGTGAAACTCTGGGAATATGAGATCAACCAGGCTCAAATATCATATTAGAATTCACGCAATTAAGGGAATGGCTTTTCATTCAGAACCTCAGTGATTGTGTCTTTCAGTTAACAAGGTAGTAATTTAAAATTTATTTCTCGTAGGATACATCTGTATGTAAACCTTTTCTATAGATTTCATATTAGCTTAATGAAATATTAAACCATTTGTAAAACTAGATTACTTAATTGCTGTGTGAAATTTCATTTTCTTTCTTTTGGGAAAATGGTAGAAGCAGTTAGAAACATTGTCAGTCTTCAGAATACATATTTAAAAGAATTAGTAAGTGGGCTAGTTTTGAGAAATCTTCTACAGGCTGACCCATCAGGAGGACTATGTGGATGAAGCTCTCTAGAGAAAGTTAGGGCAAGGGCTCACAAGCCCTTGTTCTCATGGGGGATTTCAACCATCCTGATATCTGTGGGAGGGACAGTATAGCCTGGCACAAGCAGTCCAGGAGGTTCCTTGATTGTGTGGAAGACAACTTCCTTCTGCAAGTAACAGAGGAGGCAACAAGGAGAGGTGCCATGCTTGACATCGTGCTCACCAACAGGGAGGGACTGGTTGGAAATGTGATGCTCCAGGGCAGCCTTGGTTGCAGTGATCATGAGATGGTTGAGTTTGAGATCCTCAGGACAGTGAGAAAAGCATGCAGCAAGCTCACTGCCTGGACTTCAAGAGAGCAGACTTTGGCCTCTTCAGGAACCTGCTTAGTAAGGTCCCATGGGATATAGCTCTAGAGGGCAGGGGGGGCCAAGAATGCTTGCTGATATTCAAGGATCACCTGCTACAAGCTCAGGAGTGTTGTGTCCTGACTAGAAGGAAGTGCAGCAGGAGGCCCAGGTCCCTCTGGATGGCATTCCTTCCCTCCAGGGTATCAACCGAACCACACAGCTTGGTGTCATCGGCAAACTTGCTGAGGGCGCACTCAATCCCACTGCCCTTGTCAGCGACGACGATGTTAAACAAGACCGGTCCTAACACCAATCCCTGAGGGACACCACTCGTTACTGGTCTCCAGCTGGACATTGAGCCATTGACCACAACTCTGTGCGTGCAGCCATCCAGCCAGTTCTTTATCCACGGAGGGGTCCATCCATCAAATTGATGTCTCTCCAGTTTAGAGACAAGGATGCTGTGTGGGACAGTGTCGAACACTTTACACAAGTCCAGGTAGATGACATCAACTGCTCTACCCCTGTCCATCAGTTCTGTAGCCCCGTCATAGAAGGCCACCAAATTGGTCAGGCAGGATTTCCCCTTAGTGAAGCCATGCTGGCTGTCACCAAGCACCTTGTTGTTTTTCATGTGCCTTAGCATGCCTTCCAGGAGAATCTGCTCCAAGATTTTACCAGCCACAGAGGTGAGACTGACTGGTCTGTAATTCCCTGGGTCATCCATTTTCCCCTTCCTGAAAATGGGTTATATTTCCTTTTTTCCAGTCGTTGGGAACTTCATCTGACTGCCATGATTTCTGAAATATGATAGCCCGCGGCTTAGCAACTTCATTCGCCAGCTCCTTCAGGACCCACGGATGGATTTCATCAGGACCCATGGGCTTGTGCATGTTCAGATTTTTAAGATGGTCTCGAACCAGATCCTCTCCTACAGTGGGCCCAAGGTCTTCATTCTCACAGTCCCTGTGTCTGCCTTCCAAGACTTGGGTGGTTTGGTCAGAGCCTTTGGCAGTGAAGACCGAGGCAAAGAAGTCATTCAGAACCTCAGCCTTCTCCAAATCCTGTGTAGCCAGTTCTCCCGAGAGCTTCCGGACAGGGTCTACGTTCTCCCTTGTCTGTTTTTTATTTGCTATGTGCCTGTAGAATCCCTTCCTGTTACCCTTAACATCCCTAGCTAAGTTTAATTCTAACTGGACCTTAGCTTTCCTAACCTGGTCCCTAGCTTCCCGGACAACATCCCTGTATTCTTCCCAGGCTGCCTGTCCTTGCTTCCACTTATTAGAAGCCTCCTTTTTCATTTGAATTTTCCTCAGGAGCTCCTTATCCATCCAAGGAGGTCTCCTGGCCCTCCTGCTGCACTTCCTTCTCGTTGGGATGCAACACTCCTGAGCTTGTAGCAGGTGATTCTTGAATATCAACCAAGAATCTTGGGCCCCCCTGCCCTCTAGGGCTGTATCCCATAGAACCTTTCGAAGCAGGTTCCTGGAGAGGCCAAAGTCTGCTCTCTTGAAGTCCAGGGCAGTGAGCTTGCTGCACGCTCTTCTCACTGTCCTGAGGATCTCAAATTCAACCATCTCATGATCGCTGCATCCAAGGCTGCCCTGGAGAGTCACATTTCCAATGAGCCCTTCCCTGTTGGTGAGCACGAGGTCAAGCATGGCACCTCTCCTTGTCGGCTCCTCAAGTTGTCTTCCACACAATCGAGGAACCTCCTGGATTGCTTGTGCCGGGCCGTACCGTCCTTCCAACAGATGTCAGGGTGGTTGAAGTCACCCATGAGGACAAGGGCCGGCAAGGGTGAGGCTTTTCCTATCTGTCTATGGAGTGCTTCATCCGCAGGTTCTCCTTGATCAGGTGGTCTGTAACAGATCTCCACAGTAATGTCTCCCATAGCTATATTCCCTTTAAGCCTGACCCACAAACTCTCTGTGGACAGCTCCCCTGTCCCCAGACAGAGTTGCATACTCTCCAGCCTATCCCTAACACAAAGGGCAACTCCCCCTCCCCACCTGCCATGCCTGTCTTTTCTAAAGAGCCTGTAACCTTCCATTCCAACACTCCAGTCATAGGAGCCATCCCACCATGTTTCTGCAATGCCTCCATAGATGTGTATCATACCTCCGTAGATGTGCACACATCTCTAATTCCTCTTGTTTGTTCCCCATGCTACGGGCATTTGTATAGAGGCATCTGAGCCGACCTCCAACTGAAGCCGGCTCATTGGCTGGAGTGGCTGGAATATCTCTACATTGCTCCGAGCATTTATTATAGGTGCTGGCAACTGACTAGGTGTGTTGGGATGGAATGATGCCCCCCTCCTCCAACACACTTAGTTTAAAGCATCCTTGACCAGTCTGGCAATCCTCCTACCAAAACCGCTCCACCTCCACCAGCCCCCAGTAGACCTGGCCTACAAACTTGAGTCCCGTGTTCAAGACACCCAGACCCCTGACTATGACACCACCCTTTTAACCATTTATTAACCTGGCCAATCCTCCTAGCTTTTTTTAGGTCCTCCCCTGTATCCTGGAGAATTGATGAAAAGACAGTCTGAGCTCCAGAGCCCCTAACCACGTCCCCCAGGGCTCTGTAGTCCTTTATGTTCCCCAGGCTACTACTATCTATATTCCTAGCACCCACATGTATCACCAGGAGTGGGTTATAGTCTGTGGGACTTACTAGAGCAGGCAGCCTCTCTGCCACATCCCTGATCCATGCCCCCGGTAGGCAACACACCTTCTTTGGGACTGGGTCAGGCCGGCAGACGGGTGCTTCTGTCCCTTTCAAAGCAGAGTCCCCTACTACTACGACCCGCCGCTTTTTCCTAGCCGCACCAGTAGAGATCTTCTTTACCAGTGCACCAGCCGGCTGTTTCTGGCTCGAGTGCGTTTCCTCATTAGTCCCCTGCAGGACAGCAAAGCGGCTCTGCCCGGGGACCGGGGATTTAGGGGGAAGCCCCTCGCTTTTGGTTGTCCTTTTCCTCCTTTTTTTTGTTTTTTTGTTTGTTTTTTTTTTTGTCACTAATTCCCAGCTTCCCGGGTTAACGGCCTCCTTCTTTCCTTCATGAGGCAGAGGTGAAGCTCGAGGCCCCTGCACAGTTTGGGCCGGAAGCAAGCATTCCTGCTTCCTCTCAGCTTCCCTGACATCTCACAGCCTATTAACAGCATCCCGCAGCTCAGCCCCTGCTGCAGGAGCACCTCCACCAGGGAGCACCGAGTGCAGCCCTGCCCATTGTGCACCCTCCCCTCACCAGACCAGTGCAGGCACTCTCTGCACCCCGAGCTCGGCACTGCAGCCTCCCCTCTCATCGGCTCTGTCTGGGTGCCTACGCTGGCCACCGCCGGGGCAGCCAGAGCAGAGCTCCCGGACCGGGCCCTGCTCACACGCCGAGTGCTCACCACCCCATTCGCCTGCCCGCGCGAACCGCCTCGACCTGCTCTGTTCGGGGCAGGTTTTTACCCACTCAGGGCTGGTGCCGCTGCTCCAGGCTCCGCCCGCTGTGAGTCCCTGCTGGCGTCAGCTGAGCTGCCGGCTCCTGGGCAGGTCCTGTCGAGGACTTGAGGCTCCCTCGGTGGCTCTTGTCGCTCTGAGTTGAGGCTCCTGGACGCTGATCTCCCCCCCCGCTCCGGTGCTGGATGTGCCCTCTCTCGAGCTGTTCACCTCAGCAATTCAATGTCACATTCCTTTACAGAAGTGTTTTGTGGTTACGTGCTGCTGGCTACAAAACTTGATTTTCAGGAGCCAGTTGCATTGTGTAATTACAAGGGAACATAAAACGGAACTTAAAAACATTAGCTGGACTGGAAAGGAATATTGTACGGTATATTGATCTGTTCATACTCTTAATTTTACAGGGATTGCTTGGCAGTAGATTAACTGTAATGGAATAAGATTAGGAGAGAAAAAGTGTGGTGATCACCCAAAGAAGCTTTCTGCTATGCAATGTGTAAAGCTCTTGCAGTGATAGATGTGAAAGTCAGAGATGCAATACCTCAAGAAAAATCTTGGACTAGGCTGGATGAACAATTCTTTTACATTTGTAAAAATTTTTTCTCTCAGTATCTTTGCCTGATTTATGAATATTAGTCCTATGAAGTACTGCGGGCGTATCTCAGACTTACTGCAGCCTCTGGAAAAGAAAATGGCAAGGCAGCATGGGCAGAGCTGGAAGTGCAAAAAAGAAGACTGGCAGGTATGGAAACTTGCAATTTGACTCCCATCATCAAACAGAAGTGATTTTTCCCCCTTACCCCATTCAGGTGAGGTATTCAGCTTCATTGTTGCACATGAAAAACAGTGAAACTTGTTCAAAGTATTCCTTGAATAGCGAATGATTCTGTGGGGAATTCGTGACTGTAAATATCTTTTTCAAAGATAATTTTCAGTGCTTTTTTGATTTGAGCGGCCTTACTTACGGGTTAAAACAGACGAAGTTATAAGAGAGATTATGTGAGGAAATTGAATTATTGTTAAGACAGTAATGATTTTTTTTATTTTTCTGTTATGAATAATCTAGTGTTACATTTCTTGTGACTGAGACATCATCTTTACTTTGCAATGCACATGTATGTTATGGTTTTCTGGCTGAAGGTGTCAGTAACATGACGTGACATTTATCACTGACCTTCAGTTGGAGATTCCTGGATGTCAGAGGTTTATATAAGACTCACGTTAAATATGGAAGGCTATCATTAAAGTGTATAAACAAATTTTATTTTACCTCATCCTAAGTGCACATGTAAGAGTCAGTCTTTCTGTTGGCCATTATAAACTGATCTTTGAAAAATGGATAATATTTAAAATTGTCACTACAAAGAAGTGTAAAAGTTGTTTCTGTGCCTTCCCTGCGAAATTCCTTATGTTAAATTTTAAAACCTTTTCGACCACTTTGAAGTCTGAATTTCATTGATTTTGTCTCAGTTGTGCAGTGAGATACTGTTCCTGTGAGCATTTTTCCCCCTTAAGGTTTTGATACATGTCCTCAATTTTAATACCTTTTCAGACATGGTTTGTTCAGAAAAGCTGAAAGTCCTATTCCTGTGTTAATAGATTACAGTACTTGTTCATGCCATAATTACACAATTTGTAAAATGGGTGTAATGCTATCAAGCTCTTTTCAGAAGGCTCTGTGAAAAGTTTTGTAATACTGCTTTCTGTGTATGGAAGGGGTTAGTTAACTTGTGTAACCTTTTATTACTTTGTTTTTGAATTTGTAGATAAATCTGTTCTTCTGGTTTCAGTGTGAACTTGCCCTGTAAATGGCTGGGCTAGAGTTTAACTCTTTGTTGTAAAAAGTAGTGCTGATGTTGTTATCCCCAAGGTTTGTAGTATTCCTATCCAAGGCTTTGGTTTGGACACATCTTCAGTCTCTAGGATTACTAAATAACAATAAAAATATTTTTTTCTTTTTGTTCTTGGGTAGTTTCCAGAAAAGCAGTGAAACCTTTTGTTTAAAATTGTTTAGTTTGATTTTTTTTCAGCAGTTTACAGATTTGGGTGTAGCATAGAGATGTTTTTCTAATCTAAACCCTGGACATTCTGTTGAAGAGCAAAATCACGTGATTAGATTAGACTTCTCACTACTCTGCCAGTGTTCGGAGACTAGCAGCTCACTGGAAGGAGGCATTTCCCAGGGAGAAAGCGACTGATTCATACTTGCTCACCATGGAAGCATTCCAGCGTCAGCTATTCACTCTTATTGGAGGTCTGATCTGTTTCTATGTTCTGGTAAAATGCATCAGATTTATGAAATACATTTTCCCACATGCATGGAGTGCTGTGCCTCAGACTTTCTTTCGGTCGATGGGAGAATGGGCAGGTAAAGGAAATTTCTTCACCTTCTTTTTCTTGTAACTAAGTAGTGGATTGTCAAATTACTAATCAGGAGTAGTTTTCCTTGCATTTCCTTTCCCTATCCCTTAAGGTCAAACCACAGTTTCCACTAGGTGTGGTTTTCTTAATTTCTTTTTCTTTTCTCCTAGTAACTTTAGGTTTATGAGACATCAGGTTTTGCATACTTGGTGAGAATAGAAAAATAGTCAAACTGGCAACAGCTCACACACCTGGTGTGAATTCTTTTTCCATTCCTACTGTTTTTTTTTTCTCTACTGCAAATGCTTTCGTTTTAATAGCATTGCCTATATTCTCAGTTTCCTGATATGTGAAGCAACTAGTTTATGTCTAGCATATGGACTCCACTTTTCAAAGCAACTTTTCTTTGTTCCTGGAGAGGTTGATCCCATGTTTTGGTTTTATTTTTCCAGACGGGTGAGCTATCCTTACTGGTACCGTTAACAACCAATTCCAATTTAGCCTAAAAACTTCAAAGGCTGCAACTTGGCAGTACTTTTTAAAAGATATTATGCATTCTCATAAAACAACAGAAATATTTAATATGCACCTTTTTCTTCCTACTGTTCATTGATGTTTTTCTAAAGCTTGCTAGATCATCAGTATGAAGCAAAAATGAACAGGTGTTACTGTTTCTGAGTTCCTGGGCTACACATGTCATTGATGGTGACATCTTGTTAAAAAAGTGACCCAAACAGCATGTTTGCACTTCATTCTTTTCCCCTGCATTAAACAGGATTGAATACCTGCTTAATAAGCATATCTCACAGTGGATTAGTCAGAAATGAAATCCACCCCTGTGCAAAAGACCTGCCTGAATAATAGCTGCTTCTGAAGCAATATGTAGGTCTTGTTTTGATTTAAATAAGGAAAGGACCTCTCTTATGTGTGAGGAGGGGAGCAGCACGTGGGACTTTCTGTGTAAAATCTTTGTTTCCACTGAAGGTTGGGAGACTTGTTTCTTTTCATGGACCTTTTATGCTCTCTGTTTTTTGCAAACATAAAGTCATCTGGGCCCAGTAAAATTCATAAGGCTTGGATGATTTACTGGCACATGTGATCCTGGGAATTATGAAAGTTAAAGTTTATTTCCCAATGGACAATTGCATTTCATCTGCGATTCTGCTAGAAAGCTAAAGATCCACTGTTGCTTCACTGAGGGCTCTCTCTTCTCTGTGAAATGAGAGAGTAGTTGCTTTCCTATTGGCAACAAACCTAATGATTCAAAATCACTTTTTCCTCAGTGTCTCTTGCTATTTAAAAGACCTTATCCACATTTTTTTATATCAGACAATTTTCCTTTTTGCTTTGAAACCTTCCAAGGTTTACCTTGGAATTTCTTTGGTGCTTTCCTACTTAATTTATTTCTTCTTTATTTCTAAGGTGATAAGGATTTTCTTTCCTCTTTGGCATTCGTTTGTGTAATATTTAAAGTTTAGTTTGCTTTACAAATGCCAAAGCTTGTTTACTTTCCTCATAACGCTAAATCCAGAAGTAAACCTGAGTAGGACAGCTCTGAAGGAAGAGCATTTTATAGATGGTGGCAAGTTTGCTGTGATGATTCCTTACAGACAGATTTTTTTTGTGACAGAAATTCTTGCATCAGCTTTAGTCACCAAGAAGTCCATATCTCCTACCATTCTGCCACCAGCATATAAATGAAAGGCTTGCAAAGCAGAACTTGTAAAAATATGTGTATGGAAAAAAATTCTACCCGTTCTTCAGCAACTGACTTGTTGCTGAAGCAATGGCTGCAATTGACTTGTTGCTTGGTTTCGATCCGCTGAAAATAATAGTAAAAACTACCTACTGCATTGGATACATTACTGTGGGGAGGGATTTGCTTTGCAGACAGAAAACACTAAATGAAGCAACAAAATGATGACAAGGTCACAAGGAACTCTTTTTTTTAAGAGAAGATTGATTCTGTTCTTCAGTATAGCATTTAGGATGCAAACTCACTCAGATGATACAGAAGAACAAGTTAAAGCAGAGCTCCAAATGTAATCTTTATTCTTCTTTTTACTTTCTTCAGTGGTCACAGGAGCAGGAGAAGGGCTTGGAAGAGCATATTCCTTTGAGGTAAGATAGATTACTCACCCTTAAGTTTATTTTAACAAAATGGCAAATGCTACCCCTTCATCGGTTTCTGCAAGTTAGTGTAATCACTCTAGGATTCAAAGGCACTGCTACAAACACGGTGCTGATCCTTCTCCCCTGTGTGCAGAATGGCATTTATCAACTTTCAAAAGGAAACAGGTGCAGCATTTCAGAGGAAAGTAATTCATTTCACAACGGTCTCATCAGACCAAGAAAATCATAAAGATTTCACATTGCCTTCCAGGGTAGGAAGTCTCCTAAATTGTCCTTTTTTCCCCCAGTTTTGCAGCTAATATGTTTTCTGACTTCCAGTGGAGTGGTTCATCTTTAGCATACAAAATGTAGTTTTCTAGCCTTCGCACTTGAAAACATATTTTGAATGATATATGTGAAACAAAATATAACGAAGAAATCTCTATAAATGTATATAAACTGCAGGTTTCAGAAATTATAAGGAATCCTAATGGTTTAATTATGGATTGATAGCTCTTGGAGGCTGCAGGAGGAAGGAGGAGCTCTGTGCTGGTCCTGCGGCTGCTGCTGTGCAGAGTCACTACAGCAGTCCCTTTCTGTTCAACTGTGCTCACCAGCACTGAAGACAGGGTGATCTTGTACTGTCCTGCACCAGCCTTGGTATTAGTGATAGTGACTGGCGCCTTTTCTAGAAGCTAAACTTGAAGAGAAGGACTTGGGGGTGCTGATTGATGAGAAAATGAACATGAACTGGCTTCAGTGTGCACTTGCAGCACAGAAAGCCAACTGTATCCTGGGCTGCATCAAAAGCAGCGTGACCAGCAAGTCAAAGGAGGTGATCCTGTCCCTCTACTCTGCTCTTGTGAGACCTCACCTGGAGTATTGTGTGCAGCTGTGGGGCCCTCAATACAAGAGTGACATGGACTTGCTTGAGTAAGTCCAGAGGAGGCCACAAAGATGATGAGAGGGCTGGAGCACCTCTCCTATGAAGACAGGCTGAGAGAGCAGGAGTTGTTCTGTCTGGAGAAGGCTCTTGGGAGTCTTAGAAAAGTCTTCCAATATCTACAGGGGGCCAACAAGAAAGCTGGAGAGAGACTTTTTACAAGGGCATGTTGTGACAAGAGATGGAGCATGGCTTTGAACTGAAAGACAGGCAATTTAGATTGGATCTTAGGAAGAAGTTCTTTCTTGTGAGGGTAGTGAGACACTGCACAGGTTGCCCAGGGAAGCTTTGGCTGCCCCATCCCTGGCAGTGTTCAAGGCCAGGTTGTATGGGGCTTTGAGCTACCTGGTCTAGTGGAAGGTGTCCTTGCCCATGGCAGGGGGATTGGAACTGGATGAGCTTTAAGGTCCCTTCCAATCCAAATCATCTTATGATTCTCTAACAATAATCAAGAGTTTAGCTGTGATGCAATCTGCTCATAAATTATAAAATAGACCTCACAGGAAAGTAAGTTGGCTTTTGAATTGATTTACAGGATTAAGCTAGACTTGCAAAGTATGTGCATTGTTTCAGCACCTGCTTTATGATTTTCATTACTGGGAATGGCAATACAATAACTCCTTTTGAAAGTGCATTGAATGTAGGAAGCACAAATACCAGGTATTATTGTTGAACATTTGGCATAGTTGTGATAAAGATCACAGGCTTTCCCATGGGAGAGAAAGAATAATATTGTCACCTTGTCTACTCACTGAGTTGCTGTAGTGATGGACAAATGGAAAGAGTCTGATGAATACATAGGTCTTGGGGAATGGGATAGGATCAAGACAGGGGAAGAAATAGTCAGAAATGCTTGAATATTTACTTAGCACCAAGTGTAGCCATTTGTATGTGCAGCTTGCTGAACTCATTTTGTGTGTGAGCACCTGGCGATATTTTATCCATGTGAAGGCTGCAGGAACCTGTGAATGTCTAGATCAAAGCCTCTGTGTTAAACCACAATATTGTTCTGCTTCTTTTGTGCTTTATGGGTTATGCAAGAGTAAATCTTATTTTAAATGCCAGCTGTAGCATGCAAATGGCTGCTTTTTACCATGAGAAAAAACAAAACAACTACTCTGTAAAAAACCCAAACAAACAAACAAAAAAATTTGAAAGAAAAAACACAAAGCACCAAAAACCTGAAAAAAAATCACAAAAAATCTTGGCTGGAACTGACTGGATTTTGTGGGACATTTCTTCATTATTTTTGGCTTTTGTGGGATGACTGAGAGCCATCTTTATCCATGCTGAGATGTACCTTCCTCTCCAGGTGGTCCCTTTGATAAAACTGTGCTCAGCTACCACTCTGTGGGGCAGATCCCAAACCCATACCACGTGAGCTCATAGCTTGGCATGTCATCTTGCTGGCTGAGGTCAAAGCACGCTTTTTGTGTGGCCTGTGGATAAATAAATCTGACCCTGCTGTTTTAGTATCTGTGTGCCTTTGGAGTTCCTGGCTCAGCACTGCTGTCTTGCTGGCCTGATGTCAGGGTATGAAATTCTCTGATGTTCTGGCATAGGTTCCTCTGGTGGTATGGGCTGATGTGAAGTCAAGCCTTATTTGATGACCACAGTGACTGTTCTAGTGTCTGAGCTCTGACACAAAGTGGTGAATTTCTTTCTGACATCCTGAGCTCAGGCATGGGCTGATAGCAGTACACAAAAACGTAAGGGCTCTGCACTTGGTGGTAGAATATGGTACAGAAGGCTAAGGAGAGCAGCTCTTGTGTTTTAGAAGGCTAGCGTGATGTGGCTTTCTCTGCCCTTTCATGTGGAAATCCAAGTAGGTGGTTCAGTAGGTAGGAGCCAACAGATTGAGGCACACTCAGAGATTGTAATATTTACTGGTTCAGTACCCTCATTTTCAAGGTTTATGACTAGATAAAGGTCTCTGCAAAGTCTATTAAGCTCAAGAGCTGGCTTCCATGAAGGCTGTCTGTATTTCTAGCATATCAGGGTGCTTCTGAACGACTGACCTTTTTGAGCTTAACGACCGTGACCGTTTAACTGACTGCTCTGATGTCAGAGCACTGGGATTTTGGGTCTAGTTTGCTATGCTCATTTCAAAAGCTAGGTGTCTGTTAGATTCGGTCTGTTAGTTCTTGAGCTGATAGAGTTTAGACTCACCAGACTTATGACAAGGAGCAAAACCAAGGAACAAAACCTAGTGTGCTGCTAGACTGTCAACATCTCTACTAAATTGTTAGCGATTCAGGTATCAGTGCAGTCTTGTTTCTTCTGTTTTTCTGATGTAATAACTAAAGATGTGCTTTAGGATCTGTTACTGACTTAGAACTTCAAACGTACTGGGTTTATGAATGAGACCATGCTGTACTCAGAGATTTATGGTTTAGGCCCTGCACACTTCCCATCTGACGTCAGCGCACAAGGAGGGTGTTGGTGGCTTATATGGTCACCATTTTTGTTATTGTTAACGGTTCATAACTCTGTCATAACTCAGGCCAGTTCTTGCTTCTAATGAATGCATTAGCAGACCATCTTGAGACAGGCACTGCACTCATTTGTTAATACAACAGTTCCTCAAATCTTAAACCTTCGTTTCATTTCCTGAAATTGAGCATAGTATTACCAGCAGTATAATACAAGATAAATATGATGTGAGTTCTTCCACTCCAGTTGGAAACATATTCTAATTTCTCCACTTGCTCTTGGATTTACCCTGGAAATACTGCTCTTCTACTTGCGTGGCACAGGCACATAGCTGGCAGAAAGACTGCAGAATTCTTCTGCCCTTTTGTTTCAGTTTTGGTTTGCTGGACCAAAAGAGGTTGAAATATTTGAATCATAGAGATCCTACAGGTGTGAACCTCAGGGAAGGAAAAAAAAGGGGTGAAGCACTGAGGACATATCAGCTTACTCCTGGAGATGAATCTCTTTTGTAATAGGTAGAAATTTACAGTAGGTGGCTACAGATCCCATAAAGCATTTTTAAGAATTTTAAAGTATTACCTTTAATTATTCATGTAGAATATAACCAATTTATCAGAGTAACTGTAGCAGTTACATGCATCGGTTGAATCTAAAATCCGTGTCTTGCCTTTCATAAAGCTTTATTGATTAAAATTTTGCCTCAGACTGAGCTGAAAAATCATACTAGAAAATGCAGAGTGACTTTGTAATAATTTAATGTAGGTTTAAATTTTTTAACCATGAGTTTGCAAGACCCCAGAGTGCAGATCCTGCTTGATCTTTCTTCATTATTAGCCTCATTTCTAAATGCTAAGTTGTCATAATTTATTATGGCTGGCAACATTTTGGCAGAGGTGCAGGAGCATTTTAGCCCTTTGCCACTGGGAGTCAGGGTTTCCTAACACAAGCAGATTCACGTTACACAGTGGTGGAAGCTAGTGCTTGTTCTTAAGTGTGAGGGGCAATACCATCCTCTAACATCAAAGCCTTTCTATGTTCAGAAAATGTTTTGTGCTAAAGACATCTACATTAAAAGTTACCTTTATTTGAAATGCAGCAGAGTTAAACCTGATTTAACTTTTCCAGTGGATGGCCAGGAATTTCTTTTCTAAACACAGTTCTTTGTGTGAGAGTGCGTTTGAATCTCATAATGTCCTACAAAACCTATTTCTGATAAAGGTGTGCATTTTGTATGTGGGCAAAGAAGCAAAAAGGAATAGTCAGGTGTAGCTTCTTTTGCCTCCAGAAATGGTTGTTACAGCATTATACTTCTGCTTAGTCTGGAGTACAGCAGTTAACAATTTGCCACAAACATGAATTTTTAGCTGAAGTACAATGTAATCTTAGCAAGAGGAATATTTTTTTACTTAGGTGTTAGGAGATATTATTCTACCAAGTGAAATACAGAGACCTAAGTGAGATGATACTGACAAGCCCAGTGAAGCAGAACTTTGTTTTTATTTTGTATATGACATTGGGTGGTATTTACTTTTGGGTCTGAAGGCACAGAAATTAAATTAAACCCAACTAACACTCCCAAGTGGCAATGACCATGGAAACGGAGACCATGCCTCCAATTGGAAATGGCTAGAGCCAAGCTTGCTGTGGACGAAGGGAAATCTGCTGCCTCTATGTAGGCAATTAGAGTTCTCTTCCTGGGAACTTCAAATGGAGCCCTTAAGCTTTTGAAACTCCTGAGTGTCTCTAAGTCTGTGCAGGTCTCTTTGGAGCACCAGTCAATTATGTTAAAGGGTCTCCAAAAGCACAGAATTTTGAACTTGGTCTTTATGCTAAAAACACAAATGATTGTGGCTGATGCATTTAATGGGCAGTCTTCCCCTTGTACTCTCAATGTAGTGAATTTTTGAACAAAGGTCCTTATTCCTTAACATTCTCTGCACTGTTTCAGAAAAGCCAAATGGGACAAACTTTTTCACTTAAATAGCTTTAAGCAGAAATCATTGCAGGGCATCAGCTGTGGAAACGAATGGGTCTTCAGTGTGTGACCTTCACCAGTAAGTTTCTTCTTCTAAGAAAACCTTGTGCTTTCAGATGGCATTGGCTTTATCTTAGTGCTGGCTAATCCAGTTCTTTCTCCTTGCTCTCATGGGCATGGTTTTTTTTTTCAGCTTTATCTTTTCTTTCTTCATGCACACAACTCCATTTATCTTCCATTTTTTTGATAATCCGTTTTCCAAAGCTGGGACCACATTTGTCCTTCAGGTTTTACCTCAGACTTTTTAACTGATGGGAATGGGATGCTTTGGGAAAACAGGAGAAAAACATTCTCTATTTGTTCTGCATTTGTTCTGCACATGATAATACCAAGCTGACTATAAACAGAATGCTGTATTAAATAGTATTCATAGGCATAAACTTCAACTGTTGCCAATAACTTTGTGGATGTACATTTGTGGGATTATATTTTGAGGTTTTAAGCACAGATTTCATCTTTTTCCTTGTTTCTTCTTCTTTTTTCTTTCTTTTTTATTTTTATTTATTTGTTTTGGGGTGGTTTTTTTGGTTGGTTGGTTTTGGTCTTTTGGTGGTGTTTTTTGGGTGTTTTTTTTTTTTTGGCTTTTATTTGTTTGTTTGCATCTAAAGAAAGAAACAGTTAAAATCTATCATATTTGATTCCTATTAAAAAATACGAATAAGGTTCAATCCCTTTCAAACTCTCAAGCCTTCAATTCAATATATGTAATCTACTTCCTCAGAATAAAAAGATAAGGATGGAAGGTGATGTTGTAAAATGACTATGATGTCATCAATATATTTGGGCTCTGAGATCCAAGCAGAAATAAAAATGTGTTTCTGGGAAATGTCATGTTTGTTTTAACTGCAGACATGCGTTCATTTGAAATTGGCTCAGTATTTTTATTTTTGTACATGTTATTGGGGTTTGACTGCATGGTATGTCTTGTAAGGGTCCAAGATTACTCAATTAAGGAGATGTTTTGGAATACTGTTTACTGTTTGGCCTGGTTTTAATATCTGTTGTTTACCCATTAGGCAGATGACAGGTAAATGAAAGCAAATTTAAAAACTCTGTGATTGCTTATATTGCAGGATTGGAAAAAATTGAAAGATTCTTATCACCTTACTGTTTCTTAACAACTCTCATATTCCTTTCTTGTAGCTGGCAAAACGTGGATTAAATGTAGTTATGATAAGCAGAACTCTTGAAAAACTACAGAGAGCAGCCATTGAAGTTGGTAAGTGTTTGTCTCATCTTCCTGTTTATCAGAGTGGATTTACAGGGACCTGGGGGTCTCTTCCCTTTGTACAGTGTCTAGTTCAGTAGGCCCCCAGGCATTGCTCTAGCACTAAACATGATTCTGGTATTACCATGCTGCTTGAACACTTCTGATCATGGATTGCTTTAAAAATGTGTTCTATCATTCAATCAGTGAGATGGGTTTGATAAAAAAAGTGAATGTGTATTCTTTACTGGTTTTATCTGCCTTTAAAATCTTCGGGGCAAAGGAGTTGCAATACTAGAGTCATTGGAGGCATCTATGAAATGGTTTAAACTTGGAAAAGTAAGATTACATTTAGGCTAATTTTTGGACATAGCAAAGAAGGAATAAAATTGAAATTAAGGTTCCTGTCTGAATTTAGTTTGTTTGGCAGTTTTTTTAAGGTTTTCAAGTTATATTTGGTTTTTGATAAAGCAATTAAATAGTGTATATTTGGAATTAGTTTAGAATTAATGTTCCCTTTCTTTGGAAGAAATTAGCCATTTACAACGGGAAATGGATTGTTAAAACACATAAAAATTCATGGTTAAGTTTTATTTAGGAGTCAAATGAGTTTCTATCCTCCATTAACTTTAAAGATTGCTGTAATCAAGGTTGCTCTTTCCACTGTCTCTTTTTCTATACATGGCTTCTACCCACCAGATTCCCTGATTCACAGGTTCTTATGTGAAGCATGTGTCACTCCAAAACTACACCTCTGTCAGGAATTACCTTTAAGCAGGCTTAGCAGCTGACTCCAGCAGAGTATCAGGTCCAGTGACAGCAGGGCATCTTTCAGGGACATGGCAGACTGGAAGTGGGTGAAAAAGTCTCTAATATCTGAACCTGCTGCTACCAAAATCAAAGATTTGACCCTGAAAATTTCCATCCAATTTTCCTTCTTCTTTTTTTTTTTTTTTTTTTTTCCAGGGATAAACTTGTTTTGCTGAGAAGCAACAGGTGTCAGAGGAGGAAAGCACCAACTTGCTATAAGCAGTGATATCTATGAGGTCAATGTGACTATGGCCTACACTAGCCCCTCTTAAATAAACAGCCATAAAAAAATAATTTCTGTGACAATTAGGTCAGCTCTGGTGCCATTGTTGCATTTCTTTGCAGCTATGATTGTTAAAGAATTACAATACTAAAAACCTGAAGAAATAAAAGCTAAAGAGTTTTTAGTTTCTTTGCATTGTAAATTAAAACCAGAAGCAAAGAATGGAAACAAAAAGATTCCTGACACTAACATAGCTAAGAGAAAACATGGTGAAGGGATGGAAAGATGACATACTGTAAATTCCACTGGACTATAATTTATTGTAAGGCCATCCACTGGCCACTTTCTTAATTACTGTGATGAATTGTGTAGCAGTGTGTGATGAAGTACTTGCCATGTCCTGAAAGGTACTCTGAGATAGCCAACCCTGCAAACACTCCTATGCCTGTGCAGAACTGACCCATGACTTCTTGCACGTCAGGAAGCTTTACTGACAGCAGCAGTGTTATCCATGTAATCGAAGGTGTGGGGAGGTGGATGGTTTGACCCCAGCAGCTCAGGCTACATTGATTAGGCTGCAGTATGTTCAGCTTGGTTGTGACCATAAAGATTTTTCCCCAGAGCTTGCTGAAATTGGTGGCAAACCCCAGTGAGACCTTTCCATTGCTTTTGGTGGGTTTTGGTAGAAGCCCAGAGTGACTCTTCTGTTATTTATTGTGTCAGGTTGGCAATGAGTGCATAACAACAAGTAGGTGGCACAAACAAAGGGAAAGAGAGGAAGATAGAGTGATGAAAAGCATAGATTATATGACCTGGATGCCATTAAAATCAACAGGGAGCTCTGGATGTGGTCTTATGTTAAAGCTTTGGAAATGTTCCACTAGTTCCGACTTTCAGATTCAGGCTTTACTGTAATTAAGCTGAGCAGTCATTGTGAAGGAAAAAAAAATTAAACTTCCTGTGATGTTATGTCAGTAAATAAACAATGGAAAACAAATATGCAACAGGAACTTATCCAGAATGATTATACAGTTTTCACAATTTTCTAACTCTCACTGACTTTCTATACTGCTTTAACAAGCATCATCTCACTCCAAGCAGCTATCACTACCCTGAACTAGGAGATTAGGGCACAGAAAGTTTTTTGCAGGCTGTGTGAATTTGTTGCAAGACTGAACATGTTACTCTTGTTTCCTTTTTCTTAACAGCTATACCACGTATCTTTTTGCAGTCACTTGGACATCATAATTTAAGACTTGCCTCCCTCTTCAAACTGATAACATTATTTGCCTAATCATACTGTCAACATTCCTATGGAGTACTGAACAAGAGAAATTTAAAGAGCCTAAACTGTGGGTAATTTCAGAGATCTCAGCGCTTGGCTTTCCTGGTTCTATAGGCCAAAAGTGTGCCGGAGAACAGCTCTCAAAGCTGGAGTAGGCAGAAATCCTCAGTAAGAAAAACGTTTCTCTAGAGAAGCACTGGAATTGAAAACCAAATTTCCACCCATTCAGTCTCGAAAGCTCTTTTAGAATGAGATAAAAGATAAGGAAGTAAGTCTTATGGAGGGCAGACAGAGAGGACCATCACACCAGGTGTACTGCTCATTTAACCCATTTAGCACAGTGGTTGTGAAAACACTGATCAAACCATAGTACCAGGAGATTAGAAATTGTTTAGTGTGATGCATGCCTGTCCATAGCAGGGGGCAGGAACTAGATGATCCAAGCCAAACTGTTCTATGATTCTGTGATTTTAGGATGGAATGCATTAACTGCACACTTATTTTATTTCTTCTCTACAGACAAAGGTAGGTCCTCATTGAGAAGCTATACCTTATGATCAATATACAACCAGGATTACTCTTTTTGTGCTAATGCCAAACAAACAAAAATCCCCACTTCTGTAAAACACAAAAATTATTCACAACAAGGGTGTCCAGGTTTTGGTGGTGTTAATGAATTTGAGTTTGATGATGCAGGAAGTATTTTATCTACTTCTTCCTCCTGAAATTATTCCTGTTAATATCGAGCAAAGTAGTGCATTAAAAAAAAATCACTTCACACAGTCTGGAATCAAATGTGCCTTGCTCCCCCTATGACCTGCAAAGGTGCTAATTCATTTAGCTGTCCCCTCTGTTATAGGTTGTTTCCAATCTGTTATAGTCTGTGTCCTCTGCTTCTCTTGTCCTTCCTGCTTCAAGAGCTAAGCAAGTAACAAACTGAAATCACTGATTAGCCTGAGACAACTCACTTGGCACATCTTTCCTTCATCCTTAAGGGTTGCCAAAACTCCTGTTGTGTCTTGCTGATCCCTTGAGGTAAAGTGCTAATGCTCAAGATTCTTTCCCGATCTTCTGCATTACTCCATAAAAGAGCACTTGATCGATTTCCTGAGTGCTCTGGTACAGTAACAACTTTTTTGTTGTTCATTTGGGATTTGTTTGTTAGTTTGCTTGTTTGTTTTTTTTGTTGTTTTGTTTTGTTTTCGTTTGTTTGTTTTTGAGTTTTTTGGGGGGTGGGTTTTTTTTTCTTTTTTTGGTGGAGAGGGATGTGTTGGGTTTTTTTGTTGAATTGGTTTTGGTTGGTTAGTTGGTTTTGCTAATTTCATTTTGGTTTTCATTGAGTTTGTCTTCAGTGGTACTTTCTATCATCACTTGCAGTTCTGCTTTTACCCTCATTCTTTTTGTTTCTTCTCTGTTTTCCTGTTATTTCTGAAACCATGTTAGCTTATATTTCTGAGAAGATGCATTTGTCAAAAAAACTTTCAAAATGTAGCCAGAACTTGTGCTTTATAATTTAACATGAAAGTTTTTTTATTTCTGCCCAGTCTTAAATTTATTGTTTTGTAACTTCTTTCTATTATTTAAGTAACTTCTCATTTTGCTCTTCTCTCTGCAAATTTCCACTGAATAAGAATGTCCATCTTGTTCTAAGCACTTCTCACGTCATGACCTGTGGCCAGCAGGTAGAGGGAGATGATCCTGCCCCTCTACTCTGTCCTGGTGAGGCCGTATCTGGAGTACTGTATCCAGTTCTGGGCTCCTTAGTACAGGAAGGACATGGAACTACTCGAAAGGATCCAGCAGAAGGCTACAAAGATGTTTAGGGGTCTGGAACACCTCTCTTATGAGGAAAGGCTGAGGCAGTTGGGCCTGTTTAGCCTGGAGAAGAGAAGGCTCTGGGGTATCTGATCAGTGCATACAAATATCTTAAGGGTGGGTGTCAAAACGATGGTGCCTCTCTTTTCAGTGGTGGTCAGTGACAGGAGAAGGGGCAATGGGCAAAAACCGAAATGCAGGAAACTCCATCTAAACACATGGAGAAATTTCTTTACTTTGAGAGTGACAGCACTGGAACAGGCTGCCCAGGGCTGTTGTGGAGTCTCCTTCTCTGGAGACATTAAAAACCCACTTGGATGTAATCCCTTGCAACCTGCTTTAGCAGGAGGTTTGGACTAGGTGTCCTCCAGAGGTCCCTTCCAACCCCAGCCATTCTGTGATATTCAAGTTTTGTTACAGTACTTCAAAAGGGTCTCCTCTTTCTAGAAAGATCAGTTCTGTGCCACTCGGGCATTCATTTTGTAACCTCAGGTTTTCAGAAGATCTTCATAACTCTCTAAATAGAAAATGAGAGTTTCTGGCACACTGCATGTCCTAACCAACTTCATGCTTCACACTGATTTATTCTATTCCTGATCAATTTCAAAAGACAGCATATTATCCTATCTGACAAGCGGGATTCCCAAGTGGCCTGAGGTCAGAAGGCATTAGATGTATCCTTCTTAATGATATATTTTATAACAAATCGGATTAAACAACTCAGCTCAAGCTAAGAAATTAGTTTTCTGTTCATTTTTAACATAGGCAATAAGCTGTCCTGATGTTTGAAAACCTAGGCTTTCTGTTTCTGGCAAGCTTAAGACTTTTCAAAAGAGTGGAATGGCTTGTGTATTCATAAATCTTTGTCACAGAGAATTATAGACATCAGAAACATTGGAAATTATTTTTTGGCTCTCTCCTTTGCAGAATTGTTACCATTTTCTGAAGGGCTATCCCTGGATAATTCATTTATCAGCATGATAGTTTTATTGTTTTTTCATATATTGTTTTATTGTTAAATGAGACAGAGGAAAGTCATCTGGAGTACTTGTTTGCTGGCTGACAGTGCTGGTTGCAGCAGTACAGTCTGGTACAGACAAGGGGACACAGAGAAAGTACAAATGTTTTGTTTGATCCTCATTTTTATGTTGCTCTAGTTTTGGCTGCCCTTCTGATTGCCCTCGAGCAATAGGCTACAACATCACTACAGCTTTTAAGACCATCTCATTTTGTTTATAGAGCTCTTCAACCACAAGGTCACCATAGGTGTCCACTCCAGCTGTTGCTGTCCTTTCCCACTCACTGCATTTATCTCACAATGTCCTTTTCTTTATAGTTGTACCATTCACCAGCCTGGGACCATGAGGGGGTCATTTACCACTAGAATAGCTTTTATATGTTGAAGCTTCAAAGGGTGTTTTGTCCCTTTCATTCACACAACACCAGCTTGGAAAGTGGGCAAGAAAAAGGGCAGTGAACACTTCAGATCTGGAGTCAGAGCACCTGCTGTTTCCTCAAAGTGCTTGCATTACCTGAGTAGCATAAGGTGGTCAAGACTTGTAGTATATTAAGGAGCAAGTAGGGAAAACTGTGAGGGAACAGCTTTCTCTCATCCTCCAGCAGAGGCTGTGTTTTGTTGCAAACTGGCCTGCTGGACCCAAAGCCAGCTTTTTGCTAACCTTGCTCTCCAGTGGGAGCTGGTGCAAGGCCTCTTCCTAAGTTCTCCATGTTCACCAAGGGGTAAAGCAAGATTACTGCATGGAAAACATCAAAACCGATTCCTATTCAAGGCAATGCTCTCTGTTGCCTGTATGATAAAATCAGCATCCAAACAAACAGAGACAGTTTCCCAAACAAGACCCATGCACCTGAGTTTCTGCCACTTGCACCGAGTCTGAAACCCAATCATCTATTGACCTTTCCAAGCTTTGCCTCTCACTTTTTCAGCAAACTTCATCTGGATTTCAGGTTGCCCATAAAACTTGAAAGCAGATTTAGTAGCAAGAATTTACAATGTGAACATCTAGTTATTGGGCCCCTTTAAAGGAAAACCTTGCCTTTAAAAATGAGTAAATAAGAGCCTCTACCTCTTTTCCTTATGAAACTTCATTGAAAGTATGAACAGCAATAAATAAACTGCTGAGAAAAATGGTAATGTACAGCTGGGCTCCACTCCTGCATTGCAAAGACACTGGACAAATCACACATATTTCCCCTTCTGTGTAAATTGACCTTGTAAAATTCAAGTCATACCCTCCCTAAAATGCCTTTTAGTCCTGCAAAATTCTGGGGAAAGTTCAGCCGGGGAGAGTGAAAATGTCAAAATAAGAGAGGAATTGTTTGGAAATAATGCAAAAAATACTGTTTCACATTCAGCCCTATTTTGTCCTCCTCCTACATGAAAAAAACAAGCTCTGCTTGTTAAAATGTTCATCTTATACATGGAAACACTTCTAAACCGTTCTGCAAAACAGTGCTTATATAGAGGACCTGGCTTCCACATTCACTTGCCTAACATGTGCTGATAGTGTTCAGTTATAAATATTATGATGACCAGAGGAAGAAGTCCTGTGTTGTTTATTTCTGGGATTCTTTTTCCTTACTGAAGGTCCAGATGGTGTTTATATTTTGTGAGGGAACTTCCACAGGTTTCAGGGCACAAATTCATCTTATATATGCCAGGCAATTTCCCTGAAAACAGCTGAGTACAGTGGGAATGCTTTGCTTGTGTTGTGATATTTCTGAAAGTAAGAAAATTGAAACAATTGTGTACTATACAGCAGGTATTACTGAATGAGACCTCTGATTTTTTCTCATTACTTAATTTCAGCTCTCCCTCTCTCTGGGTAGATACAAAAGGATTTTCTTTTTTTTTTTTTTTTTTTTCTTTCCTTAATTACAGAGCAAACCACAGGTCAAAAGGTGAAGATCATACAAGCTGATTTCACTAAAAATTCAGTATATGAGAACATTGAAAAAAATCTGCAAGGCTTGGATATTGGTGTTCTGGGTGAGTCATCAAGATCTGCTAATTGAAGGGTATTTTATGGCTGCAGTGTATTAAACACAGAATTGTACAAATGATGTGTCATAAGAGCTTGTTAGCCAACATTTAAAACCAAGCACGCAGCTGCCTAATGCATTTGAGCATTACTTTTTGTGAACAAGTTTTAAAAGTGAGTTAGGATGCTCCAAAGGCTTCTTGTTTCTCTATGCTGTGGCTTCTTCACTGTGAAACCTCTTCTGCTGCTTTACAAACAGCATTTAGTTTGTGGGGTGACTTCTTCCCTATTTGGCCTCAATAAATTCATTTTCACTCTTGGTTGTTTTGCAACTATGTACAATTCTTATATTCAATCTGAAATGAGCTTGTGACTAACACTAATTGGTATAATACAGGCAGCAACAATGAAAACATGGTTTTAGGAGGGGCATTCTTTTTGGTTTGGTTTTCTTTTCTTGTGAAGAAAATAATCCTCTTAATAGTGAAACAAATGAAACAACAACAGCAAAACCCAAAACCAAACAAACCCCCAAACTATAGCAACAGATTGGTTTTTCATTCCCTGAATCAGGAGTGTTTACTATTGATGACTTCAGTGAGAACAAGACTCGATGTTAAACAGCATTTCTATTCGCATACAACTCAAAAGCTTCTGGGCCTTGGGGAGAAGCCATTTGTTTAACTAGCTGAACTATGCGTTTTGTCTAGATTTGGTTCTTATCATTATATTTCCTTTGATTAGTTAACAATGTTGGAATGCTTCATAATCCTCTTCCATGCCGTTTCCTTAATGGATCAGACATAGATGAGGTAGGATTACTCTGTGGGTTTCTACTTTCAATATAACAATGAGGAATTGTAATTCCATTTAACAAGGGACAGATTTTGCCCCTGCTAAAATCAGTGTGTATTTAACTGTTCAGTTGAGTGCGAAAAGAACCCGTCCTGAAGGAGTATAGTTTGATTCGGTTTTCATGCTTGGAAGAACTTACAAGAGACACACAATGGTAGATTTCAGCTAAACTGTAGCAAGCGCCCAGTGATAGGGGAAGAGTGTGCAGCTGGACAGGTTGTAGGAGGGGTCAGCAGCCCCTCTGGCTCAGGGCTGACTTGTAATACAATGGGGTCAAGCCTGTCACTTCAGCCACAGCTGAAGTATTGGGTTATTGTTAGTATTATGAAAGCTTACTTTCTTTGGAGCACCATCATTTAAGTATGTGAAAAGAAAAAAAAAAAAAAATTAAAAACTAAACCTCTTTAAAATACAGTTTACTTTTGGAAGGAATTAATTAATTTACACATGTAGAATAGTTTGACAGTATTTAGGATGTGATCACATTTTTCATTGACTTATTGTTATTTACCTCTATAGTATTAGCCATGAAAAAAAAGAACAACACAGAATTTCTAAACGTATTTCTCGCTAGTGCCCGTTTTGGGATCCAGTCAATCTATATATTATAAACTATTACAAATAGGAGGTCCACAAGCTGGCTGCTTTACTCTGACCTGCAGTCATATGATGGCATGTCTGGTATGACCTGTGTTTGGTGCTGGTCTTGGGAAGGTATCTCTACATGGCAGTGCTGTTGCAGCACAGTGTCCCTCTGTCATTGAGAGCCACTCACTGTCTGCCCGGCACACCCATGATTTGTTGCCCATGTGCATCCATTTTGGTTTGCTACTGCCAGCACTGTCCAGACGTCCAGGTTTCTCCATGTGCATTGGCGTGGCTGTGCAAAATGGAAGGCATGGAATCAAGTGGATGCAAAGCAGATTTGCATGCCATGTTCAAAATAAAATAAATCAGGATTTACCTGCCTTTGACTGTCCCACAGCACAGGGGCAGCCAGTGGCAATCTGAGGCAAGCTAAGCAGCTCTAAAAGCAACTGCCTTGCTACAAGGCTTTTCAGTTGGAATTGTTAGCTGTCTTACCGGGATGAATTGCAAACTCCCTGGGAGTTAGCTATGAACTTAACTGTTTCTTTGCTTCATGCAGAGCCTTGTCAACTGCAACATTATTTCTGTTACAAAGGTATGTGACACACTCGCATCTATGTTACATCTGCAATGCAGTTTATTGGGAAAAGAGTCCCACACAGAGTGTCCAACCAGCTTTCCTTTGCATCTTCATTTAATTTTTCAGCAGACAGCAATTTTCAGTAGGAATGTCAGCGCTATTGTAAGGGCCTTATCTGCTCCTAGGGCCCCTGAAATATTTTAATTGAGCTGACTGGAAACATTTTAACACAGTTCTTGATTGAAACATATTGTTACACTGCAGCTGAAACATGTTGCAAACCATGTTTGTTTCGGTAAACAGATTTGTTTCAGAATCAAAATCTTCAAGACAAGAAGATCTGCAGTTCGGCTTTTTCTGTACCGTACTCTTGCCTTTTTTCCTTTGATCGCCATTCTGTTCTGCAAAACCAGAATATTTATTTTTAGAATAATATTTTAATGTTATTTTACAGAATATTTAGTATCAGTGAAGCACAAAAACTGAAGGAGCTGACTCCCAGTTCTGTACTTTACCTCTTGGTGCTAATTTTGGTTGGCTGCTTTCCTACAAGAACTGTTAGTAGTTAGTATTCCATGCTTTCCAAGCGTGATTAAGATTTGTATTGCTCTGCTGTTTGCAAGCAGTGTGTTAACATGAACAAGAGTAGGACAAGAGCTTTGTAGTTCATCTCAACCTTGGTTAATATCTTTCTAAACATGGCATGAAAATTATCAACAGATGTTTGTCTTTCTTTGGTTAGCAAACTTTATATCACAAATTTGTACTGCTGCTTGATGACTTCAGGTAGTAAATCACGTAATATTAGTCAACTGAAACAAATTCTTCTATAAGGTAGTTTGGTGAACTTTCTGCTCCCAGGTTTTATCCTATTTACATGTCAAAATAATAGAAATATCTGCAGTACTTGATTGCTATATATATATATATATACACACTTCACAAAAACAGGCGAACATTTTGTACCCTCTCAGTCCAGATAAAAAAAGTGTTTCCATTTATCATTTCCAGATTTACACATACCTCAGAATCCACATCTTCTGCTTCACCAGGACCTGGGGATTCCTTTCCCCCACTGCTGCAATGCATGTTTTTCAGTCTTCCATGAACATTCACCTTCCTCCAAAACACAAAGAAGAAGTCATGCTGCTAATCAGCATTCCTCATAGTTAGGTCCAAATCACCTTCTATTTGTTCCCCCCTGCCCTCCTCCCTGGCTTAATTCCTGCCAGAATCCTGCTCACCATGCATTAGGATGCCCAACTCCAGATGTTCCTGGCTTCCACAGATGTGGGTGATAAGTGCAGCACTGCAAAAGGAGGACCTTTGCAGGTTTTCCACTTGGAAATCCCTCTTTACCCAAGCTGATGTGGCCCATTGCCACCCTTTCTGAAAATAAACTTGTGAACCACACCCTTCTCCTGCTACCAGGATGTGTACAATGGCACTATCAAAAAAATAGGGAATTAGTAAGTACTGAATTAATGTGCAACATTCATTTGCACTACTTTTCATTACTAAAATCCTAAAGCTATTTTTGGTGGCATAAAAAAAAATACTTGTCTTTTCGCAGATGTCTGCTATTTCTAATCCAGGTAGAGCCAGCAGCAAAAATGAAAAACCACTATGAATTTGACTTTCTCCTTACAGTTATAATTCAGTAGTGAAGAATGACAAAATTCAGAAACTGTTGAAAAGCTTTGGAGAAGCAAAAGACTTTCACTGCTTAGAAGACTAAACGTTGGGGGGGTTGGGTTTGGTTTTAGGTTTGTTTTTTGTGTGTTTGTTTGGTTGGTTTGTTTTTCTTTGACAATTCAGATGATTTTCAGGTTATTAACATTTTTAAAATGTCTTCCAAAACTTTGAACTGCTCAAGCAATTGATATCTTGTGAATAAAGCAAGATTAGTTAAAAAATGAAATCAGAAAAGGGGAGAATGGATATAGTTGTTAACATACTTATCTTACAGATGACAAAAATGATTTTGAAACAAATGGAGTCAAGGTAAAACTGATTTTTTCCTAGACCTTACAATAGCTTTTAGCTGTTACCTCCAGTTTATTCAGTTGTAGCTGTGCTTTTTCACTATTAACTTCTGCACTTTTACAGTATGTCAATCAGTAAGAGTTCTTCTGCTGCTAGTGCTATGTGAATGAATGATAGGAATTGCCACAAACTGTCAGTCAGCTGTAGAACAAGACAAAAAACACAAAATATAGGCCTGTGTGCAGTAAAAACATGAAGGCGTTGCAGAAATAAAATGGAGTGGGATGGGTCCAGTTAAGCCATTTCTTAAATGGCATTTGAATATAATGTCTTATTCTTCTAAGAGTGGTAGCTGTGCTTGGAATAATGCTTTTCAAGCTCTGAAAATACCTGTACTACATAAGAGAGATTAATTCAGCTATGCAATTAAGGATCCCTTTTTTTTTTTTAATACAATGTGTAATTTAGACATGGGGGTCCTTAAAGGAGATGTTAAGGTCTTCAGATGGAGCTTCTAGAAAATATCATTAACTACTGCATTTTAGAGGCTAGTGCATGTTCTTTGTTTTGGCAACAAAACAAGCTCTTAGTGTTTAATTGTTTTGGTTTGGTTTTTTTTCCTGGTTGTAGCTGAATGAATTGTTTTTAGTGATTTGTACAGGGAATTGTGAATAGGAAAGCTAAAACAACAGATGCCAGGAGCAGGAGAAAGAATGTGCTGGCTAAGGAGCAAAGGGGACCGACCAATTACTTAGAAGCATAAAATCTTTCCTCTGATGGCATTTTTTTTTTCTCTGTTAGATGTACAATAGCATGTACAATGTTCCCATGGTTCTGATTGCACTAGGCATTTAAATTTCACTTATGACATTGTTCCTAGCTGGTTTAGATTTAATTGCACCTAACAAAACCATAAAAATTGGGTCTTTGAAAGTGTAGTCTACAGTATAATAGGAGATCTTTGCCTTCTCAGGAAAGAAAGGCTGTTTTCCACTTGTGCAGGCTTATACTACAATACTGTCAAACGTAAACTGAATGTAACTATTTAAATTGAATTTCAGACGGAAAGGTCTTATTCTGAATCTGTCCTCCGGTTTGGGTACTTTCCCTTGTCCACTATACACAATGTACTCAGCTTCTAAGGTAAGTCTGTCTCATTGCTTCATAAAGAAACCCCCACCAAGTGTTACCAAAACATTTCTATCAATCAGCAACACAGGGACAAGTTTTCAGGGTTTAAACCTCTGTTGCTCTGCTGAAATAACGAAGTAATGTAAATTAGGACTAGCTGAGAGCTAAGAATCAGGGAAGCTATGTAAATGAAATCCAGTTGAAGGTATATCTGATCACTAGAACAGAATTATGCCTTTGCTTAAATACTATTATGCCAGCGCTTGCAATCTGCCCTTGTTCCAGGAAATGATGACTTTTACCCTGCTGTCTCAGCTAGTTTACTCAAAAGTGTAGATGCATAAAAATGCTAGGTTTTGCTTATGGAACCAAGAAAATTCTTGGTATGTGGGTGGTGAGTTGCCTGACTTCATAGATTTCACTTTAAAATTTTGCTCTGAATTTAAGCCTCACCGCTTTTTATAAAAAACGAGGAGTAAATGATTTTTACTGAAGAAGCAACTTGCTTAGCTCAGGTTTGCTTCAAATGAAAGATTCCAACAATATTTGCTTGAACATAAAGTTCAGCTTGGTAAGAATAAGCTAATTATTCTTGGTAAGAAAGTCTAATATTATTTTTTCTGTTTTTAATGTAAGGTTCTTATTACTCCAAATTTGAACTACATTAAAACCAGACAATTTTACTTCCTTACGGTTTCAAAGTGATATGGTACATTGTTTGTATTATTTTTACTTTTTCATTCTTGAGTATCTTTAATTTTTTCTTTCTTTTTTTTTTTTTTCCCTAGTGCCCTGAAAGGGAACTATTTTATTTGTCAGTGTACTGATGTTTCATGCACTATCACAACATTATTGGTGTTTAAATTGTAAGACCCATCGAATGATGACTTTGAAACACTGACATTTTTCCTCTTTAGTAGGACTTTTATATTTCTAATTACAGAGGAGTGATCCAAGATTGCCAATTTTCTTAATATTTCTCAAACATCTGACTCCTGAAATCTGTCTTGAGAGATACTTAATTTCTACACAAATAAGTTAGTATATGTGTACTCTTCATGGTGTTCTCTTCAAAAGGTAAATTTTAACAGCTGAAGCTAAAGAACCCCCAAATTCTCAAGTACCTGACTTTGAAAATCCTATTTGTAGGCTGTGCTAATATTTTTACACTGAAAGCATGAGTTGTATTTCACTCCCCTTTTTTATTGCAAGACAGCAGGGTAAGCATTGAACTGAGAGTGCAGGTGTCAGTCAGAGATGAGAGCCACATGAAACAATAATGAGAATAATGGCATTCAGATATTTAAATTGCTGCATTTTCACAAATGTGACAAAGTTTTCAGCCCAGTCAGTACTTGATTGATGCCTGGCTTCGGTCAATGCCAGGGTCCATCTTTTCTGGTGCAGATAAGAGTCAATTTTGCCATTGATCATGTGCACCAGCAGAAACTGTGTCTCGAAAAGTTTGTTTCTGTGGTTTTCATCACTGTTCTGTGCCTTAGGTTGTGTGGTGCTTGGACTTTTTTGTTAAGAACCTGTTCTCATATATTTGTGAGTATCTGTGAGAGTACTTCATTTCCCAAGCTGATATTATTTTGTTGGGTTTTTTTTTGTTTGTTTGTTTCTGTTTTGTTTTGTTTTGTTTTGTTTTAGGCTTTTATAAGCACTTTCTCCAAAGCACTACAAGCAGAATATAAGGCAAAGGGAATTATTATACAGGTATTATTATTATTATATCTTGCCTTATTTCCTTAATTTTAGGAAATCAAGGAAACAAAGAATATTTCTTCAATAATATCTGAGATGCCTAAATCTGTATAACGTTTCCATCCTCGGTGAAGTGCCAGGTGACCCTCTGAAAACTGTCTCCTCCCTGTATGCCGCTTCTCCCCTTATTCCACCATAGTATCATTACTTATTCCACATAGTGCCTTAATCCATTGCAAATATGTGTCATAATTTGTCAGATGCTATGGTATTCCTTAGAGTGAATGGCCCTGTGTAAGGGTTAGATGACATTACGCTGTTGTTATGACTTCTTATTTTAGGTAGTAACTCCTTATGGTGTTTCTACTCCAATGACGAGGTACCAAAAACCTGACCTTATTACAAAGACAGCAGAAGAGTTCGTGAGCGAATCACTGCAATATGTCACCTTTGGAGATGAAGTTTTCGGATGTTTATCTCATGAAGTGCTGGTAATTGAATTTGATAGTGTGTAAATGGCTCCCAAAGGCTGAATCAGAATTGTCTAAGCTCAGCAAGTTCTCCTGACTGATTCCAGGGGCCTTAAGGTTGGACATAAATAAGAAACAGTGAACAGGTTGTTGAGGCTAATATGACACCAGTAAACTCTGAAGGGAGGAATACACAAGTAAAGCATAGTCAGCAGTAGAGTGTGGCTTTCTCCACTTTTGTGTGTAGAGCTCAGTTCAGTTTGATATTTGGTTAGTCTTTATGCTTTTACGAGCTGCCTGTTTTCATAAGAAATAGTTCTGAGACCCCTACTCCTTTACAGAAATTGGCTAGCATATTAAAAAGTAATTAATGGGGAAGGGGAAAAACACAAAACCAGACTGTGCTATCACACGAACATAATTTCCTTAGGATACTAAGCTAACAAAACCAGGATAAATATTTATATGTGTCAGCTGTTAATGATGAGCATTAAATAAAAGTATAGGGAAGAAAATATATTTACTGAAAACTCAGAGGAATGAACATTACCTTCTAAGAGAAACATACACACTGAAAGTATAAAGTCAAAGCCTTTGCTTTTCTCTTGCCTTCCTGAACACTCTGTTGATTTCTTTCATGAGATTTTGATAACCTTTTGTCTTTGTATTGTTTTTGCTTGATTATTCGGAAGGCACGTGTCCTGCAGTTTGTCCCTTTATGGGTATTCCACAGCAACAGATTTCAAGAAACAGTCTTGCACTCATTTACTAATTATCTGAAGAAGATGTGGAGGAACCCAAACCCTTAACAGTCATTTTTCTGGAGGATGTGCGCTGCAAAACCCCAGCACAACGTGTTTTGCTGTGTCTCTGCATGTGAATGTAGAAGGAATTGATCAGCTTGAACCATAACTCCATCCAAATCACCTGTTAACTGATAAGTGATTACTTGGTCCAATGACTCTATTAAGCAAATTAAATCCTGTCCTTCTTCAAAGACTTTAAAATTTGCTAAAGCTGTTCCAGTTACTTCTATCAGCCTTACATAGGTATTAAGAAATTTATGCTACTATTTTCACACAAGCATGGAGGCCGCAAATATTTACGATTGTTTGATGCTCATGAATAAAACAATAATTTGCTCTACTTGTAAACCTGTTCACAGTGTATTTGATGCTTTCGGTGTGTGTTTTGTGTCTTTGGTTTGTTCTGAAAAGTGAAGGAAATTTACAAGAATTAAAAAAGGAAGCTTTCAGGATGTTAAGTACACACTGGACCTTTGGAAGTCTGCAGCTACAAAAAATGTGTGTCTGTTCATTGCCTGTGAATGACTTCATCCTCTGCAATATCTGATACGAGCTGGAGGAGTCAGGAGCATGGGCAAAAGATATGACACAATTCTACATTCCTAGATGAATGCAGAAAGCATATCTTTTGACTCTAGGTACCTATGAAGATTATACTTGACGCTACTTGAAAGGCGTTTCAAGGACAACACTATCAGGCACAATCAGCATGGGTTCACAAAGGGAAAGTCATGTTTAACTAGTTTGAAGTCCTTCTGTGATAAGGTCACTCATTTAGTGGGTGAAGGGAAGGTGGTGGATGCAGTTTTTCTTGATTTTAGTAAGGCTTTTGATACTGTCCCTTGCAGTATGTTCTTGGACAAGCTGTGCAACTGCGGGATAAGCAAGTACACAATATGCTGGGTGAAGAACAGGCTAAAGGGCAGAGCTCAAAGCATTGTAGTGAATAGGGCTACATCTGGCTGGTGACCAATCGCCAGTGGAGTTCCTCAGGGCTTAGTTCTAGGGCCAGTTCTGTTCAACAGGTTTATTAGTGATCTGGATGTAGTAGTTGAATGCAGCATTAGGAAGCCTGTTGACAGCATCAAACTGGGAGGTGCTGTTGACTCTCTTGAGAGACAAGAGACCTTGCAGAGTGATCTAGGTAGATTGGAGCACTGGGCAGTGATTCATGTTGAAATTCAACAATTTCAAATGCTGGATTCTGCACCTGAAGTAGAAGTAACACTGGGTGCAAGTATAAATCGGGAGTGGAGTGTCTGGAGAGCAGCCCTGCAGAAAGGGACCTGGCGGTGCTAACTGACAGCAGGCTTGGTGGGAGCCAGCAGTGTGCCTTGGCAGCCAGGAGGGCAAACCGCGTCCTGGGGTGCATTGGACACAGCATCACCAGCCGCTCAAAGGAGGTGATTAACTGCTGCACTCAGTGTTGGTGCAGCCTCACCTTGAGCACTCTGTGCAGTGCTGGTCCCCACAGTTTAAGAACGATGTGAAGGTCCCTGACTGCATCCAGAGGGGAGCAGCAAAGCTGGTGACAGAGCTGGAACTGTGTCCTGTGAGGAACGGCTGAGGGCTCTGAGCTTGTCTAGGCTGGAGAGAAGGAGGCTGAGGGGCAACCTCATGGCTCTCCGCAGCTTCCTGAGGAGGCAACATGGAGAGGGAACTGCTGATCTCTTCTGCCTGGGATCCAGTGACAAGATAAGTGAGAATGGCTCAAAGCTGCACTTTACTGAGAGGGTGGTCAAACACTGAAACAGGCTTCTTAGAGAGGTGTTCAATGCCCCAGACCTGTCAGTGCCTCAAAAATAGGCATTTGTACAATCGCCTTCATAATTCGCTTTAATTTTTGGTCAGTCCTGGAGTGGTCAGGCAGTTGGACTAGGTAATCATTGTAGGTACGTTTTAACTGCTCTGTTCTGCTCCATTCTATTCCATTCTGTTCCATCCCAAAATCACAAAATGGATCCTACTGGCTTCAGAAATTCCTTTCTGCTGCATTCAAGCTAGTGACATATATAGGCAACACTATATAGGCTTACAGTATAGCACTACAGTGTCCCACCTATCTGCACATGCCTCCTACACTTGTTGCTGTAATTCTCAAAAAGAGCAATTAAGGATTGTGCTGAGTTGTCTGAACTGAAACAATGAAAACTGTGATATGTAAAATGATATGCATCTTTCCTGCACTAAAGCCAGATTTGATCCAGGTTTACAAATGCTCATGAAAAATCACCTTATTCACATGGGTTCCCAGGTCCTGCCATTGAATTCAATGAAGCTGCTGATGCACTTACCTAAATTCTTTCATGTAAGCATTGGAAATGGAGAAATAGCTCACTAGAGATCAGTGTCGTTAAACCCCAGTATTAAAAAAGGCTTGTCTCACACCTAAAATGCTGAAATTTTAATATACTGTAACTATTCTATATTTCTGGATTTCTTGTTTGGATTTTTATTATTTCTTTAAACTTTTGAAATTCACAACTTCAATGCTTTTTTTTGTGCCTCCCCCCCCCCCCAAAAAAAAAAATCCCTAAACTCACACTGATTTTATATCTATTTAAAGGATAAGCTCCAATTCATACATAATGGCAAGATTTTAGAACTTGATGTTTTAAAGACAACACAAGCAAACATGGATCTTTATAAAAGTATGTCAGTGTCAACATTATAATTCCTTTCTCTCTTGAGAGGGGATTTTAAATTACTCTTTGTGTTGAAAATGAAATCCTGTCTATGAATAAAGATAGTACTTGAGACATACTTGTGAAGGACACTAGAAAAACTTGAGGTGTGGGAGCACTGCAGTGTTGCGGCAGCAGTGTTTGTCTGGGAGGTCCTTCTTGTGTGAAAACTTTCTTCAGAATTCCTGAGATGAAATAGTTGTGATTACATCTGCAGCAGATAAAGTTTAATAAATATCACCCCAGCCCCCAAAAGAAATTTTGCCTACTAGTTTTAACGGTCTGCAAGCAGAAGTTTTAACTTCCACTTGGTGCATGTGGAAGTGTCTGCTTCAGAATAGGTTTGCTGGTTTTTAAGGAAAGAATGAGGGAGGCATTTAGTTTTGGTGTTCTCAGCCATAATCAAAAATAAAAGCAGTGAATAAAGTTTGTGGGCTTTTTTTATCAATTCTGTGGTTCAGAATCCAAAGTATCACCAATTCTTAGAGTATAAAATCAGTTCAGTCTTTTCTAAATGTTTTCTAATTAATTTCTTGTCATCAAATGACAACATTCTGTTCTTCAGAACAGGAAAACTTTTCTTTCAATGATTGTAGAAATTTTTTAAGAGCTACTCTTGCAATGTCTGGCCATCACATCTCATTGCCTTTTAAATTAAATGGCTTGTGTATTTCTCTGTGGCTTCTTGTACTTCATGCCTTCATATAAAATAACTCTGAACCTACCCCCTACTGCTGAGTATTACCACCCAATGTAGAAAACATCTGGAAGTGAAAATGCAGTATCTGTCCTGGACATTTCAGCATTGCTTGTTTGAAAAACAAGGAATAGCAATGGTTTGTCCATCACTTCATAAAGACTGTTTTCAGGTGATTAAGCTACAGTCTTCTAAGTGTGATATTTGTGCAGTTCTGCAGCAAATAAGTATGGAATATAATATATGATACATGTTACATGGGGGCCAAAAGCTAACGTTCCTGTGGGAAATACACATTATACAGGAAGCCTGAATGCGGAAGCCAAAATTTGTGTTTTCTGCTGGTATAAGTGCTCATTTCTCAATGGATGCATATTTTCAAGCATTATGTTCACAGATACAGCATGAAATGCAGAACATGTCTCTTTCCCCTATTTCTGTACTCCAAACACATACTGAGACCTTGCCCACTGGCAGCTCTTTTCATGTTTGATTTACATGTGTGGTTAGTCCCAATAGGGTGAAGCAACTCTACAGAGCAGTGGCTGCTGCTGCTCTGCTCAAGTCAGTGGGGGATTCACTGGCAGCAGCAGCAAACCTAAGGACTCCCCTGCCTGCAACTTCTTGTGATACCACATAATATAGCTACAAATTCCCTAGTTTTCTCTTAATTTTCGCATGAGTTACCTAAGTCAGGTTAAAGAACACCCTTTTACTCTCTCTACAATGACAAAAGATCTGCGTGTTTGCCACCAGCTTATGTGATATATATGGACCCTAGTAAAACAGAAATAGCATTGGCACAGGAGGACATTCACAAGCAGTGGAAACTTGGTTTCCAAGGTTTACAAGTCCTGTAATCTATGACAATTCCATATTTCTTGTCTCACATTTGTTTATGGTTGTGCATGCTGCGTGGCTCTTGCAGGATGTTACTGAAGTCGAGCAGTTGGCTTTGTGCAGATTTGTTTCCCTTGGGGAACAGGAGGATCTTGTTACTCACTGCTCTTGCATGGTCACTCTATTAAAGCAGCCATGTTTTGACTTTTCAGCTCATTCCTTACACAATATTAGGCTGATTTGCAATCTTCAGGGTGTTCTTTCCAATGGTGTGTTAATGTAAGGCTGCAAAGAGAAGTTTCTCTTCCCTTGGCCATTTGGAGAAGTCAGTGAGTGGATCAGCCATCAGTGCATAAGCTTGGAGGAGAACCAGTTGTGCCACCCCCTTCATTTTGTAGACCACGTGTCTCCTCTGAGCACCAAATACACAGCTCCAAATTTGTATCACCTTCTTGCTCTGACACTTAGACCTGGGTCTGAAAGTATAGCGTAGCACACAAAGCAAAATATTATGAGGATCTCATTTTCTTTCTTTCATATATTCATGCTGATTACATTCCCCTGCTTTTGTCCCTCTGCAAAGGCATGTGCATGGTCACCCAGGTGTGATACTAAAATGTTAGCAGCTTGGGTTCTCTTGAAGATGGAGTTCAATAAGGGCCCCTGTTTGTGGAAAATCAGGTATTTTTGAGCTTCACGTCCTTTTCAGTATCACACTGCAAGCATCCAAGCATCCACTAAGATGTTTGAATGTGTAGGCCAGTACAGAGCTATAGGTTATGTTTTTTCAGTATTTTTATTTTGACTATTGTTTTTTGGGGGGGGTGGTGGTTTTTTTTCTGTTTGTTTGGTTTTTTTTATTTTTTTTTTCTCTAGATCACTGTTTCTTGAGTAGAAAGGATCCAACCTAAAACAATTTACAGTTGTGGGGTGCAAACAACAGATCTTTAACTCACACAGATTTCAGTTATTGAACTAGTCCTATGTTGAGACAAAGAAGACAATCACTCTAGAAAAAAATATAGTCAGTCTTCAAGACTGCTAGACTAAAGAAAATGGGAACTATGCAGAGCAAGACTGCTTTTAACAAAATGATGTACTCAATCAGTGGATTATATCAGTAGTGAGTCAAAGCCCTACTTTTACAAAGATTGGAGCTCCAAATCTGTCTAGACAAGCAATTTACAGCAAGGGGAAAAAAATCTAGACCATTGAACCCTAATGTTGTAAACAGTCTGTTATCAAGACTAGTAATAGAGACAGAGCCCTACTTTTCTCAAGGACCACCCGCAAAAGAAAGAATTTGATATGGCAGCTTGCCTGAAAAAAATTATTTGTGATATACTAGTATGTGGTAACTGCATGAAAGAGCTGTAGGAGTGAGGACTGCTTTGCTGAAAGAGCAGCTGATGAGACGGTGACTGCAGTATGCACTCCAGATAATGTCAGCCTTCCTAAAACACAGCTGAAAGACAGAGAGGATGCAGATGATCTCCTTGGCTGTTCTGCTGTGTCCTCTCATCTTCCTATCGTAATGGTATTTCAAGAATCATGAATAAATCATAACCTGTGTGCAAGAGGCCAGTTTTTGTTTAATTATTAATTTTTAAAAATCTTTCTTGGCTAAGAGCATACTTGTGGAAGCTATGCATGCTCTTTAAGCCATGGTAGCATATATTTTGGTACATTTGGGTATCTGGGGGGTGAAGGCAGAACTCAGCAGTACAAGTAAGCGTTTTCCAAAGTGAGACAGACTATCAGTCACTGTCTGTGGCCGCAGCAGAAGCATGGCAGACATCTGGAATAAACTGCCCCTTGACATCTCCCTGCATCTCCTGGGACAGCCATGAGACAGTGAGAGCTTTCTAAAACATATTTTCAGTCTTGGGTATTAAAGCTATGTGCCTACATCCATACTCACACTTAGATCCCCATTTTAGAACAGTATGTATGATTTACACTTGAATTGCTGGCCAGTTTACTCATCAAGTTGAGAGAAAGACAGCAAAATACACTTCTGACCAAAGTCCCTACATTGATTTTGGGGTATTTTAACCTCTCAGAAATGATTAAAACCAAGAGTTACTAAAAAGTTTATATAAATCATGTCTCAAACTAAAGGTATCTAAACTTCCCTGATGTTTCAAAGCTCAGGGAATCCAAGCGTTTGTCATGAAAGCTGTAGCAAATGGACCAAACAAGGAACAGCCTGTAAAACAGTTCTGCCTCTCCAAAATGTTGTGTGGGTGGGTTTTGGTGGGTTTTTGTTTTTTTCCCTTCTCAGAAAGAAAGCTGGATATAAAGTCTGGCTAGTGCTACTGGCTACTTGCTCAGTGAATCAAAACACAGGAAAGGCAGCTGGCCCAGGAGGGCTATTACATTCCTCTCTCCCCTTCTCTTCCCTCTGCCACTCTGTAAACTTCAGAGCTAAATGGTATAGAGAGAAGGAGTGGGAAGCAAGGTCAAAGACAGCTTTACACACAGAAGTCACTACTTGATATCTTTGCTAGCACAAGGGGAGAATGCAAAATCTGACAGAGGTAGACCTACTGCAGAATGTATGTCCCTGAAGTGTCAAGGCAACTAGGACTATTACTACCTCCGAGTGGATTAAAAATGTATGGGGTTTTCCCAGAGAACCTTCTGGAAATGTCAAGGATGGCAAAATAATGTGTGACCAAATAATTACGCTTGCTACTGTTCAAGATAGTAAAAGCTTAATTCAGTGCTGATACGCTGTGACCTAGAAGAAAATGTCCTCTGATGCAAGACCTTGGTATATTCTGAACATGTTGTGATTTTATGCTGGAGAAATATCTTTAGTGAATAGTTCAAAGAAAATTCAGTAAATGAAGGACAAAGTTCTGCTCACTGTCTCTAAACCAACATGTGACCTAGGATTTACAATATAAGTAACCAGTGGAAAGAAATAATGATGAAAACATTCATGCAAAAATACTTGAAAGAAAGAAATCAAAAGCAGTTTTGCTTTGACATAGGCTAAAGCGTACTTGGAATGGGGGGAAGGAGTGAGGAAGAGAGAGTGGGGTGACTCAGGTGCTGGAGCTGGAGCAATAATAGGGAAGTTATCTAGGCTGAGATCTGATGCTGGCACAGGCTAAATAAGTGGTCAGAGGTGATCATTAAGTTCTCTGTGGCAAAGTGGCCCTCCTTGGAGACGTGAACATTTAGCCAACATCAGAGATACTGATATGTGAAGCCAGTTTCTTGGAAGACTTAACACAAACTTAGCGACTGTTTAGTATTACTGCTGTTTGATGACTTCAAATATGTTAGCACTGCAAGGGCTGGAAAATTTAATTCTTACCCTGAAGAATGTGCAGCCTAAAATAACTTCTTGAGTTAAAAAGATGTAGCAAATAATAGTATTATAATTGCTCAATTTCCCCTGAGCAGGCTAGGCCAACTTCTACAAAAATGCTTTAGAAAGTACTAATGTATCAGTATGGAAAACAAGGCAGAAGAAAGATTCCCAGTGATCCCAGTGGGCTTTGGCTCAATCCCTAGTGAGACAGTGTCCTGGCCTCAGCAGTAGCAGTCATTTTTCTCCTTCTTGGTAGCTGGTGCAGTGCTGTGTTTTTGACTTTTGGCCTGATGTTTTGGTTTGGCCAAGGACTTTGTGAGCCTCATGCTCTGCCAGGGAGGAGGGGGAGGCAGGAGGAAGCAGAGACAGGACACCTGACCCAAACTGACCAAAGAGGTATTCCATACCACAGCACGTCATGCCCAGGATGTAACTGGGAGTTAGGCAGAAGGGCTGGGACTGAAGGGTTGGAGGAGGTATCGGTCAGAGCTTGGTCAGGCTGGGGGGGGCGAGTTATTGGTTGGCTGGTGGTGAGATGTTGTATTCTCTTCCCTTGTTATTTCCTTTATCATTATTATTATTGGTGGTAGCAGTAGTGATTTGTGTTATACCTTAGTTACTAAACAGTTCTTATCTCAACCCGTGGGAGTTGCATTCTTTTCAATTCTCCTCTCCGTCCCTCCAGGAGTAGGGGCAGGGAAAGAAGGAGGGGAGTGAGTGAACGAGTTACCTGACTGGGTTTAAACCACGACAGACAGAGTGACTTTGCATAAAAGCAGGCATCTGCTGAGAATGGGTATTGTACTTCAAGCAAAAGTATAGTGCTGCAATCCATCTTAGATACTCCACCCTAATGGTGTAGTTGAGGTAGCACAAATATCTTGGAGGGAAGTGACTGATGGTATAATCAGACCGTTTGGTATCTCTTACTGAGTATTGAATGGCTGTTATTGAAACTAAGGGAACGAAATATCAGATCTTAATTGCTGATTAAGGCCAGGAGCACTGGCCCACTTTCGGGGAGTGAGGTGTAGGTTGGCCTCCCTCCTGGTTCAGACCCAAGTACGGCAAGGAACCGAGCAGGGGAAGGAGCTGAGCGCTGAGGAGGTGCCTTTGTGCCGCCGGCTGAAGGCGTGCTCCTTCTTCTGCCTTACTGAAAAACAGAAACTCTGCCCCATGACCGAAACTGCCTCCTTGGAAGCAGCAGATCATTAGGCGTGCTCGCCACTAAGGGGAGCTACGAGAGCATGGAACTGAAACACGCTTGGCAAGGGAACTGCAGCTTGCGCCTGGAAAATACCTGTTGCGTGCGGCTGAAGCCTACAGAAGCGGAAGTTTTCTTCAGCGCAGGGGAGCGCGCAGAGCTGTACAAAAAGTAGAACCAGTCAGCGTTAGAAGAACAAGTCAGATTTTTAGGGTTTATGTACACTGCTATACAAATACGTAAGCTTAAAAATTACGGGGAGCCACGCAACTATCTGAACAGATACCTCAGGGGGGCACTATGGCCACAAATAAGATCCTGACAGATTTGGCTAGTTTTATTTCCCTATTTTGTTTCTCCTAATTCTCATTGTAAGCTTACAACGAGCTTCGTTTATTCATTCAACTTCTCCCTCCAAGAGTATATGCAGTCTTCTTCTCAGAAAATTAAAATGCTGCTTTCAGTGGTGTTTTTCTTGAGCCAGAGCTCCGTGAAACCCAGTTAAAGACATCAGAGCTTCTGATGCTTGTTCTGACCTCAGCCATACACAGGCCTTCTCCATGCTGACCTGGCAAGTCTGACAACCGAGCAGAAAGCCCTGCCTTTCATACATGTCTTGACAGTGTGATGTTCACATTAATAACTTCCGAAGGAGCCAACTGGGCACACTCACACCAAAAGCCCACTGATGTCAACACAATACTGAAGAAGGATCAACAGTAAAGGACAGCAGCCCATAGGGGCACACCTGGTTCTGGTTTATGCCTGCTATGCTTGCAGACTTTGGTCTAAATCCCCCGTGTTGCTCTGTTCCTACCCACGGGCTAACATATGGCTAGGAGTCGTATCATCTGACTGCTTTATGGGCTCTTATCTTTCACTGTGCTCCACACAAGCAGAAATATTTCTAGATCTTGCTCTAGTAGGGCAAACAAGGGTATAAATGACATTAGGTAAATAAAACATCTTTTTGCCTTTGAAGAACATGAAAGAATGTTGTATACCTTCTCAATGATCAAAGGTGGTTATATTGCCCTTTTAGTTACAGATACAGACTTACTATTGTATTTGTCTAATATTTACAGCATGTAAGGCTGCTTTAATCTGTCACTCAAATTTCCTAGTTTGCCTGGCTCTGTTTTTATCTCTTTGACAGCTTTGACCAATGAGATTTAGTGTGAAAGTGTAACCAACTATTTATGCTCCCTTTTTATTCTAGCCTGGGTTTTCACCTGCATCTCTTTTCTAATCCACTCCACCCACTACTCTCCAGCCCATGTGTATCAACTGAGCAGCACTGCTGGTTTAAGTTGTAATAAACATTTCCCTTCAAACAGAATGACAATCTCTCAGACGTGACCAGAATGACATTCTCCCACACATGCAGGGGTATAGCAGCAGAGGGACCTCGGTATGAAGAGGAGAGTGGGAGAAAGAAAAGTAGGGCAAAGAGCTAGGGTGGAAAATGAACTGAATTTGAGCATCAGCTGCCAGAGAGACGGAGTTCACTTGGCAGACTGGCAGCTGCAAGTTGCCTGAGGGCTTTTTGGGCACAGTCAGAGGCCACAAAGGCCATGCAGGAAGGATTTGCACACAGCCAAAGAGGCACACACAGACTTCTTGGCAGCTTTTTCTAAGCATGCTTCAACCTAAACCACCTTGAATTGGAAATCCAGGGATGCCTTTCTAAGAATGTAAATCTGAGTTTATGTGAGAGTTACAAGACAAGCAAAGCTTGTAATTTGAGTCAGTTTAAGTAATCTGAGGGCATCATATCTGCTTTAAACATGCAAGTGCTGATTCCCTAATATTTTAGTGTGAGGAATGCAAGCCAGCTTAAATAACTGAAGGAGTTCATCCCAGTGAACTCCTCCAGGGTTTGCTGGAGCTTGGACCATGTCTACTTCATTTCTTGTGTTTCCTTGATCTCAGGTACACAGTTACATCATTCTGTGAAATGGCTTTTTGACTTAATTTGTTTTGGTCCTTAGATGGGACCAGTATCTGGGAAAATTAAAGCTCCTCTAATATGAAGATAAAACATTTTTTTTTTTCCCTAGCATGAGTCAAACACTTTGTAACTTCAATCAAGGGCCTCTCTTTAATCAGAGAATCATGGCCGACCTGTTCCAGCACTACACCACCCTCACATTATGGATGTTCTCCTAATGTCAAAGTGACTCCCATTTGTCCTATGACCACAGGCTCTCCTAAGAAGTCCCTCTCCAGAGTTCTTGTAGCCCCCTAGAGGTATTAGAAGGCTGCTCTAAAGTCTCCCTTAGACTTCTCCTTTCCAGGCTGAACAAACCAACTCTCTCAGCCTGTCTCCACAGCAGATGTGCCCCAGCCCTATGACTGTCTTCATCCCCTTCTCTGGACTTGCTTCAGCATGTTGACGACCCTCTTGTGTTGGAAACCCCAGATCTGGGCTTTCACGAGAGCAGAGTAGAGGGGCAGGATCACCTCCTTCGACCTGCTGGTCATGCTCCTTTTGATGCAGCCCAGGATACGGTTGGCTTTCTGGGCTGCGAGCGCACACTGAAGCTGGCTCATGTTCATTTTCTCATCAACCAGCACCCCCAAGTCCTTCTCTGCAGGGCTGCTCTGAATTTCTTCTCTGCCCAACCTGTAGCTGTGCCTGGGATTGCTCTGACCCAGGTGTAGGACCTTGCACTTGGCATGGTTAAACTTCGTGAGGTTAGCATCAGCCCACCTCACAAGCATGTCAAGGTCCCTCTGGATGGCATTCCTTCCCTCCAGGGTATCAACCGAACCACACAGCTTGGTGTCATCAGCAAACTCCCTGAGGGCACACTCAATCCTTCCATCCATGTCACCAACAAAGATGTTGAACAGGATCTGTCCCAACACCAACCCCTGAGGGGGCAGCACTTGATGCCAGTTCCCAACTGGACATTGAGCCATTGACCACAACTCTCTGAGTGTGATCATCCAGCCAGTTCCTTATCCACTGAGTGGTCCATCTGTCAAATCCACGTCTCTCCAGTTTAGAGACAAGGATGTCATGTGGAACAGTATCAAAGGCTTTGCACATGTCCAGGTAGATGACATCAATCATTTTTCCCTTATCCACCACTGCTGTATCCCCATCATTGGAAGCCACCAAATTTGTCAGGCATGATTTACCCTTAGTGAAACAATGTTGGCTGTTACGAGTCTCACTCTAATTTTCCACATGCCCTAGTTTAGTTTCCAGAAGGCCTGCTCCAGGATCTTACTGGGCTCCTAGGTGGGGCTGACTGACAAATACCTAATGTCCAAGGGCAAGTGGATGCACTTTCTTTAGAAGAGAAACTGTGGAAGCAGCAACAGGAAAGATCATTTGGTTTTGGCTCCCATGCTTTAACAGCAATCAAAATATATACACATTTCAGTTATTTGTCTGTCCCATTACTTCTCCACAAGGCTGCAGGCCTATTGAGTTGCTGTAGCAACTCACTCCAGGCCTTCCTTATTCCTAAGGGTGCTGAAAATCTTCCCTGCCATATGGCTTGAAGTATGTGCCCATCAGTGGCCAAAATCCAGGGCCATCCAATTTCTTCTTCCTTCTTCTCTGCAATTTTGGCGTATGTCACAGGCATGACTCCAGTCACACAATGGGAAAGAGTTGGACATTGCCACTCTCTGCTATGAGGTGTGTGAACTGCCCATGTCACCAGGTTCTCCCACGGCATGACAATTGTTATAGTTCTGCATTTTTGAGACATACTGCTGTGAGATGTGAGCCACTGAAACGTGCTGGTTTGGTGTACAGCTGTGATAGCATAAAAGCAATTTCAGGTTTAACTGTGTCTCCTGATTTTGATGGTTTACAGTAACTCCACCTAAATTCTGCGTGTATTCCTTTCAGTTACTCCTCTGGGGCTGATTTTCTGCAAGACAATGTAATACTACCCATAGAGTACAGTTTTAATTAAAACTTGAATTTTCTTGGTAGGGAAGCACTCCAGACTGTAAAGACTAAAAGCTTCTGAAGATGTTTTATGTATATCACATTTAACCACTTGCACCCTAATACAATACATGAGTTGCTCAGAAAGGATAAACAAAGCACATTCTGCTTTATTTCCAGAGCAGCAACAATTTTGGAAAGGAAGCTGCTCAATAATACATTATGTAGAAAAACACATTAGAAGCTCTTGGTGTCTGACACAAATGTTCACAGAACAGTGTCTAACTATCCTCACATGCTGATTTTATAGATTCAGGCTTTAAAAGGCAGCTTTCTTCCGCCCCCATCCCCCAGGCTCCACCCACATAATAAATCAATAAATATATCAATAAGTAAAGTAACAAAATGTCTCCATTGCTGATACGCAGTAGATGCCAATTTCTTTTCCTGTTCTGTTTGGTAGATCCCCATGAATGGCACAGAGTGGGTGGCCCGTACATTGATAATCACCTTGACTTCCAGAGCTGCCTCTGTTATTAAGCTGTGTCACTGATCCCATCTGGATTACAGAGACCCATCTTACTGATGAAATCACAGAGGATTTCAGTAAAAGTTAAATAATATTCTTTCAGTATTGAAAAACTGTGTGTGGACCTGGCAGTGCTTGCAATATAGGCATATGGCAAGCACATGAACAACATATTGTACTCTGAATCTATTGTTTTAGTTTGTTTCCAGCAGTTTCACTCCAGACAAATCCATTGCTAATAAATGACTTGTGATGGTTTGCTAGGAGAGGAAGATGTTGTAGCAGAGGAACATCCTACGCTCCCTGCCTCAGCCTTTTGGGATAGAATTAAAGCAATGCTAAATAAATGTTGTACACAAACAACTTTTTTTTTTTAATATAAACAAGTCTGGCAGAAAGAATGAGAACTGTGAAGTATAATAACAATGAGGAAAAGTCTGTCAGGAGAGATAATGTCCTTTATTAGATTGAGTGTTATACTTGGATAAAACAGGTGGTGTTACATGCCCTTCTTCATGTCCTAATGTAATAAAAGATACTGCCTCTCCCACCAAACCTGGACTGCTTTTATCCTTGTACCATCACAGCCACATCCACACAACTGTTAGTATAATGAATTCATATGCTTGTGGATAACAGGCAGAGATACTCATTTGCTACCTGAAAATTTCAGATGTTGCTTTTGGGATTTGTAAGGATACACTTTCAACTGTCTTTTACTGGTTTGCTTTTTTTTTTTTACATGCTTCACAGTAAAAATGAAAATCAAATATATTCAAAATTTTATATTTTTTTTTTAGACTTTTGGATATTCTCCAGTGTAGATGCAGACCTCTGGTTAATGTCAGCAGCAAGTTTGCTTTTCTTAACGGCTTCTTAATGACTCTATAGAGACAGCCTCTGGCTCTTCCAGGTGCTGTGTAGCTCTTGCAGTGGGCATACTCTTAATCCCATTTAAATGTGAAGCCATTTACTGCTTTTTCTCCAAAAGAAGGGCCACCCAGCACTGTCTGATACTGTGGGGGTGATCACAAGCACAGCAAGAAGCTGATAACTGCTTATTCAGCACATTTTCACACCCGTCAGTAACTGTAGACATCCAGATGGTGCATTCATGCCTATGTTGAAAGTGGTTGACTCCTGCTTGAAGGTAGGACCTGCACATGGATTTAGCTACTTTCTTTTTCTTCATCAACCACCCTCTTATGAAACCTTCTGTTGTGGGATGTCTCTTCCTTCCCCAAGGAAGCAGTGCAAAGAGCAGATACAGATACAGCCTCGCACAGGATGTTAGGTTCTGCCCTCCTGGTCTAGACACTGCTGCCTGTCTCCCTGTTGCACCCAGGGCTGACAACCTCACAGAGCATCCCTCCTCCTCCTTCTCACAAGACTAGTCTTGGTCCCTGGTGCTCACAAACTGTGCTGCTGATCCTGGCCCTGAGCAGTCTGAAACTGCACTGTGTAATTCAGTGTGACAGGTCAGCCCCTCTGGGAAAGAGGGGTTCCCACACTTCCAGCACTGAACAAGTTATTGTGGATGGGTCTGGTCAGAGAGAGAGGCACACACAGCCTGTGTACACAAAAGTGGAATTCAGTTTATTTCACCTTGAGAGATGACTTTGTTGAATGTGTCAGTATAGCTCAGGAGGACCAGAGTTCCTCTTGGCACTTGTAAGCTGCTATTACTCATCTGGGGTTACTGCCCTGGTGGGTCCAGCAGCACCATGTGTAGCACTGATGTAGGGAAAGCTACACCTCAGCTTGGAGGTCAGTGTAACACCTGGCTAAGCCCAAGCAGTCTCAGGGCCATATAAGTCCTTTTCCACTTCTGGGGGAACTAGACCTTTTAGCATTTAGAGGAATAAATTATGTGTGAAACATATCTCTCCACACCCCCCTGCCCATGCATGATGTGGATGCTCTGAGACTGTCAGGTCATTTATAATGCTATTTGGTTTTTTATTACCAACTAGACACAAAATTGTTCATGTACACATCTTGCATATTCACACACAGATTATTTTCAGCTGTTATATTCTCATGCACTTGGCCAAAAACTGCAGTTTTTCTATATCCCATTTGCCTTTCTCCCATCATTACTTTTGAAAGTAATTAATTGCTCCATAAGGCTTCAGAAGTGTGACAATTATTTTATTCTAATTGGAGAAAATAAAGAGTTGTTGCTCGGTAAAATACTTGCTTAACAAGTACCCCTGAAGATCAGTGACAACAATATTAAAGAAATAGTTGAGCGGCTAATGTTTAGAATTCAGCTCTTTGCTGCTGCTGCAGGAAACATACCTCCCTTAGTTCTGTGGCACCATTTACATTCCTGGCACTCTGTAAGTCATAAAGCTCATACTTACTCTGGTTGTCACAGCACAGGCTATATAGCTGGATTAAGCATCTTAAAGTAAAATTCTGACAAGAATGAAGGCATAAGTGACCCAAATGAGGCAGTTTTGCCCCATGTAGAAAAGTGGGATGACACTACATAAGCCCCATGTTGTATTACTTGAAGCCCGCGGCATTTAAGTTGCTGTCCCCCAAGGAAGATCCTCTTCCCTTCCAGACCACACATTGAGTACAGTAACCACAGCAGCACTTATCAAATCCAGAGTTCAAGATGACTCAAGCTGCAGCTGCAGATCTGGTGCAAGTGCACAGGGAAGCTGCTGTGGTTGCCACTACTCCCCACGCAACAGTATTAGGGAGCCTCCCCGTGCAGCACAGTGCCAGGGAACTACAGGTGGGTTTCTCTGAGGTTTCCACTCTGCTGGTAGAGCACAGAGATTCAAAGGCCAGGAAAAGCAAACAAACTCATGGCTCTTTCAAATATTTTAACTGGTGCTATTCTAAATATGTGCTTGATTTGCAAAAAAAGAGTGTGTCGGTGGACCTACCATTTCACTGCTTAATTGAGACAAGGTTCTGCATGATGTTTCACCAACAAAATGACATATGAATGGCATTTGTCCCTGAGGTGTGTTTCTAGCTGACCTCCCCCCCGCAGCTGGCTGTGTGGTGTACTGACATCAATTTGTAGTTTGTGGGAGTTCACTACCACATAGGGAGCAATTGTTGCCTTTCAAGATGCAGCTTTCTTTTTGTTTTTTTTTTTTTTTGAGACCATTAGTCTTTCCTATCAAGTCCAAACACTGGGAAAAGGGGGAAGAATAAATCCTTCAGGATATTAAAATATACTGAAAAGTCTTCACTTTGTTAGTCTCTCTCTGGTCCTCTGCTTTGACCTTGGTTTATTCTAATTAACATGAAGTTTCCCTGAGTCAAGGAAAAAAAGCAGGGTAGAGCATAAAGGGCATGTAATCAGGAAAATGTCTCCGGTGTCGGGGAATAAGGACAGTACTAAGAAAAATACATTTCATTGGAACAGGGCAGCTCAGAATATTTTTGCATTTGCAGAAGCATAGAAGTCTTTTGGTCTCCATTTAGATATATTTTGAAAGTATAATAAAATGTTGTGCTTCTTTTTTCATCAGAGGGTGTTCTGGGTGGGTCCTGACACAGAACGGCATTTCAGAAATGGCATTTAAGATCTAGTGTGAGACGAAACATAATTCTTCAGGTTTATGAGTATGGGTTGTAAAGATCATGAGTGATAGTCTGGCATAAAGGTCCTGGCAAGGAGGATTACAGTGGATTTTTATAAGACTTTGGAATGTAATGAGGGTACTTTTGATGTCTACATATTTTGGTATCTGCTTCTCCTTCCATGTGCTCCAGGGCTAAGGCTGCAGCATTAAAAATGCTGAATAGATGCTACCATGCACATGATACTGTGCTGTTTTAATTGCTGGATTGCTCCCCGGGGCAGGCCACTGAAGAAAGCTCTTCCACAGAGTATGACTTACTTACATCAATGGAATGAGTCAAGAGAACACACATACACCCAGAGTATATTTCATAGTGAGGTTTGGTAACCCAAGTCAGCTGGTGAAAGATCCTTCACCTCTGGATCATTGAGTGCCCTGCAGGACAAGACCCTGGGTAACATGGTAGTCATTAGTCAACTGTTCTGCTCCCCTGTTGGAATGACACTGTGGTGAAGAGAAACTTGAAGCCTTTCTTGGTGGCAAATGTCCTAGTGATTACCAGGGGATTCCTGATAATGTAACTTAGAGGAGATGCTTTGGTCACCACCAACAGCTCCTCTAAAAACTATCAGAACTTTAATGATAATTATTGCTGGCAATTCCTCTGCCTCTTTTCAGGGGGATGAGATTAATTAATGATAAGGGATTTTCACTACTGAAACCAGGCTACACTTTCTGTTTTTCCCAGTAAGTGAAAGATGAGAAAGCTTCTTAGAACAGAACTTAACCTGTGGAGAAATGGGGAACTCAGTTCATAAAGAAACCTGGAAGGAAACTTTCTGTGTTAAAATTCCTCTTGTTAAAAAGCTGTGAAGTCATAAAATTTTACCGAACAATTGTTTTCTATACAAAGGGCTCTTCAGTCAATAGTTCCTCTCTAAGCTGTTCTACATCACCCTGGCTTCAATAAGCTCAGATAGTCAAACAATCAGTGCAGGAAACAGTGTGACTTCTATAGGCTTAACAGCTGTTCAATATGCTCTGTTGTCAGTCTGTGTGTGATTTTGTCATGTTTTTCACAGACTGCCATTACTGTGTTTATCAGACAGGACACGGAAGAGTTCACATTTTAAAACAGCTTGTGGGGAGACATTGCCTGTATTTTTTTTATTATTATTATTGTGAGGCAGACAGGAGTCCCACACATTAAGGCTCTAAATGGTTCTACAGTAGGGTAGCCATGTAATAGGAGTATCTGAGCTTCATGAAACAGACAAATGGTTTGCAGTCCCATATGGCAATTATTGTTGGTATTATGTATTTAGGCAATGAACAGTATGATGAATTCAAAAATATAGCCCAAATTTCTACAGATGTTGAAACCCTTGTGTTTGTTTCAACAGGAAAGAAAAAGAATATGAATGATTACTGTCTTAATCCTGTTCTCCTTTATCTAAGAGTCAGTAAAGTAGAAATATAGTGGAGATGATAAACATTTTCACTTCATACAGTCTAAACTCATCAGTTGCCTTCCTTTCCCCAACTGAAAGGGCATATGCAGTGGATCAAGTGTCACATGTTCTTGTTCCTTGCCGAGAGCTCAATCTGAGATTCATCGGCATGCTGCTTCATTGTTACTCCTGTGCCTTGGCAGCATGTGTTCCTGAGTAGAAAATTCAGATTTCACTAAAAATCTGCATTTTCTTATAGTCCACCTGTAGGATTAGTTGGGTTTTCAATCACAGGCAAACCAGGAAGCTGGAAAAGCACTGTTGAAGAAAATGAACAAGGGATTTCACTTAACTCCAAATGTGAAGTTTCAGTCAGAGATTTTTCTCTTTCATAAAGTAAAGCTGCATAAATTTCTAAACAGAATGTCACTTCAAAACACCAAAGCAAACTTTTCAATTCTTACTTGGATGTCTAATAAAACGTTAGCTTTTCTCTGGCTAAAACAACTTGGAAAGTTCAACATGAATCCCAGTTTTCTTGTTACAAAGTAAAGATTGGCAAAAAATAACTTAGCTGAAAATATGGTTCATCTGTATCAAACTGCACTTATTTCTAACTTTATTTAGATATAATGGATTGTAAGGCTTTGGGAGACTTATTATAATTCATTTTTACTTTCTATGTATCTGAGGCAATATAATTTCCTGGAAAAAATTCCTGCATCACTTACAATACTCTGGTCCTTCATTTGGAGAATTTTCACATGGGTAGGAATTGCTCTGAGAATTGCAGTAAGGCTAATGATGCCCTGTCTCTGCCAAACACTTGCTATCCAGAATGGTAAAATCAGTATGTGTGGCAGGTCTCTCAGCAGAAAACAGTTGCTTTCTCTTCTGTCAGATAGCTGGGCTGGGTGGACTGTATCTCTGATTGCAAGAGTCTGAACTTGATAGCACTGTAAATACATAATAAAGGTATTGATAATATAACACTGCTGTAATTCCAGATGGTTCAGATTTAATGTAACCAAGTCTCAGATTACCTAGATGCCAGATATATCCTTCAGTTCTAAAACTCATGGGGTATTTGAATTTGTTTGAAATCACGACTCTTGGATTGTCCTGGAGCTACTTGGACAACTGGAATTCGTCTGCATTTCACTTGGATTTCAGAAGACTTTCCACCACCCTGGAATCTTCAGAATAAAAGCTGACATGTCATTTTCACAACCCTCTACTCACATGCTTGAGTGGCAATTTGTGTATTAATATGATGTTGCTTCATTTTGTTCTAAATATTTTAAGATTAAGGTGTTTAAGGTATTATTATGTGGGAGAGCTGTTCATCATGTATACTTGTATCTACTCTACTGTTCTGCAGTCATATTTTCAACTCCAACTCCAAAACAAGCCATGTGGTTTAGACAATTTTGGCTGCATGCTACCTTGCAGATTCGAGCAGCACAGCAGTCAAAACACTGTGTACAGAAGCCCACTGGTGGAGCTGCAGCAAAAAGCGTACAGAAATACTTCGGAGACAAATGCTTGTTCCCAAAACATACTTTCCATGAAGATTTGCCACTCCTGGCTGGTGTGAGCAGAAGGCAATAGTTTACTGAAGTACAAACAGATTTCAAGTTTTGGTTGCCTGCTTTTTTTCCTTGAGGACAGGTGTCGATAGTCTTGGCACAACTAAAACATGTGACACTGGCAGTACACTGGCAGTACTAGATTAGGAGCTCATTACTCACTCGAGGCTTGTGGACAAACAGGATTCCTACTGCTTTCAAGGGACATTGTGCCTGATGGTAAATCTCAGTTTTGACAAAAGAGGCAAGGTATTTTCATGGTCCACATACAGTGGAAGGGCACTAGTTACTTCAAGATCTCTTCTGAAAGAGCCTGATACAGTAAAAAAAAATGCTTTTTATCAGTTTAATTCAGCCAATAGACTTCTGTGAATGTGTGGTTAGTCTAGGTGTGTATATAGGCATTTGTAAACCTTTAATATCTGTAGTTGACTAGTTCACAGAGGTGTCAGAGTAGCTGTGTCTTCTTTATGCCATGGTTTCCTATGCAGAAGGAAGTTGTCCCAGGCCATCTTCTTCTGCTTGACACAGTAGAAAAATAGAAGTAAACTGCTGTCAGACAGATAGCAATATCTATGGAATAGATAGGGTATGTTTTACAAATAATCATATGCCTACATGACTTCATGGCATGGTCAGAGTGCATGAGAAAAGCAGAGATTAGCTTTGTCTGTCCCCAGTTCTGGATCTTAGCTTTTCCATTTGTTCCAACAGTTCAGTATACTTCTGTTAAAATTTGTGGTTCTCACACGTAAAGAAATAGGTTCACAACTGCAGCTGCACACGGGTTCACAAAAATCTGGCCTTCCTTGCTCCAAACACATCGTTCTCTGTCATTTAGGATCCCCCTGATAAAGCATGAGTATTACATGAATAAACTGTGAAGCTTGCTGCAGATGTATCAAGTATTTACTAGCTTGTTGTGTTTTCTTTTTTTTTTTTCTGTGAGAAAAGCAGGGAGACAAGTGCCCTTCTCAGACAAAGCTGGTGAGCTGCGCTCTGATGCCATTCAGGACTTGCTTTCACTGGTCCCTTAAAAACCTGGGGTGCAAGAGAGGGCTGCTTCTTCTGTTCTGGTAGATTTCAAAAGTGCCCAAGAACGTGTATTTTGAGAAAGAGCTTTAGTTTGTCTACTTGTCACTAGAACAAGGAGATGCAGAAGGGGATGTCTGCACATGGTATTGTATAATACCAAGGCTGACAATGGATGAGATTTGTAAGTTAGGATGGTAAAGTCCAGATCCAGAAATCTATCTAGGTGCAGTGAGGGTATAAGACAGCTAATCATTGCTGTTGATCCCAACCTAAGAGTTCTGGGTAAAAAGATCAGCATGAAGGAGCAACTATAAACATTTTGGGAAAGAATATGCACCATGGAAAAGCATTTTAGTTAAAAAGGAATGGTAAAAAAATGATTTTGATTCTTTTCTGATGTGATCACCACCTGAGATTTGTCTGTTTATTTAGAAACTCAGTTTCAGATGCACATGAATATTTGCTGACACATTCTTTAATCAGTGAAGAGAAAGGGAAGTTCTGGGGCATGGGTCCTCTAATCCCTATCTAGATAGGTCACAAAAATTCTTTTCCATTTTAACTATCAACTTTCATATCAACTAACGTTTAGATGTACCAGTATTAAGTGATAAGTACTCATTAATTAGATAATAAATGTTGCCCTCTAAATTCTAGGTGCCTGAACTCAGAATAAATAAATTTATTTCCCTGTGACTGGGAAAATGAGTCGCTCAAATGCCACTAAAACGGTATTGAAGTTAGTACTTCATTGCCACAACCTAAGTAGTTGAAAACCCCTGTAACAGGGTTGTTGAATTGGTGTTTAGAAGAACCAGGATTAAACTTCTGGACCTCTTTCAAGAGTGCATCAGGCTTGTGAGAGGACCCAGAGGAAATGGCTTATTCTTTGCAAGCTTTTTGCATGATCGAGGTTCATGAGAATATTTTATAGTGGGTTTGGAGGAATTTATGCCCTCCACCCAGCATCCTTAGTAAGAAAATACTTTCACAATTCTTTTACACAGAGCATCTGGGGCATCTCTGCTGGTCTCACAGGAGAAAATCAAGTAGGAAAGTCCAAAGTTGCACAAGGCCTTGTAGGTCAAAGTCAACACCTTCACTTCAATCTGGAAAAGCAGCAGGCGAGCAGCAGAGATCACAGAGCAGTGGTGTCACACATTGCCATGCTGAGGAGCTGTCAGCAGAAATCCAATTCAAGGATTACTAGAAAAACAACAGATAGCAAAAAGTTTGTTTTGCTTCATTTCAGCTGAGCTCTGAGGTTACCAGCCTTTACAGAATGACAACGACAATGTACATTTTTATAGTCCAGCAGAGTTCAGAGCCCTGGTAAGAAAGCAAAGCACTGCTTGGTCAGCTCCACACAGGCACAACAGTTCAAGGGTTCGTGTTTATTCCCCTCTCAGCTAAGTTGTTTTCCCAAGAACATCTTTGTTACTTTTTGCCATAAAACAAAAGGTCAGGTTTGATGTTGCTCCTAGAAATGTTCTTGTTGTTCTGTTTGTTTATATAACCCCCTTCTCCTTCCATCTGATGAAGAATGAGCTCTGCATCTTAATGCCAGCTGCACACAGGATTGTGACAAGAATGACAGCCCCCAGAAGGGGCTGGGGAAGGGGGGCACAGAGGGGTGAAGGAAATAGAGGGAAAACAAGCAGAGTTTTGCCTCTGGCCATTTGCAAACAGCTTGTGAGATCCTCACATCACACACATTGCTGGGTAGCCTGTGCACACAAGCTGTCATTTCCTCACAAGGAGTCAGCACCACTAAACCCTTTCAGGCGACTTGGGTGGGCGCTTTAGAAGACGTACTGTCTCATCCCATTCAGGAACTGCCCTCTGTCACTGCTCTCCTGGCATGCTGGATATTTGTTTTTTAAGTAAATAAACTGGCTGGTGTCTCAGGCTAGCTGTGAATGCTGTGTCCTCCCACCACCACCCTTTCCCGCCACTCCAGGGAACAGGAGGGGAAAAAAAGTAGAAGAAGAAAACAGCCAAAAGCAACAACAAGCTGAAAAAGTTCACAAAGAGCTCCGATGCCACCCACTAAGCCCCAGCCTACAAATAATCAGTGACCAAATGGTGTCATTAGAGGCCCCAACATCCTGTCAGCAATCGGCCTTCCGATGGGAAGTCCACAGTGGAGGTGATTTCGAAACCATCTTTCCTGTCTCTTTCAGATAGAAGATTCTGGGAAACAGCCATCACATTTTTCCTCATTTCTTCCAAATGAACCTTTCATGTTCCAAGTCAGTGGTCAGCTTCAGCAAAGCTGAAGGAATATTGTTTGAAGCCCTTTTGTCAGCTCGCCTCCTTCTTAGGCTAGGGGATGTTTTCGGTGCAGAAAGGAGATGCAAGATCATGAATCGGCACCTGTTTTGTCAAGGGTGCACAAGAAAGACTGCAAACAAGTTTAATTTGTGTTTTACTGCATCCCCATTGCCTCCTTTTGCTATCTCGATGTTAAGCTACAAGAGGGAAAACAGATGTCTGCTACAATACAGGTTGTTTCTACAGTGAACAGAAACTTTTCATATTGGCTGGCCCAGCACACATTTTTTCATATACTGCTGTTGGTGAATCCATGGGTATTCACATCACCCCCGTGTAGAAACTTCATTAAATAAATCATCTGGCTATCCACCCTTTACTCCCTATGTAGTCAGTGAGAGGGCAAACCAGAATAATTCCAGTAACTCCTGCTTGAAATCACCATCTGCATGATTTTCTCCCTTTCTTTCTCTCTCTCTCTTCCCTTCCCCCTCTCCACTGCTGGATCTACAAAATGCCAGTGGTTTAATAAATTAAATTACTTTTTCATGCATTTGCGCTTACCTGTTTCCTGGGAACAGTTTCTCACTGAAACATTACTTGTTCAGTCACTGTGAAAACAAAGCATACTAAAAGGTGACAGATCACAAGGGTTTGCTTTCCTTCCCAAACACTGTTTTGACAGTGGATTGATGAACATCAGCAGCAATAAGAGGTAAGGCACAGACTGAACTCTGTTACTGGATGCATCCTGTAAATGCAGGATGGCTAAGCTCAATATTTTTGTAGAGTGTGTATCAAAACTGGCTTCCAGAAGTGCTTGATTCAGTGAAGATGTCATAAATCATGAATTAGCCACAGTGAGCTGCAGTGATGATTCATTGATTTCCCTAGCCTCTCAATACAATTGCTCATAAATAACCTAAAAAAGACACTCCTCTCAGTTATCAGCACCTCCCAATTAGACAAGCAGGGCAACAAGGCTAAGCCCACAGACCGGGAGGGCTCAGCCCTGAAATCTGTCAAGAGGGGCAGCAGTGAGCACAAACGGGATGCTGGAAATCTTTCTGAACCCCAGGCCATACATACCACATCGCGTCTCATCATACCACTTGCATGTCCTGTTCCCAAAAGGACTGAGATTTAAAACCTAGAGGCAGATTCTTAGATCTGAGTTTCTCCTGAATTCAGCAGTATTTGGTACCATATGAACTCCATCAGTTTGCATCTGAGACTCATGAAAAAAGCAAAAAATGTACCCCCAAGCTGAGAAACCCCAACCCTTAGAAGTAAGACTCATTATAACCTTCTATTCAACTTCTTTACTATTGCACAATACTCAGTGGGGGGTCTTATCACTATGGAGGTTTTGTTTTTTTTTTTCCACTTTTACAAATAGGCACCATAAAAGAAAACTGGTTTAATGTCAAATTTAGGACACAACGTTGGTAAGTGCAAAAAGTGATAACAAAGCCATGAATGCTTGATAGCAGCTCCTTTAGCAGTTTCTGGGGGCCTGCTTTTAACTTTGCAAAATCCTAGATGTATATTTCATTATGAAGCCAAAGCACATCCTGCTTTTGCCAAAGATTTCAGCAAATTGAAGCTTTGAGATCACATGAAGGAAAGTGCTGCTGCTTTCAGGAAGAAATAAAGTGGTTTCAGGAGATCACATTTCTCCTTCCTCCTTCCTTTCAAATCAAACAAAGTTTAGTATTTCAATTGCATTTATTTTGATGAAGCAACAACAAAAAAGAGCAAAAAGGAATCAACAAAAAAAAATTAAATTTTCATTTAATACAGAACTTAGAAGATCTAATAAAGGGCACAAAGAAAATTCAGCACTCAGATTCCCTCATGCAGGTGATAGATTAAGCCACTACTGATATAATTAAAGGAATGTCAGTAAGTGAAAGCATACCAAGTAATATGGCCCAAAACAGTTTCAAGCCTTTTGGAATTATTCTGCCTGTGTGACTCAGGCTTCCACAGCTGTGATTATAATAACTAACTGGATCCAGCACATTTTGCAGCCAGTTTTTGCTCTGTGCTTATCAGCTTCAGCTGATATCCTGGAAATGGCAGGGTACAGCTGGTCATTCACACTCATTCCTCAGCCTCTTCAGAGTGGGGAGATGCTGCTGTTCCCAGTGCAAGGTCCTTACTGTGGAAAAGCCAAGTGCTTCCGGTTGCTACTCAGGGCTACACTGCTGCCTTGACTTCTAATCAAGTGTGGGAACATCACTTCCCCACCTGATCTGAAGACTCAGCAAGAGACACAAGCCCTTGCCCTCTCTCAGAAGCCAGATCTTCCAGCTTCAGCTCCTCCTAGCGTCAGGGTATAGCCAGGGCTATAGGGTGACTGTAGCTTTAGCAATAGGCAAGCTAGTGGCTCTGGAGCCAGCCTTTCCAGCCTGCTGCATGAGCCCTGGGTTTTGCTGCAAGCACTTAAAAGCAGAATAAGTCCCATGACTCTCTATAGCCCTCCTCATGGCCAAACCAGACACGAATGTGCTAAACATCTCATACCGTATATAATGACATCTTTCTCATTACTTGAGCAACATATTTCTTTTTTATTATTATATTTTTTCATTAAGTATAGAGGGTTTCTTTTGTTCAGGGTCAGCTTTGCTTCAGAGAATGCGTTTAAAATGTAAATGCACATATTGGGCGTCTCACAGATTGAGGTAGCATGTGCTGTGTATATCCCTTGGCCTTGCAAGCACAGACTGGTTCTGTGTTTGTGTATCATTGAACTAACTTGATATAGGTTGATTCAGAAACACTGAGCCTGTTCAATGCTGTGTTCACCCAGACACTTTGTAGGGCAGAGCTGCAATTGAAGGCTGTAGGGGTGATGTTGAATACTAATGGGGTAACATGCAATTTAATCCCTGTTCAAATTTGGAGCTGTTGCTCATAGAAATCATACATTTTCATTTAGCTACACCAGAAGTTTTACTGACAATGTAACTATATGACTTTACTCCCTGTGCAATTTCTGGTGAAAAAGCAAGGCTGAACTATGGTTACTATGAGAACTATAACAACATTCCGGACTGTGAATTTTCTTTCTGTGATTTGCACCATACATGCAAGGAAAGCTGGAGTGGTAACTGTGCTTAAAGGTCACATGCACACACAAAAGGAACAACTCCCCTCTTTCCCTCCTACCCCTGAAACAAAGTTTTATAGATAAACAAACCAGAACAGAAACTATGCCTGTGAATCCATTTCAATTTAATTAATATTATGCTAGTTACAAATGCAAACAGGTTCCCAAGCACGAAGTTTGGCTGCCCTTCCCCTCTGTGGATTCAAGTTTGACTCCTTGCTTTGTTCTAACAGAACAAAGAAAGCAAATAACAATGTGACCCTGACCCTTCTTTACCCCTTCACACACAAATGATCCCTTTTAATATTCAGACGAGCTGTGACATGAAGAGGTCCCATGAGAACAAACACCTGCCATTTCTGTGGACAGCACTTTGACCAGGCATTGCCTATCTAGTTTTTTAACAACTTTTACATTCTTGTGGCTGTTTTGTAAAGAAGATGGTAGCGCTTGCGTTCTCAGGACATAGCCTCTATTTCTATGTAGAAACTCACAATGCACAGTCCCTTCCCACCATGCCACACAAACACACTCCATCTGCAACCTCACAGCAGTTTTTTTTTGCCTGGAGGACCAATAAGATACAGCCTTGGAGGCAGGGATGGTCTAACAGCCCAGCTGCAAGCCCTCTTTGAACATGTGCGTGTGCATGTGTTTTGACTGAGTTGGGTATCCTCAGGCTCTCCACAATTCTCTGCCTCTTCGGAGTTAAGTCCAGAAACAGCAGGGGAACAGGGTGTTTGGAAGGTGTGGAGACTGTCTAGACTGAAGGTGCCTTTTTGTTCCTTAAAAGTGAATATGTGCATTAATAATAACACAGGGAGCATCACTGGTGCTCACGCGGTGAGAGCTGTGGCAGAGGCACTGCACACACACGTGGGCAATGCGGGGGGGTTAGATCCTGTGTCCTCTGCACAAACTGCAGCAACCAGGCTTCTGCATCTGCTCTGGCAGCACTGGGAGCTGGGCTCTGATGATGTTGAAAGCTGGCGTGAGGCTGACAGGATTTTTTATCTTGTGATTAGAGGATACTCTCCTTCCCTCAAAGCCCCAGTCCATCCCTGCCTAGTTTTAAAGAACTTTTTCCTTGGCTTACTTCTGAAAAGCTCAATAACAGGCAGAGAAGTCTGGCAAGACCCAAATACCTCACAGTATGATGTTATTCTTGACTGACATTTGACAAACCCATTCATAAAACCCTTCAGCTCCGGCCATTCCCAACCTCCCCTGATGATCATGCCTGTGCTTCACCAGTCCTACCCTGAGAAAAGCTTTTTTAAAATCAGGTATGAGATTAGTACTGCTGTGATAGTTGGGTCCTATCTGTCATGGAGGCTGAGAGATTATTTAGCAGAAAGATGTCACACCAGATGGAAACCTTGCCCTGCTAAATGCTGCGGTTCTATATCTGCTCTGTAACTGTTGCGCCCAGGGATCGCTGACATCTTTGTTTCAAGTTCAGAGTAAGAGTTGCTTTATGCTCAGACTTCCTAAAAAAGAGTTCTGCTGCTATACATTTTTACTGCTAGAAAGCACGAAAACCAGCATCAGAGACAAAAGGGGAGAAAGGAAAGCCTAAATCAGATAGTGGTAGGATTTGAGCTTGATGAGGTCCGGACAGGACTGTTTCCTTCACAGTTTTCATCCATCTGAAGGGCAGTAACAATCTGGTCTGAGCAGAGCAAGTCAGCAGGAGAATGTGGGCTGCTGTTTGCTCTGAAAAACAATGGGGACTAAGTACTGAGATACCAGTGAAGACTTGTCAGTCAGTCTTGACTTTGGATTTTGACTAACAGTTACAGGAGCACTCTCAGTTCTTACTAGGAGGCAGCAGCAAAAAAGCCAAACCAAAGTGCTTGTGTCAAACCAGTTTTTGATGTCTCATATTCTGTCAAAGGCTCAGGCTATAAGAAAGATAAAACAGCTCCTCAAAAAATTGCAAGAGATTAATTCCCACAGGAAGCATTCATGTCACTGAAGTCAATGGGAGTTTGGTACTAAGCACTTATGAGCAGCTGAGCACCAGCTACTATTCTTCCCAGACACAATCTATGAGAAGGTTTTCACTTTGTTTTCCTACTTGAAACAATGAATTTTTGACATTTTCCCCATTGCCTCAGTTCCCAGCAAGAGATGCAGACTTTTCCAGGTTAGGTAATGTGACTACCAAATATTCAGCAGCTGCGTAAGCCAAGTCAGAGCTCTTCTTTCCAAGTAAACGAATGCATTTTCTGAATATTAGACACAGCTCACTGCTTGCCCTCACATCAGAAACGAGCTCTCACCCACCACCTAACACTGAAAAAGATTCGTGCTGTGGTTTAGAGTGACAGCTTCTTTATTTTTCCCATTGTTAATGAGCAACTTCCTGGCATCCCTTGGACTGGCTGGGCCTCCATATTGGTGTGAGGTGTCAGACCACATCCTAGAGCGGAAGCAATCAACATCCATCCAAGCGCTGTACCTGCAACCGCATGGAGAATGTGTGGCCAAGGCTTTTGCTCAGGGGTGGAAGTGACTGCTCTTTGACCAGCTTCCTTCCATGCTGGCACTCAGAGACCAGTACTTTATGGTGTCTGATATGTACGTTGCATGTGGCAAACAGTATGCCTGCAGTAGGGTGTGTGCACCTCTGGCAAGGAAATTCCTGCAGAGAACACTCACATTTACAAATCAAAATGTGTCATTTGTCTATCTTTGTTGCTCCAATCAGGTTTTAACTAACAAACACATTCTCCAGAACATTACTGCAAGTCATTATGAATGCGCCACCAGTTGTTTATACATTCAAAAGGAGAGGAGCAGTTCTGCTAGTCTCTACTCCAGCTCTGTCTGTGCTTCGTATTTCCTGCTTCCAGGGAAAGTGGAAACACACGCAAGAATGCATATACTTCAACCAAGTTTCCAAAGTCTCAGCACAGATATCAGTAACACTGAAGAGTTTTAAAGCTGTGCCTTACATTAGTTTTGACATGTAATTCATAGGCCTATATGAAAGGGAGTTAAAAGAAAACTTTCTTCCATTTGGCAAATCAGAGAGATGAGAGGAGGAAGAATGGGTGGCACTGGTGGTTGTGTCTTCAAGGGCTGATGTTCAGAGACCTAGAAAATGCATCTCCAGCTGTTCAGAGATGTGCAAAGACATAATATGGAAAAAAAACCCAGCTGTTTTATGATGTAATGCTTTACATCACAAAGTGAAGTACACACAGCTAAAATAGCTGAGAGAGGCTAAATTAGAATTAGGAGTCTCTGGTTCTCATTCTTCCTCACTCAAAAAGTATTCTGACTAAGACTTTTCCTGAGCTTTAAACAGGTCGAGAGCTGACAGTCTTCTTGTCTTTGAAACAGATGATGCTCTGAGCAGGCATGAAGGAGACTGGGACTGGAAAGGCAGCACAGATGGTCCTGGCCTGTATTTTTGAATGTCCACTAAAACATGGCTCAGCAACAATGGATGTTCTTGGGTATAATGGGCAACAGATCCTGGGTGGCAGTAAGAGCAATATATACATTCCACCAGAAATCTAAAACATGTAAACAGACAGGCAGAAATTGTCAGAGGGATGTGAGAAACTTGTAAATTAACAGCAAATGCAGGGAGAGGAAGTCCAGAACAAACATGCTGATGTTTTTCACAACCATGGAGGAGTTTAATCCACTGCTTTAAAACACATATGGTACATAAACATCAGATGGTTAATAGGCTGGGAGATACTTGGAACCAGCCCATGGAAATATAAACACAAGGCATTTGTTTCATTGTGTTTCTTTTTCTTTAAATATTTACTTTCTGTATTTTTCCAGAATACAGCTTTTGATCCCATATGCGTTAACAAGCTACCTTTCCAAAAGCAGACTTTGGGAGGCATCACACTGCAAGTCGCTGGTTTGGTTCCGGTGGTTCTTTGGGATTTAGTCTATTTCCTGAAGGAAAAATGGCCATATACAACTTCTCTCCCCACCCACAAGCCCACCATGCCTCACCACTGTATTTGATAGCATTTTGGCAAAGATTGTCAAGAATAAGGACTGAATGGGTTTGAAAAACATCGGTTTCTTGTTCCTCCCCTTTTTCATGGGCTGGAGCATGTAGAGAACAGGTAGGCTTAAATTCCATGGCTGCATGGAGTGGGAAAGTAGATACATGTCCTTTTCTCACTTCACTGCAACATTGTCTCACTGTAATATTGGAGGCAATCTGGATGGCGCTCAGCCCTGTGAAATTTCATGGCATGGAATGGAACTGATAAATTGGAAGAGGTACCTTCACCAGGATATTCATTTCCGGCATGGGCACGCACTGTAATTTGGAAGTCCTGCTCTGTGGGCCTTCAGCGTCATGTAGGAAGACTGGATTGATGACTGCATGTTTGCAGAGGTGTCACTCATGATTCTGGATATGTCATGAAGTACGGGATTTGGAGGCCAGGTGGGAAAAGTGTAAGAGGTGGCAATGCTACCTACAAGATTGGGAGTCCACATGAGGTCATCCTTTGTAGTCCTGAGCCTCTGTAGCTTCTGTTACCCCTTTGCTTTCATGAAATGCTTCATTCTGGGAGGAGTTTACAACCTGGTGTTTGAGGGCCACCCCTACCTTTTGCCCCTCCCTCCCAAATCTCAAGCAGCCATAGGAGCATTTATTTTTTAGGATGGTCCTATACTGAGGGGAGTTGCCATAAGTCAGAATTAAGGAGAGAATGTCAGAATTAAGGCAAAAGACAGAATTAAGGGCAGACAAGGAGAAATTATTTTGCTGCTTTTCCTGTAGGGTTTTATGAATAGTATAGGTCTTCATTTTCTCTCTACCCTAAGAAAGTGCCCTGTGACTGCACTGGTGTTACTGTGTGTACCTCAGCAGAGACACTCTGTGCATGGCTTTGGAAGGAGGCATTTCTGACAGACCAACAGGCTAGAAATGTTTGGGAGGGAAGGTTGAGCGGGATGGAGGACAGGCTGTTTTCTGTCAAAATTCACCTGTTTCACAGTCCTTGCGCTGTTTTGAGACTGATTTGTGCTATAACCAGAAAAACAGTTGAACATATGAAACACACCTGAGTCAGGTTTAGACCAGCTAGCTCTGATATTGCTGATGGTGCAGCACTCCCAGAACCATGCTCTATGAATTGCTTCAGCAGAAAACTGCACCTGCTCGGGACAAGGTCCAGGGCCTTGCTTGCAATTCCGCGGCTCTCCATGGAGCAATGTAAATGTGGCTTTGCAGATTCTGGACCTGCCTTCAAAAGTATCAAATACATAATGGACACTTTAATGACATTTCTAAATATTCCTTAATGTAACAGAATGCAAACCTGGGGCAAGAGCAGGTGTCGGGAATGGTGACAGGAAAAACATTCATTCTGTCAAATGATTCCCTACATATCAACTAATCTTACATTGGCACAATCTTCTGCAGGACTAGGTGATACTTTCCAGTGCTATAAAAGATTCTGTTGTATTCATATCTTCTTCTGTTTTTTACTTCTAGGGAAACTCGCACAACACTTAACAAATGTAGATATTGCTCAGCTAGATGAACAATAAAACACTGCTTGTGATGAGACTGGAAAATAAGTGAACGACAAATAAACACAGGAGAAGTACATTTGTTAATATTTATTTCAGCATTCCTCATCCATCTTACATCTTGCAGCAGGGAAAAAAAATAGTTAAAACAAACATATTTAACTCCAGAGGGGGGATTTCTTCTTCCCTGATCTCCACTTCGTCTGCATCTCATTAAAGTTGCAAGATAATCTAGTCCTTTCTTCTATTAAGTTTATGGACAATTGCAGAAGGCATAAGCCTTCTGTATGAGGGAAGTCTGAGAGAACTGGGTTTGTTCAGCCTTGAGAAAATAATGCTTAGGGGAGACCTTATCACCATGTTTGAGTGTTTAAAGGGACACTACAAAGAAGATGCAGACTCCCTTTTTACAAGGAGTCACATGGAAAAGACAAGAGGTAATCAGTACTTTTTACACGGACATGTAATGATAGGACAAAGAGAATGGCTTTAAACTGAAAGAGGTTAGATTTAGACTAGATGTCAGGAAGAAGTTCTTTCCTGTGAGGGTGGTGAGGCACCTTTTATATGCGTGACACAGGTGTCTTCTAGTAAAACTGCAAAGGAGAATGGCTGGTTTAGGGCAATTGCAGGTTTAGATCTCCTTAAATTCTTTGTCCCTGTGGTTCAGGGAGTAATTTTACCTAGTGGCAGCAAGAAACTCCGTGGTGTCTCTGTTTCCACCAGACCACCTGCCCAATATTTTATTATCATGTTCAGAGCAGAGCTTCGTGAAGATGAGGTCAGGCTTTCCAAAGACATTAGGGGAATGATTAGAGTCATGACAGAGATCTGACTTGTCTGGGATCTTGGCAAGTTCTAGACAATACTACTGTTTGATCCAGATGCACATTGGAGTCCACTATTTAATCAGAGACATAGTAAACATTCTGTTTTGTGCCAGCCCTTATTGGTGAGATGTGTCATTGTCATCTCTAGGTAGCAGGTTCTGTTGTCACCCCAGATGGGTGCCAACGATGTGGTGGGGCACTGAATGCACATAGGAATAAGTGAGCCTCTCACCTCTGAAGATCATGCCTTCAGAGCAGAGCTGTGGCACTGTGGTTACTGATGTGGGTTACTGGGTTACCACCCAAATTCAAAGGTGTGTCATTTGCTGAAACACTCATCGTAACAGATAAACCTCTCATTCCGTAATTTTTTGAGAAATACAAAGAAGTTGGGCGTTTCAGTGTCCAGGCCCACCATACATTGCCATGCTGCCAAATTATAAGTTTGTTTTTTTTCTGTCATTATATGTGACACCAGATCTATAACCTGGTAAGACACAAGAAAAAAAAACTATGTTGAAGAGAAATTGAAATATAGGTTTAGGTTTGGCTGTCACTTGGGAAGGACACTAAATAAATAATTCTAAATTCTCATTTCCTAAAGAAGTATGAACTCAGAGCTTACTTGGAGCTACATGCTGAGTACACATTAAAACATCTCTACAGGACTAGTTGAACCATTATTTATATATCTGTGCAAGTTGGAACTGTAAATCCAAAGCAAAATTCAGTTTCATTTTGTGTGCAAATGATGCAACTTTTAGCGTAAATTGAATGCTATTTCTTTTTCTTTGATTGTTGCTGAGATGTATTTGGACCATATGTAGGGAGCCTACTGCATCCTAAATATAAATCCTATAGACACTGAAAAGAGAAAGGATTGAAGAATGTGTCAATAGGCACGAGAAGACTAATCACTCTCAGAAGGACCAGTAAAGTTTACAGAACCAGCCTCACCTACTTTTTCCCATAATAAATTGAGTCAGTCTCCCAGGCTGTCGTGCACTTCTTCCATCTTCCTCCATGGGAAATTGCCTCTGGGAAAAAGGATTTTTCTTCAAGCAAGTTATAAAAGACATCAAGAAAATAATTTCACTGTCAGCCATCATTGATAGGCAGTTGCTTTTCTGATGCTGCACTTGCAGCATTTGTAGATGCTGTTTCCATGCTGGTGTTTCCAAACCATCTGCATTCTGATACAGGCAGCTTGTGAATGTCAAGCTAATTAGCCAAGGCTAATGTCTGGTTTCCTGTAGAGAGCTTTTGTGAAGTAATTACGTTCCTCGAGGTCAAACTGCTGTAATTACAGGTCTTTAATTAATGGAGATAAACAGCCTTTGAATTCTTGCAGTGAGTCAGCCAATCACTCTAACGGACTTTCATCTTAACCTCCAACATATAGGGTATTATGACAGGTGATAGCAATGCTTTTTATTTGTGTGGGATTTAAACAATAACAGCTTTCACTAAAGTCATATAAATTATTAACATCTATTAAAGTCTCTGCCTAGGTTTATGAGCAAAGTCATTGTTACATGCTTTTCAGGGTAGGCATTCATATTTAAATAAATCAGAAAGTAGGTGTTTTCACGAAAGTAGATGACACATGAGTAAGAGCAAGAAACTAAGGAATAAAAAACTATTCTCACCCTAATTTCTCCCTCTTTGCCTCTTTTTGTTCCTTTCTTTTATTTAGTAACACAGATTTACTCTTTGAAGCATAGTACTGAGGCCACTTTAAAATAACAAACTTCCAAACAGCCTGCTTCCCCTCCTTGTGTGTTTTCCTTCCTCTGTGTCCCCTTTGCTTCTCACACCTCTTCTGGAGACTCAGATATTTTGGTCTACTGTGGGAATGTTGGCAAACATTTCTCCATCTACCTTCATTATTCCTAAGGTTGATTCCCTGTGGTATTTCCTTTTCAGAAACTGTTATTTGCTGTACCCCCTCTCCTCCTCCACTTGGTAAATGAAACCCCCAATATAACATCTCCTTTTAGAAAAAGAAACCACCCTACTTCTAGTATACTGAAGGCCTACCGTGATGAAGAAAATTAAATGGAGTGCAAAAGAAAATTATTAGAGGCTTGACCCCCATTGTCTTCTGTAGGCTTCAGTTTAACTTTGGAGTGCATAACAAGTTTACGTAACATATTTCCCTGATTTAAGTAATCACTGTACTACTACATTACTAGAAACACATGTAAGTTTAGTTTGGATTCCTGCCACAGATCAAAATCAATACTTGGGTACAACCTTCAGAGCAATCTAACTTATTAGCCACTGCCCAACAAGAAAGAAAAGAATATCCATAGTCCTGCTACTACTTAATTGAACTTTTAGACCTAATCAGTTAAATTTGCACATTCCTGGTTTTTGTTGGTTTGGTGGGTTTTTTGTGTTTTGATATTTATTTATTTTTTTTTTTTACCCAAATAAACTAGGAGTAGAACACAATTAAATCTTTACAGCAAATTAACAAGTGCCTGGATCCGGCCTGATGAACTGTAGAATGGTAACTCATGACCAAATCATATCCATATTCAGCGTCAGAAAGGAATACGACACACATAAGGAATTAGTTTAGCAGGAATTCGGTAGTTAGCTATGTATGTAAAGCAACAAGAAAGAGCACTTCAGTTTTATTAATTTTACAGGCATGAGACTCAGTGTGAATCTGCACTTCCTGATTTTTGTGACCCTTGACTCACACTGGGTCCATGTATTACCATGCAGTGCTTACACTATGCCACCTCCCCAAGGTGACTACACCACTGATTACTAATGGATAAATGAGCTCTTTTTAATCAAGTACTTACAAGTTTACAAGCCCTTTTCCAAAGTCAGAACAAAAATCTGACTTTTCATCTACATATCTATACATACATATGTTTGTGTGTGTATTTTATAAGTATTTTTGTCATTCAAACTTGCCACTGGAGTATCTATACACAAAGGCCTACAGAAAGGCCATGGGGCTAAATGAAATGTGCAACACACACTATTTGCTATGCTGTTATCAAAGGCTCTTCCTATGAAAAGACTCAGGGAGGTCAAGGGGTATATGAAGCAATGCTGGAAAACGTCCTTGCAGTGCTGAGTTATTTTGTGTGCGATTTTATCTGTCTAACTACAGTCAGGTAAAGTTTATGAGGTAGACATTTGTTTACGAGCTACTCACTTCAGAGTCCTTTTATAGTCAGTAGCTATCAAGTCAATATACACTGTGGTATAGGGAATGATTAATTCCTTTTTAAACTAGGTTCTGAAATAGTCTAGTATTTCCAGCAGAGGGCTAATTTTTCTCCAGTACCTATAAAAGGCTATAGAGACAGCACTTTTGACACATGTGGGGTGCAGGGGTGATGGAATAGAATAATTCCCTCCCCTTATCAGCCCTACCCCTCCTGTGTTTGCAACAGCAAAACATCCTCTATGGCTGTTTGTCATAGCTTCCATGTTCAGTGAGATACTGGGAACTTTTCTGCGTTTACCCTTTGGCAGTACTTCGCCATTTGCAGTACTCTGGAAAATGCTGGGGACATATTATATCCACATCACTTTAAAGCTCCCTAAAGTTGCCAGACCAGGCTCTGTGCCTTTTTAAATGTGCATTGTTCTACAGCAGCAGTCCTGTTCCAGCCTTTCACAAACTATGTCATGTGGTGACTTTTCTCTGTCTTTCCCCTTCCCACCCTGTATACGCTTTCAGCCACTGACAATATATTCAAAACAAAAGTATTCAAGAAATTAAAACCAGAATGAGATCCTCAAGGCCAGGATTCAGAACCCGGTTGTAAAGGAGACATCTAGTTGTCTTTATAGCATTAGTGGTATGATGATAAATAAGAATTCTCATTTAAAGGGTGATTCATGTATCAGGGCAGACTGGAGGTACAGGCACAATGACTCAATTTGAGTAGGCTGTAAAGTGTTAAAATGTTCCAGCCTTAGACACATGCAGGAGTTTGGGCCCCTGTGACAAGTTAGGTGGGTCTTTTAAAGAGGCAGGGATCTGAGGCAGCTGCCAAAGCAGAAGAAACAATACTGCAGACGTCTATGATAACGAGAAATGGGCTTCATCATTAAGATCTGCCAAGAGCAAGACTTTTGTGCATGACAAGCCTGACTCATCCATTCCATAAAATTTCTCTTGTTCTTTGGTGACAGGGGATGAAGCACTGACCATGCAATTATAAAAGCTAAATTAACTCCAGCATTTTCCAGGATAAAGGCAAATTCCCAGATTATTTCATCCGGAAGCAGCCACAAAGCTCATACAGTGACTGAATAGAGTCTTTGATTTCTACCCATCTGCCTGCTGGCAAAACCAAGAGCTCTGCCAAATGTATAGACCCATGAATATCACACAGTATTTGGGGTTTCTTCTTTTAACCCACCCATGCCAATTCCAAAGAAAACCTATGAGCCTATTGTCCTCTGGAGAACCCTGGGAAAACACACAAAAAGCGTATTTCCAAGTAGATCCATGAGCCGAGCAGGTAACTCTCCACTGACATACTGTTATTAATATGAGGAAGGTAACATTTAATAGCTACAGCAACACGTTAGCAGAGGGATGAACTGGAATTGATTTTTTACATCTGCTCTGACTTTCCCTGGGTCACTGGGAACCTCACACATTCTCTCTTCCTCACTTCACACTTTCTGGTCTCCCAAGGGTACAGAGAGACTTTTCCCCCTTCTGGAAATTAGGTGGAAGGTGTTGTATGTGCAAAGTATTACTTATAAAAGAAAAAAGATGGTGATTCACTTTCTGGAAGCAGAAGGAAGTGCTTTTGTTTGACACTGAAACAGGTGTTGGGTTATCAGCCTATAAATGCAGTGCTTTTATAGGCTGATACACACTTCTAGTCATAGTTCACAATAGGAGAAAACACTAGAAAAACATGTCTTTGTAATATACGGACATAAAGCCTGAGAGTTCAGTTTAAAAAGTGTGTACGGTTATTTGACCATTCCATTTAGTTAGTGTGCTTGAAATTATCAAATTGAGTCATATTTGCATTTAGCTTTGTATTGTATCAAGTATTTATCTTCTATATACAATGGGCATCGACTGCTTCTCTTTGAGTTTGGGACTCTTTTAAAGCCATTTGATGTTAGGGTTTTTTCTTAGTGGAAAGATAGCTCTATCACAAGCTTCTTCCTGCTGATAAGCTAGTCCTTGAAGATTTTTTTTGAGTAAACAGGATACTTTACTGGATACCAGACTAAAATTTTACTTCAACTAAAATATGTAGTGAGGGTTTTGGGTTTTTTAAAGCCACAGAAAGAAAACATACATTCACAGTTTTTTGTGTGAACCATATATTTGTTGGCAGAAGTAATAAATGATAAATTTAGCTCTTGGTGCCTAGTGAACTGTAAAGTTCTCATAGTCCTTCCTGAATATCCCTAAGCTCTAAGACAATTTGCTTTGCTGAAAGGTAGCGAGTTGTGAAAATTGTACTTGTTATCTTCCTAGAGTCAGTATTTATTTGGGGAGCTAACACTTAATTTGTGTATAGTCACACCTGCCAGAATGACCCTCTGAAACTCACACCACCCCAGAACAGAGTGTGTTTGAAAGCCTTCCAGAGTTTGGCCAAGGACCCCATCAATCATGGGAATGACACTGTGTTTGGATAAGAAAGCTGACAGGCTTGCTTAGCTCTTCTGGTGCTCCCTTCCCCTTTATCATCTTAAACCAAAGTCTTTGAAAATGCACCAGCTGTTGTTGGAGAGGGGGACCTAAGAAGTATTTTCCAACTGTTGTTTTGAGAATGGACTAGAGATTTGAAAGGCACCATCACTAATGAAACACATGGAGCATAGCCCTGTTTCATAATCAAAGAAAAGGAAAAAAGGCCAGCTATTGAGAATGCTACAATTAAAAACAAAAGCTGAAACAGTAGCTTTGGGCAAATGTAATGTTGTCACCAAACATCCTGCTTTGCAAGCAGTCCATATGGAGTGGAACAGTACCCAAATCAGAGATAACGCTGAGTAAAGGGTGCTGCTCAGGCTGGGGTAGTCCTAGTCCGCCTTCAGTGGGCAGGCTGGATGAAGTGAGGAGGGGAGAGGCAAGTGTTGATACAGAGATCCTATCATTGCATTTTCACAGTAGCTTGCCATAGGGAAGTGGAAGACAGCTTCCAAGAAATATCTGGCTCGCTGGGTGGGCCAGCCCAGCACCACACTTAAGTTTATTGCATAGGGCTGCAAAGTTCAAAGGAAGCTCTGGGAAAGGGGAACTGTGGCTCACAGTGCTTCACCCAATCTGCTGCACCACACATGGCTAAAGTACATGCTATCAGTAATCAAGGGAAGGACCTCCCTGAAGCACAAATGGCAGTGGGGGTACCCTTCTATAAATATCCTGAGAAATAGCAGTTTCCCTTTCCAGTTGCCTGAGTGACTCCACCTCCTTTGATAGCTTGCAAATGTTCCCTTGGTTTTAGTAGTTACCAGCAGATCAAAAACAAGTGCATGGGAAAGGCAGCTAAGCACAACAGGCATGGGTTGAATTGCATGCAGTAGGAATTGTTTTGGGGCTCTGGCTGTGTCCCTTCCCTTTTTCCATTTTCCTAATCCCTTTTCTGTTTCAGTTACATTTTGATTTCCTATACTCAGTCTGAGCAACCTAATACCAGCTATAGCCCTCAACCCCAAAGAATTAAAATCACACCCACAAATTGGCAAAGGGCAGTTTCAGCCTGGTCATTTTTCTCCTGCTGCAGACAGCAGGGAGATAGAGCCCAACGACAGCCTCCAACCCAATTCAGCACCACCTGAAAACTTTGATGGCATTCAAGTGATCTTTATAGGTCTGCATTTTCAGTTCTGAGGTCTGGGTTTGGATGATGATGGCCACAGTCCCTAGAAGACTTTGTCCTCATATCTTTCCACTAATAATTGAAAATCTGGTTTAGCCTTCACAGAATTCTGTGAACCTAAATCTATTTAAAATAATGCAAAGCACCAATAAAGCATGAAATATGAATATTTAGGTTCACCTAAATACATACTTTGGCTCCTTAGAAGAAAAACAGTAAGAAGTTCCTGGAAAATAGCATCTTTGTTCCATAATGTAACAACAGGTAGGAAAATTCAGTAACTAAATTGCATCTATAGCATCAAATTTAACTCAGACTGCTCATGTGTTAGAAATCAGGAGAAAAAAAAAAAAAAGGAAAAAAAAAGGAAAAAACCCAACTTGTTCATGTGCCTGGAAATGGTTCAGGTGATGGGTAGAACATACCTATAAATATAGAAACTGGCCTTGTAGCATAGGATACAGCAGGAACATTAACATCTTCTTAACAGTGTGACTACCTGAAACTTCACATGGAAGAATCACTTCTAGAAGCGTTGTTCAGGTCTTACACAATCCTAACAGCTGATATCTACCTCAATAAAAAAGGGAGTTGTAGTAGAGGTGGCACTAGTATCCTGTGATATGTATTTAAATCATTTAGACGCCCTGTGAGGAAAGTTTCTATTTTGGGAAATGGCTAGCTACTCCCTCCCATTCCAGGTCAGATTTAAATAAAGGTACTCTATACTAATCCAGTTCATTTTAAGTAGGTTGAAGGATGGAATATATCTGGAGTCATATTGCATTTCTGCAGGGGAAAGTAAGAAAGAGAACACATCTTCGTGGAAAGCTCACATAAAACATTATAGAGGCCTTCCTGAATTATCTTCTAGTAGTAGGGGATTGTATCCTTGCTAAAAATGAGGCAACTCAGAGTCTTACAAAAGGAATATTATCCCTTTCCACATGATGGTATCATGTTACTACAGAACCAAGGTCCTCCTTAGTACAACTGAACATTTCTGTCATAGGGGATTAGGTGGAAGAGTTGGCTGGTTTCGCAAATCAGAAATTTCTCCACAGGTTTGGATAACATCTGCAATCTGAAAGGACTTATTCTTCAGCATGGGACAAAAATGCAGGTGGAATTTCCTGAAGACAGCTTTACTTCTGAAATTCTGGGCACAAGCAGTGGACAGTAACAAGGACAACAGTTAGCAAGGACAACAGTTAGCAAGTAAGAGTTCCAGTATGAATAATATACAAGAATATTCCTCACAACCTTTTGCCTGCCATGCCAATGTGAAGTCCTGAAAGAGCAGAAAAGGTGGTTTCAGACTGCCCTTGAATCTATCTTAGAATCCAAGCTCTATTTTTTCCTAAAATATTGTCCTGAACCTACTCTGAGTCTGCCTAGCTGGGGACTATGTCTTCCACATGGTATGCATATGTGGTAGATCATTAGGTAGAATCAGTGATAAAAATAGACCTGTTAAATATCCCTTTCATTTGGTACATCCTACTGAACAAGCACATGGACATATTAAAGTTATTATAGAAAATATTATATACTTGCACAATAAATACTACTTTCACATAGTATAAGTTAAATGCTCTTTATTATTACTCTTTGAGCAAGCTTTCTACAAAGCCAAAGCCTTTTCTCAAACCCACAAACCTCCTTTCATATTTAGCAGAAAAATATAAGTGGCACAGAGATCACTTCCTAGGAAAACAGTTCTCTTTGCCTCTGTTTTAACCCTCAAACTGCAATACTTAGATGCACATTTAAAAATTCTATCCATTGCCATTATGCCAGAATTATCTATGCTAACACTGTAATTTAATCAGGGTTATATGGCTGTCAAAAATTAATTTTTCAAGTATATTCAGAACACGCCTTTGATAATGTGGACATTAACTGCCCAAATATCTCTTTTATCCTGCTCACAAAAATTTCAGGCTAACATGTACATTCTTTATAGGACTTTCATTCCTTCATTACAAGAACACAATTTTCTTCGTCTTAGAGCACACCTTTACTTGCACATTTCACTTTTAAGTCCAAGATACAAATTCTTTACTGTCCACTATAGAAATAAACACAGCTTTCAGGCACACTTCTCAAAGCATAATGAGCTTCTATGTATGAATTCAAAATATGTTTTGCTGAACAAAACTAAAGTAGAGATAAAAAAATCTTCAAATACTCAACAGTGCTTAAAATTATGCACCCTATTAGGCTTGTTGAGCTTAACGGGATACTCTCAAAATCAGCTGGTGTGTAAGTGTTTTTTGGATAAAGAACTTAACGTTTCATACTTAACATAATGTGCCTCCAAAGCTTCCACTCTTGGGCTGCACTTACACTTTTCAAATAAATTTGGTCAGGGTTATTTCTGGTGCATTTCTACTTGACCCATGGCCTTGAAAGAAATACTGTAAAGGAACTAAAATTCTATAATCATTTACCCCTGCTTCTATAAAATAACATCAGTACTTAAAAAAGATAGAGTTGATAAAAACATTGAGGCCTTCTAAGGTTTCCTGCAGACATACTTTACAGGTTTGATCATGATGTGCTTTTCAGGTACAGTTACTCTTTTCCTCAATGACTTTGATGTTATCTTCATCCTGCTGTGGATCCTTATCAATGAAGGATGAAGTAACAATTGATCTCGTTGCAAGAATTACATGCTCTGTCTTTCCACGAAGTGAACCCAGTTACGACTTATACCTTGTGAATGACCTTCTAACATGGAAAGAGCATATGGGAAGCAAATGGAATTAAAAGGGTTGCCTTCAATTAATGCTAATGAAAGAAAATAAATTGAATGCACCAACTGCTGCAGTCAACCCACCTTAACTCTAACTTTACCAACTAACAGGCCTATTTTTGAGAAAGTCGCTGTAGTCAGAAAGCCTAATTTCCTTTTGAATGAAAGTATAAATTTCTAGAGATGTTAACTGCGCCACAAAATCTACACCAAGAAGAAGCAGAATCAAGCTGCAGAAAACGTGTTTACATGGTGTATGGATATAGGTGCTCTATGATGAGGGTTCTGCCCTGACTTCAGCATGGATTTCACTGGCATGGATGAAACTTGATTGTATGCATTGGCCAGATAACAAGAACAGAAAAAAAAGTAGCTGCACAGAGAAAATAGTATTTTTAAAATTCTTTTCACTTCTGTAATTTATGATATATTTCAAAATTCAGGAAGATTTTTTTTTATTTCTCTTTTGTCCATGAACCTCTTCTGTCTCTTTTAAAAATGTGCTTTTCTCATAGTATGCTGAGAGCACTTCAAAACAGCAGTGAAAACCCCAGTCAAAGTGCATTAACATTGGCATTTCATATGAACAGCACAGAATAGTGTAGGGGAGGATGCAGATTTGATTTGAGTCCAGACACAGGAGTCATATATGGAGTCCAGATACCCCTGGGACAAATGCAGAGGAAGTAGCGCAAGTTCATTTTTGTCATTCTGGGCTCGGGCCACTCCTTTTTGCTTGTATGCCACCACAGGCCACTCAGCTCTTCCCTCCTGCTTTCTCTCTGTTACGTTCACTGGATGACAGGGCTTATAGCACCATTTTGTTTTAGGAAAATGCAGAAAAATATTCCGAAGGAAAGTAGTGCACACTCCATTTCTTCCTATTGTCAACAGGAGAAGTGCCTCTTTCTAGACAATGTTCAAGCACTGGACTCAATGAAAGGAGCAACTCTTGGGAACTGCCTGGTCTGTGATAACCTCAAGACAGCATAGATGCTTTAACAGTCTCTTCTGACTTAAAAAAAAATAAAATCTGGATTTATTAATTAAAAAAGAAATGGTGGCTTTCTAACACTTTGTCTGGCATAACTCTGTCTCACATGCAACCTCAGAAAGGGTGGGAAACCCATGCATGAGGGTGTTGAGCAGTAATTGTTTTTGTTGCAGTGAGTGATTGTACAACTGCAGCCTCAGTAACTGTTAATGTCTTCTCTGGAAATCCTTTTCAGTAGGGTGCTCATTTAAAACCTATTGTTGCCATAGTGTTTTAAAATGCATACGGCTTTCTCGCATGGCACATTACCTAAATGGGTAAGATGCATATGATAACTCCAAACTCATGTTAATTTGTCTGTACCTTTCTTCTGTGGGTTGCCAAGTACACAACTTGCCATAACACAGCTTAGTATTCCTGCATCACTGTAAAGAAATCTCTTTGAAAACAAAAAAATCCAGCCTCAAGTAGGTTCACATGAACTTTGTTTTACTTCTATCATCACTATTAGATTATTTCTATATTATTAGTATTTCTATATTGTTATTGTTATTATTACTGTTATTCTCTGACCATGATGAGAAAGACCACTTTTGTGAGCACCATCAAGAGATCTGTGGCAGCCATGTCCCTCTGGGCTGTAATTTTTGGATACTTGAAAAACAAAGCAGGCTGAGATCGCTCAGCACTTAGTCCACCATGAAATAATATTACACATTTGTGCTTGGAAGCTGATTATCCACTTGGTTCTTTTCTTCCTTTCTACAGAGCTTTAGGATAATTTCCTGCCAGAGGTCCTGGTTTTCTTTCTGATAAGTTATAAGTTGCTAACATGACTGCATGCTAAAATGAAATGCCTCTTTGCACTTGAGGCAAGAGCTGGGGATGTTCTCTTGATCAAATTACAGTTTGATAAAGTACATCCTACCTTCTACAGTACTTACCACTTCCCAGCTTAAAATGTAACAACGTGGGGTGCTTTTAAGCAGCTGCCTTCCACTTTCCCTCCCTCCCCCCCCCCAGGTGGATGCACTTTGCTGATGGGTAAAGTGATTTCTGTTTACAGAAAAAGCAGCTTTTATAGTTTGTAAATGGTTTTAGAGTCCTCTGGGAGGAAAGGCATGGTGCAGGAATGTGAGCTATTCTGATTCTTGTTAAGAGAGGGGGACAGAACCCCATAGGAATTAGACCAAAACCAAACTCCTGTAAAAACCTCCAGGTGCGCAGTCTCTGAGAGCAGAAACACTGGTTCAACAAAACGATCAGTTGTGGTTTTAACTGAAAGCTTTAGATGAAAAAAAAGGCAGTGAATAATATGGGATCTCGGGGGGGGGGGGGGGGAGGAAGGAAAGGGATGTATATTTTGTGTATGTATACAAAAGCAAGAAACTTGTCTAAAGTGCTCATGACATGATCAGAAACATTCCCAGTTTGCAGTCAGAAGCCGATTTTTGGCAAGCTCACGTGGACTGCAATACGCCACGTTTTCTTCGTAGGACCAAGGAGGGATCCACTAAATTGGGACCCACAGGGATTTGTTGTGCTGAAGATGTTAATCGATGTCTGACTAACTATGCATGCAAACACAGGCAGCCCCCACGGCTGCTGACTTTGGGCTTCAAACTCAGCCCAGCACCACTGGCGAGCTTTAAATCCTGTCAGCAGCACGCTGAAGAGTCTCTCTGAGACACAGCCAAGATACAGGCAGCACACTGGGAACATTACCAAGTGGGAACTAGACTCTCCTTTCAGTACAGAATGTTTTCTTCAATTAAAAAAGAAAAAAGGAAAAAAAAAAAGTGATCTGGGATTTGAATAAACTTGTTAGATTTTGATCTGCAAGCTTATGTCATTTTTTCCATGCTTCCCCTCAGAGAAATGGATTCCACAATTTAAATAAAAAGCTCCATTTTCTTGTAAAAATATTTACATTGACAACATATCCCAGAATCCTCCCTCATGTCCCGTCCTCCCCCCCCCCCCCGGCTGCTCTGCGGCTGGCGAGACAGGCATTGCCTGCTGGGACCATAGGCGTTGCAGGAAGCAGCATGCGCAGGCTCATGTGCAGCACAGGCCCCCCATGTGTGCTGACATGCAGTGAGAATGGCTCCCCACGTGAAACCCTTTCCTTGCCACATAAGGCCCATGGTGTGGATCATGCTCTACACCACTTCAGCAGGTTCACAATGAAGATGTGTTGAGCAGCTCAGGTTTAACAGGGAAACTTACTGGTGGGGTCTGAAGAGGATTTAGATTAGCGTTGTACAGCTACCTGGGCATTTTCAAGACTGAATGCACACATGTGATTTTTCTGATACACTTGTCTCACTGTGCTTGAAATGTATTGGCATGCTGCTCCAAAGGGATCTGAATCAAGTTTATATGCGAATTAGCTCCACTTACTGTTCCTAGCTGCAGATCACCACTCCTGCAGCAGATGCTGGGCTGGATGATCTAACCTGCTTTTCTTCTCAGCTGCCATTGTTTGCAGTCCAGCAATAAGCTCCTTAATTGGGTTCGCAGGGACATGGTGGGATGTGAACCATGGTGGTTCACACAGCCTGCCCTGCTCCTTCGCAGCAGGATGGGCAGTGAGCAGGTGAGGCACAGCAGTGTCAGCTGTATCCCGCCACTGGGGATTCAGGCAATTTTACACACACAGAAGCACTGGCTCTGAGATTCTGAAAGCTATTTGTTTATTTGCTTGTTTTTAAAGAGGCATTTTATCACAAAAAACACCTAGTTTTAAAAGAAGTAAAGCCGTAAAAGTACTCATGCTGTAGCTGTAACTCCTCTCTGTCCCCACACCATTACAGCCCAACACCTTTAATGCTCAAGCCCCTTACAGAATCCTGGGTTTCATCTGGCATATGGGGCAAGCTCAGAGGGGAGCCTATATGTTGCACTGAGGCAGGGACAACTCAGCTTTGATCCAAAAGGCAAGCGGTAAAGGGCTGGACCATGGGATCTGTACTGGCGCAGGTGGCCAAATGCCAGCCAGTGTGCAGCTTTGCCCCTCTGTGCCTGAAACACTCATATATCAGTAAGTACTTCCCTTACCATGCAGAAGTCTTGCGGGTGTCAATGAACCAGTTTTTCAGAAGGAGCCACGAGGGCTCTTAGTAAAACACTATGAGTGTTACAACATGACCGGTGCCGTTCCGGCCGGTGCTGACCGTCAGGGAGAAGCCAGGGGTCTGCAGCCCTCCCACCAGCCACCACTCCATCTGGTGCAAGTGCTACTGCTCACAGTCATGCAGCATGGCTACATAGTTCTCACCTCTTTGCCACGGCGTCGTCTCCTTTCTTTACAGTGCTGTGTAAATAATGAATAATAGTATCAGTAGGTTGGTTATAAATTAAGCAAACTATATTAAAATTGGTTTTGTGTTGTGGGGAAAAAGTAAATTATGAGGTGTTACAGTTGCAAACATTTTGTTTTATACGCTACTTTCAAGAAGAAAAATATTATGCCAAATGAAAAAGAGGTGTCGACCAATTGGCTCTCCTGATGCCTGTCCCTTCCTCCAGTAGTAATAGTCCCATCGTGCTGTTTTACAAGGCAGTAAGCCAGTCACCAAGTGGAGAAACTGCCAGACTGAAGTTCTCCTGGTTTATGCCAGGGAGGGAATCAAATTATGGTCTTGTAAAACAGTGTGATAGTGCTGTTATGGGGCTGGTCCTACAAACCGCTTAAAAAAGGGTTTTGAGCAAGTTTCCCAAAATATTCTCAGGAGCTGGTCAGCAGAGAGAGTCCGTGATGCCAAGTAGTGTAAAGCAGAGCAGGAGACCTAAGTAGTATATGTCTACCCAGGAAAGGTGCGCATGAACCAGGACCTAGCGCAATGCTGCACACCATTGCTCATGGTGGGCTGGACCAGTATCTCACTGGGGCTTGTCAACCTCATCATAGGACTTTCAGCCCTTTCTCATCTTCTGGCAGAAGAGGAAATAGGCATTTAAGGAGAAAAATTGTTATCTCGATTTTACGAGGGTGAACTAGGGCGTCAAGATCAAGGACAATTTAGCTGGTTTTGAGCACTGTGACAGAATGTTCTGCCTTGCCTTTTGTAGTCTGTCCAGGCCTCCCTGCAACATTAGTGCTGAAAGCAGACAGTTCTTGAGCCACACTAAGATGCTAACTGTGATAAAAGCATATATGAGCTCCCTAAGCCAGAGACATAAGTGCTGGTTTAGGACAAACCCAATGGCAGTGTTTAAAACCAACCAGATGGGAGAGTAGAACAGTGATAGTTCAGGGGACTTCAGTTCAGAGGTCTCTTGGATGAAAAATGAAGTTTCAACCGAAAAAAAAGCCTGTTTCCACCAGAAAATGCTGAATTTCCATTAGAAATAATAAAAATTTCTTCTTGACAAACCAAAACATCTCAGCTGACAGGAGGTATTCCCACTTTGGAAATGCTGTTGACAGCATGAGGGCTGAAATGCAGTTGTCTCATGGTCCGTGGGGCAGGACTCTCCAGCCATGTTTTGTCTACCATGACACACTATAGCCAGGGATTTTTAGTGCTTACATTGTGTCCTAGCAAGAAAGAAGCCTGGGGTGTGGGAGGGAAAACATGGATCACAGAGGGAACCTGTGCTCAGGCCAGAAATCCTCTCTAGTGCTGGTATGTCAGTGGAAAAGGCACAATGTGAGCAAGGCATCTCAGGGAGAGACCTGCAAATAGCACCCAGGTACCCCCTGAAATGCCACAAGCACACCCACTTACCCAAGGCCTGGAGGCAGGGGACAGGACAGGCTGGAGCTGTTTAAGTTATAAGGTAGCACCAACTTATTTCCTTAACCTTTGAAACATGTGGGTTGCAGAGGAATTAAAAAAAAAAAAGGGAGAGAAACAGAATCACAGTCCTCATCTGTGGAGTCTACACTTCTATTTATGACTTGAGCTCTTTTAGGCAAGCAAAACCAGACTGGGAATAAGCTGGCACTGCTGCTGAGGAAAAGGCAGTTTTGACTTGTCTAATATTTGTAAATACACCAGAGAGGAAATCTCATTGCACTTAATTCTAGGCTCTGCTTGTTTGTTGCCTCCAGAAAATCAAATTTCCAGATAAAATTACCAATGGGCATGTGAGATTTTTTTTTAAATGACATAATTACCTAAGGAGTCTGGCAGAGCTTCAAATAAAATAAACAATACACAAGGAAATCTATTCATTTTATTAGCTTGAATGCATCCATGGATGGTGATAAGGAAAGCAAAGCCCTGGTGCTTAGAAACTCAGTAATAGTATTCAGAAAGAAGGCATAAACAAGGCCTGCTTGCATTGTCCAAAAAAGGGTAAGAATGAACTAAAAAACAGCATTTTTTTCAAGGCCTCAGTGTAATCATATATTTTACATCTCTTTCAACGCAACACTTTGTTTAAGCATGGGAAGGTTCTAGCAGACTTATAACAATATTTCCATACTGTACATTTATTGTAGCTACTCATTAAGTCAAATTGCTAGCATATGAAGTCATGTGGAAAAAAGAGGGATTTAAGACATAACATTTGCAGGATGCAAACATGAGAAGTGAAGATTTTTTCATCAAACTCTGGTTCACAGTCAAAGCGAAATTCCAACAACTGTGCAAAGGCGAGCTAAAGGGAAGGGAATCACTATCAACTAAAATGATTTTACATTCAATTTCTTAGCAAATTGCAACCCTTCCCATTCTGTGGCATATATATGTGTTGCTACTCATATGGAAACAAATGAAAGCGTATTAGGAAGCTGACCTTTAAAAGCTTTCAATAAAGCAAAAGAAGCATTACTGTGACCAATCTTTCAATAATTACTGAAGTGCTGTTACTCTCACTCTAACAATAATCCGCGTACACACTCTATATTAAAGTTTTCTGCAGAAAACTCTAAAGCACAATGTAACTAAGCAAAAGAAATAGTTGGGGTGTGAAGTAAGCTTCAGTGTTGTCTCTTCCTCTTGAAGCCATATGTGTGCATGCTGCAAATAATACTTGACTTTGATTAGTTCTTTGGTTACGCTGCACTTGCTCTGCCTTTCCATGCTAATTTTTGAATCTTAATGTTTCCGTGGTCATTGTTCATTGGACACAGCCGTATTTCACAAGTTAACTAGGCACAAACCTGTGAGCCGTGCTGCTCAGTATCCACCTTCTCCTGAGCTGTTTTCATCTCCCCTTCGCAGTGGAATTGGCACCCGAGTTCAGGGAGCGGGCAGAGCAGGACTGCTGGCTCCCCGCCCCGCCAGCCAGCCAGCAGTGTGACCAGTTCATCTGCCAAAAGCAGGGCAGCTTCTCTGAGGGGAGCTACTCTCCCCAGGCCAGAAACCTGCCCTTCACAAGTGCTATTGCTATTCCGGGTGGGACCAAAAAACAAGCTTCAGCCACGTGAAGAGGAAAGGAAGTGGGGGAAGTACCAGCGGGTTTGAGGAAGGCAAGGAGGAAAGTCAGACTATGGGAGCTATATGTGTGTATATATGCGTATGTACATTTTGCAGAGGCAGTGAGACTTGTGTAACTGATGGAGTTAAAATATTGGCAGCGTATTCCTGTTGAGGAACAACAGCTGTAGCAACACCAAGAGAAACAACAGCAGCCACCCTCCTGCACAGCACCTGGGGTGGTCAGTAGTCAGATGTTTCTCCTGTTCATCTCATTACAGCGTGACCAAAATATGTAGCTGTAAGAAGGCCTTTGCACTCCCTGGTGTATATTATTTGTTATTCGGTACAGCAGAAGGGGGAGTCCATAACAGCTGCTTTAGCAACAGCTAAGCCTGAGGGTGAGACAGAGATTCTGAGAGGTGAGTCCCTATCTCTGGCAACACTGTATTGCCCCAGCATGGACAAAGCTAGGAGTGAAAGGGGCAAACAGGGGCTAAGTGAAGAAAGGAGGCCATTCTACTGAGAAGACAGCAGTTAAAAAGAAATTAGAGACTCCCCACCACTCCAAAACTCCTGCTCTGATAGGACAGGAGCTACTGAGGTACCTGAGCCACACCAGCTGGAAACCTCAAAGGAGGTACACAAAAAGAAACAGCAAATAAAGGAGCACAGGGGTCTACCTGCCTTCCCCCAACCTAATCACGCAAGTTGTCACCTGCCTACTCTGGGCAGCTCAAGAGGAAGTAGGCAGGCACATCTCGGACACAGTGATGCTTTCAGGTCTTCATTTCAGGAAGCGTACCTTGGTGTTCTGCCTTCCTCTGTTTTGGTATGCCTCCTCCTCTCCCCTCCCTAGCCTGCCCAGATTCTTCAACCATATTAGCAAGAGTTTCACACTAAGAGGTCATGGTCTATCTCAGTAGTTCAATTACATTTTCCTGGCAAAGTAAGAAATGTGTGCTCTTTTCCACTACATTATCAGTGGATTTACTGACTGAGAATAGAGATGCGGATTATATGCTAATGGATATGACAGGCTCAGGAGACCTGGATTTTTTATCTTGTATCTTTCGTTAGCATAGTACTATCAGTCTCAGAAAGCCCAGTTAGACGCTCAGGTATTGCTCCGTGTTTATCCTTCCTTCCTCCCTCTACTTGCGCAAGAAAGGAGAGTCTCTTACCTAAACTGACCTGGTAAGTGCGTGTGCTGCTGGGCACACTTCCTCACTGTTCACTTGTTAAACCAGCTCTGCTCTGGGTAACCTCTCAAAAGCCACGTCCCCAGACCATGATGCAGTTTCCCCACCTGTACAATGACTTCTTTGTGAACTACCTCAATGCCCACTGTATCACAGCTAGGTATTTATAATATTACAGTTGATCTGTTTTCAGATGGAATGACTCCATTTTAGACAGAATTTTTCAAAGTGTTGATACATTTCTCCTTTTTAACCCTGGAATGTATAAGCACAGTGGATTGCAAATTTAGAAAATCCCAAAGAGTAATTTTATTAGCTGCTGAAATATATTAGTGGTCCTGGACTTTGAACTAGAAATAACAATAATAACCTTTCCTGAGAGTGGAATTTTTTCCTGACAGACATTTTTCTGATGTTAGATTAAATTATCTTTGTACTGCTTTAGCTTTAGTGGTACAGAAATAGCTCTTTTTTAGCCTGCCTTTATGTGAGAGGACAATAAATATGGCTCGCTTTTTGATCTAAGTTACTTATTGCACAGTGATGGTTAGCCAGATAATGGCTGTTTTGCGCAAGCTCAAGAAAGAATCCAAGCCTGTGATCTTTCTTGTCACTTAACAGGCCTTATTTTTTATGATGGCAGTTTTACCTGGGAGGCCTGTAAAGAATCACAGGGAGGCACAGAGTGCTGGGGTTGGAGAAATGGCTGATGATGTATCCTGTGCTCTGTGTAAAGCCTCTGTGGAGAGCGCTCACCATCTCCAGTCACCCAACCCTTGTGCTATTCTACTGGTAGTTATGGAGGGTAAAGTGATATCAACATCGGGCAGATCTTCATTCAGACATCTGTCTATGCTAAATATCATCACGCTGAATACCTTATACTTCTGCTGACTTTGAAACCAGCTCAAGATGTTGTCAGTGCACTGAAGAAGCAGGGTTATCAACCTCCTTGCCCCATCTGAAGGTGATTTACACCATACTGGTTAAATGTCTGTGCAGTCTGGAAAGAGCCTGTCTGGGTCCATGGGTACTGCATGGCCTAGGAGTGCAACTCTTTTGTATGGTACTTTCATATACAGGGACTGTGGGGGACTTTTCCAAACCTCCCTGTTTAAAACCGAGACGTAATTCTTCTAGTGCCAGTGAGAGTGAGTTCTGAGTTGCACACACCACTGCCAAGTGCATAGAAGACTTTTTATTCCTTAAACATTCAAGTGCTCATTTAAAATTCTTTCCCTTCCTCTCATGAGGGGTAAGAAGTTGTTCTTAAGCTTGAATATTCAGTATTTGCACACAGCAAACACCAAAGGTTCACAGATATTCAGAATTAAATTTAGAATTTGATCAAACAGCAACAAAGAATAATACCTGTAAGTTTCACAGACCTAATTCTTACAGAGCTTATAAAGACCCAAATACACAAATTCAGAATGAAGAAAAGTCTGTGCATCAACATCTATGAGAAGATTAAATAATGTTTCCTTAGCAATACATTCTTTACTGCTGAGGGTACACATTGCTATTTTCTACATACTTAAACATGTTACACACTGTTACTGTAGCTGAACAATCAAGGGCCAGATAAGAAAGCAGAAAAAAAAGAGAAGAGAGTGAAACAATGACAATCAGGATTTTTTTAAAAAAACCAATATAATTGTTCCTACTTTTTAATGGATTTGAATGTTTGTGTAATCACCACACCAAATATTAGTCAAAATTGGGATTAACAGGAAGTTATACAGAAAAATGAACTCTCTTGTAGCACCATAACCGGAAAGTTAAAGAACTTCCTGGGGGTCAGCAGGCCACAGTTATGTAGTCCTAGCTCTTATAGAAATACTGATAATGTCCACAGGATTTTATCACAGGTTTCCTGAATTGCAGAAATCTAGACCAGGAGCTAAGCATCAGTTTTGTGAGCCACCTCCCTATGGCTGCTGGTGGTCAGAAAACCGCCCTCTGAGATGGGACTGCTATACATCTGTGTAGCCCTGTCTCCAACAACCCAGACACCTTGGGCACTATTTGCCCTGTCAGCTAGTCAAACAAAGACAGACTGTATAGAGGTGAGAGGCAAAAGTTTGTCATCTGCACATTGAACATTATTCAGACACATCAGTACAGTCCTCGTCCATGTGTCAGTGGCAGGGAGCAGTGTAAACTTAGGAAAGTCCTTATGTGTATAAAGAAACTTTAACACCTGCTTAGTCCCAGGGAAGCCAAAGGAACTGCTTGGGAGTTTAAAGCATGCATGAAAGTCCCCAGTTAATGAGTGAGGGTGGAATTTCTAGGATAAAACCTTGCCACTGGGCATTCATCACAGAAAAGCAAACACTGGAGGTTCACATTCATGTTGGTTTATTTTTTTTAACAGTCATTTGCTGTTTCTGACTCTTCAGTGTCACATTTTAAATCTTGATCAAATTCATTTTCGGTCTTACAAGATGTGTTTTTTTCAGATAAAACATTTACTCATAAAAGCCAATGAAAAGCAAAGTTCTAAATGGTCCCAAATTTGGAACAAGGCCTCACTTCTGTAGCTGAACACCATCTGGGCATCAGTCATGTGATAAATAGGAACAGGAAAAACATTTACAAAATTACTCTAAAAGCCCTGTATTTCCTCATGTTCTCCAGCTTATCTGGCTGTGGCTCTGGCCTTCCCATCTACCTGACTGAAGACTTCATTCAAAGCCTGCTCTGGGGATGATGGAAATAATTCTGTTGCTCTACCAGTGATTCCAGCAGAATCATTGACTGATAAGAACAGAGGCGTTTTCTCATTTTTTTTTTTTTTTTTTTTTCTCCCCAAATCAGCCACTGATGCATTTTCAGGTATTTTAAAGCTTGCTTTTCTCTTCTTAGAGTTGCTGATGTATGATTTTATCCAGATACTCAGGATATTTGGAACCTCTTTCTTAAAGCCTCAAGCAGCTAAATTGTTGAATTGAGTGTTTTTGTGATTAGTGTCTGGACTTCCCAATTAAAATTCAAAAACTATGGTGCAGCCATAAGCCACAAATGAAGAAAGTAAAAAAAAAGAATGTGACTTCCATTATTATATGCATTTTTAACACTTGATTTAAGGTAGTTTCAAAAATCTTTGATGCTTGATCATTATCACTTAATTTTGGAACTGGTAAACCCCATAATTTCTTCTCTAAACTTTTGGCTGTCTAGTTCTCAGCAATATTAGTAGTACATGTTCCCTAAATACTCACTCTAAACGACAGCATGCTCAGTGTCTTTTCTGCCAATATTAAGCATCTGCATCTCCACACCTTCTCAAGCTGGCTTTCAAACTGAGCACTGAATGCTGACCTATTAGCTCTGTCACGTTAAGAGTAGAATCTATAGGTTTCAAGCACGTGTGAAAAGGTGGTGTATCAACACATGTGATTCAGACTGCAGTGTTAACCAATGCAGGTAACACCTGCAAAAGGAAAAAAAAAATAAAACAAACCAGATGAGGAAATGAGGAGTTGTAGTAATACACAGTACCTGCCTGACCACAAGCTATTTTATATTGCAAGTCTGTAATTGAGAAATGTTATCTGTTATCATGAGACTCCAAGTGCCACCGTCTCCCAGCATCATACATGAAATGATGTTGTATAGGAGCAGAGGATAGTGGAGGGCTACAGATATACTAAACTGGGTTTATTAAACTGTCACAGACTGTTTATACAGAAGGCTCAGGGGAAGACAAAATCTAGCATCTAATGTCACAATGGATGTACTGCTTCCACAGCAAAAATTTGCCAATTCAGGTAATATTTTTATTTATTAGTCATGTATCAGTAGCCATTTCAGCATTTCCCATTAACATAAAGAGCTCTGTTCTCATGTCCCTTATAAAAAAATAGCCACAGATGTAGATGTAGAAACAGCATGGGTCTTTTCTGCTCAGCCAGTAATAGGTTACATATGGGAAGACAAACTGATTTTATTTTCATGACTTTCATTAAAATAATGTGATGCTCAAAAAAGGTATTCCTGAAGGCCATTTAATAAACAGCAAGCATTCCAGGCTATTGCCTTGCTAATGAAATTTAAAGTATACCAATCTTCTCTGGGAGGCTCAGTGCAATTTTTGCTTCCATCTGCATGGCTACTGGAAAGGGCATCTGTTTAACATCCCACACAGAACATTACCTTTAAAAGAAAATGACCTGTCTACAGCTATGCTTCAGTATCAGTAGATACAGGCCCAGCTTCTAATGTACAATCTCAGCTACTTTGCCAGGCGGTCCTGAGTACCTTGCATGAACACATTCCCATGTTTAAAGGGATGTGTCTTTTTCATAATGATGTAAGCAATACATTAACACAGCATCTGCCCATACTGAGGGTTATGGTTAGAACAGTCTTAGAGACAAACACGGCAGGAAACTCTGTCAGTGAGTACATTAACATAGGAGGATTGGTTTGAGTCTGTAAACAAGAGGCAGCACACCTGGTCTGGGAGACCTTATGCACTTTCACAACAGTCCAGATCCTCTGCAGCAAAACTAAGGCACCTAAACTTTCCACATCCTTGAATGGGTTTTAAGGAAGATTTCAGAGCTGTGGGTATAAAATGCATATGGAAGAGAAGAAGGGGGGCAAAAGAACTGTGAACAAGAGATTAATTTGAAAAGTATCAGAAGCAGGGACTAACATGTGAATATTGTTTCTGGAAAAAAAGATTTGGTTTTTTTTTTTTTTCATACATGGAAAATGCTTCAAGTTCAAGTCATGTTTAAAAGGATAACCATATGGGGCAAGAGAGCAACAGCTGCACTCAGATATTTTCTTAAGAGACGAACATACATGCTCACTCTGTGCTATATCAAAATAGAATTTCTGTATATCAGCTTAGTTCACAAGTGCTTTTTGAAAAGGAGTCATTGTTTGTCCTTTCCAAAGCCATTTTTATCTGGAGCCATCATTGCTCACTCTTCCCTGGTGAAGCACAGTATGCTGGATCCTCCTAAGTGGAGTAAAATATCTCTTTTCTGGCAGTAAAGAGGGCACTGCCCCCTTAATATTGCCTGAAGAAGGAGAAAGTGAGGAATATGTTCTGCCCAGGTAATTTCAATATTTATCCATCCTTGAAATAAACATTCAAGTATAACATGTTAAAAATAAAATGTTCAAGATCTTGCTCATAAATACTTTATTTATGGCTTTGAAAATATAGGTTGGAATGTCAAACTGAAATACGTCCTGCACTTATAATCATAAATTATACACCACCATAAATTTACTGGACATTTTACAAATACAGATACTTCCCCTGTCCCAAAGAATTTAAATCTAAATCAGGCATGACAAACAGAAGGCATGGCAGAGGACAATAGTTCAAGACAAGAATGATGAGAAAAGAGTAAACATTGTCTGAAGTGATGGGCTTAAAGGAGAGAGAAGATGAGATAAAGGTCTCCTTTTAGGTGCAGGAGAATTTTAAACGCATCTCTGTTCCCCAAAGAAGGACAAAATGCAGCTCTGGGGGTCTTCATTTATGTGCTTATTGATAAATCCACTTGCTGAGTTTTGAAGCTTCGTTTGGAACTTGCTTATGTTTTTGTTATTAACAGATTATTATTCCAAGTGATTTTACAGAAGGACACTGAATTTACAAGTGACAGCTTTTGGCTTAGTAACAAAGTCAAAAAGCTCAGCCAGAGGTGGCAGAGAGCTTTGTTTTGCTTTGTGTTCCCAATAGGAAGAGCCTGTGCCAAGCACAGAGAGGAGCCATGGCCATGGCGCAGAGCTGACTTCAGAGAAAGCAGGGACAGAGTCAGCAGCATCTGTGCAAAGCTGGCTACTTGGGAACTGAGCTGGTGGCAGACACCCGAATCCAACTTGCTGCAATTCTGCCTGGCAGAAACAGGGTTGATATCACTGGACAGTATGGGTTGAACTGTGGGCTGGGACCAACAGGTGCTGGAAGACCTCAATGCATCTGCAGAGGGCTGCCACTTCCACGAGTCCCTTTTCTACCAAGGCAAGAATGGGGTTTTAGGGTGGAGGAAGTTGGGATTAAACGATCTGGACCTCAGAAAACTGGACAATAATTACTTGAATCACGAGGCTGAACAAACTCTATGTATAGTGCTTTGAGGCAGTCACTTTCTCAAATATGTGTTAAAAGCACAGAGAATTATCAAACTTTTCTTTGTTGGTCTTTTCATCCTTCTGCAATAATGCATTAATTCACTCCTCTTAATAAATGGTCAGACCGGTAAAAAGCCAGAGCTATTCCTCTACACCATAGCAGTGGTGTTATAGCTAAGGTACCTCATGGGAGACATAGTCCAGCTGCAGCACCAGCTACAGTTGCTTCAATGCAGGAGACTACTGCGATCTGAGACAGACACCCTCAGACACCTGAAACCCTTGTAAAGGACTTGTGGGAGCTTGGCAGCCATTTGGGAACACAGCTGGTGGGAAGGTGTGATACCCCACAGAAACTAAAGCGATGCTAGACATCTATGCTCAGCCAACTGAATTTCTCCCATGGTGTCAAGCAAAAGGACAACAGGGATAAAACAAAAATTACTTTAATATATGGAACTGAAATTATACTTTATCTCAGCCATTGTTTCCTGACTACCACAAAGCAGAAACAAATCTAGATGAATTCTCAAGCCACAAAACACCTTGTTTATCTACCAGCAGCTGAAGCGGCAGAATTTTTTGAAAGCATCTTTTGCACCATCATACCCACCTCAGCTTTAGATAAAACCAGCCTCCTTTCATTGGTCTTTGGAAGTTAAGTGGAGTAGCTGAGTGATGAAAGGGATATCAAGTTGCCAGAGGTGTACAGATCAGCCTGGGCCTTGGTGGTCTGACACATCTCAGAGAGGTGCTGGACAGATGTGGAGCAGGACATGCGATAAGACACGGTATAAAGAGCTCTGGAAAATGGCACATTTTGGCAGCACAGAAGCTGCATATCTCCCCTGTCTGACTGCATTTCATAGACTGTCAGTGAAGTCAAAGCTCCCTCAACACTACTCATCCTTCTTCCCAGAATGACTGCTGTACACCACTGTCAGTCTATAGAGTTTGTCAGTATGACGAAGCTCTGTGGGAATAGGTTGGCATCCACAAATCTGTCAGGGAAGTGGCTGGAATATGTAACTTACATTTCTTCATTTTGATTAAACTTTAGTTACTCAGACTGTAACAAACACCAAGTTTATATAACAATGCTCGATAGCTACACGTTATGGACATTATCTATCACATAGGCTAATTTAGTATCAGTCTCAAAGCTATGTAGAACCAAAACACTAATAATGAAACAAATGCCTTTTTTTTTTTCAGTACTATCAAAGTAAGCAAACCCTGACAGACTTCCTTTTTTTTTTTTTTTTCTTTTTTAATGGGAGCATGTTAGCATCTTGTTCCATTTTGGAATAAGCTTTGTTTCAAACCATTGGAATTTCTTTCAGAACAGGAATCCCAATTCCCAGCCATTTTTGTTCCCATTGTTCCTGCATCCCAGATCCCAGCACCCAGAGGCTAAACTTCTTTTCCAGTGCATGTCCCCGTTCCACCTCCCCATGCCCACAAATCCTGCTGTGTAGAGTCTCACAGGCTCTCTTTTACAGAAACAGACTCTGCAGACAGCACAGACACACAGCCCACTCTTTGGAGAGCAATTGTATTGTGTTAGGTTCCTGCGCCTAGGGCTCTTTGTAGCATAATCTCTTACAGAACTAACATTAACCATCTGGTATCATTTAAAAAGAGAGGCCCTGTGGACTACATTACCCAGAATCCTTGACAGAGGAGTTGATGAATAGCTAATGAGTGAAGAATAAGGCTCACTGTGTTCCTCAAAGTCATGCCAGAGGTATATAATGGACGATGGTGACAGCACGTAAAATCGTAAGCCAGAAAGGTTGCGCTTAGATTCATCTCAATAATGAGTGAAAAATTCAGGCCCAGTCTTTCTTTTCAGATCCATGACCCCAGCCAGAATATACAAAACTTACTTTTGCTCTCTCCTGACAGAAACATCCAAAAAGTCACAGTCATTGTAGAATTCTAGGTAAAAAAAAAATATATATATATAAAAAAAAACCCAACCCAAATTCTATGAACAAACCACCCAATGAAATTAACCAAAGTTAATCCCAGTAGAGTAGCTGGAAGCAGTGGTTAAACACAGATGACTCTCCAGATTCTGTAGCAGGGCATTCATAATGATTTCATCACAGGCACAGCTGAAGAGATGCCAAACTTCCTCACTGCAACTGGAGCAGGTGACAGCGAGTATCTGGTTCTTCCTTAAGCAGCCACACCACAGACAGCTTGGCATTTGCACCCTCTTCTACCAGCTCGTTCAGATCAGAGTGCTGCTGCTTTCAATGCTGACAGCAGGCATGCAGTTTCAGAGATGGATCACTATACTTTTATAAAAAGCTTCCTTAAAGTTTACGATTGTGGAGATGTCAGATAACATTTGGCTTTTGATGTGATGCAGTGTAAATGCTGTAATCATATTTACAAGACATGATTGATAACATGCTGTGCATGAACTCCCTTCTTTCAACTTTCCCATAAGAGACATTCATCTGCCATTTCCGAACCTCAACTACCAAAGGATCCAAGCAAAAAAAACCCTAAAATAAATCCAAGCAGGGCAAACTGGCCAGGAGAAAGTTCAGCTCCAAATTTGTGTTTCCTGAATGATTATGTGAGATCCCAACGAAGGCTAAGTCCCACAGCAAAACTCTTCACCTGAATACAAGTTCATTTAATCCTTTCTTTCAGCAGTGTGATCTCACCAATAAAGTTACTCCTGAGCTTCACTGCTGTACAGGGATCCCCAGCAGATGCTGTAGAGGAGACTATGGACTTGTTGAGCTGCTCTGCTGCCTGACTCTCCTTACTCCCACAGTACATCTCCCAAACTGACTGCTAGTTTAATATAGCCAGCTCCACCAGGAGGGAATCAGGGAGCGCTTTTTTCATCCTGTCTCTAGAGCTGGGAGGTGGTAATCTCTGATATGGGTGTAACCCTGTCAGATACTAGAGACTTCCACTGCATCCTTAAGCACCATGGCCTGCATCTGGGGAGGGGATATTTTACAACTGAGTCAATCACTTGCTTGAAACTCCCTTTCAACACTCATACAGCCAAAGTCTGACTTCTCTAAAAGACCAAGAATGTGACCAGCTCACACAATAGGAAAGGGATTATTGTAACTAGATGGTGATGTAACAATTAAACCAAAGGAAAAAAAAGAAAATTTGTCATAGTGAAGGAAGAACATGGCAAATAAGCCCAACTGGAATGGAAGATCTTAATACACATTTGTGTTGCACTACACTTTCACATGATTCGGAGATTCAGGCTATGATGCATTAGCATGTTATTAGAAAACTCCAAAAGAATCAAATTCATATTTTGCTATAGCATGTTTGAATTTACAGCCAAGAATGTTTCAAACATGCTACAAACCTTTGCACAAATTGAGGTTAAAGTTGAAGAAAAATCATCTAGCATCCACAGTCTGGCATGTGGTAAAGTCATGCTGGAATCAGTTAAGGTTATCTCATGCAGTAGTGGGAGACACTTTGAACGGTAGAAGGACATCCAATCCTGCAAATGTTCAGATAACAAATGTTTCCAAGGCACTCTGAAGATTAAGCACATAAATAGAAGGTTTCATTATTAGATATTAGGAAGAGTAATAAAAACAAATACAGTTCATACTAAAGAACATCTGAAGGCTCTTCTATGAGACACAGCATAGGTGCCTTTTCAAAGTAGTGATTTATTTTTTCACATTACTCCTTTTCATTAGCAGAGTTCAGAAATTAATTTGAAAATTTCTGTTTCATTCAATCCAGCAGTGTCAAAAGAAAGACACAACAACTCAGCGTAAAGAAGCTTGTAAAAAGCTACTAGACAGAGAAGTTCACTCAACCACTAGCATCACTGATTGGATCCAGAGCCACAATAAAAATGGATAGACAATATATGCCCTTACCTTAAACCATCTCAAATACCACACAAAGGAAAGGGGGGGGCAAAGGAGCAAAAGAGTGAACTGTAGAAAAAATAAAATGAAAGCCATACATCCAACATCTCAATTTCGAACAGTTGTGTGAAACATCTGGAAGTTGCAAATCCTGAAGAACACAGCAGTCCCCATATCTCGTATTTCACCCAAGGACACCATAGTTGGTCTCTATGAACTAAAGAAGAACAAAAACAAGCAGAGCAGGTCAAATAAGTTGTGTGCACAAGCTAGAGATTTGTTGGCTTCATTACATATATATTCTGTATGATGAATGAGAAATGTTTTACAGACTTGGGCTGTGGGAGCAGTATACAGCAAAATTCCTTTGTTGAATGGACAGGTGTTAGAAGAGGCTCTTACATCCCAAGGCTTACATCCATAAGTGTGTTCTTGCAGCAATGTCCCTACAGTTGTCATAAATGCACACTTTTTCTAGTCAACCTTTTGCTTTTCCAGTCATGATTATATGTAATGACAGTTTTAATGGATATACCTTCAAGAAGAGAAATTCCAGTAAGAACATAGAAGTGCCTTTGAAGTAAGGAATATGCTGAATCACAGCCACTAAAAATTTATGAGGTTTCCTTTACCGGTAGAAGAGAAAGCTCTGTGGTATTTGATAGACCTAAAGTGACACATATTGCAAATTTAAGTACCGCATACAAGAGAAGATAAGAAAGCAGTTCATACTGTGTTAGGAATAGAATGTATTACCTTCTGCACAGTCCAAGGGAATTTTTTTGAATGCTACTGTTACCAGATAAATCCTTTCACTGAAATACCAGACAGGACATCCTCAGAAAGAAGGACAGAACAGACAGCAGGGAGGTAGAAACAAAGCACATGCTAAATAATTGTCAATTTGATCAGTAAATGACCACTTACAGAACTGAGAACCAAAGCAGGTAAGGACAAGAGTATCCTACGGAATACAAAGCTCATGATTTTCCTTGCAATTCTAGAGAAAGAGATGGAGGGAGGGTGGGTTTGATTTTGGACAAATAAATACTTATTTTTCTGATTTAGACATAAAAGATGGCATCGTGTAGAAAACCCGCAAGAAGTTTTCAGTGAAAGAGAAGCCTAGGAAATATAAAGCATATTTCAGGAACTTCCAATTAGGGTTAGGAGTATAAGGATCCTGAAAAGCAAAGCTATTGGGGCCTGCAGTATTTTGCATGTGTGGTGCGCACATGTAGAACTAAAAATACACAATGAAGCTTCAGATTCAGTTCTTTACAGTGAAGAACACCATAAATTCTCTCAGCCATAAAGTCTTTCCTGGGTTCACTTCTGTGTGTGCCTCAGGGTATGGTGAGGACCTACAGACTGGGCTGCTAGTTATTGGTGTGTGCCATCCCCAGTGTTCTGCATGTGCCTTCCGTGTAATTCAGACACAGCTTGAAAGCCAGAAGTGACAAGCAGGTCTCTCTGTTTTTTCTTCTTATTATAGTACTTGAGAGCTTCACAGACTGCATTTATAACAAGCCTATGAAATGAGGGACTACTATAAAAGACAGGATTTGAAGCACAGATTAATGTCTAAGGGGTCCACCTCTTTTAGGTGCCTAACCTGGGGCTCCTAGGATTTATTTATTTTTTGTCAGACTTTCTGGCACTAGCAGGCACTTTACATTTTCCAGACACCACTTCCATTGACTTCCATGGCTCTTGTGAGTGCTCTGCAGTTCTGCAAGTGAGACCCCCTGCACACAGCAAGCAATTGCCTGCTAAATTCTTGGTGGCATGATGCACATTAAATGTATTAGAGAGAAAGAATTCAGTTGTTTGTGGCAGCATTTCACTACCCGAGCTCTGCGTGATTCAGTAAACACCTTCCAGTTTCCTCAAAAACGAAGGCAAAAAAAAAAAAAGATAACAAAGTCTTTCATTAAGAAGTCCTGTCCCTCGTGCTACCACATTCAGGGTGCTGAATAGGCCCACTCAGATTGTTGCCAGAAAGGGTCTCTCATGCAAACTAAAGTAGCAGTTTTCTCCTATTATTCCAATGAGCTTCCTTTTCTTGGAGAATATCTAAAATCTCACTGTGAATCCAGTCATGAAAGGTGAACTCCATATTGGAGTTCCCATTGGAAATCCTATTCAGCAATTTTAAACTTAAGCAAGGTAGTGGGATGGAGTCTGGAAAATATAAATCCTGCATGGATCCCTATACTCCTGTTTCCAGGGAAAAAAGAAACCAAAGAACCAAAACCCCAAACCAAAAAAAAAAAAATTTAACTGGTTTACTGGAAATCAGTAATAAGTTTCAGAGGCATTACTACTAATAAAATACAATTTCCCCCGAAGTTGTGTATGATTATATGGTTACCTCTCTCAAAAACTTTGATTCAGCATCTTTCCAAGACCCTGGCTTTATTTGGAGCATAGAAGAGCCATGATTCATGGAAACAATCATCTGAAAAACCAAATCAGCTAGTCCAACTTGTTTTCAACTAAAGAATGCTACAAACAGCAATTTCTGTCTATGAGTCAATCCTTTTTTCCATAATACACTACAGTTCAGACAATGTCGGGTCATGATAGATCTTGCCCTGTCGTATCAGACTATGCCATAAAATGACTGTCTCCAGGTCCTTGTCATTGCTGCTACCTCCTGCTTCCACTGGCAATCAACCGACTCTTACACCTTGATTGATAGCTTGAAATTAGTATTGTAACAGCTGGTGTCATAAACAACCATGTTTCTCTGTCATTCTTGTATGACCTTTGCATATTCTCCTAGAGCAAGATTTAGAAATTGGTTATTTGCAATAGGAGAAAATAATTTCCTACCTGGCAGCCCTTAGTAGCTGCTAAGTTCCTCTGTCAACATGAGCACACTGACATTTTGCTGATGTGGAAGACTGAAATGCAATGACAGGAAAGACCTTCCAGCACATGGTACACATCTACTCCATGTCTGAAAATCTACTACAGGCCTTCTTGGACTTCCTGGAAGTTTAGATCCAATGTTAACACACCTGAAACTCAGGATCCATTTTTATTTAGACAGGAACTCCCCTCCCCCCCCACTTCTTTCTCTCAGGCACTCTGGGCCATATGCACTGACACTGCATGCCTGTTACAGCCTTGAAATTCAAGAGCATAATGAGTGATTCAGACCAAAGCTTGAGTGGGGGAAGGTGGTGAGATTCAGCACCTAATTTAGGCTCCATAGTAAGCTGTCTGGATATTCTGTACTTCAGCAGATCAGATGAATACCCTTTTGACGCTCTTTGCCAAAGAACACAGCACTCCTGCACTTCACAAGACAGAGTTTTAGCCTCAGCTTTTTACAACTACCTGTGAACTTTACTGTAATAACACCCAAGAGAAAGAGATGGATTTCCCCTGTTTAAGTTGCTCACAGCATCAAGATTTTTGCATATTCATCCCTCTAGATTGTCTGTGACTGTCTAGCTGCAAAGTTAGAGGAAGCATGGAGGTTATTATCAAGCTTGTTTTAACTTTCATTTAATAACATTGATTATTGTTATGTCACGTAGCAGCTACAGAATTGCTAAAGCATTTTCAGCCAGCTCTGTGCTGTCACCTCTGACCTGATGAATCCAAAATACCCTGGCATTGTCTTCCTGAAAGGCTCGCGTTGACCTGCGTATTTTTTGAATTTGTTCCAATTTCCAGCAGCTTCTCCAAGGTTTATTCAGATGAATAAGCATTTGCATTTGAGGCTGTTTCCCACAACAAAAGGACACAGTCTCTGAATGTGGTCTTTGTGATTTCTCTTTGACCCCAGTTATTTGTTGCACAGACGACATGTCGCTGTGGCAGTTCCCTGGCATCTGTAGTTACCGTTGCCACTAATTCAGTAACTTCTAGTCCACATTTTAGGGCCATGCCAGCCAATCACGGCTCTTTGATTGCCTCCTGTTTCACACCACACACTAACCAAGCCTTCAAAACAACAGTGAAACTCTGCAGCTTGACACAGATCCATTAATTTTCTTAATTGAATCAGTCAGAATTTCCTTTGTTTCATTTGTTCTCCATCTGGAGACACATTTTTTACTAACAACATACAAACTACATAGATTCACCACAAACTTTGATAATTGTATTAGGTAAGTACAGAGGCTCATGGAGGTTAGCTTTATATAGGCTATCTTCTCTGGCTTCTCAAGTAGCTCACAGAAAGCTTAAACAGTCATTCAGATAAAAGGTATCACCAAACATTTATATGTCATTACACTATGCTTCAGTTTTTTGACCCTATAGCTTCTTGAATGTGCTGTAGAGAATGTGCAAATTTTGATATATTACTCAATTTGTGGCACTCTGATGATGCATCTGCAGAAAAACAGCACAGAGAAGGCATGAGGGGAAATCTTTCTGCAGGCACACTGGAGTTAAGTGTGATCTTATGCTTTTCAGCAAGCTGACCTAACTCCAAGTAGAAAATTGCCAATAGGGTGGTAGTGGGTATATTCTTAGGAGGCAAGGGAGAGAACTGGCTATAGGGAATGGGGGCAAAGAGCCAGGATAGCGCTAAGGACCTAGGATGTATGCTGTTGGTGATGGATAAAGGCTATAGCTGACTTTGGAACAATAACTCTGGCCTTCACCTAGATGTACCAAGATGACTGCTATGCTCTGAATTTACAGAAAGGTACACTTTGAGCACTAAGAATACACGTAATCAATATTGAACAAAAACCACAGCATTCCCTGAAAGAAGTAACTGCTTAGAAACCATTATTTATGCTGTGCAAAAAATTGTCAAGCTTTCCGTGCAGTGTTTATCTCAGATTTTGTACATTTAACCCTGGAAAAATAGAAAGGGTGGGGTCTGCAAATGAAGTACATAATACAGCAAACCCTCAGAGGGAGAAGAGAGGAGAAAGCAAAAAAAGGCCAAGAAAGATGTACTGTCTTTTTGGAATTTCAAAGAAATTTAGGGGTTTGTTGTTTTCTTAGGTTTTTGTTTTGTTTTGTTTTGGTGGGTTTTTTTGGTAGTTATGCTTTTCAGTGAACATGACAGGGTTCATGAGAAGAACTTTCAGTGTTTAGGAGCTTTTACTTTATTGATAAATGCTATACACAAAATGCTGTATTTTTTTCTGCATTTCTTCCATTCACCCCTCTGGCACATTTTCCTCAGAGCTTCTCACTTCACCGGTTGAGAGGCATTTATTGCCAGGATCTTCTACCCTTATTTATTCAAGCAGAAGAACTACATCTACTGTCCAGAAAGAAGGCAAATCATTAAAGTGAAAAAAAAAAGTGTTTCTAAAGAGCTACAAAGCCTCACTACTTTAAGGCTTTACAAAATGGAAAAGAACTACCTGGCAAGAAGAGCACGTAGTATTGCTTAAAATCCCTAGGTTACTGCTTCAGCCTGTGTACAAATTACCCCTCTAGAGGCCAGCAGAGTATCAGAAAAGTTACCATGAACTAGACCATAATACCTCTGCAGACCCAAATCTTACCCAAATTATTAACATTTAAAACTTCTTCCAGCTGTCCAAAGGCTGCCTTTTGCACTGAGACTGAACTGTCCTGCAATTATAGCAGGAATTTAAAAAGTGTGCCGTAGTATTACCTTTAGCATAGATCTAAATTCCTTACATGGGGTCATGGGGATATGAAGTAAGAGTGCTCACCAAAACAGATATATTGCCTTCATTCACACAGGGAAGATCTGCTCATTTAAGCAGTGTGTTTGAAATTAGTGCACGCTTAGGAGAAACAGTGTGTGCTGTGATCAGAGCCATACTGTGGTCTATCATACTCTGGCACCTATCACTGTCTCTGAACTTTTTGTCTTGATATTACCATCTTTAAAATTGATGTCGTAATACAATGCACAGTTGACCTGGAGGAAACCTCCTGCCTCACAGAAGTGATGAGAACATTAACTACTGTAATCAGTTACATGGAAATGCCTCATTAAAAAGTGCAACAGGAATGCAAAGCAATGAGAAATTTGGCAAATGAAATAGGTACATGCATGCCTTAGTGTTTTTTTACTAATGAGCTGATCTAATTCTTTCACTTTGAGCACGTCTTATTCTAAGGCTTGGTCCTGCAGTGCTCACACAGCCACATTCCCACAGAAGTTTTTTTGAGGAAGGCCTCGAAATTCAGCTTTGTGTGTTTTGTCTTGATGCCAGGAAATATCCTTTTAATTAGCAGGTCCATTTCTTTGATAAGTGTTTAAGTGGTTTCAGTGCAATTTCATCTCTTCAGTTGTCATTCAGCACTTGGGAGGTAAGGAAAAAGGAAGCAAGCACTGAATTTTTCCATCATTTCTACAGAGAGATATTTCTGTACTTTTCTGGGTGGGCGGATGGATGGATAGACAGACGGAAAAGGGAGTTTCCTTTATGGGATTCTAATAATTGGTATGCGGTTTACATTCCATTCATCTGAAGGACTCTTATTTTAATCAGAAACAGGCTTAGACTACTAAACTACCTCTAGTGTTCAAAACACGCCCCTGCTTTCAGCCAGTGGCTTTTCTCACATGCACCATTTCTTTGACACCCACAGGCCCCAAAGAGTAATGTGGTCATTTACCACCAAGAACTCAGTGTCAGGTTCTATAACAGGAGTTGGTTCAGAGCCCTGTTCCAGGCAGAGGTTTTCCGATTGCTAGCTTCACAAGCAGAAGGAATTTACAGTGTGGTATTTGAAATTGGCATTGATTTCTCAAAAAGGGTTTTGGTGGTTTTTTTTTCCTAGGCTCATCCAGCTCTGGGAAAGCCCTGTCTGGACAGTGTCGTGGAGGTCTGGCAGCACAGCTTGGTCTTAGTAGCCAGATGCCAGTGCAGAAAACTGCTGAGGACAGCCCCATATTTGTCAGCGGGACTTGCTGCTGTGCATTAAGCACGAATGAGGGGCTAACACCTTGTCCAGAACTAGTCAGACTAAATAAACAACACAAGACAAATTTCAGCTTTGGAGTTGGTGAAAATGCGGAGAACTTCAACATTAACTGCTGTCATCCAAGAGAAGGGAAACCATATAATGACTTTTGTAGTACTGTTACTCAGAGCTCTCTCTGGACCATTTGTGATAGGCCTGCAGAAAACCCTAAAATCTCTTCAAATCCTGAATTTCCCCATCAGCTAAATTGTTCTGCTGTCCATATTTGTTTACCTTTCACTGTTAATCATGCATGTCCCAGCATATTTATCTTTTCTGGGCCTCTGTTGATTAACCTGTCATCTAGATTGTAACTGCACATGCTTTGGAGATTTCCATACCATCCATCCTTGAGTGCACAAAGTTCTTCATGTCACAACCCCCTCTAGTACTTACCCTTTGGGCAGGTCTGTCAATCAGCCCAGCAGGAGACGTGTTGCAGGATGCTACACAACCTAAGAAAGGAAGAATAGTTTCACAGCTCAGGTCTACGGCAACCTGGGTCCATCACAGATTCCTTGTGCCTCAGCTTCCCCATGGGGAGTGGGTAACTAGGGACAGATGCAGATCTGACACCAAAGGCAAGGCTAAGCCTCCACCCCCTTCTTTCTACATGGAAGATACAAAGCAGGAGATCTGTGGCACTAGGCTATGGACGCAGACAAGAAAGGCACAGTTCTTTCCAGCTCCATGCATCCTGCAAAGAGAACATGCAACATGGCTTTGGCAATTCATCAGTCATCAGCATGCACCAAGCAAGTAAAAATTGCTAATGGCATGAAGGAAGTAAAAAAGCCATCAAATACTTCTTCCTTCTACCCTGTGATTCAACAGCCTCTTGGCAACATGCATTTATCTGCTGTTTATTTGAAACGTGAGACCGTGGGGACATAATTTAGCCTCGGCATTGGCAGATGAGAAGTATCTGAAGTTGGGTTGTGGGTTGCAAAGTTCTCAGCAAAATCATCCACCTGCAACCTGACAATTTCCCCTCTCTTGCCACAGTGAAGCAGGAACATCTCTCCTTGGGCAAAGGCCTTTAGACTCTGCTAGACCTTTGAGAAGCGTGGGTCCAACCTGTGCTACCCAGGGCAAGGAGATCATTGCTGCATACCTGTCACAGGATGTCTTAACCAAACTGTGCTACCGTGCATTGCCCTGCCTGGGCTTCCATTGATCCTGATCTCTCAAGCTCCAAGATTTCTGCCTCAGATTCTCTTTGAAAGAGATTCTTTCATCTTGATTCATCTCAGAGCAATAATGACGTTAATCCTGAAAATAAACTGGTCCAACAGTTGAGGTGTTTGCTACATGGCTAATTTGGAGTAAATCTATCAAGATCAGTGATATCCTGATCACTGAATACTGGATTGAAAACAGAATTTGAAGCGCTCAGTCGTGCTTTGGCCAAACCACTTCCAGTTAGATAAATCGTAACATTTTGTAACGCTCCCTGGTGCGGTTATTTGGGTTTCACCCACAGTTGTTGGTTGGGCTCTTTTTTTTTTTTTTTTTGTTCTTCTTTCATTTGTTTGTTTTTTCTGCCATGAAATAGCCTAGAATTTATTTTGGATGCTGAGATTTAGCACAGAGCTAGCATTTGCTATAATAACACTTTGCTGCAGGACACCCATGGTTTTCCAGGGTCAAAGCATTTACTTACATCAGACACCAAAAACAGCTTGATACAAAGAGTCTTTGGATTCATCTTTTCTGGGGTGACTACAATGACTTTGTACCACATTTGACTAAAGGAAGGTGAAATGCTGAATGAAGGTGAATGTTGGTCTTGCTAAACTATGACCAATGCACCACAGGAGGCGCCTAGCAGCACAGTCAGTTCCTTTAATCATTCCCCAGTATTCTCCCTGGACTGATCAGACAGCACCTTCACACATGAAGATTTATAATCCAGCCTTTAATGTTAATTAAGGTATGACTGCTTAAACTTCTGTGGATTTTTTCCCTTCTCTTCCCTTAGCCGGCCACAACTGTTCAAGTGGTGTTGAAGGTTATTCTGTTTAAGTATTAAAAAATGCTTAGCTAAATAGGTTAGCTTATTTGCTTTTGCTGATAGTAGCAGTCCACCCACAGAGCCTTTTCAAATCTCTTCAGTGTTTTGGAAACTGGATAAGGGACTTATTCAGTGACGTGCAAGTTTTGCCTGAGCCAGGAATGAAGCATGCATTTCATGAAATGAGAAATAACCTCAGACCACACACAGAGCATAATTTCTGAACTCTGTTTCGGGCTCTCTTCCCCTCATACCCACACACACATACACACACTCCTGCTAAAAAACAAGATGATGACTGACATCCCTAAATCCTTTAAGCATTCTTCTATAGCTAAGAGCAGAGGGAGGTTTTCAGAGCTTAGGTGGCTCATTATTAGCAACAAGCTGATGAAAAAATGGATTACTACAGTACGTGCATACCATGCCAAAGAGAAATAAAAGCTGATGCCATCTAAACACAGCTTTCAAGACTAGAAACTGCTGATGCAAACATATTAAAGCTATATTTACGGCATAATGAGATGAGGAAAAGTCCTCCCCACAAGAATATTTCCTGAAGGATAATGTTCATTCTGTCACTGCTTGTTTAGTTAAGCTAAAATCACTGAGTACTTCTAATATTATTTTCCATTATAATCCAGAGAAATAAAACAGGTAAGTTTATTGCATATGAAAACCTCACATCCTTTCCTCTCCCAAGTGTAGGAGCTGTGCTGCATGGCTCGTGAGAACAAACTATACAAAGAATAGGCAAAGGGCAAACTTTTCCACAGCTGTTACGCCCTTGCCTCAATATCACCTCCAGAGCTTAATTCTCCACAGCCTTACAGCAAGTGAGTGCACTTAAACACTGAGACATTGGCCAAACCCCTGCTCAGCTCTCCTTGAATATTTCCATTATGCTGGTCTGAAAAAAGTAGTTTCACTGCTTTCAGTAGGAGCTCTCCTGCCTTACAGTTGTAGCTCCTCTGCTGAACAGCCTCTGCAGAGCTTAAAATGAACAAGTGAAGGTGCTTACAGACTGATTTCTGTACCTCATTCATTGCTGTGTACTTGATCAGTAATACTGCCATACAACTAAGCCATTGACACCTACTCTATCATCCTTGTTGCTCTCTATCTGCTTGTGCACACAAATGTACATTTATACTTGTATTGCATACACTGCTGTTACTTCCTCCAATAAAATCATAGAATCATAGAATAGTTAGGGTTGGAAAGGACCTTAAGATCATCTACTTCCAACCACCCTGCCATGGGGGCAGGGACACCTTACGCTAAATCATATCACCCAAGGCCTCGTCCAACCTGGCCTTGAACACTGCCAGGGATGGAGCATTCACAACCTCCCTGGGCAACCCATTCCAGTGCCTCACCACCCTCACAGGAAAGAATTTCCTTCTTATATCCAATCTAAACTTCCCCTGTTTAAGTTTTAACCCGTTACCCCTTGTCCTGTCACTACAGTCCCTAATGAAGAGTCCCTCCCCAGCATCCCTATAGGCCCCCTTCAGATAGTGGAAGGCTGCTATGAGGTCTCCACACAGCCTTCTCTTCTCCAGGCTGAACAGCCCCAACTTCCTCAGCCTGTCTTCATATGGGAGGTGCTTCAGTCCCCTGATCATCCTTGTGGCCCTTCTCTGGACTTGTTCCAGCAGTTCCATGTCCTTTTTATGTTGAGGACACCAGAACTGCACACAATACTCCAGGTGAGGTCTCACAAGAGCAGAGTAGAGGGGCAGGATCACCTCCTTCGACCTGCTGGTCACGCTCCTTTTGATGCAGCCCAGGATACAGTTGGCTTTCTGGGCTGCGAGCTCACACTCAAGCTGGCTCATGTTCATTTTCTCATCAACCAACACCCCCAAGTCCTTCTCTGCAGGGCTGCTCTGAATCTCTCTTCTCTGCCCAACCTGTAGCTGTGCCTGGGATTGCTCTGACCCAGGTGTAGGACCTTGCACTTGGCATGGTCAAACTTCATGAGGTTGGCATCAGCCCACCTCACAAGCATGTCGAGGTCCCTCTGGATGGCACTCCTTCCCTCCAGGGTATCAACTGAACCTTGCTTAACGCTTTCCATTATAGGACCTTGCTTTCAGTTGTTTATAACTTTGCCAAACTCTAAGTGCTCAAGATGAGATTTTCCATGCTGAGTGTCTGTGTCAGGCTGATTTTTTTCTGGTAAGTTTCAACTAAAATAGTACAGCTGTTCTGAATACGGGGTTAAAGGGGAGCAATCTCCCTCTTCCCTGTGTTTTTCTTACAGCCATTTCACTGAGAATCTGTTTTGTCTGCATGCTTTGGGAGAGGTATTTGGGGTGGGGAAAAAGGTAAGGGATAAGACTGTCAGGGTCATGCCCAGCTGAAAACTTGACAAATTCTGGCAAAGTTATAGAGTTCTAAATACTGTGTTTTATCCATGCTCCAGATAAATCTCCTGGAGAGCAGCACCATTGTTTTCTAAACACTCCACTGAAACAGTAGACGACCCTGACCTCACACACCTCCACATCCGTCACAAGACTGTGTGTACATCCTTCCCAAAGATGTACTGAGCATCCTCCCGATTACAATATCATTTATAGGGCAGTTTGGGGCTTTTCATGCAATTTCTGATCCTGGCCCCCAGGAGCTGCTGTGGCACCAGAACTGAGAGTTGAGAAATTCTGCCTGTTGTACCATCAATACCCGTTGATGGTGCCCAGGCAGTGCACTTGAGGAAGATTGTTAGCTTGGAAACAAGCTGAAAAGGAACACAAAAGAAATGGAAAAGCAGGGCAGACTCAGCAGACTCCAAGAGACTGATGCAACATAGCCAAGGCATAATGATCCATTGTGTAAAATACACAAACACTGTCTCCAGACTTCAGAATAGAACTAAAAATTCAAATATGCCTCTTTTGTTTTCAACCAGTTTCTGTGACCTCTACTAGTAACACCTTCTTTCTGTTACTGGCTGGTCCACAGAAAGGGTCGTAACCTATTGCTTCCTGCTATTAGCTACTTCGTTTGTTCAAACAATAATTTGTGATTCTACATGTTCATTATGACATATGTGGGAATGAATCACCTCCAAGTAATGGAATTCTTTTTTCTTTTTATCTGAAAGATTTCAAAAAACACATTGTCAAAACTGCACAAGAAATATCAAAGTTATAAAAACACTAAAAAGAAAATGAGAGCATTACAAATGCTTATGCAAACTGGTGTAAATGCACCACAGAAGAGTGTTCAGCTGTATGCTCACCAATACTAACTTTTTCCCAGGGACAGCAACCTTCTTCTCTGCAGAGAACAGCACAGCTCTGAAAGACTCCTTTATTTCTGTCTCTTTCAGATTTGGAGTTTTCCTTATGACTGTCCTAGCACAAAGCCAAGAATGAAGAAATTCCAGGTTGCATCCCAGATCAGCTGCAGCCTCTGTTGCTGTAAAGAGGCTGCAGCTGCACAGTGCTTACCATCTCGACTCATCCAAACCAAGCTACTGGACAGCTATAACCTTTTCTACTTAATTCCCAGTTCTCTGCCTCAACAACAACAAAAGGTAAAGCCAGACACATATCACAGACTTTATGTCTGTTACCCTGTAATTCTGCAAAGCTAAAAATGGAAGTTCTCTCCTACCAGGAGGAACAGACTCACTGCAGCTTTCCAGGGGTTCTGAACACCCACTTCTCGCTTGAAGGAATGAAACAAAAGACAGACCAGTGACATGCTTAAATTATAATAACTCAATTACAGAGCATTTTATTGCTCACTCTGAGTCTTTAACGTGAACTCTTCTACTGAGTTTTGGGATTTCCACCGTGAGGAAAGTAAAATAAAAATATCCCATTCTATTTTTTAAACTCCCTTAAAACTTTCTAAAATTATTTTCTTACCATGATTTTTTTTTTCCAGACACATCACCCTCAAGTCTACCAGGAGGCAGGTTTCTCATGGTAGAAGGTAAGACTTCACGTATGAGATGAAAAACTGTAGCCACACTGAACCTACCACCATTGTCTAAATATGTAACAATGCAGAGAAAACACCACAACATTGTTAAAAGGCCTAAATCTTTACCTTTCTTGAGTGAAGGTGGCAGAAGAGTTTGACATTCTGGACACCAAGGTCTCCATGTGAAAACAGATTCCATGTCTTGGGTTTTTGCACTCTCTAGCTAGGATATTCCTCCTTTACTGGTATTCATGAATGTTAATATGTGCCTGAAACAAAGGTAAAAAAAAAAAATGTTTAAAGAAAGAAAGCAACTTTAAACAGCTTTCCCTATTATCACTGAGGATTTTACTTTTTCCATTACATAAGCAGTAGCAAATCCAGCTTTCCCCTTTAAAAGCCTTCCTACTTCTTCCATCTCCTCCAATGAAATGGAAGTTAAGAAGAGAATCCCTTCATACATAGCCATAAATGCTTCAAGACAAATACCACTGTCTAGGCTAAGCGCATTTTCCCGTTTGATTTCTTCTACCTTGTTCATGCTTTCAGCTTACAAAGGATCAGAGACAAATGCCACTGAATTCAGGCATTTTTTACGGATGCATGTTATGTTTTTAAAGTGTTCTCTTAGCAGCCCAAGGTTTCTGAGTTTGAAATAAAGTGTCATCAGATGGTGAATTGCCCAGTTGCAACAATCTGATAGAACCACAAAATTCTAAATCACAAAATTATTCTACTTTCCCAAGGTTCAAATAACAGTATCTCAACTATGTAGGTAAAATACTTACTATTTTTTTTGCCACAGGCCTAAAATGTGTGTCACACAATCACAGTTTCTTTCCATATATGTTAGAATTCCACTATATTCTACAGATAGTCTACCATATAATTGTAATTTAGACACAGTCATATGTATAGTATGTAATATATAGAGTATATATATTATATATAAAATATACCAGTGTATATATCTCACTGTGTATATATAAATATAATATTCTCTACTTCTAATGATTGGGGCATGTAGTAAAGTCAAGCAACAACAGCCATTATAAGGAACTTAGATTCTGGTTTTGTCAAATACTGCATAGAGTGACACTTCAGAAGTAGAATGGAACCTTAACATTTACTTAAGAGAAGGTATTTCTCAGTACTCCCTCCAAGTATAAGAGTCCTAAATTAGAAGTAGCATACAGTAATACAGAAACATATATAATTGCAACTACAAAACAGTGTGGGGCAGAGAAGGAGGCAGGAGGAGCCTGAATTACTCTAGCCATGCTATTACAGTATCTGCACACAGAAGGACTAAGCCAAGTTCATATCTGAATCCACTGTGGAGGTGATGAGACCAAAGTACAAAAGAGCAGTTTTAAGACAACAGCTTTCTCAGAGACACTTAAATTACATTCCCAATTAGATCACATTGTGAATTATAAAACAGAACAACTAGAAACTCTGCTGGAACTTCCATCACAGCCTGGATCACAGACAGGCCAGCTCTTCCAATGGTTGTCAGCATTTGCCTCAAACAATATAAACAGACATCTGGTATTTGTTTTTAAAGTAATTGGCATAGAATGATTTTCAGGGTGATATAGGAGATCGTGTTTATATAAGCATTCACTTGATGGAAACAACTTAATATCAAACCATAAAGGAAGAAAAGCCCTGTAGTATAAACAGTCCTGTTGAACTAAAATACAGAGTTGAATATTTTGAGTTGAGCTGGTATTTGTTTAGCATTTGAGCTATCCCCACTGCTCTGCCATTGCCTTTCATGGGTGCAGTGTTAGGGATTGTGAATGTTGATATCAAATATACAACTAGTGTTCAGTCATTGGAACATGCTGCAATAGACTAGTACAAATTCTAATGTGATTACACTGCATGTGTGCATTTTCAGAAAACAATGCTTTAGTGCAGCTGGCCTGCTCATGCTCCAGTGTAAGTTATGTGTGCAATCACAACCCAGTCATACTGCATGAGGACACACAGACACAACATGAAGTTCTGACCATCCTCTCAGCTCAAGGATACTAAAAGAATAATTGAGATAATAATTTAGAAAGGAAATTCAGCTTTTTGGATGCCAAACAAACAAAGGTTAGGATGTTAGCAAACAGCCCTGCAAACATCTTGTTTAGATGTGCTTTCCTTCTCTCTCAGAATTAGCTTGCAGAATCACATGAGATAAAGACTCATGTAGCATCACAAGGACCATCCTGTGATCTACACGTGATCTATAGGAAAACAGGCATACCTCTTTAATGCTCTCAATCACTGCCTTTCTCGTCTGCACATCTAGACACCCAGTTTAGAGAGAAGAAATTGCATTTCCTGAATTACCATAAGCCAGTCACCTATATTCAGGTGCTTAATCAGGAATGCAGATTCTGGCACAAGGTCTACTTAGATGGTCATTACTTTTTCCATAGGATGCACCAAGTCAAGATGTGCAACTTGGAATGAGTAAGTGCAAGGAGAGAGAGTTTTCATAAGAATATTACCTCATTTGTTGCATAATCTGGAAGGTATGCAGTGAATAAAATATGCAGGGCACTGCAGGAACAGAAAAATACGTAGCAGCTAAGGCAGTTGCTTCCTTGAAAGAACAGAACCCGCTCCTCCTTCTGTTGCTAAGATTCCTAAGCAAGTAACTTAAACCATCTTTTTCAGACGTAGTATTATGATCTTTGATGTATCCTGTGATACTTTGATTGTGCTATTGCCAACTTCCTTTCCCTCCTATTAATGCTGCTTTTACTCACTGTGCTGAAGCCATGGTGCTGGCATCAGTCTGCCTTTCAGTGCTCAAAGTCATGACCTGCTAAAGCTGAGCAAATACATCCTTTCAAACTGCCTTAATGTGTTCACAAAATGTTTGCATGCACTCCCTTTCTCAAACATATTCATTATCCAAAATTATTCAGTATGCCTCCCCCAGACCAAATATGAAATCTGTGTACCACATGGCTACTCCCAAGTGTAGTTATAAGCATAGCTCCAGTTTGCAAAACATGGTTAAGATCCAGACTACACTGCAACTCAGACCAAGGGCACACACTGTTTTTAACTAGGTCTGGTGGCAGTTTTGTAAACAGGTTGCTGACAGAGCTGCATTTGTTAGCTTAGGCAAGGTCAGATTTCTTAGTATTTCACAGACAACCTTCCCCCCCCTCACCCCTAAGTGTTTTTTTTTCCAATCAAAGAACTTCAGTTGAAGGCAATGGAAGGTACTGGTACTCCCTGTAAGGTCAGGGATGCAAAGTCAGATCCATAGGAATCCCACTGAGTAAAAAAACGGACATTGCAACAAGGAGCAGTAAAAACCTAGTTTGCCATTTCCAGCTAAAAGTAATGACAAAACAGACACCCTTCTCCTCCTGGCTGATTTATATTGAAAACAAGTGATAACTAACATGAAGCTACTTCCTTACACTAGGAGGCTGTCACAGTTACCCTGTAGCCTGTACTTCCGTGCAACCATGCAGGAACATGTGGAAGCTGGAACTCCACTCTAATGTATTACATTCCCCCAAAGCTTCCTTCATTTTTTAAAGCCAAAGAAAATGACAATCATGTATTTCCAAGAAAACAAAATTGATCTTTTGGGTTTTAACAGTTAAAGAATATACCTTCAAACATTGGTCAAATTCTTCCCTTTTGAATTTATTCAGATACTTTTTTTTAAATCATACAGACATCTTCGTCATGACATAAATATTTTATACACAGATCCCTAGTGCAGTAAATTGCAATATTTATGGCTTAGGTGATATTCCCTAGTAAAATACATTAAATCTGCACAGGAAGCTACAGAGTGACATATATCTTACTTCCAAGACATCTCCCTGTAGCTCAGCTCAACCGCAGATAATAAATGTATTTCCACAAATATACCATCAGGACTTGGCAGACATGTGAATAAAATACACACTTCTATGGATGTTTTACTTTATGCATATGATCACCCTATAGATGAGAAACATAATTTTCCGATTACTTCAGGAAAATGAAGACGGCTTCATACTTTGTAATCAGCTGTGTAGTTCAGCCTTCTACCTGTACAGTTCCACTGCTCTGAGGTTCTTCTAAAATAAGTAAAATACAAAATCTTACCTATCTCAAACAGATTTTGCTCTCCCAATGTCTACTGATTCAGACTATGATTGACAAGCTGGTGGTGCTCAGGTGAAGTCTCTACCTAGTGCCCTGATAGCAGCTGAAACCAACAAGCCCTTGAAGCCCTCTGACTGGGAAGTTACCAGTCCCTCCTTCTGGCCTAAAACACATCAGTTTTACTGATGCAAATTCTAACAGATACTTCTCTTTCCACTTTGATGAGCACTACATAACCTATTATACAACATGTACTCTCACAGATTTACCCTATTATGTGACTTCAATTATATTTGGTGCAGTTTAAGCCATTTAATTTTTCTCTTTTTGCTGTGGACATGAAAGAACTATTCTCTTTCTCTGTGCAGCAGCCTTTTTCCATATTTGATGATCATGTTCTTTATTCCAGCAAATCATCGCTTCTCTGAGCAGCAGTTTGCCTCAGAAGAATTAGCAGAAGAATGCTAATCTGTAAAGAAAGTCAATACTCATGCCACCAATAAAAGGCCTTAGTTTATGCTGTATTTATTAAAATCAACACGAAGGGTGCAGATATTCAGTCTCAAGTTGGCTTCCTTCGGCTGTACATAATGCAAATGTATGAACAACCAGCAGTTTTCAAGTTCTTTTATTTTCTTAGTTGAGATTTTTTTTAAAAGCTGCCCCAACCATCCTACATTTCAGTTTGTATCTTAAATATCATTGGGTATAATAAAGCGGTAAAAGCATAGATTGAGGGTGAGAAAAACAATTAGGGAATACATTTTTCTTACTTATGTTAGCTGCCTATAAATACCAAGGATTTTACTACTTTATCAAATATGTTAAGTACTGAGCTCCTTGTTCAGGTAGTTAACTCAGATTTCCCTGTTAGCTTTTTAGATGGCTTCCAATTACAATAAGCGCATAATGGTTAACACAGAGACAGAGCAAAGCCTAGAACGGCTTCCCATGACCTAGAGTAGAAGCTGCTCCAGATGAATTTTAAGCTTATTTTCCAGTGGGCAGACATCCAGACCACAAAAACTACCACCATTCACAGGCTGCTGCTGTGCAGCTTCAGTGTCCAAGGTTTTAAAATTTCATAACATTTACCCTTCGCATAAAACAATTTATACAGTATATTCAATGTACAACTCTTTACTAATACGCTGAGATTTCAAAGTTTACAAAAAACAAGGATTAGGGTTAAGGTTTCCAGAGCAACATGAAGCCCTGGCCTCTTTTGCTTACTATGATAAGGTACTCCTTCACATGACCCCACAGCACTGACAAATGTGGTAAGACTACTCAGCAAATGAGATATGACATATCTCATAACAACTCCTCCAATCTGTGAAGAGCAGTTTTCATTTAGAAATTTTATTACAGCAAGCATTTCAGGAGTAAGTTGATAATTTGTCAGTATGTAGAACTTCTTTACTCCATACGTACTGTATTGCATATTCTTAACAACTGACAGGTGAACCCCTCCTTTTTGAACTACTGGTAGCATATTAAGTACTGGAATAAAAATGAGATCCAGCAGCTTTATTTTATCCCCCAAGTACACAATGGAAAGTATTCATTATGTTCTCAGAGATGCACAAATTTGCCTGTTTTGTATCCAAAATGTGAATTAGAACTCCGAGGTCATGTTCCTCACCATCTTAGAAAGAATTAATATGTTCTGTTACAGAAGTAGTTGAATGGGGTGCAGTCTGTATATTCACAACTGGGTAAAAAATATTATCCATCATTCTCTTTGGTAACCCATGCATTTGATGCATCAGAAAGAGAGTTAACGGTTCAACCTAATCCTAGTTTTCCACATCTTTATCCTGAAAGCATGGGACTGCAACACTGCATATCACTAGTGAACTGTTGGGCAAAGCTAATGTTTAATAAAAATTATTTGCCCAGAAAGCTGAGTGCAAAGTAACAGTATACATTATCTGATGTTGTAAAAATGCTATGATCATAACCAGGTCCATTCCAACTCCAGTGTTGAGGATAAAGTCAAATGTGGAAGACAAATGTAAATACATTTGCTTTGGCTGAAACATGGCAGACAGAACAGGCACTCAGCAGCTCTCATGCCCAAGTCAGAACACACAATACCCAGGGCTACAGACAAATCTGCCTACATAGCAGAGGTGGCATAAAGCAGGGACTGGCACCAGTGCTTTCCTCAAGCATAGACTGCTGTATAAACATGCTCAAAGGGTAATGGAGTTGAATAGTCCGATATGATCAGGAACACAAAATTCTGTATGCTTTCATTGGTGAAAGGATTCATGGCGCACACACCCCATGTACCTGTACCATAAAGGTACAGTTATTTATTCCTTGAATTACTGGTCACCTGCATAGATGAAGATAAAGGAGTAGCATCACAGTCTCACAGTCTCACAGTATGCTAGAGATTGGAAGGGACCTCGAAAGATCATCTAGTCCAATCCCCCTGCCAGAACAGGAACACCTAGATAATGTTACACAGGAATGTGTCCAGGCGGGTTTTGAATGTCTCCAGGGAAGGAGACTCCACAACCTCCCTGGGCAGCCTGTTCCAGTGTTCCGTCACCCTCACTGAGAAGAAGTTTCTTCTCAAGTTTAAGTGGAACCTCTTGTGTTCCAGTTTGTACCCATTACCCCTTGTCCTATCATTGTTTGCCACTGAGTAGAGCCTGGCTCCATCCTCCTGACACTCCCCCTTTATATATTTATAGACACTTATAAGGTCACCCCTCAGTCTCCTCTTCTCTAAACTATAGATACCCAGCTCCCTCAGGCTTTCCTCATAAGGGAGATGCTCCACTCCCTTAATCATCTTTGTTGCCCTGCGCTGGACTCTCTCCAGCAGCTCCCTGTCCTTCTTGAACTGAGGGGCCCAGAACTGGACACAATATTCCAGATGGGGTCTCACCAGGGCAGAGTAGAGGGGAAGGAGGACCTCTCTCGACCTACTAACCACCCCCTTTCTAATACACCCCAGGATGCCATTGGCCTTCTTAGCCACAAGGGCACAGTGTTGGCTCATGGTCATCCTGTCGTCCACTAGGACCCCCAGGTCCCTCTCCCCTACACTGCTCTCTAACACAGATCAGAGAAAGATCTGACTAGAAAGTGGGTGATTGACCAAACTTTCGTAATTAAGTGTGACTGATCCCTACAGGGGTCCTCCAGGTAGCAATTTTGGATAGTAATTCTCCTCCAAGTCCACTCTCATGAGACTCCACCTGGAGAACAGCATCCAGATATGGGGTCCCCAGCACAAAATAGGCATGGACCTCTTAGAGCAGGTCAAGAGGAGGGCCATGAAAACAGCCAGAGGGCTGGACTGAAGAGTTGGGGTTGTTCAGCCTGCAGAAGAGAAGGCTCTAGGGAGACTTCACTGTGGCCTTTCAGTACTTAAGGGTGGCTTATAAGAAAGACTGAGAAAGACTTTCTTACAACAGCCAGTAATGACAAGAGGTAATGGTTTTAAACTGAAAGAGGGTGGATTTAGATTAGACACAAGATTTTCTTAATGATGAGGGTGATAAGGCACTTGAACAGGTTGCCCAGAACAGCTGTGCAACCCTGGCAGCTGTGTCCCCTGGCAGTGTTCAAGGCCTGGTTGGAGAGGCCTTTGAGCAACATGGTCTAGTGGAAGATGTCCCTACCCACACTACTGGGGTTGGAACTAGATGATCTTTGAAGGCCCTTCCAACAAAAACCGTGCCCTGATTCTATAATCGTATAGGTTCTTGAAATTCCCTCAGGCAGCTAACTGCTGTGTCTACTCTAATTTGTGTACTATAAAACAATAAAAAAATTTGCAAAAGATATTAAGACACAAAGATATCATTCCGATCTCATGAAGTCCCCGAGTTTCTAGTAGCTGAGAAAGTATGTGGAATATCACTGTCAAATCCTGTTAATATCATTAGATTCTTCATTGATGACTGAGGATGTCCAAATGTAATTAAACAGGAAAAATTACTTAGTACTGCTACTGAGTCTAGGAAATAACCAGAATTCAAGAAAAAAATTGCACTCAGAACACTTAAAAAAGCTTAATTTAAAATTAATATATCATAGCTTACGATATATAGTATTTATGTACTACTATGCATATAGATACTATACATATGTAATTATATATATTCATATTTGTAAAATGCAAATCCATATCATAAATATGACTTCATCATTTTGCCTTTAATCTCATGAAGTTATATTTTGCTGAATATTACTGAAGCTGTGGATATTTTAATGTTCAAATAAAATATAGTGCAAGTCACATAGAAAACTCTCATTTTACTACACTACAAGATGTAGCAGTGGATGGTTCATCTGAATCATCTGGACTGTATTTTTTCCATAGAAAATTTTCATTTTTTTTCCAAAGAAAACTTTCATGCACTTCTCTCTTTTCTGTCACTAGGGGAGGAGGTGCTTTTGCACATAGCTTCTCTACAACTGCTATGTCTGTGAGCTTTCTGAGGCTCTCCTCATTCTGGTCATTCAGCATGTCCCAGAAATCTTTTGGTCTCTCCTTTGATTTTTCTGCTTGCGCTGAAGGGAATCTCCTTAGTGAGTCTGTAGGCCCATTTCCGTCATTTCTGAAGAGGTCATTGAGAACAGAGGTATCTCCAAGTAAGTCCACAAAAGACTTTTTCTTACAAGCATGAGCTTTTCTCTCCCCATTTGCTGACTGAGACAGGCATCTTTTTCTTGGCAGCTGTGTTCCTTCTGAGTCTTGCTGTCCTTCACAACTTTTTATAGGCAGCACCTCAATTATTTCTGATTTATTGCTTAATGAGCCAGATGCCATAAAATCCTTGAATGCTTGACTGTTTCTCCTTTCGATATGTTGAGTAGCAACAGTGGGCGATTGTTTATATTTTGCATCAACACACACATCTTCCAAGTACGAGTCATTGTGAAGCTGCTCTACTTTTACTTTACGGCTCTGCTGGCTCTGTGTTTCTGTAGTTCTGCTCAGAGGTAGTCCTTTAGCTGACGAAGGTGTAGCTTTAGTTCTTCCAAAATTAACAATGGATTTTTTTTTTGAGCGTGTTGTACCCAATTCTCTTTCTTCACAGTCACGTGAAGACTGTGCTGCTTTTTCAGCTGGAAAGAAAGACTCCATCTCTGGATACTTAGAAATATAGAATTCCCTCAACATCATCTGCCTTGTTTCTGATGTAGCTTTTACAATATGTTCTGCAAGTTCTTCTACTGATCCCATATTAAAGTGGGACACCATTTCCTCAAAATGTCTCCTGTAATTAACAAGGAAAAATGTTATTTTGATACCTTTAACTAGAAACAAAAGCAGCATTCAAGCCATTCATTCAATTCTCCTACCTCACGTATCCCAGAAAGTAATCACTGAAAGCAGCTTCCTATTTTAGTGGGGAGAGGTGACAGGAAGGGAAGAAGGAAGTAGCTGCTCAAACTCCTTTTAAAAGACTTGCTAAACAACAGCTGGATAAACACATTCACAGGAGACAGGGACTGTACCTCCATCCTATCCAGTAAGCTACGGAGTATTTGCTTCTGCTGAGAGGCCAAGCTCTAACTAAAGGAAATTACCCTAACTGAGTTAGCCATCACTTAGAGACTGGTAACCTAACTGGAAGGCTGGCGAGGTGGGTTTATGCTCCCTGGTCAGAGAAAGAATATGAAATGTGTTACCTTTCCTGTATGAGGCCTCCAACAGACAGTGAGATTCAACCCTGTCTGGACTCAAATACTGACTGGCTAGCTCTAACTATACCCTTTGTGATGTGGTGATGGTAGACAGCTTCCCATTCTGCCCTACAACACAAACTGAGGCATCTAATCATCCTCATCAATTGCACAGCACTTTCAGATGCACTACAAAGTAACTGCAAGCCACGTGCTAACAGATGACCTGCTTAATATTTAAGAGTGAGCATGCTTTTAAGCTTTTTGCAAGAGCTATAATAGTAAGCAAGTCTAGCACTTCAACAATAACAGTACAGCTAAAGCCAGATGGCTAATATGACAGATTCTGAACATTTACAGGTATCACCTAGGTACATAACTATTGTGTAGTAATCTAATTGTCTCAAGGCAAAACTGAATATATATACCAAATCCCAATTCTACAGGTTTGCCTAGTTAGATAGAGCTTTCTCCTGTTTCCACATATCACCTGGCTATTGTTCTTGAACTTCTATCTATATACCGATGGAATTTAAATATTTATAATAGCAAGAGCTGGGGGGAAAAGGCAAAACAAAGAAAAATTATTATCCTTCAAAAAATTAGGGGGGCAATAAAATAAAATATTAAATAACATTAAGTCCTATGTTAAAAACCCCACTAAAGTCCAGTGCTCTTTAATAAACTTTCAAAGAAAGTGATGAGATCAGAGCAAAACCAGCAGGCAGTCAGAAGTTCACATTATAAAATTTCTTGTTTCTCTACAGTTTAAACATTGGTTTGTAGTACTGTATGATGCACATAGCATGAACACTCATGGTGATGACAACTGCACAGTTCTGTAATATATATTAAACACTGAATCAACATGTTAAAGTGATTTGTGGGTTCAGTTCATCTTATTAATCAGTTATGGTACTCTTTGTGCAATGTGAGTGGAAGTTTCCCATTAGTTCTGCTCTTGCCATAGAAAATAATCAGTATTCTACGAGTATGGTTGAAACAAAGGAAAAAGCAACTCCCCACAAGGAGATTAGTTTCAGCCTTAGGATTTCACTTCCATCTCACTGAAACAGTCTCACCTGCAGATTCCTTTGGGTGTCTTCCCAACCAAGAAGGTGGTTGAACCTGCTTTGTGTACTTTTTTGTTTTTCTGGATCACAGGATGCATAACATACAGGTGGTGTTGATTACTGTTTGCCAACATTTCTTGTCGTCCCTTCATAATGTTCTTCTCTGCTGTGTTGTTTTCATTTTTCTAGTTAAATGAGACACAGAAATCATCAAAACAGCTATGTCTCCAACATAATGATAAGATCTATCGTGCCCACTTTAGTCACTATTAGCTAGCACTCATTGATTTAAATGCTAAGACTAGGGATTCAGGGCTGCAGTGCAGACTCCCTAACTCAATCACAAACTTTCAGAGACACTGACGGCAGTCTTGGTTCTCCAAGAGTAAGGTGAGATCTTTTTTCAAACAGGTTAATTGTAAGGCTAAATGGAAAGTATCTAAGTAATCTAATGCAAAACCAGGGGTTATAGAAATGCTTAATCCTGTACTATGGGACCCAAAGCTCAGTTACAACCTCTAAATATAGCTATAAAAAAGAAAATGCCTGTGTCAATAGCTTACACTCAGAGAAAAGAAACTAAAATTAATCACAATGCCACTCAAAGATACCAAGTTAAGTGAAAAAATCTGTCAGGATCATAATCTTTAACATACACACACTTACTCAGAATTGTGATACTTTTGGTAAAGGTATCACTATACTCACGTGTAAAGGAACAGAAAAAAATGCAACATTACACTTTTATTGTAATACTGGCAAGCCTAAGACACTAACAACCACACAATGCTTCTTACATGAAGAATGCCAATTTCAAATATAACAAAAAGCTAATGTTTTAATCAAACTCAAGAAGACTGTCATACAGATCAACTCGTCATGCATTGACAGTCAATGAAAAATATTTACACCTTATTTTTCAGAAATTTCCCCTTTGCCAAAAGGTAAGCCAAAAGAAATATGAAAATTAAATAATGTGCTTGAAGAGCAAGGAAAAACAGGAGGAAAAAAAAAAACAAAATCCCACAACACAACAGAAGAGCAACTTTTCTTCCACCATCTTTAAATTTATTTTTCTCAAATGAGTTAGGGAGAAAAAATGACTGCTTAGCGATGCCCTCAACCTCCCTACTAACACTACTTCAGAGATGAACATGCAAACTATGCTCACACCTTGTCATTTGGAGTTCAAAATTTGGGTTTGGATCTACAGTATTTCTTCCCAATGTGTTTCTATTTGATCCATGTCCACTGCCTTTACTTCCATGGGCTGTTCACAATGTTCTTGAGTTTTAGGATCTCACGACTGTTCTCAATCCATTACTTTGGCAAGTAACCTCAAACTAGCATACACAGAGAGTTACTATTAAGGGACCTACAGGCATAACTTTGCACTTTTAAAGCTAAATGCACAATTCCAAAGATGAAAATTTCACTTCGTAATTAAAAATACTATACAAAACCGAAACCAATGTTCCAATTAAGATTAAAACCCTATTCTCCCAATAATGTGATGATGATAGTAGCAAAATTAAGATTGAATTAGCAGATGTCAACTATAGCATAAATATTGTACAGTTATTTTGCCAGCTCTGTACACATTAAAGATGTTTAAAAATTCTTATATTAAGATATGCACAGATAATACTGAACTTTACTTGTAAATTTTGTTGTAAAAGAAGAAAGTAATGCTAGGTTTAAGACATGTTTATTTTGATCAAATTTTTGCATGAAATATATTCATAGTGTTCAGATCTCACTATGATAAGACCCAGTGCATTTATCAGTCTGTCATGAAATCAGGACTCTTAATTTAATTCAAGCAAGCATAACTTGCATAGAATACAAGCCTAATCATGCCAATGCCCGTTTTAAAAGTATTTTATACCCCCATATATGTGCATCCATCCACCCCTTATTAAACAAGACCAAGGCAGCAATACTTTGGTTTACACATCTGTTTAAACACAGAAGATTAAAAATCTTTGTGGAAAAAAGCTAAATGTTGTAAACGCACTGAAAGTCAAAAAGTTGCTTGTCTTTGCGGAGAACCAGAATTAATGTAAAAAGTACCACTAATTGCAAATAAACTCACAAATGGTATATTTAGTTTTGGAAGTACAAAATTTAAGCACATTGACCCACACTGCCACACCTGAAAGAAAATCAAAATACCACCATATACACACAAAGAGCTCCCCCTCTTGTACCTGAATTAGCTGCTCTAAGCTTTTTCTTAAGATAGTTGAAGTGACTATAAACAAGTTACCCCAAGAGTTGGGCAGCTAATACCAGTGCAAGCTCATGGCCACTGTGAATTTCTCCTGAAAAATTTATCTCAGCTCTCTGGAACAAAGCCAGTTAGTTAAATGGCTCCCATTAAAAGGCTGAAACACAACTGGCTCTGTTGAACTTGTTAATGTTTTAGAAAGTTTGCCAACTTAATCCCACTCCCAACTTCCAAATCCAGTAATTTATTTTTAAAAAACAATAAACATTTTGTCAGTAGAATCAAAACACTTAGTGAACAAAGAGCCATCTTAAGAAAAACTAAAGGTCAAATCTGAAGTTTATTATTCCTATGACTGGAGTGTTGGAATGGAAGGTTACAGGCTCTTTAGGAAAGACAGGCACAGCAGGCAGGGAAGGGGAGTTGCCCTTTGTGTTAGGGATAGGCTGGAGAGTATGGAACTCTGTCTGGGGACAGGTGAGCTGTCCACAGAGAGTTTGTGGGTCAGGCTTAAAGGGAATATAGCTATGGGAGACATTACTGTGGGGATCCGTTACAGACCGCCTGATCAAGAAGAACCTGTGGATGAAGCGCTCTATAGACAGACAGGAAAAGCCTCACGCTCACAGGCCCTTGTTCTCATGGGGGACTTCAACCACCCTGACATCTGTTGGAAGGAAGGTACGGCCCAGCACAAGCGATCCAGGAGGTTCCTCGATTGTGTGGAAGACAACTTCCTTCTGCAAGTAATAGAGGAGCCGACAAGGAGAGGTGCCATGCTTGACCTCGTGCTCACCAACAGGGAAGGGTTCGTTGGAAATGTGACTCTCCAGGGCAGCCTCGGTTGCAGTGATCACGAGATGGTCGAATTTGAGATCCTCAGGACAGTGAGAAGAGCGTGCAGCAAGCTCACTGCCCTGGACTGCAAGAGAGCAGACTTTGGACCCTTCAGGAACCTGCTTAGGAAGGCTCCATGGGATACAGCCCTAGAGGGCAGGGGGGCCCAAGACTGTTGGTTGATATTCAAGGATCACCTGCTACAAGCTCAAGAGTGCTGTATCCCAACGAGAAGGAAGTGTAGCAGGAGGGCCAGGAGACCTCCTTGGATGGATAAGGAGCTCCTGAGGAAAATTCAAATGAAAAAAGAGGCTTATAAAAGGTGGAAGCAAGGACAGGCGGCCTGGGAAGTATACAGGGATGTTGTCCGGGAAGCTAGGGACCAGGTTAGGAAAGCTAAGGCCCAGTTAGAATTAAACTTAGCTAGGGATGTGAAAGATAACAGGAAGGGATTCTACAAGTACACAGCAAATAAAAAACAGACTAGGGAGAATGTAGGCCCCCTCAGGAAGCTCTTGGGAGAACTGGCTACAAAGGATTTGGAGAAGGCTGAGGTTCTGAATGACTTCCTTGCCTCTGTCTTCACTGCCAAAGGCTCTGACCAAACCACCCAAGTCTTGGAAGGCAGATGCAGGGACTGTGAGAATGAAGACCTTGGGCCCACTGTAGGAGAGGATCTGGTTCGAGACCATCTTAAAAAACTGAACATGCACAAGTCCATGGGTCCTGATGAAATCCATCCACGGGTCCTGAAGGAGCTGGCGAATGAGGTTGCTAAGCTGCGGGCTATCATATTTCAGAAATCATGGTAGTCAGGTGAAGTTCCCGACAACTGGAAAAAGGGAAATATAACCCCCATTTTCAAGAAGGGGAAAACGGATGACCCAGGGAATTACAGACCAGTCAGTCTCACCTCTGCGCCTGGCAAAATCCTGGAGTAGCTTCTCCTGGATGGTATGTTAAGGCACATGAAAATCAACAAGGTGCTTGGTGACAGCCAGCATGGCTTCACTAAGGGGAAATCCTGCCTGACCAATTTGGTGGCCTTCTATGACGGGGCTACAGAACTGATGGACAGGGTAGAACAGTTGATGTCATCTATCTGGGCTTGTGCAAAGCGTTCGACACTGTCCCACATGACATCCTTGTCTCTAAACTGGAGAGACATCAATTTGATGGATGGACCCCTCGGTGGATAAAGAACTGGCTGGATGGCCGCACGCACAGAGTTGTGGTCAATGGCTCAATGTCCGGCTGGAGACCAGTAACGAGTGGCATCCCTCAGGGACTGGTGTTGGGACTGGTCTTGTTCAGCATCTTTGTCGCTGACATGGGCAGTGGGATTGAGTGCGCCCTCAGCAAGTTTGCCGATGACACCAAGCTGTGTGGTTCAGTTGATACCCTGCAGGGAAGCAATGCCATCCAGAGGGACCTCGACATGCTTGTGAGGTGGGCCGATGCCAATCTCATGAAGTTTAACCATGCCAAGTGCAAGGTCCTACACCTGGGTCGGAGTAATCCCAGGCACAGCTACAGGTTGGGCAGAGAAGAGAGATTCAGAGCAGCCCTGCAGAGAAGGACTTGGGGGTGTTGGTTGATGAGAAAATGAACATGAGCTGGCAGTGCGCGCTTGCAGCCCAGAAAGCCAACCGTATCCTGGGCTGCATGAAAAGGAACGTGACCAGCAGGTCGAAGGAGGTGATCCTGCCCCTCTACTCTGCTCTTGTGAGACCTCACCTGGAGTACTGTGTGCAGTTCTGGTGTCCTCAACATAAAAAGGACATGGAACTGTTGGAACAAGTCCAGAGGAGGGCCATGAGGATGATCAGGAGACTGGAGCACCTCCCATATGAAGACAGGCTGAGGAAGTTGGGGCTGTTCATCCTGGAGAAGAGAAGGCTGTGTGGAGACCTCATAGCAGCCTTCCACTATCTGAAGGGGCCTATAGGGATGCTGGGGAGGGACTCTTCATTAGAGACTGTAGTGACAGGACAAGGGGTAACGGGTTAAAACTTAAACAGGGGAAGTTTAGATTGGATATAAGAAGGAAATTCTTTCCTGCTAGGGTGGTGAGGCACTGGAATAGGTTGCCCAGGGAGGTTGTGAATGCTCCATCCCTGGCAGTGCTCAAGATCAGGTTGGACGAGGCCTTGGGTGATATGATGTAGCGTAAGGTGTCCCTGCCCATGGCAGCGGTGTTGGAACAAGATGATCTTAAGGTCCTTTCCAACCCTAACTATTCTATGATTCTGAGCAATACATGGATGAGGGTCTAGGTAGAGGAAAGTTTTACACACACAGATGAAAATACTCCTAGTACCTTTCTACTAGCATTACCTTTAAAGAAAGTGAAAACTTCAGTCAACATTCCACACTATTTTGCCTTCTTTTGAATTCGACTTCATTTATTATTCTCCTGAATTCTTCATTCCCATGGCCAATTTCCGATTCTTTTTCGACTTCTAACACACCAACTGAAATCTATTTAATGATGAAAATTCCCTTTCACAAGCTTTTTACTTTCTGTTCTTCAACTACTTCTCTACCAAACTAGTGTGCGTCCCCATTATTTGCTCCTACATGAAATCCCATGTTGACCTTACAGAACTGGTTTTGTTCACCTGAATTATTATGTATCTCATATGCATAAGACAATCTTGCAAAGCAAAATTGAAATTAGTACAATTTGATTCAGCTAAGAACCTCTGTCGTTCTTACACTACTGATACTAGCACATTTAGCTATTTATATTATTGAATGTCAGACACATTATGAATAAATGTTATGACAATGAAATAATAAAACAAAAAACTTTCAACACAAGACATATTCT